>NC_087348.1:113378610-114628610 GCF_030014295.1 Loxodonta africana
TGTGAATACTATTTGTGCCTTTCGACTTGTCACCTAACTCTCTGAGCCTCAGTTTCCACCATAGTAAATTGAAGATAATCCTACCAGCCCTACAGAGTTTACAGGCTATTGGTGAAGACCAAAGGAGATATCAGACATGATAGTACTTTATGAACTGATACAGTAAACTATTCAGGTTTCTCTTTTCATACTGATTATAGCATATTTTTCCTTTTATTTTTAGACTTGCAACCTTTTTTCTGGAAAGAGGGCCCAAAAGGATAGGCAGTATTTACAAAAAGGCCGTTTACAGACAGTACACAGATGAGACCTATTCCACGGAGATCTCCAAACCCTCCTGGCTTGGATTCCTGGGCCCCATCTTGAGGGCTGAAGTGGATGATGTGATTGTCGTTCATTTAAAGAACTTTGCTTCCCGGTCTTACTCTTTGCATCCACATGGTGTTTTCTACGACAAGGATTCAGAAGGTAAATATCAGACCTATGTTGTTGGAGTCTTGTCTCTATTTTATAAGCAGGGTGACTGTCAGTTACAGTAAAAGGGATTCTAAGAGAACAATGATTGCAAAAGTTTACTTGTCTTCTCCTTGTCTCCTTCTCTTCCTGTCACCCTGTTTCTTGTACCCTTTTTCTTCTTTATCTTTCTGTTATTTTCTTCCCTCCTCCGTTCTCACTCTTCACAAAGGATAACACCAAAGACAGGCCAGTTTACCCTGAGATAGGCTCACCCACCACCACAGCTGTCACGATGACTGGTGATAAAAACCAGTTGATGTCCAGTTGACTCCGACTCGTGGCAGCCCCGTGTGTGAGAAAGACAAAATTAACAACAACAGCAACAAAAAATGCAAATTTTATACAATAAAAACTGTAAAATGTTGTTTAGAGAAATTAAAGAAGATTTAAATTCCATGCTCATGGATTGAAAGACTCAATACAGTCAAGGTGGTAGCTCATCTTTAAAATACGGCTGGAAAATTTCCCCCAATTGATTGATAATCTCAATGCAATCCCTATCAAAATCCCAGCAGGCTTTTTTTGTAGAAATTAACAAACTGATTCTAATATTTGTAAGGAAATACAAAAGTCCTAGGGTACCCATTTTTTTTTTCACTGAAGAACAAAGTTGGAAGACTTAATCTTTCTCAATTTCAAAGCTTACTATAAATCCACAATAATCAAGACAGTGTGGCATTGTTTCAAGGATAAGCATGTAGATCAATAGAACAGAATTGAGAGCCATGAAACAAACCCTTATGTTTTTGATCACTGATTTTTTAAAAAGGTGCCAAAACAATTCAGTGGGGGAAAGGATAGTTTTTTTTTTCCAACAATTTTATATCCACCTGCCAAAAATAATGAATTTAGATCCTTACTTCACATCATATACAAAACTTGATTCAAATGGATCATAGATGTAAATTTAAGAGTTAAAACTATAAATGTCCTAGAAAAAAAGAAGAGAAAACCTTGATGACTTCGGGTTAGGCAGAAATTTTTTAGATATCAAAAGCACATAAAAGAAAAAATTAATAAATCTGACTTCATCAAAATTAAAAACTTTTGCACTTGGAAAGACACTGCTAAGAAAATGAAAAGACAAAGCACTGACTGGGAGAAAATATTTGCAAATCTTACATCTGATAAAGGACTTTTATCTACTATTACTCTTTATTTTTATAGTGCTTTAAGTGAAAGTTTACAAATCAAGTCAGTCTCTCATACAAAAATTTATATACACCTTACTGTGTACTACCTGTTGCCCTTTCCCTAATGAGACAGCACACTCCTTCTCTCCACCCTCTATTCTCTGTGTCCATTCAGCCAGCTTCTGTCCCCCTTTGCCTTCTCATCTACCCTCCAGACAGGAGCTGCCCACATAGTCTCATGTGTCTACTTGAGCCAAGAAGCTCAATTCTCCCCAGTATCATTTTCTATCTTATAATCCAGTCAGAGTTGGATTTGGGAATGATTCCAGTCTTGGGCTAACAGAAGGTCTGGGCACCTTGACCTCTGGGGTCCTTCTAGTCTCAGTCAGACCATTAAGTCTGGTCTTTTCAGGAGAATTTGAGGTCTACATCCCACTGCTTTCCTGCTCCTTCAGGTATTCTTTGTTGTGTTCCCTGTCAGCGCAGTCATCGGTTGTAGGCGGGCACCATCCAGTTCTTCTGGTCTCAGGTTGATGTAGTCTCTCATTTGTGTGACCTTTTCTGTCCCTTGGGCTCATAATTACCTTGTGTCTTTGGTGTTCTTCATTCTCCTTTGCTCCAAGTGGGTTGAGACCAGTTGATGCATCTTAGATGGCCGCTTGCTAGCATCTAAGACCCCAGACGCCACTCTCCAAAGTGGGGTGCAGAATGTTTTCTTAATAGATTTTGTTATGCCATCTGACCTATATGTCCACTGAAACCATGGTCTCTAGACCTCCACCCCTGCTACTCTGGCCTTTCAAGCGTTCGGTTGTATTCAGGAAACTTCTTCACTTTTGATTCAGTCCAGTTGTGCTGAGCTCTCCTGTATTGCGTGTTGTCTTTCCCTGTACCTAAAATAGTCCTTGTCTACTATCTTATTAGTGAATACCCGTCTACCTCCCTCCCTCCCTCCCAATCCTTGTAACCATCAAATAATATTGTCTCCTACGTTTAAACTGTTTCTTGAGTTCTTATAATAGTCGTCTCATACAATATTGGTCCTTTTGCAACTAATTTCACTCAGCATAATGCCTTCCAGATTCCTCCATGTAATGAAAGGTTTCACAGATTCATCATTATTCTTTATTAATGCATAGTATTCCATTGTGTGAATATACCATAATTTGTTTATCCATTCATCCATTGATGGGCACTTTGGTTGCTTCCATCTTTTTGCTATTGTAAATAGTGCTGCAGTGAGCATGGGTGTGCATATATCTGTGTAAAAGTTCTTATTTCTCCAGGATGTATTTCAAGGAGTGGGATAGCTGGATTATATGATAGTTCTATTTCTAGCTTTTTAAGGAAGCGCTGAATCGATTTCCAAAGTGGTTGTACCATTTTACATTCCCACCAGCAGTGTAGAAGTGTTCCAGTCTCTCCACAACTTTTCCAACATTTATTATTTTGTGTTTTTTGGATTGATGCCAGCCTTGTTGTAGTGAGGTGGAATCTCATTGTAGTTTTGATTTGCATTTCTCTAATGGCTAATGATCGTGAGCATTTCCTCGTGTATCTGTTAGCTGCCTGAATGTCTTCTTTGGTGAAGTGTCTATTCATATCCGCTGCCCGCTTTTTAATTGGGTTTTTTGTCTTTTTGTTGTTGAGTTTTTGCAGTGTCAAGCAGGTTTTAGAGTTCACAGGCTGACCAGAAATGTCATAGCTAAAAACCTTTCCCCAGTCTATAGGTAATCTTTTTACTCTTTTGGTGAAGTCTTTGGATGAGCATAGGCGTTTCATTTTTAGGAGTTCGCAGTTATCTAGTTTCTCTTCTGGTGTTTGTGCACTGTTAGTAATGTTTCGTATACTGTTTATGCCATGTATTAGGGCTCCTAGCATTGTCCCTACTTTTTCTTCCATGATCTTTATCATTTTAGATTTTATATTTAGGTCTTTGATCCATTTTGAGTTTGTTTTTGTGAAGTATGGGTCTTGTTTCATTTTTTTGCAGATGAATATCCAGTTATGTTGGCACCATTTGTAAAAGAGACTGTCTTATCCCCATTTAACTGACTTTGAGACTTTCTCAAATATCAGCTGTTCACACGTGGATGGATTTATGTCTGGATTCCCAATTCTGTTCCATTGATCTAGGTATGTGTTGTTGAACCAGTACCAGGGTGTTTTGACTACTCTGGCAGTATATAGGCTCTACAATCAGGTAGTGTGATGCCTCCCATTTTGTTCTTTTTCAGTAATGCTTTACTTATCTGGGGCCTCTTTCCCTTCCGTATGAAGTTGGTGATTTGTTTCTGCATCTCATTAAAAAATGTCTTTGGAATTTGGATCGGAATTGCATTGCATCTATAGATTGCTTTTGGTAGAATAGACATTTTTACAATGCTGTTTTCCTGTCCATGAGCAAGGTGTGCTTTTCCACTTATGTAGGTCTCTTTTGGTTTCTTGCAGCAGTGTCTTGTGGTTTCCTTTGTATAGGTCTTTTATGCCTCTGGTTAGATTTATTTCTAAGTATTTTATCTTCTTGGGGGCTACTGTAAATGGTATTGATTTGGAGGTTTCCTCTTCAAGGTTCCCTTTGTTGGTGTAGAGGAATCTAACTGATTTTTGTATGTTTATCTTGTATCCTGATGCTCTGCTGAACTCTTCTATCAGTTTCAGTAGTATTCTTTAGGGTTTTCTGTGTATAAGATCATGTCATCTACAAATAGAGATGCTTTTACTTCTTTCTTATCAATCCGGATGCCCTTTATTTCTTTATCTAGCCTAATTGCCCTGGCTAGCACTCCAGCACAATGTTGAATAAGAGTGATGATAAAAGGCACCCTTGTCTGGTTCCCTATTTCAAAGGGAATGCTTTCAGACTCTCTCCATTTAGGATGATGTTGGCTGTTGGCTTTGTATAAATGCCCTTTATCATGTTGAGGAATTTTCCTTCTATTCCTATTTTGCTGAGAGTTTTTATCATGAATGGGTGTTGGACTTTGTCAAATGCCTTTTCTGCATCGATTGATAAGTTTTGGTATCAGGGTTGTGCTGGCTTCATAGAATGAGTTTGGGAGTATTCCATCCTTCTCTATGCTCTGAAATACCTTTAGTAGTAGTGGTGTTAACTCTTCTCTGAAAGGTTGGTAGAATTCTCCAATGAAGCCATCCGGGCCAGGGCTTTGTTTTTTTTGTTGGGAGCTTTTAATTACCTTTTCAATCTCTTGTTTTGTTGTGGGTTTATTTAGTTGTTCTACCTCTGTTTGTGTTACTTTGGGTAGGTAGTGTGTTTCTTGAAATTCGTCCATTTCTTCTAGGTTTTCATATTTGTTAGAGTACGATTTTTCACAGTAATCTGATATGATTCTTTTAATTTCCATTGGGTCTGTTGTGATATCACCCATCTCATTTCTTATTCAGGTTATTTGCTTCCTCTCTTGTTTTTGTTTTGTCAGTTTGGACAATGGTTTGTCAATTTTGTTAATTTTTTCAAAGAACCAGCTTCTGGTCTTGTTAACTCTTTCAATTGTTTTTCTGTTCTCTATTTCATTTAATTTCTGCTCTAATTTTTATTATTTGCTTTCTTCTGGTGCCTGAGGGTTTCTTTTGTTGCTCTCTTTCTATTTGTTCTAGTCATAGGAATAATTCTTTGATTTTGGCCTTTCTTCTTTTTGTATGTGTGCATTTATTGCTGTAAATTGACCTCTGAGCACTGCTTTAGCTGTGTCCCAAAGGTTCCGGTTGGATGTGTTTTTATTCTCATTGGATTCTATGAATTTCTTTATTCCATCCTTAATTTCTTCTATAACCCAGTCGTTTTTTGAGCAGGTTGTTGTTTGGTTTCCAAGTGTTTGATTTCTTTTCCCTGCTATTTTCTGTTATTGATTTCTACTTTTATTGCCTTATGGTCAGAGAAGATGCTTTGTAATATTTTGATGTTTTGGATTCTGTTAAGGCTTGCTTTATGACCTAATATGTGGACTATTTTAGGGAATGTTCCGTGTGCTTTGGAAAAGAAAGTGTACTTGACTGCTGTTGAGTGGAGTTTTATGTATACGTCTATGAGGTCAAGTTGGTTGATTGTGGCATTTAGATCTTCTGTGCCTTTATTAAGCTTCTTTCTGAATGTTCTGTCCTTCACCACGGTGGTGTGTTGAAGTCTCCTACTGTTGCTGTGGAGCTGTCTATCTCACTTTTCAATGCTATTTGAGTTTGTTTTATATATCTTGAAGTCATGTAATTGGGTATGTAAATATTAAATATGGTTATATCCTCCTCATATATTGTCCCTTTGATCATTATATAGTGTCCTTACTGATTCTTTGTGCTGGATTTACCTTTAAAGTCTATTTTGTCTGAAATTAATATCGCCACTCCTGCTCTTTTTTGATGGTTCTTTGGTTGATATGTTTTTTCACACCCTTTGAGTTTTAGCTTTTAAGTGTCTTTAAGTCTAAGGTGTGTTTCTTGTAGGCAGCATATAGACAGATCATGTTTTTTTTTTTTTTTTCCTTCTTTAATCCATTCTGCCATTCCTGTCTCTTTATTGGTGAATTTAGTCCATTTACATTCTGCATAATTACGGATAGGCATGAGTTTAGTGCTGTCATTTGAAGTCTTTTTTGTGTGTGTTGCTATCAGTGTCTTTTTTCCTCTTATTTTTTATGATGAGTATTTTATTTATTTATATTGTCTTTTCATCTTACTCGTTGTTATTGACTTTGTTTTTGCTGAGTCTTTATGTTTTTCTTGTATTTTATTTTGATGTGTAGGATTGTTAGTCTCCTTTGTGGTTACCTTAATACTTACCCCTATTTTTGTAAGTTTAAAACTAACTTTTATTTCTGTATATCGCCTTGATTTTCTCTCCCTACGAAAGATCTATGACTACATTTTTTCATCCCTCTTTATTGCTTTAATGTTGTCATCTTTTACATAATGACATCAGTGTTTCCCTGTTTTGAGCGTTTTTAAAATCTTGATTTATCTTTGTGATTTCCCTGTCTGGGTTGGTAGCTGGTTGCTCTGTCCTGTGTTCTAGTCTTGGGTTGATATCTGATATTACCGATTTTCTAACGAGAGGACTCCCTTTAGTGTTTCTTGTAGCTTTGGTTTGGTTTTTACAAATTCCCTAAATTTCTATTTTTCTGAAAGTGTCCTGATTTCACCATCATATTTGAGAGACAGTTTTGCTGGATATATGATTCTTGGCTGGCAATTTTTTTTCCTTCAGTGCTTTATATAAGTCATCTCATTGCCTTCTTGACTGCATGGTTTCTGCCGAGTCAAAACCAAAACCAAACCCCTTGCCGTTGAGTCGATTCCAACTCATAGTGACCCTTTAGCACCGAGTAGAACTGCCCCACAGGATTTCCAAGGAGCACCTGGTGCATTTGAACTGCTGACCTTTTGATTAGCAGCTGTAGCACTTAACCACTACGCCACCAGGGTTTCCTTCTGCCAAGTAGTCTGAGCTTATTCTTATTGACTCTTTTTTGTAAGTGACTTTTCGTTTATCCCTAGCTGCTCTTAAAGTTCTCTCTTTATCTTTGTTTTTGATAAGTTTGATTATAATATGTCTTGGTGACTTTCTTTTGAGATCTACCTTATGTGGGGTTTGATGAGCATCTTGGGTAGGTATCTACTCGTCTTTCACGATATCAGGGAAGTTTTTGCCAACAAATCTGCAACAATTCTCTCTGTATTTTCTGTTATCCCTCTCTGTTCTGGTACTCCAATCACTCGTAGGTTATTTCTCTTGATAGAGTCCCACATGATTCTCAGGGTTTCTTCATTTTTGTAAATTCTTTCATCTGATTTTTCTTCGAATATATTGGTACCAAGTGTTTTATCTTCAGTCTCACTAAGTCTGACTTCCATTTCCTCAGTTCTGCTCCTATGCTTTTCTATTGAATCGTCTAATTAATCTTCCAAATTTTCTGATTGCTGTCTCTCTATGGATTCTTGTAGCCTGTTAAATTTTTCATTATGTTCTTGAATAATCTATTTAATTTCTTCAGCTGCTTTATCCTTGTGTTCCTTGGCTTGTTCTATGTTTTGCCTCATCTCCTTCCTGATCCGTTGAAGAGTTCTGTATATTAATTTTTCATTTTCTACATCTGGTAATTCCAGGAAAACACCTTCATCTGGAAGATTCTTTGATTCTTTGTTTTGAGAGCTTGTTGAAGCGATCATGGTCTGCTTCTTTATGTGATTTGATATTGACTGTTGTGTCTGAGCCATCTATAAGTTATTGCATTAATTTATTTTATGTTTGCTTACTGTATCCTAGCTTCTTGCTTTGTTTTGTTTTGATATGCCCACATAGGCTGCTTGAGTGAGCTAGCTTGATTATTTTCACCTTGGAAGCTCTAATGTCCTGTCGCCAAATGGCTAGAGCTGTTACCAGGTGCAAGAGCCTAGGAGTCCATTCACTCTTCTTTTATGGATTCAACTCAGGTGGCCAGGTAGTTGGTCATTAAGTGTGTGGTACAGGCTCTGTCCTACGGTCTTAGAAGGGCAAGGGTGATTGGTGTGGGCACAGGTATCTGCAGCAGAGGGTCATGCTCTGAACAAGGCAGGGGGCTGACAACTGTCCCTTGAGTGTCTGCGAGGAAAGTGCATCCCTGTTCCCTAGAGCGCACAGGTGGGTGGTTTCTGTAGCCATACTGTGGGTGCCCAATGCTTTTGGTTGTAAGTATTGGGAGGTACCACTTATCCTTGGACCCTTGTCATGGGTGGCTAGGTAACATGGGTGGTGCCACCCATCCTCAGGCCCCTGATGTGGGTAGGTGAAGATCCTGTTTAATAGGCAAAGCGGTGTCAAACATCAAAAACCCACCTCTCCGCTGCACAGCTGCAACTGTTGATCCCAGATCTGAAGCACATACATCGTTGCGGTCTGCCAACAAGGGCCTATTTTCCTGAAATCATTGCACAAAGGTCCATGTAGGGGTGAGATGTATTCAAAGTCTGTGGATCATTTGTGCCTGGACAGGAGCCACTTCTGTCCTGAGCTCCCCAGCTTAGTCGAGCTAACAGATTATCTTTTCCCCCAGTTGATAATTTATTCATTTTCCAAGCCTGGGAGGATGGCTCAGGGCATGCAGCAGGACCTATCTCAGGCCCAGGGAAATCGACAACCACTGAAGTCAGCTTGGGGGCTGGGGGCGTGGTAAAATAAATGCAAGTACTTAGCTTTTGCCAAGAGCAGTGTTCTTCTCTGGTTCCAGACATGCAAGTAGGCTGTGCAGTTCACTGTCTGTCTCTGAGGAGACCACGTCCCAAATGCTACTGCCAGCCCCACTGTGATCGCTCCAGGGGATCATGCCTGAGGGGGCGCAAGTTCCCGCAGAGTCAGGTCCAGCAACTCCCTGCCACTTCTGAATCGTCTCTCCCTCTCCCTGCCACTCAGTCTGATTTCCTTTCTTTGCCTTTGATGTTCAGGGCTCCTATCTTGTCATATATATATATAATTGTTCCACTTGTTTTTTTGGGTCTTTGTTGTAAGAGGGATCACCGGAAGCATCTGACTACTCTGCCATCTTGGCCATTGTTCGGGACTTTTATCTATTATTATTCTTGCAGCTCAGTAATAAGACAACCCAATTTAAAAATTGGCAAAAGATTTGAATAGATATTTCAACAAAGAAAATATACAAATGACTAATAAGGTTATAAAAAGGTTCTCTACACCATTAGTCATCAGAGAAATGCAAATTCAAATTAAATTACACAAATTAAAACCACACAAGATATCACAACACACCCACTAGGATAACTATAATCAAAAAGGATGACTGTAATACCAAATTCTGATGAGCATATAGAGAAACTGGTATCTTCATACATTGCTGGTGGAAATGCAAAATTATACAGCCACTTGGGAAAATAGTTTGGCAGTTTTCTAAAAATTAAACAAAAAATTGTCATACAGTTTGTCAATTCTATTCCTATAATTATACTCAAGATAAATGAAAACATATGTACACACAAAGACATATATGTGAATGCTTATTGCAGCGTTATCCTTAATAGTCAAACAGTGAAAACAATCCAAATGTCTGTCAGCTGGTGAATGGACAAATGAAATGTGGTATATTCATACAATGGGATACTGTTTAGCAATAAAAAGGAACGAGCTACTGATATATGCTACAACATGGATGAACTTCAAAAACATTATGCTAAGTAAAATAAGCCATATGCAAAAGACCCTATATTGTATGATTCTGTTTATATCACATGTCCAGAAAAGACAAGTTTATAGAGACAGATAATAGATCAGTGGTTTTTTAGGGCTGAGAGTTTAAGCGAGGATTAACTGTAAACAGGCACAAGGGAACTTTTGGGAGCAGATGATAGAAATGTTCTAAAACTGGACTGTGCAATATAATCTCTATAAACTTAGTAAAAATTTTCTAATTGTACAGTTAAAATTGGCGAATTTTATAGTGTGTAAATTGTATCACAGTAAAGCAGTTAAAAAAAAAAGAAAAAACATGATTAAAAGACCAAATCCGTATCAGTATATGGAAGAGACTCCATCATACCTAGTTCCTGGGAGCCCCAGGCAGCATTAAAGAGTTTTGGAATTCAAGTATTTATTGCATGGACAGTGTACAGGCAACAGATAGACATACACTTTCCCAAATATGTCAAGGGTATAACACGTCAGGAGTATAAACACCATGCTTGGGTCAGGCACACTTTAAGAACTAATGTGAGCCTGGTTGACCCCAGCCGTGGTGTTTTCAGTCACCTCATATGCATGCTAAAGCTGGACAATGAATAAGGAAGACCAAAGAAGAATTGGCATCTTTGATTTATGGTGTTGGTGAAGAATATCAGATATACCATGGACTGCCAGAAGAATGAAGAAATCTGTCTCGGACGAAGTACAGTCAGAATGCTCATTGGAAGAGAAGATGGTGAGACTGCCTCTGAGGTACTTCGGACATGTTATCAGGAGGGACCAGTCCCCGGAAAAGGACATCATGCTTTGTAAAGTAGAAAACTGCTGCCGTTGAGTCGATTCCAACTCATAGTGACCCTATGGGATAGAGTAGAATTGCCCCATAGGGTTCCCAAGGAGTGCCTGGTGGATTCAAACTGCCAACCTTTTGGTTGGCAGCTATAGCTCTTAACTACTACATGTCTCCAGGGCTTCCAGTATAGGGTCATTGAAAAAGAGGAAGACACTCAATGAGTTAGACTGGCACAGTGACTCCAACAGTGGGCTCAAGCATAACAACAATTGTTAGGATGGCGCAGGACCAGGCAATGTTTCATTCTGATGTACATAGGGTCGCTATGAGTCGGAACCAACTCGATGGCACCTAACAACAGTAACAATTACAACACAAGAATAAACATACCATTAAGCATGATGTTAGCTGTGAGATTTTCTTAGATACTATATTAGATTGAGGGAAAAAAAAAATTTTTTTTTTTTGAAGATTCGTTTTATTCCTAATTTGTTGAGAGTTTTTAACTTAATAGGTCCTGAATTTTGTTAAGTGCTTTTCTGCATTTATTGAGATGATCATGTAGTTTTTGTCCTTTATTCTATTAATATGGCATATTACATTAATTGATTTTTATATGTTAAACCAACCTTGCGATCATGAGGTAAATCTCATTTGATACTGGTATATAATTAAAATATATATATATTGCTGTATTGTTTGCTAGTATTTTGTTAAGAATTTTTTGTGTCTATGTTCTTGAGGAATACTGATTTTTAGTTTTTTTGTGATGTTTTTGTCTGGTAATGCTTGCATCATGGAATGAATTAAGAAGTATTCCCTCCTCTATTTTCTGAAAGATTTTGTAAAGGATTGTCATTATTTCTTCTTTTAATGTTTGATAGGATATGTGAATGAAACCATCTGGGTCTCGGTTTTTCTTTAAGGGAGGGTTTTAAATTACTAATTCAATTTCTTTACTTATTATAGGTCTATTTCAATTTAATTATTTTTTTAGCCAGTTTTTAAAATTTGTGTCTTTCTAGGAATTTGTCAGTTTCGTCTAAGTTGTCTACTATTGTGGCATAAAATTCTTGTAATTTTCCCTTAAGATTCTTTTCATTTTTATAACATCAATAGTGAAGTCCCCTCTTTCAATTCTGATTTTGGTAACTTGTGCCCTCTCTCTTGGTCAGCCTAGATAAAGGTTTCTCAATTGTATTGATCTTTGCAAAGAACCAGTTTCTGGTTTCATCTATTTTGTATCATTTTTCTATTTTGTATTTCATTGATTTCTGCTCTAATCATCATTTGTTCTTTCTATTTTCTTTGGGTTTGTTTTCCTCTTCTTTTTCTAGTTTCTTAAAGTGGAAGCTTAGGTTATCGATATGAGATTTTCATCTATTCTGACATAGGTGTTTAAAATTTTAAATTTTCCTTTAAGCACTACTTTAGCTGCATCCTATCATTTTTTGATATGTTGTATCTTCATTTTTATTCAGTAAAAAATATTTTGCAACTTCCTTTGTGATTTCATGGGTTATTTAGATATGTATTGTTTTATTTCCAAATATTTGGAGGCTTCCCAGAGTTCTTTGTGTTGCTGGTTTCTAATTTAATTCCATTGTGACTAGAGAATATGCTTTGTATAATATCAGTCCTTTTAAATTTATTGAGTTTTTTATGCCTAATATATAGTCTGTCCTGGAGAATGTTCCATGTGGTCTTGTAAAAAAGGTACATTCTGCAGTCATTGGGTGGAATATTGTATGCTGTATTTTTGTGCAAATAACGCACACCTTCTACGTTTGTTTGCCAACAAGTTGTTGCAAAAAAAATTAGCATAGTGTGCTTACAAGGGTGAGGTTGGCAAACAAACATAGACATTGTGAGTTGTTTGCATAAAAACGCAGTAGATGTCTATTAGGTCGAGTTGGCAGATAGCATTGCTCAGGTTTTCCATATCCTTGCTGATTTTCTGCCTAATTCTTCTATCAGTTATTGAGAGTGGGGTATTGAACTCTCCAACTATTATTGTGGAATTATCCCTTTCTCCTTTCTCTTATGTCAGTTTTTAGTACATATATTTTCTGGATATACATTTATAATTGTTATATCTTCCTGATACATTAACCCTTTTCGCGTTGTCAAACATCCACCTTTGTCTCGTATTAAAAATCTATTTTGTCTCTTATTGATACAGCTATTAATATAGCTCCAACTCTCTTATGGCTACCATTTGCATTCTTCTACTTTTAACCTATTTGTGTGTCTCTGAATCTAAGTTATAGATAGCATATTGTTGGGTTTTGTTTTTTGATCCAGATTTACAATCTCTGCATTTTGATTAGGGTGTATAGACCATTCACATTTAATGTAATTATTGATATGGCTTGATTTGCATTTGTCATTTTTCTATTTGCTTTCTATATATTTTCTTCCATTTTTATTCCTCTGGTCCTACTTTACTGTCTTTTTCATTAAAAATGTTTTTTAGTGTACTATTTTAATTCTACTGTTGATTTTTTAAAACTATGTCTTTTTGAGTTGTGTTATTCATTGGCCTAGGATTGTAATATGTGTATTCACTCATCACAATATAGTTTATATTTTTACTAACTTAATTCTGGTAAAATATAAAAATTTTGCTCCAATAGAACTCCATTCTCTTTCCCTCCTTTGTGCTATTACTGTCATATGTATTGCATCTATCTATCTCCAACAACATGATGTTATACTCAGTTATGACTTTTAAAGAAGTTAAGAGAACAAAAGAAAAATACATTCATACAACCTTTTATATTAGCTCACATATTTCCCTTTTTTGTGATTTTTATTTCTTCCCGTGAATTCAAATTACTCTCTGGTATCATTTCCTTTAGGGTTTCTTTTTCCAAAAAAATTATTCATTTTGTTGTTGTTGAGAATATACAGAGCAAAGCGTATACCAATTCGAATTTCTACATGTACAATTTAGTGACACTGATTACATTCTTCAAGTTGTATAACCATTCTCGCCCTCTTTTTCTGGGTTGCTACTTCCCCATTAATATAAACTCACTGTCCCCTAAGCTTCCTATCTAATCATTCAAGTTGCTGTTGTCAGTTTGATCCCATATAGATAGCTTTTGAAAGAGCACAATGCTCAATGGGGACACTCTTTACTAGCTCAGCTAAACTACTGTTTGGTTTTAAGACTTCAGGGGATATTTTTGTTTTAAGGTTTCAAGATTATCTCAGGGCAATAGTTTCAGGCGTTCATCGAGAGTCCATTGCTCCAGAAAGTCTACAGTCCATGAGGATTTTAAATTCTGTTCTGAATTTTCACCCTTTTGATCAGGATTCTTTTGTAGAATCTTTGATCAAAATATTCAGTTATGGTAGCTAGGATTCCATTTAAGGCAAAGTCTGGTAGCAAAAAGTTCTCTCAGTCTTTATCTAGAATGTCTATATTTTGCCTTCATTTTTGAGGGACATTTTACTGGTATATAGCATTCTTGGTTGACTTTTTTTTTCCTTCCCAGCACTTTGAGCATGTCATCTTACTGTCTTCTCACTTCCAATGTTTAAAATGAGAAGTTAACTGTTAATCATGTTGATACATCCCTGTATACGATAAGTAATTTCTCTCTTTCTGGTTTCAATATTTTCTCTTTGTCTTTCTCTTTCAACAGTCATGGAAAGTCTATATTTGGTTCTTTTTGTACTTATCTTATTTGTGGTTCATTAAGCTTTCTTCGATGTGTAGATTTTTATTTTTTATCAAATTTGGAAAGTTTTCAGCCATTATTTCTTCAAAAGTTTTCTCTCTTCTCCTTTTGTGGACTTCTATTATGGCACTGGGTTTTTTATTACACGTACGTTAGTACACTTGATATTGTCTCATATGTCCCTGAAGTTGTTTATTTTCTTCAACCTTTTTTTTTTTTCCTCTCTTCTTCAGATAGGACAAATTATATTAATCTGTCTTCAAGCTCAGTCATTCTTTCTTCAGATCTTGAAGTTTTGTTGAGTCCATCTAGTGAATACTTTGTTTCATTTATTGTACTTTTCAATGTCAAAACTTCAATTTTTTAAATAATTTCTGTATCCTTATTGAGATTCTCTATTTGTTGAATTATGTTGTCCTACTCTTTATTTCTTTCAGCATAGCTGAAATGTGCTCTCCAGAGTCATTTCTATCACCAAGACCATATTTTCCAACTACCAACCCTACTTCTTTGTTTCCAACTTTATCATTACAATCACCAGTAATTATCAATGCAACTGAATTGCATATTTCATCAATTTCAGACTTCAGAAGTTGGAAAAAAAATTTAATTTCCTCATCTTTGGCATTAGTGGTTGATGCATAAATTTGAATAATAGTCATGGTAACTGATCTTCCTTATAGGTGTCTGGGAATTATCCTATTGCTGAAAGTATTGTACTTTAGAATAGATCTTGAAATGTTCTTTTTGATGATGAATGTGACACTATTCCTTTTCAATTTGTCATTCCTGGCATAGTAGACCATGTGGTTTTCTGATTCAAAATGGCCAATGCCAACCCATTTCCACTCACTAATGCCTAAGATATTGATCTGTATGCATTCTGCTTCATTTTGGACAACTTCCATTATTTTAGTTTCATACTTCGTACATTCCATGTTCTGATTATTAATGGATGTTTGTAGCTGCTTCTTCTCGTTTTGAGTTGTACCACATCAGCAAAGGAAGGTCCCAAAAGCTTAACTCCATCCATGTCATTAAAGTTGACTCTACTTTGAAGAGGCAGTTTTTCCCCAGTCGTATTTTGAGTGCCTTCCACCCTGAGGGGCTTATCTTCCAGAACTATATCAGACAATGTTCCGCTGCTATTCATAAGGTTTTCATTGGCCAATATTTTTTTTCTTCTTCTTCCTAGTCTGTCTTAGTCTGGAAGCTCCACTGAAACCTGTCTATCATGAGTGACCCTGCTGATATTTGAAATACCGGTGGCATGGCTTCCAGCAACACGCAAGCCACCACAGTACGACAAACTGACAGACACGTGGTGGAGCTCTTAATACATTATCTCATTTAATGATAAAATGAGTTGATGCTTTCTTGATCACCATGTAAAATGTAATTAAGACTATTTTAAAAATAAAATTTACTAGGTTTTTCCAATATACAAAAATATAAAGAAGGGAGAAATGTCCACAGTCTGATTCTAAAATTAGTTCAATATAAAAAAATAAGGAAAAAAAGTAGTATTAAAGCTAGTTAGAAGTTCCTATGAGTACAGGAAGGCATAAAAAGAAAAATAAAAGCTCCTTTGACTTGTCTGTCACATCATACGTAATCATCTTTAACAATTTCTTGTAAATTTTTCTCAGAAATTTTTCTATATGTATGTTAGCATTTGTGTGTATATCTTTGTTAATTTATACAAAAAGGGTTGTACTATAATGCTATTATGCACTTTCTTTTATTTAAAAAAAAATTTTTTTATTAACTTCTTACTTTATTTTGCGTATTTTCTTATATTATTGTATACTTTTAAATGGTTGTATGGTATTTCATTGTATGAATGTGTCTGTTCAGTATTGATGGTTACTTAGGTTGCTTTTAGTTTTGAGTTACTACCAGCAATGCTAAAATGGACATTCAAGTTCATGTATTTTGACAAACATTTTTGGGTGTATTTCTAGAGTGAATTTTTAAATGTGAAATTGCTGGTTATATTCAAATAAATTGTTTCAGATAGGAATTACCAAATTATTTTTCAGAAAATTGCTTATTTTATACTTCTACCATTTGTTTGTGAGCCAGCAGCCTGTTTCTGCCATGACCTTACCAACCTTTGGTATTCTCAAACTTTAATATTGTGCTGTTTTGATAGGTGAAAATGGCATGATTTTTTTTTAACTGATAATTTTTTTAATTGTACTTTAGTTGAAGGTTTACAGAACAAACTATCTTCTCATTAAACAGTTGGCACACGTATTGTTTTATGATGTTGCTTACCAAGCCCATGACATGCCAACACTCTCCCTTCTCGACCTTGGGTTCCCAATCACCAGCTTTCCTGTTCCCTCCTGCCTTCTCGTCCTTGCCCCTGGGCTGGTGTGCCCATTTAGTCTTTGTTTTGTTTTATGGGCCTGTCTAATCTTTGGCTGAAGTGTGAACCTCAGGAGTGACATCATTACTGAGCTATAAGGGTGTCCAAGGGCGATACTCTTGGGGTTTCTCCACTCTCTTGTCAGACCAGTAAGTCTTTTTTTTGTGTGTGTGTGTGAGTTAGAATTTTGTTCTACATTTTTCTCCAGGTCTGTCCAGGACCCTCTATTGTTATCCCTGTCAGAGCAGTAGTTGGTGGTTGCTGGGCACCATCTAGTTGTGCTGGACTCAGCCTGGCGGATGCTGAGGTAGTTTTGGTCCATTAGCCCTTTGGACTAATCTTATCGCCTGTGTCTTTGGTTTTCCTCATCCTGCCTTGCTCCAGACAAGGTGAGACCAGTGGAGTATCTTAGATGGCTGCTTATAAGCTGTTTTTTTTTTTTTCTTTTTTAATTGTACTTTAAGCAAAAGTTAACAGTTCCAGATATTTTCTCATACAAAAATGTATACACACATTGTTATGTGACCTTAGTTGCCCTCACTATAATGTAACAGCACACCCCTCCTTTCCACTCTGGATTTCCCGTGTCCATTCAACCAGCTCCTGTCCCTTTTCGTCTTCTCATCTTGCCTCCGGATAGCTGCTGCTCATTTAGTCTCATGTATCTACTTGAGCTAAGAAGCACTCTCTTCACAAATATCATTTTATGTAGTACAGTCCTGTCTAAACTTTTGCTAAAGAGCTGGCTTCGGGAATGGTTTCAGTTTTGGCCAAAAGAGAGTCTGGGGGCCATGTCTTCCAGGGTCCCTCCAGTCTCAGTCAGACCATTAAGTCTGATCTTTTTACTAGAATTTGAGGTCTGCATCCCACTTTTCTCCAGCTCCATCAGGAACTCTCTGTTTTGTTCCCTGTCAGGGCGGTCATTGGTGGTAGCGGACACCATCTAGTTCTTCTGGTTTCAGGCAGATGGAGTTTCTGGTTTTTGTGGCCCTTTTGTTTCTTGGGCTCATATTTACCTTGTGTCTTTTGTGTTTTTCATTATCCTTTGCTCCAGGTGGGTTGGGACCAATTGATGCAACCTAGATGGCCGCTCACTGGCTTTTAAGACCCTAGACACCACTCACCAAAGTGGGATGCAGAACATTTTCTTAATAAATTTTGTTATGCCAATTGACCTAGCTGCCCCCTGAAACCATGGGGACCCCTGCTACTCTGTCCCTTGAAGTGTTTGATTGTATTCAGAAAACTTCTTAGCTTTTGGTTTAGTCCAGTTGTGCTGACTTCCCCTGTATCGTGTGTTGTCCGTCCCTTCACCTAACTACTACTATCTAGTTAGTGAATACCTCTTTCCCACCCTCCCCACCCTCATAACCATCAAAGAATGTTTTCTTCTGTGTTTAAGCCTTTTCTTGAGTTCTTATAATATTGGTCTCATACAATATTTGTCCTTTTGCGGCTGACAATTTCACTCAGCATAATGCCTTCCAGATTCATCCATGTTATGAGATGTTTTGCAGATTCATTGTTGTTCTTTATCGTTGTGCAGTATTCCATTGTGTGAATATACCATAATTTATTTAACCATTTATCCATTGATGGGCACCTAGGTAGTTTCCATCTTTTTGCTATTGTGAACAGTGATGTAATAAACATGGGTGTGCATATATATAATCGTGTGAAGGTTCCTATTTCTCTAGGATATATTCCAAGGAGTGGGGTTGCTGGATCTTATGGTATTCTATTTCTAGCTTTTTAAGGAAGTGGCCGAATCGATTTCCAAAGTGGTTGTACAATTTTACATTCCCACCAGCAGTGTATAAGTGTTCTGGTCTCTCCAAAACCTCTCCAACATTTATTATTTTGTGTTTTTTGGGTTAATGCTAGCCTTGTTGGGGTGAGATGGTATTTCAATGTAGTTTTAATTTGCATTTTTCTAATGGCTAATGATCGTGAGCATTTCCTCAAGTGTCTGTTAGCCACCTGAGTGCCTTCTTTGGTGAAGTGTCTATTCATATCCTTTGGCCATTTTTTAATTGGGTTACTTGTTTTTTTGTTGTTGAGTTTTGGAAGTATCTTGTAGATTTTAGAGATTAGACACTGATCAGGTTTGTTGCAGCCAAAAATTTTTTCCCAGCCCGTAGGTTGTCTTTTTACTCTTCTGGTGAAGCCTTTTGATAAGTATAAGTGATTTTTAGGAGCTCCCAGTTATCTAGTTCTTCTGCTGGTGTTTGTGCATTGTTAGTAGTGTTTTGTATACTGTTTATGCCATGTATTAGGGCCCCTAGCATTGTCCCTATTTTTTCTTCCATGATCTTTATCATTTTAGATTTTAAATTTAGGTTTCGGATCCGTTTTGAGTTAGTTTTTGTGCAAGCTGTAAGGTATGGGTCTTGTTTCATTTTTTGCAGATGGATATTCAGTTATGCTAGCAACATTTGTTAAAGAGACTGTCTTTTCCTCAATTAACAGATTTGGGGCATTTGTCAAATATCAGCTGCTCATAGGTGGATGAATTTCCGCCTGGATTCTCAATTCTGTTCCGTTGTTCTATATGTCTGTTGTTGTACCAGTGTCAGGCTATTTTGTCTACTCTGGTGGTATAATAGGTTCTGAAACCAGGTAGTGTGAGGCCTCCCACTTTGTTCTTCTTTTTCAGTAATGCTTTACTTATCCGGGGCCTCTTTCCCCTCCATATGAAGTTGGTGATTTGTTTCTCCATCTCATTAAAAAAGTCTTTGGAATTTGGATCAGAATTGCGTTATATCTATAGATCGCTTTTGGTAGAATAGACATTTTTACAATGTTAAGTCTTTCTATCCATGAGCAAGGTATATTTTTCCACTTGTGTAGGTCTCTTTTAGTTTCTTGCAATGATGTCTTGTAGTTTTCTTTGTATAGATCTTTTGCGTGTCTGGTTACATATATTCCTAAGTATTATATCTTCTTGGGAGCTATTGTAAATTGTATTGATTTGGTGATTTCCTTTTAGACGTTCTCTTTGTTGGTGTAGAGGACTCCAACTGGTTTTTGTGTGTTTATCTTTTATCCTGATACTTTGCTGAACTCTTTTATTAGTTCCAGTAGTTTTCTTGTGGATTCTTTGGGGCTTTCTGTGTATAACATCATATCATCTACAAATAGAGATACTTTTACTTCTTCCTTATCAATTTGGATACCCTTTATTTATTTTTTTTCTAGCCTAATTTCTCTGGCTAGGACACCTAGCACAATGTTGAATAAGAGTGGTGATAAAGGGCATTATTGTATGGTTCTTGTTCTCAAGGGGAATGCTTTCAGACTCTCTCCATTTAGGATGATTTTGGCCCTTCGCTTTGCATAAATGCCCTTTATTATGTTGAGGAATGTTCCTTCTTTTCCTATTTTGCTGAGTTTTTATCATGAATGCGTGTTGGACTTTGTCAAATGCCTTTTCTGCATCAATTGATAAGATCATGTGGTTCTTGTCTTTTGTTTTATTTATGCGATAGATTAAATTGATTGTTTTTTTGATGTTGAACCATCCCTGCATACCTGGTATGAGTCCCACTTGGTCATGGTGAATTATTTTTTTGATGTGTTGTTGAATTCTATTGGCTAGAATTTTGTTGAGGATTTTTGCGTCTAAGTTCATGACGGATATAGGTCTGTAATTTTCTTTTTTTTGTGGTGTCTTTTTTTTTTAACTTGATTTTGGTATCAGGGTTGTGCTGGCTTCATAGAATGAATTTGGGAGTATTCCATCCTTTTCTATGCTCTGAAGTACCTTTAGTAGTAGTGGTGTTAACCCTTCTCTGAAGGTTTTGTAGAATTCTCCAGTGAAACTGTCAGGGCCAGGGCTTCTTTTTTTGTTGGAAATTTTTAAATTACTTTTTCAATCTCTTCTTTTGTTATAGGTTTATTTAGTTGATCTACCTCTGTTTGTTAGGTTTACCTCTGTTCGTGTTACTTTAGGTAGGTAGTGTGTTTCTAGAAATTTGTCCATTTCCTCTAGATTTTCAAATTTGTAAAAATACAGTTTTTCATAGTGTTCTGTTATGATTCTTTTAATTTCAGTCGGATCTTTTGTGATATCGCTCATCTCATTTCTTATTTGTGTTATTTGCATCCCATTCTGTTTTTCTTTTGTCAGTTTGGCCAATGATTTATCAATTTTATTGATATTTTCAAAGAACCAGCTTTTGGTCTTGTTAACTCTTTGACTTGTTTTTTTTTGTTTTCTATTTCATTTAATTCTGCTCTAATTTTTATTATTTGCTTTCTTCTGGTTCCCAAGGGCTTCTTTTGCTGCCCTCTTTCTATTTGTTCAAGTTGTAGGGCTAATGTTTTGATTTTCACCCTTTCTTCTTTTTGGATGTGTGCAAAAATTGATCTCTGAGCACTGCTTTTGTTGTGTGCCAAAGGTTCTGTTAGAATGTGTTTTCATTCTCATTTGAGTCTGTGAATTTCTTTATTCCGTCCTTAGTTTCTTCTATAACTCCTTAATTTTTGAGCAAGATGTTGTTCAGTTTCCATGTGTTTGATTTTTTTTCCTTGCTTTTCCTGTTATTGATTTCTGCTTTTATGGTTTTATGGCCATAAAAGATGGTTTGTAATATTTCGATGCTTTGGATTCTGTTAAGGCTTGCTTTATGGCCTAATATGTGATCTATTCTGGAGCATGTTCCATGTGTGTTGGAAAAGAAAATATACTTGGCTGCTGTTGGTTGGAGTGTTCTGTATATGTCTTTGAGATCAAGTTGGTTGATTGTGGCATTTAGATCTTCCGTGTCTTTATTGAACTTCTTTGTGGATGTTCTGTCCTTCACCAAAAGTGATGTGTTGAAGTCTCCTACTATTGTTGTGGAGCTGTGTATCTCTCTTTCCAACACTGTTAGAGTTTGTTTTATGTATTTTGGAGCCCTGTTATTGTTGGGTACCTAAATATTTATTATGGTTCTGTCCTCCTGGTGTATTGACTCTTTTATCATTGTGTAGTGTCCTTCTTTATCCTTTGTGGTTGATTTTACTTTAAAGACTATTTTGTCAGAGATTAATATTGCCACACGTGCTCTTTTTTGATTGTTGTTTGTTTGATATGTTTTTTTCCCATCCATTGAGTTTTAGTTTGTTTGTCTTTAAGTCTGAAGTGTGTCTATTATAGGCAGCATATAGACGGATTGTGTTTTTTTATCCATTCTGCCACTCTCTCTTCATTTGTGTATTTTGTCCATTTACATTTAGTGTAATTATTGATAGGTACCAGTTTAGTGCTGTCATTTTGATGTCTTTTTGTGTGTGTGTGTGTTTTTGACAGTTTCTTTGTTCCACTTAATTTTCTGTACTGAGTCGTTTTTCTTTTAATCTTTTTTGTTGTTGATTTTGTATATGCTGAGCCTTTCTGTTTGTCTTGTTTTTTATTTTGATGTGTAGGATTGTTAGCTTCCTTTGTGGTTACCTTAATATTTACTCCTATTTTTCTACGTTTAAACCAATCTTTTATTTCTTTATATTGCCTTGTCTTCCTCTCCATATGAAAGACCTATGACTACATATTTTAGTCCCTCTTTTTTGTTTTAGTGTTGTCATCTTATACATATTGATGTCTCTTTCTCTATTGTCAGCATTTTAGCTTTGATTTATTTTTGTGACTTCCCTCTCTGGGTTTTATGTCTGGTTGTTCTGTCCTGCATTCTAGTCTTGGGCTGTTATCTGATGTTATTGATTTTCTAACTGGAGGACTTTCTATTATTTCTTATAATTTTGGTTTGGTTTTTGAAAATCCCCTAACATTCTATTTTTCTGGAAATGCTCTGATTTCTCCATCATATCTGAGAAACAGTTTTGCTGGACATATAATTCTTGGGTGGCAGTTTTTTTCTTTCAAGACTTTTTATATGTCATCCCGTTGCCTTCTTGCCTGTGTGGTTTCTGCTGAGTAGTCCAAGCTTAGTCTTACTGACTCTCCTTTGTAGATGACTTTTTATTTATCCTTAGCCACTCTTAAAATTCTCTCTTTATGTTTGATTTTGGCAAGTTCGATTATAATACATCTTGGTGACTTTCTTTTAGGCTCTACCTTGTGTGGGGTTCAATGAGCTTCTTGGATAGATATCTTCTCACTTTCAGAATATCAGGGAAGTTTTCTGTCAACAAATCTTCAACAATTCTCTCTGTATTTTTTGTTATCCCCTCCCCCCCCCCGCCCCGTTCTGGTACTGCAGTCAGTCCTAGGTTATTCCTCTTGATAGAAATAGATTCCCACATAATTCTTAGGGTTTCTTCATTTAAAAAAAAAATTATTTTATCTGATTTTTTTCTCAAGTAAGTTGGTGTCAATTGCTTTATCTTCAGCCTCACTAATTCTGACTTCCATTGCCTCAGTTCTGCTCCTGTGACTTTCTGTTGAGTTGTCTAGTTCTGATATTTTATTGATAATCTTCTGGATTTCTATTTGCTATTTCTCTGTGGATTCTTGCAGCCTGTTGAATTTGTCATTGTGCTTTTCTATAATCTTTTTTAAGTTCCTATATTGCTTTGTCTGTGTGTTCCTTTGCTTGTTCTGTGTTTTGCCTGGTTTCTCTCCTGATCTCTTGAAGAGTCCTTTTTATTAATCTTTTGTACTGTAACTCTGGTAATTCCAAGAATTCATCTTCCTCCAGAAGATTCCTTGAATCTTTGTTTTGGGAGCTTGCTGAAGCTCCTAGCTTGTCATATATAATAGATTCATTTGTTTTGGGGGGTCTTTCTGTTTCTTGTAAGAGGGACCACTGGAAGCATCTGCTTCTTTATGTGATTTGATATTTACTATTGTGTCTAAGCCATCAATAAGTTATTTGTTTTTTGTGTTTGCTTACTGTGTCCTAGCTTCTTGTCTTGTTTTGTTTTGATATGCCCAAATAGACTACTCATGTGAACTAGTTTCATTATTGGTGCCTTTGAAGATCTAATGTCTTGTTGCCAAGTGGTTAGATCTGCTACTAGGTATGTGAGCCCAGGAGTCGACTTAGTTTTCTTGTATGGATTCAGCTTAGGTGTCCAGGTAGTCAGTCACCAAGTGTGTGGTGTAGGCTCTCACCTACAGTCCTAGACAGGCAGGGGTGATTGGCGTAGGCACAGGTATCTTGCTGCAGTAGGGGGTCACATGCTATGCAAGACAGGGGGGTGATGGCTGCCCCTGAGTATCTGGAGGAAAGCGTGACCCTGTTCCCTAGTGTGTGTAGGTGAGTAGGTTTTGCAGCCAGACTATGGGCATCCAGTGCTGTTGGCTGTAAGGACTGGGAGGCACCACTTATTCCTGGAGCCCTGTCGCTGGTGGCTAGGTGGCATGGGTGGAGCCACCAGTCCTCAGGCCCCTAATCTGGATAGGTGAGGACCCTGCTTAATGTCATGAACCTACCACTCCACCATATAGCTCATACAATGAAGTTAGGCTTCAGGTATATACCCTGTTGTACTATGCTAATGAGGGTCTATGCTGCTGAAATGGGCCCACAGAGGTCTATGCATAGGTGAAAGGCATTCAAAGTCCATGGACCCCTTATGCCTGTGCCTAGGCAAAGGAGCTGTGCCTGCCCTGAGTTCCTGGCTTAGGGAAGCTGGCAGATTATTTTTTCGTGTTTGTTAGTTTGTTCTTTCTCCAAGGCTGGGAAAATGGCCCAGGACATGTGATGGGTCCTACTTCTTGCCCAGGGGAAACGGCAGTCACTGAAGCCAGCTGGACCCAGTGCAGGGCAGGGAGGGAGTAGGTAAATGAGACAGAGTTTATTCCCAAACAGGGTGTTTTTTGATCTGCGCGATGGGTTAGATTCACGTACTTATCTTTTTCTGATATAGCACCACTTTTCACTGGTTCTAGAGACTTGAGTAAACTCTTCACTGCTTGGTCTTTCCCGATGTGGAAAATGCGTCCTGAACACCACTGATTGCCTCACCACGCATGGCAGCCAATCCAGCCTGCAGAGTACTGATTCCTGCTGGATCAGCCCTGGCAACTCCTCGCTGCTTTTGAACTGTCTCTCACTCCTCTGCCACTCAGTCTGATTCCTCAGCTTTGCCTTTGATGTTCAGGGCTCCTAGATTGTCATATATAATAGATTCACTTGTTTTGGGGGGTCTGACTACTCCTCCATCTTGGCTCTGCCCCCACTTATAAGCTTTTAAGACCTCAGACGTTTTGGGCTAGATGTTCCCCAAGACCATGGTCTCCACAGCCCTCAGCCCAGTGATTCAGTCCCTCAGAGAGTTTGGATGTATCCATGGAGCTTCCATGACCTTACCTCGTACACGTTGTGCTGGCTTCCCCAGTATTGTGTATTGCCTTACCCTTCACCAAAGTTATCACATATCTATTATCTGTTTAGTGGTTTTCCATCCTCACCCCTCCCCTCCCTCATAACCATCAAAGATGGTTTCTTTTTTTGTGTAAACCTTTTCATGAGTTTGTACAGTAGTAGTCTCATACAATATTTGTCCTTTTGTGATTGACTTATTTCACTCAGCATAATGCCGTCCAGATTCATCCATGTTCTGAGATGCTTTGCGGATTCATCATTGTTCTTTATCGTTGCGTAGTACTCTGCTGTGTGTATGTACCATAGTTTGTTTATCCATTCATTTGTTGATGGGCACCTAGGTTGTTTCTATCTTTTTGCTATTGTGAACAGTGCGGCAATGAACATGGGTGTGTGCATGTCTATTCGTGTAACGGTTCTTATTTCTCTAGGATATATTTTTGGGAGTAGGATTGCTGGATCATATGTTATTTTGATTTCTTTCTTTCTAAGGAAGTGCCTTATCATTTTCCAGAATAATTGTACCATTTTGCATACCCACCAGCAGTGCATAAGAGTTCCAGCCTCCCCATAGCCTCTCCAACATTTGTTACTTTCTATTTTTTTTTTTATTTGTGCCAGTAATGTCGGGGTGAGATGGTATCTCACTGTGGTTTTGATTTGCATTTCTCTAACGGCTAGTGATCGAGAGCATTTCCTCATGTGTATTTTAGCTGCTTGAATGTCTTTTTTGGTGAAATGTCTGTTCATTTCATTATAATTTTTTAAAGCACACACATCCTAGAATATATACAACCAAATGAATGAATGTTTCTTAATATTCTGATATTGTTAATGTTACCATTGCTCAAAATTTTTTTCAAACCCCTTCTTCTAATCATATGTGTGTGTGTGTGTGTGTGTATAGTTGTCAGGTGCCGTCAAGTCGGTTCCAGCTCATAGTGACCCTATATACATATATATACATATGATTAAAAACTTAGCCATGTGCTATAAATAAATAATAACCAGGTTTATGGGATGTTTACTGTATATCAGGCATGGTGATAAATGCCTTATGGGTATTATATAAGCCTCAAGGACTCTATAAGGTAGGTATTATAATTATCATCATCTTACAAATAAGAAGCTAAGACTCATAGAAGAGAAGAAAATTGCCGAAATCACATAGTTAATAAGTGATGGAGATAGAATTTGATTTCAGGCGTTCTAACTCCAGCGCCTGTGAACTTCACACTGGCTCTACTGCCCCCGTCATCGTGTGATTGCCTATTAGAACCCTGACCCAGTTTCTCATAGGAAGTTCAGGATTGTTTGAGCCAGAACATGCTGGATCTTGCAATCCAGATTTACTTTTCATCCTAAGAGTTATGGAAAGCCATGGAATGATATTAAGCAAAGAGTAATATAATCAGACTCGGTATTTGAAAGATCACCCTTGCTATGGTTTGGAAAATGGATTAGAAAGGTGATAGATGCAGTGAAGCCAGTTCAGGGTTACTGCAGAAGGTCCAGTTGAGAGATGATAGTAGTTTGGATGGAGTTATAAACAGTGAAGATGGACATAAATGGATAGATTTGAGTAGAAGCAAGGACAGGATCTTATGGTTGCTTTGGAGGTAAGGAATTAAGGAAGGAATATGATAGAATACTCCCTTTTTTTCTGGCTGGTGGCATTGATACTGGTGGTGCCTTTCACAGAGAGAGGAGGCAGTAACTGAGGACCAGGCTTCAAGAGGAGAGTGGATGTTCCTTGGGAAAGGTTGTATTTTCGGTCTCTGAGATATTTAGGTGGAGACATCAAGTAGACAGTTGGGTATCAGTGTAAAGCTCAGAGGTGCGGTCTAGGTTGGAGATAAAATTGGGAGTCACTAATGTTAGAGGATCAGTGACACTGTGGGAAAGGATGCTGTCACCCAGGGAGAGAGCGCTGGGCATGGAAGGAATGGAGCTAACATGGTATGTTCAGGAACTCCAACACTGGATGGCAGATAGAGGAGAATGAGTTGGCAAAGTGACTGAAAAAGAGTGGCCAAAGAGGACAGTGTGATGTCACAGGAGCCAATGGACAAGAATTTTTTAAAGAGGAGGGAGGGAGTTGGCAATATCCAGTGCTGCTGAAAGGTGTGGGTAATACAAGAAATGAAAAAGAAAAATGTTCTTTTGGATTTAAAGGTTGGAGGGTAGCACTCTGTATTTTTTCTACCTTTTAGTTCTCTATCAAGGAGTCCTGGGAGCACAATGGTTAAGTGCTTGACTGCTAACCCAAAGGTTAGTGGTTCAAACCTACCCCACCACTCCATAAGAAAAAGACCTGGTGATCTGCCCCTGTAAAGATTACAGCCAAGAAAACTCTATGAGGCAGCTCTACTCTGTCACATGGGGTCGCTATGAGTCAGAATCGACTCTGCACCCAACAATACAACATTAGATCAATGTATAAAATTAGAAAGCAGTAAACTACATTAATTTAACTCCCATGAAAAGTGATTTTGTTAAAAGACTGATCAGTATACCATTGAGAGACAATTCAAGGAATAATAAAACAAAGAATATTTTTACATCTTTTGGAGATCATTTCTGAAAACATTGAAGACATAATTCATTACTCCATAATTTGTATATAATGATTTTCTTGAAAATATTCTCTTAGAATTTAGTAGCAGAATAAAAGTTCAGCTCTCTTAAAGAACTAGTAAGCTTCCTTTTACAGGACAAAGAAACAATATAACCTTATATATTTTTCCTTTTCAATTGACATTCAGGAAATTCAGAGCTACACTTAATACTGAAAGGATCTAGCTAGTCTCCTACTTCCTCTATATAAGCTTTGTTCTCCATCTTTCAAGTATTATGTGGCATATGAGTTTAATTTATAAAATGATTCATATTCCTTTTGTTTTAATTTATTTTATTTTATTATGCTTTAGGTGAAAGTTTACAACACAAATAAGTTTCCCATTCAAAAATTTATACACAAATTATTTTGTGACATTGGTTGTAATCCCTGCCCTGTGTCAGCCCTCTCCCCCATTCCCCTTTCATCCTGGGTTCTCCATGTCCATTCATCTAGTTTTTCTGTCCCTTCCTGCTTTCTTGTCTTTGCTTTTGGGCAGGTGTTGCCCATTCAGTCTCGTATACTTGATTGAACTAAGAAGCATGTTCCTCACATGTGTTAAACTGTTTGTTTTATATACCTGTCTAATCTTTGGCTGAAAGGTGGACTTCAGGAGTGGCTTCAGCTCTGGGTTAGCAGGGTGTCCAGGGGCCATAACCTTGGGGGTTCCTTCAGTCTATGTCAGACCAGTAAGTCTGGTCTTTTTCGTGTTTGGATTTGAAATTTGTTCTACATTTTTCTCCCGCTCTTTCCCAGATCCTCTACTGTGACCCCTGTCAGAGCAGTCAACAGTGGTAGCCAGGCACCATGTAGTTCTTCTGGGCTACATGGTAGACGCTGTGGTTCATGTGGTCTATTATACTTTTGGACTAACGTTTCCTTTGTGCCTTTGGTTTTCTTCATTCTCCTTTGCTCCGGATCAATAGATATATGTTAGATGGCTGCTCACAGGCTTTTAAGGCCCCAGATGCTACTCTCCAAAGTAGGATGTAGAACATTTTCTTTTATGAACTATGTTATGTCAATTGACCTAGATGTTCCCTGAAACCATGGTCCCCAGCACTCAGCCCCAGTAACTTGGTCCCTCAAGGTGTTTAGATGTGTCTGGGAAGTTTCTATGATTTTGTCATGGTCAAGTTGTGCTGATTTTCCCTACAGTTGTATGTTGTCTTACCCTTCACCAAAGTTAACATTTACCTGTTATCTAGTTAGTGATTTTCCTCTCCCCAACTTCACAACCATCAAAGATTGTTTTTTTCTGTGTGTAAACCTATTCTTGACTTTTTATAATAGTTGTCTCATGCAGTATTTGTCTTTTTGTGATTGAGTTATTTCACTCAGCATAATCCTCTCCAGATTCATCCATGTTGTCAGATGTTTCACAGATTCATCATCGTTCTTCATCATTGCATGGTATTCCATTGTGTGTGTGTACCATAATTTGTTTAGCTCTTCATCTGTTGATGGGCACTCAGGTTGTTTCCATCTTTTTGCTATTGTGAATAATACTGCAGTGAACATAGGTGTGCATATGTCTATCCATGTGACAGCTCTTATTTCTCTAGGATATATTCCTAGTAGTGGGATTGCTGGATCTTATGGTATTTCTAGCTTTTTAAGGAGGTGCCATATCATTTTCCATGGTGGTTATACTATTTTACATTTGCACCAGCAGTATGGAAGTGTTTTAATCTTCCCGTAATCTCTCCAATGTTTGTTATTTTCTGTTTTTTTTGATTAGTGCCAGTAATGTCGGGGTGAGATGAAGTCTCTTCATATTCCTTTTAGAATAAAAACAATAAGTATGTAAAGGAAAGTTAAGTGAATAAGTAAATACATGAAAATGGTCCATACACTATTTTCCCAATTATTTGGGGGTAGATATCATGATGTAGTGCTGAGTCAGACACAAATGGACTCAAATCAGGCTCTGTCACATACATACCAACAGTGCTAACTTAATCTAACAAGTGGATATTAATACCTATTTTAAGAGATGCTTTGAAGAATAAGTGAGATAATATATATAAAGTATCCACTGTACTTGGCACATAGTAGGGGCTTGGGTGTTGTTTTCTTCCTGTATCCTTCTTCAAAAATCAAATTATGTCTTCATGGTAGAATTTGTTAGTTAAAATGGTAATTTTTCTTTTTTTTTTTTTTAGTTATACCTTTTCATTAACTTGCCTTGGCTACACTGACTCTTGCTGTCTTATTTGAGTTGCCTTCCTAATGCCTAGCACATTTGCTTGCATGTTTGCTGAATGAATGAACTTGGAATTTGTCTACTTCCATCTCTCTCTGCCTTCAACTTCCAACCTTTCCTCACTACCAGCCTTGCCCCTCCTAGTCCTTCAACACCCTTCAAATCCCACCCTCATTATGAAGCTTTGAATAATTATAATTTGCACAGATGGATCTCTTGTCTTCTACCCAAGGGATTTTTTTTCAAACTGATTTGAGTAGTGGGTGCCTTAGTCATCTAGCGCCGCTATAACAGAAATACCACAAGTGGATGGCTCTAACAAAGAAAGGTTTATTCTCTCACAGTCCAGTAGGCTAGAAATCTGAATTCAGGGCGCCAGCTCCAGGGGAAGGCTTTCTGTCTCTGTCGGCTCTGAAGGGAGGTCCTTGTGATGCATCAGTCTTCCCTTGGTCTGGGAGCATCTCAGCGCTGGAGCCTCAGGTCCAAAAGCTGCGCTCTTCTCCCGATGTTGCTTTCTTGGTGGTGAGGTTCCCAACTCTGTGCTAGCTTCGCTTTCCTTAGTGCAGGCCACACCCCAGGGAGACTCCCTTTACACTGGATCAGGGACGTGACCTGATAAGGGTGTTAAAATCCCACCCTAATCCTCTTTAACATAAAATTACAATCACAAAATGGAGGACAACCACAGAATACTGGGAATTGTGGCCTAACCAAGTTAATACACACGTTTTTGGGAGGACATAATTCAGTCCATGACAGTGGGCTTTTCTCAGTTGAAAAATCTTGTGGCTTCTTAGTAAAACAGATAAAACAGAAGATGTTTTTCCCATTTGTCCCTACTCCCTCCATCTTACATGATATGGATCTCTTCTGGGGCATCCCATGTATTGTGACCCAAAATTACACTCAGCATACCACCTTGTTTTAGTCACTAGTTGTCCATGTGTTCATAATATGTATCTTGTTTCGCAGCACAACTGTAAGATCCTTTAAAGCAAGAAACAAAGATCCTTCTTAAAGTGCAGAGACCTCACACAGGTGCTAGTGCTGAATCTATAATAAGTGCCCAAGAAGTGTTTATGTTTCTCCTGCTGTTTCTCCTTCTCTTCTTGAGTTAATGTTAAGTGAAGTGAATTAAAATCTTCCTGATTGGTACAGGAGGCCTATCAGGAGACTTTATGTTATGAACAATTATTAAGTGCCTGGTTCTGTGCAGGGAACCCTAGTGGCATTGTGGTTAAGAGCTACGTCTGCTAACCAAAAGGTGGGTATTTCAAATCCGCCAGGCACCCCTTGGAAACTCTATGGGGCAGTTCTGCTCTATCCTATATGGTCACTATGAGTTGGAATGGACTGGACAGGAATGGAGTAATGGGGTTCTGTGCAGGAGTCCCTGGGGGACACAAATGGTTAAGCACTTGACTACTAACTGAAAGGCTGGTGGTTCAAACCCGCCCAGAGGTGGCTCAGAAGACAGGCCTGGTGATCTGTGTCTGAAAGTTCACAGCCTTGAGAACCCTATGGAGCACAGGTCTACCCTACAACACATAGGGTCGCCATGAGTTGGAATTGACCCAACGGCAACTGGTTTTGTGCTGGACACTCCATACGCATTGCCTTGTCTATTCTCCCCGTCCTGCAGGGTAGATAGGTTTCCAGTTAGAAAACCAAAGTGCTGAGAGTTTATATAATTTGTTTGAAGTCTCATAGTAAATAACTTTCAATTTTGTTGTGTTTGATTCCAAAGCTTCGGCCCTTTCTGCTACTGCATGTGATCTCTGTGTTTTAACTATATTTTATGTTGTCTTTATAGGAGCCCTGTACCCAGATGGAACGTCTGGAAAGAACAAGGATGATGACATGGTTCCTCCTGGCAAAAACTACACCTACGTCTGGCCAGTGAGAGAAGAATATGGACCTACTTCAGCAGATGCCAACTGTCTGACCTGGGTGTACCATTCGCACATCGACGCCCCCAAGGATATCTGCTCTGGGCTAATTGGCCCTCTGCTGGTGTGTAAGAAAGGTAAAGAGACCCTCCACCCCCAGGAGCCTGTTCTCAGATAACCTTCTGGTGTGTTGTAGTATATATAAGATTTAGCTCTTGTTTCACCTACCTCTCTTGCTACACATAGAGTGTACCTCCTCTTCCAAACTTTCTTGAAACTTAGGGAAATTCTTCTAACATGGAAGATCAATCTAATACCATAGGGAGAGGCAGTAATCCAGATTTCTAAGCATTATGACAGAATTCTGAAACTTATATGCTTTAAAAAAAATAGTGCAAAGCTGTTTATACCTCACTGATACCACACATAGAAAAGTAAAATATTTAGTCACAAAACAGGGATGCTCTTGGTTCATTATTTCACCCAAATGATCGGCTTGCTTTTTTATTCTCTATTAATTGATTTACTGTACCTGTGTTCTGTCAGTGAAGTCTCCCTCCTTTAGGGATAGGCAGGTTTCTAAGTGTGTATTTGGGAAGATTTCTGTTTTACGACTTTTCTCTTCCAAGTTCTACCATTTCCATTAAAGCCCTTGGTTGCTTTTGCGTTCCAAAAAAGCCAGTTGCTATCAGATTGACTCTGGTGGCCTCATGTGTGTCAGAGTAGAACTGTGCTCCACAGGGTTTTCAATGACTGATGTTTTGGAAATAGAGCTCCAGGCCTTTCTTCCTAGGCCCATCTGGGTGAACTGAAACCTCTAACCATTTGGTAAGCAGCCAACTGTGTTAACTGCTTGTACCACCAGGGATGCCAAGTCACCCTTATGTAGGTCTTCGAAAAACTTCCAACTTATCTGATACCATTGGCAGGAAGCAAAAACTCATCATCTTGATTTAATTCATCTTGAACTTTTTCCTCTACTTTTTTGAATGTGGCTGCTAGGTGTCCTGAATAAATATTCAGGGACAAGGACTGATGTGGACCGAGAGTTTATTATAATGTTCACTCTGGTGGATGAGAACCAAAGCTGGTACCTCGATGAAAATATCAGACATTTCTGCACTGACCCTGATTCAGTTGACAAAGAAGATGCTGTTTTCCAGAGGAGTAACAAAATGCACGGTAAGCGTCTCCCACATTTTAACAAATACATACCTAGTGCCTTTCTGTGTATCCGGTACTACAAGGATGCAAAAAACACAGAAATATTGAACCTAGTTTTCAAAGATTTATAACTTAGTGACAAGAATAGTTAGAAAATGGTATAAGATGTGACAAATGTTGAAGCCTAAAACAATATGAGAAGGGGCAAGGCAATAGGTAAGTGTTAATTGGGTATGAAATATGGACAAAATTGTGTAACAGAAAATGGAGGAATTAATTTTATAATCAGGATGTGTGGTGAGCCCAGAGGATGGGTGGGTTTAGATTGATAGAAAGGAGACAAGAGAACCAAATCATCACCGTATAATAATCCTGTGTTTTAAACTGCCTCCTCTGCCATGAGATCAGAAGAACTGGATGGTGCCTGGCTACCATTACTGAATGTTTTGATCAAAGATTCTATAGAAGAATTCTGGTCAAAAGGGAGAGAAATGTGGGACGGAATTTCCAATTGTCAATGGAATTCAGACTTTCTGGAGCCATTGAGGCTGGACGAACCCCCAAAACTACTGCTCTGAGATAATCTCTAAACTTAAACCTGAAACCAAAACTATCTCATGCAGTCTTCTTTGAACCCAAAAAAAAAAAAAACTTATTTTAATTAGTAAAGTACATCTGCTTTGAGCATTGTGCTCTTTTAAAGAATTATCTATGTGAGATCAAATTGACAATGGCAACTTGAAAGATTGGATGGGAAGCTTAGGAGGCAGTGAGTTTAAGAGAATGATGGTAAAATAATGTGGAAAAGAGAAAATGCTAGCAAAACTTGAATAATGTAACCAATGCCACTGAATTATACATGTAGAAATTTTTGAAATGGCGTATGTTTGGATGTGTATACTTTCACCAAAATTAAAAAAAAAAAAATTTAAATCCTGTGTTTTGCCACCTGTTGCTTTATCTAGTAACCATTTTCTGAGTGACTGCTCAATGTCAAGAGTTATGCTACAAATGGGCTTTAAATATATACTTGTGAAGTTGTTAGGTTTCCCAGCCATTCTTTAAATCAACAAAGAGCCCTGTACTCATCCAAAGTAGTGGATTTCCATTGTTATCCTGTCAGCTGAGACAGAACACCTACCCCATCCCAGTTTTGGGGAGCAGAGGCTTAATGAAGAATTTTATGGTATAGAGATTATTTGGTGGTCTTGCTCCACTCTTTTCCTAGAGAGTTCTAGCGAACATAAAGGAAATCTTTAACGTAAACACCCGATTTCCTTTATTGACAAATCTCCTCCATCTTTTGCTTGACTGTCTCTCAGAATCAACCTAATGGAAGTAGCCTCAATGTAGTCGTAAAATCATAAGAGAGAGGAAAGGAGCTGAACACTATCCAACCTCCCCCATTTTACAGATGAGGAAACTGAGGTCAAGAGACAATCAGTGACTTGCCTAAGGTCAAAGTGATAATTAGTGCCAGTATCAAGGCATGATTCTCAGTACACTGACTATTTCCGTTGTACCACATACCCTCTCTTTTTCTTCCAGTAAAATTTCTGTTTTTTGTGTGTGTGTGTAGTGGGTGCTTAGAAAATATTTTATGAGGGAAGGAAGTAAAGGAGGGAGGAAGATCAGAAGGGAGAGAGGCAGGAATCAAAATGGAAGATGGAGAAAAAAAAAAAAAAAGACCTAAATTCAAATCATTACTGTGACTACTTAAGTTTTATCCCTGTTCTTTATAAAATGGGAGTTATAATCTCAAATATTCCTGAAAAGTACTAATTGTGATGGTTTCAGGCTCAGATGCCCACATAATTCCTTACTCTCTCTTTTAGAGTGAAAATCTCCAATAGAAAAGAATGAATTGCTAAGTAAAGATGCTGTTATTGTTGAGTGCCATCAAGTTTTTTCTGACTAATAGCAACCCCAAGTGATGGAGTAGAACTATCCCATAGAGTTTTCTAGGCTATAATCTTTATAGTAGCAGATCATCAGGTCTTTTCTCCCATGGAGCTGCTGGGTGGGTTTGAACCACCAACCTTTCAGTTAGCAGCCTAGCACTTAACCATTGCACCACCAGGGCTCCTTCAAGTAAATATAGGCTACCTTAAAAAAAGAAAAGTCTGTATGGAGAAGTAGGTGTTTGCAAACAATCAGTTCTTCTTCAGACTGACAACGGAGACCAAACAAGTATAGAAAATAAATTAACTTTTAAAAAGCTAGTCTATAGAAGATGTTCAATCAATACATAATTTATTAATGTATTTAAATATGCTTTTAAATTTATTGAAATGATTTAGAATTAATTGTGCTGCCTAAGTCATTATTATCTTAGTAGCAATTGCTTTTTGACTCAGTTTTGAATTTGAGAGATAACATTATGACTTTTTAAAACCCCAAATCAAGTTTTTGTCTGTATTTTTGCGACTGCCATTTAGATGATTCAAATGTATTAGGTCCTGGACTTATGGCATAAGCTCAATCAATAAGATTCTGCCCCAGCAAGATCTAGTACAAACTGTTTTTCTCCCCTGCTTTTAAAGTCACAAAATACATGCATGCCTCATAAGTCCTTTGTAACCAGTTCACTTCCTTACCACCTTGCTGCATGATTTTGTCACTTAAATTAAGTACCTACCACCTGCCAGCTTTTCTGCTAGGTCCTAATAGCTGTAAAACGAGTAAGACAGGGTTTCTAGCCCCAAGGAATGCAGAGGTTGGTGAGGAAGGCAGATACGGCAATGAAGGATTACATTGAAGTGATGGAGCCATCCTGGGAGTCTGAGCAGCGTGCCATTTACTCCTGACCTCCTTGTTGAGTTCACATAGAGCTCTGGAGGCTGTTGGTGCTTTGTGTGCTGATTGTCACTCTTACTGAGTGCTTTTCTTTTGAAAAGGCCAATAGGACTGTTCCTTCCTTCCCAGGACAATATTTTTTTTTAAAAGGGGCCGTGCATTTCTGCATGTATATCTTAAAATCAACGATCTGAGCAGACTTGCCAGCTGTGTTTGTGTATTTATTGCCAACAGCTCTGGTCCTGCTCACCTCCACAGGGGAGTCTCTTGCACCAGTGTGTTTCTGTTTTTCAGCCCTCAACGGATACCTCTTTGGAAACTTCCCAGAGCCTGAAATGTGTGTTGGTGAATCTGTGTCCTGGCATCTCTTTGGAATGGGGAGTGAGATAGACATCCATTCCATCTATTTCTATGGTAATACCTTCATCAGCAGAGGGCACCGAACTGATGTTGTCAACCTGTTCCCAGCCACCTTCCTGACCACGGAAATGATAGTTGAGAATCCTGGGAAGTGGATGATAACCTGCCAAGTCAGTGACCACTTACAAGGTAACTTTTACAAAGAGCAGATTTAGAGACACTATGAGTCGGAATCGACTCGACGGCACTGGTTTTTTTTTTTTTTTTTTTTTTTGTAGAATGTTACAATAAATAGTGTTCATTCAGTGGTACCTTCTTGGCTGAGGGACTTATAAATACTTATTAAATATATAGGAAAATGTATAATGCTCACTTACCTAGCATCCCATTAACTGATACTTATTGGTCACTTCCCCATGAACAAGCAGGGGGAAAGAAATTATAAGACCATCAAGGAACCTACAATCTAATAGTTAGACATAGACACTCACAAAAAGTGTCAAATTTGAGGCAGATTGAGATAAATACTCTTTGGGTGCTATACGCACTTCTCTGAGAGAGTCTTTTTGAAGGAGCTGGCTCCTAGTGTGAGTCTTGAAATACGGGTAGACATTAAATAGATGGTTAAAGGAAGGCCAGCTTTCCAGACAGAAGAAGCAACTTGAACAGGAAGAAACACATGTTCTATTTGAGCAACTGTAAATAGAATCATACGTTTTTAGCATTGGAAAGACTTTATAGATAGTCCGGACTAATCCCCCATAATTCTTGAATTCCCTGTTGAACATCTCTCAAATAATTCAAGCATCTCATTTCATCTCCAGATTGCTCAATTAGAAAGTTCTTCCTTATCTTGAGGAAAAATTCATTGACCTATAGCTCACTTGATGGGTTATGGTTGTTGTTGTTGCTAGCTGCCATTGAGTTTGCCCCTAACTCATGGTAGGGGCATGATAAACATTTACTGAATGAAATGCCCATTGAATGACTTAGTCTTGGTTCCTTGGGACCAAATAGAATACGTCTTTACTTCGCTGGACCGTAAGATTCATGGTGGAATCCCTGGGTAGTGCAAAAGGTTAACACGCTCGGCTGCCAAATGAAAGGTTGGCAGTTCGAGTTCACCCAGAGGTACCTTGGAAGAAAGCCCTGGCAGTCTACTTCCAAAAAATCAGCTATTGAATACCCTATGGAGCACAGTTCAACTGTGACACTCGTGGGGTTGCCATGAGTTCGAATTGTCTCAACAGCAACTAGATTTAGGTTTATGGCATAGGAACGATTAGAGAGAAGCCTAGAAAAGCAGATAGGGTGTCATTGGGAGGGGCTTTGAAGGCTAAAGAGTTGATACTCTGTCTGGAAGGCAATCGTGAGTCCTTATAGCTCCTTAGGCACACTAGTGGCACAATCAGAGTAGCAATTTGGAAGCTAAATGTGATATCTGTATGCAGAAAGGACTTGATGGGGAGATTCTGCCCAGAGATGCTAGGTAAGAAGCATTGACAAGATTAGAGTTATGACATTGACATATAAAGAGTCTGGCCTGAGATAGTGAAAATAAGAATAGAAAAAAATGTGTCAATGGCGTAGAGACAAAAAAAAAAAAAAAGGCTGATTAAATTTGGAAACTGACTACACACAGACACTAAGAGGTACAGGGATTCAACTATTCAGGGCTCCTTGGATTCTTGTTCTGAACAGCTCATCTTAGCATTAGTCAGCTGAATTATTCCAATTGAATTCAACTCACTAAACATTTGTTGATCAGTTAGTATGTACCAGACACTGTTTTGGGAAGAAAAAGATTAATAAGAAAAAGGCTTCTATTCTTAAAGGGTCTCATACTATTAACTCTGGGGAGAAACTGTAATTTTAAAATCAAGGCATTAGCAGTCATTTGAGACTAAAAGACTCTTAAGCTTGGCCAGTAGTCGTGGACATAAGCTGGTGTTTATACATTCAGTGAAACACAGTATTCCCCAAATTCTAAATTGTTCTTACTCTCAGGGGGAAAAAAATGTTGTAAAAAGATTAGAAACTACATAGTCACTCTTAAAAACCAGTAATCCCATCCACAGATTCTGACTTCACATTTTGGTGAAAATCTCCTGTATACTTTTATATGTAAATGCATGGGACCCCTGGGTGGTATGAATGGCTAAGGCACTCAGCTGCTAACCAAAAGGCTGGAGGTTCAAATCCACCTAGAGGTGCTTTGGAAGAAAGGCCTGGCAATCTACTTCCGGAAAATCAGCCATTGAAAACCCTGTGGTGCACAATTCTACCCTGACACACGAGGGGTTGCCATGAGTTGCAATAGACTCAATGGCAAGTGGTTTTTTGGTTATAAATGAACATGTCATTGATAAATTGAAATCAGACTATGAATTTTTTTAGCTTGCTTTTTCCCACTTAAGATATTACAGATATATTTCCATGTCAGTGAATCTACATTTATTTCATTTTTAATGCATCCTGTGTCCATTATAAGGAGGTTACAAATTACTTAATCAGCACTGTACTGCTGAACGCTTGTATTTTCCTTTTTTGCTGTCATTAACATCTTTGATGAACATCAATTTGAAGATATTTTTGGATTCTAGACTATAGAATTCAGCATCATATCAAAGAAATAATATACCACAGCCAAGTAGGATTCATACCAGGTATGCAAGGATGGTTCAACATTAGAAAATCAATCAACATAATCCATCACATGAATAAAAGAATCACATGATCATCTCAATCAACGCAGAAAAGGCATTTGACAAAGTCCAACACCAATTCTTGATAAAAACTCTCAATAAAATAGGTATAGAAGGAAAATTCCTCAACATAATAAAGGGCATCTGTACAAAACCAAAAGCCAACATCATTCTTAATGGAGAGAGGCTGAAAACATTCCCCTTGAGAACAAAAGTTAAGACAAGGATGCCCTTTATCACCACTTCTGTTTAACATTGTGCTGCAAGTCCTAGCTAGAGCAAATAAGGTAAGAAAAATAAATATAGGGCATCCAAATTGGGAAGGAAGAAGCAAAACTGTTCCTATTTGCAGATGATATTGTACCGTACATAGAAAACCTGAAAGACTCCATGAGAAAACTAGTGGAACTAATAGAAAGATTCAGCAGATTAGCAGGATACAAGATAAACATACAAAAATCAGTTGAATTCCTATACGCCAGTAAAGAGAAGGATGAAAAGGAAATGAGGAAAACAATACCATTTATAATAGCCCCTAAAATAATAAAATACATAGGAATAAATCTAAGCAGAGATGTAAAAGACCTATACAAAGAAAACTACAAAAAACTACTGCAAGAAACCAAAAGAGACCTACATAAAAGGAAAAACATACCACGCTCATGAGTAGGTAGACTTAACCTTGTAAAAATGTCAATTCTACCTAAAGCAATCTACAAATACAATGTAATTCCGATCCAAATACCAACAGCATTCTTTAAAGAGATGGAAAAACTAATCATTAACTTTATATGGAAAGGGAGGAAGCCCCGGATAAGTAAAGCACTATTGAAGAAGAAGAATAAAGTAGGAGGACTCGCACTACCTGACCTCAGAGCCTACTATACAGCTGCAGTAGTCAAAACAGCCTGGTACTGGTACAATGACAGACACATTGACCAATTGAAGAGAATTGAGAATCCAAATGTAAATCCATCCACCTATGGTCACCTGGTCATTGACAAAGGCCCAAAGTCCATCAAATGGGGATAAGACAGTCTTTTTTTACAAATGGTGCTGGCAGAAATGGATGTCCATCTGCAAAAAAATGAAACAGGACCCATACCTCACACCATACACAAAAGCTAATTCAAAATTGATCAAAGACCTAAATATAAAACCAAAAACTATAAAGATGATAGAAGAAAAAAAAGAGTCAACACTAGAGGCCCTAATACACAGCATTAACAGGATACAAACCATAACTAACAATACACAAACTCCAGAAGATAAGCTAGATAACTGGTATCTTCTAAAAATTAAACACTTATGCTCATCAAAAGACCATTTGCCAAAAGAGTAAAAAGAGAACCTACAGACTGGAAAAAATTTTTTGATTACGACAAATCTGACAAAGATAGGGAAAAACACTAAATAGACAATAGATAAGCGGTAACTTTGGTGAAGGGTAAGACAGTACACAATACTGGGGAGGCCAGTACAGCCTGTACAAGGCAAGGTCATGGAAGCTCCACAGACACATCTAAACTCCCTGAGGGACCAACTGCTGGGCTGAGGGCTGTGGGAACCATAGTCTTGGGAAACATCTAGCTCAATTGGCATAACAAAGGTTATAAAGAAAATGTTCTACATTCTACTTTGGTGAGTAGCATCTGGGGTCTTAAAAGCTCATGAGGGGCCACCTAAGATACTTCACTGGTTTCACCCCACCTAAAGCAAGGGAGAATGAAGAAAACCAAGACACAAGGGAAAGATTTATCCAAAGGACTAATGGACCACAACTACCACAGCATCCACCAAACTGAGTCTAGCACAACTAGATCGTGCCTGGATACCAGCACCGACTGCTGACAGGGATCACAATAGAGGGTCCCAGACAGAGGTGGCGGAAAATGTTGGACAAAATTCTAACTCCCAGAAAGAAAAAAGACCAGACTTACTGGTCTGACAGAGACTGGAGAAACCCCAAGACTATGGCTCCTGGACACCCTTATAACTCAGTAATGATGTCACTCCTGGGGTTCACCCTTCAGCCAAAGATTAGACAGGCCCATAAAACAAAACAAGGCTAAATGTGCACACCAGCCCAGGGGCAAGGATTAGAAGGCAAGAGGGGACAGAAAAGCTGGTAATGGGGAACCCAAGGTTGAGAAGGGGAGAGTGTTGGCATGTTGTGGGGTTGGCAACCAATATCACAAAACGATATGTGTATTAATTGTTTAATGAGAAACTAGTTTGCTCTCTAAACCTTCATCTAAAGAACAAAAAAAAAAAAAAAACTTTAAAAAGAGGATATTTTTGCATTTTTGTCTGAACATTTCCTTAGGAAAAGTTCTAGATTTGGAACTCCTGGTTCAAAGAATTTGATTTTTTCTTTAAAAGCTTTTGACATATATTGCCAAATCTTCCCTTAGAAATTGTTAGTCTTCCATCCACAGTGTATGAGCATGCCCTTTCCCGATTCGTCTACCAACACTGGGAGTGACCGGTCTTTCTAATCTTTACCAATCTGATAAGTGAGCAACCAAACCAAATCCATTGCTATCGATTCTGACTCATAGCGACCCTGTAGGACAGAGTAGAACTGCCCCAAGCGTTTCCAAGGAGTGCCTGGTGGATTCGAACTGCTAACCTTTTTGTTAGCAGCGGAGCTCTTAAAATCACTGCACTACCAGGGCCCCAAGTAAGCAACAGTGTCATTTTAATTAAGCTTTTTTCATTTTTTATGGCCCAATTGTATTTATTTTGTGAACCCTTTAAAAAATAGTTTATTGTGTGTTAGGTAAAAGTTTACACGGCAAATTAGGTTCCCATTTAACAATTTTTATACAAATTGTTCCATGATATTGGTTATGATTTTTCACAGTGGAGCCCTGATGGCACGGTTGTTAAGAGCTATGACTGGTAACCAAAAGTTCAGTAGTTCTAATCCACCAGCTGCTGCTTGGAAACCCTGTGGGGTAGTTCTACTCTGTCCCAACCCAAAAACCCAGTGCCGTCCTATAGGGTCGCTATAAGTTGGAATTGACTTGATGGAAATGGGTTTGGATTTTGTTTTCTTGCCCATTTTCTATTGAGAGATTTACATTTTTTCCCCCTTGTTTTTAAGAATGATTTATACATTAATCTCTTTGTCAGATGTGTTACAAATGCTTCTCCCTCCTCCACCTTGTCATTTATCCTTTACTTTAACTTTGTTTATGGTCCTGTTTTCTATACAAAAGTTTTACACATTCTGTACAAAAATTTTACACATTCATGAAGTCAAATCTACCAGTGTTTTCCTGTATAATGTCTTCCTTTTGTGAGCATTTATATCTTCATTTATGGCTTTCCCATGTTCTGCAGCTGGTATGCTGGGGCAATACAATGTTGGTACCTGCAACAGCGTTTTCTCCCACCCAAAGATGAAGGGTCAACAGAGGCACTACTTTATTGCTGCTGAAAAAATTCTTTGGGATTATGGTCCTCAAGGCTACAACAAATTCAGTGGCCTTCCCCTAAATGCCTCTGGCAGGTAAGCGGTCTACTCTTAGCTGGTGTTTTTAAGCTTCCTGTAAGAGAGGCATCTGGTAGGCTTTTCCTTGTGACCTCATTTGTATTCTAGGTACTGCTGTGATGGGTACATGCTTCATGGGTTTCATAATGACATCACTTAGGCAGTTCTTAGCCCCGTAGTATAAGTACCACTGAGAGTTGTCAGAGTATTTATTCCTTCATGACATGCTGGCTAAATCAAAGGACTAGATTAATTAATTCATTCATTTATTCATTAGGCTAACATTTCTTGGGCACCTGTAATGTGAAAACTACAGTGCTAAATGCCATGGGAAATCTAAGCTGACAGAAAATAAGATGAGGCCTTTGTACATATGGAGCAGACAGTCTGGACGAGAGAGTAAAACAGAACTCTCTTTCAATGAAGGTGAACTGGCCAAGGAAGGTCACCCTTTTTTTGTTGTTCAAGGGCATCCTGATGTAAATTATGCCCACTCTACCCAAAATGTTCTTTCCCTCCCTGTCCAGTAAAATGCCATTTATCCTTTAAACCTTGATCCCCATGTCACCTCTTAAATGAAACCTCTAATGGCCCCATGAGTCGTAAGTAATCATTTTCTTTCTCTGATCCCATAGCACATTATCTATTACCCATTGCTGTCGAGTTGATTCTGACTCATAGTGACCCTACAGGACAGAGTAGAACTGCCCCATAGAGTTCCCAAGGAGCACCAGGTGGATTTGAACTGCCGATCTTTTGGTTAGCAGCTGTAGCACTTAACCACTATGCACCAGGGTTTCTAACCCAGCACATAGCGTTTGTCAAATTAAATCTAACAATGCATTAAGTGGGTGTAGACTCTTGTGACTTGTGATGAAGGAATCAGAGGCGATGATATCTATGAAAGCATTAAAAAAAAGTACAGTGCCATACCAGGAATCATTGCTATTATCTTATTGTCCTTTTTATACATGGGGGAATGTTTAAAAAATTCTTGTTGTGTTGAATGATTAGAAACCCTTTGTTTGTTTCACTGTGAATTTCATACATTTATTCATTCATTTTTCTACCAGTGGCTCAGCCAGGGAGTTCCCCAGGCATTCAGAGTGAGATAAGATAACCAGAGAAGACTTTATAGAGGAAGTGGAATTTAAGCAGGGTCTCGAAGGATGATAGAATTTATGTCTATGTAAGTGAATTGTGAAGGGAGGAGGATTTTAGATGCAGGAAGTAATGCAGTGCATCTGTTGTGTAGGGGAGGGCGATTAGATCTGAATGACTGGAGCGGAGGATTTTCATAAGGGAATAGGCGTTTGTGTAGAACAATAGGAAGAGAATTGGAATAAAGTTAATTGGATACTGATTGCAGAAGTCCTTTAATCCTATACTAAGGAATTTGCACTTTATCTGATTGGCAGCTGGAAGCAAGCGAAGATTTTGGAGCAAGTTAATGACAATGAAAATCACCTTTTGGGAAGATTAATCTTGTAGTACTTGTTTGCTGAGGAAAAAAAAAAAGCATGACTCAGTGTGAGATAGAGAACCCCCCCACCCCAGTGCTGTCGAGATAGAGAAGGAGGGTCAAATAATGGTTCAAACACAAGGTGGTACAACTAGGGTTGTGGCAGTGGGAAAACAAAAGGAAAAGAAAAGATGGAAGGATGCAAAAGAAAGTTACAAAGTAAGGATGAGCAAGATAAGAGGGAGAAGCAGAAATAAAAAACAAAGACAGTTCTATGTCTGTGTGACTGGGAGAGTGATGTTACTATTGACAGAAATAAGATCATATAGAGACAGTATTAGAATTTATATTATTGTTTTTCACAACTTGGAAATTTCATATATATAACTTACATGATAACTCTCATTAATTAAACTATTTGATTAACTAGACACTCCATTCCTCAATCACGCCAGATATCAAAGAGCTTACTAAATGCAGAGACTATTCATATTGACATAAGCAAGAGATACAGGGATGTTTATTCTGCAAAGAAACCAGTTAACCCTTTGTTACTTTGTAGGACACCATTCTGGGACTCCAATATTGTTAAGTAAGGAGTTTACCTGTGTCTTCTTTGGTTGTTGGACCTCTGGGGAAGAAAATACAATAGCTAAGAGAGAAATGAGCTTGGGCATCATTCAGCTTTTGAAGACTTTTCAGGCTGGCTGACTCTTCCTGAGTACTTGCTTGAAGCCTGTGCAGTCTTTTTGGGAGGATAGGTGGGTGAGTGGGTTAAAGATCATGAAATGAAGCTCCACAATTAAGGCAATTAGTGGATATGTGAAGAAGTATTCTCAGTCAGCTTCCCATGTCTTTCTGCAGTGACTCTGAACCCTACTTCACACAAGGGGACAGCAAAATAGGAGGAAAATATTGGAAGGTTCACTATGTCGAGTATATTGATGCAACTTTTACACGAAGAAAGAAACTCTCTGAGGCAAAAGACCATCTTGGAATTCTTGGTACTGTAAAACCATTTCTCATGTTCTGAATCAGGGGAGATATTTTAGCTGGGTATGTACACCTACCCAGGAAACCCTGGTGGGATAGTGGTTAAGTGCTATGGCTGCTAACCAAAGGGTCAGCAGTTCAAATCCACCAGACACTCCTTGGAAACTCTATGGGGCAGTTCTACCCTGTCCTATAGGGTCACTATGAGTTGGAATCAACTCGACAGCAATCAGTTTGGTTTTTTTTGGTTTATATACCTCTACGTAGAATGATCTTCTTCTCCTGCTCCTTTTCACTCCTTTCTGTGTCTTATCATCCTCTTCTCTTTTTTTTTTTTTAGGCCCGGTCATCAAGGCAGAGGTGGGTGATACCCTGTTAGTGACCTTTGCAAACAAAGCAGACAGGGTGTACAGCATTTTGCCCCATGGTGTGATCTATGACAAAGCAGCGGATGCAGCCCCAAACATAGATGGTAAGTCTCAGCCTGGGTGTGGGAAGGAAACAGGATACTGATGAGTGAGCAGAGGACTTAGAATGAGACAGACCTGACTCAAATTCTGGTTTCTTCACTTACCAGCTCTGTGAGTTTAGGCAATTATTTAAACCTTCTGAACCTTATTCTTATCAAATGCAGGTAATAATAACCAGCTAACAGGGCTTTGGGGAGAGATGGAGAGAATTCGGGACAGGGTCTGGCCCACAGGAAAGGAAAATTCCTTTCCCTCTCCCAATAATGTAGTAAATCTCAAAATGAGCTACTTTTACCGTCACTTCCACTCCTCTAAGATGGAGAACATTTCTCCTGAAGGTTGCATGAGAGTCTGTGGGTGAAGGCTGAGGAGGAATCTGATTACCAATGTTTTTTAACACCAAAATTTTAAATAGTCTTTTTTTCCATATCTATCAATAAAGATTTATTCAGAACAAATATATGGCTTCCCTCCACCACAGAGTAGTTAGCATAGGCTCTGCATGTAAGAAAGGTGACTTTATCTCAGTGGCAGCAGGAATTATATTTCCATTCATGATACTCCTCCTGGGAAACGTCTGGTCTTCTTGGTACCCTTCCCACCTCACTGCTAAAGACATCCTGGCTGCCAGGGATACTTCCTCATACCCAAGTGTGAGTCCAGGCCTAGTCCAGAGCAGGTTGTGTCTTGATGGTGAGGGGACAGAGAAGGAAGGAATGGAGGTAGAATTCCCTTTCCCCAATCTGTACCTTGCTGCACAACTTCCCCTGTACCTGCTCTCTTTCATGCCATAGATCAAAATGCTCAGAATGACTTTTGTGTGTGTGTGCGCAGAAAGAACACCAGTAACATCCAAAATGTTTGCTTTTTCTTTTTTTTCAAATAATTTTTATTGAACTTTAAGTGAACGTTTACATATCAAGTCAGTCTGTCACGTATAAGCTTATATACACCTTACTCCATACTCCCACTTACTCTCCCCCTAATGAGGCAGCCCTTCCAGTCTCTCCTTTCGTGACAATTTTGCCAGTTTCTAACCCTCTCTACCCTCCTATCTCCCCTCCAGACAGGAGATGCCAACACAGTCTCAAGTGTCCACCTGATACAAGTAGCTCACTCCTCATCAGCATCTCTCTCCTACCCATTGTCCAGTCCCTTCCATGTCTGATGAGTTGTCTTCGGGAATGGTTCCTGTCCTGGGCCAACAGAAGGCTTGGGGACCATGACTGCCGGGATTCCTCTAGTCTCAGTCAGACCATTAAGTCTGATCTTTTTATGAGAATTTGGGGTCTGCATCCCACTGATCTCCTGCTCCCTCAGGGGTTCTCAGTTGTGCTCCCTGTCAGGGCAGTCATCGGTTATGGCCGGGCACCATTTAGTTCTTCTGGTCTCAGGATGATGTAAGTCTCTGGTTCACGTGGCCCTTTCTGTCTCTTGGGCTCATAGTTATCGTGTGACCTTGGTGTTCTTCATTCTCCTTTGATCCAGGTGGGTTGAGACCGATTGATGCATCTTAGATGGCCGCTTGTTAGCATTTAAGACCCCAGACGCCACATTTCAAAGTGGGATGCAGAATGTTTTCATAATAGAATTATTTTGCCAATTGACTTAGAAGTCCCCTTAACTGTTTTTGCTATTTTTCAACTCAACAAACTTACTGAACACCTTTTTGCTAAGCACCAGATGAGATGTAGAAATAATCCCTGACCTCAGTCCAGTAGGGGAGATTCAATGTGTTCATTCAGTGATATAGTGTGGGGGTTAAGTGCAGACTTTGGAATTAGGCAGACCTGAGTTTGCATCCTGGATTGTCATTTGCCACCTTTTAATCCTTGTCATTCATTTACCTCCTCTATCTTGTAGTTAGGAGCCCTGGAGGCACAATGATTAAAGTGATCAACTGCTAACCAAAAGGTTGGTGGTTCAAAACCACCAGTGGCTCCTTGGGAGAAAGATGTGGCAGTCTGCTTCCATTGAGATTTACAGCCTTGGAAACCCTATGGGGTCATTCTGAGTCAGAACTGACCCAGCGACAGTGGGTTTCAGCTTGTAGTTATTCGGGTTGTTTCCTAGTTCACCCACCTAGATTGCAAACCCTTTAAAGATAGGGTTCTTGCTGAAGTTTTTTGGGAATCCTCTATAGGGCCAAGCAAAATATATTCCACATAGAAGGCACTCAATAGTATTTTATGTATTTACCTTTAATTGTTGAATTGGCAATATATTTTAGTATTTGGCAAACCTGATATTTGAGTAAAAAATAGTATGCAATCTAAGAAGAAGATCATCCTTTTATTTCAGCTTCTTATAAAACAGTGGCCTCCTCTGGTAGGATACATAAGAGAGAACAACTGTCCTTATCCAAAATATATCATCATCAGAGCTGGTGACCTAGTCTGACAACTTTAATGTTCTTAGCTGTTGCTTTGAGTAATTGTTTCATTTACCTCCTTAGGGTTTCTGAAACCAGGGGCGCATGTGAAGCCAGGTGAAACCTTCACATATAGGTGGACGGTGCCTGAAAGCGTAAGCCCAACAGCTGCTGACCCCCCGTGTCTGACCTATCTTTACTTCTCAGCAGTTGAGGCAATCAAGGATACCAGCTCTGGCCTCGTAGGGCCTCTGCTGGTCTGTAAGAAGGGCGTTCTTAATGCTGATGGAACACAGGTAGGCCATCAGATGTCACCAAGTTCTCAAGATTGTGTGTGGGAAAGGTCAGTAATATGGCCAGAGATTAGGTAGTGATGAAGAGTCAGTTACAAACATCGATTTCTCCTCTTTCCTCTTGAAATTGACTTCTACAGAATGGTTTGTTGTTGTGGTTGTAAATTTAAGATCCGAATTTCCAAGTTATAAATGTCAACCCAGGAACCCCGTTTGTGCTTGTTGTAACTGGGATTCTGTGGGTCTCTTTCTTGTGCATTGCTTTCATTCTGGAATCTTCCGAGATCTACATGGAATGCTACTTGGGATCCTTTCCTCTTGGACACAGGCTTCTCTAACTTGCCTGCACATTAAACAGCCTGAGGACTTTTAAAATATTGTCTTATTCAGGCACTCCACACCAATTAAGTCAGACTTCCCAGGGGATTTGAATGTGCAGCCAAGCTTGAGAACCACAGCTCTAATTCAGGAGCACTGTAAACTGGAAGATAATCACTATCGCTAAAAGAATAAGAAAGCCATGTGGATGATTTCTTGCAAGTCTCAACTTGGCAGCTTGGCTAGTTGCACTGATTAGTGTATTAAAGCTATGTCTATATGACATTAAACACATTGATAAAAAGAGGAAAATCCAGTTATTTAACCATTTGGACTTCACCAATCATAAATAGCAAGAAATTTTCTTTAGGTGGTATATTTTATAGTGTTTAATAGTATTTGGGCTCATCTCTGAGCTCAGAGGAATTTCTAGGTTTAAAAAACACACAGTATCTTCATGTCCCTGCACAAAGGACCAAGCCTGGAATGACTACTGGAGGCTAGTGTGTTCCTGGTCCTCTGACTGGGTCCCCAATAGAGTATGTGTAATAAGAATGACTATTTATGCTGTACTTGACAAAACAACGATTATAGAAGGCAAAGCAGAATGATTACCCCTACTTTAAAGCTGAGGACACTGAGGTGCCAAGACTTCGTGTGCTATGTCAGGAAACACCTAATAAGTTGTGAAAGTCAGCAGGAGAACGTAGGGCTTTGAGCATCCGACTTTATCTTTTTTCCAATACATTGTCCTGCTGCCTTCAGGCGAAATACTTGAGCCAAAGAGGTTGACTGCTGGAAAGCTTTTGCAAGGAATTTCTTATTTTGCCCCTGTTCCATTCACTTAATAGTAATTTTTGAGGTTTTCTAGGAACATCTTCTAGTCTGTGGGAGTTGCCTGAGCCTATACTGTTAAGGGTCCATCTACTTAAACAACATTCATTAAAAAAGTAATACTAACCTGAGACACCCATATCTTGAATTTGATTGAGAAAGAAATCCACTGGGGCAAAAGGAAAGTTGTTTTCAAGGCAAGAAATACTTATGAAACACCTACCATGTTCAGGCCCTCTACAGGTAAAAACATGGGCCTCTTTCTAGGCAGATGGAGAGATGAACACAGAGAGAGGTGTTTACATCTCTTTCAAGTAAGTGTAAATTCTCCTCGGTTGTTAATGGATGGATGTCATTGAATAAGGCCAGATGATATACGGCTGTTTTCTAACATGCATGACCTACCGCAATAGTCATTCAGTTAAATTCACTGCCTCTCTTCTCCATCATCTATTGATCCATCCAGCCATTCATTCATCCACCTACGCAACCATATCTGTCTTCAACTTTTCATTTTGAAATAATTTCAGACTTATGGAAAAGTTACAAAAAAAACTACAAAGAATTCCCAATAGTCCCATATTTTTCACCCAGATCCCCTGAGTATAAATATTTAACCTCATTTGCTTTATTAGTCTCTTTCTTTTTTCTTTCGCCTGCACTGTTTAAGTTGCAGGCATGATGTCTCTTCAGTATGTGTTTCGTAAAAACAAGGATACTCTCTGACGCAAACACAATGTAATGATCAAAGTCAGGAAACTAATCTTGATACGGTACTATTATCTAAACTACAGTTCCTTTCAAATTTTTGCTAATTGTCTCATTAATACTCTTTAATACATACTTTATGACAAAAGAAAAACATCGTTTTTCTGGGGTAGGCTTTAATCCAGGACCACACGTTGCGTCTAGTTGCCTGCCTTTCACGTCCTCCCTTCCCCCACATGATCTATTTCATTACAGGGCAGCAAGCCTGAGACTTTTTTTTAAATGCAAAGAAGATCAAGTCACTTCTTTGTTTAAACCCCTCCAGTGAATTCTTAGCATACTCAGACTGAACTCTACATGCTGGCCCTGTCCTATATCATCTCTCACCACACCCCCTCTTGCCCACTTATGCTGTATTCCCATTCACCTTTCTAGGTGTGTAGTATGTTTCCTCCTAAGAGAATGTAAGTACCATGGAGCAGGGACCTTGTCTGTCTTATCTTTATTTCCTAGAACAATTCCTGGTACACTGTTGGCACTCAGTAATTATTTATAGTTAAGTATATGAAATACAAGGTGAAAACTCTTATCCCGAAGGTTATATTAAGAAGTTTACCTAACAGAAGATGCTGTATTACACATAACTCAAACATTAAATGTGTTGCCTGGAAATAAAAATAAAAAAAAAAAAAGGAAATAGACACTGAAAATTCCAGTACAATCTCATCTGCAAAACTCACTTATCTTATCCACAAAACTCTCTTACCTTAGCTTATCCACATTTAAACACTCAGTTGTGTGATGGTTTAGGGCTCAGACCTCCCAGTTACCTGCTGCTGTGGGAATCTAGAACATACTGACTTAGATGCTGTTTACAAAATAGCTCTGTGCTACGGACACCACCTGTTGCTTAGATGCTCCAGGGGAGTGGTCTGCTCCCAGAAGTTTCCATGCACAGGTCGTAGGGCCCTGTCACTTTCCTTCCATCCTTTTCCTGGACTAGTTTCCCATCCTCATAGACTTATCTCCCCAGCTATCCTCCAAATACCTCAAGTGATGAAATCCTCCAACTCACCTCCTTTTGTGGTTCATTCTTGCACTATCGACGATTGCAATCATGGCTAATAATAACAGCTAACATTAATTGAGTGCTTAATATTTGCCAGGTGTTACGTTGAGTGCTTTACTGTATTATCTAATTTAATCCTCACAAAAAACATGAGGTGGGAACAAGTATTATGCTCATTTGCAAATGAGAGAATTAGGGTTTAGAGAGGGTGAATTATTTGCCCAGGTATCACCACAGGTAAGCAGAACAGGCGTCAAAACCTAGGTCTGCCTGCTGCCATTGCCCGTGAGCTTTTTAAATATATATATATAGAGAGAGAGAGATCCCTTATTTTTTTCCAATTTTTTCTATTTTATTTTGAAAATATTTCTTTCCATGGCTCATGATCTTAAACCACTGCTTTTAAAACATGTAATAAAGCAATAATGTAAACATACATAAGGTACAACAGGAGTACCCACATCTTCGATGAGGAGCTAGGAAAGCATCACAGAGGTAACTCAAGGGGTTTGCAAGGAGAAAGGGTGGCAGACTGTCAAGGTTGAGGAGATACATGCACAAAGGACAGAGGCATGCAGAACACAGCAAGTTCAGAGAGTTGCAAGGAACTTGGTCTTGCTTCAGTCAGTGTGCCAGGAGGGAAGAGTCAAGAGATGAGGCTGAGTAGGTGCCGGGGACTGGATCATTGAGAGTTTAAATTGATTGGCCAGTTTGAGGAGGAGAGAGATGAGGTTAGATGGCATTGCTGAGGATCCCTCTGGGGCAGGCAGTGGGATAGAATAGAGGGTGGATCAGAATAGAGCACAAGTCAAGGTAGGAAGACACTGAGGAACAGAACATAGTCACCTCTCTGGTTCAGGTTTGGAGAAAAACTTTTTTCAGCAATTCAGGGTGTTCTGTGGTCAGATACGTTCAAATCAACTTGGTTAGGAATATGCACAGTGCGAAGTAATCCATAGGCCCCCCAACATCAACTCAAATTGACGTAATTTAGCCAAGTCTCATCATTGATATAAATTCATTATTTCACACACAAACATTTATTGAGTGCCAGGCATTATTCTCGGAGCTGGGGATGTAGAGAGGAACACAAAATGTCTCTACCCTCATGAAGCCTACACTGCAGTGAGAGAAAAATAGTAAAACTCCAAAACCAAAAAAACTCATTGCCGTCGTGTCAATTCCAACTCATAGCGACCTTATAGGACAGAGTAGAACTGCCCCATATGGTTTCCAAGGAGTGCCTGGTGGATTCTAACTGCCGGCCTGTTTGTTGGTTAGCAGCCATAGCTCTTAACCACTATACCAACAGGGTTTCCTGTAAAAATAGAAGTTAATAAATAAAATATGATTTCAGATGGAGGTAAGTACAATGAAGAAAAGTAAAGCGGGGTAAAGGAAAGAGAGTGAGTTTTTGGGCAGAATGGAGGGTGTACAGCTCTTTTAGAGGCAGTGGTTGGGGAAGGTCTCTTTGAGGAGGTGACATTTATACAGAGAACTGAATGAAGTAAAGGAATGAGCCACTCAAGACCTAGGCGGAGAGCCTTCTGGGCAGTGGGAACGGCACATGAAAATGTCCTGAGGCAAGGGTGAGGTTGGTGTGTTGGTGGGAAAGCAAAGGTGGCTGGAGTGAGCTGAGGTGAGCACAAGGAGATGGAGTCAGAGAGAGAGACGAGACGGGGGCCAGGCCAGACCACGTAGGACATGGTAAGGAGAATAAGACAATGATGACCTCCTGATAACAGGCATACCAAAAATGAGGAAGTACTGAGCAGGGTCTTAGTTCCTCTGAGGAAGTCACGTGGGGAGGGGAAGGATATTCTAAGAAAGATGAATTTCCTGGGTGTGGAATGTATTCATCGGAATCATGCTCTTTACAGACCGACATGGTGATGATCCTAACCCATTTTGTGTTAATTCTGAGAACGAAGCAATGCTAAGAATTCCTGCAAGCTCCACTTCTTATGTATTCATTTCTTTCTTCCTTTAGAAAGGAATAGACAAGGAATTTTACCTCCTGTTCACAGTCTTTGATGAGAATCTGAGCTGGTATCTTGATGAAAACATTCAGAAGTTTATCTGGCATCATTTCAGTGTTGACAAAGAGGACAAAGAGTTTGTGAAATCCAACCGAATGCATGGTATGAAAAACTACCCTCCTCTAAAAGAAAGACTTAATTGCATGTGAAGTGAAAATATTTGGGAAATGTTACAAATATCTTAAATTTTGTTTCTTGGGTATTTATTCTTGATCGTGAGTAGTAAGTTACTTCACGGCTTCAGCTTCACAAGGTATGGTGAAACGTCCCTATCTCCCAGAGATACTGTGAAGCTTAACTAATATTTCTAATACACTTTTTCAGTCTGAGATGAAGCAACATAAAGTTTGAGCTTGCAAAGATCACATTACATCGAAATGTAGAAAATGGACAAAATACCCTTCCTTGGGTTCACATTAACATCATTAAGTCTGGTAACACTCGGTGATAATTGGAGATAATCATTATGGAGCAATATATCTCTTATCAAGTAGTATGGGTGACTGCCTGAAGTGGTAATTTGTGAAATACTAGCCACTCCGATCCCAGGTCTTTACTTGGGAGGAATTACTTAATTCTTGCTCCCTGTCTTGTATCAGTTGTTGCAATAGCAAACCACCTTGTCAATGGTGGTGACTAACTCAGAAAAATTATGACTGGAAACAACCTGATGTATTCCTGATTGATTCTTAGATTTAGTACTGATAAGTAGACTATATTCATAATTTTAGTATATTTTCGTTATTCATGATAGTTTTTGGTGTCCATTTTAAATCCACCACTCGCCTGTCATTTTGTCGTACTGTGGGGGCTTATGTGTTGCTGAGATGCTGGAAGCTATGCCACCGGTATTTCAAATACCAGCAGGGTCACCCATGGTGGACAGGTTTCAGTGGAGCTTCCAGACTGAGACATACTAGGAAGAAGGACCTGGCGATCCACTTCTAAAAAAATTGGCCAGTGAAAACCTCATGAATAGCAGCAGAACACTGTCTGGTATATAGTGCTAGAAGATGAGCCCCTCAGATTGGAAGGTACTCAGAATACCACTGGGGAAGATCTGCCTCCTCAACATAGAGTCGATGGATTGACACAGTGGCTACGACAATGGGCCCAAACACAACAATGTTTCTGAGGATGGCTCAAGACCAGGCAGTGTTTTGTTCTGTTGGTCATAGGGTCCCTATGAGTTGGAACTGACTAAACAGGACCTAACAGTAATAAAAACAATTTTAAATGGACTCGCTGTGTATCTTTTCCCCAGTACCATTTACTATCTGATAACAAGGATCTTCTGTAAATAGTTTACGCAATTGCACTCTCCCCATATACCCCACATACACCCCTATCTTTCACCAAGATGATGTGTTTTCAGTATGTGAGCATAATTAAAGTAGGCCCTGTTTTTCCTTTCACTTAGCTATTAATGGCTATATGTATGGCAACCAGCCAGGCCTAACCATGTGCAAAAAGGATCGAGTCTCCTGGCATATGATTGGAATGGGCACCGATACCGACATGCATGGAGTTTATTTCCAAGGGAACACCATCCACCTCCAAGGGACTCACCGTGACACCCTGGCCCTATTCCCCCACACCTCCGCAACGGTATTTATGCAGCCAGACCGTGCAGGTAAGCTTGGGGGGTCCTGCACAGGTGACCAAACTCCTACCTTGGGATACAACCTCTTAGAGTTCTCCCCCAGAAAAAATTGGTAGGATTTGGGCAGTTCAGACAGGTGTGGAAAGAGATATCATCTTGATTAAAATCAGAGCATTCTAACGATTTCACTTGAAATACATAGTGTAAAGGACAGAAGAGAAACATCTACAATAACATACACAGAGCAGAATGGGAGGCTTCTAACTGCCTTGCCACACAAATCCTTAGAGGATGCCCTTGATTTATATCTGTGAACAGTTCAGTTCCAAGGAAGAGGATATTCTCTGTTTGAGCACCACCATCATTCTAGTTGCTGTTTTGAAGCATCTCCCAAGTATGGACAGCCCAGTGGGTGCTTGCAGGTTATGGATGTGACCTGGTCTCTCTTCTCTAGAAATGGATAGTGGACTCTTTTTGAGTCATTCGGGGGCTTCGGAATTCTCTCCTTTCATACTGCTGGGCACCCTTGGTTTTCCCGGAGGGCAAGCTGCACTGGGACTGGAGTCCATGGAGGGCCCAGTAAAGTACTACCTGGTCCCTTCTATTAGAGACAACCAGGGTATTTTAAATAAAACCTACAGAGCATCGCATGGCAGAATATGCCGAGTACTGCATGAAAGACAAGGAGAGCAAGAGCCATGACGATGGTTTCCCAGTCTTAACGAGAGACCAACCTGCTTACCCAAGAGTCTTTCGCTAATGGACGTTCTACTTTGTTGCTTCAAACTGGAACTGCAGTTTAGGTACTTTTCAGCCTTGTCACTGAAGAATTCAAGGCTTGAGCTTCAAAATCTTTACCTAAGAATTGGCTGAGCGTGAGAGCTCTGTAATGGGTGCCTTGCAAGCTGCCTTAGTGTTCAGTCCATCTACATCAGTATAATTGATCAATTATGAATCACCCAAAACAGACGATGCCCTGAGCACAATGTTGGTTTTTTTTTTTTTTTTTAAATACATTTCTTAAGCTCAAAGAGGGAAGGGAAGTGGAAAACAGCGAAATAGTTTTAATCCTTAGAAATGGGCACTAAACACTAGACCCACCATAAAAAAAGCTGGCTGAAATAATTTTAGAGATTTGGCCACTTATTTGAGTGCCTTGGTCATTACTCATGTACTCTGAAGAGTTTCATGATAATGTTTTCTGGTTTACCTTTGGTGGTGAGCATAAATCTGTGGGTGCTTACAAACTTGGTGATTTCACCAATTCCTGCCCCTTATCTCTAAAGCACAGAGAGTACCCCAAAAGTAGGTAGAGTAGATTGAAGGGTACAACTCAAACATATCCTCTTTGTTCTCAGAGAAGGTAACTCCTCAGCTATTGAAGAAACATGGTGGATACATACGTAATGGACTCCCTGGTAAAATAGTATTTGTAGAGGGAACCCTTTCCAAGTCTGCCTTCAGCAGAGTCCTCTGTGGTTTCACAGGACCCTTCCTTCTGAGGGTCCCTGTCAGTGCCTGGGAGCGCTTGGGCACCCACTCTGTCAACAGTTGTTACTCGTTCTGAAGGGGAAACTTGGCAATGTTTAGACGGCACAGTAACATGTGAAGTGATAGAGAAGCTACCTCTGTACTTTGTGGTTGGTTAATGAGAGGTGTACTGATCCCCCACCTGTGAGAACAATCTAGTAGGGTAACCACTCACTGTTGAGTTGACTCCGGCTCATGGTGACCCCATGTATGTCCGAGTAGAATTTGCATCTTGGGGTTTTCAATGGCTGGTTTTTTGGACATAGATCACCAGGCCTTTCTTCGCAAGAGCCTCTGGGTAGACTCTAATCTTAATCTTTTAGGTATCGGACAAACGTATTAATCATATGCACCGCTCAGGGACTCCCTACTAGAGGAACAGTAGCCTTATTGATTCAATAATTTCATTGAGAGTTAACACCTGCCAATAATTTTGTTTTGTATGATTCAATGGTGAATTCAGTTAGGATATATCTACCTGATGCCAATGCATTCAGTTAAAATTTACATAATTCGCAGTCAGACTTGAGGGTTGGTAATATGTAGACAAATCTACTAGCTGGTTGGTTTCTTTTCTTTTTTCATCTGGCATAAGGTAGGTCCACCACTGGGAATAAGAGCATCTTTTGCTCAAAAGCTTAATGAAGTAATACATTTGGCTTTAAAAATAATAAGACCTTACATGTGTGTTGTACTTTAAAATTTATGAAATCCTTTAGGGAAAGATATACGACTTCAGAAATGGTGGCCTTATTTGAACTCTGTCTAGAATATTAATCTTCCCGGTAATAAGTTCCTTTTTAAACTAGGCTGGGCTAAGATAGTCATGTGTATCAGTGATTTTACAAGAATGACTATCTTACAATAGGTGTGTCTAACTGGAAAGTCTCAGAAAAGATATAGGTAGATAGACAGACAGATAGATAGATAGATGGAGTGATAAAAATACATAGAACAAAACATTTGCCAATTCAATCTTTACATGTATTATCCAGTAACATTGATTTCATTTATCATATTGTGTAACCATTACCATTGTCTTTTTACGAATTATTCCAGCACCATTAACAGAAACTCAGTTCCACCTAAGTAATGACTCTTCCCCCTTCCCCCTCCTTCCCATCCCTGGTAACCACTAATAAGCTTTGGTCTCTGTCATGGATTGAATTATGTCCATCCAAAAATGTGTATATCAACTTGGTTAGGCCATGATTCCCAGTATTCTGTGGTTGTCCTCCATTTTGTGATTGTAAGTTTATGTTAAAGAGGATTAGGGTGAAATTGTAACACCCTTACCAAGTCACATCCTTGATCCAATGTAAAGGGAGTTTCCCTGGGGTGTGGCCTGTACCACCTTTTATCTCTCAAGAGATAAAAGGAAAGGGAAGCAAGCAGAGAGTTGGGAACCTCGTACCACCAAGAAAGCAGTGCCATACCACCAAGAAAGCAGTGCCAAGAGCAGAGGGTGTCCTTTGGACCTGAGGTTCCTGCGCTGAGATGCTCCCAGACCAAGGGAAGACTGATGCATCACAAGGACCTTCCTCCAGAGCTGACAGAGAGCGAAAGCCTTACCCTGGAGCTGACACCCTGAATTCGGATTTCTAGTCTACTGGACTGTGAGAGAACAAACTTCTCTTTGTTAAAGCCATCCTGTTGTGGTATTTCTGTTATAGCAGCACTAGATAACTAAGACAGTCTCCTATACCAGTTGTCATCGAGTCAATTCCTTCTCATTGTGACCCTATGGGACAGAGTAGAACTGCCCCATAGGTTTTCTAAGGCTGTAATCTTTATGGAAGCAGACTGCCACATCTTTTCCCATGGAGCAGCTGGTGGGTTTGAATCATCAACCTTTTGGTTAGCAGCCAAGCGCTTAGCCACTGTGCCACCAGGGCTCTTTTGGTCTCTATGCATTTGCCTGTTTCATGCAAGTGGGATCATACAGTATTATGCCCTTTGGTGAGAGAAGTCATTTCTCATTAACAACATTTTGAAATTTATTTTTCCATTACAAATGAATTTCAGAATGTATTTTATTTTTTTGGAAGAACGTTCAAAGTAATTTCTTCCTTTTGGGGTCTGATTAAAAAATACTATAAAATTGTTATTAAAAAAAAATCTACCTTACTGGTTATTTATTTTGGAATGAAGCATATAGGTTTGCCAAAAACAACTCAAAAAGCATCGAGCCCTGCACAATGCCAGGCCGCTTCTCTTTCAGGCATTTTCAGAGTGGTGTGTTCCACCATGCACCACTTGATGAGAGGCATGCATCAGATCTATGAGGTCAAGAGCTGTGACAACAAGGACCCTTCTGAGCAGCCGTACAGGATGCTAAGAACCTTTTACATCGCTGCTGAAGAGGTAGAATGGGATTATGCCCCTAACAAAAACTGGGAGTTCGAAAAGCAGCACGAGGACGCAAGAGGGGAAAGGTACCACAGGCGAAGCCGCCAAGTCTCTTGGGTGGGATTGGATATATTCTGTAGGCATTTAGCAAACGTGGAAACCTCAAAATGCCCTGGTGTGGTCTGCACAATTCCGGCAGGCAGATTTCTACTTATTAGCACCCAAAGTTAGGGAAGCTGCCCATCTCTATACCGGAAAGGGAGTCTGAAGTCATTTTTAGGGCATTCCCCTGTAGGCCCTGGATACTTTCTCCTGTGGTGGCTGAGTGTACTGCGTGGCTATCTGATGAATGTGCCTGTGAGTGAATGCATAGTGTGAAAAGGTCCAGGGAAAGGTGGGTCTCACAGTGAGTGTGGGACTGGGAGACAAAAGGGTTCAGAGGGAGACAAGGATTATGAACAGACCTGGGATGAGAGGATGGGCTACTGGAGGCCGAAGACCTTGAGGAAGGGGAACTGAGGATGAGATACAGGCCTCATCCAGATGGGGTGGAGGGGGACAACCAAGGAGGAGTAGGACGCCATTGACTTGGGAGAGACCCCCAAGCTGGGTTAGGAAGAGCGGCCCTCTCTACTAGGCCCTGTACCCAGAAAGTTTGCAAGATTGAGCCTTCCTTGAAAGTGCTGTCAGGCAGTACTACATGCCGGCAGAATCAGGGCAATGTTCAAGTCACAAGTGCTTTTGTGAGCATTGGTCCCCTACCTGCTCTAAGCCTGAGACTACTGGGCAACCAAGGCCCCCAGGTTAGGGTAAAGTTAAACTAAGGAGGAAGAAGGGAATAGAGACATCTGTCAGACACAGACCTAAAGACCCTCTCCCCAGAAGTTAGTACCCCCAGTTACAACAACTGGCTGCCTAGGAATTATTGGCAGATGAGGAAACTCGGGTGCAGAGAGTTAAAGTCCAGCTAGTCAGTGGCAGAGTTGTAATTGAACGTGGATCTTTTGGACAACAAGCCCGTGCTTTTTACCACACTAATACCACACTGGAAACCCTGGTGGCGTAGGGGTTAAGAGCTATGGCTGCTAACCAAAAGGTTGGCAGTTGGAATCCACCAGGCGCTCCTTGGAAACAATATGGGGCAGTTCTACTCTGCCCTATAGGGTCATTATGAGTCAGAATCCACTCAATGGCAACTGGTTCAGTTTTTTTTTTTTTTTTTTATTTAATACCACATTGCATTCCTGCACCAGGTTCTTGTTTGTTCTTTATTCCTTCCTCCTCTTCCAGCCTTCCCCTCCCCTATACTTCTCTGCAACTCGCCTGTTCCCACCTTATACTAATCCTCTATGGCTATGCCACACACAAACTCTTCTACGTAGCCACAAAATGATCCTTATACTAACACTCTTGTTTTCTTTCTTGCTGGTTTGAGAGTTCAGACTCTGGAAAAGACAGTATAACAGTGCCACCTTATGGATAAACAACAGCAACAAAAAAATACATACTTTTCATTTTGAAAAGATTTACCTCCAATACCACCACCATTTGCCGTCAAGTCGATTCCAACTCGTGGCAACCTCAGGTGTGTCAGAGTAGAACTGTGCTCCACGGAGTTTTCAATGGCTGATTTTTTTCAGAGGCACCTCTGGGTGAATTTGAATACTAACCTTTTGGTTAGCAACTGAGTGCATTAAACATGTGCACCACCCAGAGATTCCCAGGACAGGATGATTTAAAATTCATTCGATTATTCACTAAGCCATTTGTTAAACCAGACACCCCTCTCCTGCCAAACTATTGCTTGCTGGCATAAAGCGAGTATGGTGGAAAATTGATACTCATTTGGCCTTTTTTAAAATGATTATTTCATTTAAAAAAATGAAAGAGCTGTTATAACTGAAAAAATTATCGCATAATGTTGCGGTGTGTACAATATTAGTCCACGGATACTAGTGTGTAAGAAACGTAGCCTTAATTAGTTCCTTGAAACTCAGTTTGTGTTTTAGGCCTCATCCCTCGGGGCTGGCAGGAAACTCTAGCTTCAGTCTTCTGGGACACTTTCTCCTGGTGACAGAGAGAAGCAGATGGTGCCGGAAGAAGAAATGGGGGTGGGGGGGCATGGAATGTGCTGCAGTCCCCATCTGCCCCTCATCACTCTGAATATTGCCTCAAAATAAAAAGTGTGAAACCAGGCAAGTTCACATGTACAAGGTAGAACACATTCTTATAGATAAAAACTTAGTGCAGAGTTGAAATTCCAGGTCTCCCAATGGCATGTTTGCAGAACCTCAGTATATCGGAGCCCAGGGATAAATGCCTGCTCTGTAGCCCCGCTGCTATGCCTCTGCCTTCTCCCCAAGGCCATGGCATGGCAGTGCATCTGGTTTTCAAGCCACCTAAAAAAAAATTTTTTTTTCCTCAGCACGGGTTATCCCTGAGAATTATTGTCCTGGTCAGTACGGACCCTCTGCCCCACCTTTGGGACCTAGAAATATTCTCTAAGACTTCCTACAAACACACAGGGAAGCCTCAGGGTCTCAGAGGCAACACAGAGGTCCGTCCACACAGGGCCAGGCAGGACTTTGTACAATGGGATGGAATTTGAAAACAAAAATTAAGTTGCTGTAGAAAAATAAAGATGTATTCCTAGTTGCAGCCTGATGTTCCTATAATTTAACCACCCTGGATTCATGATAATAACCACCACCTACTGAGCGCCCAGTGTGCACCAGGCATTTTGCTAGGGGTTTTACAATCCTTATCTGATATGAGGCCCTGGAGTGGTGCAAATGGTTTGCGGTGCTGTGGAAGAAAGGCCTGGCAATCTGCTTCCCTAAAGATTATAGCCAAGAAAACCCTATGGAGCACAGTTATACCCTGTTACACATAAGGTCACTATGAGTCGGAATCGACTCAACAGCAATTGGTTTTTTTTTTTTTTTTTAATCTGTCGTGACCATCCCAACATATGTGACTGATTCAATCAGCTTGTGCCCAGTGTCTCACATGGCATCCTAGGGAGATGATTTAAAGCAAGTGCTTATAGAATGCTAATACGTGGCTGACAGAGGGCTTTGCAGAAATTACTCATTCAGTTCTCATGGCGGTCCTGTGTGGTAGGTGCATTTTCATCACCGTGTTCAGCAGAGGAGGAAAGCTGGAAGACTGTAGAGCATGGCTCCAGGGTCTGTGTTACTAGTACTCCTGGAAAATAAAAGCAGAAGGAAACCTCTCTTCCCTGGAAACCATACAGTCTAGGGTAGAAGGCATATGCACGTTTTATGTGCTAGCCATTGTGCAAAGTGGTCCGTGGGGAAGGCATTAGAACAAGTATATTCAATGTGGTGAGCACTATGACAGGGAATGCACAGGGCAGCAGAAGTTGCATACAGCTATGTCTGGGGGAAGAGCAGGGAGAGGTAGGAGGTCAGGAAAGAGGGTGGGGAGAGGTAGGTGGTCAGGGAAGGCTTTGCAGAGGAAGTAGTCTTTAAGCTGAGACAGGAAGCGTAGGCCAGTTGAAGAGGAGGGAAGAGCATTCTGGGCAAGGGAACAGCATCTGTGAAGGACTGAAGGTGAGGGAGAGCACATGGTATTCAAGAGAGCCAAAGTTTAGAATGATCCGAATGTACTGTGTGCAGGAGACCAGTGGTGAGAAATGAGGGTAGAGAGATCAGCAGAGGCAGATAATGAAGGGGCTTTAGACCCAAAGTTAGGAGTTTGGCTGTGGGAAGCCATAAAGGGGCTTTCCATAAGGACCAACTTGATTGAATACTTAGGATCACTCTGCCTGCAGCATGGAGAATAGATGGAAGGGAAGAGTATAGGTGGAAGGGAAGATGGTTAGGAACAATTCCAGGTAATACAGGTAAGTGATGTAGGTGGCTGAGATTAGAGGGCAGGCAGTTTAATGGAGGGAAATGGAAGGAAAGTAAGACATTATACTTAGGAGATAAAATTGATGAGACTTGGAGACAGATTAAATATCCGTGTTCATATATCTATGCGTGTTTGTACCTAGGTCTGTGCACAATGCACAACTCACAGGCTTTCTTGAACACTTTCAGAGTGGGAAGGTAACAAGGTACAGAATGGTACACGTGAAATCTGGAGGACTTCAGGTGATGAAGGGTGTCTGCGTGTGTGTGTGTGTGTGCGCGCACATGTTGGTGAGGTTAGTTAGTCCCAAGAGGAGAAGCACAATCTCACGGGACCCTTTAGGGTCTATAACTAAGGCTGGCTCCATTCAGCACCCAGCAGGGGTTTTAGAGCAGGAATTCCGAAGGGTGGGTCCTGAGCCGAGCTGGGCTGCCCACATCAGAATCCCGCCAGAGAATCTTTAAAATGCAGCCTCCTGACCCCACTCCCGGAGAGTCTGGTGCAAAAAGTTCAGCACCCCAGCGAGATCCTGATCACAGCTAGGTTTGGGAAGCTCTGGAAAGTGAAAGCTCTCTGGAGTACCCCCGAATCATTCAGCACGCTTCCAGCTTTTGTACCTTCTAACTAATTTCTCATGTTTCCAATTTGCAGACATGGAGATATATTTATGAACCACACTGAAAACTGGATTGGCTCTCAGTACAAGAAGGTGGTTTACAGGGAATATACCAATGGAGAATTTGTGGAGATCAGAGCCCGGTCGCCGCGAGAGCAGCACTTAGAGCTCCTGGGTATGGCACAGATTTCAGCCGCCTGCACACCCACACACATGTCCTGTTAGAATTAGGCCTGAGAAGGGGCGGGAGGAACCAAGTAGCTTGGGTGCATTCACCCCAGTGAGACATCTTTCTGCTCTTCATTACCTGGGAGCATGCTGTGTGTTCAGCTCTTATTAAGCACCAGTTGCCAGTGGGTGGGTTCTGACTCATGGCGACCCCATGTTTGTCAGAGCAGAAATGCACTCCATAAGGCTGTCAATGGCTGTTGTTTTTTTTTTTTTTTTGAAAACTCATAACCTTTTATTTTTTTGATTAGTTTTTATTGTGCTTTAAGTGATAGTTTACAAATCAAGTCAGTCTCTCATACAAAAATTTATATACACCTTGCTATATACTTCAAAAAAATTTTTCTTTTTTTTTCGTATACTTCTAATTGCTCTCCCTCTAATGAGGCAGCACACTCCTTCCCCCCACTCTCTATTTTTTGCGTCCATTCGGCCAGCTTCTGGACCCCTCTGCCCTCTCAACTCCCCTCCAGACAGGAGATAATGGCTGATTTTTTTAGAAGTAGGTATCTAGGGCTTTCTTCCGAGGTGCCTCTGGGTGGCCCCGAACCTCCAAACTTTTGGTTAGCAGCTGAGCATATTAACCATGTGCACCACCCAGGGACTTCTCAGACCAAATAAGAGTCATAATTAAGACTACCAGGTTGTGTAGAGACAGGAATCAATATCATCAAAGCAGCCTAACTCGTATCTGTTATTCTCAAGGTCCTTTCCCAGCATTCAATAGCTAATCCCCACATATCTCAGCTGAGCCAAGAAATTTTAATTTGAAACACTTTGATGCCTCAGAATGGCAGGCAGAGTGTCTGGATAATTTCTTCTAGGTCCTGAATGACCCATGCACACTGCCATGGCAACATGCTATAAAAATAATTATGAAGAAAGAGAAACTCCTTACATGAGAGGGATGCCAAGGGCCAGAGGCCTGGCTTCAGTTCTGGAGGCCCCAACTCATGGCCTTCTCAGAACCTGCGGGACCTGTCTACATACAGCCTGTGGGTTGTCTGATGCCCTGAGCTGCCTTACCTGGGACCAGATAAACCTCTTCCTGTTTTCCATCTTCACTTTTCTTCACCTGGGAAGCATCAGACCTTTATGAAGATACTATCTTAAGGCAGAGGGCTAATCTAGATGACTTTTTGAAACTCTTTCCCACTTTTAAATGCACAAGGTAGCATATAAACTTTATGACTTTACACAGTGCTTCTTAATATTAAAATAAAGCACCTGACTCTTACTTGATAAATTACTTAATGCCGCATCCACCCTCCCCCAAATCTCTACTGCCTGTTAACGCTGGCCCCCGAGCTTGTTTGTCTCAGCAAATGAGGCAGACCAAATGGGAACATTCATTCACACTGGAGCCGTGTGCGTGCATGTGTGTGTCTGTGCGCGTGTGTGCATGCATGTCTGTGTCTGTGTGTGTGCGTGTGTGTGAGTGTCATCAGAGCTCTGAAGGGCTGAGCTGCTCCTGTAAGACCCCTGGTCTGGGTCTGCTCAGTAAAATGACACAGACAGAATGTCTTCATCAGAGGCAAGCCCAACAGCTCTAGACCCGAGGAAGCGTGAGACCTATCCATTCATTTTCAGCAGCTCAGGGAGAGACTGGGCTTGTGAAGTTGTTCACAGGGCACGACACAGGCACATCTTGGTTCTTACTGTTCCCCACAACCTATCATCCTGTAAATCAGAAGGCATTCACTCCTACTGGAACAGTTTAACTGATGGTGAATATATAATCATTTTAATATACGCACACTCATGCATCTATCTGTAACTCTACCCAAATTTACTGTTAGAATCATGAATAGAATTTTCTTTTCTTGCTTCATCATTTAAAAAATGAGTACTTTTCCAAAACTTCATGATTGATGCTAAATATTTTCTTCCAAAGATTATAATGTTATTGTTGTTAGTTGCCATTGATTCAATTCTGACTCGGGGCACAGTTAAGCGCTCAACTACCGGCTGAAACCGAACCAGAAGCACCTACAAAGACAGGCCTGGCAATCTATTTCCAAAAAATCAGTCATTGAAAACCCTACGCAGCAGTTCTACTCTGACACACATGGGGTCACCATGAATCGGGTTTGACTTGATGGCAACTGGGATGAATGTAGAATACAACAAATGCCTAAGAGAGAAACGTAAGGATTAGGTCTGATGATGTCCTTCCAAAATGAGTCTTTACCGTCCTTTCTGTTAGTGGTATCCAATGAAGACCATCATGAGAATGAAGCTCTGTCAGCGTGGGGCTTGTGGCTGGGCATGGAATTCCACAGACACGTGTGCACGGGCCCTCCCCTGCCCCAAGGGTACATGCAGCCTGGTTGCTTCTAACAGAAACGCAAACATGTGAGAAGCCACTGAAGAACGCATGCATCCTCAAGGTGTCCAAATACTGAGAAACAGTGTTATGCATGAATTGAAATCACTGTATTAACCATAAACCAACACAGAAATAGTTTTTATTTCACACTTTCAAATCCCTTTCGTACACACTATTTCAATGGACCTTCATTATTATTATATCTATTTACAAGATAACGAGCCATTTCAGACTTACCAAAGGTTACACACAGGAGGATTACAAATGAAAGTTGCCACGTCTGTGGATATGGCTTTGCCTGGAGATTTTTCTCAGCAGTGGTAAAAATTTAAGCACTTATGGAAGACTTACTGTGTTTCAATGCCCTGAATTAAACACATTACATACATTACCTTATTTATTCCTACTAAACCCATTTTACAGATGAGGAAATTGAGACTCAGACAGTGTATGTGACTTCCCAAGGCCCCTGTAATAAGTGAAAGAGGCAGGATGTGAACCAGATGGTCCAGCTGCCAACCTCTACATGACATTAAATACTACATAGTATTGCCCTCTACAGGAAGTTCACTGAAGAAGAAGATAACCTTTATTTTATTTTGTGAAGTACATTTACATTACATAATGTTTGAGAAGAACGGTGATAACGCACACGGACCTGTGTTTTGCCTCTAGGCCCAATGATTCATGCAGAGGTGGGTGACTCCGTCCTGATTGTATTTAAGAACAAAGCCAACCGGCCCTACTCTATCTCAGCCCACGGTGTGGAGGACATGGATAGTGGGAAGCGATTCCAAGTGCCCATCACAAAACCAGGTAAGGTACACCAGAGGCCTGCTCTATTCCTGATAAGGACACCAGACTCAACTTTTCTGATCTCTGAGATGCCTTGGAGAGTTTATTGTAATGTCCATGTCAAAGCTGACACCTAGTCACTCCCAATATGAGATGACCATTCATCCAATGGCCAAGTGTTTATGGCATTCGAAAGCTGTGTTAGGGACCTCAGATGGTAGTGAGACAAAACAATAAAAAAAAAAAATTACATAACAATAGCTAACATATTGAATGTTAGCCTTGTGCCATGTGCTGTGCTTTACATTAAAAAAAAAAATCTCAGTTATCCTTATAACCACCAAGCGAAGAATACACTAACATATTTAATCAAATCTGACACCATTGACAATAATAACTCGCTGCTGTCGAATTGATTCCGACTCATAATGACCCCATGTTTGAAGAGTAGAGCTGCTCCATAGGATTTTCTTGACTGTAATCTTTATAGAAGCAGATTGCCAGGGCTTTCTTCCATGGAGATGCTGGGTGGGTTTGAACTGTCAACCTTTAGGTTAGTACTTGAGTGGAAACCGCTTATACCATCCAGGGACCTTTTGATTTTATATATGTATACACACACACACACACACACAATATATATTGATTATAATATATGCCATTATTTTGTCTGATACTAAAAAAAGAAAAATATGCTGCCAATTAAATCTTGATATACTACTGATAGAAAGATATATTCTGATTTCAGATATATTAAAATGTGAAAAAGTGTGCATTCTATAATTGATGAAATATGGTATTGTTAGATCCATTTAACAGATGACTACATTCGGGCAGAGATGGGTAAATAACTTACTTCTCACTAGGTCATCCACCCCCAAACTTCCTAGGTCAGTTTGTCTTACTGTGGTGGCTTGCATATTATTATGATACTGGAAGCTATGCCAGTGGTATTTAAAATACCAGCAGGGTCATCCATAATGGACAGGTTTCAGTGGAGCTTCCAGACTAAGACAGACTAGGAAGAAAGGCATGACGATCTACTTCCAAGAATTAGCCAGTGGAAACCCTAAGTATCACAACAGAATATTATTCAGTATAATGCTGGAAGATAAGCCCCCTAAGTTGGAAGGCACTCAAAATACACAGTGGCCACAACAGTGGAATTGAACATACCAAGCATCACGAAGATGGTGCAGGGCCAGGCAATGTTTCATTCTGTTGTACGTAGAGTCATCATGAGTCAGACCTGACTCAACAACAACTAATAACAATACATCAGCTCATATGTTAGTTATGGTGGAACCCAAGTTTGTTTTGACTCCAGAACCTGAGTTCTTAACTATTCATTCCCCTCAAGAAGTTTAAAACATAACATTTGCACAGTTGAGGTGTGGCTGTAATAAATGTCAGGAACCACTGTGGCCTCCAGTTATGAAACTGATAACAATTATAGGTATAATTACAAGGGAGTTATATTTCATTTTATCTCTTATGTATACAATAGCATTTTGATAGTTACTACTATAGTAATTACAGTAAAGGTCCTGTAAGCTTAAAGAATTTAAAGATCCATAAAAGGAAGAGAAGAAAACAGTCTAACGCATCACTAGAAAAAGTTAGCAAGGTACCTGCACAAGGGTAGCTTCAGGGAAGGAAAATCTTCGCTGAACACTTTTCTAACTTCTCACACCACCCTTTGCCCCTGTATCAGAAGTCTATGCTGTTTCAAGAAAACTCTCAGGAACATCCAAATGGCCATTTATAGGGAAATAATTAGGTAAAAAAAAATTGGAATATCCTTACAATGGAATGTTATTCAGCCATTAAATGATATATAAGAAGGTTTCATGATAGGTCAAAGACTCACGGTATCAAGTTAAACAAAATACAAGTGGAGAAGATAAAGCTAGAAGGGAAATAAGCCAAATTGTTGATACTGGTTTTATCTTTGGGTGGTATTTTGGGTGGCATTTAGGGCGATACTCTTTTGTACTTCACATTTTTCATACTTTCTAGATTTTCTATAATGGCTGTGTCTTGCTTTGATGGAAAAGAAAATGGTTTTTAAAAACTGGGTTAAAAGAGAGAAAAAGCTGTTAAATAACGTTAATCATTTGTGATGGCTGGAAAGCAACTCCAGAAGGGGATGAAAGGTGCCACCAGTCAGGGATCAGTGGGGGCTCTGGTAGGGCTGTGGGCACGCTGGGGTGACCTCACTCACAGGCTGCTGTGCCCTGATGGTGAGGTTTGGCAAGGGACACATCCCCTCAGTGTTGACTGGCCCTCTGAGAGCCCTTGATTGGAGGGCCGTGTGGAAAGGGAAGAATTCGAATGGACTAGAATGTGGCTAAGAAGCATTTTTTCTTTCTAGTACCCAGGGGTTCTTGACAAGGCTGCAAGGTTTGGAAATGCCCAGGGATTGAGGTTAGGAGCAAGAAACTAACTTTGGATAGGAGGTCCAAGCAAGTCGAAGAAGAAAGGTTATGTGGGCATGTATAAGGACAGCAAACTCGAGTCACAGTTGCCCCCATCAATTATCTTCTTTTTTGTATTAAATCACTCAACAAACGTTTGCTGAGTATCTTCTTTACCTTCATAATTGTGTTTGCTGCTGGGGTATTCAATGGATTGCCCAACTTCAAAAACACTACCCCTGTACCAAAAAAAACCAAAAACGAAACCCGTTGCTGATGAGTTCATTCCGACTCATAGCGACCCTATAGGACAGAGTAGAACTGCCCTATATGGTTTCCAAGGAGTGCCTGGTGGATGTGAACTGTCGACCTTTCGGTTAGCAGCCATAGCTCTTAACCACTACACTACCAGGGTTTCCACCCCTGTACCTTTACATAAAATATCCAGAGCAGGGAAATCTACAGAGATAGATAATAGATTAGTGGTTGCTTAGGGATGCATTAGTGGCATCACTAGGGCTGGTGTCACCCAGTGTGGTAACTCATGGTGTCACACCCTTCCCCTCTGGGGGTGGGAGGGCCAGTCGGTGAACTCCCCCTGGTGGGAGGAGCAGCCCAGCCCTGCCCCACCCCGTCGCAAGGCCAAGTGTGGAGCCATAGCCTGCCCCTGCCCCTCCTGGCCCCACCCACTGGGGGGGCTCCCAGCAGCTCCTCCCCTCTCCCATTGGCCAACAGCAGGCACCACAGCCTGGCCACCCACAGTCCGACCACCGCCACCACCAGGGTGGTCGTGACAAGTATACCGACTGCGTGACACCAGCCCTATTGATTGGTGAGTGATAGGCAAGTGATAAATTGCCACACTGGGTAACACCAACCCTAGTGACTGGTGGGTGACACAGGGTGGTGACAAGGTTCCGCCCTGGATGACGGGTGACACCAACCCTAGTGATGCCACTGCCTTGGCGGCCTCTTCCCAAGTGGCCCCAGCCCAGCCCACTTGCTGCCACCCTGGACCCTGGGGTCATTTTGGTGTCACCCCCTCTGACACCACCCCCCCAGTGGTGCCACTGGAGTGCGTGACACGGAAGGATTGGGAAGTAGGAAGGTTATAGCTAAAGGGTAAGGAATTTCTTCTTGAGCTGATGAAAATGTTCTAAATATGGCTGTGGTGATGGTTGCACATTTATGAACATATCGAAAACCACTGAATTGTACTTTTTAAATGGGTGCATTGTATGCTGTGTGAATTATATCTCAATAAAGCTGTTACTAAAAAAAAAAAAAAACTACCCCTGTAGACCCGTGCATTTGGGCAGCTCAGTATCAGCTGTTTCTCTTTTGATTAAGAGAACATAGGGGCTTTAATGAAACTTAATGGAAATAGAGCTAAAGTTGTATCGCTAGCCCACTAATGCAACAGAAATGGAGCAAAGTTACATATAAGCAGAACTTTTCCTTTATTTTGTGCAGCACATATTTAGCTGTAGGTTGTTTGTCCTGATAAGGGTGGGAATGGGACAGGTAGTTTAAAGTGAGATAATTATTTATGTGTGGTTTTTCTATGGGACTTTCACAGTGTGGCTAGCTTGCTAATTTGTATGGATGTGCTAATACCTCCTCTGTGCAAGTCTGCGTGTGAGCCACGGAGATGCATAGACATGGCATTTGCCTGTGGGGAAGCCAATATGTTTGTTTTTAGTATATATAACTTTTACTAACTGCCTTTTATGTGAGGCACTATCCCAGGTACTTCAATTTCATTATTTCATTTCATCGTAGAATGACTCACCCACTTTACAAGTGTGGAAACTAAAAGTCAAATGCTGGATAATTAGGAAGTAGTAGAGCTGAGATTAGGGCCCTGGTGGCACAGTAGTTAAGTGCTCAGCTGCTAACCAAAAGGTCGGCGATTCTAATCCATCAGCTGCTCCTTGGAAACCCTATGGGGCAGTTCTGCTCTGCTGTATAGGGTCGCTATGAGTTGGAACTGACTTAACAGCGATGGGTTTTAGGGCTGAGATTTGGAACTAGGCCTCTTTGTTCCTCTCTGATTCCTGCTGGATCTTACTTGCCTGTGCATTAGAATCATTTAAGAAGCTTTAAAACAATACTGATGTCTGGGACCGAGACCTCAAGTACACTGATTTAATTAGCCTAGTGCGAGGCCTGAACAGTGAGGCTTTACAAAGCTCCCCCAGTGATTCCAATAAGAAGCCAACATTAAGAGCCATGGTGATTAAAACCTGTGTGCTCAAGGACAACTCTGGAGAGGGAGAAATGAAATTTGGAGAAGAAAACAGTGAGATATAAATAAAATAAGACCTCATTTCCTGAATACATGTCAGCTGATAATAGAAAACAGCAAGCCATGGGAGAAGACCTGGCCATCTGCTCTTGTAAAGATTACAGCCTAGAAACCCTTACGGGCTGGTTCTACTATGTTTTGTGTGGTCGCTCTGAGTAGAAATCCACTCAACCACACCTGACAACAACAACAGAGGGAAAAAAGAGGTCTGAAATGAAAAAATCTGCCATTTTGAAGCTGTATAAAATCAAGACGTGTTTAATAGCGACATTTCTAATGAATGGGGAATTCTCACCAGCAATAAGCGTTGACCAGAACATGTAAAGACCAGCTTGTACTTTTCCAGGTAAATCATCTGGAACAGAAGTAACACTAGTAATTTCTATTTCCTCTCATTTATTTCAGGAGAAATAAAAACTTACCAATGGAATATCCCTAAAAGGTCAGGCCCTGGGCCCTCTGACCCAAACTGTATTCCATGGGTTTACTATTCAACAGTAAACTTTGTGAAGGTAAGGTGGAAAGAACAATTAAAATACTTAAAGTAATATGGCTTTAAGTTGACAGTTGAATTCATCACAACTTGAGTGGGTATCTACTAAGACAGGTAATGATTAAAAGCAGTGGTCTCGACCACGGCTCACCAGCCAAATCCAGCAATCCCCATTCATGAGTTGAGTAGTTGCAGAGTTGAAAATATTTACTATCTGGCCCTTTACAGGAAGTTTGCTAACCCTTGGTTTAAAGTATGGGGGGAACAAATCAAAACCCCAAGGTTTCAATTACCAAACTTAGAATTTACAAAGTAATTTGAAGCAAAAATGATACGTAAATAGATAACAAAATAAAATTATCTTCTAGTATAATTTATACCGTGATTTTGGATGTGTAAAATCTATTAATTTTAAAGATATTACCATGGCTACCAGGGCTCAGGGGAAAAAAAGCAGACTCCAACCATAGTAATTGAAGCCACAAAGCTAGCTGAATGATGAATAGGCTAACTTCACTTGGAAATAAAAGGCAAAGATTCAATACTAATTTGAGTCAGATATGTGTACGTAAAACAACTACAGTCTTTAATTATACATTATAAACTAAAGTCCAAACTAAAGTCTTATCTGATACAAAATGTAAGAATTGCCCATTATAAAAAAGTAAAGGATTATCTTAACCTTTTTTTAATATAATAGATAGCTTGTGTTAATGTCCTTGAGTTGGACTGGATAGTGCTAGTATTCAGGAATTAGACATACAAGACACTTGATGAAATAAACTCAAAAAACTTTACATATTGTAATTATGGGAAACCACGTTTATTTTTGTTTATTCATTTGTATATCCTAACAAATATTTATTGTGCACTTGTTGTATGCAAATGACCCTACCAAGTATTGTAAGGATTACAAATAATACATGTTCAACCCATAACTATAATACAATTCTGGAGCTGGTTGAGTACCATGGACACAGTGGGATATCCAAGATAGTATAGGAGGCACTGGAAGACAGTCTTGGAAAAGACAGTATTATGAGCAAAGCGGAAGATATGAAAGTAAAAGTTGTGTTTGGGAAAAGTCGAGAGTCCATTTGGCTGTCATATAGGGTACAAAACAAGAGCAGTGGGGGAGCTTAAACTAGAAAAGTTCTTTGGGAAGTACATGGAGGGATTTAAAGACCTGTCAAAAGTTTGTACATTATTCGGTAGGCAATGAAAATCACAGGAGACTTCTAGATATGGGAGTGATAAGATTAATCTAATGATGGTCAGCAGGTTGGGCTGGAGGTGGGGTGAGCCAGAGATAGTGAGGAGTCAATTTCTAGACCAGGGTGAGGCATTGAGATCCCTCACTAGGATGAGGGCAGATGGAATGGAAAGGAAGTCACAGAATGGAGAGGCATTGTGAAGAGGAGGGAGAGAGTGGAAGGAAGATTTGACAGAAAACTGGATGGAAAAGGTGGGAAGAAAAAAGAATTAAACATTAAAATCAAGTTTTCCAACCTAAATGACAGGGAATATTATAGTGCTATTAAAAGAAATAGAGAATTTAGGAAGAGGAAGCGGTCTGAGAAAATAAATTCCATTTTAGACATGCTTAGTAGATTGCATTGCTGCAGGAAACACATCCAGGTAGAACATCTAAGTAGGCAGTTGGAAATGCAGGTGTTTTCCTTCAAAAGAGAGCTTGGGGCTGAATGACTTGACTTGGAGATCATCCATGGTCCCATAGCATTTAGTAATCACTACGTCCACTTTTACCTGTAGAAAGTGGAGTATAAGCATCTGTATAAAACTATATAGTCTCACTTGAAAAGCAAACAGTAAAATAGAGTAGAAATAAGCATTCATTTATTCAACAAGTATTGATTGAGGACTATCTATCTACTAGACATGAGGCAAGGTTCTGGGGACTCAGTAATTCCTGAGGGACTCTCAAAGTGTTACCCTGTAGTAAATTTTTAGGTACTTTCCTAAATTTTCATAAAGATATCCTTGATTCTCCAGGGCTTCTTTGTACCTATTTTCATGGCCAATAGTCTTTTTACAATGACTGCCCTACAAGCACTTGATTTATATTATTAAAGTATTTGAAGGCTCTTCTAATTCAATTTGTTTTTCTTTCAGGACACATATAGTGGTTTGATGGGTCCTCTGATTACATGCAGAGAAGGAGTGTTGAATGAAAAGGGAAGAAGAAGAGATGTTGATTATGAATTTGCTCTCTTGTTTTTGGTATTTAATGAGAATGAATCCTGGTATCTGGATGACAATATTAAGAAATATCTCAATAAAGATCCACGAGATTTTAAACACACCGATGATTTTGAGGAGAGCAACAAAATGCATGGTATATCAGGAGTTTAAAAAAGAAGACCATTGTGGAGATAAACCAAAAAAATATATATAAAAAACAAGCTCATGCAAATTCCTATAATTGTAGGAGGCCCCCAGCCTCCTTCTCTAAGCCTTTTCCCATACCCAGGGGCACTTGGACTGAAGAAAGTCCTCTAAAATTCTCCTTCAGAGTGAGGAAGCCTAGCCAATCGTTGGCTGGCAGCAAAGTCGTTGAGGTTTGGTCCAACTGTCTAGGGACCTTCATCCCTGAAAGGAGCCCTGGTGGTGCAGTGGTATGAAGTGGTCGGCTGCTAACCAAAAGATTGGCAGTTCAAACCCACCAGCTGCTTCGTGGGAGAAAGATGTGGCAGTCCACTTCTGTAAAGATTTATAGCCCTGGAAACCCTTTAGGGTCACTTCGAGTTGGAAACGAGATGACGGCAGTGGATTTGGTTTTGTTTGATTTATTTAATTCTGTATAATTTTTTTTCCGGTGGAAATAATATGTTCAAATTGACACATCCACACTTTCTCACCAAGAGCTCCTTTTTTGTGTGTGTGTGTGCTGGTGGCATGGTGGTGGTTAAGTGCTATGGCTGCTAACCAAAAGGTCAACAGTTCGAATCCACCAGGTGCTCCTTGGAAACTCTGTGGGGCAGTTCTACTCTGTCTTATAGGGTCGCAGTGAGTCAGAATCTCTCGACTGCAACAGTTGTTTTTTTTTTTTTTTTAGGTGAAGGTTTACAGAGCAAATTAGTTTGTTTCTCATTAAACAATTAATACACATATTGTTTTGTGACATTGGTTGCCAACCCAGTGACATGTCAACACTCTCCCCTTCTTGACCTTGGGTTCCCCATTTCCATTCATCCAGCTTTCCTGTCCCCTCCTGACTTCTTGTCCTTGCCCCTGGGCTGGTGTGACCATTTAGTCTCACATACATGGTTGTGCTACGTGCGTTATTGTTTGTTTTATGCTTCTGTCTAATCTTTGGCTGAAGGGTGAACTTCAGAAGTGACTTCAGTATTGAGTTAAAAGGGTATCGGGGGCCATACTATCAGGGTTTCTCCAGTGTCTGTCAGACCAGTAAGTCTGGTCTTTATTTGTGAGTTAGAATTTTGTTCTACATTTTTCTCCAGCTCTGTCTGGGGCCCTCTATTGTGATCCCTGTCAGAGCAGTCGGTGGTGGTAGCTGGGCATCATCTAGTTGTGCTGGAGTCAATCTGGCGGGGAATCTGGTAGTTGTGTTCCATTGGTTCTTTTCACCAAGAACTCTTTTTGACCAAGAGTGTTCAAGAAGATAGGCCTTGCCCGGTCTCAAAGCCAGTTAAATGCTTAGATTAGAGTAGGCTGATTCCAATTCAGCTACTCTTTCCCCTACCAAATTTGCTTCCCTCTCCTGAAAGTTTAGCATGCTCTATTTTTAATAAACATTTAGTAAACATTGTTATGTTAATGGATTCAGCCCAGGTAAAGCATTTCTTCCTTTGGAAATTCAGTCAGAAAAAAAAAAAAAAAATTTTTTTTTTTTAGGAACTTGCTCCAAACTTCTTCTTGTTTTGTGCTGTCAAGTAAATTCCAACTCATAGAGACCGTGTAGGACAGAGTAGAACTGCCTCATAGGTTTCCCAGGCTGTAATCTCTACAGGAGCAGGTTGCCAGGTCTTTTCTCCCATGGAGCCGATAGTGGGTTTTACCACCAACCTTTCAGTTAGTAGCCGAGTACTTAACTGTTGTGCCACCAGGGCTCCTTTTGCCCCAAACTAGCACTCAGAAAGTGAGCTACTAAAGAAATAGCTTCTGATTCATTCAGTTTTGATTTACAGAAACTTGATTTTTTTGTGTGCTTTAGTCTGCTTATCTGTAGAATGATATAAACCTGGCTACCTCACAAATGAGTTTGTAATCCATTCCCTAAAGAGAATATGTGGAGCAAACAAACAATCACAGCCACCCAAGATGTACTGTTAAAAACTAAAATACCATTTCTCTTTTCTGGTTCTCTTTGAATAAGGATTTCTTAGTAATCTGAATTTTGGACCTAGAATGGTGGCAGCACTGGTAAATGTGAGTGAGATTGTTACGTGTTTATCAGGCTGATGAAAATATTGGTAACCTAAAGATCTTCTTGGATCATTTCTAAAACCAGATTAAGTAATATGTGTCTCTTCACTAATCAAAGGCTTTTTTTTTTTTTTTTCTTTTTAACCTTCCTAGCTATTAATGGGAAGATATTTGGGAATCTCCATGGGCTCATAATGAATGAAGATTCAATGACAAACTGGTATTTGTTAGGAATTGGAAGTGAAGTGGACATACATACCATCCATTATCATGCTGAGAGCTTTCTTTTAAAAGTAAGTACAAGGAAAATGTTTGGAGGAAGATTTTTTGAACTAATCAATTTAATGTAATTTCACCATGAAATAAGAAGGTTACTTGGCCATAATGCTTGTGAGGGGTGGTGGTTCATTTTAGAGAACGGAACAGGATGATGTAATTATACCCTTCCCATGATACCCAAAAACCCATTGCTGTCGAGTTGATTCTGACTCATTTCTTTATATGTATTTTATTGTGCTTATAAAAACTCTCTGACTTTCAAATGAGAGTTTTCTCGTCAGTTAGATGGGGATGATCCTGACCACCCTGGTTTATACCATTAATATTGTAGATGAAAGCACCCATAGTATTTGTGGCCTTTTTGTTTATTGCTGTAAAAATACAAACAACAAAACATTTGCAAGTTCAACATTTTTTATGTGTACAGTTCAGTGACAACAATTACATCAATCATGCTGTGCAACCACTACCAATATCCATTGTCAGACTTCTATCACCATAAACAGAAACTCAGTGCTTCCTAAAAGCACTCATAGTATTTGGTTCCTTTTCCTTTCTGTTTTTCCTTTCCCTTTCTCTTTCTCTTTTCTGTGTGATTAGCTAACAGAATAGCCTTGCCCAGTAAAGGAGATACTTCTAGCCCTGGCTTAGGCCCCAAACTTTATCTTGACCCTTGTCCTAGTAATCTAGGCTGGACCATGTGTGACCTTCTGCCTCTCAGCATCAAGCTGAACCATATGGGTGGTGCTGGCTGCACAGTAGAGTCACTGGAGAGCTAGCTAAGACACAGTTTGCCAGGCCCTACCCCAGACCCACTGGATCAGAATTTCCAGGGGTAAGAACATCTGTCTTCTCAAGTTCTCAGTGCCGTCTGCAAAGAAGGAGAATAAAAAAGGATGATCGTATCTAATCTGTGCATAGATCCTTTTCTACATATAAAGGAATAAACAGCAACTTTCATAAAACCTCTAATAACCTCTTCCTTCTGTATATTTATTCAATATCAGTTGAGGATACTAAGTACTAGCCTATAATGGTTACAGAGTTTCATGTTGCAAATGGCTATGCTGTATTTCAGAATTTGGCTTTTTCAAACTACATTTTAAAAGTGTATTAAAAATCTAATAAAGAAGCAGACCATGACTGCTTCTACAACTCCCCAAACTAAAGAATCAAAATCTTTCTCAAATGAAGATACAATCCTGGAATTGCCAGATACAGAAAATAAAAAACTAATTTACAGAATGCTTCAAGACATCAGGGATGACCTCAGAAATGAAATAAGGCTATCTGCAGAAAAAGCCAAGGAACACACTGATAAAGCAATTGAAGAGCTCAAAAACATTATTCAAGAACATAGTGGAAAAATTAATCAGTTGCAAGAATCAATAGAGAGACAGCATTCAGAAATCCAAAAGATTAACAATAAAATTACAGAATTAGACAATGCAATAGGAAGTCAGAGGAGCAGACTTGAGCAATTAGAATGCAGAGTGGGAGATCTGGAGGACCAGGGAATTAACACCAATATAGCTGAAAAAAAAAATCAGATAAAAGAATTTTAAAAAATGAAGAAACCCTAAGAATCATGTGGGACTCTATCAATAAGAATAACTGGCGTGTGAATGGAGTCCCAGAACAGGGAGGGATAACAAAACACAGAGAGAATAGTTGAAGATCTGTTGATAGAAAACTTCCCTGACATCGTGAAAGACAAAAGGATATCTATCCAAGATGCTTATCGAACCCCATTTAAGATTGATCCAAAAAGAAAATCACCAAGACGTATTATCATCAAACTTGCCAAAACCAAAGATAAAGAGAAAATTTTAAAAGCAGCCAGGGAGAAAAGAAAGGTCTCCTACAATGGAGAATCAATAAGAATAAGTTCAGACTACTCAGCAGAAACCATGCAGGCAAGAAGGCAATGGGATGACATATACAGAGCACTGAAGGAGAAAAACTGCCAGTCAAGGATCATATATCCAGCAAAACTCTCTCTGAAATATGAAGGCGGAATTAAGACATTTACAGATAAACACAAGCTTAGAGAATTTGCAAAAACCAAACCAAAGCTACAAGAAATACTAAAGGAAATTCTTTGGTCAGAAAACCAATAATATCAGATATCAGCACAACACAAGGTCACAAAACAGAGCATCCTGATATCAACTCAAATAGGGAAATCACAAAAACAAATTAAGATTAATTAAAAAGAAAAAAAAAGCTCATAACACGGAATCATTGAAGTCAATATGTAAAAGATCACAATAATCAAAAAGAGGGACTAAATACAGGTGGCATAGAACTGCCATATGGAGAGTGATACAAGGCGATATAGGAAAATACAAGTTAGGTTTTTACTTAGAAAAATAGGGGTAAATATTAAGGTAACCACAAAGAGGTATAACAACTCCATAACTCAAAATAAAAACCAAGAAAAATGTAACGACTCAGCAAACATAAAGTCAAATACTACGAAAATGAGGAACACCCAATTTACAAAGAAAAACATCTCAGCACAAAGAAGTAAGTGGAAAAATGAAATTGTCAACAACACACATGAAAAGGTATCAAAATGACAACACTAAACACATATCTATAATTACGCTGAATGTAAATGGACTAAACGCACCAATAAAGAGACAGCGAGTCTCAGACTGGGTAAAGAAACACGATCCGTCTATATGCTGCCTACAAGAGACACACCTTAGACTTAGAGATACAAACAAACTAAAACTCAAAGCATGGAAAAAAATATATCAAGCAAACAATAAGCAAAAAAGAGCAGGAGTAGCAATATTAATTTCTGACAAAATAGACTTTAAAGTTAAATCCACCACAAAGGATGAAGAAGGACACTACATAATGATAAAAGGGACAATTGACCAGGAAGATATAACCATATTAAATATTTATGCACCCAATGACAGGGCTGCAAGATACATAAAACAAATTTTAACAGAACTGAAAACTGAGATAGACACCTCCACAATTATAGTAGGAGACTTCAACACACCACTTTCGGAGAAGGACAGGACATCCAGTAAGAAGCTCAACAGAGACACGGAAGACCTAATTACAACCATCAACCAACTTGACATCATTGACTTACACAGAACTCTCCACCCAACTGCTGCAAAGTATACTTTTTTTTCCAGTGCACATGGAACATTCTCTAGAATAGACCACATATTAGGTCATAAAACAAACCTTTGCAGAATCCAAAACATCAAAATATTACAAAGCATCTTCTCAGACCACAAGGCCATAAAAGTGGAAATCAATAACAGAAAAATTAGGGAAAAGAAATCAAATACTTGGAAACTGAACAATACCCTGCTGAAAAAAGACTGGGTGATAGAAGACATTAAGGAGGGAATAAAGAAATTCATAGAATGCAATGAGAATGAAAATACTTCCTATCAAAACCTCTGGGACACAGCAACAGCAGTGCTCAGAGGTCAATTTATATCGATAAATGCACACATACAAAAAGAAGAAAGAACCAAAATCAGAGAACTGTCCCTACAACTTGAACAAATAGAAAATGAGCAACAAAAGAATCCATCAGTTACCAGAAGAAAACAAATAATAAAAATTAGAGCTGAACTAAATGAATTAGAGAACAGAAAAACAATCGAAAGAATTAACAAAGACAAAAGCTGGTTCTTTGAAAAAATTAACAAAATTGATAAACCATTGGCTAGACTGACTAAAGAAATACAGGAAAGGAAACAAATAACCCGAATAAGAAATGAGATGGGCCACATCACAACAGACCCAACTGAAATTAAAAGAATCATATCAGATTATTACAAAAAATTGTACTCTAACAAGTTTGCAAACCTAGAAGAAATGGATGAATTCCTGGAAAAACACTACCTACCTAAACTAACACAATCAGAAATAGAACAACTAAATAGACCCATTGCAAAAAAAGAGAATTGAAACGGTAATCAAAAAACTCCCAACAAAAAAAAGCCCCGGCCTGGATGGCTTTACCGCAGAGTTCTACCAAACTTTCAGAGAAGAGTTAACACCACTACTACTAAAGGTATTTCAAAGCATAGAAAATGACGGAATACTACCTAACTCATTCTATGAAGCCACCATCTCCCTGATACCAAAACCAGGTAAAGACATCACAAAAAAAGAAAATTACAGGCCTATATCCCTCATGAACATAGATGCAAAAATCCTCAACAAAATTCTAGCCAATAGAATTCAACAACATATCAAAAAAATAATCCACCACGACCAAGTGGGATTTATACCAGGTATGCAAGGCTGGTTTAATATTAGAAAAACCATTAATGTAATCCACCATATAAATAAAACAAAAGACAAAAACCACACGATCTTTTATCAATTGATGCAGAAAAGGCATTTGACAAAGTCCAACACCCATTTATGATAAAAACTCTCACCAAAGTAGGAATTGAAGGAAAATTCCTCAACATAATAAAGGGCATCTATACAAAGCCAACAGCCAGCATCACTCTAAATGGAGAGAACCTGAAAGCATTTCCCTTGAGAACGGGAACCAGACAAGGATGCCCTTTATCACTGCTCTTATTTGACATTGTGCTAAAGGTCCTAGCCAGAGCAATTAGGCTAGACAAAGAAATAAAGGGCATCCGGATTGGCAAGGAGGAAGTAAAATTATGTCTATTTGCAGATGACATGATCTTATACACAGAAAACCCTAAGGAATCCTCCAGAAAACTGCTGAAACTAAGAGTTTGGCAGAGTCTCAGGTTATAAGATAAACATACAAAAATCACTTGGATTTCTCTACACCAACAAAAAGAATATCAAAGAGGAAATCACCAAATCAATACCATTCACAGTAGCCCCCAAGAAGGTAAAATACTTAGGAATAAATCTTACCAAAGATGTAAAAGACCTCTATAAAGAAAACTACAAAGTACTACTACAAGAAACTAAAAAGGACCTACTTAAGTGGAAAAACATACCTTGCTCATGGATAGGAAGACTTAACATAGTAAAAATGTCTATTCTACCAAAAGCCATCTATACATACAATGCACTTCCGATCCAAATTCCAATGACATTTTTTAATGTGATGGAGAAACAAATCACCAATTTCATATGGAAGGGAAAGAAGCCTCGGATAAGTAAAGCATTACTGAAAAAGAAGAAGAAAGTGGGAGGCCTCACTCTACCTGATTTTAGAACATATTATACAGCCACAGTAGTCAAAACAGCCTGGTACTGGTACAACAATACGCACATAGACCAATGGAACAGAATTGAGAACCCAGATATAAATCCATCCATATATGAGCCGCTGATATTTGACAAAGGCCCACTGTCAGTTAACTGGGGAAAAGATAGTCTTTTTAAGAAATGGTGCTGGCATAACTGGATATCCATTTGCAAAAAAATGAAACAGGACCCATACCTCACACCATGCACAAAAACTAACTCCAAGTGGATCAAACACCTAAACATAAAGACTAAAACGATAAAGATCATGGAAGAAAAAATAGGGACAACCTTAGGAGCCCTAATACAAGGCATAAACAGAATACAAAACATTACCAAAAATGACGAAGAGAAACCAGATAACTGGGAGCCCCTAAAAATCAAACACCTATGCTCATCCAAAGACTTCACCAAAAGAGTAAAAAGACCACCTACAGATTGGGAAAAAGTTTTCAGCTATGACATCTCCAAACAGCGCCTGATCTCTAAAATCTATATGATTCTGTTAAAACTCAACCACAAAAAGACAAACAACCCAATCAAGAAGTGGGCAAAGGATATGAACACACACTTCACTAAAGAAGATATTCAGGCAGCTAACAGATACATGAGAAAATGCTCTCGATCATTAGCCATTAGAGAAATGCAAATTAAAACTACGATGAGATTCCATCTCACTCCAACAAGGCTGGCATTAATCCAAAAAACACAAAATAATAAATGTTGGAGAGGCTGCGGAGAGATTGGAACTCTTATACACTGCTGGTGGGAATGTAAAATGGTACAACCACTTTGGAAATCTATCTGGCGTTTTCTTAAACAGTTAGAAATAGAACTACCATACAACCCAGAAATCCCACTCCTCAGAATATACCTTAGAGAAATAAGAGCCTTCACACGAACAGATATATGCACACCCATGTTTATTGCAGCACTGTTTACAATAGCAAAAAGCTGGAAGCAACCAAGGTGTCCATCTACGGATGAATGGTTAAATAAATTGTGGTATATTCACACAATGGAATACTATGCATCGATAAAGAACAGTGACGAATCTGTGAAACATTTCATAACATGGAGGAACCCGGAAGGCATAATGCTAAGCGAAATTAGTCAGAGGCAAAAGTACAAATATTGTATAAGACCACTATTATAAGATCTGGAGAAATAGAAAAAACGGAGAAGAACACATACTTTTGTGGTTACGAGGAGGGGAGGGAGAAAAAACGGAGAAGAACACATACTTTTGTGGTTATGAGTGGGAGAGGGTTATTTACTGATTAGTTAGTAGATAAGAACTACTTTAGGTGAAGGGAAGGACAATACTCAATACAGGGAAGGTCAGCTCAACTGGACTGGACCAAAAGCAAAGAAGTTTCCGGGATAAACTTAATGCCTCAAAGGTCAGCAGAGCAAGGGCGGGGGTTTGTGGACTATGGCTTAAGGGGACTTCTAAGTCAATTGGCAAAATAATTCTATTATGAAAACATTCTGCATCCCACTTTGAAATGTGGCATCTGGGGTCTTAAATGCTAACAAGCGGCCACCTAAGATGCTTCAGTTGGTCTCAACCCACCTGTATCAATGGAGAATGAAGAACACCAAGGTCACACGATAATTATGAGCCCAGGAGACAGAAAGGGCCACATGAACCAGAGACTTACATCATTCTGAGACCAGAAGAACTAGGTGGTGCCCGGCCACAACCAATTACTGCCCTGACAGGGAACACAACAGAGAACCCCTGAGGGAGCAGGAGATCAGTGGGATGCAGACCCCAAATTCTCATAAAAAGACCAGACTTAATGGTCTGACTGAGACTAGAGGAATCCCAGCAGTCATGGTCCTCAAACCGTCTGTTGGCCCAGGAGAGGAACCATTCCCGAAGACAACTCATCAGACATGGAAGGGACTGGACAATGGGTAGGAGAGAGATGCTGATGAAGAGTGAGCTACTTGTATCAGGTGGACACTTGAGACTGTGTTGGCATTTCCTGTCTGGAGGGGAGATAGGAGGGTAGAGAGGGTTAGAAACTGGCAAAATTATCACGAAAGGAGAGACTGGAAGGGCTGACTCATTCGGGGGAGAGTAAGTGGGAGTATGGAGTAAGGTGTATATAAGCTTATATGTGACAGACTGACTTGATTTGTAAATGTTCACTTACAGCTCAGTAAAAATTATTATAAAAAAAAGTGTATTAAAAATCTAAAAACAGTTCAGGAGATCAGGCAATATGCAGAACAAGCCAAGGAACACACAGATAAAGTAGTTGAAGAAATGAAAAAGGTTATTGAAGAACATAATAAAAAATTTAATAAGCCGCAAAAATCCATAGAGAGACAGCAATCCGAAATTCAGAAGATCAAGAATAAAATTACAGAATTAGACAACTCACTAGAAAGTCAGAGGAGCAGAATTGAGCAACTGGAAGGCAGAATTGGTGAACTTGAAGATAAAGCACTTGGCACCAATGTATTTTAAGAAAAATACATAAAATAATTAAAAAAAATGAAGAAACCTTAAGAATCATGTGGGACTCTATCAAGAGAAATAACCTATGAGTGATCGGAGTACCAGAACAGAGAGGAATAACAGAAAATACAGAGAGAATTCTTTAAGACTTGGGGGCAGAAAACTTCCCTGATATCGTCAAAGATGAGAAGATATCTATCCAAGATGCTCATCAAACTCCACATAAGGTAGATTTTAAAAAGAAAGTCTCCAAGATATATTATAATCAAACTTGCCAAAACCAAAGATAAAGAGAGAATTTTAAGAGCAGCTAGGGATAAATGAAAAGTCACCTACAAAGGAGAGTCAATAAGAATAAGCTCAGACCACTCGGCAGAAACCACGCAGGCAAGAAGGCAACGGGATGACTTATATAAAGCATTGAAGGAAAAAAATTGCCAACCAAGAATTATATATCCAGCAAAATATCTCTCACATATGACAGTGAAATTAGGACATTTCCAGATAAACAGAAGTTTAGGGAATTTATAAAAACCAAACCAAAACTACAAGAAATACTACAGGGAGTTCCTTGGTTAGAAAATCAATAATATCAGGTATCAACCTGAGACTAGTACACTGGACAGAGCAATCAGATGTCAACCCAGACAGGGAAATCATAAAAATAAATCAAGATTAAAAAAAAAGCTCAAAACAGAGAAACAGCGATGTCATTATGTAAAAGAAGACAATATCAAAACAATAAAGAGAAACTAAGAAATGTAGTCATAGATCTTTCATACGGAGAGGAAGACAAGGCAATACAAAGAAATAAAAGTTAGATTCAACCTTAGAAAAATAGGGGTAAATATTAAGGTAACCACAAAGGAGACAAACTATCCTACACATCAAAATAAAATACAAGAAAAAAATAGACGCAGCAGGAATAAAATCAACAACAACGTATATGAGGAAAGGATGATATATAAAGAAAAACTACTCAGCACAGAAGATTAAGTGGGAAAAAGAAACTGTCAACAACACACAAAAAAGACATCAAAATGACAACACTAAATTCATACCTATCCATAGTTACGCTGATGTAAATGGACTAAATGCACCAATAAAGAGACAGGAGTGGCCGGGTGGATTAAAAAACATGATCCGTCCAGAGGTAGAACAACTAAATAGACCCATAACAAAAGAAGAGATTGAAAAGGTAATCAAAAAAACTTCCAACAAAAAAACCCCTGGCCCTGACGGCTTCACTGCAGAGTTCTACCAAACTTTCAGAGAAGAAGTAACACCACTACTACTAAAGATATTTCAGAGCATAGAAGAGGACGGAATACTCCCAAATTCATTCCATGAAGCCACAGTATCCCTGGTACCTAAAGCAGGACAAGACACCACAGAAAAAGAAAATTACAGACCTATATCCCTCATGAACTTAGATGAAAAAATCTTCACCAAAATTCTAGCCAATAGAATTCAACAACATATCAAAAAAATAATTCACCATGACCAAGTGGGATTCATACTAGGTATACAGGGATGGTTCAAGATTAGAAAAACAATTAATGTAATCCATCATATAAATAAAACAAAAGACAAAATCACATGATTTTATCAATTGATACAGAAAAGGCATTTGACAAAGTTCAACAACGATTCATGATAAAAACTCTCAGCAAAATAGGAATAGAAGGAAAATTCCTCAACATAATGAAGGGCATTTATACAAAGTCAATAGCCAACATCATTCTAAATGGAGAGAGTCTGAAAGCATTCCCCTTGAGATCAGGAACCAGACAAGGATGCCCTTTATTACCACTCTTATTCAACATTGTGCTGGAGGTGCTAGCCAGAACAATTATGCAAGAAAAAGAAATAAAGGGCATCCAGATTGGCAAGAAGGAAGTAAAAGTATCTCTTGTTGCAGATGACATGATCTTATACCCAGAAAACCCGAAGGAATCCTCAAGAAAACTACTGAAACTAATAGAAGAGTTCAGCAGAGCATCAGGATACAAGATAAACATACAAAAATCAGTTGCATTCCTCTACACCAACAAAAAAGAACATCGAAGAGGAAATCACCAAATCAATACCATTTACAGTAGCCCCCAGGAAGATAAAGTACTTGGGAATAAATCTTACCAGAGATGCAAAAGACCTATACAAAGAAAATTCCAAAACGCTACTGCAAGAAACCCAAAGAGACCTACATAAGTGGAAAAACATTCCTTGCTCATGGATAGGAATACTTAACATTGCCTATTCTACCAAAAGCGATCTATAGATACGATGCAATTCTGATCCAAATTCTAATGACATTTTTTAATGAGATGGAGAGACAAATCACCATCTTCATACGGAAGGGAAAGAGGCCACGGATCAGTAAAGCATTTCTGAAAAAGAAGAAGAAAGTGGGAGGCATTACTCTACCTGATTTTAGAACCTATTATACAGCCACAGTAGTCAAAGCAGCCTGGTACTGGTACAATAACAGATACACAAACCAATGGAACAGAATTGAGAATCCATCCACATATGAGCAGTTGATATTTGACAAAGGCCCAAAGTCAGTTAAATGGGAAAAAGACAGCCTTTTAAACAAATGGTGCTGGCATAACTGGATATCCATCTGCAAAAAAATAAAACAAGACCCATACCTCACTCCATGCACAAAAACGAGCTCAAAATGGGTCAAAGACCTAAATATAAAATCTAAAACGATAAAGATCATGGAAGAAAAAATAGGGACAATATTAGGAGCCCTAATACATGGCATAAACAGTATACAAAACATTGCTAACAATGCGGAAGAGAAACTAGATAACTGGGGCCTCCTAAAAATCAAACACCTATGCTCATCCAAAGACTTCACCAAAAGAGTATAAAGACTACCTACAGACTGGGAAAACGTTTTTAGCTATTATGTTTCCGATCAGTGGCTGATCTCTAAAATCTACATGATACTGCAAAAACTCAACTACAAAAAGACAAATAACCCAATTAAAAAATGGGCAAAAGAACAGGCACTTCATTAAAGAAGATGTTCAGATAGCTAACAGATACATGAGGAAATGCTCACAATCAAAAAAAAAAAAAATTAGCCATTACAGAAATGCAAATCAAAACTACAATGAGATTCCATCTCACTCCAACAAGGCTGGCATTAATCCAAAAAACACACAAAAAAATAAATGTTGGAGAGGTTGTGGATAGACTGGAACACTTATACACTGCTGGTAGGAGTGTAAAATGGTACAACCACTTTGGAAATCGATTTTTAACTCCTTAAAAAGCTAGAAATAGAACTACCATACGATCCAGCAGTCCCTCTCCTTGGAATATATCCTACAGAAATAAGAGCCTTTACACAAACAGATATATGCACACCCATGTTCATTGCAGCACTGTTTATAATAGCAAAAAGATGGAAGCAACCAAGGTGCCCATCGACGGATGAATGTGTGAATAAATTATGGTATATTCACACAATGGAATACTACACATCATTAAGAACAGTGATGAATCTGTGATACATTTCATAACATGAAGGAATCTGGAAGGTATTAGGCTGAGTGAAATTGGTCAGTTGCAAAAGGACAAATATTGTATAAGACCACTATTCTAAGAACTGGAGAAATAGTTTAAACAGAGAAGAAAATATTCTTTGATGGTTACGAGAGAGGGGAGGAAGGGAGGGAGGGAGGGAGGGAGGGAGGTATGGAGAGGGGTATTCACTAATTAGATAGTAGATAAGAACTATTTTAGGTGAAGGGAAAGACAACACTCAGTACTGGCGAGGTCAGCACAACTGGACTAAACCAAAAGCAAAGAACTTTCCTGAATAAACTGAATAGCAGGGCCAGGGGTTTTGGGACCACTGTTTCAGGGGACATCTGAGTCAATTGACATAATATAATCCATTAAGAAAACATTCTGCATCCCACTTTGGAGAGTGATGTCTGGGGTCTTAAACGCTAGCAAGCAGCCATCTAAGATGCTTCAATTGGTCTCATCTTACCTGGAGCAAAGGAGAATGAAAAACACCACAGACACAAGGTAATTATGAGCCCAAGAGACAGAAATGGCCACATAAACCAGAGACTACATCAGCCTGAGACCAGAAGAACTAGATGGCACTCAGCTACAACCAAATACTGCCCTGACAGGGAACAGAACACAGAACTCCTGAGAGAGCAGGTGAGCAGTGGGATGCAGACCCTAAATTCTCATAAAAAGGCCAGACTTAATGGTCTGACTGAGACTAGAAGGACCTCGGTGGTCATGGTCCCCAGACCTTCTGTTAGCCCAAGACAGGGACCTTTCCCAAAGCCAACTCCTCAGACAGGGATTAGACTCGACAATGGGATAGAAAATGATACTGGTGAAGAATGGGTTTCTTGGATCAAGTAGACGCATGCAACCATGTTGGCATCTCCTATCTGAAGGGGAGATGAGAGGGCAGACGGGGTCAGAAGCTGGCCTAATGGGCATGAAAAGAGATAGTGGAGGGAAGGAGCATGCTGTCTAGCAATTAGGAATATATAGCAAAGTGTATATAAATGTTTGTGTGAGAGACTGACTTGATTTGTAAACTTTCACTTAAAGCATGATAAAAAAAAAAAACAAGGAAACAAACAAACAAACAAAAATCTAAAAACATAGTGAACTAAAACGCCAAACATTTATTATCTCATGGTTTCCCTGAGTCAGGAATCTGGCAGTAGTATAGCTGGGTGGTTCTGATTCAGCATTTCTCATGAGGCCGCAATGAAGATGTCAGCTGTGGCTACAGCCATCAGAGATTTAACTGGGGCTGGAGGATCTACTTCCAAGCTCACTCACATGGCTGTTGATTGGAGGCTTCAGTTCCTTGCCATGTGTGTATAACATGGGAGCTGGTTATCCCCGGAGTAAGTGACCCAAGTAGAGTGAGAGGGCCTAAGACAGAAGCGGTGGTCTTAGCCATATAGACCAACTCTCATGCAATATAGGAGGGGCCTGCAAAGGTTATGAATATGAGGAGGCAAGAATCATTGGGGGTGATCATGCAGGCTGATTACCACAAGGTTTATGAATTTTATTGAGCTGGCGAAAGAACCAACTTTTGGTTTCATCGATTTATTTCTATTTTTTCTATTCTTGATTGCATTGATTTGTGTTCTTTATTATTTCCTTCCTTCTATTTAAAAAAAAAAAAAAGTCACCACCAAGTCGCTTTCAACTCACGGCAACCCCATATATGTCAGAGTAGAATTGTGCTCCATAGGGTTTTCAATGGCTGATTTTTTGGAAGTAGATTGCCAGGCCTTTCTTTGGAGGCACTTCTGGGTAGACTCAAACCTCCAACCTTTTGGTTAGCAGCTGAGGGCATTAAACATTTGCACCACCCAGGGACTCCTCCTTCGCTTGCTATGGTTTTATTTTGCTCCTTTTTTTCTGCTTTCTGTGGCCGAGCACAGAAAGTCCTAGGCTATGTTGTTTTTTTTTTTTTTTTTAACTTTCTGTAGACAGATAAATCTTACCGAGAAGATGTGTATGATCTCTTTCCCGGGACATTCCAAACCATTGAACTGTTTGCCGATCACCCAGGGACATGGCTGCTACACTGTCATGTGTCTGACCACATCCATGCTGGCATGGAGACAACCTACACCGTCCTCCAGAACATAGGTACTGTTGTCTGTCTTTGATGCCGGCTGTAGTGATGTCTTCCTGTAGACCCTGAAAACAGGAGGCCTGAGAAAATCCCGCACATAGCCCCCAAGGAACTCAGAGTCAAGTAAGAAAGAGAGATGTATAAATATGTAGCCATAAAAAGAATGACCTGTAGCATTATAGAGTGCAGAGTACAGAGTTCAATGGTAGCCAAGGCTTCACAGAGGCCATGATGCTTCAGCTGGATCTTAACAGATGAGCAGAAGCTTGAAAGGTGGGTGGGGTAGGAACAGCATGTATGCTGGTATGAAGCAAAACCATGAGAATCCAAGGAAGACTTGCATGTAATGGTGGGATAGGTCCTCACTGGTAAAATGGAGTAACTCCTGAAACAACTCACATCATGAAAATAATGTACTCTGCTGTTTATTAAACAATCAACTTGTCTTCTGTGTCCAGACAACAGGATTCCTTATTCTACCAAGTCTCCTTCTGAAGAAGCATCTCATCCAGTCACCGTGCCCTCTGATGGTAATGATACCCTCTTCCGCATGTTGAATGTAAATGCCTAAATATTTCACTCCTCAGGGGAAGGTAGATGCCCATTGCCTCACTTTTCTTTCTTTCTTTAAAATTTTATTGTGGTAAAGTACATGTAACAAAACATTTGCCACTTTAACCATTTTTAAGTGTACAGTTCAATGATATTGATTACATTCACCATGCTGTGTGACCATCATCACTATCCATTTCCAGATGTTTTTATCACCCCACACTTGCTTTTCTTTTTCACAGAAGGACCCAGTAAGGAGAAGCTCTATTTCTTTGGCAAGAACCTGGGTCCCAGAGGAGCCAAGGCAGCCTTGGTCATCCTTTTTATCATCGGACTTGTCCTGGTGATAGCGACGCTGGTTCTCTCCCTCAGACTCCGCTCTGTGAGGAAGCAGATGGAGTACCGGGTAGTCCAGTCCTGTGCTCTCCCCACGGATGCTCTGTGAATCTTCTGGTCTTGCTCAGACAGGAAGAGGTGATGTTCCACGGCGGGATGGCTGATGGCAGCCAACAGGGAAGCTGGACCACAGCAATGTTCACCAAGGAAGGTTGTCACTGTGTCAGGGATTGGGTGTCTGATCCTCTGAACATAATCCAATGCAATTTGCTTTTATTTATTTCTGAAAATGGGCTGTGAATAATCCTCAGGTATAAAATACAGAAAAAGGAGAATTGACATGACTGAGAAATGGCAACTCTTAAGTCTATTCTCTGAATGAGTTCACTGAAGTGGAGGCACCCTCTAAAAGAGACCTTAATTTTTCATTTTTCATAATCTTTAGATTAGACACTGTTTCCTTTGCTAACCATAAAGTTTCCAGGTGGACCACTTCTAGAAATATTTATAGTGCCTCAGCCATCTAACTGGAAGGGTCCTAATTTTACAACACTGTTATGTAAAGCTGCTTCCTGTAGTTGTTTCAGGGAAAAAGAACTTTCTGAGGAACCCATTGCCTTTGAGTCGATTCTGACTGGTAGCGACCCTAGAGGGAGCTCATGGAAATGTCTACGTCAATATCTGCTGATAGAATTTGACTAAATGAATTTTTGAGGCTTTAACCAGCCTTCCTGGCCTCTCCCCCTTTTATGTCAATAGCCTGTACACTGTTCATTCCAAAAGGCATTTAAAATTTTTTTAAGCATTTTTAAAAAATTGCTGCTGTTTTTATACAAACCTGTAGTGATGCTTGAATGTTTACAACTCACTTCATGTTATCTGTTTTTACAGTATGTTTCTGTAGCTATGTCTGTATTTTCAGAAATCGACTTGAGAATTTGTATTTCTATCTCAGAATCTGGGAGCGTTGGGATCTGTGAACTCACAGGCTCGATTCTCCCCGAGAGTCAGGGACTTCTCTGAATCTTTAGTGGGAGCTTCTGAGGGAGAGGGAAGCTTTGCAGGAGGAGAGTCCAGGCTTGAACCTTGAGCCTGGTTTTCCATTCGGTGAGGTGCATCTTCCCAAGTTTCCATCTCCTGTGAAATAAAAACGGTCTCAGTACATGAGACACGCTGGGAGAAATTCATCAGTGCCGCTGACTGAGGAGCGGGCTCTCATGGAATCCTAGATTTTATGCTTCTTTATGAAAGACATGGCCTTTGATTGGAGAAAAGAACAAGAAAGGCATAGGGAGGAGGGATGGCTTGAAAAAGAGATTCCTGCGTGGCAATTTTTGGACCATGGAATCAGCGTTGTAGATAAGCCTTAAACTTTTCCAGGCTCAAATGCCAAAATAAAATGTGGAATAATTAAACTCAGCCCTCTACCAGGCAATCGGCACTCTCTGAACAGCTGCCTAAAGCTTAGGTGTAAGACTGATAAAAGCAACATTGTTTATTACCAGACTGAGAAATTGCCCTTAGCTCAGGGCAAGAAATCCCCTGCAAGGGCAGATGAGTGATGTCGGTTCATCTGTCTTCGCAGTGGGCCATTTGAATGTCCAGGTGAACAAGTGGGACCTAATAAATACTCTGGTGGAGGGATCTTTCACTGTTTTTCATCTTCATCTTGGTAAGGGGAAAAGGGTAATTTGATAGAAGCTATCATATTAAAAAAAAAAAAATTTTTTTTATCATATAGAATAGTATGTGAATGCTATTAGTTCTGTTCTTACTTTGCTTGAATGTCATATCAAACAGGAAACCCAAAGGGTTTTGAAATCCAGCCTGCTAACCACTAGCAATGTGATTTTGTAGTAGGTGCTAGGCAGTTTTCATACCCATGTAGGCTGTATAATTACATACTAGTAATTACGTTATATGCCTTATTTATTAAAGTAAGACCATTAATTGTTTAGTCGTTCGGTTTTTTCCTTTTCACTTAGTTTATTTTTTTAAATGGAAAACAAAACCAGAAAGTAGTTTGCACGATTTCTCTATTTAATAAAGTTTCACATATTATAAGATGGCTGTTGATGTGATTTCTTTCACTCCAGATTTGTTGTTGTTGTTAGCTGGCATCGAGTCAGAGCTCATGGCTACTCCACGTACAACAGAATCAAACGCTGCCTGGTCCTGCACCATCCTCACAACTGCTGGCTAACTTGAGTCCGTTGTTGGCAGCCACTGTGTATTTTGAGTGTCTTCCAACCTAGGGGCCTCATATTCCAGCACTATATTAGATACTGTTCTATTGTGATCTATAGAGTTTTCACTGGCTAATCATTTAAGATTATCTATCACTAATCCAGAGAGGTTGGGGTTGATAAATGAATTATCTTTCAGATATTTAGCAAGTACCCCAGTTATACTTGTTAGAGGAAATGAAACAAAACAATATATCTTTACAAACAATATGACTCCTCAAACATTGTTTCCCCAAACATACCACCGTCTTTTGTTCTCTGCCTCACTCCTTTGAGTGTCTTATAAAAGGGAAGCAGAGGGAGACTTGACTACAGATGGAAGATGCAATGTGACAACGGAAGCAAGATTCTATGCTGTTGGCTTTAAAGATGGAGGAAGGGACCGCAAGCCAAGGAATGCAGTTCTAGAAGGTGGAAAAGACAAGGAAGTGAATTCTTCCCTAGAGCTTCTGGAGGGAGCATGGTCCTGCCACCACCTTGATTTTGACCCAGTAAAGCTGATTTCAGACTTCTGACCTCCAGAACTTTAAGAGAATAAATATGTGCTGCCAAGTTCATGGTAAATTGTTACAGCCCTCTCCATCAGTTGTTTCACCTGTCCTCACAGATTTGAAACCTATCTTTATGCCAATAAATTAAAAACTTGTGTCTCTGACCCTGACTTTGAGCTTCAGACTCACAAATCTTGCCAGCAGGATCCCTGCAGCAGTCCCCCAGGTTCCCCACTGTCACTCCTGTCTGTTCCAACCACTACCCACGCAGCAGAAACAATGCTTTCTTAAATACGCACATCTGACCACATCATTTCCCAGCTTAATATCCTTTAATGTCTTTCCATTTCACTTTGAATAACATAAAAACTCCTTATTTTGGTCTATAGGCCCAGCCTGATTTGGCCCATACCCATGTCTCCAACTTCATCTCAGGCTCTTGTCAGTTTTTTATCAGTTCCTATGCACAGAGCCTGTGGTGGTGCAGAGGTTAACAGCTCGGTTGCCAACCAAAAGGCTGGCAGTTCGAATCTACCAGCTACTCCTTGAAAACCTTATGGGGGCAGTTCTACTCTGTCCTATAGGGTCGCTATGGCAATGGTTTAGGTGTGGGTATGCCCAGCTAGTTCTTTCTTGCTGCAGGGCCTTTGCACATGCAGCTTTCTGCACCTGGCACGCTGTCCTTCAGTCCCCCATCCTTTGCCCCATACCTTTTCCTAGTTCAGACATAAACTCCCCGAGACTGCCCTGTCTAAAGTGGGTCCCTCTGTCATTTCCTATCTCCATTGGTTTCTTTTGTAGCACTTGTCACAGGACATTTTATCTGTTACCTTGAGTTTTGTCTCTTGCTTGCACTGGAATGTAAGCTCCTAGAAAGCAAGGATTCCTGACCTCTTTGGCTCACTGCTGCATCCTCAGCATGGGTCATACTGCAGATACATGATAGTTACTCAGCAAATATTTCTCAGATGAATGAATGAAAATGTAAACAGAAGAGAAAGTCTAGTAGGGCTTCTGGGGCCACACTCGATTGACTATTATTTTGTGTTGCAAGAAATCTCATATTCAAATGCCAAGGATCTGAGACAAGCAAAACAGAGTTCTGAGAGTGTAGCTGTGAAGCCCACAGCTGCTTTGTCCTTCTGACAAATGACACTGGGGCAGAGGCGGGGAGCACTTGGGAGGAGGAGGTCTTATTTAATACCGAAATGCACCTTATAATGATTTTTTTAAAAAACAAATGTTATCAAAAACAAGAAATAGCTGAGAAACTGGCACAGCTAAGAGGAGCCTAAGGAAACGCGATGACTAAATGTAACGTGGTATCCTGGAACAGAAAAAGACGTTAGGTAAAAACTAAGGAAATACGAATAAACTAAAAATACCTGTTTCTGGTAAGTCAACTCATAGTGACCCTATAGGACAGGGTACAACTGCCCCATAGGGTTTCTAAGGAGTGGCAGGTGGATTCGAACTGCTGACCTGTGGTCTTTAATTAACAATAATGTATTAATATGGGTTCATTAACTGTAGCAAATGCACCACACTAATGTAAGATGTTAATAATAGAAGAAACTGGGTGTAGGGTATATGGGGGCTCCCTGTACTATCTGTCCAATTTTTCTGTGAATCTAAAACTGGTTTAAAAAATAAAGTTCTTTTAAAAAAGCAATGTCACATACGCTGTCATTGATACCTTAAACTCCTGAGGTTTATAATGTCAGCTATCAAATACTGAGTGATTACAATGTGCCAGGCACTGTGGACATCACATTTATTCCTCAGGACAACCTGATGTGAGGGAGGTAGTGTCATTTCTATTTGGCAAATGAGGAAATCGAGGCTCAGAGATTTCCAGTGACAAATCCTTGGTTCCACAAGTAAGTGACAGATCCAGGGGTTGAACCCAGGGTCTTAGTGAGAAAGGGTGCGTTTAATGAGCAGGGGAAGAACTGGAGCTGAGGTTTGAAAGGAAGGTGAGGATTGCAGACCTGGCTATTATGAGTTCTATGTCCTGTGAGACACCCACGTGGAGAGCTGGGTAGGCCCTTGGATGTGTGCTGGGACAAAAGGCCAGGGTGCTGCAATGCACTAGCCCCAATCCCCTCTACAAGGAGCAGAGAAGGCAGCCCAGCTCAGCCCCAAGGAGCCCTCAATGCCAGAAAACCAAACCCATTGCTGCTGAGTCAATTCCAACTCATGGTGACCCTACAGGACAGAGTAGAACTGCCCTATAGGGTTTCCAAGAAGCAGCTGGTGGATTCAAACTGCCAACCTTTTGGTTAGCAGCTGAGCTCTTAACCACTATGCTACCAAGGCTCCAAGGAGCCTTCATGTCTGATCAAATGTTGCCACTTATTTATCATCAGCCACTTCCTGTAAGTGGCTCAGAATCAGCTCCCAGCACCCCCCAGCATCTACCCACCCAGAGACATTCCTCTGCCGGGCCTTGGGCCTAGGCTCCACTTGAGTAGGCCGGGTAAGGAGAAGCAAGGACCGGAGCCCTGCTAATTGAGGCCTGCTATCCAGTCATTCGCTTCTCACAGGCTCACCACCTTGCCACAGCACCCCTTCCCCCTACAGCTTCTCCCCTCCTTTTCCATACACCTTCTCTTCACCCACTCCATGTGCGATAGTGGTTTAAGAGTTCAGAGGCTAACCAAAAGTTCGTTAGCTCGAATATACCAGGCGCTCCTTGGAAATCCTGCGGAGCAGTTCTACTCTGTCATATACGGTCACTATGAGTTCGAATGGGCTCGACGGCAAAGGGTTTGGGTTTTTTTTGGTTATGCTCTTTGAGGCTTTTGCAGTTCATTTTTAACATGACTTCACCATGCAGAAATGTTGGGGGGGTGGGGTGTAAAAGGGGATCATTCCATCCATAAGGGTAAGGGATCTTTTCAGATATGATTTTAAAAATCCCGGTGCCAGGAAGACAGAAGAATGGGGATGGGAAGTACACGAGAATTTTCAGAAGGAGTGCCACTAGGTGCCAAGATCATCCTTTTTGCAGGGATGGACCGGAGGGACACGGGATGCTGCCGCGCCCACCACGCCCCGCGTCACTGCGATTTCCGGAAACTCCGCGGCCTTGGGTACTGGGTTTCCCGGGATGGTTCCGGAAGAACGCCAGCGAGCGGGCTGATAGGGCACCGGCAAGTTCCAGCTGCCGGGGCGCAACCCACGGGCCGGACCGAAGGGTAGCGCCTTGATACCCGGCTGGTTCTTGCGTCCGTGGACCCCAAAGAAGCACGGAGCCCGGGATCGCGCACGCTGCGCCGCCGCTGCGCCTGCCTCGGGGACCTGCGCTGGGCGAGCGCGCGCACCTCGCGCGCCGGTGTCCGCGCCCCACCCGCGGCGGAGGCAGCGAGCACGAGAGCTCGTGCGCGGGGAGCAGCTTGGCGGCCCAGCCCCAGGGAGTCCCTGAGCAGAGGCTGCTCAGGCTCCGGCGGGGGTCGCTAGGAGCCTGAGCGCACGGAGACACAAAGGTGGGCGCGATGCAGGGACAAACAGGGAGCCGAGAAAGGGAAAACGAAAGCCGCGGAGCGAGCCGGTGACTGGTGAAGGCGCTGCGCAGCCCTCGTGACGCCGGCGGTGCCCGGGCCTGCTCTGGTGGGCCTGCCTGGCTGAGTCCGGTGGGCCTGCCTGGCTGAGTCCGGAGCGCCGTAGCCATGGCCATCGCCCACCTGGCCACAGAGTATGTGTTCTCGGACTTCTTGCTGAAGGAGCCCGCGGAGCCCAAGTTCAAGGGGCTGCGGCTGGAGCTGGCCGTGGACAAGATGGTCATGTGTATTGCCGTGGGTCTGCCGCTGCTGCTGATCTCGCTCGCCTTCGCGCAGGAGATCTCGATCGGTAAGGCCCGGGGCCCGAGGGGCAGGCCGGGGCTGTTGAGAAGTGATTTTATTTCGCGCCGGCCTGAAATCTTCGCAAGTCCCTGGCTCTGCTTGCAGTTACGGTGGGCGTGAACTTGGGAAAGAAAAACCAAACCAAACCCGTTGCTGTGGAGTGGAATCCGACTCATAGCCATCCTATAGGACAGAGCAGAACTGCCCCATAGGGTTTTCAAGGAGTGGATTCAAACTACTAACATTTTGGTTAGCAGCCGAGTTCTTAACCACTGCGGAGGTGGCCCAGTTTTATGGACCGAAGCGTTCTTTGCTTACGTGCTTCATTTGTACCCTTGTGGACCCTGTTTGGAAACCCTGGTGGCACAGTGGTTAAGTGCTACGGCTGCTAAGTAAAAGGTCGGTAGTTCGAATCCGCCAGGTGCTACTTGGAAACTCTGTGGCCTGTTCTACCCTATCCTGTAGGGTCGCTATAAGTCGGAATCGACTCGACGGCACTGGGTTTGGTTTTTTTTTTTTTTTTTTGGACCCTGTTTAAGGCGCTCTGGTGGCGCAGCACTTAAAGTGCCCGGGTGCTAGCCAGAAGACCCGCATTCAAGTCAGCCAGCCGCTCAGCGGGAAAAAGATGTGGCTGTCTGCTTCCGTAAAGATTTCTAGCCTTGGAAAACCTGTGGGGCAGTTCTGCTCTGTCCTATAGAGTTCCTGTGACTTGGAATGAGCTCCACAGCAGAGGGTTTGGTTTTGGTGGACCCAGTTTCAGGACCGCTGGAGATCCCTCGCTAGAATCTCCACTCCTCAGGCCCCTGCACCACACTGGTCCAGACTGTGGCTTAGTGTTCGTGTCCTACCTTTTTGATCGGCCCCCTTGCCACCAGATTTGCTGAGAAAAACTGCCTCCCCCCTTTTCCTTTCGCACAAAGTTTAACAGTCCTCTAAAATTTTGTACCAGAGAAGTTCCTAAATGGCTCAGTGGAGGTGGTGGAAAAAAGTGCCCATGGGAAGTGTGTTTCTTTCAGTATCTGTTTTAATTGATGTTTACTGAGACTTTAAGTTTCCAGTGATACCAGCACTTGGCAAGTATTAGAGGGATACTGAAATATTCCACCCGGACAGCCTTATTACCAATCTGAGATGAACAGGTGACCTTCATATAAATTTTCACTTGATCAGAGTGACATTTTTGAGCGACTGGAAAGACTGGTGGTTTGGGGAGCATCACATGGCTAATCAGTGGCCGACCTTCCTCATCAGCTGTTCAGATTGAGCACAGGAGAGTATTCATGAATAGATAGGAAGACAGTGTAGGAGGGCTAGAGACAGTTGTGTGGGGGGACTGAGGGAGAGGCCAATGGGGCTGGACCTTGGGAAAACCTTTCTGTCAGAGGTCGGCTGGCCTGAGCCTTAGGTGAGGTTTGGATAAGCAGCAGCTAGACCATTTGCCAGAATCGACTTAATGGCAATGGGTTTTACCATTTGCCAGGATTTTGAGAGGGCAGAGAAAGTTAGAAGTTTCTGGGAGGGGCAAGACCCTGAGACTGCAGAGGCAGCTGATTAGTTAGGGATCCTAGGATCTGGGAGTGACTGTGGGCCAGAATCAGATTAGAACAGACAAATGCAGACTCAGTGGTTTAAGATGTGGGAAGTTATTATTTGAGTGGAGGGTGGACTAGTTAAAAACAGTATTTAATAAGTATAACCAAACCCTGGTGGCATAGTGGTTAACAGCTACATCTGCTAACCAGAAGGTCGGCAGTTCGAATCCACCAGATGCTCCTGGGAAACTCATTGGGGCAGTTCTTTCCTGTCCTGTAGGGTCGCTGTGAGTTGGAATTGACTTGATGGCAGCGGGTTTGGTTTTGGTTCTAACCTGGTGGTAGCATGTAGGGTTGGGGAAGAAGGGGAGAGAATGAAGTTAGGAAGAATGGATGCCATGAGAGGGGCATCAGGTGAGGTCTTGTACATGGATGGGGGTGAAGAGTAGAGGGGAAAGAATGGGAAGCAGTGATTCTGAGAGGTCAAGGAGCAAAAACCAGCACTTGGGTAACTGGATTTTAATAGAGAATGAAGGTCACAGACTGGTCCAAATGGTGCAAAAGCCACAGGCCCGTGAGTGGAGAATAGTGGTCCTGATGGAATAGTGAAGCTGAAGGGAGGGATGGTCAGAAAAGGGTGATGACCTCGATTTTGTGATCTACAGCACTGAGCGTTTAATTTGGCAGAAGTTGCCAAATTCATTGTGGAGAAGAAATTTTCAGTTTTCTTTGTCTTTGGGCAAGCATAGTCATGAGGGTCTCCTCTTGCCTTCCGGATGACTGGAGGTTGAAGCATCCCATAGAAAGGAAAATGACTTAAATACCATGGGTCCTAAAGATAATCTCTTTCTGCAACAAATGCTTTTTGAGTGCCAGCTCTGTGCTGGACCTGGTTCTGGGACCGAGGACCAGGGATAAATGAGGCATGGTTCCAGATGTCCTGGGAAAGAATACAGTGTTCTGATAGGGACAGAGAGCCGTAGGAGAGAGGAGTTGGCCACTCTCTGTGACCAGCTCCATTTCTGGCTGATGAATTAGAGGGAATCCCAAGGTACCTGTACCAGTAGTGCCTTCTTGTTGTTAGTTGCGACCAAGTCGATTCCTGAAACATCCGAAGTAATGGGTGGGATTAAAGGCATTTATTTGAGATTTGGAGTGGGCGTACCCAGAAAGGGCCTGAGTTTGCTATGTGTATAGCAGATATTCCACCTGAGGGGAACTGGAAGGAGTGTAGATGTGGTTCTCACCCTGCCCTGTGGGAGTTTACCATCCAACCTGACGGAGAATGGACATGGCTAACAGGCAACATTATTCGGCAGTCTGTGATCAGTGACAAGGTGGGCGTTGAACTAGGGGCACCAATCTGGTGAGGATTGGCAGGGACTTTCATAGAGAGCTGCCAAGCAGACTTTATGTTTTCCAAGGTGCTTTAGGAGTTTCAAGGGGACATAGAGGATAGGCACATGGGATGAAGCCACCAGGAGCATGTAAGGCCTATCAGGTTGAATACACATTAAGATAAAGAAGGAAAGTTTTAGAGAGAAGGAGAGGGGGACATGAATTAGTAAGTGGAGTAAATGGAGTTGGTCATGTCATGTAGTATTTAATTTTGTACAAATTCAGCTATGCACTCAGCCAAAATAAAAAATAAATGAGCAAAAAAGGAGAAGAAAAAGAACCAGAAAGAGAGAGCGAAGTTATTTAAATGAAGCAAGCATTTTTGCCTATCCTGGTAGCACAGTGGTTAAGAACTACAGTGAGCTATGCCTGCTAATCGAAAAGTCAACAGTTCGAATTCACCAGCTGCTCCTTGGAAACCCTGTGGGGCAGTTCTACTCTGTCCTCTAGGGTCACTATGAGTTGCAGCTGGCTTGACAGCAGTGAGTTTGGGTCAGTGAGCACATGCCCTAGAAGGAATGTGAGATGGGCCTGCAAACTGGTCTCTTAAAACCTGGCTTTATCCTCCCTGTCATGAAAATATCCCACTCCATGGTTCTGGAAATACTGTTTCATCGTCAGTAAGGAATCGCCTAGACTCCTGAGGGGTAAGAATCAGAATCAGTACAAAGCTGGTTCCAGTGAGGCAGAGGTCAGGTATGTCTCTGCCTTTCCACTTCCGCATAATTTCTGATACCAGCCGCTCCCCCCACGGCACTTTCTGCTTATCTGCAGGGTTTGATAATTCATTGCAGTGGCAGCACAGGACTCACAGACCATATTCACTGTTATGTGGTTTACTAGGGAAGTAACAGGTTACAACTCAGGATCAGGATCACCTAGGAAGTAACAGGAACAACTGGAGATCAGGAAGCACATAGGCAAGGTCTGGAAGGCGCCTCTGAAGCAGAGAGCACATTGCTCCTTTCTTCAGTGCAGGACAGCATCCAACCAGGACAGCTCTCTGTTACTCTTCTCGGCCTCTCCACTGCTAAGTGACCCAGCTCATGGCCAGTTTAGCAGCTTTCTCAGCTCTCTTAGCTGCTCTCTGCTGTCGGGCTTCTCCGCTGTCTAGTCTCTGCCTACAAGCAGATCTTCTCGGCCATGCAGGCCCCAGGCCCCCTCTTGGCCTGTGTAGGCCCGTTTTCAGCCTCCCTGCCATCAGTCTCTCCACTACTAACTAGCCCAACTCATAGTCAGTGTAGCAGCTTGCTCAGCTGCTGCTCTCCTAGTGGCAGCTTTCTGCTGTTGCTGCCAACTCTGCCAGCGGGCGCCTTCCGGGCCTCTTACCGTCTTCAGTGTTATAGCCTTTGTCCTGTATTACAGCTTTTTTAGGAGGTTTCGTTTATAGGGCTCCCTGATCCAGACTGCTTTACTCCAGGCTCTTGGTCTTGAGGTTCCCCCCGGCATCCTTTAAAAACCTATGTGGGGTTAGCTGTGTCTATAAGCAAACTCCATGTAAATTTCAAGGCATGGTTTTCCCGATCAGGACCGTGGCCAACCAGTCCCCTCGGTGGACTACGAGTCATGGTTTTACATACCGTGTTTCTGACTAGTAAACCTAGCAGTCCAGTTAAGGTGAGTAAAGTAGACCAATCACAGGGCAGACCGACCCAGGGCCAGACAAAAGCATCAAACCATCCCATTGTTTACAGCTCACCAGGGCAATGTCAGTCAACCTGGGAAATCCCATGGGCAAAAGTAACAAACCCTCTGGGGTAGAAAACAACCTGGCAACCCCCCTACCCCCATGCCCCAGGCTGCTTCTCTGAAGAACTGGGGTAAAGGTAACTCTTCAGGTTTTAGGGGAAAAAAATCTCCCAAGCTGTTTTTCCAAAGAACCAAGGCAGAAGACCACATAAAGGAGCTCATTTCACCACACATTCTTTATTATTATTATTATTGTACTTTAGATAAAGGTTTACAGAACAAAACTAGCTTCTCATTCAACAATTAGTATACATATTGTTTTGTGATACTGGTTACCAACCCCATGACATGTCAGCACTCTCCCTTCTTGACCTTGGGTTCCCTATTACCAACTTTCCTGTCCCCTCCTGCCTTCTAGTCATTGCCCCTGATCTGGTGTGTCCCTTTAGTCTCATTTTGTTTTGTGGGCCTGTCTGATCTTTGGCTGAAGAGTGAACCTAAGGAGTGACTTCATTACTGAGCTGAAAGGGTGTCTGGGGGCCATACTCTTGGGGTTTCTCCAGTCTCTTTCAGGCCAGTAAGTCTGAATTTTGTTCTGCATTTTTCTCCAGCTCTGTCTAGGACCCTCTGTTGTGATTTTGCTCAGAGCAGTCAGTGGTGGTAGTAGCCAGGCACCATCTAGATGTATTGGATTTAGTCTGGTGGAGGCTGTGGTAGTTGTTGTCCATTTGTCCTTTGGACTAATCTTTCCCGTGTGTCTTTGGTTTTCTTCATTCTCCATTGTTCCTGACAGGGTGAGACCAATGGAGTATCTCAGATGGCCACTTACAGGCTTTTAAGACTCCAGACAGTGCTCACCAAAGTAGAATGTAGAACATTTTCTTTGTAAACTATGTTATGCCAATTGAGCTAGATGTTCCCTGAGACCGTGATCCCCACAGCCCTCAGCCCAGCAATTCGGTCCCTTAGGGAGTTTGGCTGTGTCTGTGGAGTGTTCGTGACCTTGTCTTGGACAAGTTGCCACTACACATACTTTATACATTGAATTATAATCTGTCCATGTGACTGCCTCACCTGCAGGGTACTTGTGTTCTGTTCTTCCCTAGAAACTGGCGTCTTGCGTGGTACAGTTCATAAACATTTCTTGATTAAATGAAAGGTGATAGCTTTGGCAAGAGGGATACTTTATTTGGTTCATGCATTTGCAAAACATTTATTGAGCCTGGCGTGCATAGTGCCGCTCCTTGGCAGTGTGGAGTCCGACTTATGTAAGACATAGAGCCTGCCTCTTGGAAGCATACTCTAACCAAGGAGATGGATGCATGACCCAACCTAATCCAGGAGTAATAGAATCTGGGCTGTATCAAAGGTGTGTTCCAAAGCCTGCTACTGTGGGAAGGTAGATTGAGGGATTGATTCTGACTCAGAAGGACCAGCGAGGGCTTCAGGGCACAGAAGAGTCTTGAGCTGAGCTGAGGGAGGATTCCAAACGTATGGAGCAGTGTGAGCAAAGCAGGGAGGTACGAGATGGTGTGCAACTGTGAGAGCTTTAGGGGCATGGTTGCCTAGAGAGGTGGGAGTTGAAATGAGTCTACAGGGGTATGAAATAGAAAAGCACACAGTACATGCCATTGTTTTCCCATTTGAGTTGGCGTGTGTGTGTATATAAAATTAGAAATGAAAAAATCACCTTTAATGATTACACAGCAGATTTGCCTCTTTTCTCTTTGCATTGGTAAACTCGTATGTATATATATAAAAAAAATAGATTCATCTAATTACAATATCAAATCCTTCTCACCATGAAATAAAGTTCATTTTCACTTACTTTCTAAAAGTTAAATTTTGTATTAAATGCTATACTATAAAATATGATTCAAGTTCTGTGACAATTTCGACTACTTTAAGATTCCAATAAATAAATAAAAATATTGCATATCCTGTTTTTAGAATTAAGGGGGGCCCTCTGTGTGTGGGCGGGAGGTGTTGAAGGTTAAAGGGAGAGAATGGCCTCACAGGATGAAACATGTTTGGCTTCATATTAAAGGCTTCTCCTTAGTCTTCGGGCTGTTTTCTCTCTCATTCTCAACCCACTGGGCTTCTCTCAGAAAAGAGCGATAGAACCCGCCCAGCCACTGAGACCCACGGCCAGGGCAGTGAGCTAACCTTGATTTAGCCCCGCTGTGCGCCAGCATAGTGGCTGGTGCTTTACTTATATTAACCCTTTCATGGGGCTACTGAAGGTGAGGGTCCACGCCATGGGGACTCTGGCTCCTCGGCCTCCCCAGCAGCTCATACAGGCCAGTGTGATGGGTGCTAGTGTGGGGCTTCCCGGGATTGCTATTGAGGATTACTGCAGGGTCCAGGAGCAGAGGGAGCTCTGCTTGCTTGTCCGCCACATCTTGCCGTGCCTACACCTTGTTGGGTCATCAAAGAAGTGACGTGGTCCGGGGAGGGGAGAGGGGGCCAGGTACCCACAGGCTGAGGAGGGGCAAGTGGGGACGGGTGCCATGGGCCAGGGTGGGGCAACTCTGGTAGCTCATAACAACAGCCTGGGGCTGCCCTTTGGCCCTGACTCACCCAGTGATGGCGACCGTGACAAGCAGAGATATTCTTGAGGAGCCACTAGCAGACTCTTAAGTTCTGAATTGGGGCTGGGAGCATCTCAAAGGCTTGTGGACAGTGTACGTACTAACTGTTGGACTGTTAATAAGAATTAAAAATTAGGCCTGCAACTTCTACCCAGCCCTTCCAAAACACTGTAGGGCCTGCTCCGCTACTGGGTAAGATTAGTTGGGGTGAGGGGGGAACTATCCAAGAAATGAATTCTGTAAGCGTGCTCCCTTTAGACAGACCACACCCTGACTGGGATTCAAGCTCCTGAAGTCTTTTGATGGGATCTTGGATACCCTGCATTTGGATTATGCAGGGCTTCATGCTGAGATGTGCTTCCTCAGGGGATGCTTTGATTCTGTGGTACCCTCACCTGACGTGTAGCCCCTGGGAGAGGGCAGCCCCATTCTCCTCTTGGGATGTTTCTTGCCCTGAGCTAGGCTGGCTGGACCAAGTGGGCAGTGGAGACCACCCATCGGACCCCTGGGCAAAGAGGAGCTCTCTTTGCTGCCATCCCAGTGGGCAGCCACAGTTCTGGGAAGAGAGGGACTTGGTCTCTCTGAGTTAGCTCTGCTTTGTTGCTGTCATTGCAGGGTGAGCAGGAGCCAGAGGACAGATATAACTGCAGCTGCTCCTGATGCTATTAGCTTACAGTTCCCCTTGTGCTTACCTACAACTGAGTCAGCAACTGGTGGCTTAAGTTGTCGGCACTGTGTGGCTGAATTTAGGCACATCTTTGGGAATATTCTCAGGCTGGTTTCAGCACGTCCCAGATGATGAGTAAAGGTGATTGATAATTTTTGGGATGTCCATAACAATGGGCAAATAGTCAGGGTCTCACAGAGTAGGCCTCGTAACAACACATCCTCAACTCACACTTAGTACCAGAGAGCTAAGAGGGCCCTCCAGGACGCCTTTCAGAAGGACGGGTGCAATCTACTAGTGCTTGTTTTTCTGTTAATATTTCTGTTGTACTTTAATTGTGTAAGTCAGCCTACATACCTTCTCATGGTAGAGAATTCCTAATCCTCCTTCACCTGTGCGCTAGAGGTAACTGCCATGGATAACTGTTACGGCCTTATAGTTCCCGTTTTCTGCATTAATATAACACTTACACTCTTTTTTTTCTTTAAATAACAAATTGAGTCATAGTGATTGTTGATGGTTTGCCATGATTGTCCTGTGATTTGCTTTTTTCCACTTAGTATATTTTGGAGAGCTTTTCATGCCTGTGCATAGGTATCACCTCACATTTTTAATGGCGGCGGCGGGATGGGGGGGTGGAATAATATTCCATAACCCAAACCCAGTGCCGTCGAGTCCATTGCAACTCATAGCGACCCTACAGGACAGAGTAGAACTGCCCTATAGAGTTTCAAAGGAGCGCCTGGTGAATTCGAACTGCCAGCCCTTTGGTTAGCAGCTGTAGCACTGAACCACTACGCCACCAGGGTTTCCATAGCATGGTACATTTTTATCATAATTTATCTAAATACTTCCCTAGTGTTGGACATTATTGTTGTTTCAAAGTGTCTACTATTACACATAAAGCTTGTTTGTACACAAACCTTTTTTTACGTAAATACTCGCCTCCTTCTAACATTGAAAGGAAAGAAGAGAATGGTATTGATTTCCAGAACAGTGAAATCATTTTCCATTTTGTATTCCTGAGTTCTGCTATTGCAAGTAAGTAGACAAAAATGTTGCCTTGTAGACCCTCTACCCCTGACTCCCTCAAAACCAAAAACAAGCAAACCAGTTACTGTGAGTCACCTCCAACTCATGGCAACCTCATGTGTGACAGAGTAGAACTGTGCTCCACAGGGTTTTCAAGGGCTGATTTTTTAGAAGTAGATCGCCAGGCCATTCTCCTGAGGCATCTCTGGGTGGACTCAAACCACCAACCTTCTCATTAGCAGCTGAGCAATTAACTGTGTGACCCAGGGACTCCTAACTCCTACATTCAGCTACGGTCATGTACTGCATAACATCCATTCCGGCAGCCTCCCATCGCATATATGTCTGTGGTCCCACAGGCTTTTTTTGTTTGTTTTTCTTTGTTTTTAAAGGGAAAGCAGCTCTCCTTTAGTTTATTATTTCCTCCTAATTATTTTAAAGACCCAACCTCCCAGAGTGAACTGCAGTGGGGCTCCGGGGTGCATCCCGATCCCCACAGAACCTAGTCCTTCCCCACCTCTCCCTCCGCCTGGCTTTATTTACCCGCTCAGCAGCCATATAGCCATTCATTCCCAGCACAGGGCAGCACCTGCAGGCTCCTCTGCTCCTGCAGTGGGTGCTGGCGGGGGAGTAGGCCAGGCCCGGGATGGTCACGGGCTCCCAGAAGGCACTGTACCAACAGCTCAGCCACAGCCAGGGCCACCATTGCCAGCTCTACACACACAAACACACGTGCACACGCATGCACCCGCATGCACCCGCATCCCCTGCCCTGCACCCAGACGTACGCAAAGTCCCTAATCCGGCTGCCGTAACCCAGCAAGCCTGGCCTCCTGTATCCAGTGGATAGTGGGCAGGTGGGGGCTGCAGAACCCGGGCTGCACCTGCTCCTCAGGTGGCTGGAACAGCAGGCAGGGCTGGACAAATTCTACTCTCTCCTGGCTTGCTCTCTCTTGCTCTGCCTCTGCCCACTCAGCCGCTGCTGCTGTCACCGCCCATTCCTCCTATAGCAGCTTCAGCAGCAGTGATGAGAACAACAGGAAGTGGGCTCCCATAATGTTTGTTTGTTTGTTTGTTTTTTATTATTTCTATTGTGCTTTAAGTGAAAGTTTACAAATCAAGTCAGTCTCTCACACAAAAACTTACATACACCTTGTTACGTACTCCCAATTACTCTCCCCCTAATGAGACAGCCCACTTTCTCCCTCCACTCTCTTTTCGTGTCCATTTCATCAGCTTCTAACCCCCTCTACCCTCTCATCTCCCCTCCAGGCAGGAGATGCTGGCATAGTCTCAAGTGTCAACCTGATCCAAGAAGCTCACTCCTCACCGGCATCCCTCTCCAATCCATGGTCCAGTCCAATCCATGCCTGAAGAGTTGGCTTCGGGAATGGTTCCTGTCCTGGGCCAACAGAAGGTCTGGGGGCCGTGACCACCAGGGTCCTTCTAGTCTCAGTCAGACCATTAAGTCTGGTCTTTTTATGAGAATTTGGGGTCTGCATCCCACTGCTCTCCTGTTCCCTCAGGGGTTCTCTGTTGTGTTCCCTGTCAGGGCAGTCATCGGTTGTAGCTGGGCACCATCTAGTTCTTCTGGTCTCAGGATGATGTAGTCTCTGGTTCATGTGGCCCTTTCTGTCTCTTGGGCTCGTAATTACCTTGTGTCCTTGGTGTTCTTCATTCTCCTTTGATCCAGGTGGGTTGAGATCAATTGATGCATCTTAGATGGCTGCTTGCTAGCATTTAAGACCCCAGACGCCACTCTTCAAAGTGAGATCCAGAATATTTTCTTAATAGATTTTATTATGCCAATTGACTTAGATATCCCCTGAAACCATGGTCCCCAAACCCCTGCCCCTGCTACACTGGACTTCGAAGCATTCAGTTTATTCAGGAAACTTCTTTGGTTTTGGTTTAGTCCAGTTGTGCTGACTTCCCCTGTACTGTGTGTTGTCTTTCCCTTCACCTAAAGTAGTTCTTACCTACTATCCAATTAGAGAATAACCCTCTCCCAACTTCCCTCCCTCCCCCCTCTCGTAACCACAAAAGAATGTTTTCTTCTCAGTTTAAACTATTTCTCAAGTTCTCATAATAGTGGTCTTACACAATATTTGTCCTTTTGCAACTGACTAATTTCACTCAGCATAATGCTTTCCAGGTTCCTCCATGTTACGAAATGTTTCACAGATTCCTCACTGTTCTTTATCGATGTGTAGTATTCTATTGTGTGAATATACCATAATTTATTTATCCGTTCATCTGTTGATGGGCACCTTGGTTGCTTCCATCTTTTTGCTGTTGTAAACAGTGCTCCAGTAAACATGGGTGTGCATGTATCTGTTCATGTAAAGGCTCTTATTTCTCTAGGATATATTCCGAGGAGTGGGATTGCTGGATTGATGGTAGTTGTATTTCTAGCTTTTGAAGGAAGCGCCAAATCGATTTCCAAGGTGGTTGTAACATTTACATTCCCACTAGCAGTGTATAAATGTTCCAATCTCTCCGCAGCCTCTCCAACATTTCTTCTTTTTTGTGTTTTTTGGATTAATGCCAGCCTTGTTGGAGTGAGATGAAATCTCATTGTAGTTTTGATCTGCATTTCTCTAATGGTTAATGATCGTGAACATTTCCTCATATATCTGTTAGCTACCTGAATGTCTTCTTTAGTGAAGTGTCTATTCATATCTTTTCCCCATTTTTTAATTGGGTTATTTGTCTTTTTGTAGTTGAGTTTTTGCAGTATCATGTAGATTTTAGAGATCAGGCGCTGACCAGAAATGTCATAGCTAAAAACTTTTTCCCAGTCTATAGGTAGTCTTTTTACTCTTTTGATGAAGTCTTTGGATGAGCATAGGTGTTTGATTTTTAGGAGCTCCCAGTTATCTAGTTTTTCTTCTGCATTCTTAATAATGTTTTGTATACTGTTTATGCCATGTATTAGGGCTCCTAACGTTGTCCCTATTTTTTCTTCCATGATCTTTATACTTTTATATTTTATATTTAGGTCTTTGATCCATTTTGAGCTCGTTTTTGTGCATGGAGTGAGTTATGGGTCTTGTTTGATTTTTTTGCAGATGGATATCCAGTTATGCCAGCACCATTTGTTAAAAAGACTGTCTTTTCCCCATTTAACTGTTTTAGGGCCTTTGTCAAATATCAAATGCTCGTATTTGGATGGATTTATGTCTGGATTCTCAATTCTGTTCCATTGGTCCATGTATCTGTTGTTGTACCAGTACCAGGCTGTTATGACTACTGTGGTGGTATAATAGGTTCTGAAATCAGGTAAAGGTCTCCCACTTGGTTCTTCTTTTTCAGTAATGCCTTACTTATCCGGGGCCTCTTTCCCTTCCATGTGATTTGTTTCTCCATCTCAATAAAGAATGTCGTTGGGATTTGGATCAGAATTGCATTAAATGTATAGATTGCTTTTGGTAGAATAGACATTTTTACAATGCTAAGTCTTCCTATCCATGAGCAAGGTATGTTCTTCCACTTATGTAAGTCTCTTTTGGTTTCTTGCAGAAGTGTACTATAGTTTTCTTTGTATAAGTCTTTTACATCTCTGGTAAGATTTATTCCTAAGCATTTTGTCTTCTTGGGGGCTACTGTAAATGGCATTGATTTGGTGATTTCATCTTTGATGTTCTTTTTGTTGGTGTAGAGGAATCCAGCTGATCTCATTTCTTATTCGGGTTATTTGCTTCCTCTCCTGTTTTTCTTTTGTCTGTTTGGCCAGTGGTTTATCAATTTTGTTGATTTTTTCAAAAAACCAGCTTTTGGTCTTGTTAATTCTTTCAGTTGTTTTTCTGTTTTCTATTTCGTTTGGTTCAGCTCTAATTTTTATTATTTGTTTTCTTCTGGTGCCTGTGGGTTTCTTTCGTTGCTCTCTTTCTATTTGTTCAAGTTATAGTGATAGTTTTTTGATTTTGGCACTTTCGTCTTTCTGTATGTGTGCATTTATTGATATAAATTGGCCTCTGAGCACCGCTTTTGCTGTGTCCCAAAGGTTTTGATGGGAAGTGTTTTCATTCTCTTTGGAGTCTATGAATTTCTTTATTCCATCCTTAATGTCTTCTATAATCCAGTCTTTTTTGAGCAGGGTGTTATTCAGTTTCCAAGTGTTTGATTTCTTTTCCCTTCTTTTCCTGTTATTGATTTCCACTTTTATGGCCTTATGGTCAGAGAAGATGCTTTGTAATATTTCAATATTTTGGATTCTGCTAAGGCTTGCTTTATGACTAATACATGGTCTAGTCTAGAGAATGTTCCATGTGCACTAGAAAAGAAAGCATACTTGGTTCCAGTTGGGTGGAGTGTTCTGTATATGTCTGTGAGCTCAAGTTGGTTGATTGTGGCATTTAGATCTTCCATGTCTTTATTGAGTTTCTTTCGGGTTATACTGTCGTTCACTGAAAGTGGTGTGTTGAAGTCTTCTACTATTATTGTGGAGCTGTCTTTCTCACTTTTCAATGCTGATAAGAGTTTGTTTTACGTATCTTGCAGCCCTGTCATTGGGTGCATACATATTTACTATGGTTATATCTTCTTGGTGTATTGTCCCTTTAATCATTGTATAGTGTCCTTCCTTATCCTTTCTCACGGATTTAACTTTAAAGTCTATTTTGTCAGAAATTAATATTGCCACCCTTGCTCTTTTTTGATTGTTGTTTGCTTGATATATTTTTTTCCATCCTTTGAGTTTTAGTTTGTGTCTCTAAGTCTAAGGTGTGTCTCTTGTAGGCAGCATATAGACGGATTTTGTTTTCTAATCCGTTCTGCCACTCTCTGTCTCATTATTGGTGCATTTAGTCTATTTACATTCAGGATAATTATGGATAGGTATGAATTTAGTGCTATGATTTTGATGTCTTTTTTGTGTGTTGTTGACAGTTTCTTTTTCCCACTTAATTTTATGTGCTGAGTAGATCATCTTTATATCCTTCCCTCATATTTGTTGTTGTTGATTTTCTTCCTGTTGAGTCTCTATTTTTTCCTTGTATTTTATTTTGATGAGTAGGTTAGTTTTTCTCCTTTGTGGTTACCTTATTATTTACCCCTATTTTTCTAAATTTAAACCTAACTTTTTTTTTTTTGTATCACCGTATCTTCCTCTCCCTATGGAAGGTGTAACATTACATTTCTTAGTCCGTCTTTTTATTTTAATGTTGTCTTCTCTTTTATAATAATATCACTGGTACCCTGTTTTGAGCTTTTTTTTTTTTTTAATTTTTTTATAATCTTGCTTTGTTTTTTTTTTTTTGATTTCCCTGTCTGGGTTGACTTCTGGTTGTTGTGCCCAGCATTCTGGTCTTGGATTGATACCTGATATTTTTGATTTTCAAAGAACTCCCTTTAGTATTTCTTGTAGTTTTGGTTTGGTTTTTACGAATTCCCTCAACTTGTTTTTATCTGGAAATGTCTTAATTTCACCTTCATATTTAAGAGACAGTTTTGCTGGATATAAGATTCTTGGCAGACAATTTTTTTTCTTCAGTTTTTTAAATATGTCATCCCATTGCCTTCTAGCCTGCATAGTTTCTGCCAAGTAGTCCGAGCTTAATCATACTGGCTCTCCTTTATAGGTGACTTTTCGTTTATCCCTCGCTGCTCTTATAATTCTCTCTTTATCTTTGGTTTTGGCAAGTTTGATAATAATATGTCTTGGTGACTTTTTTTTCAGATCTACCTTATGTGGAGTTCAGTGAGCATCTTGGATAGACATCTTCTCATCTTTCATGGTATCAGGGAAGTTTTCTGCCAAGAAATCTTCAACAATTCTCTCTGTATTTTCTGTTATCCCTCCCTGTTCTGGCACTCCAGTCACTCATAGTTTATATCTCTTGAGAGTCCCACATGATTCTTAAGGTTTCTTCATTTTTTTTTTAATTCTTTTATCTGATTTTTCTTCAAATATATTAGTGCCCAGTGGTTTATCTTCGAGTTCAGAAATTCTGGCTTCTACTTGCTAAATTCTGCTCCTCTGTCTTTCTATTGAGTTGTCTACTTCTGTAATTTTATTGTTAAACTTCTGAATTTCTGCTTGCTGTCTATGGATTTTTCCGGCTGATTAAACTTTTCATTATGTTCCTGAATAATCTTTCTAATTTCTTCAATTGCTTTGTCTGTGTGTTCCTTGGCTTTTTCTGCATATTGCCTCGTTTCCTTCCTGATATCTTAAAGGGTACTGTATATTAAACTTCTGTGTTCTGGCTCTGGTAATTCCAGGAATGCACTTTCATCTAGAAGATCCCTGGATTCTTTGTTTTGAGAGCCTGTTGAGGTGATCATGGTCTGTTTCTTCATGTGACTTGATATTACCTGTTGTCTCCAAGCCATCTATAAGTCATTGTATTAGTTCATGCTTGCTTACTGTGTTGTAGCTTCTTGCTTTGTTTTGTTTTGGTATACCCCTATGGGTTGCTTCATTGAGCTAGCTTGATTATTTTCACCTTTGGAGCTCTGACATCCTGTCCCCAGATGGCTAGAGCTGTTATCCAGTATATCAGTCTAGGAGTCCATTCAGTTTTCTTGTATGAATTCAGCTCAGGTTTCCAGGTAGCTGATCATCAGGTGTGTGATACAGGCTCTGTCCTACAGTCTTAGAGGGGCAGGGGTGATTGGTGTGTATGCAGGTATATGATTGCAGCAGGGGGTCACGCTGTGAACAAGGCAGGGGGCTGAGAGCCAACCCCCGAGTGTTTCTGAGGAAAGTGCGTGCCTGTTCCCTAGAGCGTGCAGGTGGGTGGGTTCTGCAGACAGACCATGGGCACCCAAAGTTTTTGCTTGTAATGACTGGGAGGTATCAGTTATCTTTGGACCCCTGTCACGGGTGGCTTGGTGACCTGAGTGGAGCTACCAGTCCTTAGATCCCTGATGTGGGTAGGTGAAGACCTTGTTTAATAGGCAAAAGAGTGTCAAACATCAAACACCTACCTCTCCACTGCATAGCTGAAACAGTTGGAGTCTAACAACAAGGGCCTATTCTCCCGAAATAGGCCCACACAGGTCCATGTAGAAGGGAAAGGTGCTCAAAGTCCATGGCCGGTTTATGCCTGGCCAGGAGCCGCTTCTGTCCTGAGCTCCTCCAGTTAGTGAAGCTAGCAAATTACCTTTTCCCCCAATTGCAAATTTTTTCCTTCCCCAAGGCCAGGAGGATGGCTCTAGGTGTTCAACGCTGCCTATCTCAGGCCCAGGGAATTCAGCCGCTGAAGCCAGCCTGGCGGGGGGCAAGGGGCACGGTAAAATATACACAAGTACTTAGCTTTTGCTGACAGCTCCGTACTTCTCTGGTTGCTGAGGTGTGAGTCTGCTGTGTGGCTGGCTGCTTCTCCCTGAGGAAACTGCGACCAAACGCTAGTACCAGCCAACTGCTGCTGCTCCGGGAATGGTATCTGAGGGCTGTCCGCAATTCAGGTCCGGTAGCTCCTCTCCGCTTCTGAACAGTCTCTTCCTCCCCTTGCCCCTCAGTTCATTTTCTAAGGTTGTCTTTGAAGGTCAGGGCCCCCAGCTTGTCAAAAATATACTCATTTCACTTGTTTTTTCAGGTCTTTGTTGTAAAGAGGGCTCACAGGAAGCGTCTGTCTATTCTACCATCTTGGCTCCGTGTCTCGACTCCCATAATGTTTTAATGTAATAGAATTTATGGGGGTTGGTTCACAATTTTGGATTGTACTCAAATTGGGTTTTGGGAACCTGGGAACTGCCTGCGTATAATACAGTGTTTGCACAACGGCCAAATTGCATAATGTCTTGTTTCGCAGAACATGTCCTAGACATTAAGCAACACGTGACTGTGTATTGGAAGATTAGAAGAGGCATTTTGATGTGATACTAGTGATATGAAAGAAATGACCCATGTTAGGGGTAAGATTGCAACTTTAGGTTGGACTTCCTGATACTGTTCCCATTATGCACTAAGTTTCCTTCCTAGCGCTTACCACAAGTTGCAATTATGTAATTATTTGTTGAGTACTGTCTGTCATCAGGCTATGAGCTCATTAAGGGCAGGGACCGTCTGGCTTTAGTGTTTTGTCTATAGGTTCCAGCACAAAACTTGATGCATAGTAAGCATTCAATAAAGTATATGTAAATAAATAAAATGAACAGGAATGTCCATAGGATTTTAGCATTTTGGATCCTGTGCATTAGTTGTTACACCCGTTTCTTTCGAGTCTTTTCTGAGTCATGGTGACCCCATGTGTGTCACAGTAAACTGTGTTCCATAGGGTTTTATTTTTAATAATATCTTACTGTGTTTTCAGTGCAAGTTTACACAGCAAATTAGGTTCCCATTCGACAATTTTCTATACAGATTATTCAGTGACATTAGTTATATTTTTCACAACTTGTCAACATTTTCTTTAATTGCAGTCTGGGTGTTCTGTTTCCAGAACTCTAGTGTCCCAGCACTGGAGCCCTGGTGGCACAGAGGTTGGCAGTTTGAATCCACCAGCTGCACCCTATGGGGCAGTTCTGTTCTGTCCTGGAGGGTCACTAAGAGTCAAAATCGACTGAACGGCAGTGGGCTTATTCTGGGAAACCCAGGTGGTTAAGAGCTATGGCTGCTAACAAAAAGGTTGGCTGTTCGAATCTAACAGGTGCTTCTTGGAATCCCTATGGGGCAGTTCTGCTCTGTCCTATAGGGTCGCTATGACTCGGAATCGACTCGACAGTGACTGAGTTTTTTAATTTGCCGCACCCCCTTATCTTCTCATCTTTGCTTTAGGGTAGTTGTTGACCTTTTGGTCTCATATAGATGTTTTTTTAATGGGCGCACCATACTAACAGGTAATATCCTTTATTTTCTGCCAACCTGTGATTTAACTATAAAGGTGATATTAGGTGATATTTTTGGCTCGCAGTTTAAAGAGTATCTTTGGGCGATGATTTCAGAGAATCCTCTGGTCTCAACTTGCCCAATAAGTCTGGACTTTTTAAGAATTTAGGTTGCTCTCTGGGGCTTTTGAGGCTGTGACGTTTTGGAGGCAGATCACCAGGCCTGTCTTCCAAGGCACCTCTGGGTGAGTTCGAACTGCTAACCTTCAGGTCAGTCTCCTTGGCAAGCCCTCCTTGCTGTTACTCATAGAATCAAGCCCAGACTTTCTTGAATGCTATCCCAAGACCTTCTCATCTGTGTCTCAGCTGCTCCAGGCACAATGGTCTACTGTCTCCCTAAACACGCCATGAACTTTAAAGACTCCATGCTTTAATTTAATGCTATTTTCCTAGCCTGATTCCCTCCTCTTCTCCCTTTGAATTCAGTGACCCTCCGCTATAGTTCAACTTTTTGTTGTTGTTGTTAGCTGCCGTTCAGCCAGCTGCCAACTCATGGCAACCTCATGCACAACAAAATGAAACACTGCCAAGTCCTGTACCATGCCCAGGATCGATTGTGGTTTGGACTGTTGATATCCATAGGGTTTTCATTGCCTGATTTTCAGTAGTATGTTGATCGCCAGGCCTTTCTTCCTAGTCTTAGTCTGGAAGTTCTGCTGAAACTTATTTGGCATTATAGCAACACACAAGCCTCCAGATGGGTGGTAGGTGTGTATGAGGCGCATAGGCCGGGGAGTTGAATTCTGGTTTTTGACATGGAAGGCAAGAACTCTACCACCGAACCACCACTGCCCTCATCCTTATGTTCTTTGGTAATCTGTTATCATTAGTTATTTATATTATTGGCCTCCACTGAAATGTAAGCCCTTGGTGAGCAGGAGTCATGCGTTCTTTATCTTTGAATTGCCTGCATGGCACGCAGTACCATGTACATGGTAGATGCCCACTGAATGCTTCTGGGGTTGAGCTCAACACTCTTGCGCTCTGCTCGCCCCAGGGAGAGCATCTGTGCTGTGTTGCACCATAATAGAAACAAAGAGTGGGGCACTTAGGGAGGGTGAGAGTCCTTGGCTCCCTCTGGTTTGCTGCTGGCACCAAAGCGGTGTGACAGTAGATACCTGGCTCTGATGAAAACGCTTAGGTGTCGCTTTCCTTTCTTGAAGTCCTTCAGAAAAGAGCATCTGGCACTTTAGCACATGCATTTGTCACTTAAAACCCGTGACAGTCCATTTAGAATGTCCTTGCTTTTGCAAAGAAGTCTTATGACCGCTGGTCTGCGTAATGGTAACTGCCGTTACAAGCTCTTTTCATTTTGTCAGAGTCACTCATCTTTGCTTCAGTACAAACTTTAGATTCTTAAGGCTTCTCGTCCACAAAAGGGCTTCTTTGTTGCAGGGACTGCAAAAGCTGGTTTTAAAATGGCATCTTTGAGAGGTGATTTGGAAGAAGTTAACAAAATTTGGGTTAATTTCTTGCTGGCCTCATTAAATCTAAGGATTCATGTTATCCAAGGCCAGCTTTCATGGTGTGTAAGAGATGAGAGAAACAAACCAGTAAGTAAATGTAAAATTAAAATAATTATAAGTCCACTTAAAACAGGGTATGATGGCAGATGCCTGCATCTTTGCATCTCCAATGCTGACTGTGGGGCCTGACACATCGAAATAAACACAGTAGCTACCATTTATTGAATTCTTCCTGTATGCTGGTACTGTGGCAAATATTTCATTTAATCCTTAGGGGAACTCAGTGAGGTTTTGCACATGAGAAAAATGAAGTTCAGAAAGGTTAAGTAACTTGCTAGTAAATGAAAAACTCAATGCCTGTTGAATATAATGAAACCTTTTTTTAAAGCAATATTCAGCAATAAAGGTTCTAGAGCCTCTATTTATACAAGATTTGCCTTCCCCATATCTAACTGGACTTCCATATTGTTTTATGAAAAATGGCCTCTGTGTGAGTAAAAGATCAGCTGGGCAGTAATTTTGTCCAAACCCTTTTTATACTTCTTGTTAGTGTGTGCTGTTGAGTCAATTCTGACTCATAGCAACCCTGTGTGACAGAGTAGAACTGCCTCGTAGGGTTTCCTAAGCTGAAATCTTTATGGGGAACAGATGGCCACATCTTTTTCCTGTGGAGCCGCTGAGTGGATTCAAACCACCAGTCTTTCAGGTAGCAGCCGAGCACATAACTGTTGTGTCACCAGGGCTCCTTTTTTATACTTAGAGGTATAAAGTTACCCCTTGCCTTAAATGGGGTCCCTACATGGTGAAACAGTAATGTGCTCGGCTGCTAACCAAAAGGCTGTCAGTTTGAGTCCACTTAGAGGCACCTTGGAAGAAAAGCCTGGCAGTCTGCTTCTGAAAAATCAATCATTGAAAGCCCTGTGGAGCACAGTTCGAGTCTGACACACGTGGGGGTCACCATGGGTTGGAATCAGCTTGATGCCAACTGGCTTTTTACTGGTTTGGGCCTTTAATGATCTGTTCCTTGAACATTTTTCTTAAACCACTCTCTCCCCTTTTTGCGACATCCCATATCTTGTGTTCATTTTACAATTGTGCCCAGTTTCCCTACAACTCTCTACAAAGAGAAAACCAGGCAGAAAACACATTTTCTGTAATGAAGGTGGTGTGACCACTATGGGATTGCTGTAAGGATCTGTCTCTTGGCTCTCACGTGCCAGTCCTCATGTGATATTACTGATTGTTCGTTTTATTTTATCTGACCATTCCTCCTCCTCTGGATGAAATCAGTGCCTACAATCCCCGCCATCCTACTAATAATTTTTCTCACTCCACGGAAAGTAGCATTAGGTGCACTGGGCAAGGCCCTCACACACCAGCCATTGACCACAGGTAGCTGAATTGTTGGGTTTGTGGCTTTTTTGTTTTGTTTTTATTTTGGTGTATGTATACACAGCCAGTGATATACCATTTCAACAATGTCTGCATGTACAATTCAGTGACATTGATTACATTCTTCAGGTTGTGCTACCATGCTTGCTATCCATTTCCAATTTATTCAACCTTCTCATCCAACCTTTCGAGTTGCCATTGTCAATTTGATCTCACATAGATAATTTTTTAAAAGAGCACAATGCTTAAAGCAGACATACTTTACTAATTAAGATAAGTTGTTCTCAGTTCAAAGAAGATTTCAGGAGATAGTTTTGGTTTAAGGTTTAAAGTTTAAAGATTACCTCAGAGAAATAGTTGCAGAGGTTTATCCAGCCTCAGTGGCTCTACAAAGTCTGGATTCCATTGAAAATTGAAAGCTCTGTTCTGCATATTTGTCCCTTTTGATCAGCATTCTTCTATTGACTCTTTAATCAAAATGTTTAGTAGTGGTTTGGCTGTGTAGTTTTTTTGTTTTTTTTTTTTAATTAACTTTTATTAAGCTTCAAGTGAACATTTATAATTCCAATCAGTCTGTCACATGTAAGTTTACATGTATCTTACTCCCTTCTCCCACTTGCTCTCCCCCTATTGAGTCAGCCCTTTCAGTCTCGTTTCGTGCCAATTTTGCCGTCTTCCCTCTCTCTCTATCTTCCCATCCCCCCTCCAGTCAAGAGTTGCCAACACACTCTCCAGTGTCCACCTGATTTAATTAGCTCTCTCTTCATCAGCATCCCCCCCCACCCCCCCCCCCCCGCTGACCAGTCCCTTTCATGTCTGGTGAGTTGTCTTCGGGGATGGTTCCTGTCCTGTGCCAACAGAAGGCCTGGGGAGCATTGCCACCGGGATTCCTCTGGCTGTGTAGTTTTTGATGGCACTTTTTTCTGTACTTGGGCTGAGAGCTCATGGCCAGGTTACAGGGAAGGCTGAACTTGGCCCTTTCCGGTTTCTTCTCGTTTTATTGGCTGGCCTTGCATTCCACAGCACCTATTCTTCTCCACAGCACCCAGGCCTCATACCATGGCTTCACCTTCTCTCCTCCCTGGTCACTTGTTCCCAGGGTGTCATGGTATCAGACAAAGAGAATGACCACACCTTCAGGGTTGAGTTCCAACTCTGCCACGTATTAGCTGTCTGAGTCTCTATTTCCTCATCTGTAAATAGGAATAATGATAACTAGCTCTCAAGTGTCTTTTATTGGGTTAAATGAGAACATCTAATTCCTATCTGAGGGAAGGAATACACAGAGTCATTATACCAAAAAGAATTGGTCGGCATTCATCATTTCAGGAGGTAGCATATGAACAGGAACCCATGGTACTGAACGAAGAAGTCCTAGATACACTGAAGGCATTGGTGAAAAACAGGCTCCAGGAATTGACGGAATGCCAATTGAGATGTTTCAGCAGAGGCATGCAGCATGGGAAGCACTCACTCGCCTATGCCAAGAAATTTGGAAGACAGTTACCTGGCCAACCGACTGGAAGAGATCCATATTTATGCCTATTTCCGAGAAAGGTGACCCAACCGAATGTGGAAATTAGTGAACAACATCATTAATATCACGTGCAAGTAAAATTTTGCTGATGATCATTCAAAAACAGCTGCAGCAGTATATCAATACGGAACTGCCAGAAATTCAGCTGGATTCAGAAGAGGACGTGGAGCCAGGGACATCATTGCTGATATCAGATGGATCCTGGCTGAAAGCAGAGAATACCAGAAGGATGTTTACCTGTGTCTGATTGACTTTGCAAAGGCATTCAACTGTGTGGATCATAACAAATTATGGATAACATTGCGAAGAATGAGAATTCCAGAACACTTAATTGTGCTCATGAGGAACCTGTAATAGATAAAGAGGCAGTCGTTTAAACAGAACAAGGGGATACTGAATGGCTTAAAGTCTGGGTTGTATTCTTTTACGATACCGATTCACTTTGTATGCTGAGCATATAATGCGAGGAGCTGGACTATGTGAAGAAGGACGGGGCATCAGGATTGGAGAAATACTCATTAACAACCTGCGTTATGCAGATGACACAACCTTGCTTGCTGAAAGTGAAAAGGACCTGAAGCACTTACTGATGAAGATCAAAGACCACAGCCTTCAGTATGGATTATACCTCAATGTAAAGAAAAAAAAAAAACACCATTTACAACTGGACTGATAAGCAACATCGTGATAAATGGAGAAAAGATTGAAGTCAAGGATTTCATTTTACTTGGATCCTCAGTTAACACCCATGGAAGCAGCAGTCAAGAAATCAAACGATGCATTGCATTAGACAGATCTGCTGCAAAAGACCTCTTCAAAGTGTTGAAAAGCAAAGATGTCACCTTGAAGACCAACGTGCACCTGACTCAAGCCATGGTGTTTTCAGTTGCCTTCCTATGCACATGAAACCTGGCTGGTGAATATCGTTTGCCATCGAGTCAATTCCGACTCATAGCGACCCTATAGGACAGAGTAGAACTGCCCCATAGGGTTTCCAAGGAGCGTGTGGTGGCTTTGAACTGCTGACCTCTCCGTTAGCAGCTACAGCACTTAATGACCATGCCACCAGCGTTTCCAGATGGTGAATAAGGAAGACCAAAGAAGAATTGATGCCTTTAAATTGTGGTGTTGGTGAAGAATAGTAGATATACCATGGACTGCCAAAAGAACAAACAAATATGCCTTGGAAGAAGTATGACCAGAATGACCCTTAGAAGCAAGGCTGGTGAGACTTTGTCTCACATACTTTGGACATATTATCAGGAGGGACCAGTCCCTGGAGAAGGCCAGCGAAAAAGAGGAAGATCTTCAATAAGATGAATTGACACAGTGACTGCAACAGTGGGCTCAAGCATAACAACAACTGTAAGGATGGCACAGGACCGGGTAGTGTTTTATTCTGTTGCACGCGAGGTTGCTATGAGTCAAAACCGACTTGATGGCACCTAACAACAGCAGTACTCTTTAGTAAATATTGCCTGTTCAGCTTTGTTAGGCATTTTTGTAATGTGGACTAGCTCGAATGTGATTGATACATAGGAGAATAATATCAGTATAATGTAGGAGTTACATTGGGTTCATATGCAGTTTTTCCAGCATGTGAATGATTTGTACCAAGTAAGTGCTGTGGGACAAAGCGAGCTGCGGAGGAATGTGGTGTGTACACGGTGGCCATTCACACCACGCTCTTCCTGTTGACACCGTTTGGTCATGTGTCCTGTCTTGGAAGTGCTATTTCATGGTTCTCCTGGCCTTTGTGCATTTTGCCACTTTGTGGGTAACTCAGAAGACTCAACCTTTCCTTATACACTCCTTCATCCCATGAGTGTGTCTTTGCCAGGGTTGTAACTGATTTTGTTAATGCTTTAGGTACAAAAGTGCGGATTTTGAGTGATCTACGCAACCCTGTATGTTCCATAAAAAAAACCAAACTTGTTGACATCGAATTGATTCTGACTCAGGGCGACCCCACATGTTTCAGTGTAGAACTGTGGGCCATAGGATTTTAAAAAGCAGTAATCTTACAGAAGTAGATTGCCAGTTCTTTCTTCCATGGCACTGTTGGGTGGATTCAAACCACCAACCTTTCAGTTAGTAGCTGCGAGTAAACCATTTGTACCACCCAGTGAACTTATATGTTCCATACCAAAAAGTCGCTGCCGTCGATCTGATTCCAACTCATAGCGACCCTGTAGGACAGAGTAGAACTGCTCCATAGAGTTTCCAAGGAGCACCTGGCGGATTTGAACTGCCGACCTCTTGGTTAGCAGCCATAGCACTTAACCACTACACGACCAGGGTTTCCATAAGCCCTATTATTTTAGTGATTCTTAAAACGTTAGGTGTTTTTTTTTTTTTAATTAATTATTTTACTTTAGGTAAAGGTTTACAGAACAAACTAGTTTCTCATTAAACAGTACACATATTGTTTTATAACATTGATTACCAAACCCATGACATGTCAACAGTCTCCCTTCTCAACCTTGTGTTCCCTATTACCAGCTTTCCTGTCCCCTCCTGCCTTCTAGTCCTTGCCCTTGGGCTGCTGTGCCCCTTTAATGTCATTTTGTCTTACGGGCCTGTCTAATCTTTGGCTGAATGGTGAACCTCGGGAGTGACTTCATAACTGTGCTAAAAGGGTGTCTGGGAGCATACTCTCAGGATTTCTCCAGTCTGTCACGCCAGTAAGTCTGGTGTTTTTTGTGAGTTAGAATTTTTGTTCTCCGTTTTTTTGCACTTCGGAACCTCTATTGTGATCCCTGTTAGGGCAGTCAATGGTGGTAGCCAGGCACCATCTATGTGTACTGGACTCAGTCTGGTGGAGGCTGTGACAGTTGTGGTCCATTCGTCCTTTGGACTGATCTTTCCCTTGTATCTTTTGTTTTCTTCATTCTTCCTTGCTCCCGAAGGGGTGAGACCAGTGGAATATCTTACATGGCCACTCATGGGCTTTTAAGACCCCAGATGCTACTCGCCAAAGTAGAATGTAGAACATTTTCTTTGTAAACTATGTTATGCCAGTTGAGCTAGATGTTTACCAAGACCATGGTCCTCACGGCTCTCAGCCCAGTAATTTGGTCCCTCAGGGAGTTTGGGTGTGTCTGTGGAGCTCCCATGACCTTGCCTTGTATAGGTTGTGCTGGCTTCCCCAGTATTGTGTATTGTTGTACCCATCACGAAAGTTACCACTTACCTATCGTCTATTAAGTGTTCTTCCATCCCCATCCCTCCCCTCTCTCATAACCATCAAAAATTGTTTCTTTTTGTGTGTAAACCTTTTCGTGAGTTTTTACAGTAGTGGTCTCGTACAATATTTTTCCTTTTGTGATTGACTTACTTCACTCAGCATAGTGCCCTCCAGATTCATCCATGTTATGAGATGCTTCACAGATTCATCATTGTTCTTTAGTGTTGTGTAATACTCCACTGTGTGTGTGTACCACAGTCTGTTTATCCGTTTATCTGTTGATGGGCATCTAGGTTCTTTCTGTCTTTTTGCTGCTGCAATGAACATGGGTGTGCGCATGTATCTATTTGTGTGACGACTCTTTTTTCTCTAGGATATATTTCTAGGAGCGGGGTTGCTGGATCATATAGTACATCTATTTCTAGTATTCTAAGGAAGTGCCATATCATATGCCAAAATGGTTGTATCATTTTGCATTCCCACCAGCAGTGCATAAGAGTTCCGGTCTCCCCGCAGCCTCTCCAACCTTTGTTATTTCCTGTTTTTTTTATTTGTGTCAGTAATGCTGGGAACACATTAGGTGTTTTGGAACACAGCACTATTAGCAGAGACGCCTGTGTTGATTTTCCTTTCTACCTTCCAAATGGCTTTTTGTATTAATCTTCATTTCACAGAACCAAAGCCTTTGGCCTGGAGTAGGTCTGGAGGTCATAGAAGTGGCTTCAGGCAGACATGTGTTGTGACCCTTTTTTCACACTCTCACCTGGACTATTGCAATAGACTTCCGACTCTTCTTTTTTGTTCTTGACTCCAAGTGGGCAATTCTTCACATAGCATTCATAGTCAGCCCTGTAAACAAAACTGAAATTTTCTCATGTGGATTTTAGGGTTGGGCAGATGTGTGCCTGTATTGATACTGTGGGGAGCTAGAGTGCTCCCTGGGAAAGAAGGAAGATGCAAATGCGGAATCGGGGAAAGCAAGGAAAAACCCGGTGGTGTTGGAATTGGGGTTAAGAGATCTTAGTATAAACTCAGTAAAATACATATATATATATTTCATGGCTTCATCTGCTGAGGGCCTAGGAGCAATGGCATAGTGGGAGCAGTGAGCACATCTAGCATCACCCACTGAAAGGAGCCTGGGGTTCACGGAGAAGTGGTTCTTACTAGGGTCAGGGTGGCAAGAGTCTAAGCTGAGCCCAGAACATCTTGTTTCAGAAAGTCTAAAAGTGCTCAAAAACTGAGGGAACCATGTCAGAAGGACATAGTTTGACAGAGGACAACTTGAGCATCAAAATGAATAACAACAGTAATGAATGATAGAGTACTGAATAATTTAAAAAGCCATGAGCAGCCCGCATTGATACCAAAAAACAAATGGAGAAGGGAAAGCTCTTCTTTATAGTAATATGGCAACTAATAAACAAAAAGAGAATAATAAAGATGAAAAATCTTCATTTTGCAACCACAGCTGAAATATTTGACTATTCGGTGAAAGTTTGGGAACAGGATATTCTCACAGTCTCAGAGGGTCTCCCTACAGAGCCCTTCCCGTTTCTGAGGGAAAAAAGTCCCCTTTACAGCAGAGAAACCTGGCAGACAACACAGTAACCAAGTGACTGTCATAGGTGACATCACGAGTTTTGGGACAGATTGTCATCAGGGGCCTCCTGGTATGGAGTCCTGTGGAGGACCCACAGCCTTTCTGTGGGATTCCTGCCAGAAAGCAGAACCTGGATTCAATTGCTGAGAAACAGAAAAACCCAGACTGAGGGATATTTCACAAAACAGCCTGTGCATTTCACAAATGATAAGGTCATGAATGAAAGAAAGGCTGAGAGACTGCTCCAGGAGAGGGGGACTAAAGAGACATGACAACTAAATGCAGTGTGAGGAGCAGAATTGGATCCTGATTGGAGGAAAACAAAAGTTGCTATAAAGGAGTTTGGGAAATCTGACTGTAGATTATAGTGTAAGTTCCCTGGGTGGCACAGATGGTTTGCACTTGACTGCTACCCTAAAGGTTCAAACCTACCCAGCAGTGCTGTGGAAGAAAGATACAGCGATTTGCTTCCGTTAAAATCACAGCCAAGATGGAGGGTCCCAGGCAGTACTGGAGAGGAATATACAACAAAATTCCAACTCAAAAAGAAAGGCCAGACTTGCTGGCCTGACAGAGACTGGAGAAGCCCTGAGGGTGTGGCCCCTGGATGCCATTTCAGCTCAGTGATGAGGCCACTCCTGGGGTTCACCCTTCAGCCAGGGATTGAACAGTCCCATGGAACAAGCCTGAGGGGGCACATCAGCCCTGGGGTGGGGACTGGAGGGTAGGAGGGGGCAGGACAGCTAGTAGTGAGGAGCCTGGGGTTGAGAGGGGAGAGCGTTGACATGCTGTGGGGTTGTTAACTAGTGTCATACAACAATGTGTGTACAGTTTGATAAGAGGCTCGTTCTGTAAACCTTCATCTAAATTTCAAAAAAAAAAAAATTAAACATTAAAAAAAAAGATTAAAAGAAAACCGTGTGGAGCAGTTCTACTCTGTAACACGTGAAGTCACCATGAGTGAGAATCAACTCAATAACAACAATAACAGATTGTGTCTTTTTTTTTTTTAATTTGGCAATTGCAGTGAGTTATGTTGTTTTTAGTAGATAAAAGCTTTTAGTCTGATCTCTGCAACTTACTTTGAAGGGGTTCAGAAAAAATTAAGAATGTGTGTATGTTTTTGTTGTTGTTGTTAGGTGCCATAAAGTCAGTTCTGACTCATAGCGACCCTGTGTACAACAGAAGGAAACACTGCCCGGTCCTGTGCCATCCTCACAATCATTGTTATGCTTGAGCCCATTGTTGAAGCCACTGTGTCAGTCCATCTTGTTGAGGGTCTTTCTCTCTTTAACTGACCATCTACTTTACCAAGCATGATGTTCTTCTCCAGGGACTGGTCCCACCTGATGTCATGTCCAAAGTATGTGAGATGAAGTCTTGCCATCCTTGTTTCTAAGGAACATTCTGGCTGTTCTTCCAAGACAGATTTGTTCGTTCTTCTGGCAGTTCGTGGTATATTCAGTATTCTTTGCCAACACCATATAAAAAGAAACCTGTTGCCATTGAGTCTATTCTGACTCATGGCAACCTTATAGGACAGAGTAGAACTGCCCCATAGGGTTTCCAAGGAGTGGCTGGTGGGTTCGAACTGCTGACCTTTTGGTTAGCAGCCATACTCTTAACCACTCATGTATACGTATATGGAAGGAGCCCTGGTGGCACAGTGGTTAAGTGCCTGGCTGCTAACCAAAAGGTTGACAGTTCCAATGCACCAGGTACTCCACGGGAAAAAGGTCTAGCAGTTTGCTCCCATAAAGATTCTCAAACCCACTGCCCTTGAGTTGATTCTGACTCATCGTGACTCTGTAGGACAGAGTAGAGCTGCCCCGTAGGGTTTCCAAGGCTGTCAGTCTTTACGGAATTAGACAGCCACATCTTTCTCCCATGGTGTGGCTGATGACTGCTGACCTTTCAGTTAGCAGCCAAGCACTTAACCACTACACCACCAGGGCTCCTTCCGTAAAGATTATAGCCTTGGAAACCCTATGGGGCAGTTCAATGCCATCCTATAGCGTTGTTATAGGGTGTGAATCAACTTGATGGCAACAGGTTTGGGGTGTATATGTGGAGTTACTGGTTAATGCAAATGGTTAATGTGCTTGGCTGCTAACCAAAAGGTTGAAGGCTCAAGTCTACTCAGAGAGCCTTGGAAGAAAGGCCTGGCAGTCTACTGCCAAAAATTAGCCATTGAAAACCCTACGGAGCAGAGTTCTTCCCTGATACACATGGGGTCACCATGAGTCAGAGTTGACTCAACGGCAACTGGTTAACCGGTTGGTTTTCTTTTTCATAATTTTTTTTTCTTTTTTTAAGAATTATTATTATTCAGATGAAGCTTTATGGAACAAACTTGCTTCTCATTAGACAGTTAGTACACATACTGTTTCGTGACATCGGCTACCAACACCGTAACATGTCAGCATTCTCCCTTCTCGACCTCGGGGTCCCAGTCATCAGCTTTCCTGTCCCCTCCTGCCTTCTAGTCCTTGCCCCTGGGCTGCTGTGCCCCTTTGGTCTCGTTTTGCTTTATGGGCCTGTCTAATCTTGGCTAAAGGGTGGCTCTCAGGAGTGACTTCAGTACTGAGCTAAAAGGGTATCCAGGGGCCACACTCGGGGGCTTTTCCAGTGTCAGGCCAATAAATCTGGTCTTTTTTGTGAGTTAGAATTTTGTTCTATGTTTTTCTCCAGCTCTGTCCGCCACCCTCTGTTGGGATCCCTGTCAGAGCAGTCAGTGGTGGTAGCCGGGCACCATCTGGTTGTGCTGGACTCAGTCTGGAGGAGGCTGTGGTAGTTGTGATCCATTAGTCCTTTGGACTAATCTTTCCCTCCTGTCTTTGGTTTTTTTCATTCTCCCTTGCTCCCGACAGAATGAGACCAGTGGAATTTTTTTTTTTTTTTTTTTGTATTTTTAATGTAACATTCAGTTCTTGTACCTTTTTTCTTCTGGCCCGCAGGTCATGGAATTTTTATTCACAGGACAATTGTCAGGTTTTTACATTGGATTTATGGGAGTTCTTGGTTTATGTGGTTTAAATCTGGGTGTGCTAAGAGGCTGGACCCAGCATCACAGGAAAGAATGCTCCAAAACCGCTGCTACGTTCTCTCATTTGTTTTGTTCTTCTGGGTGTAATCCTAGCTTCCTGGTTCCTTGTGGCTGTGGTGTCAGTCCAGTGTCCTACTTCTGGTTTTGCACTTAGAAGATTATCTTATATTGTTGACACCATCGTTCTTGAATTGAATGAACCTTTAGGGTTCCATTCTGAGGTGCACTAAACTGGGTTGTAAGTTTCCTGTGTTGTGGGGCCATGTGGGTCATTCATCCTTGGCTGTAAGGTAGTTCAGTCGGGGTGGGCCCTTGTCTCCTCCATTTAGTGACAGCATCGCTGCACTGAGACCTTTGTCTAATCTGTTAGACACAGAAGGGGAAAACCATTCATTCTAAAGTGCCCAGCAGTTGTTTATTACTTTCTGGGATGGATAGTGAAGTGCCTGGGGACTTCTTGGAACTAGTTCAGAAGATAACATTTGATGATGCCCATCCTAACAAAGGACCAGATGTTACCCCTCAGTTGTGTTCTTTTTTTTTTTTTTTTTAATTTTTTTTGCGGTTAAGGTGAAAGTTTACAAATCAAGTCAGTCTCTCATACATAGTCGTGTTCTCTTTAAAAGCCAGGCTTAGCTGTGGAAAAAGAACAGGTGAATAAACTTGGTTTAAAGGGAAAGAATATTCTAATTTCAATTCAGTTTTCAGTATGGACTGCAGAGAGTACTTATATTTTCTCAGTGGCTTAGAGTAGTTCCTGTGAAATGTCCATTAACAGATGAAAGGGTAAACAAACTGTGGTTTTATACACAGTGGAATATTACTCAACCACAAAGAGAAATGAAATTGTGATACCTGTTACAACGTGGATAAACCGTGAAATCATTATGCTGAGTGAAATAAGCCAGACACGAAAGGACTAATTCTGTATGGTCTCATTTGTATTGGAGCCCTGGTAGTGTAGTGGTTAAGAGCTCAGTTGCCAACCAAAAGGTCAGCAGTTTGAAGCCACCATCCATTCCTTGGAAACCCTATGGGGCAGTTCTGCTCTGTCCTGTAGGGTCGCTATGAGTCAGAATCGACTTGATGGCAGCGGGTTCACTTGTATAAAATACCTAGAATGAGTAAATACATAGAAACAGAAGTTTATCAATGGTTACCAGGGGCTGGGGGGAGGAGGGAATGGGAACTGTTGCTGAAGGGTGCTGCCATTCTGTGGGGATGATGTAAAACTTTCAGAAACGAATCGTGGTGGTAATTGCACAACATGGTGAATGTAATTCAAAAGACAGCCAAACCCATTGCTGTCGAGTTGATCCAACTCATAGCAACCCTATAGGACAGGGTAGAACTGCGCCACAGGCTTTCCAAGGCTGTAATCTTTATGGAAGTAAACTGCCACATCTATCACAGAGCAGGTGGTAGATTCAAACCACTGATCATGTGGCTAGCAGCTGAGTGCTTAACCACTGCACCACCAAGGCTCCTGTGAATGTATTTAATGTATACTTAAAAATGATTAAAATGAAAAACTTTTTGTTCTATATATTTTAGTACAATTTAAAATGAAGAAGGGAAGAGGGAAAAGCAAAACTAGGCCAAAACCTCTCCAGGTGTGTTCAGACCCAGAGCCGGAGAGCTGTGCACGTTCTGGTGCCATTTAGAACCTGCTGGCTGCCTCTCCCTGGCTCTCCCTGGCCTGGGCTCTGTTTTCTGCTAGGCTGTGTTGCTCTGTGGTTCTCCAGGAAGCTGCTGCCATGGCGGCCACCGGTCCAGTTCCAGGCTGCCCTAGGGGCTGCCGCGCTGCCTGCTCAGGAAGCCGGTATGAAGCCTGAGCAGCTCTGGGCCCCTAGCCATCCAGCGCGGGGTGGGCGGGATGTCTGTGGTGCGGGTTGCTTACTTAAAAGGTATTGGAGCCGCTTCCACAGGCCCCGTGAGCACACATCCTCCTCAGGATCTTTCAGTGTGTTCACCGGACAGGTAAATGTAAAGCCCACAGCTCCCTCTGCCCTCTCACCCGACCACAGGTTGTGTTCTTTGTTGTTCCTGGTGTAAATCTAAGACTTGTTTCTCCCTTTAGGTACTGTTGTGAAAGGCAGTACATTTCTTGCTGAAGCCTCTCCATCTGTCCAGACATACTTCCATATCCATTATCTCTCTACTTTTCAACAAGATAAAAAAAAAAAAATGTCGAGTCGGTTCCGACTCATAGCGACCCTATGTATGACAGAAAAAAACACTACCTAGTCCTGCACCATCCTCACAGTTTTTGCTCTGTTTGAACCCATTGTTGCAGCCATCTCGCTTAGGCTTTTCCTCTTTTTTGCTGACCCACTGCCTTACCAAGCATGATATCCTTCTCCAGGGACTAGGCCCTCCTGATAACATGTCCAAAGTATGTGAGACAGAGTCTCTCTGTCCTTGCTTGTAAGGAACATTCTGGTTGTGCTTCTCTGTTCATTCTTCTGGCAGTCCATGGTACATTCAATATTCTCTGTCAACACCTTAATTCAGAGGCATCAATTGTTCTTTGGTCTTCATTATTCATTGTCCAGCTTTTGCATGCATGTGAGGCAATTGAAAATACCATGGCTTGGGTCAGGCGCACCTTAGCTATTTCCCAGGTATCCGAGCGCCTATTCAGCTGACATACAGTGGGATGGAGTGGGAAGAGCACAGGACTCATCGGCTGGAGAATTGTAGCACGTCACAGGCCTCTATTTTCTCAGCTGTCAAATGGGGCGGTGATATCTACCAGGGATACTGTGAACATTAGATATTAGTTAAGACAGTACTTATGATAGTAGCTTGAAACTTTGAAAGTACCAGACATTATTTATTGAATACAGGATGCTATGGGAACAGGGAGACAGAGACAGGGAGAAACAGACAAGAGAAATGAAGAGAGAGAGAGAGTGTGTGTGTGTGTGTGTTTTGCTCTGCCTGGTAGGAGCTGAGATACCACTAGAGGAGCTAAGGCATACGTGTTTATACAGTACAATTGAAGGTGATTATCTGCCTGTCTCTGATGGCTTTACAGTGCTGAGAGTTCAGTGGGGAGAAAACCTTGGACAGTGTTGTATGCACTGAAAGATGGGCCATTGAGGTAGATGGTGTGGATGGGCGCTGGCTTAACAGGCAGTGTTGGAGGGAGGGTCCTCCAGGCATAGGGATTAGTGTGAGGAAGGCAAGTATTTGGGAATGCATGAGGCCTGTGCAGGCTACAGCAATAATTGGGTTTGATTGGAGCATTGGTTTTGGGTTTGGACTCTGGGCAATGGGGAACCAGTAAAAAATGTTGAGCTAGGGGTGTGTGATGATCAGAACTGAGCTTTCCGACACATATTCTGGCAACAGTCTTAAAATGGGCAGAGTAGGGATTGACCAGGAACTGTCGCTACTGGAAGACTACTGGAGAAATATGTAAAATGCCTAATCTATTGGTGGGTCAAGCCCACCCAGAGCTGCCTCAGAAGAAAAGCTTGACAATCTACTTCCAAAAAGTCACAGCCTTGAAAACCCTGTGGAGCGCAGTTCTACTTTTCAACACATGGGGACTCCATGCATTGGATCTGATATGACAGCAACTTTTTTTTATCTTATTGAAAAGTGAAGAGAAAACAGATGTGGAAGTGTATTTGGAGGGATGGAGAGTTGGGATGGTCCACGTCCCAATCTTCCTAGCCCCTGTGCCTTTTAGCCAGGCCGAGCCATCACGTCCTGGGTAAAGGCACAGGGCTGCGCAGCCCAGCTTGTGTGGGCACCCTGCACCCTCTTGCTTTGCCCTCTCTCTACTCCAGCTCTTCACTCCCTACTTGGTTTCTGTCCCTTACTGGCTTTGACTTTTGGCCTTCGTTTCCTGTTTCGGGCCTAAACCCATTCCTGGAGCTTGATGATCTGTTTGTTTCTCTGGATTTGATCCTTGGCCGTTCCCAGGAGTCTTCCCACTCTTGACCACTTAGAGGAACCAGTTGCTCCAGCCACCCCTCCCAACAGAGCCCTGGCTCCTGGGACATTCTCCAGCGTGGCCTCGCGGGCTCTGGGCTCGGGAGGAGTGGTTGGCCCAGAGAGGAGTGTGAAAGAAACTGGGAGTTGGATACGATTCAAATTCTGTTGCCACCATTGGCTAGGGGACTGCTTAACTACTCTGAGTTTGTTTCCTCCAACTTGGTTTGGTTGTAAGGATTAAATGAGGTCATGATTGAAAGGGCTCATGAGTGTCCAAAGAACATTGGTTTCCAGCTGCCTTCTGACCTTCCGTTACAGATGAAGAACATTTAGTTATGAGCACAACACGTCCTTAACATCCGTCTCTCTAGACTCAGCTATATTTCCCTTCTCCCTTTTTCCCAAAAGCTTTGCTTAAAAAAAAAAAAAAAAGTTGTATTAAAGAACTTGCACCAGTTCCCTGGGGGAGGCCCCAGAGGTCCCAAGGCAGAACTGGAAGGGCATTTTCCTATAGGAAGAATGTTGTAAATGTTGGATGCATGCATATGAGGACTGTGCCGAAGGACTCTTATGGACCAGGCAGGCTTTCTTAAAATCCTAAGAGCATTGCTCCTTTTCATGAGGAAGTATTTGAACAGATGTTGCCAAGCAGGCAACTTACAAGAAGTCCTCCATGTTTAACCTGGGATCGCCTGCTTATCTGCCATTGCATTCAGTAGACCCTTGGAGGATCAGACAGCAGAGAAAGCATTTGAAAACAAAGCCACGCTGATAGAAACACAGTGTGAGGTTAGTCCTATGGTCTGTGCTGTCCTTGACTAGTCTATTTTTTATGATATGTAAGAATTCAGGTTTAATGGGGTAAGACAGTCAGAAGGGACCTTGAAATACTTTTCATTCCCTTAACTCACATTTAAGCCATTCCTGGCTGGTGAGAACTTACCTTATTATGTGACACTTTCTGATGGTCTTTTGACTTTTCACAGTGATCTATCCAAGAGCTCTCACTGAGAAGTCCTCTCTTGATGTTCATGGGCATAAAGGCACCGATGAGGTGTGGAGACATTCAGGGTCTTGTCCATATACCCCCTTGTTCCAGACAACATCCTCAACATTTCTGTTCTCCTCCCACAAGTATAAAGGCCACCCTCCTTCCCAGGGAAAGGTAGCCCTTTTTTATGCCCTAGAGACTAGGGAACTCCAGCTGAATGTCTTCCTGCTATACAGGGGTACACAAAGTTGGGAACGTGGTGGGCCGGCCCCCAATCTTGAAAACTATACCAGAATCTGCTACAAAAACCCAGAATCTACTAGTCCTTTCATATAGAAGACTGTAATATTTATTGAGCAACTACTATGAACCAGGTACTATGCTAAGTGCTGTAGCCGCTACCATTTTTTTTAAACTATTTAATCATCACAGCAGAGCTATAATATGGATATTAATGTCATCACTCTTTCACAGATGAGGAATCCCAGGCTTTAGGAGGTTAAGTGACTTACCCAGCTATGGGTGGCACAGCTAGGTTTAAACACAGCTCATGTCAGAGCCTGAGCACGTAGCACTCTCTTATTCCGTGGAGAATGTGGAAGAGAGTGTGTCTGCTTTGGAGCCTCAGTTGGTCCTCATCTGCAATGAGTTCTCACACCAACTACCTGGGGTTAGCCCAGACTTCACAGGCTAAGGGTGTAGTCCTCCCTCCATGAGACTGCCCTCACTTCAGACACCAGCCACAAGCACTGGGTTCCCCAAGACACTCTCATTTCTGACCAGCTGGCTACAGATTTGCGGGTTCCCACTACCTCCTCAGGTTGATAAGTCTCTAAAATGACTCACAGAACTCAGGAAAGCACTATCCTTACAGTTACAGTTTTATTATAGTACAAGGATACAAATCAGAACCAGCCAAAAGGAGAGATGCATAGGGCAAAGTCTAAACCCCTTGCCACTGAGTCAGTTACGACTCATAGTGACCCTGTAGGATAGAGTAGAGCTGCCCCATAGGGTTTCCAAGGAGCCCCTGGTGGATTTGACCTGCTGACCTTTTGGTTAGCAGCCATAGGCTCTTAACCACTACACCACCAGGGTTTCCAAAATGTTCAGCTTTGTTGTCCTTAGGGACGTGTCACCGTCTCAGCATATTGATGTGTGATAATACGCAGAATATCATCAACCCAAGAAACGCAACCGAGTTTTGGTGTCTAGTGTTATTATTGGGGTTTCGTTATGTAGGCCAGCCTTAGAGATTCCAGAGGAAACCCTGGTGGCGTAGTGGTTAAGTGCTATGGCTGCTAACCAAAGGGTTGGCAGTTCAAACCTGCCAGGCCCTCCTTGGAAACTCTTATGGGACAGTTCTACTGTCCTATAGAGTCGCTGTGAGTCGGAATCGACTCCACGGCACTGGGTTTGGTTTTTTGGATCTGTCACCAGATGTTCCTTCAGCCTTTTCTTCCTCAGGCTAAAAGTTCTTTGTTCTGAAATGCTAACGGAACTGCACTGTTGCCGTCAAGTCAGTTGCGACTCATAGCGACCCTATAGGACGGGGTACAACTGCCCCTTAAGGTTTCCAAGGAGAGGCTGGTGGCCTTGTGGTTAGCAGCCATAGCTCTTAACTACCGAGCCACCAGACCTTCCCAAGCTCTCATTTTCTAATCCAGTTTTCTGCATTGACTCTCCTCCTCACTGCCCACCTGCACACACCCCTTCTCTCTCTCACTCTTACCACAAACTAAAACTATCTGCATCTTCCTCAGATCTTTTTGGCTCTGGTTCCTTTCCTATGCTCTTTTTATTCTTATGGTAGTTTCACTTCTTTAAGAGTTTCTCCCTGACAGAACACAAGCCATCGTCATGACCAGTGTTGGCCAAAAAGCTCTTAAATACTTGGCTTTGCAATAAACTTAGGTGTCTGGTCTTAGTTCTGCCTTCATGAATGTCCCTGCCTCCTGCCATGGTGCTCCATGACTTAGATAGCACTTAAAAACGCCAGGAAGGCTGGGAGAGGTGGGTGGGTTGGAAGGGTTCCAGAAACTGTGTTTTTATTTATTTGGAACAATCTGTTTTGCTTTCAGGTACACAAATAAGCTGTTTCTCCCCAAGTTCTTTCTCCTGGCGTCAGGCAGCCTTCGTGGATTCTTACTGCTGGGCTGCTGTTCAGCAGAAGGACTCCCTACAGAGCGACTCTGGAAACCTCCCACTGTGGCTGCACAAGGTAACCAGGTGCATTTTCAGATCTAGCCTGTCTGCTTTACAGATGTGGAAACTGAGGCCCAGAGAGGCTGTGCCAGTCCACTGCCATGCAGAAATGTGCGACCAGCCAGGGCTGTAGCTCAGATCATAAAACCTTAACACTTTCATGTCAAAGGGAACCTTAGTGATTACTCAGTCTAGTATCCTCATTCTTTGTACAGGTGGGGAAACTGAGGAGGTTTCCATTCAAATGTAAGCTCTGTAACAGCACACCTGTCTTTTGTGTTTTAGTTACCCCTACGTCCTTAACGCCTGGCAGGATGTCTGGCCCATAGGGTCTCATAAATTTCAAATGCCTGAGTGGGCATAGCTAGGTAGTGGTAAAGCTGGAGACTCAAACATAGCTCCTAGGACCAGCACTTTTTCCACTACACACAGGGTCTCTTGAAAAAAGTCAGGGCCACCATAGTGCTCAGTTGCTTCTAGCTGACATGTTACCGCAGCATGGAGAAGCCTGGTGATGATCCCCTCTGGGGTGATGGGCTGCAGCACAGCTTTTGGAATAAAATCCTTTGCTGTCCAGTGGATCCGGATACTACAAAGAAGGGGAGTCAGTGCTGCCCAGGAAGCGCCTGTGTCCAGGTTCCATATCCTACAGAGAAGAGGCACAGGTCCGGAGCTCCGTGGCTAGGGGAGACGGGGCACATAGTGGCTGAGCTGTGAGGAACTCAGATTAGAGCTGGCAGGTGTGTGCAGAAGAATGTTCTCTTAGTAGTGAAGTGACTCTAGTAGGTCTTCTCTGTGCTTATGAAAGTGAGCCTTTATTTCAGCCTGTTCTTGGTTGAACCACTGGTTTCTTTTGTCCATCATGAAGACAAATAGAACATTTGGTATATCTTCCGTTGTTCTAGTCTGCTGAGAAAAACAGATTTTTTGCTTCTGAAAAACCGGAGGCTGGAGCTTGTTTGACTCTCTTGCTTTGAGCTGCTGCTGGAGACACAGCCAGCATCCTTCTTTTTCAAAAAGAATTATTTCAGCTCTTTGCTCTGACTGAGGTGTGTTTCCTTCATGTTTATTTATTGCATGCCACTGGCATAGTGATACATCATAGGGGCTCCTTTCTTTCTTTTGGATTGGGCCTTTGTCTTTGGTTTTAGCCTCAGGGTTAGGCATGGGTCCTTGTCAACTCTGTATGGTTTAGTAGCCAGGACAACGGGTAATAAGGAACTTCAGCGTGTACAGGCACAATTCTAGGATTTGAGCAGGATTGTAAATCTCAATCCTTGCTAGTGTGGTCTAAGACAGTTTGTTATAATGCCCTTAGGAAGTTGGAAAGTTATAATCCATCAGTGGACTGGGCATTGATGGATTCATAGAAGAATGTGTTACCCAGAATTGTCTAATGTCAGAGTTGAGAGGGACATTAGAGATTGTGAAACTTGGAGAGCATGAAGGAACATAAGGATACTTGCCCAGATACATTTTACATGTAAGGATCTGAGAACCTTGAGAAATCAAGCCTAGGAATCACAGAGCTAGTTACCAACTGTACAGACTATAGAACACAGGTCTTTGGACTCCCAGCCCATTTCCCCTCCAGTCTAGGAGCGGGAAATCTGGTAACAGTGAGTGATTAAGGAGCTCTGTTTCTGGCAGTGGTAGATGAGCTTGTTAGGATGAAAGTGTCGATGACAAGCTGAGCAGAGCTCTTGCCAGATTTATAGGGCTGGGGATAAAATTTAAGTTCAGACCTGCCAAGTAGGATACCCCAGGATTTTTGGCTTCAACCCTGAAAAGCCATTCACTGGGAGTAAGGGGTGATCCAAAATTAGGTCAGCCCTCATAGGATCTAGAGTCCTGCTTTGATTCATTTCAGTACTGATTGAATTAAGGAGATTTGGGATTGCTTGTGTCTCTAGTCTACCTGCCTTCCAGAAGCAAAAATAAATTTTCTCTGGAGGAAGTTAACATCACCCAGGGCCTCAAATTCTCACTCCAGATTTTCACATATAATGTTAGGCACTCAGTCAGAAATAACCAGGTGTGCAAGAAAGCTAAGAGAAAAATCAGAAATAGGAACAGACCCACAAGAGATCTAGATAATCAGCTAGTCAAACATACATTTTGAAAGATCATTAATAATATGTTGAAGGGTTAGGATACTAAGGAGTGTTTCACAGACAACTGAAAACTCTGAAAAAGAAATCAAATGGCAATTCTAGAACTGAGAACAGTAAGTGACAGAGAGTTGATTGTAGCTAACATTGATTGAGGGCTAGAATCTATGCTTGACACCAGAGAGCCATAGATGAAGGGATCCCTTCCTCAAGGAGCTCAAAGTCGAGTTTATAAACATGTAAAGGGGACACAAAAACCAAACCATTTGCTGTCGAGTTGATTCTGACTCAGTGACCCTATAGGACAGAGTAGAACTGCTCCATACGGTTTCCAAGGAGCCCCTGGTGGATTTGAACTGCCGACCTTTTAGTTAGCAGCCATAGCTCTTAATCACTATGCCACCAGGGTTTCCTGAAGGGGACACTGCATGATCAGAAAGCTAGAATGTGGTTATTATAGAAACCAAGGGATGAGTGTTTCCAGAAAGAGCAGTGAACTCTGTTGCCTCAGAGAAGCCAGTGTGATAAGGGTAAAACAATTCATTAGATTTAGCAAGATCATTAGTGACCCTGGCAGGAGTGACTTCCGTGGAGAAGTGGGAGCCAGATGGCAGTGAGTGAAGAGTGAATGGGAGGTGAGGAAATGAAGATAGTGGGAATGGAAAACTTCGTCAGATATTTTTTCTTTCCTTTTTCAGAAAATCACACTTCTGGGAAAATGAAGAGAGACTAATGAGCAGGGAAGCTAGGTGGTAGACGGAGGGAAGGTTTGGGGGTCCAGGAAGATTTTGAAGGAAGAGAGTTTTGAGCATGCCTAAGAGAAGGTGGAGAAGAGGCTGAAGAAGCAAGCACTCCAGGAAGGACACCGCTTTTGAAGGACATAAGAACTGCTTGGGGAGGGCACATCCATCCAGGAGAAGGGAAGGGGACTGGCTTATCCTGGTGGGTGCTTATTTGAACTGTGGAAAGTGGGGCTGGGTTGTAGAGGACCTCTGAAAACTAAACAGGTGTCTAGGCTAACTGCTGGCACAGTGAGGACCATCACAAGTCCCTAAGTAGGTGAACTTGTTTCCAAGAATGAATTCTCAGTGATGGTGTGCAGAAGGGAATAGAGGTAGGGAGAGAGCCAGGTAGGGAGTCCACTTGGCAGGCACAGAGTGAAGGGTTTTGATCAGGGAACAGTAGCACTAAGGACAGTGTGAGGTCCTTGGTGGAAATGTACATTCAGGGCAACCGGCAGGTGGTGCTCTAGGACTGTTCGATAACTGGCCTTTTCCACGTATTCTTTTTTCTTTGTTCAAGTTCAGAATGTAGGCAACTGCTAGACAAGATTCCTCTCCAAAACAAAAAAGTAGATTTTTGACTTAAAACACACACACACATAAAACACAGTGGACAATCTTTCTTTGTTTCTTTTTAGGTGGATTCATAGAAACCTAGATGACAAGATCCTCTGGGGCTACCTGGGCCGGAGATTTGTAAACCTGAGCATTACCTGGGAGGCTTGTGGAGATATGGAGTCCTGAGCCCTATCCAGACCATTAGGTTGGAATCCATGGGGTTAGGGCTAGGAATATGCTTTCTATAAGCTTCCCAGGAGATTCTGATGCTGCTGGCCTGGCTTCAGTTCCTATGTGGGAACCACTGACCTAGACCAGCCTTTATCCAATTTTAGGTGAATGCACATCACCTGGGGCTCTTGCTGAACTGTAGGCTCTGATTCAAGTAGGTCTGAGTCTGTTTCTAACAAGCTTCCTGGTGATGCTGAAGTTGTTGATCTGCAGACCACTCTTTGAGAAGCAAGGATCTGGAGCAGGAGTTGGTGTTGGCATACACTCTCTTTGTGGCATGCACTCAGGCCAAATCCAGCCTGTGCTTGTAAATAAAGTTTTATTGGAACATAGCCTTGCTTATTTGTTTAGGTATTAACTATGGCTGCCTTCAGGTTATAATGGCAGAGTTGAATAGCTGCAATAGAGACCATATGGCTTACAAAACCTAAAATATTTGCTGTCTGGCCCTTTACAGAAAAAGTTTGCCAACCTCCTCATCTGGAGCACTGCTGTACTCCCAGATGGCCCCAGCTCCAAGGAAAGAGAATTCCCTGCCTCATAGACAGTTCATTCCATTTTCAAAGAAATCTGTGGACAAGTTGTGTCCTTGTAATTGATTCCGATTCTGATGGCGGGCCTCTATTCCTTCTTATGCAAACATGGTTACCATTTTCTTCTTTCCAGGTTTCTCTCCATGCTGGGTCCCTCCCAGAATATCACCTAGCACGAAGCACAGTACCCTGGGTGTCCTCCATTCGGTGCAGGATAGAATGGTGGCCATCTTTCTTTTTTACTTTCTTTTTTTGTTAGCTGCTCATGGAGGGCATTAGCCTTTTGGGTAGCCCTTTATTCTTTTGACTTCCCGTATCTGGGGTTGTCTTTAAATGGGTTGCAGCATACAGTCAGGAACACATATCCTTCATGTATCTTTTTCACTTCCCCAACATGGTTCGTTCTTGGTTTACCTACTTCCTACTTTCTATTTCTTCTCATCATTTTCATGGTTCTCTTTTTGACTGTTCGGTAAACGTTAGGGTCTAAGGTCTAGCTGTCGTCTCTTATCTTCTCCTTCTATACATTTTCCTTGGGTAATCTCAACTGTGTGATCCTGGCTTCTACTGCTTATGTGTTGCCAAATTCTGAATCCTAAGGCCAGCCAGATTTTCTCCCTTTATTCTCAGTTATATACTACACGTCTCCATCAGAATACTCTTGACTACAGGTGCCTCACGTTCAACGTTACTCATCATCTTAGGTCTGCCCCATACTCCATTTCCCTCTTCCCTGAATCTGTTCCTCCTTGTTTTCTTTATTTCAACGAGTGGTACCACCACCTAGGCCCTTGCATAAGCTAGAACCCAGGAACTACCCTCACTTCTTCCCCTTTTCGTCCTTCATTTCCAGGTGGGCACCAGAACATTTTGTTTCTCCCTTTAAAAAAAACCCAAAACCAAATCCATTTCCGTCAAGTTGATTCTGACTCATAGTGACCCTATAGAACAGCGCAGAACTGTCCCATCGAGTTTCTAAGGAAAATCTGGTGGATTCGAACTGCCGACCTTTTAGTTAGCAGCCGTAGCTCTTAAGCACTACACCACCAGGGTTTCTCCCTCTAGGTAGCTATTAAATCTATCTTGCCCGTCCCTTCACTGCTGCTACCTGGGTTCACTGCTTCTCACTTCCTGCCTCTCTGCTGCAGTGGCCTCCTTTCCTTCCTCGCCAGTTTATTCCCTTGTCCACTGCCTTAGTAAGTTTTCTAAGTAATTGTACCCTCTTCCGGCGGCTTCCTGTTGTGAATAGTGGGAATTTGAGGCCTGCATAGTTTGGCCCCTGTTTACCCTTAACCCTTACTACCTCTTCACTTATGGGCTCGCTCCAGTGTTTACTGTGGTTCTTTGGATGTGGAAGAGCTCACCAGACAGACAAGGAGAGAAGAGCATTCTGGACAGAGGAAAGAGAATGTTCAAAGGGCCACAAAGGAAGTGAAATTTGAGCTGAGTCTTAACATAATAACACTTTTTTTTTTTCCTCACTGTGCCTTAAGACGTAGTTCAGGTGTTACTTCTTCAATGAAGCTTTCCTTGACCTCTCCAGGGACTTAGTACTTACGTATTTTGTGGCTGTCACTTTTATGTTTTGACAATAGAATTATTCACTTGTGTTTCCACCCAGCCTGTATGACCTGGGGCTGACTACATACAGTTCATCTTTGGGGCCATGCATCCTGCCCACTGCCTGGCTCGTCGCAGATGCCCAGAGGTGGTTTTGAATTAGTTTACCCATCCATAATTAATCCCATAGTTAGCGATCACATAAGTTTCAAGGAAGGAAATGTTCAGTACTCATTTCAGGGTTCTTTGCCTTAGATGAGGGAGAGGAGATTTAAACAATGGACGGAGGCTGTGCTAGATCACTTTCAGGGTTCCTTCTATCTGGAGATTCTGTTGTTCTCACTACAGCCCTTTCCAGAAACAACCCATAGTATGAAGGCAAGTAAACTCAAAAGTGCACCAAATGTGTGGCTCCTATTTTGCTCCGAGACGCCCTACTGTCATTTAAAGAGCTCAGTGCTAACGCGGGCATCACACAGAATAGTGCAGTCATGACTTCAACAGATGCTAAGCATCTCAAACCTAACTTGGGGTAAATAGAGCTTATGAGGGTTTTAGAGCTTATGAGGGAGCCCTGGTAGTACAGTCGTTAAGAGCTTGGCTGCTAACCAAAAGGTCAGCAGTTTGAATCTACCAGCCGCTCCTTGGAAACCCTGTGGGGCAGTTCTTCTCTATCCTATGGGGTCACTATGAATCAACTCGATGGCAACAGGTTTGTTTTTTTTGGAGCCCTGGTGGCCCAGTGGCTAAGGGTTTGGCTGTTAACCAAAAGGTCAACAGTTCAAATCCACCAGCCACTCCTTAGAAACCCTAGGGGGTGGCTCTACTTTGTCCAATAGGGTTGCTATGAGTCAGAATCAACTGGATGGCAACAGGTTTTTAGAGCTTATGAACAGAGCCATTCCTCTCCAGCAGATGTACTCTCAGAGCTCTGCATGTCTTTCCGTGTTCCTTATTGGGACAAAAGGATATTTTAAAGACTATAATTTAATGCTTTTTTGGATTTGTTTCTGTTGAATTGATTTTAATACCACCTTGTTACAGACTCACTGCAAGTTGCCTTTTTATTTTTAATGAGGGGAAAAAAAAGAGGTTTAACTGTGGAGAAAACCCAAAAATAGGGCATTCAACGACATTCCTACAGAGGTGATCCAGATACAAGAATATTTTAGGAGAAAGCAAACACCCAATATGTAATACCTTTAAACCTTCATTTTCCTAATTTCAATGAGCTGTGCTGAACTATTCATTGGTGCTAATTACTGCACCACTTGGGTTAGAAAAATTGCCACATGTTGTAAGCAGTCACTTTTTAATTCAGACGAACAGTTTGAGGTGAAATACTCTTATTCAAAGGGCATAGAGACAAAAGTTGCTTGTGAAAATATTTCACAACTCCAAGTCAGAAATGATTTCCCGCTGTGGTTCCCAGAGGAAATGCCTGGCCCTGTTGGTGATGGAGGTGGCACAGTTCCATGTAACACAGTTACCTTTTTATACAAATGGGCATCCTTCACAGTGCGCAAGCGTTGAACTAACACTGCTTCTCCCTGAAGCCAATTACGTATTACACTAATCACAGTCTGTTGTCTGTGTCATTGTGTGGCAGCCCTTTGCAAACTGAGAAGCCACACCCTGTGCCAGAACCCTGAGGTAAAGGAGCTGTGTGTGCTGAGAGAGCCTTGTGAACTTTCTGGGCCATTTATGCTTATTTCTCTCTTTCCTTGGAGGCAGGGATTTCCTAACCTGGGGTCTGTGATGGCACCAGGGGACTGTGAACAGGGATAAGAAAAAACATGACAGCTCTACCTTTGTACACTGGTAGTTAACCTGTGTCCAGTATTACCTGGACAGGTGAATTTAGCTGAAAATTCACTTCTAGCTAAGATACAACATTAAAAAAAAGTATATATGTAGGCACCAATTCACACTGATATTAGAAAGACCCATGACTTTGTCTTCCATAAAAATACTGTGAAATATCGTTTACTGTTTACTACTTTGGAGCCCTGGTGGCACAGTGGTTAAGAGGTCAGGTGCTAACCAAAAGGTTGGCAGTTTGAATCCATCAGCTGCTCCTTGGAAATGCTATGGGGTAGTTCCACTCTGTCCTGTAGAGTCACTGTGTGTCAGAATCAACTCGACGGCAACAGGTTACTCACTACTTCAGTTACGAGGCAGTGGTAGCTCAGTGGTAGAATTCTCGCCTTCTGTGCAGGAGACCTGGGTTCAGTTTCCGACCAGAGCACCTCGTGCACAGCTACCACCCGTCTGTGAGTGGAAGTTTGCATGTTGCTATGATGCTGAACAGGCTTCAGTGATGATTCCAGACGAAGGCTAGGAGGAAAGGCCTAGTGATATGCTTTCATTTGGATCACAACAATTCAGTCCGAAACTAATCATAGGTATGGCACAGGACTGGGATGCATTTCATTCTTTTGTGCATAGGGTCACCGTGAGTTGGGGGCTGACTTGACAGCAATTAACAGCAACAACACTTCAAAGTTAAAGTAGTTGTCAGACCATCTGTTAGAACCTATCTAATGTGTTCATAAAGAAGCACATACAGATTTGTTTTTTAACTTTTTGGATAGTTTTATATCGATATAATCTGTTTCCTTTGTGATTCTGTATATATTATTCTGCACATTCAAAAAGCCTTCATGAAAAACAAGGAGAGACTGAGGACCTGTTACAGAACTGAGAAGACGAGGGAGACATGACAGCTAAGTGCAGTGCGGTGCCCCAGATTGGGTCCTGGAACAGAGAGAGGAAGATTATGGAGAAGCTGGCGAAATCCATATAAAGTCTGGAGTTTGGTTGATAGAAATGTGCCAGTGTTGGATTCTTAGGTTTGACATGTAAGATGCTGGCAATGGGGGAAGTGGGTGATGGGTATATGGGAACCCCAAAAAAACCAAACCCACTGCCGTCGAGTCAATTCTGACTCATAGCGACCCTATAGGACAGAGTAGAACTGCCCCATGGAGTTTCCAAGGAGCACCTGGTGGATTGGAACTGCCGACCTCTTGGTTAGCAGCTATAGCACTTAACCACTATGCCGCCGGGGTTTCCATGTGGGAATGCTCGGTGCTATCTTTACAACTTTTCTGAACGTCTGAAATTACAGTGAGGGCAACGGTGTTGGGCCCCCTGCCCACTCCCAGAGATGTTTGGAGCGGGGGTTGGTTTTGTGTCAAGTCTGAGGACATTGTGTCCTCTTTTAGTTAAAATTCTGAGGGTCTGTGAGGGTAGACCAATCCTAAGGTAGGGAAAAGTGTTGCAGGGAAGTAAAGCACTTTGCAGGGTCTTGTGGGAAAGAAAAGGAGCCCTGCTGGCGTAGTGGTTAAGCCCTTGGCTGCTAACTGAAAGGTCGGTAGTTCAAACCCACCAGCTGCTCTGTGGGAGAAAGATGTGTCAGTCTGCTTCCATAAAGGTAACAGCCCTGGAAGCCCCATGGGACAGTTCTGCTCTGTCCTACAGGGTAGCTATGAGTTGGAGTCGACTTGGTAGCAACGGATTTTAGTGGAAAAGGCATAGCTCTGGGGTCAAAGAGGTCAGGGTTCAAATTCTGATTCTGTCACTTACCATCTTTGTGATCTGGGGCCCAGAAATCACTCTAGGCTGCTGCTTTCTCATTTGCACAATGGAGCCATGAACATAGGCCTTGCCAGGGTCATTGCGATGACAACTGAAGATAATAACATGACCATCTAGGTAGCCCTTTTGCTAGTTTTAGCTGGTATTTTTTAGTATATATTATATTCCAGGCATTTTTTCATATATTATTGATTTTAATCTCCATAACACCTGTATGAGGGTAAGTCAAAATGTATTGCTACTAGGGTTCCAGTTCACACATACACAGGTTCATTGCAAACAGAACGTGTTTTAACCTGTCTCTGATCAGTGAATGGCTGCAGACAAGTTCTCTCAGTAATGCACTTGTCTTAGTCTCAGTAGGGTGCCTTCAAAAGAAAACAATACTTTTTGTGCCATGGAAAAAAGTGATTTTGAGGTTAGGGCTAATAATAAATTTTTAACAAAACTCAACTGGACATCTTCCCAAATGATTGAAGCTTTGCTACAAGTTTATGGAAATGCTGCCCCACATAAAACAACAGTTTTTAAATGGATCAAACATTTTAAGGAGGGTGGGGAAATCCTCAAAGATGAGCCAAGGGAGGAAAGACCACTCAGAAGGTTATAGCGACTGTTTTTTGGGATTCTAAGTGGATAATTTTGATAGATTTTCTCAGAGGACACAGGATGATCACAGGGGCTTATTATGGAGAAGTTTTCAGAAAATTGAAAACTGCATTGGTGAGAAACAGGTCAGGAAAGTAGAGCCGAGGAATTTTTCCATCATGAGAAAGCACCTGCACAGTCTTCAAGGGTAGCAAGAGCAGTCCTGTGAGAATTGTGTTGGGAAACCTTACCCCATCCATCCTACAGCCCTGATCTTGCCCCTTCAGACTTCTCTTTGTTCCCGAAACTCAGCATTTAAAAGGAACATGATTTGGGTCCCTCGAGGATTCCAAAACTACCATTTTGGCATAGTGTAAATCGAAGAGTGCAGAATTATTTGGGGAAGGATTAGAGAGATGGAAACACCGCTTTCAGAAGTTTATAGCCTAGATGGAAGATGTGTCAAGAAACAATAGCTTCACGTTTTGATATTTTTGTTTGATAAAGGTGTCTGTGATTTCGTAGCAATACGTTTTGACTTACCCTTGTATTACATTACCATTTCATAGTTAGGGGAACTGACAGCCAGAGGGTCTTTGGGTCAGAGAATCTCAAGGCCACTCAACTGGTGGTGGTGGAGCCTGGCCTCAAGTCTCCTCTGACTGCAGTGCATGGTCTTCCTAAATCTTCTCTTGAGGCTGAACATGTCCTGACCACCCAGCAGACGGTGGTTACCAGGTTGTTCCGTAACTTCCACATCCCCTCTGGTGTGTTTTGTGCAGATCCAATGCTTACTTCGAGATTCTGTTGCCTATTGTGGTCAGCTTCTCTGGATTTGAGGTTATCCAACTGTAGAACAGAGGTGTTAGACTGTCCTTAAGGTCTGTTCCCACACTAGCATTCTGTGAATTTTAACTGTTTGTTTCAGCTGTTTAACTGGGATAATTCCTGGCTCACCAAAGCCAAAATTTCCCTAGTTTTGGGTAAAGTTCTTTGTTTCTATGGGATTCTCCCAGATTTTAAAGAGAAGAGAAAAACAGGAGCTATAACCCTTAGTTGTCTCTTAAAAGCACAGCAATTCAAACAAAAACAAAAAACCGAAACAAACAAACAAAAAAAAACCCTGGCGGCGTAGTGGTTAAATGCCACGGTTGCTAACCAAGAGGTCAGCAGTTCAGATCCACCAGGCGCTCCTTGAAAACCCTATGGGGCAGTTCTTCTCTGTCTTACAGGGTTGCTATGAGTAGGAATCGACTTGATAGCAGTGGGGTTTTTTTTTAAGCGGAGATCCTTGTTACCCTTACCTGTTCCTTCCTTGGGATTTTACTCGGGGATTACACTGAAGAACATGGGAGTAAGTTTTTTTTTCTTCTGTGATTAGAAAGGAGACACCACATGTCACCATGTAGTTCCCTGTTTCTTCAAATCAACAATTGTTGAAGGAAACAAAAAGGTATCAAGTATTACCTGGGCAGGTGAATTTAGCCGTAAGAAGGCGTTATTAGGTAATGAGCCTACTCTCCACAAGAAACGTGGTCATGCACATGTGTCTCTGAGAAAAAATGAGAGCAGCATTTAAGTTTGGTTACTTGTGTGTGTGTTGTAAGGGGACATCTCTGTTAGTCCCATGATTTGCTCTTCTTTTTCAGTTTTTTCCCTACATCCTGTTACTGCTTGCGATCCTCTTGTACCTGCCCTCCTTGTTCTGGCGTTTCACGGCTGCACCTCATCTTTGCTCAGATCTGAAGTTTATCATGGAAGAACTTGACAAAGTTTACAACCGTGCAATTAAAGCTGCAAAGAGTGTCTGTGACCTCGACAAGAGAGAAAATACCTGCCCAAGTACAGCCGTTAATGAGAATGCAGGGCAAAGGTAACGTACCCCCCAGCAGGTATTTTATCAGGCTTTGTAGAACAAGTCCTTAGCCCTTCTCCTGCCCAGCTTGACCTGGGCCTCCCATTGCCATAGATGGTGGGGAATGTCATCTACCTAGTGACAGTCTGTGGGAGCCAGGAAGGCTGTCCCCAAATCTCACCCCCACCTGCCTGTTCCAGCCCCTGTCATTTCATCAAGAGTTCTCATTCAATGCAACATCACTCTCTCAGCTTTTAGAAGTTCTACCAGGGTTAGCAGGTTAAGGTACTGCATATAGCTTGCTTGCTTTGATCGTCTCCTTAAAGAAGAAGCACAGAGTGCTAGGGTCTTGAAGAGTTGTGAGAGGTCATCTAAGGTCTGCATTCACTGGGAGCATCAGAGGAAGTAGGAGGATGAGGAATTGGTGGAGGAAATGGAATATGTGTCCAGTTGCCTCCACCAACAGCTGCCTCCTTTGCCATGAAACCAGAAGAACTGGATGGTGCCAGCTACCATTACGAAACAACTCGATCAAGGATTGTATAGATGAATCCTGGTCAAAGGGGAGGAAATGTGGAACATAGTTGAAAATTCTTGTAGAATCCAGCCTTTCTGGAGCCACTGGGGCTAGATGACTCCGAAAACTATTACCCTGAGGAAATCTTTAAACCTTGAACCGAGACTATCCCCTGAAGTCATCTTTGAACCAAATAATAGTTTAGCGTAATTGGAAAAGAAGTCTGCATTAAGCATTACACTCTTTTAAAGAATTGTCTATATGTGATCAAATTGACAATAGCAACTCGAAAAGATAAATGAGGAGCTTAGGCGGGCAGTGAGTTTGTGTTAGTGGTGGTAAAATAGTTTGGGAAAAGCTATCAGAAAAGGTGGCACAATCAAAGAATGTAACCAGTGTCACTGAATTGTACATGTAGAAATTGTTGAAATGGTGTATGTTTTGTTGTGTATATTTTCACCAAAAAAAAAAGAGCAGCACAGAGTGTTATAAGGCAACTGAGCTTAAGAGAAAGGTGTAACAGAAATGGGGAACAAGTAGGCAGTGCCTTACCTTTTTCACACACTTAACTGTTGACAGTAGTAATAGTAATATTGATGGCTATCTTTTTTTTATCATACTTTAGATGAAGGTTTACAGAGCAAATTAGTTTCTCGTTAAACAGTTAATACACATGTTTTGTGACATTGGTTGCCAACCCCACAACATATCAACATTCTCCCCTTCTTGACCTTGGATTCCCCATTACCAGTTTTCCTGTCCCCTCCTGCCTCCTCATCCTTGCCCCTTGGCTGGTGTGCCTCTTTAGTCTTGTTTTGTTTTATGGGCCTGTCTAATCTTTGGCCTTCGGGTGGACCTCAGGAGTGACTTCAGTACTGAGCTAAAACGGTATCTGAGGGCCATACTCTTGGAGTTTCTCCAGTCTCTGTCAGACCAGGAAGTCTGGTCTTTTCTTTTTCATGAATTAAAACTGGTTCTGCATGTTTCTCCAGGTCTGCCCAAGACCCTATACTGTGATCCCTGTCAGAGCAGCCAGTGGTGGTAGCTGGGCACCATCTAGTTGGTCTGGACTCAGTCTGGTGGAGGCTGTGGTAATTGTGGTCAATTGGTCCTTTGGACAAATCCTTTCCTTATGTCTTTGGTTTTCTTCATTTTCCCTTGCTCCAGCCAGGGCGGAACCAGTGGAGTATCTTAGATGGCCACTCACAAGCTTTTAAGACCCCAGACACTACTCAGTAGCTCTCTTTTTTTTTTTGAACACCTAACTATGTCCCAGACCCTGTGGCCAGTACTTTACGTACATTAGCTCATTTAATCTTCAGAACAACATTATCAAGCCTTTATTATACCCCCCTGTTTTTCCATCATGAATGGTTGGGTTTTTCCAGATAAAAGCACTGAAGCATAGAGAAGTTAGAAATATGCCAAAGCCCTATAGCTAAAAGTGAAAGAGCATCCACTTGAGGGACTGAATTACTGGGGCGGAGGGCTGGTGTCTTAGTTGTCTAGTGCTACTATAACAGAAATACCACAAGTAAACCCGTTGTCGTTGAGTCAATTCTGACTCATAGGAACCCTATAGGACAGGGTAGAACTGCCCCATAGAGATTCCAAGGAGCGCCTGGTTGATTTGAACTGCCATCCTTTTGGGTACCAGCCGTAGTAGCACTTAACCACTATGCCACCAAGGTTTCTATGTCACAAGTGGATGGCTTTAACAAAGAGGAATTTATTTTTTCACAATTTAGTAGGCTAGAAATCCAAATTCAGGGTGTCAGCTCCAGGAGAAGGCTTTCTCTCTCTGTCGGCTCTGGAGGAAGGTCCTTCTCATCAATCTTCCCCTGGACTAGGAGCTTCTCTGTGCAGGAACCCCAGGTCCAAAGGACACATTCTACTCCTGGCACTGCTTTCTTGGTGGTATGAGTTCCCACCTCTCTGCTGCTCACTTCCCTTCCCTTTTATCTCTTGTAACATAAAAGGTGGTGCAGGCCACACTCCCAGGAAACTCCCTTTACATCGGATCAGGAATGTGACTTTAGTAAGGGTGTTACAATCTCACCCTAATCCTCTTTAACATAAAATTATAATCACAAAATGGAGGGTAACCACATAATACTGAAAATCATGGCCTAACCAAATTGACACATGTTTTTTGGGGATACAGTTCAATCCATGACAGCTGAGAAACATGGTCTCAGGGGACTTCTGGGGTAATTGGCATAATACTACACAACAATAAAGTATGATGATGAATCCGTGAAACATCCCATAATAGGGATGAATCTGGAGGGCATTAATGCTGAGTCAAATAAATCAAACACAAAAGGACAAATATTTTACAAGACCACGATAATAAAAACCCAAGAAAAGGTTTACACACAGAAAAAAACAATCTTTGATAGTTATGAGGGAGGAGAGGGGTGGGGAGGGGAAATCACTAACCAGATATTAGGCAGGTGTTAACTTTGGTGAAGGCAAAGACAACACACAATATAGGGGAAATCAATACAGCTTAACCAAGGCAAAGTCATAGAAGCTTCCTAGATACATCCAAACACCTTGAAGGACCGAGTTACTGGGGCTGAGGGCTGGGGACCATGGTTTCAGGGGACTTCTAGGTCAGTTGGCATAATATAGTTCATAAAGATGTTCTGCACCTACTTTGGTGAGTAGTGCCTGGGATCTTAAAAGCTTGTGAGTGGCCATCTAAGATACATCTCTTGGTCCAATCACATTTTGAGCAAAGAAGAATGAGGAAAATCAAGGACACATTTAGTCCAGTGGACCGCATGAACCACAGCCTTCATCATCCTGAGCCCAGAATTAGATGGTGCCTGACTACCATCACCAACCACTCTTGACAGGAATTACAATAGAGGGTCTCCGACAGAGTGGGAGAAGAATTCAGAACAAAACTCAAATTCACAAAAAAGACCAAACTGGTCTGACAGAGACTGGAGGAACCCCCAAGACCATGGCCCCTGGACATCCTACCAACTCAGAACTGAAGCCACTCCTGAAGTCCACCTTTCACCCAAAGATGAGACGGGACTATAAAACAAACAGCACATGTGAGAAATGTGCTTCTTAGTTCAATCAGGTGTATGAGACCAAATGGGCAACACCTGCCCAAAAGCAAAGACGAGAAGGCAGGAAGGGACAGAAAAACTGGACAAATGGACATGGAGAACCTAGAGTGGAAAGGGAAACGGGGAGAATGCTGACACATTGTAGGGATTGCAACTGGTGTCACAAAATAATTTGTGTATAAATTTTTGAATGAAAGACTAATTTGCGCTGTAAACTTCCACCTAAAACACCATAAAATTTAAAAAAAGAAAAAGTGAACAAGCTAAGACCTAAACCATATCTGCCTGTTCTCAGACCCTGTGTGCATACCCGCTGAGCTGTCTGCCTCCCACCCCTCACCTGGAGGAGGCATGTGTGTGTTCTAGTTGAGTCCAGAAATTTTTCACTTTCTTATTCTGCACAATTTAATAGAAAATTGTTATTTAAAAGAAAGCTGCAGAATAGGAGCTATCAAATGTATTTAACAAACAGCATTTACCGAGTCCCAGACACTGTTCTAAGAATTTACATATATTGGCTCATTTAAGTAACTGTTCTTGTTAGTTGCGATTGAGTCGACCCTGGCTCATGGTGACTTTATATAAAACAACGAAATGTCATCTGGTCCTGCATCATCCTCCCAGTCCCCAGCATGTTTGAGTCCATTGTTGTGGCTGTTGTGCCAGTCTGTCTCACCCACGCCCTCATTGACCTTCTACTTCACCAAACATGTTGTCCTCCCTAGTGATTGATCCCTCCTGGTGACGTTTCCAAAGCAAGCAAGTTCAATGATGATCTGATGATCCATAAGGTTTTCTTTCAATGGCTAATTTTCAGAAGTAGCTTGCAGGACTTTGTTCCTGGTCTGTCTTAGTCTGGAAGCTCTGCTGAAACCTGTCCACCTTGAGTGACCCAGCTGGTATTTGAAATACTGGTGGCATCTCTTCTGGCATCATAGCAACACACAAGCCACCACGATACAACAGACTGACAGATGGGTTGTGATTTAATTAACTAAACCCAGAAAACCAAACCCATTGCTGTTGAGTTGATTCTGACTGATCGAGACCCTATGGGACAGAATAGAACTGCTCCGTACGGTTTCCAGGGAGCACCTGGTGGATTTGAACTGCCAGCCTTTTGGTTAGCAGCCATAGCTGTTAACCACTACACCACCAGGGTTTCCTTTAATTAACTAGACTCTCTAAAATATTAAGGGGAAAAGTGGTTTATTATTGTTCTTTCTGTTTTTGTTTCTTCTTTTTTAAAACCTGCTCTTACTCTCTAGTACTCTAATGAAGTGGAAGGGAAGCCTTTGAGATTTTTAATATTATATGGTTGAATGTGTTTTTGGTTTTCATATGTGATGGGCTTGGTGAGGGTTTGAATTATTTTTATTTGTTTCCTTTTTAGTTTGTGGGAGATACCTGAAAGCCACTTCAAGTACCCCATTGTGGAGCAGTATTTGAAGACAAAGAAAAACTCTAATTATTTAATAGTCAAGTACCTCGGCTGCAGGGTGCTAACACTCACAATTATACTGTTAGCATGTGTCTACCTGGGCTATTACTGTAGCCTGTCCTCACTTTCAGACGAGTTTGTCTGCAGCATCAAGTCAGGGATCCTAAAGAACGACAGCACTGTTCCCGATCGGTTTCAGTGCAAACTCATCGCGGTGGGCATCTTCCAGCTGCTCAGCTTCATTAACCTGGCGGTTTATGCTCTGCTGGCTCCTGTCATCATCTACACACTGTTTGTTCCATTCCGACAGAAGACGGATGTTCTCAAAGTATATGAGATCCTGCCCACGTTTGATGTTCTGCATTTCAAGTCTGAAGGGTACAACGACTTGAGCCTCTATAACCTTTTCCTAGAAGAGAACATAAGTGAACTGAAGTCATACAAGTGTCTGCAGATACTGGAAAATATCAAAAACAGTGGTCAGGGAGTTGACCCAATGCTACTTCTGCCTAACCTTGGCATGATCAAGATGGACGTTGCTGATGGCAAAACTCCCAAGCCTGCTGCCAGCGCGATGGAAGGGGAGCAGAAAAGCCAGATGGCAGAGCTCCAAGGTAGGGTTAGCCCTCCAGGCGGAGGCTGAGGGAGCCCAATGAGTGCCGTTACAGCCACATTTTAGGAATGATTGAGAATCTTTACTCTGCCTGCTGTTGTTAAACCGTTTTGGTAGAGTGGTCTCAGATGAAGTCTCTCCATATTGGGAGAGGGGAAAAGAGTTGAAGGTGTCCCATATTTCCAAAGAAGGAAAGTGTCTGTGCTTTTTCTGATTGTTCTTGCTTCCTTCTCACTGACTTTCTGTCTCCTCTGTGCCTCTTGCTCAAGCACTCCTGCATGTTGCCCCCTCACTTACTTTTGTCTTATCTTACTGGCTTTTCTCTCTGTACCACTGATCCCCTTGTCTGTCTCTTTCAAAACTAACTGAAAGTTTATCAATTTAACTGTTGCCTTGAATTAATTTCACTGTTTTGAAGTTTCACCAAATAAAACGTGGTAAAGCAAAGAATATAATATAGATTTATCTCAGAATATTTGATAAGTGCTGATAGTTCCTGCTATGTGCAGATGTACACTTTTGTCATAATTTGTTTTCAATTTTGGCAGATTTGAAGGTACCCAGTGAAACTAATGCAAATAATGGAGAGGTGAATGTCCGGCAGAGACTTATGGATTCTTCTTGCTGATTTTTTTCTTCCCTTGAACTTCAGACCTGTGACTTCTCTGATAGGGGATTCAATATGGGATTCATTTTGGCTGAAGCACCTCTGTCAACGTCCATGGTGGTTTGCAATAAATGGTTCTTCTTAGAGACATTGGGCATGTCTTATTGAGTCCCTGATGAAAATGATGGTCAAAAGAATGTTGTGAAGAATAGTTCATCAACTTCCTACAAGAAGCAAGTCATAGATAAGTAAACCACAGCAAGTGTGTGTGTGTATGTATATATATAAAAAAAAAATATAGATATATATATCTATATATAGAGAGATATATATATTTATCTATCTATATAAAAATATATATAGATATATGTATATCCTCGTCAAATGGGAAAGTGGAAGGAATGAATAGTCAAAAGAGTAATAGCCCTTTGGAAGTTGTGGAGAAACACCTTTCTGTACAGATGGTGGCAACGCAACCCAGAGCTGCTAGAAGGCAAGGACGTTGGAAGGTTTTTTGTTTTATTTTATGAAATAATAACATATCAGAATATAATTAAATATGAAACTCCCATGTACTCTTAATTACTGTTGGATGAGAAAAACATTCACTGGCTAAATGGACCATAGGTCAACATGCTCTTGGCAGTGACCTAAACTGAGAGTAGTGCGGATGCCATGGTTCTCATACACATATTCAGGCTCTTGTTATGTCAACCTTGGCTAATTGAAATCCTCTAACCACTGTTTGTTGGGCTGTGCTCTGAAGAGCAGCAGGCCCAAGCACTGATTTGATTGAAAACTTTATATCAGTTCATACAATTGTGATGTTTGTATGGGGAAATCTAAACATACAGAACCAATTAAATCAGTCACCCTCAAAGGGGGTGCCTACAGCGCTTTCCTCTGTTGCCAGAGGCATTTGAAAATAGAACTTAAACACATTAACAGAACATGGGGATGTTTAAAGTGAGGGACATCTTTACCTAATATGATCAGAGCACATAAATGACATCTACCCTATGATGTGCTTGGAGCCAGAACAACTTAACAGGTTATTTTATATTTAAAAACAACTTTTTTTTATTATTGTTCTTTAGATAAAAGTTTACAGAACAAACTAGCTTCTTATTGAACAGTTAGTACACATTTGCTTTATGACATTGGTTAACAACCTCACGACATGTCAACACTCTCCCTCTCCACCTTGGGTTCCCTATTACCAGCTCTCCTGTCCCCTCCTGCCTTCTTGTCTTGCCCCTGGGCTGGTGTGCCCATTTAGTCTAGTTTTGTTTTATGGGCCTGTCTAATCTTTGGCTGAAGGGTTAACCTCAGGAGTGATTTCGTTACTGAACTAAAAGGGTGTCTGGGGGCCATATTCTTGGGGTTTCTCCAGTCTCTGTCAGGCCAGTAACTCTGGAATTTTGTTCTACATTTTTCTCCAGCTCTGTCCGGGACCGTCTGTTGTGATCTCTGTCAGAGCAGTCAGTGGTGGTAGCTGGGCACCATCTAGTTGTATTGAACTCAGTCTGGTGGAGGCTGTGGTAATTGTGGTCTGTTAGTCCTTTGAACTGATCTTTCCCTTGTGTCTTTAGTTTTCTACATTCGCCCTTGCTCCCGAAGGGGTGAAACCAGTGGAATATCTTAGATGGCCTCTCACACGCTTTTAAGACCCCAGATGCTACTCACCAAAGTAGGAGGTAGAATATTTTCTTTATAAACTATATTATGCCTGTTGAGCTAGATATTCCCCGAGACCATGGTCACCATAGCCCTCAGCTCAGTAATTTGGTCCTTCAGGGAATTTGAATGTGTCCACGGAGCTTCCATGACCTTGCCTTGTACAAATTGTCCTGGCTTCCAGTATTGTGTATGGTCTTACCCTTCACCAAAGTTACCACTTATCTATTGTCTATTTATTGTTTTTCCATCCCTCCTTTGTAACCATCAAAGATGGTTTCTTTTTGTGTGTAAACCTTTTCATGAGTTTTTATGGTAGTGATTGACTTATTTCATTCAGCATAATGCCCTCCATATTCATCCATGTCGTGAGATGCTTCATAGAGTCATCATTGTTCTTTATCATTGCATAGCACCCCATTGTGTGTATGTACCATAGTTTGTTTAGCCATTCATCTGTTGATGGGCATCTGGGTTGTTTCTATCTTTTTGCTGTTGTGAACAGTGCTGCAGTGAAATGGGTATACATATGTCTGTTTGTAAACACAGCTTTTTTAAAATTCATTTTAAGTCATACAGTGTCAGAATTGAGGCCTCTTGGGAGGAACATTTTAGCATTGATGGAGAATTATAGAATAATATTACAAATGCTGGGTGAATAAGATAAAACCCAAGCTTGCTTTTTTTTTTTTTTAAATAAACATTGAAGGCCAGCTCAAGATGTTAAAAACCTTTCTCAATTCTGACCATGTAAATATATCCTATGTTTACAGTTGATAGAGTTCTTTAAAATTACCTCTATGGACTTTGCATTTTTATTCTAAAAAAATTAATACGTTGCTGAAGTGAGTAATCCTCAGGAACCTCAAAGTTTACTTTTGACTCTTAGGGATAGTTACTTACCTAGTCCAATTACCATTTTATAAAGAACAAAAAATATGTATGCTGATGTCTGCCTTTCAGAACATTCAGAAAAGCAGATTTTATTTTTGCTTTTGTGACAATTTCTGAGATGGAAAGCTGATGATAAATATCAAAGATTCAGTCAATATTTTAAATTATTCTCTATAATATATTTATTACTGTTGAATTATAATGTGACCTCAAAATGGCAGCAACAAAAATAATTGATTTCGATACATTTTTCTATCACTGTATCTGAGAGTTTCTATCACAGTTTTCTACACTGATATCTTATAATTTAAAAGATTTATGGAATGTGTTTTTCTAGAGTGTGATCTTTTTTTTTAAAAAAGCCTCATCTTTTCTACAGACTAATTTATATTGTGAAGTGGTAAAAATTGCTGTCATGTGTAATCCTTTTATCAGGGTCAGTATAATTGGTACCCTTGACCTCTGCCCAGTTCATTTTTCCATTCCCACCCTCTGAGCTCCAGTAAGGTTCGTGATGTTCCAGGCATCCTATTAGTCACTGGCTTTGCAGCTACGATTGTGGCAGTTCCTCATCTTTGAGGAGTTCAGAATCTAGTAAACGGCTGTGGAGACAGAGGCAGGTATTAAGAGGTGAAAAAGTAGCTAAGTAAAAGCCCTGCTAGAGAACTTCAAGCAAATACACTGTGCTCCTGGGAGGCGCCATATTGTTTTTTCTTTCTCCCATAGTTTCTGTAGCTGATGGTTTTGAGAGTCTAGTTACAGTTTTTCATAGAGGCAGATGATCTTCCTAAGGTTCTTTAGCTACAAATCCTCCAGATTGAAGCTTGGGCAAAGGAATAGCATAGACACTGATTTTGAACAGCAAGAGCTCCAATTGCCTTTATGCATTACCTTGCAGAGGGTAGGGAGGGCAAGCCAGTGGGATACGGTGAAGTTGCCGATGAGCAACAGTTGTGGCTCTAAAATGCTGACAGGGATGCCTGACCATACAGTGCAGTTTGAAGAAAAAAGAGTCTTATTAGGAAAGTTAACTTTTCCACCCACTGTGAGTTGCTGGCTCGAAGGGACTCCTTTTGAGGAGCCAGTTTCCTGAGGGAAAGGAGTCATTCACTGCCTTATAAAAAGGGACAAACAGATCCCGAAGGACCACCTCAGGATTTGTTTCCAGCTCATGTCTCCCTAGCAAGGCTAAACCAGACTCATAACAAGCGTTACAGCTGGAAATCAGACAGATCCTCTGAAAGCAGTACTCCAGCCGCACGTTTAATTTACTAGGGCAGGAGCGGAGACCCTCTAATGTAGAGGTTCTTAACCTTTGCGGAGGTCACAAACTCCCTTGAGACTCCTTTCAAAGCAATGATGAACCCACTCACTCCTCAGATACAACATTCTAAATGCACCATCAGAGGTTGTTAACAGCCGCTACATCCTGGTGGAGAAGCTGTGCTCTACTGGCAGAAGGCTATGCCACCTTCAAAGAAAGGGGGCCCCCATTGCCTCTGTGAAAAGCTACCCCTTCCAACAGTGAGACTCAGCTGTAAGTGTGCATATGAAGTCAAGTTCGCATACTTTTGAACGAACTGTACCTTTTGTATAACGACCTTCATTCTTCAGAGTCAGATGGAACAAGGTCAACATGAGTGGGCAGCAGTGGTCCTTGGATGATCAGGCAACCTACATTGACTCCTATCCTCTCTCTGGCCACGAGTCATTGTCTGAAATGTGGGTGGGTGGGCATTTACATTTGTAAAATGTTTCCTCCTACTTTGTTCTATGAGAAAGCTAGAAACTTAAAAGTGCATGGTGGGTGTTGTTGGTTTGTTTATGTCTCATTTGTGGAAACTACCCATTCACTGAGCATCCTCTCCTACTTGGGACCGAGCCACTGTGGTCCTTGCACACATGAGGATTAGTTCAGCTCTTAAAGGAGAATTGTTTTACACCTTTTTAAATGGATTCATTTCTTGGTTTATTTGACTTACTGCCCAAACCAGTTGCCCTCGGATCCACTGCAATGCATGGCTACCCCATGTATGTCAGAGTAGAACTGTGCTCCACTGGGTTTTTCCAGTGGCTCATTTTTCAGAAGTAGATCACGAGGCCTTTCTTCCAAGGCACCTCTGAATGGACTTGAACCTCCCTTTCCATTAGCAGCCAAGCGCATTAACCCCTTTGCACCACCCAGAGACTCCTTCTTATTGCCAGTCTGGGATAAATAGAAGATCTAAAAGGATGGACATTTTTTATCCACTGCTTTATCTCAAGCTCCCGAAAGGGAGACTGGCATGTAATAGTCACTCCGTAAATATTTGTTGAATGAATGAATTAGCAAACCGTTAGGATAAGTCATATTTTGTTGGCAACTGTGGTTCAATTTTAAAAGACATGGTTCTTGGCAGGGGAGGGGAGGCATATTCAGCTGCTCGGTAGAGAGAGGAATATTTCTGTAAATTAATAGGTTTCCACATAAAAGTAGTGATAGGCTTTCGCTTTTCATTATGGAGTAAATCGTGACTGCTTTCCGAGTTTAATACAAGTTCAGTTTTGACTGGTAATGATTAGGGATGTTCAAGTTTCGAAGGCTCTGGTTTTGGTAGTTTTACATCCTCTTGAAAAGGGATGCTGATGTAATCGAGGTTTCGTCTGAGGGCGGTGAGGTTCATAGTTCCTTTTGGCCAGTCATTGGCATTTTTCTTACTATTCGCAAGTGAAACCTTTTTAAAGATTGACAAAGATGATATTGTGTCATATGTGGAACGTAACAGATGTTAACTCGTGAGTGGTTTGCCCTGCCTGCTTTAAATGAAATGTATTGTGTTTCGGGGTTCCCCTGTAAAAATAGTTTGTCACTTAAAGCATGAAGCGTGGTCAGTAATTATTCTTCAAGTTTGTAGAAAGTTATACAAGTTTCTCATGCCTTGAATGTTTTTTCTCTGCCCACAAGAGGAGGAAGATTCTTGTAGAATTCTGCAGGGTTACAAGAGTTCCCTACAGAAATACTGAGACCATTAGGTCCTCTTTAACAGGTTGGCTTTTTTTAAAGTGCCATCAGTACAATTTAATGGTGTTCATTAAAGTGGTGCTCTAGGCAGAATTGAAGTTCTTTTTAATGACTGAATTTATTCAAAAACTTTTAAAGAAAAAATATGTTTGTTCTTTGTGTTGTGTCATTTTGTAAAAAATGCTGCCAACAGAGGGGAGAGTGACATAAAAAATTAAGTCCATCTTGGTTTCTGTTCCACAAAGATCCAAGAACGAGAATGAATCATGGTGCTGGAAGATGTTCCATTACAAAGCACAAGAATCTTGAAAGCACTGCATGTTGGTGGTTACCACTATTACATTTCCTACTTCCCGGTTAAGTCACTTGGTGAAACTCTGCATTCCCATATAAAGAGGGATGAACTAAAAACTAAGGCTGCTGTGTCTGTAGTAGATAAAGGTGAAAACAGTGTTTTAGTGTTACACGTTGTGTCCACTTAAATAAAACTTCTCTGAGTAATGAAAAATGTGTCTTAATATTGCTTGCATGCCCTTCCTGGAGAGTCATCTCATGGAAAATGTAACAGGAGATGAGCCCGGAAATGTCTGGAGGCTCCATTCTTTCTGCTTGATAACATAAAATTCAGCAGGCTCCATGGTACTTGCTAAAATCCAGCTGGCAGTAACTAAAGGAATAAAGTCCTTGATTAAGGGTCCACAGATTCTGGAATTTGTAAAGCACAAATCACATACTTTCTGATTGGGGATTGTTTGCTGGAGTTGGGGAGGAAGGAATGGGGACTGTATGCTGCTAAACATGGGTTGGCCTGTCCACCGCTCTCAAGAGGGAGACTCCTTTGCACAATGGGCAATTAACATGATTTACTATTGTGATTAAGTCAGAGCCATGTGAAATTTTAGTACAGTGTCTGGCACTTAGTAAGTACTCCGTAAATGCTAGCTGCTATTATTACCACCTCTTCCTGCTCCTCAACTACTCCCCAGGTGGCACCCCCAGGAGCCTTGAATGTTGTATTAGTTTTCTATTGCTCCTTACCAGATTACTGCAAATTTAGCAGTTTATATGCATTTATTATCTTGGGTCAGGAGTACAGGCATAGCTTAGCCAGGTCCTCTGCTCAGGATCTCAAAGGCTGTAGTCAAGGTGCGGACCAGGTTGTGTTCTCACCTGGAGGCTTGACTGGGGAAGAATCTGCTTCCAAACTCCCTCAGGTTGCTGGCAGAATAATTTCCTTGCAGTTCCATGACTGAGAGTCTGGCCTTTTGCTGTTAGCTAGCAGTTGCCCTCGGCTCCTAGAAGGTACCCACCTTCTTTGCCGTGTGAGCTTCTCCACTATGACCACTTACAAGCCAGTGAGGAGAGCCTGTGCCCTCAAAGAGGGCCCAGTACGCTTTTTAAGGGCTTTTACCTGATAAAGTCAGGCTCCTATTCAAAAGTCAGCTCCAGTGTCACCACTGGAACCTTTGTGTGACCCCCCATCTCCCCTTGTCCTGATTTGCATGTTCTTACATGGAAACCCTCGTGGCGTAGTGGTTAAGAGCTATGGCTGCTAACCAAAAGGTCAGCAGTTCGAATCCACCAGGTGCTCCTTGAAAACCCTATGGGGCAGTTCTCCTCTGTTCTATAGGGTCACTATGAATCAGAATCAACTTGAGGGCAACGGGTTTGGGTTTACTAGGCTCATAATTACACATTGCTTTGGGGCTTAGCACACTGCAGTATTGAAATGGCAGCCTTATCTGTCTCCTCACCAGCCATGGAGGCCCTTGAAGGCAGAGGTGGTACCTTGCTTCTTCTTGTCCCCCTAGCACCTGGCACACAGCCTGACACACCAGACACTAATTGTTCATACCCTTCATATCCCTATGAATACCTTTTGAAAGTACCTCAGCTTGGATGAGAGCATGAGATTTGAAGTGAACTCTCCCCTAGGCCAGTTATTACCCTCCACCAAAGCTCGGTTATTTTGCTCAATTCAGGGTGGCCAAGTACAACATATCCGTTTCCCCCTATTTTAGTGAGTGAGGACTTAACTGGGGTCTTTCTGAATTGCTTCTCAGTGACTTTCCTGGCTAGTGGTGTCTCTATCTACTCTCATGCTGATTTCCATCTTAGTAGCCCCCTGCCATTTTCTAAGGGTTGTAACAGACACCGCCTTACTTGAACCCGTCCTGTGAAGCGGTTGATTTGAACCAATTGATTTGAAATAGCCATGCCACTGTAGTAACAGGAGAGGGTGAAGGCTTTTCTGTCCATGCTACTGCCCAGCTTATTCTATGATGGCCACTCCACCCCTAGCCACCACCCAGGGGTGAGGGCACGGGATAGGGAGAGAAGCAGAGTTGGAGGCTGCTGACCCTGAGCTAACCACTGTGCCCCCTACCTGGTAAGGCTAGATTTAAAACGTTTAATCATTTAAATGATAAAAACATGGCTACTCCATGTGTGTCAGAACTGTGCTTCATAGGTTTTCAATGGCTGGTTTTTCAGAAGTAGATCACCAGGCCTTTCTTGTGAGATGCCTCTGGGTGGACTTGAACCTCCAACCTTTCAGTTAGTAGCTAAGCACAATAACTGTATCATCCAGAGAACTTTGAAGCTGTATTACAGTAACTCAGCTTCAGAACTGAGAATTTGTCAGTTCAAATCCTTCTTCCTCCCCTCAAATTACGTCAGTGTTCTGGGTTCCCTCTTGAAAACAGGATGAAAAAAGAGAAATAAATGCTTCTTCCTGGGACACCAGACACTGGGCAGACCCCTCAGGAAAGGAAAAGCAAGTCAAGTCCCGGTGAACTTGATGCTGGTAAGTCGATTCTGACTCATAGCGACCCTGTAGGACAGAGTAGAACTGCCCCATAAGGTTTCCAAGGCTGTAATCGTTACAAAAGCAGACTGCCACATCTTTCTCCCACTGAGTGGCTGATGGATTCGAACCACTGACCTTTGGGTTAGCAGCCAAGTGCTTAATCACTGCACTGCCAATGAAGGAAAATCAAAATACACTTTCCAGGAGCCTTGTGCCAATGTGTCTCAGAAGGGAAAGAACCAAAGTGCTGTCTAAAATCACTTCCAGATCCCTAGAAATATAATTTGTATTACCTCAGGAAGCAAGGAGTCGAATAGAACCTGAGCCTGCACGGAAACTTCAGGAATGTTTTAAAAGGATAATGTTCTGATGGTAATTTCAGAGTGAAGAGACTCAGATTTTAGTATTTATCTCATTTGTTCATTTTGAATATGAAAAGTATTACAAAGGAAGTATTGTTAAGTACAGAGGCCCTTCAGCCTCTTTACCATCTTTCAAAGTACTTTATAAATAATATCACCCGTTGAGATAAAGGAGGCTTCATTTAAGAGAAAAACCACCCTAAACTCTGGCTGCTGCAGAAGAAAACGGAGGAAAAAAATAAAAAGAATGTACATCAGAAAGAATAGGGATCGTCTAGACAGGCTGCCCCATAGATTATGATGAGACTCACCTAATAGTAGCGACATAAAAAAGCAAAAAGAAACAGGTGGAATTAATGTTACCATCATTTCAGCATATAACCAATAGAAAAATTATTGAGCTATTTTACTTTTTTGCACTAGGTCTTTGAAATCCAGTATTTTCTACTTATAGCACGTCTCATTTCAGACTAGCCTCGTTTTGAGTGCTCAGTAGCCACATGTGGCTACCCGTTACTCATTGCCGTCAAGTCAGTTCCAACTCAGTGACCCTATAGGACAAAGTAGACCTGCTCCATAGGGTTTCCAAGGAGCAGCTAGTGGATTCAAACTGCCAACCTTTTGGTTAACAGCCTGAGCTCTTAACCACTGCACCACCAGGGCTCCCACCTGTGGCTAGTGGCTACCATATTGGACAGAGTAGGTCAAGATAGACTGTTTTACTCACCATTTGCCCCCACGTAATGGCATACACTTTAATGTCCCTGTGTCCTTGCAAATGTCTTTGTTTTAGCCTGAGATTCTCTAGCTCCTTTCTGAAGGATCATCTGTCCACTAAGCAGATTTAACTAACTGGGTGCATTTTCTCTGTTATCTTGAAGCTCAACAAGCTTGTGAGTCCTTACTACCTGCTCACAGTGAGATGCACATTCAATACCTCCTCACTTTGAAGCAGTTTTAATCTGGAATAAGAGCTAATAAGAGCTGGTGGCTGTTCCCCTAACCCCCATGTTATCTTGCCTTGATTTTTGTTGTTTGCTTACTGTTTTTTGCTGTTTGTCCCTGTTCTCAAACAGGCTGTAAGCTCTGTGAATTCAGGCATCTTGTCGTTACGTACCTTCTCAGTGAACCTCCCCACTCCAACCTCGGCCAAGCAACATGTTGACCACGTAGTGAAGTTGGAAGGAGCAGACAAAGTAAATGAGAGAGTGGATGACAAAGCATGTTTCACTCTGAGAGCAATCTAACTGCGGGTGCTTAGAGAGATTCTTTCTACTTCACCCAGAGCCCTGATGAAGATGGGGAAAGACGTGTCATAAGAGCACATAGTAGAATCCTTCCAAGTGCTTTCTACCAGCTTGATGTTGATAAAAGGAGCTCTGGTGGTGCAATGTTAAACACTCAGTTGCTAACCAAAAGGTTGGGGGTTTGAACCCACTCAGTGGCTCTTTGGGAGAAAGACTCGTAAAGATTACAGCCTAGAAAACCCTATGGGGCAGTTCTAGTCTGTCACATGGAATTGCTGTGAGCCGAAATCGACTTGACAGCACCTAGCAACAATGCTCATAGACTTTAGGCTTTCCCACTGCCCAGGTAGAAAAGTTAATACCCATGTGCTCTCTGCAGAATCAGACACTAAACAGCTGTAAATAGAAACCTCTGAAGCCACAAGTGGAGAAGAACTTGGAACTGTGTGGGTCGGCTTCTGGAAGCTCCCTTTCTACACCTAAGACTCTGTGGTAGGGAGGGAAGCTCACAACTTTGGGGTCAGAGGAGAAGTAGGGTAAAATCTTTACTTTCCTGCTGTATAACCTCTATGAGCCTTAGGTCTTTCATCAATAGAATCGGTAGAATGGGATAATAATACTTCACAGGCTTGTTTTTTTTCTTTTTTTTTTTTTACTTTTGATATAGATACACAGGAGGTTGCAGAAAGAGAGAGGTTCCCTGTACCCATCCATCACCCATGCTGAGAGTTTGCATCTCCACCCCAGATACACTGAATCAGAATCTACATTTTAACAAGATCCCCAGGTGATTCTTAATGTCTAATAGATTTGGGAACCACTGCTCTACTGATGGTTCTCTGAGTTGGTCCCTAACCAGGACCATGAGCGTCACCTGGGAACTTGTTAAAAACGCTGTGCACAGAACAGTATCAAAACCAGGAAATTGACATTGGTGTAATCTATAGACCTTATTCAGATTTCACCAGTTTTATATGCACTTGTGTGTGTGTGTGTGTGTGTGTGTGTGTGTGTGTCTGTAGTTCTGTGCAGTATCATCACAGGTATAGATTTATATAATCACCACCACAATCGAAACACAACTCTTGTTCCTCAGCCACAAAGGAACTCCTTTATGCTACCCCTTTATTGTCACACCCCCTCCAACACTCATCCCTGGCAACCACTAATCTGTTCTCCACCTCTATAATGCTGTCATTTCGAGAATTTAATATAAATGGAATCATACACACCTTTTGAGATTGGTTTTTTTCCACTTGGCATAATGCCTTTGAGCTCTATCCAAGTTGTTGCGCTGGTCAATAGTTCATTCCTTTTTACTACTGAGTAATGTTCCACACTTGCTTTGAGGGTCCAGCAAGACAGCACAAAGACAAGCCACTAGCACAGTGTTCAGTAAATGTCAGTTCTTCCTCTCTGGGGGCTGATTCTGAACTCTTGCTGAAGGTGGACACCAGTTTGGGGCAACAACTCCCACTGCCCATGAATTCACCCCCCCACCCCACTCCTTAGTTTGCCTTTCTGCTGTTTAAAGTCCTGCAGCCAGAGCTCAACTAGTAAGGACAGTAAGGCCCAGAGAAGGGAGGAGGCCAGAAGTCTAAGTGTCTAGATCCTGGACTCCTAGCCCATCCTCTCGCTGTGTGTGCTGCTTACGGGCCTGCAGTCTGTGCCAGGTGGCTCATCCCACACTCAAATTTGCAGCACATCAGCTGGGGAACTGGGCTCCTAACCAAACTGGTGATTCATCCATGAGCATTGATCAAGCAGGGCAGGGAGCCAAGGGTGGTTGGTTTTTTCCTAGACTTGAAGCTCCCACGATGGAAAAGCTGTCATGACTTTAAACTCTGCTCAGTTACAAGAGAAGGTTGACATTCATTCATTCCACAAAGGTCTACAAACACCTCCTGTGGCCAGTGGTGGGGATTCAAAAAGTGAACAAAGCCAATAGGCCCCTGGCTTTGTGGAGTTTTGTGGGAATGATGGAAGCCAAAGGGGAAGGGAAGGCTGAGGAAAACTAAGGCTTTGTTTCCATCTATCATTTCACCTCTCCAAGCCACCTCCCAGTGTGGGGCTTGGACTAAATAACCTTTACAAGTCTCATTGCCTGTGCTTCTCAAATCTCTGTCCTCTCCCATTGTGTTCCACTAGATCCCTGGAACTCAGATCCATAAGAAAAAGGAAATTAGTACTTGTTGAGCACCTACTATGTGCCAGGCGTTAAGAAAACATACACTGGCTCACTAAATCTTCACAATCCAGTGAAAATGTTCCCTCAGTTTGGGGGTGAGGGACTGTTATGGATTGAATTGTGTCTCCCCAAAATATGTGTTGGAATCCTAACCCCTATACCTGTGGACATAATCCCATTTGGGAATAGGGTTGTCTTTATTGTGTTAATGAGGCCATATCTGTGTAGATGTCAAATCTAATCACCTCTGAGTTATAAAGACAGCAGATTAGACATAGAAGTGAGCACAAACTGGGTAAGATGGATGCTATGTGAGGAACACCCAAGGCTACCGACAAGGAAGAAATCGACATAGTCAAGAGCCTGACTTGAACTTTTAGCCTCCAGAACTGTTAAGAAAATAAATCCGGTTCTTTAAAGCCACCTACCTGTGGTATTTCTGTTACAGCAGCACTAAGTCACTGAGACAGGGACATATCAAGTGATTGAGGGATTGGGGGTTCAAGAGGGGCTGTCCGAGTTCTGAGGAGACCACTGACTGCTGTGTGACCTTGGGCTTCTAACTCCTCTAGGGCTGTTTCTTCATCTGCAACATAAGAAAAGTGCTAATACCTCCGTCATGGGGTTGTGTGAGAACTAAAATAGATGGTCTAAATAAAGTCATTAAACACAGTGCCCAGCACATAAATAAACACTCAATTCTTATTAGGTCTAACAGCATTTTCTCTGTTCACAAAGTAAAACATGTTTGGAAAGTAGAAAACCCCAAATGATTGGAGCCGGACAGGGAATGAAGCAAATGTCATCCAGAAAGACAGTTTGGCATATTGAAAAAGCTCAAATTGGGTTTTGGTATCAGAAAATCTGGTTTGGGGTCTTAGCTCTAATACCATACTTGCCGGGAAGGGGGTGGGGGATGAGAGAATGATCCCGGGAAAGTCACGTTAACTGTTTTTTTCTGTACCAATGTTGCGCTTTCAGGGCTGTTCTGAGGATTAAATGAGATAATGCACCTGGCGCTCAGTAGGCGCTCAAGCAATAGAAGCTGTTTACCTTGCCTCAGACAGAAAGCCACTCATAATAGTTTAAGTGAAGGGGAAGGTGTTTAGTTACTTCACAGAACCCAATGGTGGAAAATGCAGCTGGGAAAATATCCTGGAAAGATCCTTACTAAGGAAGGAAAACCTGCACCTTTTCTGAGAACAGCTAGACAGGACACCCTGCCTTTAAAAGAAAAAAAAAAGTTCTGTTGAGCCGATTCTGACTCGTGACGCACGTGTGTCAGAGTAGAATTGTCCACTGTAGGGTTTTCAGTGGCTGATCTTTCAGAAGTAGATGGGCAGGCCTTTCTTCCAGGGTGCCTCTGGGTGGACTTGAACTGCCAACCTTTCAGTTAGCAGCTGAGCATGTTAACCATTTGCACTACCCAGGGACTCTATCCTGCTTTTACTCCCCAGGTTTGTCGCTGGGCCCTGTGGGAGTGGCAGAAAGACTGGAGAGAGTTGTGGAAGCAATGGGGGTATTTTTAAAACTACTCAAGAATATCCTTGACTCAGAGGGCCCCAGAAAAGGAGCCAGATGGACCTGTGGGCGTCTGTCATGTCAGCATTTGGAGCGGGGGCTGGAGAAGCTACCCGGGGAACCCCAGCCCCCAGCCCGTTGCGTAAGCCTGTGTGGGCGCAGAGACGAACGCGCATCCCTGCAGCGTCAGGGCTCCTGTCCCCAAGTGATACTGCTGCCAGCTCGTCCCTACACAGGTGGTGAATTCCCCAGACAGGCTCTTCTCAGTTTCTATTCCTCCTTTCTCTTTTTTCATTTATTAGTTTTATTTTTAATTAAAAAAAAAAAAAGATGATTGTGTATTTATTCATGATTGTGTATTTATTGCAAAAAAAAAACCAGGCAATACAGAAATATATGGAGTAAAATTCTCCAGTCACTGTTGCCATTCCCAATCCCTGTCCCACTGCCCAGAGAGTCGGGGCTGTCACTTGGCTGTCTGTCCATCTCCTCCCTCCACTGGGGCGCTGACTCCCCACACCCAGCTGCGCCTCGCCTAGTCACCTGCCTTGCTCTGCCCCACTTAGTAGTTTTAGGACTGAATTGTCCAGGAATGGGAAAGGGGAAGGAACCATAATTTGCTAACACAAATACTGAAGCACAATTTTCTATCAACATACTACATTTCAGTCAGATGTTACTAACTTGAGAGAATTTTGTTTCGAGTGGATTTAAACAGGGCTTAGAGGGTGGGCCTAGGTGGTGCAAATAGGTAAGTACCCAGCTACTAACCAAAAGGTTGGAGATTCACACCCACTCAGAGTTGCCGCGGAAGAAACCCCTGGCAATCTTACTTTCAAAAGGTCACATCCGTTGAAAACCCTGTGGAGCACAATTCTGCTCTGAGACACGTGGGTTTGCCCTGAGTCGGAATCGACTGGATGGTAGCTAGTTGGCTGGTGGGTAAGAGGGTGCGCTCTGACAGCTGTAAGGCCCGGCTCCTCCTTGTGATTTTGCTGTGTGATTGAGGAAGTTTCTTGACCTCCTTACAAGTCACTATTCAACTGAAAACAGGGATAATAGCACCTATCTTAGAAGTCTATCGTGGAGCTTAAATGAGGCCACAGATGTAAAGAACTCCCTGCCTGGCACAGGTGAGGCCTAATGTTAGCTCTTTTTATTTTATCAGAATTCATTTTGTTCGCCTTCCGATTTAACTCTCAGACAGTAATCACTTTACTGCATTTTCAAATTCTTAATGGGTCACCTCGCAATAGGGATCTTTCCAATTTACAGTCTTCAAAATAAGCATGATGAATTTCGGTTTTTCACAATCTAGAATCCATGTCTACAGGGGTCAGCTCTGGCTGGTGGGGCTTAGCATCTTAGATACTTAGTGTCTCTAGGTAATGGCGTCTTGGGGTGGTGGCAAGGGGTGGTAGCCTTGTGAAAGGTGGTGACAGTTAGTGGTGGTCTTGGGGCCCCACATGATCCATCCTGGCTGTAGCAGAACCCCAGCCAGACTTCTTATTTGGCTATTTGTTTCCATAGGAACGTGACTCTGATTTTGTAATATCTTTATAAAATTTTACATATGTTTTGTGATCAGCATAGCCCTGATCAATTTGTGTTTATCTTAAAACAGGTGACAGGGCCTTGCATTGCTTTACCTATCTCGGGGTGAATTCTTGAATATTTAGATGAGTTCTTTAGCCTCTCTGAGCCTCAGATTCAGCTGAGTTAATAACATTGTTATGGACTGAATTGTGTCCTCCAAAAATATGTGTTATAAATCTTAAACCCTTTGCCTGTGCATGTAATCTCAGTTAGCAATAGGACTTTATTATGTTAATGTACCAGTGTAGGGTGTGTCTTAAGCCAATCATCTTTGAGATATAAAAAGAGCAGATTAGGCACAAAGAAGGAAGCACAAGCAGAGGGGAAGATACACACCACATGAGGATCTCCAAGGAACAGAGGAACAGAAGCTAAAAAGAGACAAGAACCTTCCCCTAGAGCCGACAGAGAGAGAAAGCCTTCCGCTAGAGCCAATGCCCTGAATTCAGACTTCTAGGCCTCCTAATTTGTGAGAAGATAAACTTCTGTTTGTTAAAGCCACCCACTTGTGGTATTTCTGTTATAGAAGCACTAAGAAACTAAGACAAACATCTAGCAAGTAGGATTATTGTGAGGAATAATTATTTTGAGGACTGAGGTGAAAGTTCTTGGTCCATAGTGGGTGCACAATAAGCTCCATGGGCCAGGGACAAGGCCCCTTATCTCCTATTTCTTGCTCCCTGTGGTCTCTGGCCCTCTCTGATCACCTCCGCTCCCTGCACCCTCACCCCCTGCTCAGTACACCCACTGTTCAAAACGGAGGTGGAGACGGCTGACTCAGCTCTTGGACAACTGAATCTGTCAGGGTAGCTCTTGAGGCAGCTCAGCTGTCTGAGAAGGAAGGGTGCCAAGCAGCAGTTCAGTGGGCACCCCACATGCTCTGTGATTCATCCTTCTCTGTAGTTAACAAATTCCTATCACAGGCTCTTAGAGGTCTAATGTTCGGATGGAAAGACCATCCACGGCCAGGGACTGGGTTTGGTAGATTTTAGTATCAAATACAGTAATCAAGCTTGTGGACTTGGGACTCAATCACCTGGGTTGAAACCCACTTACTAGCTATGACCTTGAGCACATTACTCATTGTTTCCAAGCTTCCATTTCTCCATCTGTAAAATGGAGACAATAGTGGCTCCTTTGCAGGGTGGATGTACAGCTCACCATGGAAAGTGCTTAGCAACACTGTCTTTCATCTGTTCACTAAACGTAGGCTTGTGGGCACCCAGGCAGCCCATTCTCCTGCTCCTTGAAGCAACCAGGACTCTGGTCCCTGCCCTTCCACACCAGTTGTATGACTGTTACTGATTGAATTGTGTCTTCAAAAAATATATAAATCTTATTCCCTATACATGTGGATATAATCCCATTGGGAATAGGATTTCCTTTGTTAAGGAAAGGAATAGGATTTCCTTTGTTAAGCACAGTGCTTACCTTGACCTTGCTTACCAGCTCATCTATAGTGAACAATTTCATATATTTTTTTTTTAACCTCATCGAAGATTCTGCTTCTAGGTATGGCTGGCATCTGTCTCTCTCCCAACCCCATAGCACCTTCCTACAGAATCAAAGCCTTCTTTTCAAATTTACAATCTCTTCCAGGGGTAGATGGCCCAGTAAGCCAGGTAAGCACAGGCTTACCTGTGCTTATTTACTAATCTGTAGTGAACAATTTCACTTTGATGTGGTGAAACTAAGGATAGCTTCCCTGTTTGTGAACAGGAGAGAGTGAGGTGAATTCTCTCAGATATGGTGAAATCCACGTGGAATTATTCACTACAGATGATCCAGTAAGCACTGTGCTTACCTTGCCTGTTGGATAATCCACTCCTGACTTTCGAGATATAAAAGGAGCAGGTTAGGTGCAGAAGGAAGCATAAACAGAGGGAAAGATAGACTCCACATGAAGATTGCCAAGGAGCTGAGGAACAGAAGCTGAGCAGAGACAAAGACCTTCCCCTAGAGCTGACAGGGAGAGGAAGCCTTCCCTTAGGGCCAGCCCCCTTAACGTGGACTTTTAGCCTCTGAAACTGTGAGAAAATAAACTTCTGCTTGTTAAAGTCACTCATGTGTGGTATTTTTGTTACTGCAGCACTAAGAAACTAAGACAACGCCCTTGAGCCAACCAATCTGTCCTCAGAGCCTCAGGCCTCTCATCCGGATAACGTCCATGTCCTCTGGCTGCCGCTGCAGCTGTCACAGCTCACTAAGTAACCCAACTGGAATACACTCTTTTCCTTAAAGCCCTTCTACTTAATCAGTGTTTAATAAACAGACTCGACTAGAATGGAAAGGGGTTAAGGATCCCCTAACATATACTTGAGACTTTCTCTCTAGAAATAATGAGTTTTGAAAAAGCTCAAAAAGGAAAAGACTTTGGGGAGAAATTTAGGCAGCTTACTCACATTCTCAGAGAATTTATCACACTCTCTCCTGCATACAAACAGGGAAGCTATCCTTAGTTCAGTGTGTGACTGGGACATTGAAAGCCCATTTGAGGAGGTTTGGGGATTTATTCTCTGAAGGACAGATCAGGAGGCAGTGCCCATTTTCCTGCATGGAGCTTGCCCTGGAGATGTCCCTGCCCAGTGCCCAGCTGACCAGCGATTGTCCAGGAGTGAGGATCAGTGTCTGACAGGAAACGTGGGAGCCACCGGCACTGGTTGCCAAGAGCACCAACATGGATGCCTCAAGACACAAAAGAGGGTGAACTGAGACTTTACTCCTTCCTCCTAACTCTGACCCAGACCTGCAAGAGGGATTTAACTTAGGAGCACTTCAGATCCAGAACAGATTAGAGCACCACCCCCCAGAGTAAGTCACCATCCCAGAAGACCACGCCAAGCCCCCTTCACAGGGAAAGAAGAAAGAGCGGGGACCTTCCTGCCTGCACCAGCCCTGGTGCATGCATGGTGCACGAGCCTAGGTGCTCTCCTGATTATAACAGTAACATATGCTCATGAGGAGAATTTAGAAAGTACACACACACACACAACTAAAATAATTATCAACCATAATGTGTCTGGCCTGACCAGGCCATTTGACATGAGCTGTGGTTTGTTGGGGGCTTATTGCATGTCGTGCACTGTGCCAAGTTCTTTACAGACATTGACTCATTTCATCCCCATAACCACCTATGAGATAACAGACAATTCCAATTGTACAGACAAGCGAGGGAAGAGATGCTTAGATAGGTTAATTCACACCAAATCAAGCAGCTTTTAAGGAGGAAGTGAATTTGGATTCCAAAGCCGGGTATCTTACCGACTGTGCCAGGCTGGTCCTCTTGGAAAGGTGAGGACTGAGGTTTCTTGCAGTGGCATCAACTTGGCATCATTCGGTTTTTTACATTATTTATTTTGCCATCAGGGTCCAATGAACCCTTTTTATTTTTTATAGTCATTTGATAAATAATTTACAGAAGTGAAAATAACAAAATAAGAATTTAAACATAGTAAATCAAATTTTCCATATTCAATTTTAGTCATTATTCCACATTTTCTTGGTTTTGGTTAATACGTGTGCATATATGTATATAAATACACATATCAAAAAGAAACCAAACTCATAGCCGTTAAGTCTATTCTGACTCATAGTGACCCTATATGACAGAGTGGAACTGCCCCATAGAGTTTCCAAGGAGCACTTGGTGGACTCAAACTGCCCATCTTTTGGTTAGGAGCCATATAGCACTTAACCACTACACTACCAGGGTTTCCATCCATCCGTACATACATACATATGTACATAGGTACATGTGTGTACACACACACACATATATATGTATACACATATATGTACCTGAAATGGGCAATGGCCTTTGAATGCAACTGCTTGTTCATCAGTTGTCATGTTGTTATTCATTTATTTACTGAACAAACATGTTATACATGTCTACTCAGTTGCTGGTGCTGTAGCAGGCGCTGAAGATGAATCAGACCCAAGCCTTGCCCTTGAGGGCTCGCAACCTAGAAGCAGAGAGACAGAATGAGAGGTAAATCCAGACACAGTCTGATAAATGCTATCAGGGGTATGTATGAAATACCCCTGGATTATGGTTTAGGATGCAGAGAGGGATTGAGTCAAGGATCACAGGAAGCTTCACAGAGGACGTAGCATTTGGGTTGAGCCTGGAACCATGGCTTCTAGTTTACCAGCTAAAGAAGCAAGGTTAGTGGTGGTATTCTAGGCAGGGGGCCTTCAAGAGCAGCAGCATGTGGTGTGAGAGATGAAGAGTAGGGTTAGAAAGGCTGTCTGTAAAGAGGAGTGGGGGATGCGTCAAGGCTGGCTGGGCTCTCTCTCTTCTCAGCTCACCTCCATCCCAAGGGTCAGCTCCCAGAACAGGCCAGCAGAGCCAGGCAGTGCCTGCCCTCACGGAACTACCGTCAGTTCAATAAGGAGTGACACGTACTCAGCTGGTGATACATAGGCCTAGGGACAGTTGGAGACATTTCCTTGCCCTAGCAGAAGAGCTACTTTATTGAGCACTTGCTCTGTGGTAGGCATTTTGCTAAAGCACGTCATCTAAATTATCTCATTTACTTCTCACCATGCACTAGCAAGTACGTTCGTACCCTACGTGGACGAGGAAGCAGATGCTGGAGAGTTTCCATGACTTGCCCAAAATCGCACTGCCAGGATTTAATCCCAATCTGCCTGATTCCAAAGCCCAAGCTATGTTAGTGTTAACTGTGGCCTGGGGAGGGTGGGGCAGTGGTGACTCGGTGGTAGAACTCTCGCCTCCCACGTGGGAGACCCAGGTTAGATCCCAGCCAATGCACACCTCATGCACAGCCACCGTTCATCTGTCATTGGAGGCTTGTGTGTCACTATGATGTTGCGCAGGTTTCAGCAGAGCTTCCAGACTAAGACAGACTAGGAAGAAATGCCTGGTGATCTACTGCCAAAAATCAGCCAATGAAAAACCTATGGATCACAAGGGTCCGATCCCAATCTGATCATGGGAACGGTGGAGGATTGGGCAGCATTTTTTCACCCTGTGTGTAGGGTCGCCATGAGTCAGGGGCCTGCTAACAACACAGACTTACTGAACCAGGACCTCTGGACTGGGGCCTGGGAATGTGCATCTTGGTAAGTCTTCCTGGAGACTCTGAGGCATGCCAGCATTTGAGAATCCCTACCCTGTGCTGTCATGCCTGCCTACCCCTGCCAGGGGGCTGAGAGGAAGATGAATGACTGGGAGAAGGGCAAGCTGTTCAGACAGAGGAACCAGAATCCACCAAGCCCCACTGATCAGGAAGACAGTGGAGCTTTCAGGAACTGCAGGCAAAAGTGAGGGTCTGGAAGGGCACCCCGCCTCAGGTCCTGTGAGAGGCCGGGTCCCCCCACATCCTCCTCACACACATATCTCTAACCTTCAGCCAGTCCCAAGACAAGATCCCGGTGCTCTGAGGTACTGGTGTTCAGAGAAGCCATGAGGCAGCGCCGTGCCGGCCCACTGGACCCCCTGACTGAAGGTGACAGCCCTGTGCACCCTACCTTCTACTCCGCTCTGCTTTGAGTGTAGCCTGCTCTGAATGTGGGGCAAACTGCTGCTAATGAGGATGGCCATCCTTAGCGGGGAGGGGGCCCAGGGTCAAAAACACGCTTGGGGAGGGGGGCACTTTACTGATGTCGTCTCGTTTTGTCCTCCAACAGCAGGTGAGAGAGGGTTGACTATCTCCATTTTACAGATGAGGAAGATAAGGGCTGAGATGGGGAGTGCAGAGATAGAGGGTGAGGGGGACTGGGTGAAGGGAGTACTGTCTCCTGATTTGTTCTGATCTGGGCAGGAAAAGCTGGTAGCTGTCACAGAAGTGGTCACTGCAGGGATCAGTAGGGAGGCCTAGCTCCGGCAGGGTAGGACTCAGAAGCACTAGCAGAGGGCCTGCCCCAGAGAAGGGACTCCCAAAGTGATACCACTATAATTGTTATCTAAGGAGCCCCAGTGGTACAAATAGTTAAACACTTGGCTTTTATTGGAAAGGTTTGTCAGTTCTAACACCACCAACGGCTCTATGGGAGAAAGACCCAGTGATTCTGCTTCCATAAAGATTACAGCCCAATGATCACAAAACCCTGTGGGGCAGGTCTACTGTGTCACATAGGGTCACTATGAGTTGAAATCGACTTGACAGCACCTAACAACAACAACAACAATTATCTAATCATGCATTCATCGGGCTTTTCAGAATACCTCCTCTGAGCAGATCACTGTTCATATGTTGTTTCTAATCCTCACAGTCTTGGCCCTGCCACTTGGCCTGTGATGGCGGATACCTGGGGAGTATTCGTACCACAGCCTCTAGAGTCACTCAGGCACCGAGGTTAAAGGCAGGTTTAGGGTCAGCAAACCTGAGTTCAAATCCCGCTCTGCCACCTACCAGGTGCGGGACCTTGGAAGACCACTGTCCTCCCAGGGGAAGGTGCTCTTTTCCCATTTTCACAGTGACAGGAAACTTGAGAGGTAAGAGCACAGACTTGCCTGACTAGAATCCACGCTCCCAGCCACCTTGCTGTGCTGTTTCCCCAGGGTGGCCCCACTGGCTTCAGAATCTTCTGGGGTGCTTGAAAGAGTGCAGAGTCCTGGCCCTGCCTCCCATTCACTAACTCTGAATCTCAACAGTGAGGCCCTGGAAGCTAAATTTTTTCACAAGCTCCATGGGTGATTCCTGTTACCTCAGCTCCAGTCTTTAAGCAGGTCTGTGCATAGTAGCAGGAGCCCTGGTGGCACAGTGGTTAAGAGCTCCACTGCTAACTAAAAGGTCAGCAGTTCAAATCCACCAGCCACTTCTTGGAAACCCTATGATAGGGCAGTTCTGCTCTGTCCTACAGGGTTGCTATGAGTCGGAATCGACTCGGCAGCAACGGGTTTATGGTATGCATAGCAGCCAGGAGACCTGGTAGCCAAACAGTTAAGCGTTCAGCTGCTAACCAAAGGTTGGTGGTTCGAACTCACCCAGTGGCTCCAAGGTAGAAAGACACGATAATCTGCTTCTGTAAAGATTACAGCTAGAAAGCCCGATGGAGCAGTTCTACTCTGTCACATGGGGTCGCTATGAGTCGGAATTGACTTAACGGCACCCAACAACAACAACATGCACAGCAGCATGCAGAAGTAGCCCGTGCTCCAGGAATACAAAAAATTGCTAAGGCGCTGAAAGTGTCCCTGGTGGTGCAGATGATTAATGGACTTGGCTGCTGACCGGAAAGTTGGAGGTTTGAGTCCCCCCAGAGGCATCTCAGAAGGCCTGGTGATCTACTTCTGAAAAAAATCAGTCATTGATAACCCTATGGAGCACAGTTTTACTCTGGCGTACATGGGGTTGCCATGAGTTGGAATCAACTTGATGGCAACTGGTTTGTTGCTGAAAGTTAATAGAGACAGAGCCCCCTCTGTGGCTGCCATGATGTCTCTGACCAGAGGAGGTAACCAAACTACCATAACCTGCTGTGGGTCAGTGGGAACAACAGAAAACCAGGCATGATGTCTCTGACCAGAGGAGGTAACCAAACTACCATAACCTGCTGTGCGTCAGTGGGAACAATAGAAAACCAGGTCTGAGACTTCCCTGCTAATAATTCTATCAATTGCTTAGGGAAAAGGAACTGGCGATGACATTAGAACTTCATTGCAATTATCCTGGTGTATTTCAATTTTTTTAATTTATATTTAGGTTATGAATTTATTAAATTCACTATTAGTCTGTGTTCAATGCTCCTCAATCTTTGTTCTGCTTCTAAAATTCCCAGTCAAAAGGCGGAGGGGTGCGCACTTAAAAGATCTTTAATAAACACTTGTTGTCAGTTGCAGGGGTGGTGGCTTAATCCCCCATAGTCATCATCAGAGCCACCTTCCAGATGTCCCAAATTATATGCAGTTTAAGTAAAGGCAGCATACATGCCATGTAGATGCGGTTTTGCAACAAAACCTTTAGCTCACCCCTGCGCCAACTATATTGCTGTCCCTCCTACCTCTTCTGGGAGTGCCTGGGCGGTGCGAACAGTTAACACACTCACCAAAATGTTGGCAGTTCAAGACTACCAGAGGCATCTCAGAAGAAAGGCCTGGGATCTACTTCTGAAAAATTAGCCACTAAAAACCCTATGGGAGGAAGAAAAGAGGGAATTTTTGCTTAGGGGGCATTGAGTTTATATTATTGGTGGTAGAAGAAATTGGAAAAGAATAGTGAGAATGGTTGCAAAACTTGAAGAATGTAATCAACGTCACTGAATTATACATGCAAAAATTGCTGGGGAAAAAACCCAACCCTATAGAGTGCAGTTCTACTCTGACATACATGGGGTTGCCATGAGTCAGTATCAGCTCGAGGGCAAGTGAGTAATACCTTTTCTATAGGCCTTTAGGAGCTTCCAGGGTTTCTTTCTGGAACACAGTGGACCAACCAGCAATTGCTGTAGAGTCCAGAATGGTGAACATCATCTCAGAAAGATGCCTTTCTGCCTCTCTGAATCATGGCTGACTTCTGCCCTTACAGCCTGGGTTTGGCTCAGGGAACTAGCCTCACACACACCCACAGCTGGGGAAATTCGGCCTGTCTACCTGCATCTGCATTCCAGCCCACCCCCATTCCCTCTCCCCTATCCCTCAGTTTAGGAGCCCTGGGGATGCGACAGTTAAACACTTGGCTGCTAACCAAAAGGTTGGCGGTTTGATCCCACCCAGCGGCTCCGTAGGTGAAAAGACCTGGCAATCTGCTCCTGTAAATATTACAGCCTAGAAAACCCTATGGGGCAGTTCTACTCTGTCACATGTTGCTGCTATGAGTTGAAATGGACTTGATGGTACCTAACAACAAACAACATCACTCAGTTGGGCTCAGCTACAGCACTTGGCTGAATTACAGGTGATGCTCGACAACTTCTTGTTGTTTGATTGATTGATTAATTTGTTGCTATGGAAACTGTCAGATTATAAGGCAACAGCGGGACTTCTTCCTGACTTCCTGCTTGACAACACACTATGAGCTTGCTCCTCCTCCACGCACTATCCCCTCTGGGTCAGGAGGAATAACTGAAACCTGAAACTCCAGGAAAAAGGGGGCAATGTTGGTGTCTTAGTCATCTAGTGCTGCTATAACAGAAATACTACAAGTGGATGGCTTTAACAAAAGAGGTTTATTTTCTCACCATAAAGTAGGCTAAAAGTCCAAATTCAGGGCATCAGCTCCAGGGGAGGCTTCCTCTCTCTCTTGGCTCTGGAAGAAGGTCCTTGTCCTCAATCTTCCCACAGTTGAGGAGCTTCTCAGGCGAAGGGACCCCAGGTCCAAAGGACACACTCTGTTCCTGGTGCTGCTTTCTTGGTGTATGAGGTCCCCAACTCTCTGCTTGCTTCCCTTTTATCTCTTGAGAGAGAAAAGGTTTGCAGGCCCCACCCCAGGGAAACTCCCTTTACATTGGATCAGGGAGGTGATCTGAATAAGGGTGGTATTACAATCCCACCCAAATCCTCTTAACATAAAATTACAATCACAAAATGGAGGGCAACCACACAATACTGGGAATCATGGCCTAACCAAGTTGATACACAGATTTTTTCGGGGGGGGGCATAATTCAATCCATGACATTCCAGTATTTCTGTCTTAGTCATCTAGTGCTGCTACAACAGAAATACCTCAAGTGTATGGCTTTGACAAAGAGAAGTTTATTTTCTCACAGTAAAGTAGGCTAAAAGTCCAAATTCAGGTTGTCAGCTCCAGGAGAAGTCTTTCTCTCTCTGTTGGCAGGCTCATCAATCTTCACCCAGACTAGGAGCTTCTCAGCACAGGGATCTAGGAACCAAAGGATGCACTAGACTCCTGACTCTTCTTGCTTTGTGGTAATGAGGTCCCTCTCCTCTTCGCTTGCTTCTCTCTTTTATATCTCAAAAAGATTGACTCAAGATACGACCTGATTCTGTATATTGAGTCCTGCCTCATTAACATAACTGCCTCTAATCCTGCCTCATTAACATCATAGAGGTTAGGATTTATAACACATCGGATAATCACATCAGATGACAAAATGGTAGACGACCACATAATACTGGGAATCATGGCCTAGCCAAGATGACACACATTTTGGGGGGGACACAATTCAATCCATAACAAGCCTCTTGGATAGAAAATGAATAGGAAACAATGTTACATAAATTGGAGAAGAGTTTAAATGTGTTTATTTAATAAATTATCACTTTAGTACAAAAAATACCACACGAGACAATTACAGGGATTCTAAAAAAAAAACCAAACCAAACCCGCTGCCATGGAGTCGATTCCGACTCATAGCGACCCTATAGGACAGAGTAGAACTGCCCCATAGAGTTTCCAAGGAGCACCTGGTGGATTTGAACTGCAGACCTTTCTGTTAGCAGCTGCAGCACTTAACCACTACGCCACCAGGGTTTCCACAGGGATTCTAAAAGATATTAATTCATAGACCCTGTGGACTTTGTGTCTAGAAATTGGACACAAGTTTGTAAGATGAATTTCTTCTTCTCAAGGAATCTCTGTGGTGGTACTTGTAACCTTTTTTGAAGGTAACATCAATATTCTAAACTTGTGGTCCTTTTTGAATGAGCTACCCAGGACTGATGACTCTGTCCCCAGTAAACCTCCCTGGGCTTAGAGTAAATGTTCCAAAAACATTAGTGATTTTAAGCATCATCAAAATGTCTCTAAAACCCATTGCTGTTGAGTCAATTCCAACTCTTAGCAACCCTATAGGAGACCATAGAACTGCCCCACAGGGTTTCCAAAGATTGGCTGGTGAGTGAATTCAAACTGCTGAGCTTTTGGTTAGCAGCCAACCTCTTAACCACTGCACCACCAGGGCTCCAAAATGGCTCTAGGGAAGCTGAATTCACTGCACTTATTGCTGATGGAGCTTTGCTAGACCTACACTGCATGCTGGTGGGTACACCTGGAGCATCTCTGGGCAGCACAAAGGTGATTGATCCAGAGAGGTCAAAGCCTAAGTCTTGGCCTCTTTGACCCTGTGCATCACTCTCACTGGTATTTGCATTTCAAGAGAGTTCAAGCAGCAGCTCCTCTTTTTTTTTTTTTTAAATAATGTGTTTTATTTTTGTTGTTTTGTTATACACAGAAAGACATATAATTCAACGGTTTCTACATGTACGATTCAGTGAGAATTCACCCTCTTTTTCCCTAATTATTCCTCCACCATTAACATAAACTCCCTGCCCCCTAAGCTTCCTATCTAACCTTTCGAGTTGTTGTTGTCAGTTTGATTCCATATAGCTAGTCCTTTAAAATAATACAATTCTCAAGGTAGACATTCTTTATTAGTTAAGCTAAACATTGTTTGGTTTAAAGAAGACTTCAGGGAATATTTTTGGTTTAATGAGGCAGCTCCTCTTTGAACAGGCCCCCAGCTATCCCTGCAGAGCTAGTAATACTCTTGCTTGTGCCCCCAGGACAATTATCAAACGTGTGTGAAAGTGATGTGTTCATTAGGAGCTAACGAGCAGTGCCCCATGCCCTCTTTCCCTCTGCCACAGCAACTAGCAATGCTACAGACAGTGGCTGCTGTGGTAGCCTGGTCCTGGAGTCAGAATAGCATGGAGGTCATAGACAGGTAGCACGAGATTTGTCAATTAAAGAGATTGATAGTTGAGGATTGCTTGTCACTGCAGCATTAATTGACGTATACTAAGTGATTCAATTCTGTTTTAGACTCACTGTACTATAACAATTTTATTTAAAAGTTTGTCTTCCTAACCATGAATGTTATAGGGGCAAGACCATGTCTTATTCATGTCTGATTCTCCATCTCCCAGCAAAGTGTCAGCATGCATTCATGTACATGTTGTTGTTGGCTGCCATCGAGTGGATTCTGACTCGTAGAGTCCCCATGCGACAGAGTAGAACTGACCCATAGGGTTATATTAGCTGTAATCTCTACTGAAGCACATCGCCAGCTCTTTCTCCCCCAGAGCTGCTGGGTAGGTTTGAACTGCCAACCTTTTGGTTACCAGAGGAGCATTTAACTGTTGTGCTACCAGGGCTCCTTCTCATGTACATAATGTGCCCTTATTAATATATGGGAACTGAATGAATTAACCTGAAGTGTGGTCTATTTGAGACATTGCTGTATTCATAGATGGGTTCATAACATTGGCACAGCTATACTTTTTTCAGAATCTGAATGTCTTTAGATTCTGTTTCTTTCCCTCTTCTCATGGTACTTTGGCCAAAGAGCATCCACCACAACGTCACAGATTATTTCCACACATTCAGCAGCTCTCCTGCTTGTTTAAGACATCATGCCTCCATCTGTTCATTCACTCATCTATACATACGTTCATTTATTCATCACAAATTGTCTGAGTGCTGTAAAAAAATGGCATAGTGCACTTACAAAAATACTTCATGGGGCTAGGGAGCAATTGGCAAACAAAAGTAGAAGGTGCACTTTTTTTGTGTAAAAATACGGTATATGCTAAGCTGGGAATACAAAGACGTATAAAATGTAGATCTTGTTCTAAAGGAGATCAGTCTAGTGGGGAAAACAGACAAGCAAACAGATGTGAAAAATGTATCATGCAACAAAAAAGATTTATGAAAACATTAGAGGTCTTTACATTTTTTTCCTTACAAAGAAAATCTTTAAGTTTTAGAAGTACTGATGTAGTTCAGTACCCCTATTTTTCAGATAAGGAAACTGAGGACTTGCCTAGCGCCCTGCTGGGTGGCCTACGATGCCTGAGAAACAGGAGTGGCTGACCTGAGCTAATAAAGGATGAGAGGTTGGAGCCAGATCTCAGCTTGAACTTGTCAGTCTGGCTCTCCAGCTCCCCCTTCCTAACACAGCACATAGAGTTTCTGTGGAAATTAAAAAGCAAGAGCCAAATTGATAATATTATGTAAGTCTGGAGCCACATCTATTATCAGACCACAGGGCTTCTCTAATGAAACACTCCTGGGAATCTGACATTGTTGTTCTCCCTTTGTGTGCTCCAGCTAATAGGAGCCCTGACTGCCAGAGCTCCAGAATGCAAGTGGCCGAGCCAGCTGGGTCCAAGTGTTTGGAGTTGGAGGAAGATGTTAGGGCTTAGCTAAGCTGGACACGCCATGGCCTTTTTCCCTCTGAGGAAGCCTGAATGGCCTAGTGAGTAGAGTATGGCCTTTGGCCTGGACAGATTGGGCTCAAATTCTCGTTCGGACACTTAATAGCTGTGTGATGATGTGCTAGTATCTTAGTCTTTTAGATCCTCAGTTTCTTCACCTGTAAAATGGGAGTAATAACATAGAGTTGTTGAGAAGGTTAATTGAATAATCTATGTAGGGTCACTGTGAGTCAGAATTGACTGAATGGCACACAACAACAACAACAGCAACAGTGACATGTAAAGCACAGAGCTAGCCCATGACAATCCACATCATCTGGCAGATGCCACTGTTCCCAGGGTTATGGCTAAACCAGATAATGTATACAAAGTGCTTAGGCCAAAGGTTGTTCAACACAAATTAGCCATTATTACTTTCATTATCAGTATTATATATAGAACATGAAATTCTTAAGAAACCAAATTTGGAGTTGAGAATGCCCAAATAAAGGCAAAAACAGGTTTTTGTTTTTGTTTTTGTATTTTTTGTGGATAGCTTCATGCTGTTTTTTTTTTTTTTTTCCTTGCAGAGAGTTGAAGCTGTTCAGGAGACAGTGTTTGCCTCGAAGCTCATTGCAGATTCCAGCAGATTTCACTTAGATGAACAGCTTGGCTTCAGAAAGGGACACATAGATTGCAGGCAAGCACCCCATGAGCACAGTTAACAGAGCCTATTAAAACCATGAAACACTAAAATTGAATGCAAAAGATCTGCTATGCTTCATCCCAAGTTTTATAGGGCTCTGAAGCACAACTGCCTGGAGAAATCACTTTTTGTGACCCAATGTGATGAAGATAAAATGCCAGCAGATCTGGACCAGAGCCAGGGGAGATTGGGTGCCATAAGCTCTCTCTCAGCTTTTAAGACATATGTAGCCATAAAATGAGTACAACATCCAAAAACAATCTTGCCTAGGACTGGGAAATTATCTGCAGGGGGAAAGAAATTGAAGTTGCTTGACAAGCAAAGTCATTTTAACTCTCCATGGTTCTCAAATCACTCTGTTGCCCTAGGTGCCCACTAGTCCCAGTCTTCTCCATGTCAGGAGCAAGGCGGGCAGAGACTGATGGAGTAGAGCAATGTCAGGGTGTACCTAGGCCAGCCTGGAGCCAGGTAGTTCGTAATTTGAGGATTGAGGGCAAGTTGAGAGTCAGGATGAGGCATGTAGAAGAGAATCAGGGGGACCCAATCCCTCCAGTGGTGGCCAGAACCAAACATCTAAACCAAGATGATGTGGGCAGGTTCTTCTCATCTAGTGTCTTAGTCTCCTCCTATGGCTGCCATAACAAAATACCACAAGGGGGTGGCTTTAAAGAACAGAACTTTATTGTCTCACAGTTCTGTTGGCTAGAAGTCCAAATTAGGATTTTGGCTGCATTGATTCCTCCTAGGGGCTTTGAGAGAATAGCCGTTCCATGCCTCTCTCCCAGTCTCTCGTGGCTGCTGGCAATCCTTGGATTCCTCGGTTTAGAGGGGGATGCTCACATGCTGTCTTCTCCCTGAGAGTATGACTCTGTTTCTGTGCCTGTCCTTCTCTTTTTTAAGACACCACTCAGAAGGGATTAGGATTAGGATCCGCCCTGTTAATTTAGCAGATAACATCTGCAAAGAGAAACCCGATTTCCCCAAACAAGGTCACATTCATCAGAGCAGGAGTTACAGCTTCAACATACCTTTTTCGGGGACACAATTTAATTCATAACACCTAGGAAGTTTTCTAGAGCCATCATCTTCCTTTCAATTCACAGAAACATGTCACTGCCCTCTCAAAATGTCCAGCTATGAGTTGACCACAGTCTTCCATTTGTCACACGAAAGGGCAGAGTCCAATGGATTTTTAATTCTCATGACCTGAAAATCAGTGTATTCACAGCAGTTCGTTAACTGGGCTTGCCCTATTCTAAATCCTTCCAATGGCTTTGAATTTGACACTATTAAAATATACATCTATGTATCCATTCACTTGCCAACAAATAGATATTGCTACTATATGCCTTCTTTCTCAAAATGTCACAATCTCCTCTCCCACCCCATATGGTGACATTTTCCTCTTCCATCCTTCTTATAATTCCTCCTTTTCTGTGTAAGAAGCTTCCTTACTGCAAGCATTGTGGTATAAATTATACAATGTCTGTGATCCTTAACGGACTACATAATTTTATTTATATCTTTATTTGCTTTTATGTTATACAGTAAAGAGTGTTATATGGTGTTATGGATTGAATTGTGCCCCCCACAAAACGTGTGTCAACTTGGCTAGTTCATGATTCCCAGTATTGTGTGATTGTCCACATTTTGGCACTCTGCAGGGGTCTACCACACCCTGGGAGGTGATCCCAAAACTTGGTCAAGGTCAATTCTGTTTGTCTAACTTTCTCCTCCACATAATTTCAAAGGCAAAAGTAGGCCAGGGGCCAGGGCCCTCAGGTGAGTGTGATGGGCAGTCAGCTTGGAGAGTCAACAGAAATGGCAAACAGGAAGTGATGCTGACCTCACCTCCCCTGCAGCAATAAAGCCATGTTCCCAAATAAATGCCAACAGCACAGAAACCCCAGGGGTTGTTTCTCTCTCTGTTTTCCTATAAACATTATAAAAATAACATAACAGTTTTTAAATGTCAAAAAGGTAGAGAAATGAAGTCATCCATCCTTTCAAAATCCTAACCCACAGAATACAAAACATTTACAAAAAATGACAAAGAGAAACCAGATAACTGGGAGCTCCTAAAAATCAAACACCTATGCTCATCTAAAGACTTCACCAAAAGAGTAAAAAGACCACCTACAGACTGGGAAAAAAATTTTCAGCTATGACATCTCCAACCAGCGCCTGATCTCTAAAATCTATATGATTCTCTTAAAACTCAACCCAAAAAGACAAACAACCCAATTAAAAATTGGGCAAAGGATATGAACACGCACTTCACTAAAGAAGATATTCAGGCGGCTAACAGATACATGAGGAAATGCTCTCGATCATAGGCCATTAGAGAAATGCAAATTAAAACTATGTTGAGATTCCATCTCACTCCAACAAGGCTGGCATTAATCCAAAAAAACACAAAATAATAAATGTTGGAGAGGCTGTGAAGAGATTGGAACACTTATACACTGCTGGTGGGAATGTAAAATGGTACCACTGCTTTGGAAATCTATCTGGTGTTTCCTTAAAAAGCTAGAAATAGAACTACCATATGACCCAGCAATCCCACTCCTCAGAATATATCCTAGAGAAATAAGAGCCTTTACACGAACAGATATATGCACACCCATGTTAATTGCAGCGCTGTTTATAACAGCAAAAAGCTGGAAGCAACCAAGGTGTCTATCAACGGACGAATGGATAAATAAATTATGGTACATTCACACAATGGAATACTATGCATCAATAAAGAACAGTGATGAGGCGGGGCCAAGATGGCGGACTAGGTAGATGCTACCTCGGATCCCTCTTGCAACAAAGACTCGGAAAAACAAGTGAATCAATCACATACATAACAATCTACGAACCCTGAATAACAAACACAGATTTAGAGATGGAAAATGAACAAATACGGGGAAGCAGTGATTGTCTTCGGAGCCTGGAGCCAGCGTCCCAGTCAGCGGATTTTCTGGAAAAACTAGTTTCCCAGTGATGGCTCGGAGACAGCAGTCCATATCAAACCACATAAGGAAGCAGACCATGACAGCTTCTACAACCCCCCAAACTAAAGAATCAAAATCTTTCCCAAATGAAGATACAATCCTGGAATTATCAGATACAGAATATAAAAAACTAATTTACAGATTGCTTCAAGACATCAGAAACGAAATAAGGCAAACTGCAGAAAAAGCCAAGGAACACACTGATAAAACAGTTGAAGAACTCAAAAAGATTATTCAAGAACATAGTGGAAAAATTAATAAGTTGCAAGAATCCATAGAGAGACAGCATGTAGAAATCCAAAAGATTAACAATAAAATTACAGGATTAGACAACGTAATAGGAAGTCAGAGGAGCAGACTCGAGCAATTAGAATGCAGACTGGGACATCTGGAGGACCAGGGAATTGACACCAACATAGGTGAAAAAAAATCAGATAAAAGAATTAAAAAAAATGAAGAAACCATAAGAATCATGTGGGACTCTATCAAGAAGGATAACTTGTGGGTGATTGGAGTCCCAGAACAGGGAGGGAGGACAGAAAACACAGAGAAAATAGTTGAAGATCTCCTGACAGAAAACTTCCCTGACATCATGAAAGACGAAAGGATAGCTATCCAAGATGCTCATCGAACCCCATTTAAGACGGATCCAAAAAGAAAAACACCAAGACATATTATCATCAAACTTGCCAAAACCAAAGATAAAGAGAAAATTTTAAAAGCAGCCAGGGAGAAAAGAAAGGTTTCCTTCAAGGGAGAATCGATAAGAATAAGTTCAGACTACTCAGCAGAAACCATGCAGGCAAGAAGGGAATGGGACGACATATACAGAGCAATGAACGAGAAAAGCTGCCAGCCAAGGATCATATATCCAGCAAAACTCTCTCTGAAATATGAAGGCGAAATTAAGATATTTACAGATAAACACTAGAGAATTTGCAAAAACCAAACCAAAGCTACAAGAAATACTAAAGGATATTGTTTGGTCAGAAAACCAATAACATCAGACACCAGCACAACACAAGGTCACAAAACAGAACATCCTGATATCAACTCAAATAGGGAAATCACAAAAACAAATTAAGATTAATTAAAAAAAAATGCTCATAACAGGGAATCACTGAAGTCAATACGTAAAAGATCACAATAATCAAAAAGAAGGACTAAACACAGGAGGCATAGAACTGCCATAAGGAGAGTGATACAGGGCGATATAGAACAATACAAGTTAGGTTTTTACTTAGAAAAATAGGGGTAAATAATAAGGTAACCACAAAGAGGTATAACAACTCCATAACTCAAGAAAAAAGCCAAGAAAAATGTAACGACTCAACTAACATAAAGTCAAACACTACGAAAATGAGGATCTCACAATTTACTAAGAAAAACGTCTCAGCACAAAAAATTATGTGGAAAAATGAAATTGTTAACAACACACACAAAAAGGCATCAAAATGACAACACTAAACACTTATTTATCTATAATTACGCTGAATGTAAATGGACTAAATGCACCAATAAAGAGATAGAGAGTCTTGGACTGGATAAAGAAACACGATCCGTCTATATGCTGCGTACAAGAGACACACACACCTTAGACATAGAGACACAAACAAACTAAAACTCAAAGGATGGAAAAAAATATATCAAGCAAACAATAAGCAAAAAAGAAGAGGAGTAGCAATATTAATTTCTGACAAAATAGACTTTAGACTTAAATCCACCACAAAGGATAAAGAAGGACACTATATAATGATAAAAGGGACAATTGATCAGGAAGACATAACCATATTAAATATTTATGCACCCAATGACAGGGCTGCAAGATACATAAATCAAATTTTAACAGAACTGAAAAGGGAGATAGACACCTCCACAATTATAGTAGGAGACTTCAACACAGCACTTTCGGAGAAGGACAGGACATCCAGTAAGAAGCTCAATAGAGACACGGAAGACCTAATTACAACAATCAACCAACTTGACCTTATTAACTTATACAGAATTCTCCACCCAACAGCTGCAAAGTATACTTTTTTTTCTAGTGCACATGGAACATTCTCTAGAATAGACCACATATTAGGTCATAAAAAAAACCTTTGCAGAGTCCAAAACATCGAAATATTACAACGCATCTTCTCAGACCACAAGGCAATAAAACTAGAAATCAATAACAGAAAAACTAGGGAAAAGAAATCAAGCACTTGGAAACTGAACAATACCCTCATGAAAAAAGACTGGGTGATAGAAGACATCAAGGAGGGAATAAGGAAATTCATAGAATGCAACGAGAATGAAAATACTTCCTATCAAAACCTCTGGGACACAGCAAAAGCAGTGCTCAGAGGTCAATTTATATCGATAAATGCACACATACAAAAAGAAGAAAGAGCCAAAATCAGAGAACTGTCCCTACAACTTGAACAAATAGAAAGTGAGCAACAAAAGAATCCATCAGGCACCAGAAGAAAACAAATAATAAAAATTAGAGCTGAACTAAATGAATTAGAGAACAGAAAAACAATTGAAAGAATTAACAAAGCCAAAAGCTGGTTCTTTGAAAAAATTAACAAAATTGATAAACCATTGGCTAGACTGACTAAAGAAATACAGGAAAGGAAACAAATAACCCGAATAAGAAACGAGAAGGACCACATCACAACAGAACCGAACGAAATTAAAAGAATCATATCAGATTATTACGAAACATTGTACTCTAACAAATTTGCAAACCTAGAAGAAATGGGTGAATTCCTGGAAAAACACTACCTACTTAAACTAACACATTCAGAAGTCGAACAACTAAATAGACCCATAACAAAAAAAGAGATTGAAACGGTAATCAAAAAACTCCCAACAAAAAAAAGCCCTGGCCCGGACAGCTTCACTGCAGAGTTCTACCAAACTTTCAGAGAAGACTTAACACCACTACTACTAAAGGTATTTCAAAGCATAGAAAATGACGGAATACTACCCAACTCATTCTATGAAGCCACCATCTCCCTGATACCAAAACCAGGTAAAGACATTACAAAAAAAGAAAATTACAGACCTATATCCCTCATGAACATAGATGCAAAAATCCTCAACAAAATTCTAGCCAATAGAATTCAACAACATATCAAAAAAATAATTCACCACGATCAAGTGGGATTTATACCAGGTATGCAAGGCTGGTTTAATATTAGAAAAACCATTAATGTAATCCACCACATAAATAAAACAAAAGACAAAAACCACATGATCTTATCAATTGATGCAGAAAAGGCATTTGACAAAGTCCAACACCCATTTATGATAAAAACTCTCACCAAAATAGGAATTGAAGGAAAATTCCTCAACATAATAAAGGGCATCTGTGCAAAGCCAACAGCCAGCATCACTGTAAATGGAGAGAACCTGAAAGCATTTCCCTTGAGAACGGGAACCAGACAAGGATGCCCTTTATCACCGCTCTTATTCAACATCGTGCTAGAAGTCCTAGCCAGGGCGATTAGGCTAGACAAAGAAATAAAAGGCATCCGGATTGGCAAGGAGGAAGTAAAATTATGTCTATTTGCAGATGACATGATCTTATACACAGAAAACCCTAAGGAATCCTCCAGAAAACTACTGAAACTAATAGAAGAGTTTGGCAGAGTCTCAGGTTATAAAATAAACATACGAAAATCACTTGGATTCCTCTACATCAACAAAAAGAACATCGAAGAGGAAATCACCAAATCAATACCATTCACAGTAGCTCCCAAGAAGATAAAATACTTAGGAATAAATCTTACCAAGGATGTAAAAGACCTATACAAAGAAAACTACAAAGCTCTACTACAAGAAATTAACAAGGACATACTTAAGTGGAAAAACATACCTTGCTCATGGATAGGAAGACTTAACATAGTAAAAATGTCTATTCTACCAAAAGCCATGTATACATACAATGCACTTCTGATCCAAATTCCAATGTCATTTTTTAAGGTGATAGAGAAACAAATCACCAATTTCATATGGAAGGGAAAGAAGCCCCGGATAAGCAAAGCATTACTGAAAAAGAAGAAGAAAGTGGGAGGCCTCACTCTACCTGATTTCAGAAGCTATTATACAGCCACAGTAGTCAAAACAGCCTGGTACTGGTACAACAACAGGCATATAGACCAATGGAACAGAATTGAGAACCCAGATATAAATCCATCCACGTATGAGCAGCTGATATTTGACAAAGGACCAGTGTCAGTTAATTGGGGAAAAGATGGTCTTTTTAACAAATGGTGCTGGCATAACTGGATATCCATTTGCAAAAAAATGAAACAGGACCCATACCTCACACCATGCACAAAAACTATCTTCAAGTGGATCAAAGACCTAAACATAAGACTAAAATGATAAAGATCATGGAAGAAAAAATAGGGACAACCTTAGGAGCCCTAATACAAGGCATAAACAGAATACAAAACATTACCAAAAATGATGAAGAGAAACCAGATAACTGGGAGCTCCTAAAAATCAAACACCTATGCTCATCTAAAGACTTCACCAAAAGAGTAAAAAGACCACCTACAGACTGGGAGAGAATCTTCAGCTATGACATCTCCGACCAGCGCCTGATCTCTAAAATCTACATGATTCTGTCAAAACTCAACCACAAAAAGACAAACAACCCAATCAAAAAGTGGGCAAAGGATATGAACACACATTTCACTAAAGAAGATATTCAGGCAGCTAACAGATACATGAGAAAATGCTCTCGATCATTAGCCATTAGAGAAATGCAAATTAAAACTACGATGAGATTCCATCTCACACCAACAAGGCTGGCATTAATCCAAAAAACACAAAATAATAAATGTTGGAGAGGCTGCGGAGAGATTGGAACTCTTATACACTGCTGGTGGGAATGTAAAATGGTACAACCACTTTGGAAATCTATCTGGCGTTATCTTAAACAGTTAGAAATAGAACTACCATACAACCCAGAAATCCCACTCCTTGGAATATACCTCAGAGAAACAAGAGCCTTCACACAAACAGATATATGCACACACATGTTTGTTGCAGCTCTGTTTACAATAGCAAAAAGCTGGAAGCAACCAAGGTGTCCATCTACGGATGAATGGGTAAATAAATTGTGGTATATTCACACAATGGAATACCACGCATCGATAAAGAACAGTGACGAATCTGTCAAACATTTCATAACATGGAGGAACCTGGAAGGCATTATGCTGAACGAAATCAGTCAGAGGCAAAAGGTCAAATATTGTATAAGACCACTATTATAAGATCTTGAGAAATAGTATAAACTGAGAAGAACACATACTTTTGTGGTTACGAGGGGGGCAGGGAGGGAGGGAGGGAGAGGGTTTTTTACTGATTAATTAGCTGAAAAGAACTGCTTTAGGTGAAGGGAAGGACAACACTCAATACATGGAAGGTCAGCTCAACTGGACTGGACTGGACCAAAAGCAAAGAAGTTTCCGGGATAAACTGAATACTTCAAAGGTCAGCGGAGCAAGGGCGGGGGCTTGGGAATCATGGTTTAAGGGGACTTCTAAGTCAATTGGCAAAATAATTCTATCATGAAAACATTCTGCATCCCACTTTGAAATGTGGCGTCTGGGGTCTTAAAAGCTAACAAACAGCCATCCACGATGCATCAATTGGTCTCAACCCACCTGGAGCAAAGGAGAATGAAGAACACCAAGGTCACACGACAACTAAGAACCCAAGAGACAGAAAGGGCCACATGAACCAGAGACCTACATTATCCTGAGACCAGAAGAACTAGTTGGTGCCCGGCCACAATCGATGACTGCCCTCACAGGGAGCACAATAGAGAACCCCTGAGGGAGCAGGAGATAAGTGGGATGCAGACCCCAAATTCTCATAAAAAGACCATACTTAATGGTCTGGCTGTGACTAGAGGAATCCCGGCGGTCATGGTCCCCAAACCTTCTGTTGGCACAGGACGGGAACCATCCCCGAAGACAATTCATCAGACATGAAAGGGACTGGACAGTGCGTGGGAGAGAGATGCTGATGAAGAGTAAGCTAATTATATCAGGTGGACACTTGAGACTGTGTTGGCACCTCCTGTCTGGAGGGGGGATGGGAGGATAGAGAGAGTTGGAGGCTGGCAAAGTTCTCATGAAAGGAGAGACCTGGAAGGGCTGACTCATTAGGGGGAGAGCAAGTGGGAGTAAGGAGTAAGATGTATATTAACTTATATGTGACAGACTGACTTGATTTGTAAACGTTCACTTGAAGCTCAATAAAAGTTAATTAAAAAAAAAAAAGAACAGTGATGAATTTGTGAAACATTTCATAACATGGAGGAACCTTGAAGGCATTATGCTGAGTGAAATTAGTCAGATGCAAAAGGACAGATATTGTATAAGACCACTATTATAGGATCTTGAGAAATGGTTTAAACTGAGGAGAACACATTCTTTTGTGGTTACAAGATGGGGTAGGGAGGGAGGGTGGGAGAGGGTTATTTACTGATTAGACAGTAGATAAGAACTACTTTAGGTGAAGGGAAGGACAACACTCAATACAGGGGAGGTCAGCACAACTGGACTGGACCGAAAGCAAAGAAGTTTCCTGAATAAACTGAATGCTTTGAAGGTCAGCGGAGCAAGGGCGGGGGTTTGGGGACTATGACTTCAGGTGACATCTAAGTCAATTGGCAAAATAAATTCTATTAAGAAAACATTTGGCATCCCACTTTGAAGTGTGGCATCTGGGGTCTTAAACGCTAACAAGCGGCCATTTAAGATGCATCGATGAGTCTCAAACCACCTGGATCAAAGGAGAATGAAGAACACCAAGGTCACAAGGTAATCATGAGCCCAAGAGACAGAAAGGGCTACATGAACTAGAGACTACACCATCCTGAGACCAGAAGAACTGGATGGTGCCTGGCCACAACCAACGACTGCCCTGACAGGGAGCACAACAGAGAACCCCTGAGGGATCAGGAGAACAGTCGGATGCAGACCCCAAATTCTCATGAAAAGACCAGACTTAATGGTCTAAGACTAGAAGAATCCGAGTGGTCATGGTCCCCAAACCTTCTGTTGGTCCAGGACAGGAACCATTCCCGAAGCCAACTCATCAGACATGGATTGGACTGGACAATGGGTTGGAGAGAGATGCTGATGAGGAGTGAGCTACTTGCATCAGGTGGACACTTGAGACTATGTTGGCATCTTCTGTCTGGAGGGGAGATGGGAGGGAAGAGGGGGTTAGAAAGTGGCAAAACGGTCACGAAAGGAGAGACTGGAGGGAGGGAGCGGGCTGACTCATTAGGGGGAGAGTAAGTGGGAGTATGGAGTAAGGTGTATATAAGTTTTTATGTGGGAGACTGACTTGATTTGTAAACTTTCACTTAAAGCACAATAAAAATTTATTAAAAAAAAAAAAATCCGAACCCAGTGGCTATTATAGATTTTTGCATGAGCTTTTCAAGCTTGGGCCATTTGTGCTGTGTGCTGATGCATTGTGTTTTGTATTTGTCTTTTCTCTTAACCTTATTGTTCATACATTTTCCCAGGTTATTGCCAGGCAAACCCTGCAATCTAACCAGAAGGTTGCCCTAAAATTAAAGGATGTCAGGATTAGAATGGACTCTGCAGATCATTATCTCAAGAAATTCTCAACCACATTTCAGAGATGGGATTCAAGCAGTTAGCATCACTCCTGAAACTATTTGCAAAATTCTACTGCTAGCATGTACATTTTTCTGGGGGCAATGATATCCCTGTCTTTCATCAGAGTCTCAAAAGGGTCCACACTCCCAAAAGTTATTCATTCTTTCTACATAGGGTCATTTTGTGCAGTCATTCAGGCTGTACCCTACACAGCTCTGGGTGAAGGGAGGGCTCCAGTCATGTAGACCATAATGGAATGACATCTCCTAGAATGTGCAGTGCACAACCTGCACAACCATGAATGGTGGGCATGCATTCTAGTCTATACTCATTCTATGGCTGGCACAAGAACTGAAAAGTGAGTTGCCCTTCCTCTTTGCATCCAAAGCTCCCTGCTTACATTTCTTTCATCACGCTTGCATTATATTGAAGTGACTTTGTGGGGTATGTCTGTCTAATTCTAGGATCCAGTATTAAGGAATCCATTGTTGCATGCACTAATGGTAAGTTTTCCAATATCAATGTTATTACTAACAAAGCTGACGTTTTATTCTCCTTCTGCCTGACTCCTTTCTGTTTTTCGGTTGGTTCCAAACTCAGGTAGAGAAGAGGAAAGCTATTATTGCCCCCAAACCTTCAACAAGTACATGAAGAGCCGATCAACAATTCATGAATAAAACAGCAAAAAAAAAAAAACCAGCCATACAAGGCACTAAAGACTAAGGACCAAATGAAAAATTAATCCCTCTAGTTTTTTTAGTCTTAGCAGTTAGACATATTTCCCCTCAGGGTGTATTTGTACTTTGTTGTTTCTCTATTTAGAAAGCTCAGCTCCCTCTTCTATTAAATTTTGCAATGGCTCCCATTACTGTGAACAATTAATAGTTAATGCTTATAATTCTCAAACACTTGCAATTACATTAGCTCATTTGAGTCTCAAAAGGAAAAAGAGTCTTGCCCCATTTTACACAATGAGTCAGGGAGGCTTGTCCTTGTGAGTGCTAGACCTGGGACTCAGAACAAGGTTTGTCAGGCTTGCAGTTCATTACACTGCCAGATAGTGCAATGGGCATTACAAATGTTCACCAATATCTAGTTCTCCTCTACTTCTGGTAAAGAGAGAACTGTGCTTCCATGCACCCATGAAGTGAGGCTGTGTGATCAGATGGGGCCAATAAACTGAGAATTAATGAGATACGTGTCACCTTTGGACCAAAGTCTTTAATTATTGGTGGTCAACTCACCAGCTCTCTCTCTTTCATTGCCACAGCTTCCAACATATAGAAGCACATTGTTAAAAACAATAAAAACTCAAAGAAATTGAAACATAAAGTTTATTCTGAGCAGTTATTTTACATGCGCATAGGGAGACCATTCTAATTTCAAAAAAAGGAAATTGCTCAAAGTAGGCTAGTTGCAATGATGCTAGTTACAATAAAGAGAAGAGCAGGAAGAAGAATAAAAGACCAACCAATCATTGCTATAATTAACATGATTGATCGAACCCTGCCCCTCCCCTTTTACTGACATCAAGTGATATCAGGTCATAAGGTATACTCTCCCTCCACCCACCTGCAGCCATGATACCTTCTGAAATTTAAATCAAGTAAGCCTGGCTTTGAACAGGACTTTTTTTGGGGGAGAAAAAGACTGCTAGCTGGGTTAATTTTTGGTCAGGAATTTTTTTATGGCTAATATTTGGTTTCATGGGTAAGAAACACCTTAAAATCAAAGTAAATATCTGTTATTAATTTTTCTCTTCAACAACATGTTGATACGGAGGTGTCACAAGATCAAAGTAGCATGGAATGATAGGCCAACACCTGGAGGATATGTGAGCTCCAGCTATCCTAGGCCTTGTGACCCCTGTCCTGCCCCATCCTCAAATCATTGCTATGTTTGAGCCCATTGTTGCAGCCGCTGTGTCAATCTATCTTGTGGAGGGTCTTCCTCTTTTTTAACTTTACTAAGCATGAGGTCCTTCTTCAGGAATTGGTCCCTTCTGATAATGGATGGGGACCATATAAGGGATAAATGTTCTAGCACATTTGTGACCTGTTCATGGGAAGTTCTGATCCACTCATCCTTTCTTTAACCCCTTCTTGTCAGGGGCTCTGAGATGTCTTCTGAGTGACCTGCAGGCCAAGCTGGGATCTGGGTCGTCAATGAATTGAGTCTGGATCCTTTGGGTACTGTTTCCAGATCTTATGCTGGTCTCCAGGCCAGGGGTCCGGAAGTAAAAGGCAAAGCAGCTGGAGCTATCCACTCTCTCCCACATTCTCTCATTCATTTGAAACATATCTAGCACCTCCTACATGCCAGGTCTATACTAACTCTAGTAATACAGTGGAGAAACAAGAGAAATATGGCCTCTGCCCTCACAGAACTGACAATCATCAGGGAAGACTGACAATCAGCAATTGCAAGAAAGTCTGATTATGACAAAGGATATACAGGGATGCCATGGGATTACTGAGCTGGGGAAACTAATTTATTCAGGGGTCAGGCAAGACATCTGATGACTTTAACCTCCTTTTGAATTTTTCCTTAATGTGTATCTAACTACGTTTAACTGTGGGAAGTTAGGCAATGGCATGCAGTATAGATTTTCCATGTTTTTAAATTCCACAGACATTTGGCAGGTACTCTGTTGGACGTTTGCCTTTGTGTTACTCCTATACTTCCTCCAGCAATCACGTGAGGCAGGGTTTTGTACTGTCTCATTTTCTTTGCAGATGAGGAACCTCAGACTAAGAGAGGTCACACAGCTAGTGCGTAATGTACTTGCATCCTGGGCTCCTTGCCATGCCACACTGAGCTGTCCAGGAGCACCACTCCCCCTTTGTCATGCTCTTGGGAGTACATTCATCCACTTTCTGAGAGACCAGGTCCTCTCATATTTGAAGTTTTCTATAACAAAGCAATATCAGACATGGTTGCAATTTACTCAAGATGTTTGATTGCTTCAAAATTTGTTCACTGCACATTTTGGCAGTGTGCTATTGCCTTCATTGTCCCCCTTTTGTCAGAGAGTGAAAAATACCACTCCATCACATCATCAAGAATTTCCTTCCTGCCAGGCAGAAGTGTCCTATTGAACAGAACATTGATCCTTCAGTGCTCAGACCACTCCAGCCAGAGGCACAGACAATACCAGAGGCAGCGTGAAGTCCCTGGATATACTCTGCCTTTTAGGTTCTACTGTGGAAGAAGGTTTGGCTCTTCATTACCCCAGATGCCAGAAAATGGTGTAATTCTCACTTCAGAGCTTGATGATTCTGGCTGTATTCTTGCCAGAGTTGCCTATTTTTCTCTTAGTTTGAAAACTGAGATATTAAGAAATGGCAGAAGGAAGCTCTAGGGTTTGGTTCCTCCACTGAAGAATGTTAAGCTACAAAGTGTGATTTTCCTCTGGATGGGAGAAGTTATCATAATTGAAAGTCCACCAGGACCACAGTGAGTGGAGAAGAAGGTCCCCAAAAGAAAACAGCATCTCCTTACCAGAAGAAGGGAGACGGGAAGAAAGCTGGAGAGATAAAAACCATAGTTACCAGAGAATGCAGATGACACAATCTTGCTTGCTGAAAGTAAAGAGGGCTTGAAGCACTTACTGATGAAGATCAAAGACCACAGCCTTCAGTATAGTTCACACTCACACCTCAACATAAAGAAAACAAAAATCCTCACAACCGGACCAATAAGCAACATCATGATAAACAGAGAAAATATTGAAGTTGTCAAGGATTTTTATTTTACTTGGATCTACCATCAACAACCATGGAAGAGCAGTCAAGAAATCAAAAGACATATTGCATTCGGCAAATCTGTTGCAAAGATCTCTTTAAAGTGTTAAAAAGCAAAGATGTCAGTTTAAGGGCTAAGTTGCACCAAGCCGTCGTCTTTTCAATTGCCTCATATGCACGTGAAAGACTGACAACCAATAAGGAGGGCCAAAGAAGAACTGAAGCCTTTGAATTATGGTGTTGGTGAAGAATATTGAATATACCATGGACTGCCAGAAGAATGAACAAATCTGTCTTGGAAGAAGTACAACCAGAATGCTCCTTAGAGGCAAGGATGGCAAAACTTCATCTCACGTACTTTGACAGGTTATCAGGAGGGACTAGTCCCTGGAGAAGAACATCATGGCTGATAAAGTAGAAGGTCAGGGAAAAAGAGGAAGATCCTTGCCTTAGGGTGGGTTTTCTAGAAAAGCAAAACCAGTAAAGCCTATAGAGAGAGAGAGAGAGGGAGAGATTTATATCAAGAAAATGGCCCATGCAGTTATCAAGGCTGGAATGTCCCAAGTCTCTGGGTCAGGTTTCTTCCTATTCGTGTAGCCACAGGGGCTGGTGAAGCCAAGATCGCCAGGTCAGAGAGCAGGGCTCTTGTTCCTAGGCTGTGAAGATCTCCGAATCCCAAGATTGACAGGCAAGACCACAGTTAAGCTGCTAGCTCTAGTCCGAAGAACCGGAAGCCAGATGAACAGGAGCCAGCTGCAGGATCCAGAATGAGCAAAAGCCCACAAGCCTTGCCAGAATGTCCACTTATATTCGATGAAAGCCACATGCCCAAAGAAACTCCCTTTCAACTGATTGGCTACTCACAGCAGATCCATCATGAGGGTGATCACATATCAAATCTCAACAAGGACGTGACCACATTATGCAACTGCCAAAACACTGAGAATCATGGCCTAGCCAAATTGACAAACACCCTTAACCATCACAACCCTCAATGAGATGGATTGACACAGTGGCTGCAACAATGGGCTCAAGCATAACAATTATGAGGCTAGCACAGGACCAGACAGTGTTTTGTTCTGTTGTACATAGGGTCTCTATGAGTCAGAACCGACTTGATGGCACTTAACAACAACCAGAGTATACTACAAATAAAATTGAAAAAGGACCTGCTTTCAAGGAATTGACATTCTAGTAGGAGAGGAACAGATAAAAAAGATAAATTAGTGAAATATTTATTGAGCAACTATAGTACACATGCCAGGCACCACAACGGTGGCAACAGAGAGGAGTAAGAGATGCTCTTATTCTCAGCCACTGATCTTGTAGGAGTATCTTGATTTCCCATGGTTTCTGAATATCCTCTGCAGATAGCAGACAAACTGGGAGCATGCCATACTTCAAAGAAATAAAATACAGGAGGGTTGTCTATGCAGCCTCTTTTTTCTTTCTTTAATAGCATCATGAGGAACTTGGCCAGGGTGGCAGAATGAGGAATTGACATTGCTTTGTTTCTCTGAGGGGAGAGCATTTCTCAAATTCAAAAGGACCCAGCACCTTCGTTGGTCACATCCTCTACTTTCTACTGATCACAAGAGAAGGCAGAGATACAATAGTGTTCATAAAACAGAAATACCAGATATTTATACCTTCTGGTTTAATACTTTCACACAGTAATTAACTAATATCTCCATCTCATCTTCAAAAGGCTTTGAGGTGATTCAAAAAACGCTTGAAACTGAAATGCCCCAAGTCTCTCACCAGCTCTTTAGTATGAAGTCATTTATACCAGCACTAATTTCTTAATTACAGCTAAAATCTCCGTTTGTGAGGAGCCTCAACCCATTGCCATTGAGTGGATTCTGATTCATAGAGATCCTATAGGATGTAGTAAAGCTGCTCCACAGGGTTTCCAAGCCGCAATCTTTATGGAAGCAGAATGCCACATCTTTCTCCTGAGGTGTGGCTGGTGGGTTTAAACCATCAACCTTTAGGGTAGCAGCCGAGTGTTTAACCACTGGGACACCAAATCTCCTTAAGAGGAACATTAGTACTCCTGAAAAACTAAAAGAAAAGAACAACAAAACTTGAACAACTCTTTCTGAGAGCTCCTCCAACCAGGGAGGAGGAGCCACATCCATGTTCTTGTGCCCTTCCTTGCTCCTTTGAGCCACGTGGCACTGCCTCTGGGGCTGGCAACACACTGAGAGTATTCTCCACTGGAGCCTCATTGCATTTCTGGCGCCAAAGCTGCACTGTGGTTTGTGGCCATGGGAAGGCCTTAGGGCCTTGCATTCCCTCTGTCCTATACTTTGTCACCTTATTGCCCTTTATTATAAAGTTTGTCCTGAGCCAACCCCTGCAGACTTGGGTCCTAAGCAAGCGAAGATGTATCTACAAGCCAAGGAACACAAAGGATGGTCAGAAGCCACCAGAAACTAGGAGAGAGAGATGCATGGATCAGTTTTTCTTTCAGTTCCCTCAGAAGTAATCAACAAGGTCGTGTTGCCCTCATCTGGGACTCTCAGTCTTCTGTACTGTGAGAGAATACACTTCTGTTCTTATAAACCACCCAGTTTGAGGTATTTTGTTACAGCAGCTCTAAGAAATGAATACAGGCAGGTAAAGCTCTTAAAATGGAAGTAGCACAAGTGGAGAACTGCTTTTCGTCTCTGCTTGAGAACATTATTTTGCTCTGTTCAATTACAGCACAAAAATTGCACTTAAAATCAACGAAATGGATCCAGAGGTTTAGTTAAAAGGGTAACCTAAAAGTTTAATGAAGACACTGCTTCTGTGGGAATTTTAAGCAATCTGATGAGGAGAAGTTTCTAGTATATTACCCCAGCCAACTGCAAAAGAGCAATTACCAGGACGTACACTGCAGATATATAGACATATGTTGTTCTTTTGATCTTTTTTGCCTCCATAGTCTTCTCTCCCGCCACCCCACTTCTGCCTTGAGGAAGAGAGAAAATAAACAGGTTGGCAGGGCAACCGAGGCTTTCCCCTTACCAACATTTTAGCAGGCAGCTAAAAACTCTCTTTCCTACTAGAAAACCAAAAAAACAAACAAACAAACCTGTTGCTGTTGAGTCGATTCCGACTCATAGCGACCCTACAGGACAGAGTAAAACTGTCCCAGTAAGTTTCCAAGGAGCGACTGGTGGATTTGGACTGTGACCTTAAACCACCAGGATTCCTTTCTACTGGAAAAAAAAAAAATCACTGGATCATTGAAAACACAGGCCGAAGGCAGAGCTCTGAATGTTTCCCCTAAATGTTTTGCTTTTAAATTTATTATTCCTATTCTAGTAAAAAGGCTTGTGGTAAATTATAGGAACACGTTCTGCTTGGCTTTGAAGAATAAACAGTGATTACACTAAACTAATGAGAATTCTACCAGATAATACTACATTATTTGTATTTATTTAATTCTTGCTGTAAATTTATATCATTAAAAAATATAATAATTGTTTGCGGTGGGTGCTTAATTCATTTACTCAACAAGTATTTATTATGTACCTGCTCTGTGTCACTCTGCTAAGTAGTGGGACAATAGAGGTGAACAAAAACTGACGTGATTCCTGCCCTCGTGAGACATACAGTCTAGTGATGAAGAGAACCTCAGTACAATCACCTCATTAAAGAAAAGGTACGGTTGCAGCTCAGACAAATGCTGTGAAGGCAGGTGCTTCAGGAACCTATATGAATCAGATTGTACGTACTCCTGGAGGTCCCTGGAACAAAGGAAAATGAAGAAAACCGAAGACTCAAGGAAACAATTAGACCAAAGGACTAACAGTTCACATGAACCACAATCTCCTCTAACCTGAGACAAGAAGAGCTAGAAGGTGCCCGGCTACCATTACTGACCACGCTGACTGGGATCACAGTAGAAAGTCCAGGTTAGAATGGATACAAAATGTAGAATAAAATTCAAGTTAAAAAAACAAACAAACTAGACTTCCTAGTCTTTTGAAAGAGACTAGAGGAACCCTCAAGACTATTGCCCTAAGACAACCTTCTAACTGGAAACTGAAGACACCCCTGGAAGCCTGCCTTCAGCCAAATAACAGATAGGGCTATAAAATAATAATAATACCCATGAAGAATGTGTTCCTTAGAACAATCAACTACAGGAGACCTAAAGGGTAACATTTCCCCAAAACCAAAGATTAGAAGGCAGAAAGGGACAGGGAAACTGGATGAATGGAAACGGGGAACCTAGGGAATAAATGAAAAGAGAGCTGACAAATTGTGCAGATTACAACCAATGTCACGGAACAATTTGTGTATGAATCATTGATTGGAAAACCAATTTGCTATGTAAGTTTTCACCTAAAGTACAATAAAATGTTAAAAAAAAAAAAAAAAGAAACGTAATGTTACCTGCACCCCAGGAACCCCTTTCATGAGTCTCTGACAAAGGTTTCACAATTTCACCTCCAACCTCTCTCAGTAAAATGGGAAATGTTCTATCAGGGGATGGCTTGAAGCCACTGAGGTGAATTCTGAGCTGTCTCGCAATCTTTTTCCTCCTGGGTCTCTATACCCTCTGGTTAACATGGCCCTACTCTTATTCACCTGACCACTATTTGCTCTTCTTAACAGAAGAGACTGAATGAGGAAGGATTTGCTAAATTCGGCAGTCTATCTGCATTGGCAACTTTGCAACATCTGATAGTTGTTTTCTTTGACAACAAAATACAAAGTATGTGTCCTTCCTGTTGAGTGGCAGAATAAACTGTCCACACCACCTGCTGTCTAGAACATCAGGTTTTCACAGTCTTCCCAGAAGAGCCAGGCAGAATGAGAAGAGGAGGGAGGGCTGACCTCAGTCCGTTGTATTTTTCAGAGTAAGCTAGGCCGTGTCCTGGCATAAAGCCACAGGCATGCTGATACGGCTGATGGAGTCCTCATGTCACACCATTAGGACTCTGAATGACTCAGGTCCTATTGTTTTCTGCTAGGTCATGTTGACATAAAATTCTCTTGATTACTGGCCTTGCAAAACCCACTGCTCAAAATGTTCATTTCCTGAGCAGGGACTGCAATTAGTAGCCAGTCGTTGAAGCCACAGCCTGACTAAGCCTCAATGCCTCAGCACTTACACATGACAACTTCGGGGGTTATGAGTCTTTTGGTCACTTTGGTCACTTGCTAAAATCTAGAAGACCCACTGGACTGGAAGCCATAATGCCTGGGTTTCAACTGATCCAATAATAGCTACCACTTACGGGGTACTTGCTGTGTTCTGGACCATTCTGGATACTTTGAATGCATCATATCCTTTGAGATAAGACAGAATTTGAATGTCTATAAATTTTACAGGTATCCCCATTTTACAGATAAAGACACTGAGGCTCAACCTGTTGTATGTGCAATAGTATGCTAGTCCCTCTTGGAAACAGATTGGCAACCTGACATTGAGGAATTTAAAAATAGTTAAAATGACAAGTGTTTTGTTATTTTTTTTTTTACTTTAAATAATAATTTACATTATTATTTAATTTATACATCTCTGTTTCTATAAGGTTTCCCTTATGTAAGGGAAATAGAGATTTATATATCGCTATTTTTATTTCTATAAGGGAAATAGAGATTTATACATCTCTTATATAAGGGAAATAGAGATTTATATATCGCTATTTCTATAAAGGAAATAGAGATTTACATATCTCTTTCTATAAGGGAAACCTTATAGAAATAGAGATGTGTAAATTAAATAATAATGTAAATTATTATTTTTAAAGCAAAAAATAAATAAATAACAAAACACTTGTCATAGAGGTTAAGTGATAAGGCTACTAACCAAAAGGTTGACTGTTCAAATCTACCAGGCACTCCTTGGAAACTCTATGGGTCAGTTCTATTCCATCCTATAGGGTTACTATGAGTAAGAATCGACTTGACGGCAACAGGTCTTTTTTTTTTGGTATCTCTGTAAGGATCCCTGGTGACGCAGCAATTAAGTGCTTGGCTGCTAGCCAAAAGTTTGGCAGTTCAGACCTACCAGTGACTCTGCAGAAGGTAAATGTGGCAGTCTGCTTTACAGCCTTGGAAATCCTATGGGGCAGTTCTAGTCTGTCCAATAGGGTCTCTGTGAATTGAAATCGAGTTGTCAGCAATGTGTTTTTTTGTTTGTTTATCTCTATATCTATGTTAAAATAAAAAATGATGCCTAGGCCTCATTCCTCAAGATTCTGTTTAATGGTTCTGATTTAATAAAGAAATAAACAGTTAATTTAGTTCAAGGTTGTTGGGGGGTTAGAGATGGCTTCATAGATACTTCTGCCAAGTCTTAAGGAATCAGTAGTGTTTTAGCAGCAAAGCAGGTGGTGGAAGGGAGTGTCATGATAGGAACTGGTGGAAAGGTAGGTCAAGGTCAGGAAGAATTCTCTTTATTGTTGTTGAAAATATGCACAGCTGCCTGAAAGTACATTAGCATGTTTGGGAAGGATGAGTTTCAAGGTGGATCTGAAGTATGTGTTCATGATAGGAACTGCTAGAAAGGTAGGTTGAGGTCAGGAAGAAAGCCATAAATTATTTTTGACCAGATCTGTTTATTAGAATGAACACATTGGGTTACAGAAAGAGTAGATTGGAGGTTTGCTGGATGATGGTTCCTCAAACTCAACTGGCCCAACACTGAATGAATTCACCCTCCTTCTCAAGCATTTCTCATCTGTCATATCAAATCAGTCCTCAGACCTATTGATCTGACCACCTGAGGTATCTCATTTGTCCCCTTCTCTCCTTCCCCACTGCCATTGCCATGATTTTTCTGGAGTATTGTATTAGCTTCCTACATGTTCCCCTCTCACAGTCTTGCCTTCTTTCAGTTCACTCTCTCCACTGTTGATGGAGTGATATTTCTAGCACACAGTACTGATTACATCACTCCCCAACTCAAAATCCTTCAGTAGCTCTCTATTGTCCACAAAATAAAAATTGAAAGTCCTTAGCATAACTTTCAGAACCCTTCACGATAGGATCCATCCCTACATCCCACCTCTTGCCACCCATTTTAGCAATTTCATAACTGACTAATGTGAAGCCACTGAGAGTTTCCCAAAACACCAAGCTGTCTCAGGACCCTGTGCCTTTGCACCTGCCATTACCTTTGCCTTGGACACCATCTTTCCCTGTTTCACTTATCTACCTGCAAATATCTGCTCATGCTTAAAATCTCAGCCCAAAGGGCACCTCCTCTGTGAAGCCTTCCTTGACTTCTCAAGGCAGCCTCAGATGTTCTTGGACTTCTGCTACATTTTGAACATTTCTTTATTATTAAAAAAAAAATTTTTTTTTTCACATGTTGGACTTATTCTTTCCTCGTATGTTTGTACCCAGGGCTTAACATGGTACCTGGCAACATTAGATACTTGAGAAATATTTAAAAAGAAAAGAAGGGAAGGATGGAAATAAAGGAAACGGGAATTAAATAGTGGCAGAGGGTGAAAGGAAGAAAAGGTGAGAAAGCGGGAGGGAGGAAGGAAGGAAAAAAAGAGGAAGAAAGGGAGGGATGGAGGAAAAAGGTGGAGGTTAAGTGTGAAGGTGGAGGAAGATGCTGGTTTGACTTGCCAGCCTCCATTTTCTCAGTGAAGCAGGGTGTTTCAAAGGCCATGCTGGGCTCCATCCCACCCCAGAGACAGAGTTTCAAAGTGGAAGTGATAATAGACAAAGAATTTTTTTATCGTTGTTGAAAGTATGCACAGTAAAACATACATAAATGCAACAATTTTTACAAGTACAATTCAGCGACATTGACTACATTCTCACCCTCCTTCTGAATTGCTCTTCACCCGTTAACATGAACTCATTGCCCCCTAAGATTCCTATCTGACCTTTTGAGTTGCTGTTGTTAATTTGACCCCGTACAGATAGCTCTATGTAAAAATAAAAAAGAGGCTGTCTTGTGAAAAAATTAGGCTTTTAAAGCAGTCTATTTTGTGAGAAAACAGTAGCATGTTTACATTTTGAATGACAAGCTTATGACTCAAGTTCTCTCTTGGAAGACCAACGAAAGAGATTTAAACTATAATTGAATTTCCAACCCGATTTTGGAAAGATGGAAAAAAAAAAAAAAAACCTAAAGGCAGTCTTGGATGAAGTGTTGGTGCTGGCAGACTGAGATGACAAAGATTTCAATGGAACAGCCTAGAAAGATGGAGAAGATGTTGACTCCTTCTGGGCTGCCCCAGGTTAATGCCACATAACAGAATGTCCATTCTGTCAGCATTTTCCAAGCTTCTGCTGTATTTATATTTATATAGCAGAATGAGGAGTAGAACACAAGGGTCCTTCTCCCCAAACTACCATACCTGGCTTGGAGTCTTGAAAAGGAACATTTGGTATTTTTTGTTGTTGCTGTTGTTGTTGAACTGCCACCTCCACTTTTGGATCCATTCAGGGAAGCCTGCTCTCCCCAAGTCTCCATTTCTTTGATTTCCCCAAAAACAAGTGGCTTGGGGCTGTGGCTCCTGCCTCCCTGTCTCAAATTCTCTCCAGGAATGTATCCTCCGTGGTTAGAGTGTTAGTTCAAGCTCTGCACTGTGGAAAACCCAAGTTGGTAATAGGGTTACTAGTTCTGGTGGGATTCTTGAGGCCAGTGGGAGACTCCTTCCTAATATCCCCACCCAAGTTGTCCCCTCTAAACAAGGAACACAGCTGGTTCTGAAGATTCATCTGTTCCAGATCATGAAAGTTTCCCCTCAGCCATGGCCATGTATTCTGTGAGGGACTGAATGGAAAGGGTCATGAAGAAAACTTCTAGAGGGATGGAAATGTTCTACATCTTGTTTGGGGTGATGGTTACACAGTGTATACAACTGTCAAAACTCATAGAACTTAAGATCTGTGCATTTTACTGTATGTAAATAATACTTTGTGGTAGGCAACCTCTAGGCCCACTATGAGATAATAAATAATTGTTGTTTTAAGTAGCTACATTTTGGGATAATTTTTCGTGCTACAATAGATCCACATTTGTGCCCATTCCAAAGAAAGGTGATCCAACAGAATGAGGAAATTATCAAACAATATTATTAATATCACACACAAGTAAAATTTTGCTAAAGATAATTCAAAAGCTATTGCAGCAGTACATGCACAGGGAACTGCCAGAAATTCAAGCCAGATTCAGAAAAGGATGTGGAATGAGGAATATCATTGCTAATGTCTGATGAATCTTGGCTGAAAGCAGAGAATACCAGAAAGATGTTTACCTGTGTTTTATTGACTATGCAAAGGCATTCAACTGTGTGGATCGTAACAAATTATGGATAACATTGCAAAGAATGGGAATTCCAGAACACTTTATTGTGCTCATGAGGAACCCATACATAGATCAAGAGGCAGCCATTGAAACAGAACAAGGAGATAATGCGTGGTTTAAAGTCAGGAAAGGTGTGTGTCAGGGCTGTATCCTTTCATCGTACCTATTCAGTCTGTTTTCTGAGCAAATAATGTGAGAAGCTGGACTATATGAAGAAGAATGGGGCATCAGATTGGAGGAAGACTATTAACAACCTGTGTTATGCAGATGACCCAACCTTGCTTGCAGAAAGTGAAGAAGACTTGAAGCACTTACTGAGAAAGACCAAAGACTACAGCCTTCACTATGGTTTACACCTCAACATAAAGAAAACAAAAATCCTCACAAATGGACCAATAAGCAACATCATGATAAATGGAGAAAATATTAAAGTTGTAAAGGATTTCATTTACTTGGATCCACAATCAATGCCCATGGAAGCATCAGTCAAGAAATTGAACAATGTATTGCATTAGGCAAATCTACTGCAAAAGACCTCTTTAAAGTGTTAAAAAGCAAAGATGTCACTTTGAGGACAAAGGTGCTCCTGACCCAAGCCACGGTATTTTCAATCACCTCGTATGCATGCAAAAGCTGGACAATGAATAAGGAAGACCGAAGAAGAATTGATGCCTCTGAATTACAGTGTTGGCAAAGAATACTAAATATACCATGGACTGCCAGACAAATGAACAAACCTACCCTGGAAGAAGTACAGCCAGAATGCTCCTCAGAAGTGAGGATGGTGAAACTTAGTCTCACACACTTTGACATGCTATCAGGAGGGATCAGTCCCTGGAGAAGGATGCTATGCTTGGTAAAATAGAGAGTCAGTGAAAGAGAGGAAGACCCTCACAAGGTGGATTGACACAGTGTCTACAACGATAGGCTCAAGCAGAGCAATGATTGTGAGGATGATGCATGACCCGGGCAGTTTTTTGTTCTGTTGTGCATAGGGTCGCTATGAGTTGCAACCAACTAGATGGCGCCTAACAACAATATACCACAAAAAAAAAAAAAAAGAAAAAAATTTGTTGAAAAGGAAGTGAAGCACAGTGCCTGGTACTACAAACTTCCGTTCCTTTTCTAGCCCAGGGGATCTGCTCTACCAATGCTTCGAGCTTTCCATAGTGATTTGCTTAGGTGCCTAACCCCACCTTCTTTGAGAATAGCAATATTACAATATAAAAATAACTAGGATACACAGACCCGCTCATAGAAGACCTGTAAGATACATGGCGAGAGATTCTTTACACTCTTCATGTGTAGTAGAACACCTGGAGTTCAAACAACCTGATGTCAGGAAAGGCTCACAGGAGGGACCTAGCAGAAGAGGCTTTCTCTTCACTCAGATAGATGATCTTTACAATAGAGGTTTCCCACGTGTCTTCTTCACCTCCTCCAGCAGGTAAGGATTAGAAACGATGCAACCTCTTTGGCCAGGACCACCTTTGCCTTGAAGGATAGTAGAAAAATTGTGGACCTTGGAACCACACAAACCTAGGTTCAAATCCAGATCCACCTTTATGAGCTGGGTGACCTTCAGCACATCCTGAATACTCTCTGAGCTTTAGGAACCTCATGTACAAATTAAGATAACTCCTACCTTGAGGAATTATTGTAAGAATTAGAGGCGCACATCAACATGGATGGGTCTCATATGTATTATGCTAAAAAGGCAGATTCAAAAAAGACTACATTGTATGACATTCTAGAAAAGGCAAAACCATAGGGACAGAAAACAAATCGGCAGATGCAAAATACAGGGGTTTAGGGTGGGTGCAGGGGCAGGAAGAGTTGAGTACAAAGAGGCACAAGAGAATTTTGGAGGATGGTAGAACTGTTCTATATCTTGATTATGGTAATGGCTGCTTGGCCTTATGTGTTTGTCAAAATTCAAAGAACTGTACACTAAAAAGGATGACTTCTACTGTATATAAGTTATGCCTCAAATAAGCCTGCTTTAAAAAATAATGTAGTTCTCTCACTCCAGCCCACCAAGACAGCTGTACAGTCTTAGGTCACAGCTCTGAACTTGCTGAGGTCAGTCAAGATGCTATATAAGCCACACCTGCCTTTTCAAAGGAGTCCCCGTGTGGCGCAAAATAGTTAACGTGCTTGGCTGCTAACTGAAAGGTTGGAGTTTTGGCTCCACAAAGAAAGGCCTGGCAATCTACTTTTGAAAAATCACTATTGAAAACCCTGTGGAGCACAGTTTTACTCTGAAACATATGTGGTAGCCATGAGTTAGAGTTGACTCGAAGGCAACTGGTTTGGTCTTCCCAAGCACTCTCCCTTTCCGCCTCTGAGACTGCCCACAACCTTTCCTTGCCAGGGAGGAACTGATGCTTTGGGGTGGGGGGGCTGTGTGTGACCTAGTGACCTAGTCCTGGTCCTAGCAGACCTAGGACTGCTCAGCACCAGCTTGACCATCCACACCTATTGCAACAAAGATAACAAATGCCCTCCCCTGTACTTCAGGTTCCCGGCTGCTAATAAGGGATACTCAAAAACCAGTCATTTTCATCAATCAACAGTATCTATGCAAATACATGGCTTTTTTTTTTTTTACTCCAAGCCAGTAAATACAATGTTGACACAACTGCAGAGACATGGCCTTCAAATCAAACGTACATGTTATATGGAACCTGTTCACCAAGGCGTGTACTTCTCCACTCTTACACCAGGGAGAAAAAGAGCCGGCACTGTGATTTCTTAATCAAACCAAAAAGCAAGAAATAAACAGAATATGGGAAAGTTGCCCATTAATCTTCTTGAAGTTTCCACAGGGACGGGCCCAGCCAGAAGCCTTCCTTTCTGTGGAGACCTTGGAAAGAAGTTTTGGATAAAAGGAGATGAAACCAGGGCAAAGAATGGATCGTCTGGGTCTGAGCAAGGCTACAAATTGCAAGGTTGGCCAGAGAAAAGGTGGTGTCAAAACTCAGGAGGAAAAGCCATGGTTACCCAGGCTTGGCAATCCCATCTTCCAGCCTGGAGGGGGGTGGGTGCTGATGGGTAGCCCAGAAATTCCAACTTCTTTAGCCCTGAGGGCAGCTGCTAAGGATAGTCCAGTGTGTCTTGCCTAGGCGGGGCCCTGCAAAAGCACTGGCAGGAGAGAAGAAAGGGAGGGAAGGAGTACACTCACCCCGGAGGTGTTTTCTGACAAGCCATAACTAGGATGACCCCTCTTATGTGGTCCCAAAGGTGTCCTACACTTATCCCTACTATAGCATGAGTCACTCTAGGGTAATTGCTGCTGACTTGCTGTTTCTGCCACTAGATTCCTCATTAAGAATTGGATGGGTATAACTCATTATTGTATTAACAGAATCTAGCTCAGAGCCTAGCCCTTATAACAACAGCAGCAATAGCTAACCCTTATATAAGATTAATAGCTAACACACCTTGCAGTTAGAGTCTGTCAGGTATGCTATAAATTCTTTACACATATTAAAATTTAAAATTCAACTGGTTAATCAAACCTGTTGCCATCAAGTTGATCCCAACTCATAATGACCCTATAGGACAGGGTAGAACTGCCCCCATAGAGTTTTCAAGGAGCACCTGGTAGATTCAAACTGCCGACCTTTTGGTTGGCAGCCATAGCACTTAACCACTATGCCACCAGGGTTTCCAACTGGTTAACAGTCTACCCATTTTATAGATGAGGAAACTGAGGTACAGAGCATTTAAGATACTTGTCCAAGGTCACACCACTAGTAAATGGCAGACCGGGGATTCACACACAGGCTGTCTGCTCCAGACTCTACGCTCTTGATCCTATTATAATCTTATGCTCTGTAGATTGTTGAATGACTGGCTCACTGAGGCCCTCTCTTTCTCCTCTTCTCTCTGACTCTCTTTTTCTCCAGTCTCATCTATCCCCTCACTCTCACCTATTATCTCTCTGCAGGTGATACCTAAACCTGTATCTACTGTCCTAATTTAGCTCCTAACAGCTAGTTTCCAATTGCCACTATTCCTCAAGGCCAATATGATGACAACCACCTCCAAACTTTATTCTCTCTTGTATTTCCTTTCATATTAAATGGCCTAAACCCAAAATCTCACTGCCATATTTGATTCCACCAACTCCTTCACCCCTCAAATCGACTTGGGCACCAAACACTGCAAATTGTTTTGTGTGGGTCCCTGTATGGCCATTTGTGCTGCCTTAGTCCTGGTTGCCATCACCCTCCCCTGGACCGTGGCATCAGCCTCCCTCTGCCTCCCTGCCTCCAGCCTGCCCCTCTAACCCATCTCCTGAGAGGCGATCATGTGGAGCTTTCTAGAGCACTGTTCTGAAAGGTTCAGGAACTGTTCACTGCCCTTTACTCCTGTTGCCATCGAGTCAATTCCAACTCATAGTGACAGAGTAGAACTACCCCATAGGGTTTCCCAGGAGTGGCTGCTGGATTCCAACTGCCAACCTTTTGGTTAGCAGCCAAGCTCTTAACCACTGCACCACCAGCGTCCTTCACTATCTGATCCCGTTTTACTTTTCCAGCCTTTCCTCCCCGCCACTGATCTCTTTCCTCCTGCCCCTCAACTCGTTCATGCCTTTGTTCATGCTGTTCCTTCCATCTGGAATGCCCTCACCCAGGATCTCCACTTGCCAAAGATTGAGGTATCCTCTATATCGCACTACCACCAAACCACCACAAAAGCAAATATACCCCCTCACCCATCTTTCCCCTCAGTTTCAGCTATTATTTCTCTGCAGATGATTCCCACATCTGTATCTACAGCTCTGTTCTTACTTCTAAGTACCGATTTCCAATTGATGGAGGGATGCCTCTGCCTTCCGTACATCAGGAGACAGATGCATAAGCAAATAACAGTAAATTATTCACCCACCACCTCATTCTGCACTCCTCTGTCTAGTTTTCCCTCTCTCTTTCTACACGCACACACACACACATGCATGCACACACGCGAATCCCAGAAGTCCATTCCATACCACCCTTCTCTGGAGAGCAGAACTGACCAGAAGCCGTATGTCCTGCTTTCTCCTATCCTTGTGTCTTCCTATCTCCAAAGACCCCCTAAATTTTTTGTATTAAAATATCAGTGATTGTCATACAACATGGGGAAAGTAATTAATATCATTGAGTTGTACACCAAAGTAAGTAGAGCTGCTGAGGCTTTTTAAGGCTTAGTTCCAGACTTGCCACAGCATTATTTTCACAGCATTCTATTTCTCCCTTTTTTAAATTGTGTATTATGTGAAATTTTACAGAGTAAATTAGTTTCCCATTTGATAGTTTGTACATAATGTTTTCATGACCTTGGTTTCATTCCCCACAAGCATTCTATTTCTTAAAGAAGATCACGGGGCCAGCTTAGATACAAAGGAAGGAGACTACACAAGGATGCTGCAGTGCAATGAGTTGCTTTTATATGGTTTTTCTCACCATGGTTTTGTAACTCCCATCAAATAAGTGTAGGACTATGCAAATGAGGTGCTATGGCCCACCCAAGGGAATGGATAGCTTGCTAATAATGCAAATAAGGTGCATGGCACTCTTGTGGCGGCAGGCTCATGCAAATAAGGTGTATAGATCTCTAATGAGGGGATTGGTCAGTTTTGTCATCTGGCTAGGCTTAAAATGAGCCAACCCAGAGACTGACAGGGGGACCTCACTACCACCAAGAAGACACGGGAGTGGAGCATGTCCTTTAGCCCTGGGGAGATAAGGCAGTGTTTGGGGAGAAAGGAAAAGGAAAATGGTTTCAAAAGATGTGTAAAATGTAGGCTTAATAGTACTTGGCTTAGAATTGACAGATTGGATGAGGGGGTGAGGGAGAAACACACACACACAAAAAAGAAATCGGATCTGTGAGGTAATTCCATAAAAAACTTGGTTTTAATTTCCTCTGCCACATAGGACCTTGCCTTAATTAATTCAAAACAACTCTAGTCATATTAACCCCCTGCCTCCCAAACCCCATTGAAATAATACCAAAACCAAACCAAACTGTTGCTGTTGAGTTGTTTCTGACTCAAGGCGACACCATCTGTTACAGAATAAAACTTCTCCACAGGGTTCTCTTGGCTGTAATCTTTATGGAAGCAAACTGCCAGGCCTTTTTTTCCACAGCACCACTGTGTTAGTGAGGCAGAACTCAGTCTACAAGATTGGATTGTGTCTTGAGGCAACCTTTTGAGATATAAAAGAAAGAAGAGAGCAGAGGGACAGAGGGACCTCATACCACCAAAAAAGAAGCACTGGGAGCAGAGTGCATCCTTTGGACTTGGGGTTCCTGTGCAGAGAAGCTCCTAGGCCAGGGGAAGACCTTCCTCCAGAGCCGACAGAGATAGACAGCATTCCCCTGGAGCTGACACCCTGAATCTGAACTTCTAGCCTACTAGACTGTGAGAGAATAAACTCTCTTCGTTAAAGCCATCTACTTGTATTTCTGTTATAGCAGGACTAGCTGACTAAGACAGGGCAGACCTCTGCTTTACCTTGTTCCCGACACACAGACAACAAAAAAGGAGTGACCTCTCTTGGAGCTCATGATGCCCACTGCTTGGGAGGGCCTCGAGGGTTGGAGGACCCAGTAGAGAGTGCAGAGAGGGATGGAAAATGTTACACTGAGCACTTACTAAAGTTCCAGACACTTAATGAAAGTTCCTCTGAGTTGATTCTGACTCATAGCAACCCTATAGGACAGGTTAGAACTGCCCCATAAGGTTTCCCAGGGTGTAATTTTTATGGGAGCAGATCATCAGGTCTTTTCCCTCACAGAACAGCTGGTGGGTTCCAACTGCTGACCTTTTAGTTAGTAGCCAAGCGCTTAACCACTGTACCACCAGGGCTCCTTTAATAAATGTTATAATTCTTAAATAATCTTCCAAAGTAAGTATAATTAAACAGCAGTCATGGGGGGAGGAAACAGAGACTTGTGGAGGCTTAACGATTTATCCAGTACTACTGGAAATGGAATTCAATCAGGTATGTCTCTAGCAATAAAATTGTCACAAATGCTACAATCCAAATTCATTGCACACTATGCTCATCCAAATTGTTGCTACTTTCTGGGGTTTAAAAGCCTGTGAGCAGCCATCTAGGATACTCCACCGGTCTCACCCCTTTGGGAGCAAGGAAGAATGAAGAAAACTAAAGACACAAGGGAAAGATTAGTCCAAAGGATTAATGGACCACATCTACCACGGCCTCCACCAGATTGAATCCAGTACAACTAGATGGTGCCCAGCTACCACCACTGACTGCTCTGACAGGGATCACAACAGGAGGTCCCAGACAGAGCTGGAGAAAAATGTAGAACAAAATTCTAACTCAAAAAGGCAGGCCAGACTTGCTGGCCTGACAGAGACTGGAGAAACCCTGAGAATATGGCCTCTAGACACCACTTCAGCTCAGTAACGAGGTCACTCCTGAGGTTCACCCCTCAGCCAAAGATTGAACAGGCCCATGGAACAAAATGAGACTAAAGGGGCGTACCAGCCCTGGGTCAGGGACTGGAAGGCAGGTGGGAACAGGAAAGCTGGTAATAGGGAACCCATGGTTGAGAAGAGAGAATGTTGACACGCTGTGGGGTTGCTTAACAATGTCATACAACAATGTGTATACTACTTGTTTAATGAGAAAGTAGTTTGTTCTGTAAACCTTCATCTAAAGTTCAAATAAAAAAGAAGAGAAAACAAATTGTTGCTACCTACCTTGGTCTGACCAAAATGTAAGCATGGCCTCCTTCCACTTCAAAAGCGTTACAGAAACTGAAGAGAAGCCTCTGTAGCAGGTCACTTCTGACAGATTTCTGAAATTATATCCTGCACTCTGTCTCATTCCGTTAGAAATTGTGCTTTATGTCAATGCCTGTCAGAAAAAAGTTTATCTTATCAGAGTCAATATACAACAGGAATACCCAGCAGGTATGCTGACACTTTACAGCCTAGTGTGGAAATTCTCTCTGTCCTGAAACTCAAGCCCAAGAGTTCTGAAAGAAAATTCAGGTCTACTACCCCTGCTGGGTTACCCCTGAATGTTGCAGTCTTCCTGTGGCAGTGGGGGTCCTCCAGTCTTTCTGGATAGCATGGCCACATGGCACCATCTTTGGTTCTTCCCAGGTCATTGCCAGGGCCTGTTGATAGCAACAGCTTCTATGAATCAGATAGGCGATTCCTGCTGTGCCTTCCTGGAGAGCTGGGGCCAGTGATGGGGCAGACCCGTGGAACTCAGAGGACTTTGGGCAGAATCACAAAGAAGCCCAGGAAGCACAGCTACAAGCTGAGAATATATATATGGTTATATATATCTGATATAACCAAACACCTCATAGGATTGGTTTTCTAAGTTAGAAAGCTTAAGGCCATAGTCTCATGGAATATCTTGGTCAATAGTGATAATATAGTTCATAAAGTTTATGTTCTACATCCTAGTTTGGTGAATAATGTCTAGGGTCTTAAAAGCTTGTAAGCAGCCATCTAAGATACAATTCTCAGTCTCTTCTCATACAGAACAAAAAGAAGGAAACCAAAGACTCAGAGAAGAAACTAGTCTATAGGACTAACAGTCTACACGAACCACAGCCTTATCTACCCTGAAACCAGAAGAGCTAGATTGTGCCCAGCTACCACTAACGACAGTTCTGATCAGGGCCACAATAGATGGATCCTGACAGAGATGGAGAAAAATGTGGAACAGAACTCAAATTCTTAAGAAGTCCAGACTTACTGGACCAGCTGAGACTAGAGGACTTCCAAAAACTATCGCCCTGAGTTACTCCATAAACCTTGAACCAAAACTACGCCCTGAGGCTAACTCTTAGCTAAATAACAAATTAACTCACAAAATAAAGAATATTACCAGTGAGTACTGCACATCTTTAAGAAATTATCTATATGAGGCCAAATGGTCAACAATTACTCTAAAGCAAAGATGAAAGGGGAAGGGACAAGAAAACCAGATTACTGGAAACAAAACTTCCAGAATGAAATTAATGAGAATGTTGACACATTGTGAAAAATACAACCAATGTCACTGAACAATTTGTGTGGTAATTGTTAAATGGGAGTTTAATTTGCTGTGCAAACTTTCACCAAAAACACAGTAAAATATTATTAAAAAAAAGATGGATTGCAACCAATGTCACAAAACAATTTGTGTATAAATTTTTTAATAAGAAACTAATTTGCGCTGTAAAGTTTCGCCTGTTGTTGTTGCTGTAAGGTGCCGTCGAGTCCGTTCTGACTCATAGCGACCTTGTGCATGACAGAATGAAACACTGCCTTGTCCTGCGCCATCCTTACAATTGTTGTCATGTTTGAGCTCATTGTTGCAGCCACTGTGTCAACCCACCTTGTTGAGGGTCTTCCTGTTTTCCACTGACCCTGTGCTTTGCCAAGGATGATATCCCTCTCCAGGGACTGATTCCTCCTGACAGCATGTCCAAAGTGTGTAAGACTCAGTCTCGCTGTCCTTCCTTCTAAGAAGCATTCTAGTTGGACTTCTTCCAAGACAGATTTGTTCGTTCTTTTGGCAGTCCATGGTATATTCAATATTCTTTGCCAACACCACAATTCAAAGGCATCAACTCTCCTTCTGTCTTCCTTATTCATTGTGCAGCTTTCACATGCATATTATGCAATTAAAAATACCATGGCTTGGGTCAGGCACACCTTAGTCTTCAAGGTGACACCTTTGCTTTTCAACACCTTGTAAGTGGTCCTTTGCAGCAGATTTACCCAATGCAATGTGTCTTTCGGTTTCTTGACTGCTGCTTTCATAGGTGTTGATTATGGATCCAAGTAAAATAAAATCCTTGACAACTTCAATCTTTTCTCCCTTTACCATGATGTTGCTCATTGGTCCAATTGTGCGTATTTTTGTTTTCTTTATGTTAAGGTGCAATCCATACTGAAGGCTGTGGTCTGTGATCTTCATTAATAAATGTTTCAAGTCTTTCACTTTCAGCAAGCAAGATTGTGTCATCTGCATAAAGCAGGTTGTTAATGAGTCTTCCTCCAATCCTGGAGCCCATTCTTCTTCATATAGTCCAGCTTGTCAGATTATTTGCTGAGCATACAGATTGAATAGGTATGGTGAAAGGATACAACCGTGACGCACACCTTTCCTGACTTTAAACCAATCAGTATCCCCTTGTTCTGTCTGAACAACTGCCTCTTGATCTATGGAAAGTTTCCTCATTAGCACACTTAGGTGTTCTGGAATTCCCATTCTTTGCAATGTTATCCATAATTTGTTATGATCCACACAGCCAAATGCCTTTGTATAGTCAATAAAACACAGGTAAACATCCTTCTGGTATTCTTTGCTTTTAGCCAGGATCCATCTGACATCAGCAATGATAGCCCTGGTTCCACGTCCTCTTCTGAAACCAGCCTCAATTTCTGGAATTTCCCTGTCAATATACTGCTACAGCCGTTTTTGAATGATCTTCAGCTAAATTTTGCTTGCATGTGGTATTAATGATATTGTTCAGTAATTTCTCCATTCAGTTAGATCACCTTTCTTGGGAACAGGCATAAATATGGATCTCTTCCAGTCAGTTGGCCAGGAAGCTGTCTTCCATATTTCTTGGCATAGACAAGTGAGCACCTCCAGTGCTGCATCTGTTTGTTGAAATATCTCAGCTGATAGTAAGTCAATTCCTGGGGCCTTGTTTTTTGCCAATGCCTTCAGTGCAGCTTGGACTTCTTCAGTACCTTCAGTTCCTGATCGTATGCTACCTCTTGAAATGGCTGAACGTCAACTAATTCTTTTTGGTATAATGACTCTGTGTATTCCTTCCATCTTGTGTCTGTCAGTTTGACATACTGTGGGGGCTTGTGTGTTGCTCTGATGCTGGAAGCTATGCCACCAGTATTCAGATACCAGCAGGGTCACCCATGGAGGACAGGTTTCAGCTGAGCTTCCAGACTAAAGCAGACTAGGAAGAAGGACCCGGCAGTCTACTTCTGAAAAGCATTAGCCAGTGAAAACCTTAGAAATAGCAGCAGAACATTGTCAGATATAGTGCTGGAAGATGAGCCCCCCAGGTTGGAAGGCACTCAAAAGATGACTGGGGAAGAGCTGCCTCCTCAAAGTAAAGTCGACCTTAATGACATGGATGGAGAAAAGCTTTCAGGACCTTCATTTGCTGATGTGGCACAACTCAAAACGAGAAGAAACAGCTACAAACATCCATTAATAATCAGAACCTGGAATGTATGAAGTATGAATGCAGGAAAATTGGAAATCATCAAAAATGAAATGGAATGCATAAACATCAATAACCTAGGCATTAGTGAGCTGAAACGGACTGGTATTGGCCATTTTGAATCGGACAGTCATAGAGCCTACTACGCCAGGGATGACAACTTGAAGAGGAATGGTGTTGCATTCATCGTCAAAAAGAACATTTCAAGATCTATCCTGAAGTACAATGCTGTCAGTGATAGGATAATATCCATACACCTACAAGGAAGACCAGTTAATATGATTATTATTCAAATTCATGCACCAACCACTAAGGCCAAAGATGAAGAAACAGAATATTTTTACCAGCTGATGCAGTCTGAAATTGATCAAACGTGCAATCAAGATGCATTGATAATTAGTGGTGATTGGAATGCGAAAGTCGGAAACAAAAAAGAAGGATCAGTAGTTGGAAAATATGGCCTTGGTGATAGAAAAAGTGCCAGAGAGCGAATGATAGAATTTTGCAAGACCAATGACTTCTTCATTGCAAATACTGAAGTACAGAAAACATATTTTCTTTAGTGTTTTAGTATTGAAGTAGAGAGAATATATTTTCTAATGTTTTAGTATAACTGTATAAGCTAGTCTTTGAAACATAATTACTTGCTCTGTAATCTGTCCCATGATTGTTCCTTTAAAGAAAAATAAGATAATCAATTTTTAGTTGTTGATTAAACTATGTTCCTCTCCCAAGGAAAAAAAATACACAAAACCGAGGTAGCTGAACAAGGCTTAGGTCCATCTTGTGACAGAAACCAGGACGGTGTGAAGAGACTTGCAGGACTCCAAGATGGCATGAAGAGACTTGCAAGACTTCACTAATAGATAATTTTACCATCGTGTCTACCTCAAAGAAAAATCAGCATTCCTGAAAACTTCTGAACCCTGACCTTCCTCCCTATAAAAACCCTCCAGTTAGTCCTTTAGGGTCAGACATTTTTGAGAGAAATTTAACCCCCTCTGTCTCTTGGACACCGGTGTTCGATAAAGCCCTCTTGCTGCTTACCTCCTCCTGTCTCAGTATTGGCTTTGCAGCAGGCAGCATGAATCCACGATTTGCAGTAACAATACCTTCTTTCACCAACATAAACGGTGACTATACACATGGACCTCACTAGATGGAACACACAGGAATCAAACTGACTACATCTGTGGAAAGAGATGATGGAAAAGCTCAATATCATCAGTCAGAACAAGGCCGGGGCCAACTGTGTAACAGACCATCAATTGCTCATATGCAAGTTCAAGCTGAAACTGAAGAAAATCAGAGCAAGTCCATGAGAGCCATGACCTTGAGTATATCCCACCTGAATTTAGAGACCATCTCATGAATAGATTTGATGCATTGAACACTAGTGACTGAAGACTAGAGGAGTTGTGGAATGACATCAAGGACACCATACATGAAGAAAGTGAGAGGTCATTGAAAAGACAGGAAAGAAAAGACCAAAATGGATGTCAGAGGAGACTCTAAAACTTGCTCACTAACGTCGAGCAGCTAAAGCAAAAGGAAGGAATGATGAAGTGAAAGAACTGAACAGAAGATTTCAAAGGGCAGCTCAAGAAGACAAAGTAAAGTATTATAATGACATGTGCAAAGGGAAGCACACGCTTGGCGTTTCTCAAATTGAAAGAACTGAAGGAAAAAATTCAAGCCTGGAGTTGCATTACTGAAGGATTCATTGGGGAAATATTAAACGACACAGGAAGCATCAAAAGAAGATGGAAGGAATACACGGAGTCATTATAACTTTCACCTAAAACACAATAAAATTGAAAAAAAATAAAGAAGTCAACCAATGCTACACAGCTCATATGAATGAGAACTGGGATATGGATGCAGGCCATCTAGTTTCCAAACTTACATTCTTAACCATTACACTATCTGTTGTAGACTGAACTGTGTCCTACCAAAATTGTGTGTCAACTTGGCTAGGCCATGATTCCCAGTATTGTGTGATTGTCCACCATTTTGTGATCTGATGTGATTATCCTTTGTATTGTCAATTCTAACTTCTATGATGTTAATGAGGCAGGATTAGATGCAGTTATGTTAATGAGGCAGGACTCAATCTACAGGATTAGGTTGTATCTTGAGTCAATCTTTTTCAGATATAAAAGAGAGAATCGAGCAGAAAGAAGGACCTCATACCACCATGAAAGAGGAGCCAGGAGAAAAGCGTGTCCTTTGGACACAGCATCCCTGCATTAAGAAGCCCCTGGACTAGAGGAAGATTGATGACAAGGACCTGTCCCCAGAGCCAACAGAAAGAGAAAGCCTTCCCCTAGAGCTGGTGCCTGAATTTGGACTTCTAGCCTCCCAGACTGTAAGAGAAGACATTTCTGTTTGTTAAAGCTATCTACTTGTAGTATTTCGTTTTAGAGCACTACTAGATAACTAAGGCACTATTTGTATAATAGATGAAGAGTCTGGTCTTATAGAAAATTTTATGTGTATGCAGTTTTCTTTGCTGACTTGAATAATGTGATTTTAAACATCATATTGTGTTTGCTAACGGAAACAATTGAAAGCCTGTTCAGTACTAACCCCAGTCAGTAATGCTGTTCTAGAAGCCAGGCTATGTTTTGTTCCCTATTAGCAGGGAAAGAATAACAGTTTAACCAGAAGACATGCAGTTGGAACCCTCTGACAACAGAAGGATACAGGGCACAAGGATTTTGTACTCTGGAGGAGAAATGGGAGATTTTTTTTTTCACTTCTAGTGGCTTCTTTCTATTATTTATGGAGAGGGAGGGCTCAGCAGATGCTGAGAGAGAAGCTGGGATCAGCTGATCTGGAGGAGAAAGCAAGAGAGTGAGCTGGGGGAGTGCAGGCTGGGAAAATGAGAAGGTTGTTGAAGGAGGAGCTTACATGCTGTGGCCGAACAGGGATTGAGAAATGGTATCAAGTTGAATGCGAGAAGGGAAGAAAAAAGAAGGCTTTGAAAGCTCCTCACTGGTCTGAGAGAAAGAAAAGGGCAAGGAATGGAAACAAGTACAGTTGTTTTAAAAATGTTTGTATGTGTGTGTATACTATACATTTTTAAAAATGATTTTACCCTGAAATACATCATACTTCAGAATCAGCGTAGGAAGGAAAGGAGTCCTGCCACTAAGAGCCAGGGGCTGCATGGATGCTGTAGCTATATCCTCTCCTATCACCCTTGAAGCTTATCAGGTGGTTATCAAATGTATGTTTGCAGGGGAGGCAACTGAAGCCCAAGAGGCTAAGAGATTAAAGTCACACAGTTAATAAACAGTGAAGCCAAGATTCAAATTTTACCTAGCACATGATCTTTGATAAATATTTACTGGACCGATGAATCAATGAATGAATGAAGAAAGCAAGCAAGTAGACAGGCAGACCTGTCTCACCCAAAAGTTCATGCTCTATCCTCTGTATTAAAAAAACAAACCCGTTGCCGTCGAGTCAATTCTACCTGATAGCAACCCTATAGAACAGAGTAGAGCTGCCCCATAGGGTTTCCAAGGAGTGGCTGGTGGATTCAAACTACCGACCTTTTGGTTAGCAGCAGATCTCTTAACCACTGCGCCACCAGGGCTCCATATCCTATATATCAGTGGCTTTTAAATCATATGCCATGAAGACCTCGGATAAGGTGAGAGGGATAGTGTGGAGTGGCTGCCTGGGAGAGTGGAGCTTTGGGTATCCTATCTCTGCTCCAACCAGAGAATCTCTGCATCTCTATGTGCTGAGTATTGGACTTTTGCATAAGATTACATTTATGTAAACTCTTCCCCTCTCAATGTGTCCAGTATGGAGTTTAGAAATAGTAGATTCTGGAACACTCTTTCCTCTGACCCTTGCAGAACTGAGTCCTGATTAAGCTCAAGTATCACCTCTTCAGTGAGGCCTTTCTTGACCACCCAAATGGAAGAAGCTGCAACCCACAACATCATTATGACATCAGCCTTTTTATTTTTTCATAGCATATCATATTCTGTCATGTTCTTTTTTATTTATGTATTTGTTTATGTTCTGGCTCCTCCCACTAGAACATACATGCTTTGGGAGCAGGGGCTTTGTCTCTTATTCTCTTCTACTCCCAGCGCCTTGGACCCTACCTGGCTTGTAGAATGGAATTCATGAAATGCTTAAATGAACTAACTAATAAATGCACCTGAAAATTGCAATCAGTGTCTCCCTGACCACTGCCACCTGCTGGAGGCAGAGGGGAAGTTAGGTGAGGACACACGAGGAACAGAATGGGGGCAGATGGAGAGGAGAAGGAGAAACTGGGTAAATTCTGAATATCTGGGTCAAAATTTCTGTTAATGTTGACAGCCAATCTTAAGGAAAGATACAGTCCAGTGGGTCCTGCAGCACTTGACTTTTTTCTGTAATAGCTCTTCAGTTGGTAGGGAGCAAACAACATACTTGTTATTTAGACCAGAGAGAAAGAACACCATGTTATTCATATTCCAAAAAGACATAGCTGGGCAGGGGAATACAAATGCCTCAAAGCTATACACAGCTATGACAAGTTGCCCTTTTCAAACTGTTTTTCCCTGGCTCTGTCTGGAAAGTTAAGTTTATAAAGCTGGTGAAAGAGAATTTCAAAAAGGAGTCATATCCTGGCCTTACCTATACAGCAGGAAGGCTCTTTCCTGACAGACCTGAATTCAGATGGAGACCTGGGTGAGAGTCAGCTCCTGTGGCAAGTGACTGCGTGTTCACCACCTCTCCCACACCTCCATCCACTGGGGAGAGTTCTGTTTTGCCTCTTGGCACCTGGGACATTATTATACAGATTAACCCATTGCCCATTGCCGTGGAGTTGATTCCGACTCATAGTGACCCTATAGTTCAGAGTAGAACTGGCTCATAGAGTTTCCAAGGAGTGCCTAATGGATTCAAACTGCCAGACTTTTGGTTAGCAACCATAGCTCTTAACCACTACACCACCAGGGTTTCCCACACAGATTAGTATGATGGATAAAGAGAATAACAAGAGAAGCTGGATGGACCTAATTTCTTTACCTCCGACCTGGAGAGAGTTCTAAGAGAGAGATGGGGAGAGAGACAGGACAGATGGAAAAGCAAAAAAAAAAGCCTACATGGGTTGAGTTTGTGAGTTTGGGGGACTTCAGAATGAGGAGAAGAGAATTGGAGGGCTACTGCCAGGCTGGAGGAACCTTTTTTTTTTTTTTTTAATTGTGCTTTAGGTGCAAGTTTACAGAGCAAATTAGTTTCTCGTTAAACAATTAAGACACACATTGTTTTGTGACATTGGTTGCCAATGCCAAGATGTGTCAGCTCTCTCCCCTTCTTGACTTTGGGTTCCCCATTTCCATTCGTGCAGCTTTCCTGTCCCCTCCTGCCTTTTCGTCCTTGCCCCTGGGGTGGTGTGCCCACTTAGTCTCGTATACATGATTGAACTATGCATGTTATTGTTTGTTTTATAGGCTTTTCTAATATTTGGCTGAAGGGTGAACCTCAGGAGTGACTTCAGTACTGAGTTAAAATGGTGTTTGGGGGCCGTACTCTCGGGGTTTCTCCAGTCTCTGTCAGACCAGTAAGTCTGGTCTTTTTTTGTGAATTTGAATATTGTTCTACATTTTTCTCCAGCTTTCTCCAGGACCCTCTATTGTGATCCCTGTCAGAACAGTTGGTGGTGGTAGCTGGGCACCATCTAGTTGTGCTGGACTCAGCCTGTTAGAGGTTGTGGGAGTTGTGGTCCATTAGGCTGGAGGAATATTGAGAGAGAAAGAAAGCGTGGGGAGGGAGAGAAAAGAGGAAAGGAGATTTTAAGATTTGTTTTTCTAAATGTCTTGTGTTATCAAGAGATTGAGTAAAGGTTTAAACTATTTTAATTAATTTGGAATTATAGACTTTTGTTTCTGTAGGTATGACTTCAAGCCAAGGGGAGGCAGTTGAGCTAAAAAATTCTGAAGTGTGATAAGGAGGGCCTGGGATTCAGCCCAGGACAGAGTACATGATAATGTGTTCAACACACAGTTGTTGAATGAAATCTTTCTCTAGGTAAAAATTAGATTTTGAGCAGCGCTGATCTTGATCTTTTCTCCTCCTCATCTCAAGCTTTGTCATGTCTTAGCTTCTGAGGAAAAAAATCTTAGCCATCAGCAGCATAGGCACCTTGGATATGTTAAGTGACCCTCAAACTGGGCCACTTATGTTACCACTTAAAGCAATTCCCTCCCTGTCCTTCGCTCACCGGTGGTACTTGTCCTCCAACTCTCATGAAAGGAGGCAATCATATCACCACGGAAAGCAAAAAAAAAAAAAAAATCAAAGAAAGTTTGTATGTTAGGAATTCTTTGCATACAATGACAGGAATCAAACTTGAAATAAACTAAGCCAAAAGGATAGTTTATTAGAAAGTATTGGGTGTCCTTGAAAGAGAGTCCCTGCATGGTGCAAATGAATAATGTGCTCGGCTGCTAATCAAAAGGTTGGAGGTCTGAGTCTACCCAGAGTTGCGTCAGAAGAAAGCCCTGGCAATCTACTTCCAAAAAACCAGCCATTGCAAACCCTACGGAGACAGTTCTACTCTGACATACATGGAGTTGCCATGAGTTGGATGGCAACTGGTTTTAATCCCTTGAAAGAGTTGGGAAAGTCAGTGGTACTGCTGGGTCTTGGGAACAACTGAAACAAGGGAACAAAATGCTGTCAGAATGCTTTTCTTTCCATCTCTTAACAGTGCTTTTCTCTGCACACCAGCTTCATTCTTCTCCCTCATTGCAAATTGAAATTCTCTACATGGCAGAATGCATGAGCTTTATATTTTATTAGTTTTAGCTATGTGAAAGAGACTAACCTGATATGTTTGATCTCATGTCCAAAAATCTGGGGAAGGGTCTCATTGGTCCAGCTTGGCTCAGGTTCCATCCCCGTATATCAAACAATATGACTGAGGTTGGATCCTGAAAAAACAGAGCAGATCCTCCTATGAAGGGAGTTGAGGGAGGAGCAGTCCCCTGGAGAAGGGGATTACTGAGCCCAGGAGCAGGGGTGCATGTGGATAGATAAAGCTACAGGTATTCATCACAGGGTAAGGAACAGGAAGAGACTGTGAGAGCGAAACAGAAATCTAGGTATACGGAAGTAAATTAGAAGAGAGGAACCTTAGGATTTTCACCAAGCATAGTATTAACGAATAATACCAGGATATTAAACCATTTCAGAAAAACCCTTACTTAACCAGCTGCTGCTGAGTTGATCCAACTCATGGCCACCTCATGCGTGTCAGAGTAGAACTGTGCTCCGTAGAGTTTTCAATGGCTGATTTTTCAGAAGTAGATTTCCAGACCTTTCTTCAGAGGTGCCTCTAGGTGGACTAGAATCTCCAGCCGTTCTGTTAGCAGCAGACTGTACTAACCGTTTGCACCATCCAGGAACTCCAAACACCCACTAAGCACCAATAATAATAGTATTCATTGCTGGGGAGAGGACAAGAGGACCGTGACAGAGTGGGGGAGAAAGTAAGCCTTCACTAAATCATGTTCTGTTATCTGAATGGCAAGATGAAGTTTCTTTGGAGAAGTGATTCTCTAAACTGTCATGAGCCTAAGAATCACCTGGAAGTGCTTGTTAAAAAATGAAGGTTCTTGGACCCTGACCCAGGCCTACTGAATCAGAATCTGAGGTGTGGAGCCTGAGAGTCTTCATTTTAACAGGTGCTTTTTATTTAATTTAATTTATTATTTACCAGGTGTTTCATTTTAACTAGGTGATTCTGATGTAGGGACTCCTTATACCAACCCTAGCGAAACACAATTCCAGAGAGAGACAACTCCCCCCTCCTGAGGGTTGGCTGGCTTTTTCCATTTAGTGGTAGAGTTAAACCAAAACCAAACCTGTTGCCATTGGGTCAATTTCAACTCATAGGCACCCTATAGTACAGAATAGAACTGCCCCGTAGGGTTTCCAGGGAGCGCTTGGTGGATTCAAACTGCCGACTTTTTGTTAGCAGTCATCTCTCTTAACCACTACACCACCAGGGTTTCCAGTGGTACAGTTAGGTAAACTAATGATTTTATGACCAAGAGGCTTTTAAATGGAATAAAGAATTAAAGGATGGAAAGGGAAATGGACAGAAAGAAAACCAGTAAATGGAAATGCTGAGTTAAGTGTAGTTCAAGAAATATTTTTACTGCAGAATTCCTCAGAGTCTTTCAATCCATTATGCATGTATACTATGTATCTGCAGGAGGTGTTGTTAGTCTGAATATTTCCAAAGCTTTTATGGTGAAATTATCTTTTATTTCAGAGACTGGAACTTCAGGGAACACACTCTTTACGGAATATTGCAAAAAGAATTAAGCAAAAAAAAAAAGGTTTTCTATGGCCCAATCTATTCAGACCACAGTTGGGATATAGCACTTGGGGTTGCTATATGATAACCTGAATGACATACTTGTCCCAGTACCTAGCACATGATAGGTATTTATCTTTGCTGATCTGATTGTCAGATTTATGTGTCAAGAAGAAAGAGTGCAGTAGACATTTTTCCCTGTTTAATGTAGAGTAGGAGGAACAGACTTAGAACCAGACAGACTGGATTCGAATACTTATTCTATCACTCACTACTGATTACAGACTTTAATCACATCTACAAAATGCCTTCAAAGCAACATGGAGATTAGTGTTTGATTGAATAACTGGGGACTAGAGCCTACCCGTTTCTCAAGCTCAGCATTCTCAAGACAAAAGAAAAAAAAAATTCAAGTCTCTAGTTGCAAAAAATTGAACAACACAGGAAACATCAAAAGAAGATGGAAGGAATACACAGAGTAACTATACCAAAAAGACACTGGTCAACATTCAACCATTTCAGGAGGAAGCATATGATCAAGAACAGATCATACTGAAGGAAGAAGTCCAAGCTGCACTGAAGGCATTGGCAAAAAACAAGACTCCAGGAATTGACAGAATATCAACTGAGATGTTTCGACAAAGAGCTGCAACACTGGAAGTGCCTACTCATCTATGCCAAGAGATTTGGAAGACAGCTACCTGGCCAACCAACCGGAAGAGATTCATATTTGTGCCCATTCCAAAGAAAGGTGATCCAACAGAACAGAAACTATCAAACGATGTCATTAATATTACACACAAGTAAAATTTGCTGAAGATACTTCAAAAGTGGTTACAGCAGTACATCGACATGGAACTACCAGAAATTCAAGTTGGGTTCAGAAAAGGACATGGAGCCAGGGATATCATTGCTAATGTCAGTTGGATCTTGCCTGAAAGCAGAGAATACCAGAAAGACGTTTATCTGTGTCTTATTGACTGTGAAAAGGCATTAGATTGTGTGGATCATAACAAATTTTGGATAACATTGCAAAGAATGAGAATTCCAGAATGTTTTAATTGCGTTCATGAGGAATCTGAAGATAGATCAAGAGGCAGTCCTTTGAACAGAACAAGGGGATACCGTGTGGCTTACAGTCGGGGAGATGTGTGTCAGGGTTGTATCCTTTCACCATACTTATTCAAACTGTGTGCTGAGTGAATAATCCCAGAAGCTGGACTATATGAAGAAAGTGGCCTCAGTATTGGAAGAAGGCTTATTAACAACCTGTGATATGCAGATAACACAACCTTGCTTGCTGAAAGTGAAGAAGACTTGAAGCACTTACTGATGAAGATCAAACACCATAGCCTTCAGTATGGATTACATCTCAACATAAAGAAAACAAAAATCCTCACAAATGGACCAATAAGCAACATCATGATAAACAGAGAAAAGATTGCAGTTGTCAAAGATTTCATTTTACTTGAATTCATGATCAACGCCCATGGAAGCTGTTGTTGTTGTTAGGTGCTGTTGAGTTGGTTCCGACTCATAGTGCCTGTATGTACACTGGAGCAAAATGCTGCCTGATCCTGCACCATACTCAAAATCATTCCTATGCTTGAGCCCGTTCTTGCAGCCACTGTGTCAATCCATCTTGTTAAGGATCTTCCTCTTTTTCACTCACCCTCTAATTTACCAAGCATGATGTGCTTCTCCAGGGACTGGTCCCTCCTGATAACATGTCCAAAGTATGTGAGACGTAGTCTCGCCAGCCCTGCTTCTAAGGAGCATCCTGGGTGTACTTCTCCCAAGACAGATTTGTTTGTTCTTTTGGCAGTCCGTGGTACATTCAATATTCTTCGTCAACACCACAATTTAAAGGCATCAATTCTTCTTCATCATCATCCCGCTTTTGCCTGCATACGAGGCAATTGAAAACATCATGGCTTGGGTCCGGTGCACCTTAGTCCTCAAGGTGACATCTTTGCTTTTCAACACTTAAAGAGGTCTTTTGCAGCCAATTTGCCCAATGCAATGTGTCTTTTGATTTCTTGACTGCTCCTTCCATGGGTGTTGATTGTGGTCCAAGTAAAATGAAATCCTTGACAACTTCTATCTTTTCTCCGTTTATCATCATGTGGGATCAGTCCCTGGAGAAGAACATCATGCTTGGTAAAATAGAGGGTCATCAAAAAAGAGGAAGATCCTCAGCACGGTGGATTGCAACAATGGGCTCAAGCATAGCAACAATTGTTAGGATGGTGCAAGACCGGGCAGTGTTTCATTGTTTTACATAGGGTCGCTATGAGTCAGAACTGACTCGACAGACAGCACTTAACAGCGACATAGCCTACGCTTGTTGACAAATAAAACTGACCATCACAGTCAACCAGGAGCCTGTATGCTTCTCCTTAAATCATACTTAATCTCCAGATAAAGGTGATAATAAAGTCATATTTTCACTTAACATAATACGACTCTTCTGAGTACAACTGAAAATACACTGAACTGTTCCCTCAAAGAGGATGCAAAGTGTTTGGTTGATCTCCTGTAACTTAAATACTGTGATATAAAGTTAATTATTATTAATTCACCTATGTCGGATGATAAAGGGATAAGACCTTGAACAACTTATTTAACTTCTCTGAGGCCATCTGTAAACTGGGTTTATAAAACCTATTATGCAGTGTTGTTTCCTCATTAATTCATTCAGCAACCATTTGTACCAATAGATAAGTTTTTTGTTTTTTTTTTTTTATGCTAGATACTAGGTGTGTAATGTTGAATTACAAATAGTCTGCTCTGGACAAGCAGACAGGCAGTGAGATGAAGTCATCAAGAGTCCAGTACAAAACCTGGAACAGAGTAAAACTAAGAAATCTCAGTTGCCTTCCCTTTTCTCTTGGAATGGGGAAGACAAAATTGTTAGGATAACTATGGTCATATCCTGGATCTCTTCACTTCACACATAGCAGTCATTCATTCTTTAGTAAAAAAAAAAAAACCAAGAAACTTCTTGCAGATCCAATGATACCATCTTGCCAGGGATTTGGCTGAGAGAGACATTCCACTTACCTACAGATGGGATGCAGAATTGAGGACAGTATAGCAAGATGAGTCAATGTTTCCTCTTAAGCCTCAGTAGCCATGGAAACAAGATTTTTCAGAAGCTTTGATCAAAAAACAGAATCATCAGCTCAAGTCTGAGGAAACAATTAGCAAGTTAGAATCTAGTTTTATAAAGTGGAATCATTGAGTATTCGCAATCATTAAAATTCTCCAGACTGAAGTCTTAAATAACTATAAACCATTCAAGAACGTCACAAAATGTTATATATATATATCATATTGGTCGGTAACAGAGGTCTCTAAAGAATCACAAAATTCACTTTTCTAAAAATGACAACTGCTTAATCATTGCATTGCCAGAAGCCAATTTACATACAGTCTTTTAGAAAATTAATTTTTCCTTATCTATCTTTTCAGTTGTAGGCACAAGGGCATAAGGAGCTAAATATTTACCACCTTAAAACTATTTACTTTCCACCCTTTGCTTTCTATAAACCACAAAGTACATTGTGGACTTTCCAACCCTTCTGTGAGTTTTCTCAGACATTTTCAGCATAAGACAAAGACTAAAACAAATCTAGAAAGCTGCATGTTTATTTTCTCTTGCCTATGAAATATCAGCTGATCCACTTCTAGTCTTAAAACTTGAAATGGTGTAAGTGCCTAGGAGAAAAACAATTCATGACCACATGTGCCAAGCCTCATGGTTTGTAGAGTTGTGGGGAGTCAGGAAGTTGAGTAAGACAAGACCTTCGAGGCACAGGTCATCTAGTAATGGGTGAGAGGTGAATGAAGAACAGAAAAAACACTTTTTTTTTTTAAGGCAGAAACCCATGAGCTTGGACATCACATATCTATAACACTTATAACTGTAACTATACACAAAAACTGAGGTTTCTCAGAATTTTTCCTGGTGTGTTTCTTGGTAAAAATGAATCATACAGAGAAGCTTTCTTATTAAAAAAAAAAAATCACTTCTTTACTTAACAAATAACTACTGAATGCCTATACTGTTCCAGGCACCACCATTAACACCTGTGAAATGGGCAAACATAGTCTGTCCTGGTCCAGGAGCTTATAGCCTAGTGGAGGACACATATAAGTCATCAGCCAATTCCAGAATAGTGTGGCAAGTGTCATGATTGAGGTGACCCAAAGGCAATGAGGGCACCAGGAGGGACATCTAATCAGCCTCCTGGTGCCTCCTTGAGTTTGTGAGGTCTAAATTGAGACTTAAAAAATGGAAGGAGTCAGCAAAATGAAAGTATGGGGTGTGGTGGGGATTGAGGGAAGGGCATCCTATGTAAAAGGGACCAGCATGTGCAAAGCCTGGAGCAAGATTGAGCATGGAGAATTGGAAGTATTAAAGACAGCTCAGTTTAACTGGAGTTTGGGCCTCCTCCCTTTCCCTCAACAAGAATAGGGCAATGGTTACCATTCTAAGGCTCAGGCCAGCTGTGGCTCATATCCCTTGGATGGTGGGCTAGGAGATGTGGGTAGAAGACACACTGAGGCTAAGCGTTATCCTCTGGGCATCCATGGCTGGACTGGACCACTGGACCATATGTATTATAACAATGTAAAATTGTCCCTGTCTAAAAGAACATATATAGGAGTATTCTAAGACCCTCTGAAAGCAGCTATGGATAGGTTTGTGTCTGTTCAAACACACTTTCAATTTTAACCACACTAGGCTATCAGGATGGAACATTCAAGGATGGGTGCTGAAAATTGAACTATGAGGAAAACGTACTGTCCATGGATACAGAAAAACTGGGTTCTACTGCAGGTTCAGACTCCTGCAGGTTCTCACACCTGGCATGTCCCATTCATTCATTTAAACATTTAGAGGCTCTTCTATGCACCATAAACTGTGCTAGGGGCTGGTAACAGAATGAAAAGAGAAATTCCTCACACTTAAGGAATTTAGAATCTAAAGGGGGAGGTAAGCAAGTATATAGAAGATCACAATAATCTGTAATAAATTCAATGCTAAACAGAAGTACAAGAAGCCATGAGAGCCTGCAGGAGAGATCCTAACCCAAGGAAGGTCAAAGGCAGACTTTCCAGAGGTGATGCTGCTAAGTAGAGACCTAAAGGATGAATGGTGGATGAAGAAGCAGGAAAAGATCAGCCCTGCAGAGGGAGCTGCAGGTGCAAAGGTAGAGAGAAGTGGCGCATTTGGAGGAATGGTAACTAGTTCAGGGTGGCTAGTGTGTAGGGTGGGGATGGATAAGGGAGGGAGAAGGGCTTTTGCCGTAAATCACAGACAGCTTATGAAGAGCCTTACATGTCATGTTAAAGCATTGCATGAGGTAGGAGAGGGAGAGGAATCCAGGACAACTCCAGGCCTCCAGCCTGGATGACTGGAGGAATGAGGTCCCATTAACCAAAATAGAAAAGCTGAATGAAAGAGTTACTAAGAACAGTTGGGACATAATGAGTGTAAGGTACCTGTGGAAAATCCAAGGGAAATACCATTGGAGGCATATGGATATGCAATTCTAGAGGGTCAGGACTGGACAGAGAGATTTAGGAGCTACACACGTATAGGTGATCACCGAAGTCACAGGACGGGTAAGATTGCCCAGAGAGGATAAACAATAAGAACAGAAGAGGCCCAAGGACAGAGCTCAAGAAAACACTTAAGTGGCAGATGGAAGAAATGGAGCCTACCAAGGAGGCTAAGAAGGAGCAAATTGAGATGTAGGGAGAAAACCAGAACAGAGCAGAGCCCTGGAAATCAAGGGAGAAGTGAGTTTCAAGAAGGTAGAAGGGAGTACCTTGGTCAAAGGCAACTGAGAGGTCAAGTAGGATATGGATTGACCTTGCCCATTGGATTAAAGAATTGGGAGACTGATGGTGAATTTGGCAAGATTGGATTCCACAGGATGGTGGTGGGAAGCCGGGCTACAGTGGTTGACAAATGAATGGGAGGTAGTACGGAGGAGCCACAAGGAACATAAATGAGTCTTTGGCTAGGAAGAGAAACAGAGGGACAGGACTGAATCTAGGGTGAAATTTAGCACCAAGGGACAGTTCCGAGATGGGTGTTGAGAGAATTGAAAGAAAAAATGTTTTGAGAACAGCTACACATTGTAAAACTGCATACAAACCTTAGTTACTTATTATTAACACTATCTGGTAGACCCAGAGGCAGACTGGCTTGAATTTAACAAAGGAACATTAACAACAGGGAAAATTTGTGTTGAAGAGAGGAGTCTCCAACCTGACAAGAAAAATAAGCTGGAGAGTAAAAATTTTTGTTCTTTGTGGCATAGCTTTCTCCCCTGTGTCTAATTCTCAGTTAATCTCTTTCCCTTAGAATTTTGATGCTTTTCTATCAGTCCTTTCCTTACTTGGACTCTCTCCAACCCTGAGAGGCTTCCCACTCATCTCCATTGTTGTGATTAGGCCTAAAAAGTGGCCTTCCTCAAGTGGTGATGAAAGGTCCCAGGATTAACAGTCTGAAATCTCACAGAAATCATCAAAAAGTGAAGGTGTTCCAGTCTGAAAGTCTGAGGATGAGGGAGAAAAATTGCAGAGAAAAGAGAGTGGAGAAGAAAGGAAGAGAGAGAGGAAAGAAATAGAGAAGGGGAGGGGAGGGGAGGGGAGGGGAGGGGAGGGAGGGGAAATAGAAGAGGTCAGTTTAAACTACAACGGAGAAGGAGAGGGGAGAATAGGACAAGTGACTGGAAGAAAAAGGGGAAAAGGAAGGAAGGGGGAAAGGGAAAGGGAGAAGAGAAGGGCAAGTCAGGTTAAACTAGGGAAGTGTCTGTATTAAAACAATGTCTTTAAGAAATGCATTTTTTTTTCCAGGTATTCTTCCTCTTTTACTCAACAAACATAGATTGGATATCTACTCTGGGCCAACCACTGTCTTAACACTGTGAACATTACCGTGTCTATCCCCAAACTGCTTACAGTCGAGAGGTGGGGACAAGCCTGGAAGCAGGCATGCACAATGTCGGGTGGTAAGTGCACTGACAACGGTAAGCACAAGACACTAAGGGACATCTAGCCAGTCCCTGGAGTACCAGTGCAAGCTTCCCTGAGGAGAAACTAGCCCTTCAGAGAGCTGAGGGGTAAATAGGAGCTAGCTAGACGCAAAGGGTAAGCTATGAGAGAAAAGCCCTGGCAGAGGGAGCCATATGTAAGGTAGCAGGGCACTTGCAGACCAGCATGGTAAACAAGTGCCTAGAGTATAGATGAGAGAAAGGACAACAGATTAAGAAAAGTAAATAGGACGAAGACTGAAAAAGGCCTTGCGTTCAGTGCAGCACTATTCACACCAGCAAAAAGGTGGAAACAACCAGAATGTCCATCAATAGATGACTGGATAAACAAAATACAGTATATCCATACAATGGAATATTATGCAGCCGTAAAGGGAAATGAATCCACATGTGTGCTCCAACATGGATGAACCCTGAAAACATTGTAAGTTAGTCGCAAAAGGACAAATACTGTATGATCTCATTTATATGAAACGAGTATATAGAAACTAAAGATTACTAACAGTTACTGGGGTGGGAGGGTGGGGGGGAAAGAAGAATATTTTGTTTGGGGGGCATTGAGTTTACGTTAATGATGGTGGAATATTTTGGAAAAGGAAAGCGATAATGGTGGCACAACATGAAAAACGTAATCAATGCCATTGACTTTAAATATGGAAGTTGTGCTAGCAAAAGTTTTGTTGTACGCATTTTCACCACAAAAAGAAAAAAAAAAAGGTCCTGTGTGCCATGTTAAGGATTTGGGACCTTATCTTAAGGTCCAGAAGTGTTTTAAACACAGGAATATGGTAACCATCTTTACATTTTAAAAAGACCATTCTGAAAAAAAAAAAAAACTAAACGAATATAGAATTCTCATTAATGATATGGATGTTTGAATTATTTAGAGGGAAATATGCTTGGGTCTGTAATTTACTTGGAAATGCATTTTTAAAAAGATGGATTGGTGGGTAGATAAAAAATACCTGTTGGCGTTGAGTTGATTCCGACTCACAGTGGCTCTATAGGACAGAGTAGAACTGCCCCACAGGGTTTCCAAGAAGAGCCTGGGGGATTTGAACTGCAGACCTTTTGGTTAGCAGTCGTAGCTCTTAATCACACGCCACCAGGGTTTCCAGATGGATAAAGGGATGGATAAATGGCTAGATATGTGACAAAGAAAATATAGTAAAATGGTAATAATGGTAGAATCTAGGTAGTAGGCATATGGATGTTCATTGTAAAATTCTTTCAACTCTCTGTATTTTGAGAATTTTCATAACAAAATGCTGGGGGTGGGGAACAGATCATTCTGGCTGCTGCTTGAATAAAGATTTGGAAGGGGGAAGTTATGGGGTTGTTGCAGGAATTAAGGCAAGAGATAATCATGACCCAGATCGTAGGGATAGAAAAAGGGGTAACAGAATTTGAATTGAAGAGATATTTAGAAAGTTAAGTCATTCAAACATTTACAGGCTCTTCTATGTAAACTGTGCTAGGGGCTAGTAACACAAAGATAAACAAGTTCCTCACCCTCAAGGAACTCAGAGTCTAAAGGGTGGGGGGGGGGGCAAGCAAATATACAGAAGATTACAATATTCTGTAATAAGTAATGTTAAACAGAAGTACAGGAAGCCATGGGAGCTTTGGTGATTGAATGGATGTACAGGGAAGGAAGAGGGAAGGATAAGATACTTAGGGATACCTGCCCTAGATGCAAACCGATGAAGAGTTTAGGCAAGGATGGTCAATAGATTTCTTGGTGAGAAGGACTCGTAAGAGCCACTAAGAACCAGCTTTACCAGTGTCTCCTCCAGCTGGCCTCTGATGTCAGTCTTGACACAAGTTCTGTGCTCTTTGAGCCTGTTCTTGAACTCAGTGAGCTTCAGCGCTTTGGGTGACCTCATGTATGATTGAAGCCTGGGGATGGGAGTCAGTCACTACTACGCCGCATCTCCTGTAGCGCCAAATCAGAGCTCAGTCTGGACATGAGACACCAGCCCCCCAGCCAAAGTGGCAACACACTAGCCTGCTCCATTCCCTGCTCCTGCACTCCTCGCTGTCCTCTCAGAACGCTCTGAATGTTGTTGGACTGCTTCTCTTGGCAATTTAAGTGTTCTGTTTTTGTTCTGTAAGAATAAAATTGTTTTGGATCAGCTGCTTCAAATGGTTTCATCTACAGCCAGCTTTGGTTTATCAGCTTCCAGGCAGAAAATAGACTTCTTTGGAAGATTCAGTAACAATAAGGCAAAAAAACAAGGTCTCTTCAAGGGCTGTAAACTGCCTCTCTGGGGAGCAGATGCTGGCTGACCACCTGCTCTCTGAAAGGCAACTTGGTAATTCCTTCCTCTCTTCCTCTCTCCCTCCTTCCTTTCATCGGCACCTGTGCTTGCTACAATTTTAGCTCATTTCCGACAGCCTTGTTCTGGAGACCATTAGCAAGTCCCTCCTCATCCTTCTTCTCTCCATATGAAGCCACCTTCAACCTTGTACCAGAGGACCAGTGCTCCATCTCAGTAATGACTTTTGTGATTCATTTCTGGATTTCTGTCCCTGCCACATCCACAGCCACCTTAAACTTAACATTAAAACTAAAATCTCAAGCCTCTTCATTCCTTAGAGCTTCTTGAATATTTGTGGGGGTTTGAACAGAACATGAGAACCTGTTTCTACCCCTGCCAAGTAGACACCCAGGTGAAGAGACCCATGCTACAGAAACTCCATTACCACTGGTGCCTGACCCTGAAGAGGGAACCTCAAGCTCTACTTTAGACAGGGATATGGGAGGCTGGGTTTGTAGCCATCACTTTGTGAATAATGCCAACACTCACTGTTGTATAACTACCACAAGTGGATGGCTTTAACAAAGAGAAATTTATTCTCTCACAGTCTAGGGGGCTATAAGTCTGAATTCAGGGCACTAGCTCCAGGGGAAGTCTTTCTCTCTCTGTCGGCTCTGGGGGAAGGTCCTTGTCATCAATCTTACCCCTGGTCTAGGAGCTTTCCAGTGGAGGGACTCTGGGTCCAATGGACCCACTGCCCTCCTGGTTCTTCATTCCTGGTAGTAGGAGGGCCCACTCCTCTTTGTTCACGTCTCTCTTTTATATCTCAAGAGAGATTGACTCAAGATACAACTTAATCCTATAGGTTAAGTCCTGCCTCATTAATATAACTGCCTCTAATCCTGCCTCATTGACATCATAGAGGTTAGCATTTACAACACATAGGATAATCACATCAGATCACAAAATGGTGGACAAATACACAGTACTGGGAATCATGGCGTAGCCAAGTTGACACACATTTTTGGGGACACAATCCAATCCATAACACCCAGCCCCAACACACACACACACACACACACACAATCTAATTATGGGATTTAACTTAAAAAAAAAAAAAAAAAAAGATTTCGTTTGAGACCCAGACAGCCCCTACTCTTTCAGTACTGGAGATCTCTCCATCACCTGGTCCATAAGAGCATCAGATACGGAATCAGGTATACTTGGGTTCTTGAGGCACCAGTGGTTCAATGGTAGAATTCTTGCCTTCCACGTGGAACACCCTGGTTCAATTCCCAGCCAATGTACCCATCTGCCTGTGAAGACTTGCATGTTGCTATGATGCCGAACAGGTTTCAGCAGAGATTCCAGACTAAGACAAATGAGGAAGAAAGGTCTGATGATCTATTTCCAAAAATTAGCCAATAAAAATCTTATGGATCAAATGGTCCTCCCGGCAAGCAATCATGGTGTAATGGATTGAATTTTGTCCCCCCAAAATATATGTCAGCTGGTTAGGCCATGTGTGGTTTTCCTCCATTTTGTGATTTTCCTATGTGTTATAAATCATAATCTCTACCTGTGGCTAAAAGGATTAGGGTGGGATTGTAACACCACCCTTACTCAGGTTACCTCCCTGATCCAATGTAAAGGGGTTTCCCTGGGGTGTGGCCTGCACCACCTTTTATCGCTCAAGAGAGATAAAAGGAAAGGGAAGCAAGGAGAGATTTGGGGACCTCATACCACCAAGAAAGCAGCACCAGGAGTAGAGCGCGTCCTTTGGACCTGGGGTCCCTGCACGTGAGAGGCTCCTTGACCAGGGGAAGATTGAGGTCAAGAACCGTCCTCCAGAGCCAACAGAGAAGCCTTCCCCTGGAGCTGACACTCTGAATTTGGACTTTTAGGCTAATTTACTGTAAGAAAATAAATTACTCTTTGCTAAAGCCATCCACTTGTGGTATTTCTGTTAGAGCAGCACTGGATAACTAAGACACATGGGTATGGTACAGGACCTGGCAGCATTTCATTCTATTGTACATGGGGTTCCATGAGTTGGGGGCCAACTCAATGGCAGCTAACAATAACTGCACTCAGATTCTAGCTTTGCGACTTGCTAGCTGAGCCTCAGTTTCCTCATAGTTAAATGGGGAGGTTGATCACTGTGCAGTCATTGTGAGGAATAAGCGAGACTGTGTATACACAGCATCACCCCTGTGTCTGGCCCTTGGAAGTACTCAGTACATAGTGGCTGTGATTAGCAAGGAGTGGGAAATGTCATTTTCCAACATGATGATTATTATATGCTTTGCAGGTCAGCTAAGCAGTTGAATAACACAATATATTTGTTTCATTTTCTTCTGTTAAAAAATGCTTTTCATGCTCTGTTCTCATTTCCTACATGTTATTAGCAAAACTCCAGTGGCTTCGGCTATTCCTATTTTGGAGGGGAAGCTTGTTACAAGAAACAGGCAAAGCAAGGGGCTCCTTTTCCAGTGTTTTCATGTCTTCGGGACTTTCCTAAGAGTCCTCTCCAAGTTTCACAGACTCTCTTTAGTGGACAAGGATATTTTCATGATTATTACTGCTGAGAGTGCTTGTAGAATATTTCACGGGACAGCGTTCCTGCTCTTGAGGCATTATGCTAAGGAGGCTGTTCTGTGGGTTGCAGAGGGTCTTTTTTTGTTTGTTTGTTTTGGCTTTGGTCATGCATTTAAATTCTTGGATCTTCAAGGCCACATACTTCATCTTCTGTGCTGCTGTGTACTGGTGGGTCTGCTCTCCAGCAGGAAGCTTTGCTCCTGTGAGCCGAGGAGGGTGCTGTTACTCAAACCACTGTATGGCCCACCCCAAGTAACTGAGCTGATGAAGAGGCAAGGACAGCTGCAGGGCTGGGCAGAGAGAGGCTCCAGAAAATAAAAGAATACGAATTTAAACTGGTAAGACTTACTGAGTGCTTGCTCTGTGCCAGACACCACACTAAGTCTTTTTCATGCACCAGGAGCCCTGCTCAGGTTAAGTGCTCAGCTGCTAACCAAAAGGTCGGCAGTTCGAATCCACCTACTGGCTCCATGGGAGAAAGACCTAGTGATCTGCTGTCATAAAGATTATAGTCAAGAAAACCCTATGGGGCAGTTCTACTCTGTCACATGGGGACACTATGTGTTGAAATCGACTCTATGGCACCTAACAACCCACCCACTGCCGTCAAGTTGATTCTGACTCATAGTGACCTTATAGGACAAAGTAGAACTGCCCCATAGGGTTTCCATGGCTGTAAATCTTTATGGAAGCAGACTGCCACATCTTTCTTCAGAACCTAACAACAACAACTCTAACTCCTTCTTCCCAACAACCCCATTGTACTAACCATTTTTACAGATGGTCGAACTGATGTTTAGAGAGTTTAAGTAATTTTCCCAAAGTCATCCAGCTAGTGAGTACCAAAGCTGAAAGCTGAGCTTAGTAACTGATGGAAGAATCCAGAATCTTAACCATTACGGAGTCTCTATTTCTCTGAGGAAGCAAACTCGTTGAGAATCCACCCTGTCCCATCTACAAGAGGCCACACTTTTGGGTAAGACAGGTCCTGTTTAATGGAGCCGCCTAGAGTTCTGCTCTGCACCTGGGCCTAGTAGAAACAGGGTTGGGTAATAAAAACAGGTTTGGGTAATAAATGGGCAGGACAGGGTAATTCTCCTAAGTCTCCAAGTCTCTGGCGTGGGAGGGAGCACCTGAAGCATTCACTGCTCTGAAAGTGAGTATGGAGGGAGCACGGAAAGCACCTTCCCTCTTTGGTCCAAGACTAATGTACTTGATTCTTTAAAAATACTCCATAGCTGTTTATGCCCTTGTAACTTGTGCTGTGGACAGAGAGTGACCATAGATTTAGACTTGAGAATGGGCTCTGAAGGTGGAGCCCGGGGGTCTAGAAAAACCTAAGCTAGGCCTAGGATTTTCAGTTTCACTATGCTGGGTCCACTGCAGGCTCCCTCAAGGACTGGAGAACTGGGACAGCCATGGGTCCCCAAGGTCAGTGAAGGCTGAAGGAGCCTGTTCCCTAGTTGCCTTTTAAAAGATAGTGTCCTCCTGGGGCCTGGGTTTTTGAGGCATGGTTCCTCGATTCTGCCCTCTTCTGGGGGGAGGGGGAAGGGGAAAGGGGGGAAGGAGGTCTCTGTTTGTATTCCCTGTCATTACCATCACCATCCAGAACAAGGTTGGAAACACAGAGCTCAAATAAACACCAAGTGAAAGGCTGTCCTCCCCATTCCTGTGATGGGATTGGGCTTTGGAAGTGGAAGGCTCCTCTCTCTGACTCAGGCCTGGCCATACTCCCTGGCTCTGAGATGCCAGCAAGGTGGCTGGGAACGTGGGGATCCAGCCTCATGCTTAGAAGGATTTGAGATGGGATGAAGCTGGTGGAAGAGGAACGATTTCTATAGTGGAAAGGACTGGCTAGAAGGCCTAGGAACTGGGAAAGGACAAGCTTCTCCAAGGAGCTGTAGGTCTTGCTTGGACTGCTTAGAGGGGCTGGAATTAAGGTTAGCACTTGGTGGGGCAGGACTGGGTTTGTCATGCTACCAAGTCACAGCCTTTGGACCCTGGAGAATCTGATTACAAGGCATTTGTTTGGTTACTTGGCCACCATTTTGAGGTTCATTGCGGGCCAGGACCAAAGCTCTGAATCCTCAGCCCATATATCACTAAGTGGAGTCCCCAGGTGGTGCAAATGGTTAACATGCTCGGCTGCTAACTGAAAGGTTGGAGGTTCAAGTCCAGCCAGAGGTGCCTTGGAAAGGCCTGGTGATCTACTTTTGGAGTAATCAGCCATTGAAAAGGCTATGGAGTGCAGTTCTCCTCTGACACACATGGGATCACCATGAGGCAGGATCGAGTCCATGGCAACTGGTTTATATCACTGAGTTAAAAAGGCTGCCTCCCAGAGAAAAAAGGGCTGGGAAAAATTTTCCCAGTGAAGGCTGTGAACCTTTCTACCCCTGACTGTCACCTTAGGGCTCATGTTTTCCCCTCTCTGGACTTCAGTTTATGCATCTATACAATGGTTGAGGGTGAAGTGTCTAAGGTTTATTCTATCCCAGCCTGACCTTCTGTGATGTGCCTCACGTCTGGGGGTAACTGGTGTCACCATCACTTGAGGAAACCTTGACCCTATGCTCCCTCCTCAGTGCCTGGTATGGTGGAGGGAGGGGGACAGGGGTGTCCTCCCCATTTTGTGAGCAGAGCAGGTCTCCCGTCTGCAGCAGGCCATGGCATGGTGGTGGCGGCTCCTGCTAGGGATGTGGACGGTCACAACTACGTGGTCTCAGGACAAGCTGCTCAATGTCTGCATGAACACCAAACACCACAAGACAGAGCCCAGCCCAGAAGACAAGCTCTACGAGGAGGTACGAGGTCAGACCTGGCCTAAGGGTGAGAGGGGGACACAAAGGCCACGATGATCTCTGAACCCCCATCAATCCAGGCTTGTCTGGTTCCTTAAGTTGGGATTTGGGCAAAGGCAACTAGAGAGAGACTATGATCAGAGACTGATTACCCAATAAGCAAGGTATGCACGGGCTTACTTGTACTTACTTACTAATCTGTTGTAAGTTCTTTACCACATAAAAGATGTGAAACCCATGTGAAATTGTTCACTACAGATTAGTAAGTAAACGCAATTAAGCCATGGATACCTTGCTTACTGGTTAATCTGCCTTGAATGACCCTTGCTGACCATTAAGTCCAGTGATTTAAAGTTCCATCTCTGATGAGAGTGGAGGGACGAGTGTGCTGTCTCATTAGGGGGAGAGCAAGAGTATAGCAAGGTGTTTATAAATTTTTGAATGAGAGTCCGACTTGATTTGCAAACTTTCACTTAAAGCACAAAAAAAATTAAAGTTCCATCTCTGAGCTGTTCCAGCCACACAGGGAGCTGGCTCCAATGGTGATGCCAGAAGCTCATTGTTGGTTCAGCATAGATGAAAACAAACCTTGTCCTCCCTCCTACCAGCAGGCCCTGGGAAAACGTATTTCTGAAGTGACCCCTCCCTCAAGCTCCTGAAGGCAATTAACAGAGATCAAGAAGGAGTTGTAGGGTGAGCAAGATTTTAGTCTGAGTCTTTCTCAGGTGCAGGTACCCTCCCACCAATGCAATCCCAGATTCCCTGGGTCTCGCTGGGCTGCCTCTCTCTACCTGCTTCCCTCCAAAGGCCTCCACCACCTCTCAAGAGCTGAAACCCTGGAAGTCTTGCTTCTAGGTGACAGCAGCAGCCTGTGGCAGAGAGGTCAGCGTGCAGGGCGCCTTCTGCCCTTTGGTGTGAACACTGTCAAATCATCAGGGCTCCTCCAACAATCAAAGGAGCCCTGGTGGCACAACAGTTAAGTGCTCAGCTGCTAACTGAAAGGTTGGTAATTCGAACCCAACCAGCTGCTCAGTGGGAGGAAGATGTAGCAATCTATTCCCATAAAGATTACAGCCTAGGAAACCCCGTGGGGTAGGTCTACTCTGTCATATAGGGTCACTATGAGTCAGAATTGACTCCACGGCACCTAACAACAGCAATAACTTGACAATCAGGATAGGGGGCTGCTGGCTTAAAGGGATCCCACCAGCCCTGGTCCTCTCCTAAGAGACATTTTTATTCTGCCCCCTTGTGCCCTAGACACTCAGCCCTTTGCTTCTTCCCCCACCTTCAGTGCACCCCCTGGAAGGACAATGCCTGCTGCACAGCCAACACGAGCTGGGAGGCCCACCTGGACATGTCCCTGCTCTACAACTTCAGCTTGACTCATTGTGGGCTGCTGACCCCCAGCTGTCAGAAGCACTTCATCCAGGCCTTCTGCTTCTACGAGTGCTCCCCAAACCTGGGGCCTTGGATTCAACAGGTGGGAAGGCAAGATGGCGGACAGGAAGAAGATGAGTGCAATGCCTGTTACTAAGAGGCTGAGTACCCCGCCCATCTTATGCTGGTGTCTCCAGAAAGCTAGTAGGAGCAGGAGGTGCGGTCCCCCTATGGACAGAGCAGAGTTAGAGGCCCCCAGGTGGAAAAAGGGTGAAGAGGAAGCTACTTCAGCCCTGGAGAGGCCAGTGGGAGAGACTAGGCCAATGGGAACAATAGGATGAAGGACTGTCACCTGTGGTGGCTTGGTGGAGTTGAATGGACCTGAGTGCAAATTCCATCTCTTATATTTATTAGCTGCGTGATCTGGCACAAACTAACCTCTAGCCTTCATTGTTCTCATTTGTAAAATAACAGTACTTTATAGACTGTGTTGGTAAGAGGTAATGTACAGATGGTACATGGCACAAGTACCACTGTAGCTACTAATAGCCTTCAAACTGCTGCTATTAATGTTCTTGCCTGTTTCTGTGCCTGGACCCAGGTGGACCCGCGTGGGCAGGAAAAGGGCATCGTGGGCGTGCCGCTGTGCTGGGAGGACTGTGAGCAGTGGTGGGATGACTGCCGCTCGTCGTACACATGCAAATCCAACTGGCAGGGCGGCTGGGACTGGAGACGGGGTGAGTGTGCCCAACAGGGCCAGGGGAATGAAGCGGCCCCTGGGAGGTCTCCTACCTGGGGGCAGGTGTAAACCCCCCTTTCCTCCCACGGGCAAATGCTGGGGGTGTGGGAGTAGTGGTGGTGGTGGTAGGAGGGAAATTGTGCAGGCCTCTATCTTCCGCAGGGAAGGTCCGCTGCCCTGCAGGGGCTCACTGCCTCCCTTTCCCCGATTACTTCCCCACCCCGGCTGACCTGTGTGACAAGATTTGGAGCAACTCCTACAAGGCAAGCCCTGAGCGCCGCAGCAGTGGACGGTGTATGCAGAAGTGGTTTGAGCCGGCTCAGGGCAACCCCAATGTGGCTGTGGCCCGCCTCTTCGCCAACCCTGCCCGGTCCTGGGAACTCTCCTGCCCCCTCCTGGTCTTGTCTCTGTTCTTGTCATTCCATTCCTGAGATCCCCGTTTCCCACGCACACGCACACGCATGCGCTTCCACCAGCTGTGGGCCAGGCCCTGGCCGCCCCTTCCGCAAGCCACTCCTTAGAAGGGGCAGCACAGGCTGGGGATGGAGAGAGGACATCGGGGCTGCAGGAGCTGGTGCCTGAACCTTACATGTTCCATCTTAGGCCCCACTCCTGCTCTCTTCTGCCTTACTGTGCTGGAGAGGCAGCTAGGGGCTGGATTTCCAAGGGGCTCTGCTTTCTCCTGATTTTAAGAATGGTGGCGGGTGCAGACGTGGGACTCAGGGACCTTCTCGTCCAGTGCATGCCTGTCCTTTTCTGTGGCAGAGCTGATGGGGCAGCCCTGGCCACCTGTCCTATGATGGTGCCTCCAATAAAACGGCAGTTGACCTTTTCTCTCTGTGTGGCCCCCTCTGTCCTAGCTCTGTGTGCAGGGAGCCAAGCTGTACAACAATGGGGCCAGTTGGTTATTACTTACCTAACAATTATTAACTTCAGGGCCCTCTCCTTACATCCACACAACATCTCTGACAAGAATATGTTCAACACTGTTTTTTTCAATAGTGATGCACCATACGAAAGACCCAAGGCCAGAATAAGGGATGGGGGCCACTCAGACCATCATCTCTACTTTGGGTACAAAGATTGAAGCAGCTGCCTGAAATGCTTTCTGGCTTTTCCTCTTTTAATCCTCCCTCCCCTGGTCTGGAATTTTGTAAACCTGAGTTCTAATCTGGCTTTACCGCTTTCAATATGACTTTTGTCAAATCCTTTGACCTTCATTAATGATTGTCTTGGTTTTGTTTTCCCCTTAGAGGAATGGGATAGTTGGGTCAGATGATTTAACTTACAAAAAAAAAAGTCACTGTCACTGTTTGCTTGGAGATAGAAAGTGCTTCTCAGGCAGTGCCACGTCCTCAAGGGTGAGACGCAGAGCTAGAGAGGTGGCGTTGACACTGCCTTCACTTCACGTCTGTAATGCACTGGGCAGCTGATGGCCCTCTTGAACCTTCCAGTGCCTGAAGCGCCACAGCTTCCCACACAACAGGGCCTTGCCCACATTCTTCTGCTTGGACTGAGAGAGCCCCTACTATGGCTGTCCTTGAGATGGCTGACTTTTCTAGCAATTATTCATTCTCTATAGACTCCAGCAAGCCCAGCTTCTCGGTTACCCTTGGCCTCCATTCCTTCCATACGTCCTTGAACATGCTCATTCACTGAACACACCCTGCTCCAGGTGGGGTACTGAAGTTATAAAAGCAAACAAGGTCCTGCCAAGGGAGCTGTTCACAGTCTGGAGTAGGATACAGAGAGAAGCAGTGGGGATGAAGCACTTCGCTGGAAGTCTGTAAGAACAGGGCCTGGGGCCAGGTGGGTGTCTGGAGAAGGCATGGCAGAGGGCCTGAGGCTTGACTCTAGCCTGAATGGAAAGAGGACAGTTCATTAGGCTGTGTGTGAGAACAGGAATGAAATTCTAGGCAAAAAGCAGCAAAATCCCCAAGACATGAAATACTTGCATTAGGACCTTTAATCGCTCTTAAATTGATCAAATAAATTGCAGTTTCAAAAATACATATAGGATGCTTGCTTCAGCAGCACATTACTAAAAGATTAGCATGGCCCCTGTGCAAGAATGACATGTAAATTTGTGAAGTGTTCCATATTTTTTAATGCAAGAATGAAGGGCAACTATGGTAACTACTATAGCTTAGACAGTCCTGCATCACTAATATTAACAATTTACAAATGGATAAATGGGTAGATAGCTACACCAAGAGGTGTGGGAGGATGTAAGGGAACACACCCACCAGCAGATATAGGTTTGATGGTGGATATTTCTACATACATGACTGTAGGCATGGCTCATATAGCACACACAAGGTATATAGTCAGGGAAACCTCTTAGACGTAATCAAACACCTTGCTGGATGAAGTTCCTAGGCTAGAAGATAAAGGACCAGAGACTTGGAGGATGTCTACATCAACTAGCACAAAGAAGTTCATAAAGACGATATCCTGTATCCTACTTGGTGAGCAGCGTCTGTGGTCTTAAAAGCTTGCAAGCAGCCATCTAAAATGCAATTATTGGTCTCTTCCCATCTGGAGCAAAGAAGATTCTCAAGGGAGCAGTTAGACCAAAGGACTAATGGACCACATGAACCATGGCCCACATGACGCCAAGACCAGAAGAACTAGATTGTACCTGGCTACCTCTACCAACTACCCTGACTGAGATTACAACAGAAGGTCCTGGACAGAGAGGGAGAAAAACGTAAAGCAAAAAATCAAATTCACAAAAAGGATGAGGCTTGCTGGTCTGATGGAGACTGGAGGCACCTCTGAGACGATGGCCCTAAGACACCCTTCTGACCTGGGACTGAAGCTATTCCCAGAGACCACTTCCCAGCCAAACAATAGATAAGCACAGATGATAAACAGTAACACCTGAGAGGAATGTACTCCTTAGAGTAATCAATTATATGAGATCAAAAGTGCAACATTTGCCCAAAAGCAAAGATGAGAAGGCGGGAAGGGGTAGAAAATTAGGACAAAAGGAAACAGGAAACCCAGGGTGGAAATGGGGAGAGTGCTGACACATTGTGGGTTACCAGCCTAGCATGTTAACTATTTGCATCAGAACAGGACTATCATTATCCATTGCTATTAAGTCAATTCCAACTCATATCTACTCTGTAGAACTGCCCCATGGGGTTTCCAACCAAGATTATGAAACATTTTATTATGAACTTTTAAATGGGAAACTAATTTGCTCTGTAAATTTTCACCTAACGCAGAGCCAATTCTGACCCATAGCAACACTATAGGACAGAGTAAAACTGCCTCATGGGGTTTCCAAGGAGCAGCTGGTGGATTCAAACTGCTGACCTTTTGGTTAGCAGCCACTGTACCACAAGGACTAGGGGAGCCCTATTAACTATTACTATTTACTGATTTTTTTTACTGTGGGCCTAAGTGCTCTGTTAAGCATGTTACATTTCATCTCACAACGGCAGTCGATTTTGACTCATGGTGACCCCACGTGACAGAGTAGAAACTGCCCTGTAGGGTTTTCTAGTCTGCAATCTTACAGGAGCAGAAAGCCAGATCTTTATCCCACTAAGCCACTGGGTGTATTCAAACTGCCAACCTTTAAGTTACCAGCTGAGCACCTAACCATTGGGCAACCAGGGCTCCTCACAACAGCCTTGAGACAACCTTGAGAAGGAAATTTCTCATTTCCATTGTTCAAATTAAGACATAAGCCATTAGCAGGTTTGGAACCAGTTAAGTTTGTCTGCAAAGTCCCGTTTGTAAGGCCTGGTAAGTAGCTGAGTCAGGCTGGGGCGGGTGTGCAGTTAGTGGGTAGGTCATGGTCAGATATAAGACTCTGATCTCTATTCTGTCCCTGGCTGGGAGGAGTAATGAGTATTAAGTTGTTGTTAATACTAGTTTTAAGTAGTGGAGTGGAATTGTCAGATTTGCAGTTGGATTATTTGTTTTAATCAGAGTGATATATGCACAAGGCTAAAGCACATATTTCAAAGGATTTATAATACAAAGTAACAGATTTCCAGCTACAAAAAAAAAAAAAAAATTTTTTTTTTCCCCCAGGCCAGCCCCTCCCCAGAGGTGACCACTTCTATTTCTGGATTTAGCTACAAAAAAAGTTTCAAAGGTAGCTTATCTTTTCCGAGAGTAGTCAGACTAACTTTCTGCTCTGTGTTCTGTTTCTCAGTGTAATCTTCTGATCCTTTTAATTTCAGCAATCCACTTTTAATTTCCAGGAGACTGTTTTTCATTCCCATGCTGTTTTTCACAGACTGTTGCCTCTGATTTTATGGATGTAATATTTTCTCAAATCTCACTGAAGATACTAATTAGAATTTTTTTAAAGCTTGCTTTTAGTCTCTGAATGATCTGTTTCCTCCAAGGTCAATCTGCTCTGTTTATCTTGATCTTCAATTTGTGCTGCTGGTTTTCTCTGTCTGGTGATCTTGGCTGTCTGTCCATATTTAAGAATGAGGGGCTAGGTTGATTTTTCTAGCTAGCTGGTATGGGTTTCCTCTGTGGTTGTATATGTGGGTCTGCTTTCCCCTAAGGAGCAAGGGTGATGGGGAGTGCTAGGTACAAGGGAGGGCTTGTTGACTGGAAGCCTGCTTCAGAATGAGTTGGCAGGAGCCATACTGGGGCGTAGGACCCCCAAATGCCAGAATAAGGATGGTTCTCTCTGGGGTGCCAACGCCCGTATGTAAAACTTCATCATTATCCAGAATTTTATTTAGTTTTTTTTAGAGAAAACATTCTTCTGTATGCAAGTTCCCCGCACCCCAAGGGTTAAAGCTAGGTTGCCTGAGCTCTGGATTTGGGCAGAGTGAAGCTGTCAACTAATAGGTTCTTGTCAAGCAGACTATAGAATTGAAGTCAGTCAGACACAGGGTTGGAAGAATGGAAAGGTTTATTCACAGTTTGCAAACTGGGAGACAGGCAGGGTATTGTGAACTAAGGCTGCCAGCTCCCTGAACCAGGGTAGATTTGCTCTTTTATAGGGAGTGACATACATATGCATGAAGAGCGAGGGAGGATCTTCAGTCTCGTGAGGCATGCGCAGCCTGCCTAATTTTAGTGAATGAGTTTTTGCCCATGATTTTAAAAATATTCTGCACAGCCCTAAAAAAATGGCAATGGCTTGCTACTGCCACCCCAGGAAGGTCATATAGCGGGTAAATTTGGAGTTAGTGCACCTGTGCCTTGGCCTCCTGCCAGGAGAAGAGAAAAAAACCTAAGGATTTGACCAATCATGGCGAAGTGCTGTAAAAGTGGTAACAAAAATGTAGCTAGAGTAGGCTTTTCTGAAAAACAATTATTATGGGATGGTTAATAACCTTTCATGACTGCTTACTTCAAGAGGACATGGGGGTGTGAAGCATCCAGTCTTTTTCTCTCTGCCCCACACCTACCCCCTCTGAGCCCAGAGCTTCTCAGAGGTTCTGTCTGGCAGATCAGCTCCTTCTACCACAGTGATCTCCTCCACTTACTCTGGCCACCCCTCTTCCTTTTGATACGCTTTCCTGTGCTCTCCATCTTCTAAATACTTGTTGTAATCTGCTCGTTCACTGATGGTTCTTCTTAATAAAGGAACAGAAAAGGAAGTAAAGAGTCATTTTAGTGGGATGCTGGGGTGGGGGCGGGGGAGACAACAAATGCTTGTGCTCATTCCACTTTCTGAAACCAGCAGCAGCAGGTTTTTTAAAAAATCTGATTAATGTGTAAAGAGTTTGCTGAAAGAGAGCCGAGCTGAAGACAAGAAGCTCACGGGCAATACGTAGGGTGAATTTGCCAAAAGGGAGTGAAGTAAGAAATGCTGGTGATAGTAACCTAATTGTGAGCAAACCTCTAGGAGGCAGAAACCAGGCTACAGGTGAGATAGTAGACCAGAAAAGGACGGATTTGGGAACTATTAGGAAGATAGAACCAATAGAAATTGAAACTATATATTTTTTTATAAAGTGCCACAAAATAGGTGTAAAACTAAATGTCCAGGGATCATAAAGGAACCAAAGTTTCAAGCTGGATAACTCACCTCTGATGGTACCATTTTTAAGAGGTACTTCCCCTAGCTTTGACTGTATAGGTGTTGGGTGGGAGGGAAGATGAAGGAGGGCATTCCCTCTACTGGATGGGACCCAGTCACTTTTCCACTTATGAGGACATCAGACCCTATTCAAATCCTTCCCCTCAGAGAATGGTGGGAATCGGAATCCCTGGGTGGCAGGTGCTTTTATATGTTGCTTTTGCTTTAAGATCCTTTCCCGAGTAACCCTTTGACTTACCCACCTGACTACAGAAGTCCTGCAGCCTGGCACACACACACTGGAATCTTTGCCCCAGGCCTCCTCAGCTGCTATAGACCTCTTCCTCCCTCCCTCACCATGTTCCTGCCCATTCCTTCTTCCACCCCCACTGCCCCACAAGAATGACTGCTTCCTCTGCTCCTTGGGGAGCCCTGGTGGCATAGTGGTTAAGAGCTCGACTGCTAACCAGAAGGTCAGCAGTTCAAATCCACCAGTTGCTCCTTAGAAACCCTACGGGGCAGTTCTACTCTGTCCTATAGGGTTGCTGTGAGTCGGAACCAACTCAATGGCACCTAACAACAACAACTGGTTCCTGGTGCTTCCCTGTGCCCTGTAGCTTTTTCTGTTGGGGAACCCAGGTTTGAAGATTATTCTGGAGTCCTAGGCTGGCCTCTTTTACCCAACCCTTGAGAGAGCTTGAGTGGCCACCGATATTCTTGTCAACAACCCCAGTCGTGTGTTTCCTTCACCCTCTGAAGCAGCTTTGGTTTTCCTTCCTTCCCTCCGTTCTGCTCACATCCATGCTCAGATTTACCCTCCCACAGAACCAGAGGCCTCTTTCAGGAGTGTTTATGACACAAATCAACCAAGCAGGAAAAGCTGAGGGGAAGAGAGAGGCCCTCACAGGAAGGAGGGGCAGATGGCGTGCTTTCAGGAGGCCATCAGGATGTCAGCATAAAGATGTCCCTTAGACACTTGACCTGGAGTGCAGGGGAGAGGTCTGAGCTAAAGATTGGAATTTTGGAATCATTTTCATGGAAGTGTTACTTGGTGCTGTGGGAGTGGATGACTTTTCTAAGAGAAAATGTAGGGAGAAAACAAAAGGCTTGTGAAAAGTCTAGCTTACCTACAGTTAGGAGATGAGAGGGAAATGGAGCTCTGAGGAGACAGGGAAGCAGAGCTCGGGGTAGAAGAGGGACCAAGACAGCTGGATCTCAGAGGGTCACTGCCAAGTTGTCATCTGATATGAGTTGATTTGTGTCCACCACACAATGTGTTCAAGTTCTAAGTCCTGTACCTGTGAATGTGACCTTATTTGGAAATAGAGCCTTTGCAGATGGAATTAGTTAACATGAGTTCATACTGAAGTAGGATGGGCCCTAATTCTATATGCCAAAACAAAAAAACAAACCTGTTGCCATTGAGTGGATTCAACTCATAGTGTTCCTATAGGACAGAGTAGAACTACCCCATAGGGTTCCAAGGCTATACATAATCTTTACAATGGCAAACTGCCACATCTTTCTCTCACGAAGCTGCTAGTGGGTTCGAACTGTCCACCTTTTGTTTAGCAGCTGAGCTCTTTACCACTGCATCACCAGAGCTCCTTAATCCTATATCACTGGTGTCCTTATAAGAAGAAAAGAGACACAGGGACAGACTGGCACCCAGGGAAGAAAGCCATGTGACAATGAAGACAGATTGAGTTATGCTGCCACAAACCAAGGAGTGCCTGGGCCTACCCACAGCTGGAAGAGATAAGGAAGGACCTTTCCCTGGAGACTTTGGAGAGAGTCAAAGGCTCTGTCAACACTCTGAATTCATACTACTAGTTTCCAAAACTGTATTTCTGTAGTTTCAAGCCACCCAGTTTGTGGTACTTTGTTAAGGCAACACTAGGGAAATAATAAAAAAACAAAAACTAAACCTGATGCCATCAAGTCTATTCCAACTTATAGCGACCCTATAGGCTCCCCAGAGTAGAAATGCCCCAAAGGCTTTTCAAGGCTATAATCCATGGTTGCGCAATGGTTAAGTGCTTCGCTGCTAACCAAAAGGTCGGGGGTTCGAACCTACTAGCAGCTCCACAGGAGAAAGATGTGGCAGTCAGCTTCTGCTTCGGTAAAGATTACAGCCTTGGAAACCCCATGAGGCAGATCTACTCTGTCCAATAGAATCATTACGAGTTGGAATCAACTGGATGGCAGTAGTTTGGTTTGGTTTTGAATTTCATGGAAGCAGACTGCCACACCTTTCTTCCCCAGAGTGGAGCAGCTGGTGGGTTTAAACCTCCAACCTTTCGGTTAGCAATGGAATGCTTAACCACTACACCACCAGGGATCCTTAGGAAACTAATAGACCATCCATGCTTTAATTAATCCATCAATAAAAACTGAGTTCTTCCTCTGTGCTAGACACTGTGTTAAGTTTTGGGGATATAATAGTGAGTGAGGCAAACATGGTTCCTGTCCCTATGTTGTTAAGTGCCATCGAGTTGGTTTCAACTCATAGCAACCCTGTGTACAACAGAACAAAACACTGTCTGGTCCTGCACCAGCCTCGTGATTGTTGTTATGCTTGAGCCCATTGTTACAACCACTGTGTCAAACCATCTTATTTAGGGTCTTCCTCTTTTTTAATGACCTTCTACTTTACCAAGCAAGGTGTCCTTCTCTAGGGGCTGATCACTCCTGATAACATGTTGAAAGCATGTGAGACGAAGTCTCACCATCCTTGTTTCTAAGGAGCATTCTGGCTGTACTTGTTCCAAGACAGATTTTTTTCATTTTTTTGGCCGTCTATGGTTTTTTTTGCCAGCACCATATTATAAGGGCGACAATTCTTGGTCTTTCTTATTCATTGTCCAGCTTTTGCATGCATATGAGGAGATTGAAAATAGCATGGCTTGGGTCAGGTGCATCTTTGTCCTTAAAGTGACATCTTTGCTTTTTAACACTTTAAAGAGGTCTTTTGCAGATTTGCCCAATGCAATGCATCATCTGATTTCTTGATGGCTGCTTTCATGGGTGTTGATTGTGGAGCTAAATAAAATGGAGTCTTTTGACAACTTCCATGTCTTCTTCATTTATCATGATGTTGCTTATTGGTCCATTTGTGAGGAGTTTTGTTTTCTTTATGTTGAGGTGTAAACCATACTGAAGGCTGTAGTCTTTGATCTTCATCAGTAAGTGCTTCAAGTCCTCTTCGCTTTCAGCAACCAAGGTTGTGTCATCTGGGTATCACAGGTTGTTAATGAGGCTTACTCCAATCCTGATGCCACGTTCTTCTTCATATAATCCAGCTTCTTGGATTATTTGCTCAGCATACAGATTGAATAAGTGTGGTGAAATGATATAACCCTGATGCATACCTTTCCTGACTTTTAACCATGTTGTATCCCCTTGTTCTGTTTGAATGACTGCCTTTTGATCTATATACAGGTTCCTTATGAGCACAATTAAGTTTAACTAGCCTGGCTCTTGCCCCATGGATCTTATATTGTAGTGAAATACAAAGATATAAGTAAATAATAAAAATTAAAAGGGCTACAAATTGAGACAATAGTTAGGAAGGAAATGCACAAGTAACTCAGAGAAGGGGTTGGAAGGTGGCTAATTTAAATGAGATAGATGAAGGGAGTAAGTAGTTTGAGGGAATGTTTTTAGGATTGAGGAACAAGTTTGTAGGATGAATGGAAAGAGTTAGTGGGGATGAAGTTAAAAGAGGTGGGTGGAAGGGCTGAGGGGATGAATTCAAGGGGGATGGGTGAGCCAGGGTATGGACACAAACATTAGTCTTGGCAAGGAGGTTGGATGCATCTTCCTTTGAGGCAAGAGAAGAAGAGAGAAAATGTTAAAAAGCGATATCAGAATTAAAATTCTCCAAATATAAATAGTAGATTCAAATAACATTAGGGCTTTGCCAGCTGCTGGGAGTTGGAAGCCCAGACCATGGGGCCAATGGGAGCATTCTGGCCCAAGTGTAGGCTGGGCACCTGCTCCTCACATTCCAAAGCTGCAGCCCAGACAGCTAGTCCATCTTCAGCCTTATGGTAATTGTAAACTTCCCAGAGGATCAAAAGCCACCAAGGGTAGGATTCAAAACACTGAGACAGGATTATTTTCTGGGTCAGGACAGTTTGTGAATATAGGGACCAAGAGTTGGCTCCAGTAATGTAAAAGTAAAAAACCTTAAATTCATCTCAACCTTTTCTGGGCTCTACAATTATCTGCAGAACCAGGGGTGTGACTTCTGATCCCAGAGCGGCCACTGACTGTGAAGCTGCTGAGGTTATGCCCTCTGACTCAACGAGGGGGCTCTGAGTACTTTGAAGGCTCTGATTACTTCAATGCAAAGGTGAGCTTGGGAAGGAAGGAATAATTTTCTTTGGGGTGGACTGTGGTCTCTGCAGGAAGAAGCCAGTTTGTAGAAGAGAATGAAGAAAGGCAACCAGAAGGGGCCCGCTGCTAACAAATAGCTAAGTTAAGAGTTTGTCCTCTGTGGACACAAGTCAAATGTGTCTTCCCACCACCTCCAGGAGCATCAAAATAGCCACAGCAAGATTTTAAATAATATATGCTCTTATTTTTCATCTTAAGGAAGGGGTAGAACAGATCACTCAATTTTGAACACATTTCCTAGCTTTGGTCTCTCCAGGGAGATTTCCAGGTAGAAATACTTGTCTTGCACATGACTTAATAAAAAACTGAAAAAGATGGTTTATGAAAATAATGAGTAACCTGGATATAGATGAATGTTTTCATAATTTTGGTGAGAAGAACTTTCTAAGCAAGACACCAAAGTCAGTACCTATAAAGTAGGAGACTAATAGATATAGTAATATTAAAAAAGGTAAGTAAGAAAAGAAGGGGAAGGGGATATTTTCTAAGACACTGTAAACAAAGTTAAAAGATAAATGGAAGATAAGGAAAAATATTTGCAAAATATACATTTAGATGTTAACATTCTTAATACAAAAAGAGTGCTTTACAAATCAATTTGAAAAGGCGGCTCCTCCTGAGCAAAATATGAGCAAAGCATTTGCATAAATAATTCACATTTAGAATAAAATCTAAACTCCTGACCATGGTTTATAGTGTTAGGGGACTCTGAATGCTGAAGACACTGAAGATACCTAATTAATTAGTGACTCCACCAGGGATCAGGCCATTCCTGGTCACCTCCCCACGAAGTCACTCACTTCCTCTAAGTTGTTGTTCAGACCCTCCAGAGAGTCCAGATTTAACCGGCTCAGAGTAGCCTGATATGCACAGAGCAGACCACAATGGGCGACAAATGATCCTGGGCTGCCATGCATGCTCAATAGCGCAAGAGAACTTATGTCAAGGAACCAAAAGACTCATGCCAAGGAACCAAAATCACCGGAAATGCATCATCGACAATAGTTGAGCCCATTTCCACAGATCTGCCCATGTTCAGCTCTTTGACCTCAGCTCCTAAATCTTTCCCTGTTGCTTACCACTCTCCAGCCACATGGTTTTTCTATCTGGTCCTCAAACAGAGTAAGCTCATTCCTGCCTCAGAAACATTGCACTTGCTGTTTCCTATTCTTGTGATTTTTTTGCCCCATACTTTGGCATGCCTAGCTCTTTCATGACACTAAATGCCTATTTTAGAAAAGAAGAAACGTCTCATATTAATTACTTCAGCTTTCACCTTAAGAAATTAGAAACAGAAAAGCAAATTAAACCAAAAGGAAGCAAAAGAAAAGGAAACAGTAAAGATCAGATTGGCGGCTAATGTCTACCCAGAGGCACCTCAGAAGAAGGCCTGGCAATCTACTTCTGAAAAATTAGCCACTGAAAACTCTAAAGAGCACAGTTCTCCTCTGATTCACATGGGGTCACCAGGAGTTGGAATCCTCTTGATGTCAATAGGTTATTCATTAGAAGCAAGGCCAGCCCACACTCAACAGGAAGGGGTTATACAGGGGAGTGAATATCAGGAGGTGGGATCATTGGGGGCCATCTTGGAAGCTGCCTACCACAAAACTTTCTCTGCCATCTGTGCTAGCAACCTCTAAAGCTGAGGCACTTGGCGTAATAAAATGATTCATGTGAGCTCTGAATTAAAACTCCATTTTATTACAAGCTCCTGCTCCTGCATCCCTAGTAATGTAACCTTGACTTCTTCCCATTCCTATGCATATAGCTTTGGACCTCTGGCTGGGTGGGCCCAGAAGACCCTGGCCCCCTATCAATCATCTAGTGTAACCAGCTTGGCTCTTGCCTCAAGCCACTCTTAAGTGAATAAGGGTGGGGGTCAGGAATGAGATTGTATGAGAACAAGTTTACTCCAGATGTTTCGGAAAGAAGGTAATTGAAAATAGAGCCATTGATGATGTACCCACCTTTGGCCTTGTGACCATCACACACTTCCCTTCTATATCTTCACTATAAAAGCACACCTCTTCATGCTTCGGCTCCTCTCTGCCCTGCATTTCCCCAATTTGCAAATTGTTTTACCTTCAATAAATCTCTTTGCTTTTTTTTTTACTTTAATGGAGTGAGCATTCTTACTCTTAGACATTTCTTGGTGTCAGAAATTGGGATTTTGAAAACACATTCCCTTTGGTGGCCCCCGGAACATCAAGGACTCCAGCTGCTGGTACCAGTCAAGCCACTTGGGCTCGCCACCTCCCCAGATTCCTGGGAGTCATCCCAAGTAAATAGTCTCTCAAAACCAAGCTCCACTCCTTGCATTGATGCTTTTCAAAATTTATTGTTGGACTCTTTCTTTTACTTTCACTTTCAGTTCACATTCTAAACATTTTGACAAGTTCATTGCCAGGTCTGTTAAGCCACAAAAAAACAAGTGCACGGATTGACCAGTAAAAGCCATTACAACAGTCACCTGCCGCTCTGAGCGGTTAAACTTTCTCGTGACAGGATAAGCCGGGATGCAAGACGGGCCAGAGCCTTAGGCTGCCTGTCGGCCTCTAGGTAATTCTTACATAAGGAGAGGCACACATTGGTCTAAGCAAAACCCAGTACAAACCCTGTGAAAAGATCCCTGACAGGACTCTAGTTTGCCTTTAAGGAGGCCAAAGGTTTCAGGCCATTAAGCTTGAACTCACTGTTTTTTTTCTTTTGAGTACTCATTTCAGTGCACATTCAGGTTTCAGATGTTGTTGTTGTTAGGTGCCATTGAGTTGGTTCTGACTCAGAGCAACCCTATGTACAACAGAAAGAAACACTGCCCAGTCTGGCACCATTCTCACAATCATTGTCATGCTTAAGCCCGTTGTTGCAGTCATTGTGTCAGACATCTCATTGAGTGAGGGTCTTCCTCTTTTTCGCTGACCCTCAACTCTACCAAGCATGATGTCCTTCTCCAGGGAGTGAGCCCTCCTGACAACATGGCCAAAGTGTGTGAGACATAGTCTCACAATCCTTCCTTCTAAGGAGCATTCTGGTTGTACTCCTTCCAAGACAGATTTGTTCATTCTTTTGGCAGTGTATGATGTATTTAATATTCTTCTCCAACACCACAATTCAAAGGCGTCAATTCTTCTTCAGTCTCCTTCATTCATCATCCAGCTTTCAGGTGCATAGGAGGCTATTGAAAACAGCATGGCTTGGGTCAGGCATGCCTTAGTCTTCAAGGTGACATATTTGCTTTTCAACATTTTAAAGAGGTCTTCTGCAACAGATTTGTACAATGCAATGCAATGTGATGCTGGAAGCTATGCCACCGGTAATCAAGTACCAGCAGGGTCAACCATGATGGACAGGTTCCAGCTGACCTTCCAGACTAAGACTGGCTAGGAAGGACCCGGCAGACTACTTCTGAAAAGAATTAGTTAGCGAAAACCTTATGAATAGCAGCAGAACATTGTCTGATATAGTGCCGGAAGATGAGCGCCTCAGGCTGGAAGGCACTCAAAAGACGATTGGGGAAGAGCTGCCTCCTCAAAATAGAGTCGACATTAATGGTGTGGATGGAGTCAAGCTTTAAGGACCTTCATTGGATGATGTGGTGTGACTCAAAATGTGAAGAAATAGCTGCAAATATCCATTAATAATCAGAACATGGAATGCACGAGTTATGAATCTAGGAAAATTGGAAGTTGTTAAAAATGAAATGCATAAACATTAATATCCTAGGCATTAGTGAGCTGAAATGGACTGGCATTGGTCATTTTGAATTGGACAATCATATAGTCTGCTCTGTTAGAAATGACAACTTGAAGAGAAATGGTGTTGAATTCATTGTCAAAAAGAACATTTCAAGATCTATCCTGAAGTACAACACTGTCAGTTATAGAACAATACCCACACACCTACAAGGAAGACCAGTTAATACGACTATTATTCTAATTTATGCACCAAACACTAAGGCCAAAGATGAAGAAATTGAAGACTTTTACCAACTTCTTGCAGTCTGAAACTGATTGAACATACAATCAGGATGCACTGATAATTACTGGTGACTGGAATGTGAAAGATGGAGACAAAGAAGAAGGATTGGTAGTTGGAAAATATGGCCTACGTGATAGAAATGATACCTGAGATCACATGATAGAATTTTGCAAGACCAACAACTTCACTGCAAATAACTTTTTACACACGCATAAATTGCAACTATATACATGGACCTTGCCAGTTGGCATACACAGAAATCAAATCAACTACATCTGTGGAAAGAGACGATGGAAAAGCTCAATAACATCAGTCAGAACGAGGCCAAGGGCCAACTGCAGAACAGACCATCAATTGCAAGTTCAAGTTGAAACTGTAGAAAATTAGAACAAGTCAACGAGAGCCAAAGTACAATTTTGAGTACATCCCACCTGAATTTAGAGATCATCTCAAGAATAGATTTGACTTGTTGAACACTGATGACCAAAGACCAGATCAACTGTGGAATGACATCATACATGAAGAAAGCAAGAGGCCATTAAAAAGACAGGAAAGAAAGAAAAGACTGAAATGGATGTCAGAAGAAACTCTGAAACTTGCTCTTGAAGGTCAAGTAGCTAAAACAAAAGGAAAAAATGATGAAGTAAAAGAGGGCAGCTTGAGAAGACAAAGTAGTTGTTTTTTTTTTTTTTATTGAACTTTAGATGAAGGTTTACAGAACATACTAGTTTCCCATCAAACAGTACACACATTGTTGTATGACATTGGTTAACAACCCCAAGACATGTCAACACTCTCCCTTCTCAATGCTGGGTTCCCTATTACCAGCTTTCCTGTTCCCTCTTACCTTCCAGTCCCTGTCCCAGGGCTGGTGCACCCCTTTATTCTTGTTTTGTTCCATGGTGCTGTTCAGTCTTTGGATGAAGGGTGAACCTCAGGAGTGGCCTCATTACTGAGCTGAAAGGGTGTTCACGGCCCATACTCTCAGGGTTTCTCCAATCTTTGTCAGGCCAGCAAGTCTGGTCTTTCTTTTTGAGTTAGAATTCTGTTCTACATTTTTCTCCAGCTCTGTCTGGGGCCTTCTATTGTGATCCCTGTCATAGCACTCAGTGGTGGTAACTGGGCACCATCTAGTTATACTGGAATCAGCCTGGTGGAGGCTGTGGTAGATGTTGTCCATTAGTCCTTTGGACTAATCTTTCCCTTATGTCTTAAGTTTTCTTTATTCTTCCTTGCTTCAGAAGGAGTGAGACAAATGGAGTATCCTAGATTGCTGCCAAAGTAAAGTATTACAGTGGCATGTTCAAAGATCTGGAGACGGAAAACCAAAAGGAAAGAACAGGCTCAGCATTTCTCAAGGTGAATAAACTGAAGAAAAAATTCAAGCCTCGAGTTTCAATACTGAAGGATTCTACAGAGAACGTATTGAACGACACAGAAAGCATCAAAAGAAGATGGAAGGAATACACAGAGTCACTATACCAAAGAGAATTGGTTGATGTTCAACCATTTCAGGAGGTTACATATGACCAGGAACCAATGGTACTGTAGGAAGAAGTCCAAGCTGCATTGAAGGCATTGGTGAAAAACAAGGTTGTGGGAATTGATGAAATACCAGTTGAGATGTTTCAACGAACAGATGTGGCACTGGAACTGCTCACTCATCCATGCCAAGAAATTTGGAAGTCAGCTACGTGGCCAACCAGCTGGAAGAGATCTATATTTATGCCTATTCCCAAGAAAGATAATCCAACCACATGCAGAAATTATCGAACAGTATCATTAATATCGTCTGCAAGCAAAATTTTGTTGACGGTCATTCAAAAGCCCCTGCAGCAGTATATTGACAGTATATTTGATTTCATGACTGCTGCTTCCATGGGTGTGGATTGTGGATCCAAGTAAAATGAAATCCTTGACAACTTCAATCTTTTCCCCATTTATCATGATGTTGTTTACTGGTCCAGTTGTGAGGATTTTTGTTTTCTTAATGTTGAGATATAATCCATACTGAAGGCTGTGCTATCTGATCTTCATCAGCAAGTGCTTCAAGTTCTCTTCACTTTCAGCAAGCAAAGTTGTGTCATCTGCATAACACAGGTTGTTAATGAGTCTTCCTCCAATGCTGATGCCTTGTTCTTCTTCATATAGTCCAGCTTCTCGGATTATTTGCTCAGCATACAGATTGAATAAGTGTGGTGAAATGATACAACCCTGATGCACACCTTTTCTGACTTTAAACCATGCAGTATCCACCTGTTCTGTTCGAATGACAGATTCCTCAGGAGCGCAATTAAGTGTTCTGGAATTCCCATTCTTCACAATGTTATCCGTAATTTGTTTCAATCTACACAGTAGAATGCCTTTGCATAGTCAGTAAAAGACAGGTAAACAGCTTTCTGGTATCCTCGGCTTTCAGGCAGGATCCGTCTGACATCAGCAATGATATCCCTGTTTCCACTTCCTCTTCTGAATCCCGCTTGAATTTCTGGCACTTCCCTGTCGATATACTGCTGCAGCCACTTCTGAATGATCTTCAGCGAAATTTTACTTGTGTTGTAATATTAATGGTATTGTTTGGTAAATTCTGCACTTGGTTGGATCACTTTTCTTGGGAATAGGCATAAACATAGATCTCTTCCAGTTGGTTGGCCAGGTAGCTGTCTTCCAAATTTCTTGGCGTAGACAAGTGAGTACTTCCAGTGCTGCATCTGTTTGTTGAAACATCTCAATTGGTATTTCGTCAATTCCTGGAGCCTTGTTTTTTGCCAATGCCTTCAGTGCAGCTTGGACTTCTTCCTACAGTACCATTGGTTCTGGTCATATGGTACTTCCTGAAATGGTTGAATGTCAACCAATTCTTTTTGGTATAGTGACTGTGTATTCCTTTCATCTTCTTTTGATGCTTCCTGAGTCGTTTAATATTTTCCCCATAAAATCCTTCTATATTGCACCTCGAGGCTTGAATTTTTTCTTCAGTTTATTCACCTTGAGAAATGCTGAGCACGTTCTTTCCTTTTGGTTTTCCATCTACAGGTCTTGGTACATGTCGTTATAATACTTTGTCTTCTCAAGTCGCCCTTCGAAGCCTTCTGTTCAGCTCTTTTACTTCATCATTTTTTCCTTTTGCTTTAGCTACTTGACCTTCAAGAGCAAGTTTCAGAGTTTCTTCTGACACCCATTTCAGTCTTTTCTTTCTTTCCTGTCTTTTTAATGACCTCTTGCTTTCTTCATGTATGATGTCCTTCCACAACTGATCTGGTCTTCAGTCATTAGAGTTCAACATGTCAAATCTATTCTCGAGATGGTCTCTAAATTCAGGTGGGATATACTCAAAGTCATACTTTGGCTCTTGTTGACTTGTTCTAATTTTCTTCAGTTTCAATTTGAACAACTGATGGTCTGTTCTGCAGTCGGCCTCTGATCTTGTTCTGATTGATGGTATTGAGTTTTTCCATCGTCTCTTTCCACAGATGTAGTTGATTTGATTCCTTTGTGTTCCATCTGGCGAGGTCCACATGTATAGTCACTGTTTATGCTGGTGAAAAACGTATTTTCAGTGAAGAAGTTGGTCTTGCAAAATTCTATCAAGTGGTCTCTGGCATTTTTTCTATCACGTAGGCCATATTTTCCAGCTACCAATCCTTCTTCTTTGTCTCCAGCTTTCACATTCCAGTCACCAGTAATTATCAATGCACCCTGATTGTACGTTTGATCAATTTCAGACTGCAAGAAGTTGGTAAAAATCTTCAATTTCTTCATCTTTGGCCTTAGTGTTTGGTGCATAAATTAGAATAATAGTCGTATTAACTGGTCTTCCTTGTAGGTGTGTGGATATTGTTCTATAACTGACAGTGCTGTACTTCAGGATAGATCTTGAAATGTTCTTTTTGACAATGAATGCAACACTATGCCTCTTCAAGTTGTCATTCCCAGCATAGTAGACCATATGATTGTCCAATTTAAAATGACCAATACCAGTCCATTTCAGCTCACTAATGCCTAGGATATTAATGTTTATGCATTTCATTTTTAACCACTTCCAATTTTCCTAGATTCATACTTCCTACATTCCATGTTCTGATTATTAGTGGACATTTGCAGCTGTTTCTTATCATTTTGAGTCATGCCACAAAATCCAATGAAGGTCTTTAAAGCTTTATTCCATCCATGTCATTAAGGTCTACTCTACTTTAAGGAGGCAGTTCTTCCCTGGTTATCTTTTGAGTGCCTTCCAACCTGAGGGGATCATCTTCTGGCACTATATCAGACAATGTTCCACTGCTATTCATAAAGATTTCAATGGCTAAGTTTTTTCAGAAGTAGGCTGCTGGGCCCTTCCTCCTAGTCTGTCTTAGTCTGGAAGGTCAGCTGAAACCTGTCCACCATGGGTGACCCTGTTGGTATTTGAATACCAGTGACATGGCTTCCAGCATCAAAACAACACGCAAGCCCCCACAGTAGAACAAACTGACAGAAACGTGGAGGCAAGTTTCAGTAACATATGTGAATTCACTATTTTAGTAGAATAAGGAACGCTAATTTTAAGGACTCAGAAGGGCTACCCTATGGCACCCTGACTAATTATAGGAACAAACACTTTTGTCTTCGTACCTGCCTGTTTTTAGAGCACTGACATGTTTTTGCTAAAGACAGTTTTGATAATCAGTAGTCACTATGGGGCTCTTCTGAGCTGGATAAATTAGTTTTTCCGTGAAGTAAATTGGAAAAACAAGGCTCCCAGATTCAGCAACCACAATGGGACACCTATGTTAATTGGTATTTAGCAGCCTCCAAAAGACATCCAAAAAGTCAAGAAAGTAAAATTGCCTCTATGCAGGATAAAAATATATATCCAAAGGGAACTAGTAAACCTGTGCAAGTTTCCTTTACTCTTTGATCTAAAGCAGAGATCTGTGCAACTGTAAAGGAATTTCTTAACCCTTATGAAGACCCTCAAAAATTCACCCAGGAATTTAGAATTCAAAGGAAATATACTAACCTAGTTCACCAGACCTCTATCAATTAGTAAATATGCTAATAGGACCAGGCAAGGCTTTGAGATGGATAGAAAAACTATCTGGAAACATCCAGAAAATTCACTAGATATAAAAGCCAATACAGAACTGATTCATAGATTCTATCTCCAAAGTTTTTTTTTTTTCTAGGAAAATAGATTGGGCTAAAGTTCAAGGTTGTAAACAAGAAAATTATGAAAATATTTATAATTACAGGGATCCCTTGATCAAACTTTTACTGAACACTTGGGCTAAATCTAAGAGAACTTGGAGCTGAAATAGCTTTCAACTCCCTATTCCTAAATGGACTTCACCTTGAATTATCTGAGCTAGTCAAATGCCACAGATTGGACCGGGAGGCTGTTCCCAACCCTGCTAGGAATTTGATTTGACTCTGGAAGACCAGGATCCCTTGTGGTGCAGTGGTTAAAGTGCTCAGCTTCTAACTGAAAGATCAGTGGTTTGAACCCACCAGCTGCCCCACTGGAGAAAGACATGGCATGTTGCTTCCATAAAAGATTTACAGCTGTGGAAACCCTGTGGGGCAGTTCTACCCTGTCCTATAGGGTCACTATGAGTCAGAATTAACTCTACAGAAATGAGTTTTCTGGGAGACCAAAGTTTCAACCTATTCTTAACATCGTGATAAATGACCCTGGATTTCCCCCCTACCAGGATACTGGTTTGAGGTTTATGTTCAAAAAAAAGCTGAATATACTAGAAGCAATTTAGAATTTTAGTGATCACTTTAGGAAAACAAGTTCCCATCTGCTCTGTCTTTTTTCCTTCCACTTTGGGAAAATGAGCTCCCATTTGTGTTATTTTTTTCTTTCCTCTTTGGGGAAATTTTGTTTCATGCTCAGGGTTTTTGGAGTGTCTGAGACCCTTCCATCTGAGCTATTTTTCTGTTGAACTGGGTCAATCTTACCAAAGAATTGCTATATACATTTTAAGAAACTGGGTTGTTTATATTATGTGGTATTGTATAAGCCTGGTCTTTGAGCTGGCCACACAAACTGATGAGTTTAAATGGTTTTCTGTCTCATTTTGTTCTAAGAGTTTGCTTCTGGTCTAGAAAACAGTGTCTGAATTTCTGTCTTGTATCAGGTTGAAGGCCATGGCTAGTGTCTGAAATCTCAGCATTTTTCTATTCCAAGGAAAACTGCTTCTTACGCCTGAGCTTTCAGACCTACTCTGAGACTGTCCAATACAAAGTATTTCACTGAAAAGTACAGTGAAAAAAGATGGATTGTTTATTTTGGCTGGTATAACAAGACTTTAAAAAGGAGAAATTATTCTAAATTCCTTCCCTAAAGGATCTTATGAGGCATGCAAAAGACAGGGTTATGAAAATGTAATAGTTCCCTACCTCCAGATGGTATTATTAAAATAGAAATGATTCAATGATAAATGAGCACTTATATAATTTAGTAGCCAAATATTTCCAGGAATTAATGAAAGTGAATTTGTTCTGACCAAATTTTTTATGCTGCTATATGTCAATCTTAAAAGCAAAACCTTTTATATAAAGTATGTTTTATCTAAGGAAAAAGGGTAATTTTGTCTTAAAGTAAAACTAGTAGTTCCAATATGAGAAGATGGAGGCATAAGACAAACCTAGAAAAGAAAAAAAAAAAGTCTAGCCAAGAACCATGGGTTGATTTTTGCTAAACAGCTTTGATATTTACTGAGTAGATATAAAAAAAAAGATACAAGGTTACGATAAAGACAAGGTAAAATTATGTACCAAAAGAATAATAAAAGGGAAAGAATTTGCTTATCTTTGGTCTTTCAAAATATCTGGGGCCAACTTAAACATACATAAATGAATTGGAACGACTACTTCTTGTCTTTGACAATAATCCATAAGATAGGGAGGGTGGGGCCTCCTAGGTGTAGTCTAGTGGGTCAGACACTGTTGACTGAGTTCTGACTCACTGACCCTATGTACAACAGAACAAAACACTGTCCAGTCCTGCACCATCCTTACATTTGTTGCTGTTTGAGACCATTGTTGCAGCCACCATATCAATCCATCTTGTTGAGGGTCTTCTTTTTTGTTGACCTCTACTTTATCAAGCATAATGTCCTTCTCCAGGGACTGATCTCTCCTGATAACCTGTCCGAAGTATATGAGACTAAGTCTCACCATGCTCACTTCTAGGGAGCATCCTGTTTATACTTCTTCAGAGACAGATTTGTTCAGTCTTCTGCGAGTCCATCGTATATTCAATATTCTTCTCCAACACCATAATTCCAAGGCATCAATTCTTCTTGGGTCTTCCTTATTCATTTTCCAGCTCTTGAATGTATATGAGGCAATTGAAAATATCATGGCGTGGATGAGGCATACCTTAGTCCTCAAAGTGACATCTTTGTTTTTTTAACACTGGTCTGCTCTGCAGTTGGCCTCTGGCCTTGTTCTGATAGATGATATTGACCTTCTCCATTGTCTCTTTCTGTAGATATAGTTGATTCGATTTCTGGGTATTTCATCTGGTGAGGCCCACATGTATCGTCATCATTTATGTTGTTGAAAAAAGATATTTCCAATGAAAAAGTCGTTTGTCTTGGAAAATTCTATCATGCGATCTCTGGCGTCGTTTCTATCAAGGCCATATTTTTAAACTACTTATCCTTCTTTGTTTCCAACTTTCACATTCCAATCACAAGTAATTAACAATGCATTTTGATTGCATATATGATCAATTTCAGACTGTAGAAGTTGGTAAAAGTCTTCAATTTCTTCATCTTTGACATTAGTGGTTGGTGCATACATTTGAATAATAGTCCTATTAACTGATCTTCCTTGTAGGCGTATGGATATTGTCCTATCACTGACAGTGTTGTACTTCAGGATAGATCTTGAAATGTTCTTTTTAACAATGAATGGAATGCCATTCCTCTATAATTTGCCATTTCTGACAGAGTAGACTATATGACTATCTGATTCAAAATAGCCAATACCAGTCCATTTCAGCTCACTAATCCTAGTATATAGATTTTTATTCATTCCATTTGTTTTCTGACAACTTCCAATTTCCCTAGATTCATACTTCGTACATTCCACTTTCTGATTATTAATGGATATTTGCAGCTATTTCTTCTCATTTTGGGTTGTGCCATATCAGCAGATGAAAGTCCCCAAAACTTGCTTCCATCTACATCTTTAAGGTTGACTCTACCTTAAGGAGGCAACTCTTTCACAGTTGTATTTTGAGCGTCTTCTAACCCAAGGGACGCTTCTTCTGCTGCTATATCAGACAATGTTCCATTGGTATACATAAGGTTTTCAATGGCGAAATTTTTAAGAAGTAGACTGCCAGGTCCTTCTTCCTAGTCTGTCTTAATCTGAAAGCCCTGCTGAAACCTGTTCACCATGAATGACCCTGCTGGTATTTGAAATACCAGTGGCATAGCTCCTGGGATCACTGCAACATGTAAGCCACCCACAGTAAGATAACCTGACAGATGAGTATTCATGTATGCACATATATAAAAAAAAAAAATGCAAAAAAAAAAACCAAACATTTCCGTCAAGTCAATTCCGACTCATAGCTACCCTATACAACAGAGTAGAACTGCCCCATAGGGTTTCCAAGGAGCACCTAGTGGATTCGAACTGCTGAACTTTTGAAAGCTCTTAACCACTACGCGACCAGGGTTTTCACACATATATACATATATATGTATGTTGTTGTTGTTAGGTGCTGTTGAGTTGGTTCTGACTCATAGAGACCCTATGCATAACAGAACAAAACACTGCCTGGTTCTGTGTCATCCTTACAATCGTTGTTGTGCTTGAGCTCGTTATTGCAGCCACTGTGTCAATTCACCTCTTTGAGGGTCTGCCTCTTTTCCGCTGACCCTGTACTTTGCCAAGCATGATGTCCTTCTCCAGGGACTGATCACTCCTAACAACATGTCCAAAGTATGTAAGACGCAGTCTCACCATCCTTGCTTCTAAGGAGCATTCTGGCTGGACTTCTTCCAAGACAGATTTGTTCGTTCTTTTGGCAGTCCATGGCATATTCAATATTCTTCGCCAACACCACAATTCAAAGACGTCAACTCTTCTTTGGTCTTCCTTATTCATTGTGCAGCTTTCACATGCATATTATGCAATTAAAAATACCATGGCTTGGGTCAGGCACACCTCAGTCTTCAAGGTGACATCTTTGCTTTTCAATACCTTGAAGTGGTCCTTTGCAGCAGATTTACCCAATGCGATGTGTCTTCTGGTTTCTTGACTGCTGCTTTCACGGGTGTTGATTGTGGATCCAAGTAAAATGAAATCCTTGACAACTTCAATCTTTTCTCCATTTATCACGATGTTGCTCATTAGCCCAGTTGTGAGGATTTCTGTTTTCTTGATGTTAAGATGTAAACCATACTGAAGGCTGTGCTATCTGATCTTCATCAGTAAGTGTTTCAAGTACTCTTCACTTTCAGCAAGCAAAGTTCTGTCATCTGCATAACACAGGTTGTTAATGAGTCTTCCTCCATCCCTGATGCTCTGTTCTTCATATAGTCCAGCTTCTCGGATTATTTGCTGAGCATACAGATTGAATAGGTATGGTGAAAGGATACAACCCTGACAAACACCTTCTTGAGTTTAAACCACTCAGTATCCCCTTGTTCTGTCCAAACAACTGTCTCTTGAGGTATGTAAAGGTTCCTCATGAGCACAATTAAGTGTTCTGGAATTCTCATTCTTCACAATGTTATCCATAATTTGTTATGATCCACACAGTCGAATGCCTTTGCATACTCAATAAAACACAGGTGAACATCCTTCTGGTATTCTCTGCTTTCAGCCAGGATCCATCTGACATCAGCAATGATATCCCTGGTTCCATGTCCTCTTCTGAAACTAGCCTGAATTTCTGGCAGTTCCCTGTTGAAATACTGCTGCAGCCGTTTTTTAATGATCTTCAACAAAATTTTGCTTGTGTGTGATATTAATGATATTGTTGGATATTTCCTGCATTCGGTTGGATCACCTTTCTTGGGAATAGGCATAAATATGGATCTCTTCCAGTTGGTTGGCCAGGAAGCTGTCTTCCGTATTTCTTGGCATAGACAAGTGAGTACCTCCAGCGCTGCATCTGTTTGTGGAAACATCTCAATTGATATTCCATCAATTCCTGGAGCCTTATTTTTCACCAATGCCTTCAGTACAGCTTGGACCTCTTCCTTCAGTACCATCGGTTCCTGATCATATGCTACCTCTTGAAATGGTTGAGCGTCAACAAATTCTTCTTGGTATAAGGACTCTGTGCATTCCTTCCATCTTCTTTTGATGCTTCCTGCGTCATTTAATATTTTCCCCATAAAATCCTTCACTAATGCAACTCTAGGCTTGAATTTTTTCTTCAGTCCTTTCAGCTTCAGAAATGTTGACTGTGTTCTTCCCTTTTGGTTTTCTATCTCCAGCTCTTTGCACATGTCATTATAATACTGTACTTTGTCTTCTTGAGCTACCCTTTGAAATCTTCTGTTCAGTTCTTTTACTTCATCAATTCTTCCTTTTGCTTTAGCTGATTGACATTTGTGAGCAAATTTCAGAGTCTCCTCTGACATTCGTGTTGTTCTTTTCTTTCCTGTCTTTTCAATGGCCTCTCGTTTTCTTCATGTATAATGTCCTTCCACAACTTGTCTGGTCTTTGGTCACTAGTGGTCAATGTGTCAAATCTATTCTTGAGATGGTCTCTAAATTCAGGTGGGATATACTCAAGGTCATATTTTGGCTGTCATGGACTTTCTCTGATTTTCTTCATTTTCAGCTTGAACTTGCACATGAGCAATTGACGGTCTGTTCCACAGTCAGCCTCTGGCATTGCTCTGACTGATGATATTGAGCTTTTCCATTGTGTCTTTCCACAGATGTATTTGATTTGATTCCTGTGTGTTCTGTCTGGTGAGGTCCATGTGTGTAGTTGCCATTTATGTTGGTGAAAGAAGGAATTTGTAATGAAGAAGTTGTTGGTCTTATAAAATTCTATCATTCGATCTCTGGCATTGTTTGTACCAGGTTTCAACTGAACTTCCTAAAAGTGTCTAGGAAGAAGCACCTGGCAGTCTACTTCTGAAAAGAATTAGCCGGTGAAAACCTTATGAATAGCAGCAGAACATTGTCTGATATAGTGCCAGAAGATGACCCTCCCAGGTCGGAAGGCACTCAAAAGATGACTAGGGAAGAGCTGCCTCCTCAAAATAGAGTTGACCTTAATGATATGGTTGGAGTAAAGCTTTCGGGGCCTTCATTTGCTGATGTGGCATGACTCAAAATGAGAAGAAACAGCTGCAAACATCCATTAATAATTGGAACCTGGAATGTATGAAGTATGAATCTAGGAAAATTGAAAATTCTCAAAAATGAAATGGAACACATAGACATCAATATCCTAGGCATTAGTGAACTGGAGTGGACTGGTATTGGCCATTTTGAATCAATCATATGAACATATATATTGACTCAACGGCAATGGGGTGAGGATGTATACAAAAATATATTTGGCTCTACTAATGAGCGTGTTCACTTTTGTCACTTAAAGGTTTACACTATGAGAGATATGCAACAAAGACAATATTTAAAATGTTTATTAAAAGGGAATTTACTTGATATGTTCAAAGTCTTTTTCTGGCTAAAGTTTAATAGGTTAGCTTATGGGGCTTTTAAAAACTTTCAGTAACAAATAACACATAAAACAAAGAACTGAGTTTCTCTCTGGTAAAATAACAACATTTTCTTTGATTACTGGGTTGAAGATTCAATCTATTCTTTGTGTAATCTGTCTGAAAGACAATGGTTCAGCTTCTCCTTAGAATAAGATTCCTGAGTTGAAAACTAAGCTGCATGGCTTTGAGAAAAAAAGCTAAGGTTTTTACCTTTAAGGTATTTGGTAAAATAATTCTAATATTGTATCTCAGTGACCTATGACAAACTCCTGACAACTCTGAAACTTCGTGGAAAACCACAAAAGAATTATTCTTGCTTTATAAAAGGAAAAGTGCTATATATTAAAAAAAAATTATTTAATGCATTCTGAGTTACATGAAACATGTTCTCAAATCAATAGAAGTTCCTAATTTTCCTTGGGTTCAAATTTTTTGTGTTAGTATTTCCTCTTATGTTTTTGCTTGATATTAGACAAGCATATACTATTATATCAAAATTTTATTATTTTTTTAATTGCTAACTTGGTCACAACTGTATTTCTTTTGAATATAGTATATCAAGGCCAATGGTTTTAACTGGAGAATTCAATTTATTTACCCATGGAGTTTTTTATTACTATTCATATTTTAGAGACCTGATAATCTTGGTATATTCTCATTATATTCTTATTAAATGGTACTCTGTCTCAAGATTATTATGTGTTATATCTGAAGCTCTTTGGAAACCAAGCTAATCATTAGGTTTAGAGATATTTTTATCTGAATTGACTTTATTGGCTCTGCCTTACCTTTTGTAATTAATTCCCATCAGATTTTTCACTTTTAAGAAATATTATTATTATTGTAAGTTAATCACAGTCATATTAAGTTTTGTTTTCTGTAGATAAGTTTTTACTTTGCTGACTTGCTGAAAACGCTTGACCAAGATATTTCAACAAAAAGATGGACTATATCAGACTTATGAAAAAGACTTTGATATTTCAAATGTAGATACGACTAAACTGAATCAAGATTTCCAGAACTCTTATGTAGAAGCCGACAGGTTCACAGGCTGTGGCTGATCCAGAATCATGTAGAATAGAAACTAACTACATAGGACTGAGTGGACTAAATGTTTGCTATGGTTTTATATAGGAATATTGTTGGTGTTTTTAATGTTCTATTTTCTTTATATAAGAAACCATTTTCTTTCTTTCTCCTAAATTATCTTTTTTTTTTTTTTACATGTAGATTTAGATTGGTTTATATATGTAATCCCTCCATGCATCTGTTGTACAGTGGTGGCTTGCAAGTTGCTGTGATGCTGGAAGCTATGCCACCAGTATTTCAAATACCACTGGGGTCACCCATGGTGGACAGATATCAGCTGAATTTCCAAAGATAGACTAAGAAGAAGGAACAGGCAGTCTACTTCTAAAAAAATTGGCCATAAAAATCTTATGGATAGCTGCTGAACATTGTCTAATATAGTGCAGGAGATGAGTTCCTCAGGTTGGAAGGCACTCAAAATAAGACTGGGGAAGGATAGCCTCCTAAAAGTAGGGTTGACCTTGATGATGTGGATGAAGTAAAGCTTTCAGGACCATCACTTGCTGATGTGACATGACTCAAAATGAGAAGAAACACCTGCAAACATCTATTAATAATCGGACTGTGGAATGTACAAGTATGACTCAATGAAAATTGGAAATTGTCAAAAATGAAGTAGTAATCATAAATATTGATATCCTAGGCATTAGTGAGCTGAAATGAACTGGTATTGGCCATTTTGAATCAGACAGTCATATAGTCTACTCTGTCAGGAATGACAAAATGAAGAGGAATGGCATTCTATCCATTATCAAAAAGAACATTTCAAGATCTATCCTGCAGTACAATGCTGTCAGTGACAGGGTAATATTCATACACCTATGAGAAAGTTCAGTTAATAGGACTACTATTCAAATTTATGGGCCAAACACTAATGTCAAAGTTGAAGAAATTGAAGATTTTTACCAATATCTGCAGTCTGAAATGGATCAAACATGCAGTCAAGATACATTGATAATTACTGGTGGAATGCAAAAGTTGGGAGTGAAGAAGAAGGATCAGTAGTTGGAAAATGTAACTTCAGCGATAGAAATTATGCTGGAGATCAAATGGTAAGATTTTGCTAGACTAACGACTTTTTCATTGCAAATGTGTTTGTTTCAAAAACATAAACGACGACTTCCCTGGATGGAAAACACAGAAATCAAATCGAATACATCTGAGGAAAAAGAAGATGGAAAAGCTCAATATCACCTGTGAGAACAAGGCCAGGGACCAACTTTGGAACAGACTACCAGTTGCTCACAGGCAAGTTTAAATTGAAGCTGAAGAAAATTAAAACAAGTCCACGAGAACCAAAATACAACCTTGTGTATATCTCACCTGAATCTGGAGAACATCTCAAAAATAAATCTGATGCATTGAACACTAATGACCGAAGACCAGATGAGCTGTGGGATAACATCAAGGATATCATACATGAAGAAAGAAAAATGTCATTAAAAAGACAGGAAAGAAAGAAAAGGCCAAAATGGATGTCGGAAGACACTCTAAAACTTGCTCTTGAACAAAGAGTAGCTAAAGTAATTGGAAGAAATGATGAGGTAAAAGAGCTAAACAGAAGATTTCAAAGGGCAGCTCAAGAAGAAAAAGTAAAGTATTATAATAAAACATGTGAAGACTTGGAGTTAGAAAACCAAAAGGAAAGAACACTTTTGACATTTCTCAAAAGAACTGAAGAAAAAAATTCAAACCCCAAGTTGCAATATTGAAGGATTCTATGGGTAAATTATTGAACGATGAAAGAATCATCAGAAGAAGATGAAAGGAATACACAGAGCCACTGTACCAAGAAGAATTGGTCGACATTCAACCATTTTAGGAGGTAGCATATGATCAAGAACTGATGGTATTGAAAGAAGTCCAAGCTGCACTGAATGCATTGGTGAAAAACAAGGCTCCAGGAATTGACAGAATACCAATTTAGATGTTTCAACAAATGGATGCTGCTTTAGAGGTATTCACTTGTCTATGCCAATTAATTTGGAAGACAGCTACCTGGTCAACCAACTTGGAGAGATCCATATTTGTGCCCATTCCAAAGAAAGGAGAGCCAAAAGAATGCGAAAATGATCGAACGATATCATTAATATCACACACAAGTAAAATTATGCTGAAGATCATTTAAAAACGGCTGCAGCAGTACATCAACAGGGAACTACCAGAAATTCAAGTCAGACTCAGAAGAGGCCGTGGAACAAGGGATACTATTGATGATGTCAGATGGATCTTTGCTGAAAGTGGAGAATACCAGAAAAATATTTACCTGTGTTTTATTGACCATGCAAAGGCATTCAACTGTGTGGATCATAACAAATTAAGAAACACATTGCCAGGAATGGGAATTCTAGAACACTTAATTTTGCTCATGCAAAACCTGTTTACAGACCAAGAGGCAGCCATTTGAACAGAACAAGGGGATACTGAGTGATTTAAAGCCAGTAAATGTGTGTGTCAGGGTTATATCCTTTCATCATACTTAATCAGTATGTTGAACAAATAATCCAGGAAGCTAGACTTTATGAAGAAGAATTGGAGGAAGACTCATTAACAACCTGTTATATGTAGGTGACACAACTTTGCTTGCTGTAAGTGAAGAGAATTTGAAGCACTAAGACTACAGCCTTCAGTACGGATTATACCTCAGCATAAAGAAAACAAAAACCCTTACAACTGGATGAATAAACAACATCACAACTGGAAGAATAAACAACATCATGATAAAGGGAGAAAATACTGAAGTTTTCAAGGATTTCATTTTATGTAGATACACGATCCATGCCCATGGAAGCAGCAGTCAAAGAAATTAAATGACATATTGCATTGAGAAGTCTGCAGTGAAAGTGTTGAAAAGCAAAGACGTCACTTTGAGGACTAAGATGTGCTTGACCCAAGCCATGACATTTTCAATCACCTCATATGCATGCGAAAGCTGAACAATGAAATAGAATTGATACCTCTAAATTATTGTGTTGGCAGAAAATGTTGAATATACCATGCAGTGCCAGAAGAATGAATAAATCCATCTTGAAAGAAATACAGCCAGAATGTTTCTTGGAAGCCCAGATGGTGAGACTTTGTCTCCCGTACTTTGGACATGTTATAAGGAAGGACCAGTCCCTGGAGAAGGACATCATGCTTGGTAAGGCCTGCTAAAAGACCTTCAATGAGATGGATTGACACAGTGGCTGCAACAATGGGCTCAAGCATAACAAAGATTGTGAGGATGCTGTAGGACCAGGCAGTGTTTCGTTCTGTTGTATGTGGGGTCGCTTTAAGTCAGAACTGACTCCATGGCACCTAACAAAAACAACATGTATATAATCAATTAACCAAGAGGAAAAACAAGAAATATGAGACAAAGATAAAATTGAGACAGAAAAGAAACCTTAAAAACATTATAATCAGGAGATGAGAAAAAAACCATCACCATAAAACACCTTATACTCCTTGTCTTAGTTCTCCAGTGCTGCTCCAACAGAAATACCATAAGTTGATGGCTTTAACAAACAGAAATTTATCCTCTCACAGTCTAGGAAGCTAGAAGTCCAAATTCAGGGTGCCAGTTCCCTGGGAAGGCTTTCACTCTCCATCAGCTCTGGGGAAGGTCCTCGTCATCAGTCTTCCTTTGTTCTGGGAGCTTCTAAGCACAGGGATCTGAGTCCAAAGGACACGCTCTTCTCCTGGCACTTCTTGTTTCGTGGTTTTTATGGGTTGAATTGTGTTCCCCAAAATTGTGTGTCACTTAGGCTAGGCCATCATACTCAGTATTGTGTAACTGTCTACCATTTTGTCATCTGATGTGATTTTCCTATATGTTGTAAATCCTACCCCTATGATGTTAATGAGGCAGGTTTAGGGGTAATTATGTTTATAAGGAAGACTCAATCTACAAGATTAGGCTGTATCTTGAGTCAATCTATTTTGAGATATGCGAGAGAAGCAAGCAGAGACATGGGGACCTCTACCACTAAGAATGAAGAACCAGGTGGGAAGTGTGTGCTGTGGACCCAGGGTCCCTGCACTGAGAAGCTCCTAGACCAGGAGAAAATTGATGACAAGTACCTTCCCCCAGTGCCAACAAAAAGAAAACCTTCCCCTGGAGCTGGCACTCTGAATTCAGTCTTCTAGCCTCCTAGACTGTGTGAGAATGAATTTCTTTGTTAAAGCCATCTACTTGTGGTATTTCTGTTATAGCAGCACTAGGTAACTAAGACAGAATTTGGTACCAGAAGAGTGGGGTGCTGCTCTAACCGATACTTAAAATGTGGAAGTTGTTTTTAAACTGTGAATGGGTAGAGGCTGGAAGAGTTTTAAAGTGCCTAATAGTAAAAGTCTAGATTGCCTGTAAGACACTGTTGGTGAAATTATGGGCATCAAAGACAATTCTGGCAAGGGCTCAGAAGGAAGTGAGCAGAGCTGTAACACTGGAGACAGCACAGGCAGTGAGAAGCAGCAGCAAAGAAACAGCAACAGCAGAACCAGCAGACCAGCAAGAGACAGTGCTGGAGCTGACCCATGGAATGAGAGAGTTGAGTGACTTTTGCTCAGGAGGCTTCCTGGCAGAGTGGGATACCACGGGGCACTTATCAGTGGAGCTAGGCTTGCTGACCCATGGAGTAAGAGAGCTGCGTGCCTTTTGCACAGGAGGCTTCCTGGCAAAGTGGGGTGCAAAGTGGGGTGCCACCAGGCACTTAGCAGTGAAGCTAGGTTTGCTGACCACAGAGCAAGAGAGGTGAGTGCCTTTCAGCTGAAGTTTACCGGCAGAGTGAGGTACCTCTGGGCACTTATCAGTGGAGCTAAAGAGCTTTGGAACACTTGCCCCAGCGAGGCAGATTCAGGCAGTGAGGCCCGAGAGGCAAAGAGTCCAAGGAATCAGGAAGCAAAAGCTGAAGAGACAAAGAACACAAAAAGCAAAGCTGTCTCAGTCCCAGAAGGTAGGGCCACAACCTCTGGGATCTGAAAGGGTGGAGTCACGGCTTCTGGGGTTTCAAAGGGCAGGGCCAGAGCCTCCTAGATTTCAAAAAGTCATATCTTAACCAACTTTGTTCCGAAGTGTGGGGCTGCCTTTCAAGAATATCAGCAGGTTGAGGCCAGGTATGTTGCCCAAAACTAAGCAGGCAGCGCTACTATACCCAAGGGGTAGAAGAATGGGGCCCACCAGGACTAAGGGGGTGGACTCGCCACTCAGAAGGAGAATAGGGCTGCCCAAATCTGAGGGATCAGAGTTGCCATTCCAGTAGGCCTGGAAGGCAGAGCTTAAGCCCAGAGCTGAGGGGCCTCCATCTAGAATCTGGACAGCGTGGCTGATACCAAGAGTCTAGAGGGCAGAGCCATTTCCTAAATGGTCTCAGAGAATGGAGGATTATTTTTGAGCCATGAGATCTAATGTAATGTGTTCTGCTGACTTGTTTGGTGCCTGTTATCCCTTTGTTCCCTCTAATTTCTCCCATTTGTTATGGAAATGTCTAGGTTGTGCCTTCTCCACCACTGTACTTTGGAAGCAGATAGTTTGTATTTTAGATTTCACAAACGGAGGGGAATTTTTGGATTTAGAACTTGGAGTTGACTTAAGATTTTTGCTATGATATGATTGGGTGAATTTGTTTTGCATGTGGCAAGGACATGAATTTAGGGGGGCCAAAGGATGGAATGTTATGGACTGAGTTTTGTTCCCCCCAACTGTGTGTCAATTTGGTTAAGCCATAGTACCCAATATTGTGTGATTGTCCTCCCACCATTTTGTCATCTGATGCAATTTTCTTATATTTTGTAAATTCTACCTCTATCATGTTAATGAGGCAAGATTAGAGGCAGTTATATTAATGAGGCATGACTCAATCTATAAGATTGGGTTGTACCTTGAGTCAATCTCTTTTAAGATATAAAAGAAAGAAGTGAGCAGAGAGACCAGGAGACCTCGTCCCACCAAGAATGAGGAACTAAAAGGGGAGTACATCCTTTGAACCTGGGGTCCTTCCATTGAGCGGCTCTAGACCAGGAGAGAATTGATGGCAAGGACATTTCCCCAGAGCTGATAGAGAGAGAAAACCTTCCCCTGGAGCTGGCACCCTGAATTCAAGCTTCTAGCCTCCTAGACTGTGGGAGAATAAATTTCTTTTTGTTAAAGCCATTCACTTGTATCTCTGTTACAGCAGCTCTAGATAACTGTGAGTGGTAATGAGGTTCCTGTGGACTAAGTTATGACATAGGCCTGAGAGTTCGTATAGCTCTGAGGTAGGACACTGAAGGTGTATTGCTGGCCTTGCCAGCTGAAGACAAGCTGCTTCTGGTGATCCTTCAAAACAGGTATGGAGAAAAAGGAATTTGCTTGACCAATAGATGCATACCAGGTATTAGGAGATGTATTAATTTGCTCAAGCGATGAAACCATACCTGGAAGAGCAGCTGCAATTGGAGTCACCACCTGGTTAAATTTTTGATAATCCGCTGTCATTCGCCAAGATCTATTTGTTTTTTGCACAGGCTAAATAGGTGAGTTAATTGGGGATATGGTTGGAATCATCATGCCTTCATTCTTCAAGTCCTTAATGGTGGCAGTAATCTCTGCAATCTCTCCATGAATGCAGTATTGCTTTTGGTTTACTATTTTCCTAGGTAGAGGAAGTTCTAATGGCTTCCACTTGGCTTTACCTATCACAGTAGCCCTTATTCCACTTGTCAGGGATCCAGTGTGGGGGTTCTGGCAGTTGCTGAGTATATCTATTCCAATTATGCATTCTGCAACTGGGAAATCACTACAGAATGGGTTCAGGGACCACTGTGAGATGGACATGAGCTAAGACTCCATTAATAACCTGACCTCCATATGCCTCCATTCTCACTGGTGGAACACAAAGATGTTTTGGGTTTTCTGGAATTAGTGTCAGTTCAGAGCCAGTATCCAGTAACTGCCCAAAAGTCTTATTATTTCCTTTTTCCCAGTGAAGAGTCACTCTAGTAAAAGGCCACATATCTCTTTAGGAAAGGCTGGGAGGAAGATTAACAGTATATTTTTTTGTAGTGTAATGAGGTCCTTTTTCAAGGAGATCCAGCCTCCCTTTCATTCAAGGGATTGTGGGTCTGTAAACTCACTCAAATCTGGGAATTGATTGAGGGGCCGTGACTCTCTATTTTGGCGATTTGAGTTAGACTGCTGTTCACTTGACCTAGAATTCTTCCGCTTGTACAAATCAAGTAAATATTTAGTAGACTTACTATCTATTTCACTCCTAGGGACACTATGACTCAGTATAGTCAACACCATAAGTCCATATGAATCAGACTATTTTGACGATTGCTTTGACTCTCGTGTCCATTATGGTAACCACACTTACCTTGTCTTTGTCGACTGAGTGCTGCCACATGGCCCTTACCACCACGGGGTCCAACTAGCTCCGTTATAGTAAGGTGTCTTGATTCAGTTAGGGCAGTTCCCACTGTCAAATCTGACTTACATAAAATAGCAGTCACAGCATCCTTGAAGAGTCATTAAAGGACATCATCAGATATATAACTCTCTGTTGATAAGCTTGGCAAAGTTATGAAGATCATGATTAAAGAAGCACCTGAAGCTCAAGCTATAGTTTTACAAATAGAATAACATTAGATTTCCTGTTAAGTCTCCTAAGGAGGAATTCATGCCTTGATAAATGAACATTAACCCAGTGCCCAGTGCCGTCGATTTCGAACATTGCTGTGTTTATATTAATAACACACATTCTGAGGTTTTGTGGACTGTACTTGCTGCTGAGGCACATGAAATGCAATTACTGATGCTGTTTATATATAAACAAATGCCTCATAGGACTTGTTTCCTTAGTTCAAAGGCCTAGGGCCATGGTTTTATGGTTCATTTCAATCAATTGTCCTAATATTGTTCTATCTTCCAGCTTGTAACGTAGCATCCAGGGACTTAAAAGCTTGCAAGTGGCCATTCAAGGAGCAACAATTGGTCTCTGTTCATCTACAGCAACCACCAAGCCACCTTTATTGATTTGTCAGTCCTCTGGAGAATTGACAATCACTTTGAAATGCCTAGGCAGCCAGAAGCAGACGACAGCTGAGGTAAACAACCAGTTCCAATACCACAGAACAAGACTTCATTCAACCTGCTGAAATATTTGGAAAATTGCTTTCCAACCATAGCTGTTCTTGTGCTATTACCTTTACTGTATACTTGTGATCTTACTTCCTAATAACTTTGCTCACTATGAAAGCTCATTAAGTCTTATTTTTTTCTTTCTAACAGTTTCTTTTGGTGCTTAGGAAAAAACCACATTTATTAAATTAGCCTAATCAGTAACTAATGCCAGTCAGCCCCTCCTACTGCTCCTGGATAAACACCTCCAGGGAGCCAAAATAAAGCATTACAAAAATCCATCAGAAGGCTACCTGGATATGTACCATTGTGATCTTTTCAGCTGGTTACCTCAAAATGTTGGTTCCTGATTGCATTCCATTTTACAGATCAGAATAGTTATCTTAATCATTATAATAATCATTGCACGTCATCTAATATATGTAACTCCACTACAACTACCCTCACTATGCAACGAATCACATACTTAGAAGAAACCAAATTTATACGGAAAAGTAACTGATTTCACACTTTGAATTAGCATTTGCCAAGTTGTTCCTCCAAATTCAGCCCTGTTTGCAGCACTAACCCTGATGAAAGTTAAGTCACCCTGAAGATGAGGCCTATCAATTGGCAATGTGAAGAAGAAAACCAGCCCAGTGACCTTAAGGTCTGGTACTCTCAATACTTGAGGTTGCAACATACTCAAAAATTCCTCGTAGAAAAACGGTAACTCCATTGTCGTGTTCAGTGTCCCCTAGTGCAGGCTTGAATAAAAGGGGAGAATGTGCTAGCAAATCTCTAAAACTGAGACACTTGAAATAACAAAATGGCTGACATGAAGTCTGAATCAAAACTCCATTTTGTTACAAGCTCCTGCATTCTGCATTTCTGATAAGGTAACCTTGACTTCTTCCCATTCATATGCATATGGTCTTGGCCCTCTGGCTGGGTGGAACTGAAAGACTCTGGCCCTCTATCGATCAACTATTTTAACAGGACTGACTCTTGCTCCAAGCCACTCTTAAGTAAATAAGGGTGGGGGTCAGGAATGTGATTGCAGGAGAACAAGATGTTCCAGAAAGAAGGTAATTGAAAATAGAGTTGCTGATGACCTACCCACCTTGTGACTATGTGACCATCACAGACTCCTCTTCCCCATCTTTACTATAAAAGCACACCTGCCCCTCCATGCTTTGGAGCACTAGCACACCTCCCCCTGCATGCTTTGGAGCACTTGGTATGTTCCTCTCCGCCCATGTTTCCCAATTTGTGAATTGTATTAACCTCAATAAACTCTTAGTTTTTACTTTAACAGAATAAACATTCTTACTCAAAGACACATTTCTTCCTGCTTCCAGCACAGGGTTGCTTCCACAGAGGCCAGTCACCCTTGTCCTGCCTCTGTGCTTCAGTTCTACACTCAGTTTGAGCTGACTCTGGCAGGTTGAGGAGGATGAGAAGGAAAAAAAAAAAGAAAGATATTAGGAAGATTAAATACTGAGTGATTATATGTGTCATGAGCTGTTCTAAGCGCTTTCTCCATGTTATCTCATAAAGTTCCTATTTAACCGCCATCTGTACCCACCCTTACAGTTGGACACCGTCACCCCGGGGTGTCCAGTGAACTCAGGTTGCCTCTCCAGACACAGGAGACACAGGAGGAGTCCTTTGGAGTCCCCTGGGCCTGGGCAATATTCACTGGAGCTACTCATATGATTTTCTGCATTACTACTGTCAAAGAGAAAAATTAATAAGAGACATCTCACTTTGATTTTAAGGTTTTTCTTACCCATGAAACCAAATATAAACTTAAAAAATTCCTGATCAAAAATTAATTCTGCCAGCAGCTTTTTTCACCCAAAGTTACTAATCTTTTCTTTCCTGTTTAAAGCCAGGCTTATTTAATTTGAATTTCAAAAGGTAGCATGACTGCAGGTAGGTGGAGGGCCAGAGACCACTGTGACCAGATATCAGGAAAAGGAGGAGGGCAGGGTTCAATCAATCATGTTAATATTACCTAATGCTTGATCTATTCTCCCTCCTCTTCTCTTTATAAGCTTCATTGTAACCAGCCTACTTTGAGCCATATGCTTTTTTTTGGAGTCAGAATGGTCTCCCTATATGCATATAAAATAACTTCTCAGAATAAATCTTATGTTTCAATTTCTTTGAGTTTTGGTTATTTTTAACACTATTATTTATAAATTATTTATAGAATTACTTTCATGTGCTGCACAGGGCGGGCTGCGTGATTTTCATATTTTTACCAGTTCCTGGGCCTACCATCTTTTTATCTGTAACAACTGAGGGTGAGAAGTAGCAATTTTGTTGGGTTTACAGAATCTTAAGAGATTTTATTTTTCTCAGGTGGCTACAACAACTTGAGAACAGGCCATGCAAATTCTATCTCAGAGAATGAAACTTCCACAACAATTGTATGGATCAGGTCCTTCTCATTATTGATAGTATCTTCTGGAACATTCTACCAGTGCCACCCCTACCCTCCCCTGATATCACCACTAATACAATTCACATCCTATACTGAACCCAAGGAGTGAATGAAGAGACTTAGGATATTTGCCTGCTTTTTTGGGGGGATACATATCTCCTTTCTGTAGCTTTCGTTGATACTCAAATTACTTTCCTGTTTCTCCAAACATTCCTGACTTCCTGGTACCCACCTTAACATTTCAATTCAATCTATCAAACAGGAGAAACAATTTCCGATCAGAGGGCCATAAAACATTGCAGATAAGAAGAAAAACAGAATGTAACGAAGGAAGATAATTACATAAACAACCTTAAGAGCTGTTTGTCCTTGGGGAACATGTGACTCAGTCTGCAAAAATCACTTGTTAGAACACATAGAAGACAGAATCCTTTTGTTTTCCAGGCAGCGCAAGCCTACTGTGTTCAGAAATAGGTTTCTGTGAACATTAACATTAGGCCTTCACAACATCAGTACACGTTAACATATACGTGGTTGTTGTTGTTGTTAGGTGCTGTTGAGTTTGTTCCGACTCAAAGCGACCCTATGTACAACAGAATGAAACACTGCCCTGTGCCATCCTCACAATCTTTGCTATGTTTGAAACCACTGCTGCAGCTGCTGTGTCAATCCATCTTGCTGATGGTCTTACTCTTTTTTGATGACCCTCTACTTTACCAAGCATGATGTCTGTCTTAGTTATCTAGTGCTGCTATAACAGAAATACCACAAGTAGATGGCTTTAACAAAGAGAAATTTATTCTGTCACAGTTCAGGAGGTTAGAGGTCCAAATTCAAGGTGCCAGTTCCAGGAGAAGGCTTTCTTTCTCTGCAGGCTCTGGAGGAAGGCCCTTGTCATCAATCTTCCCCTGGTCAAGGAGCTCCTCAGTGCAGGGATCTCGGGTACAAAGGACGCCCTATTCGACTGGCTCTTGTTCCTTTGTTTTAAGAGGTCAGCCCCTATGCCTCTCTGCTCGATTCTCTCTTTTATATCTCAAAAGAGATTGACTTAAGAACAACCTAATCTTGTAGATTGAGTCCTGTTTCATCAACATAACTGCTGTTAATCTCATCTCATTAATATCATATCATAGAGGTAGAATTTACAACAAATAGGAAAATCACATTAGATGACAAAATGGTGGACAATCACATAACACTGGGAATCATGACCTAGCCAAGTTAACACACATTTTGGGGGGACACAATTCAATCCATGACAATGTCCTTCTCCAGGGACTGGTCCCTCCTGAAAACATGTCCAAAGTATGTGAGACAAAGTCTCACCATTCTTGCTTCTAAGGCGCATTCTGGCTCTACTTCTTCAGAAACAAATTAATTCGTTCTTCTGGCAGTCTATGGTATATTTAATATTCTTCACCAACTCTGTAATTCAAAGGCATCAATTCTTTTTCAGTCTTCTTTATTCATTGTTCTGCTTTATATGAGTTGACTGAAAACACCATCGCTTGGGTCAGGCTCACCTTAGTACTTAAAGTGGCATCTTTGCTTTGTAATACTTTAAAGAGATCTTTTGCAGCAGATTTGCCCAATGCAATACATCATTTGATTTCTTGACTACTGCCTCCATGGGTGTTGATTGTGGATCCAAGTAAAATGAAATCCTTGAAAACTTTAATATTTTCTGTTTGTCATGATGTTACTTATTGGTCCAATTGTGAGAATTTTTGTTTTTTTTACGTTGAGGTGTAATTAAAGACTGTGGTCTTTGATTTTCAACAATAAGTTCTTCAAGTCCTCTTCACTTTCAGGAGCAAGGTTGTGTCATCTGCGTATCACAGGATGTTAATGAGTCTTCCTCCAATACTGATGCGTCATTCCCTTTGATATAGACCAGCTTCTTGGATTATTTGCTCAGCATACAGATTGAATAAGTATGATGAAAGCGTACAACCCTGGCACATACCTTTCCTGACTTTAAACCATGTAGTATCCCCCCGTTCTGTTTGAACGACTGCCTCATGTTCTAAGTACAGGTTCCCCATGAGCACAATTAAGTGTTCTGGAATTCCTATTCTTCACAATGTGATCCATAATTTGTTATTATCCACACAGTTGAATGCCTTTGCATAATCAATAAAACACAGGTAAATAACTTTCTGGTATTCTCTGCTTTCAGCCCTGATCCATTTCACATCAGCAATGATATCCCTTGTTCCATGTCCTCTTCTGAATCCGGCTTGAATTTCTGGGGTGAAGTTCCCTGTCGATGTACTACTGTAACTGCTTTTGAATGATCTTCAACAGAATTTTACTTGTGTATGATGTTAATAATATTGTTCTATAACTTCTGCATTCTGTTGGATCACCTTTCTTTGGAATGGGTACAAATATGGATCTCTTCCAGTCAGTTGGCCAGGTAGCTGTCCTCCAAATTTCTTGGCACAGACAAGTGAGAGCTTCCAGCACTGCACCTGTTTGTTGAAACATCTCATTTGGTATTCTGTCAATGCCTTAAAAACTAGAAAGACAGGCAAATACAGAAAACCACAGCTTAGGGAGAATGGAAACTGCCAGTGGAGCCAGCAACTGGTTGGAAAACATAAAGGGTAAATGACTACTTGCTGTAGACTGAGCATGGACAGGCTTGAATGATGAAAACTCCTGGGGGTCCAGCCTCATGAGCTTTACCTCCAAGAGCCCCACCAGGTTCTCACAGGGAAGACTGGAGGAAAATTCCCTCATGCTTCCAGCAAGGGGAGGGTAAATATAACCATTTTAAAATATATCCAACCAAAATCAAACCAAACCTACTGCCATCTAGTTGATTCCAACACACAGTGACCCTATATACCCAGATCATCTATTTTCTTTAGCAAAGGTCTGCCTTCAAGGAAAGTTATTTTACCAGGGCCTTTTTTTTTAGTCAATGTGGGTGTCATGAACTGAATTGTGTCCCCCCAAAATATATGTCAACTTGTCTATGCCATGATTCCCAGTACTGTGTGATTGTCCTCCATTTTGTGATCTGATTATCCTCCATTTCATGATTTGTTGTAAATCCTAGCCTCTATGCCTGTGATTATGGTCCCATTGGAAATCCTGGTGGCATAGTGATTAAGTGCTACAGCTGCTAACCAAAAAGGTCAGCAGTTTGAATCTGCCAGGTGCTCCTTGGGAAACTCTATGGGGCAGTTCTACTCTGTCCAATAGGGTCGCTATGAGTCGGACTCAACTAGATGGTAATGGGGTTAGGTTTTATGGTCCCATTTGGGAGTGAGCTGTCCATTATGTTAATGAAGCAGGATTAGGTCATTTGAATGAGGATTAGGGTGAGATGCAACACTCTTACTCAGGTCATAGCCCTGATCCACTGAAAGGGGAATCTCCCTGGGGTGTGGTCTGTATCACTTTTTATCTTACAAGAGATAAAAGGAGAGAGAAGCGAGCAAAGAGAAAGGAACCCACTACCACCAAGAAAGAGCCAGGAGCAGAGCACTTCCTTTGGACCCAGGTCCTTTGCACTGAAAACCTCCTGGATCAAGGGGAAGATCGATGCCAAGACACATGGAGATTTCCAAGGAAAGCCAGGTCACAGATATTGAAAGGCGACAAAGACCTTCCCCCAGAGTCAACAGAGAGAGAGAGCATTTCCTGAGGTCTGGCACCCTGAATTTGGACTTCTATCCTCCTAAGCCATGATAGAATAAATTTATATTTGTTAAAACCATCCACATGTGGTATTTCTGTTATAACAGCACTGACTACTAACACAATGGGTTATACCAGAGCCTAACTGACATGGATAAAGGGAAATACTGAACACCAGTCCTACCTACATTGGTTGAATCTGCTGCAAAAGATCTCTTTAAAGCGTTAAAAGCAAAGATGTCACTTTAAGGACTAAGGTGCTCCTGACCCAAGCCATGGTGATTTCAATTACCTCACATGCATGCAAAAGCTGGAAAATGAATAAGGAATACCCAAGAAGAGTTGACACCTTTGATACGGTGTTGGTGAAGAGTATTGACTCTACCATGGACTGCCAGAAGAATGAACAAATCTGTCTTAGAAGAAGTAAAGCCAGGATGCTCCTTAGAAGCAAGGATGGTGAGACTTCATCTCACATTCTTTGGACATGTTATCAGGAGAGACCAGGTCCTGGAAAAGGACATCATGCTTGGTAAAGTAGAGGGTCAGTGAAAAAAGGAAGCCCTCAAAGAGATAGATTGACATAGTGGCTGCAACAATGGGCTCAGACATAACAATGATTAAACCAGGATGACCAGGCAGTGTTTCCTTCTGTTGTACATATGCCTGCTGTGAGTCAGAATTGGCTCGATGGCACCTAACTACATTAAGCCCCAACTAGTCTTCCTGTCTCTTTAAAGGGGTAAAAAAAAAAAAAAAAAAAAAAAGACGAGAAAGACTTCTAATTGTCACAGCTCAAGGGCACAAAAAAAAAAAAAAAAAATTTTTTTTTTTTTTTTTTAAGGGCACAGGCCCACTAAAAGACAGAGACCAATCATAGGATTATGGAATGCTTCCCCTTCCCAGCACATTACCACTACATCAACAGGGCTCCTGTATAATAATAGAGGATTACAACGGAAAGAACTGCAAAGCTCAGTTTCCATTTAAAAAGGAGTCTCTACCCTGAGCTTCAAAGGCAAGCTTAGAAAATGAACTGAGGGGCAGGAGAAGGGAGAGACTGTCCAGAAGCAGAGAGGAGTTACCGGACCTGAATCGTGGGGAACCCTCAGGCACCATTCCCTGAGCGGCGGTGGCAGGCTGTTACTAGTGTTTGGCCACAATTTCCTCAGGGAAAAGCAGCCAACCACATAGTCTACTCACACCTCTGGAACCTGAGGAGAATGGAGCTCTTAGCAAAAGCTAAATATTTGCATATTTTTTACCACACCCCCCCAACCCCAAGCCGGCTTCAGCGGCTGAATTCCCTGGGCCTGAGATAGGCCCTGTTGAGTGCCTAGAGCCATCATCCCGGCCTTGGGGAAGGAAAAAATTTGCAGCTGGGGGAAAAGATAATTTGCTAGCTCCACTAACCGGGGGAGCTCAGGACAGAAGCGGCTCCTGTCCAGGCATAAACTGTCCATGGACTTTGAGCACCTTTCCCTTCTGCATGGACCTGTGTGGGCCTATTTTGGGAGAATAGGAACTTGTTGTTAGACTCCAACTGTTTCAGCTCTGCGGTAGAGAGGTGGGTGTTTGATGTTTGACACCGCTTCACCTATTAAACAAGGCCTTCACCTACCCACATCAGGGACCTAAGGACTGGTAGCTCCACTCAGGTCACCCAGCCACCCAAGATAGGGGTCCAAGAATAACTGGTACCTCCTAGTTCTTACAATCAAAAACTTTGGCTGCCCGTGGTCCATCTGCAGAACCCATCCACCTGCGTGCTAGAGGGAACAGGGGAGTGCTTTCCTCAGAGAGACTCGGGGGTTGGTTCTGAGCCTTGTTCAGAGCATGACCACGTGCTACAATCAGATACCTGCATACACGCCAATCACCCCTGCCCCCTAAGACTGTAGGACAGAGCCTACACCACACACTTGATGATCAGCTACCTGGAAACCTGAGCTGAATTCATACAAGAAAACTGAATGGACTCCTAGACTGATATACTAGATAACAGCTCTAGCCATCTGGGAACAGGATGTCAGAGCTCCAAAGGCAAAAATAATCATGCTAGCTCACTCAAGCAATCCATTTGGGCATATCAAAACAAATCAAAGTAAGAAGCTATGACACAATAGCAAGCATAAGCTAAAATAATAACTTATAAATGGCTTGGAGACAACAGTCAATATCAAGTCACATAAAGAAACAGACCATGATCACCTCAACAAGCTCTCAAAACAAAGAATCCAGGGATGTTCTAGATGAAAGTGCATTCCTGGAATTACCAGAGCCAGAATACAAAAGTTTAATATACAGAACCCTTCAAGACATCAAGAAGGAAATGAGGCAATATGCAGAACAAGCCAAGGAACACACAGAACAAGCAATTGAAGAAATTAGAAAGATTATTCAGGAACATAATGAAAAGTTTAATAAGCTGGAAAAATCCACAGACAGCAACCAGAAATTCTGAAGATTAACAATAAAATTACAGAAGTAGACAACTCAATAGAAAGACAGAGGAGCAGAATTGGCAAGTAGAAGCCAGAATTTCTGAACTCGAAGATAAACCACTGGGCACTAATATATTTGAAGAAAAATCAGATAAAAGAATTTAAAAAAATGAAGATACCTTAAGAATCATGTGGGACTCTATCAAGAGATATAACCTATGAGTGACTAGAGTACCAGAACAGGGAGGGATAACAGAATATACAGAGAGAATTGTTGAAGATTTGTTGGCAGAAAACTTCTCTGATATCATGAAAGATGAGAAGATATCTATCCAAGATGCTCATTGAACTCCACATAAGGTAGATCTTAAAAGAAAGTCACTAAGATATACTATAATCAAACTTGCCAAAACCAAAGATAAAGAGAGAATTATAAGACCAGCGAGGGATAAACAAAAAGTCACCTACAAAGCAGAGCCAATAAGAATAATCTCAGACTACTTGGCAGAAACCATGCAGGCAAGAAGGCAATGGGATGACATATTTAAAAAGTTGAAAGAAAAAAATCGTCTGCCAAGAATCATATATCCAGCAAAACTGCCTATTAAATATGAAGGTGAAATTTAGACATTTCCAGATAAATGCAAGCTTAGGGAATTCATAAAAACCAAACCAAAACTACAAGAAATACTAAAGGGAGTTCTTTGGTTAGAAAATCAATAATATCAGGTATCAACCCAAGACTGAAACACTGGGAACAGTAACCAGAAGTCACACCAGACAGGGAAATCCAAAAAAACAAAGCAAGATTTAAAAAAAAAAAAAGCTCAAAACAGGGTAACAGTGATGTTATTATATAAAAGAAAAAAAAAGACAACATTAAAATAATAATAAAAAAAAGGGACTAAGAAATGTAATCATAGAATTCCATATGGAGAGGAGGATACGGTGATCAAAAGAAATAAAAGTTAGGTTTAAATTTAGAAAAATAGGGGCAAATAATAAGGTAACCACAAAGGAGACAAACTATCCTACTCATCAAAATAACATACAAGAAAAAAAATAGAAACTCAGCACAAAAAAAATCAACGACAACAAATATGAGGTAAAGACACTACATAAAGATAATCTACTCGGCACATAGAATTAAGGGGGTAAAAGAAACTGTCAACAGCATACAAAAAAAGACATCAAAATGATAGCACTAAATTCATACCTATCCATAATTACTCTGAATGTAAATGGACTAAATATACCAATAAAGAGACAGAAAGTGGCAGAATGGATTAAAAAATAAGATCTATCTATATACTCCCTACAAGAGACACACCTTAGACTTAGAGACACAAACAAACTAAAACTCAAAGGATGAAAAATATATATCGAGCAAACAACAATCAAAAAAGAGCAGGGGTGGCAATATTAATTTCTGACAAAATAGACTTTCAAGTTAAATCCATCAGAAAGGATAAGGAAGGACACTATATAATGATTAAAGGGACAATACACCAAGAAGATATAACCACAGTAAATATTTATGCACCCAATGACAGGGTTGCAAGATACATAAAACAAAGTCTGTCAGCATTGAAAAGTGAGATAGACAGGTCCACAATACTAGTAGGAAACTTCAACACACCACTTTCGGTGAAGGACAGGACATCCAGAAAGAAACTCAATAAAGACATGGAAGATCTAAATGCCACAATGAGCCAACTTGACTTCGTAGACATTTACAGAACACTCCACCCAACAGCAACCAAGTATACTTTCTTTTCTAGTGCACGTGGAACATTCTCAAGAATAGACCACATCAAAATGTTACAAAGCATCTTCTCTGACCATAAGGCCATAAAAGTGGAAATCAATAACAGGGAAAAGATACCAAACACTTGGAAACTGAACAATACCTTTCTCAAAAAAGACTGAATTATAGAAGACATTAAGGGTGGAATAAAAAATTCATAGAATCCAATAAGAATGAAAATACTTCCTATCAAAACCTTTGGGATACAGCAAAAACGGTGCTCAGAGGCCAATTTATATCAATAAATGCACACATACAAAAAGAAGAAAGGGCCAAAATCAAAGAATTATCCCTACAACTTGAACAAATGGAGAGCAACAGAAGAAACTCACAGGCACCAGAAGAAAACAGATAATAAAAATTAGAGCTGAAGGAAATGAAATAGAAAACAGAAAAACAATTGAAAGAATTAACAAGACCAAAAGCTGGTTTTTTGAAAAAATCAACAAAATTGATAAACCACTCGCCAAACCAATGAAAGAAAAACAGGAGAGGAAGCAAATGACCCAAGTAAGAAATGAGATGGGCGATATTACAACTGATCCAACTGAAATTAAAAGAATCATATCAGATTACTAAGAAAAATTGTACTCTAACAAATTTGAAAACCTGGAAGAAATGGATGAATTCCTAGAAACACACTACCTACCTAAACTAACACAGAGGTAGAACAACTAAATAGACCCATAACAAAAGAAGAGATTGAAAAGGTAATAATAATAATAATAAAAAGCCCTGGTGTGGAGGGCTTCACTGCAGAGTTCTACCAAAATTTCAGAGAAGAATTAACACCACTACTACTAAAGGTACTTCAGAGCATAGAAAAGGACGGAATACTGCCAAACTCATTCTATTAAGCCACCATGTCGCTGATACCAAAACCAGGTAAAGACACCACAAGAAAAGAAAATTATAGACCTATATCCCTCAAGAACTTAGAAGCAAAGATCCTCAACCAAATTATAGCCAATAAAATTCAACAATATATCAAGAAAATAATTCACCATGACTAAGTGGGATTCATATCAGGTATACACGGATGGTTCAACATTAGAAAAACAATTAATGTAATCCACTACATAAATAAAACAAAAGACAAGAATCACATGATTTTATCAATTGATGCAGAAAATGCATTTGACAAAGTTCAACACCCATTCATGACAAAAACTCTCAGCAAAATAAGAATAGAAGGAAAATTCCTCAATAAAATAAAGGGTATTTATACTGAGCCAACAGCCAACATCACCCTAAATGGAGAGAGCCTGAAAGCCTTCCCATTGAGATCGGGAATCAGACAAGGATGCACTTTATTACCGCTCTTATTCAACATTGTGCTGGAAGTCCTAGCCAGAGCAATTAGGCTAGATAAAGAAATAAAGGGCATCCAGATTGGCAAGGAAGAAGTAAAAGTATCTGTATTTGCAGACGACATGATCTTATACACAGAAAACCCTAAGGAATCCTCCAGAAAACTACTGAAACTAATAGAAGAGTTCAGCAGAGTATTGGGATACAAGATAAATGTACAAAAATCAGTTGGATTCCTCTACACCAACAAAAAGAACATCAAAGAGGAAATCACCAAATCAACGCCATTTACAGTGGTCCCCAAGAAGATAAAGTACTTGGGAATAAATCTTACCAGCGATGTAAAAGACTTATACAAAGAAAACTACAAAACACTTCTGCAAGAAACCAAAAGAGACTTACCTAAGTGGAAAAACATACCTTGCTCATGGATAGGAAGGCTTAACATTATAAAAACATCTATTCTACCAAAAGGGATCTATACATTCAATGCAATTCCGATCCAAATCCAAAGGACATTATTTAATGAGATGGAGAAACAAATCACCAACTTCATATGGAAGGGAAAGAGGCCCCAGATAAGTAAGGCATTACTGAAAAAAGAACAAAGTGGGAGGCCTTACTTTACCTGATTTTAGAACCTATTATACCGCCACAGTAGTCAAAACAGCCTGGTACTGGTACAACAACAGACACATGGACCAATGGAACAGAATTGAGAATCCAGACATAAATCGATCCACATATGAGCAGTTGATATTTGACAAAGGCCCCAAAACAGTTAAATGGGGAAAAGACAGTCTTTTTAACAAATGGTGCTGGCATAACTGGATATCCATCTGCAAAAAAATGAAACAAGAGCCGTACCTCACTCCATGCACAAAAATGAGCTCAAAATGGATCAAAGACCTAAATATAAAATCTAAAACGATAAAGATCATGGAAGAAAAAATAGGGACAACGTTAGGAGCCCTAATACATGGCATAAACAGTATACAAAACATTATTAAGAATGCAGAAGAAAACCTAGATAAATGGGAGCTCCTAAAAATCAACAGCTGTGCTCATCCAAAGAAAACCGTGGTGGAGTAGTAGTTAAGTGCTACAGCTGCTAACCAAAGGGTTGGCAGTTCGAATTCACCAGGCTCTCCTTGGAAACTCTATGGGGCAGTTCTACTCTATCCTATAGGGTCGCTATGAATTGGAATCGACTCGACGGGGTTTTTTTTTTGTTGTTGTTTTTTGTTTTTTAATGCTCATCCAAAGGCTTCACCAAAAGAGTAAAAAGATTACCTACCGACTGGGAAAAAGTTTTTAGCTATGACGTTTCCGATCAGCGCCTGATCTCTAAAATCTACATGATACTGCAAAAACTCAACTGTAAAAAGACAAATAACTCTATTAAAAATGGGCAAAAGATATGAATAGACACTTCACTAAAGAAGACATTCAGGCAGCTAAGAGATACACGAGGAAATGCTCTCGATCATTAGCCATTACAGAAATGCAGATCAAAACTACAATGAGATTTCATCTCACGCCAGCAAGGCTGGCATTAATCCAAAAAGCACAAAATAATAAATGTTGGAGAGGCTGTGGAGAGATTGGAACATGTATACACTGCTGGTGGGAATGTAAAATGGTACAACCACTTTGGAAATTGATTTGGCGCTTCCTTAAAAAGCTAGAAATAGAACTACCATACGATCCAGCAATCCCATTCCTTGGAATATATCCTGGAGAAATAAGAGCCTTTACACGAACAGGTATATGCACACCCATGTTTATTGCAGCACTGTTTACAATAGCAAAAAAATGGAAGCAACCAAGGTGCCCATCAACTGATGAATGGATAAATAAATTATGGTATATTCACACAATGGAATACTATGCATCAATAAAAAACAGCGAGGAATCTGTGAAACATTTCATAACATGGAAGAACCTGCTGAGTGAAATTAGTCAGTGGCAAAAGGACAAATATTGTATAAGGCCACTATTATAAGAACTTGAGAAATAGTTTAAACTGAGATGAAAACATTCTTTTGTGGTTATGAGAGAGGGGAGGGAGGCAGGGTGGGAGAGGGGTATCCACTAATTAGATAGTAGATAAGAACTACTTTAGGTGAAGGGAAAGAGAACACACAATACAGGGGAGGTCAGCACAATGGGACTAAACTAAAAGCAAAGAAGTTTCCTGAATAAACTGAATGCTTCGAAGGCCAGCAGAGCAGGGTAAGGGATTTGGGGACCATGGTTTCAGGGGACATCTAAGACAATTGGCGTAATAAAATCTAGTAAGAAAACATTCTGCATCCCACTTTGAAGAGTGGTGTCTGGGGCCTTAAATGTTAGCAAGTGGCCATCTAAGATGCATCAATTGGTCTCAACACACCTGGATCAAAGGAGAATGAAGAACACCAAGGTCAGAAGGTACTTATGAGCCCAAGAGACAGAAAGGGCCGCGTGAACCAGAGACTACATCATCCTGAGACCAGAAGAACTGGATGGTGCCCGGTTACAACAAATGACTGCCCTGACAGGGAGCACAACAGAGAAGCCCTGATGGAGCAGGAGAGCAGTGGGATGCAGACCCCAAATTCTCATAAAAAGACCAGACTTAATGGTCTGACTGAGACTAGAAGGACCCCGGTGGTCATGGCCCCTAGACCTTCGGTTGGCCCAGAACAGGAGCCAGTCTCAAAGCCAACTCTTCAGACATGGATTGGGCTGGACAATGGGTTGGAGAGGGATGCTGGTGAGGAGTGAGCTTCTTGGATCAGGTGGACATTTGAGACTATGTTGGCATCTCCTGCCTGGAGGGGAGATGAGAGGGTGGAGGGGGTTAGAAGCTGACGAAATGGACACGAAAAGAGAGGGTGGAGGGAGAGAGCGGGCTGTCTCATTAGGGGGAGCATAATTGGGAGTGGTTTTTTTTTTAGCAAGGTGTTGGGTTAGCAAGGTGTATATGGGTTTTTGTGTGAGAGACTGGCTTGATTTGTAAACTTTCAATTAAAGCACAATAAAAATTATGAAAAAAAAAGGGAAGGCTAAAGTAACAAAAAAAAAAAAAAAAAAGAAGAAGAAGAAGTCTCTAGAGAAACCCAAAGACAACGAAGGAGACAAAATTAAGGACACTAGAGGAAACTTTAGCCTCTGACACCTACAGGTACAGAAAACAGTAAACCTAGCCTAAATCCTATTCAGATAAACATAAAAACTCACTGAAAGCCTATTTACCTCAGTTTCTCGTACCCAATACATCATGTCTGGTGTCCAGCAAAAAATTACAAGGCATTGTAGAAGGTGAAAAACAGTCTGAAGAGACAAAGGAAACATCGAAACCAGACTCAAATATGGCAGAGATTTTGGAATTATCAGACTGGGAATTTAAAATAAGTGTTGTAAAACCTGTTGCCATTGAGTTGATTTCAACTTACAGCTTTTAACCACTGTGACTCCAAGGCTCTAGAAACTTGAATTCAGGGTGCCATCTCTAGGGGAAGCCTTGCTTCTCTGTTGGCTCTAGGGGAAATTCCTTATGTCTGCACCACCAGTGGTTAAGAGCTCGGCCGCTAACCAAAAGATCGACAGTTCTATCCCACCAGCTCCTTGGAAACACTATTGGGCAATTCTACTCTGTTCTATAGGGTTGCTGTGAGTTGGAATCGGCTCGATGGCAACAGGGTATTATTCATATAAAGAAGCACAGGTGGCTCAGTGATTAAAGAACTTGGCTGCTAACCAAAAAGTTGGCAGTTCGAACCCACCAACTGCTCCATGAAAGAAAGATGTGGCAGTCTGCTTCTGTAAAGGTTTACAGCCTTTGAAACCCTCTGGGGCAGTTCTGCTGAGTGCTATAGGGTCTCTAGGAGTTGGAATCAAGCTTTTCCTTAGCATATGAATTAATTCATATGCTAAGGGTCCTAATGGAAAAAGTGTACAACATGCAAGAACCTATGAGTAATACAAGTAGGTAGATAGAAATTCTCAGAAAGACTCAAAAGGAAATGTCAGAAAACAAAACAAAACATGGTAACAGAAATGAAGAATGCCTTTGACGGGCGAATTGGTAGACTAGATAGGGCAACAGAAAGAATCAGTGAACTTGAAGATATGTTGATAGAAACTTCCTAAACTAAGAAGCAAAGAGAAAAAAGAATGGGGGAAAAAAAAAGAATAGAATATCCAAGAACTGTGGAACAATTATAACAGCTATAACATAAAAGTAATAAGAACACCAGAAAAACAAGAGAATGGAACAGAAGTATTTGAAGTAATAAATACCCATCTGAGTAGTCCATCTGCTGTCTGTCCTTGGGCCCTCACTGGCCTCTGCTATGCTATACTTCACTTGCCTGGTCCCTGGGCCTCCACTGTTGATGTTCACTGGAGTACAGCCTGATCGGAGCTCCAGACATTGTACTGGCATTTGCAACTGCTTCGCATCACAAGTTCCCCACACTCCACATATTCTTTTTGACCTCATGCCTCTTCTTGATCATTTCAGAGCTTCTGATTCCATAGCCCCCCTTCCACATACACACTGCAAGTTTTACACCTCGTGTTCCACACGCAGGCCATGGAAAATAAAGGGTACTATCTCAGACCTGCTGCAGAGACACTCATCCCATTTTTGCTGCTCTTCTGCTCCTTTGCCATGCCTGACATGGCACGTGCCTCTCCATGAAGATTAGAGTTTCCTTGATCCACATCTGAGAAAGCAGAACATGGCCTAGGAATTCCTGGATCCCCTTCAAAACCCATATGAATGTTTCTACCTTCAGCCCCTTCAGAATTGGAGTGGTAGAATCATGGGTTAGGGAGGACGCTTGCTCTTCTCTTTCTCTCTCTCACTGTTTTCAGCATCATAAGGCCTCTCTCCTTCCTTTTCCTGTCTTGAAGGAACTCCCTTTTATGTCATATCTTCTTTTCTCCTTGCTCTGTGGACTTCTTTATTCTAGGTGCTGTTTACAATCTCCTCTGAGGCAATAAGTCTCATGGTCTGGTCTTGGTGTCTTAAGAGCTACTGGGGATGCAGAAGAAAAGATTTCTAAAATGAGAAACACAGCAAAGGTATTTGTAAAATATTATCTATGTTACACAGGCATTTAGCAAATGATTATTCTCAATTACTCGGTGCTAAGCACTCAAGAGAAATTTAACTGAAAGGTAAGAATTATCTCCTCTCAAGTTAGTGGGAGAGACAGACAAGCGAAGCAATTACAATGCAGAGGGCTGGAGGAAGATCAGGGTTCTATGCTTTCACAGATGAAGGCTCCTCTCCCAAACCTGAGGATCAGGATAGCAGAAATATGATCCTGAGCTGATACTTGAAAAGAAGTTAGCCAGGTAAAGACGGAGCCAAAAGTCCTCCAAGCAGGAGACCTGCATGTGCAAAGATCCCGAACACTTAAGGAACTTCAAATAAGTAGTTTAGTTTAGCAGGAGCAAAGGCAAGAAGAGGAGGTGGCAGATGAGGCTACATAGATAGGTTGGCTTTTGTATGCAACGGTAATCATTAAAGAGTTTAAGTGGGAGGTGAGAGGGGTGACAAACTCAGCTTTGAGTCAGTTTAACCCATAGCATGAAGAATGCATTGGAAGGGGCAAGACTGGTACCTGAAGCCAGCTTAGAGACCACTAGACTACCCAGGGTGAGGCAAGTGAGTGGTACGAAGTTTTAGGAGGTACTCACTCTCAGGTTTGTGTGCATGCCTCCTTAAATTTTGTGCCCTGGGCACCTCACTTGCCTCACTCTGGTCCCAGCCCTGGACTAATGCATTGATAACTGATAATTTAGGTGCTAGCAGAGGTATTTGTTTTTGCAAAAAGAACCCTCAAGCTAGAGAATTGATTACTAGAAAATGAGATAAAAAAAAAAATTCTAATGTGCCCAACACACAGCAGACCCGTAAACATGCCCATGCATGTGACAAAAAAGAACTCCATTCCTTTCTCCTGTGGTCAAGGAAGTGGGTTTGAGTGCTCATGATGAGGCTCTTGGGAGAGGATAATGGCATCAGAGGAGAGAAAGGATTTTTTTTTTTTTCCTTCTGATGTGGGAGCAAGTTTTCCAAAAAGAGATGGTGGCTCCTTAGTGCTGGCAGTAGCTTAGTTTTAAGTGCCAAGGTAATGCTAAGCAAGACAGTGCCCATCTGTGTCCAAGGCAGCCACAGACCTGAGCCTGTGCCTCTTGCCACCCCTCAGTGTGCTCCAGGGCAATGGCCTTCAAGCCTATTTGCTCACATACCCCCAAACAAATTGATAAGGCAAATCAGTTCTATAGTCTATCAGAAAAAAAATCTAGTTTTACAATACAGTGGAAATGAATGCATTATTACCAACATCCCCATGACAACTGGTTCACTCGTGAGTTTTATTCTAAGGTAGATGAGTAGATAGGTGGGTGGATGGATGGATGGATGGATGGATGGATGGATGGATGGATGGATGGATGGATGGATGGATGGATGGATGGATGGATGGATGCATGCATAAATGCATGGATGGGTGAATGGGTGAGTGGGCATATGTATGGATGGGTGGGTGGGTGGATAGGTGGATATATAGACAGCTTTTTATGAGTTTGTCCTCTGGATGAAATAAGATGCTTTCCCCTTCAATATTTCTTACCAAAACTCTCTTGGCTTTCTTCTCAAGGAATTCTTCTGCATTCTTGAATTGTCCTTTCTCCTGGTGCTCCTGAGTTTTTCATACCCCAGAGCAGTGTGCCACAGTGAAATCTAGGTGGATGAGATATTTGCCTTACCATTCTAAATTGAGAGAAGAGCAATTGTGAAAAGAGAAGTGGAAAAAGAGGACTGGCACATTATAGACCTGTTCCTAGGCAGATGGATTTTAGGCAAAAGGGATAAATAGAAGATAAACATTTGGAAATAGGTTCTCTTAAAACCATCCTAGATGAATTGACACAGTGGCTGCAACAATGGGCTCAAGCCTAACAACGATTGTGAGCATGGTGCAAGATCGGGCAGTGTTTCGTTCTGTAGTGCATAGGGTCGCTGTGAGTTGGAACTGACGCCACGGCACCTAGCAACAGCAAAAATAAAACCATCCTGGACTATGTACCCCTAGACAACCTTTGTGCACCTCTAAACCAAAACAAACCTGTGGCCATCTAGTCAATTCTGACTCACAGTGACCCTATAGGACAGAGTATAACTGCCCCATAGGATTTCCAAGGAGTGGCCGGTGGATTCGAACTGCCTACATCTTGTTTAGCAGCCACAGCTTTAACCACTGCTTGAAGACTACAACTGCTCTAATGAGCAGGATAAGAGGCCACGGTCCCCTGGAGTCCTCCTTCCCTGTCTTAGGCCGGATTCTCTAGAGAAGCAAAACCAGTGAAGCATCTCTGTGTATACACATATATACATAGAGAGATTTATATCAAGGAAATGACTCACAGCTGTAGAGGCTGGAAAATCCCAAGGGTCAGGCTGGAAACTTCTCCTGATTCATGTAGCTGCAGGCGCTGGAGAAGCCAAGATCTGCAGGTCAAACAACAGGCCCCTGGCTCACAGGCTAAGGAGGACAACAAATCCCAAGATCGGCAGATAAGCTGCTAGCTCAAGTCCCAAGAACTGGAGGTCAGATGAACAGGAGCCAGCTGCAGGATCCAGAGTGAGCAAAAGCCCAAAAGCCTTGCCAGAAAGTCCATCCATATTGGATGCAGGAAACTCCCTTTCAACTGATTGGCTACTGTGAGTAACAGCAGATCCCATCATGGAAGTGATCACACTATATCAGATCTCATCATGGAGGTGATTACATCATTATACCCAAAAAAAACCCAGTGCCCTCGAGTCATTATACTACTGCCAAAATACATCGTAACTGCCAAACCACTGAGAATCATGACCCAACCTAGGTGACACACAACCTTAAGGATCACAGTCCCCTTCACTTCCCCTCTCTTCACCCTCTCCTAATTCCTCCCCTTTTCTCTACTCTCTCCACTATATTTTGTCAGTACACCTAGGGGCAGCAGCAACTGCTTAGAAGGAAGAATTTGCTGTTTCAGCTCCTTCAGTTAAAAGTGTTTGCATCTTCCCTGTTGGCTGATGGCATCTTCCTCCAGGCCGAACCAGCCAGGCCACTCACAGCCCTCAAGTCCCAGTGTAACAGGTGGGCTGAATCTGCAGAGCCTGCCACCGCTCCAAGCAAGGAGAAGTGAGAGCTCCTGGGCCTGAGTGGGTGTGTGAGTGAGAATGATGAAAGCCCCTTCCCTTCCTCCTCCTCCTCTCCTCCTTTTTGCCCCTGTAGCTATTAAGGATCTAAGGTACATGCTGGGACCTGATGTTCCCCAGCATGTACCTCTGCTCCATTGGGGCGGGGGAGGGTGTTCATCAGGAAGTGGGAACACCTGTATGCAACTGAGCTCAGGCACCTATACCTTCTTCCATCCCTCCCCTCAATCCCAGATCTCATGAAAATCCATACCTATCCTGTTTTTAGATAAAAAAAAAAAAAGCCATGGGCTTCAATAACAGTGACTTGAATCCAGTCCCTCAGTGTGTCTGCACAGGTTCTCTCCACAGGAGCTCCATGTGAGAGGAGCATGAGCCTGAAAGAAATGACTGGAGTTGGCGTCTTTTTTCTTGAACTTTAGTATGTGATTGACGATTTGTAGAGAGAGGCTCTTTTGAGGCAAGAGTTTGAATCATTTGCTCTCTGGCCTTTCAGCCTTCTGGCTGCTTTTCAAGCCTTGCTTGGGAGTGAGAAAGGAGACCTCCAAGCCCGCTGGTGATCAGAGCATGGAATGATGGTTGGTGGTGTCCAGCACGTCTCTGGTAAACCTCCTGATGCAGCTAAAGGACTACCCACCCCCTATCCCAGATGCACTGACTGGTTACTGCCTGACCCTGCTTACTTTGAGACCTGAGATCCATGCCTAATCCTAGTCATCACCCTAGCGGTCCAAAAATTTATCTCAAATAGGGGCGAAGATTCCCTACAGCACTGCAAAATTTAGGGCCCAGCCTCCGGCAGTTCCCAAAGCAAAAGGACTGCAAGTACACCCTAACCATGGAGGATTAGACCCCTGCCCTAGGCAAGTATAACATCAGTGTGAAGAAGCCATACCACTTTACCACAGCCACCCAACCGAAAGGTACTTGTCTGTCCCCATGTCCCCACATCAGCCTGTTTTCATAATGAATCTTTTTTGTGAAATGCATATATATGTGTATATATGTATGTATATATATGTGTGTGTAATGTATGTATATGTGTGAATACATGTATGCATGTATGTATATAGAGATGTGGTGTATATGTATACATGTATGTCTCTGTCTCTCTCTCTATACATATATATGTGTGTGTGTGTGTATATATATATATATATTTTCCTCCCAAAGCCCCAAATCTGGCTGAGGGCCTTGCGGCTAGCAGGCTCCCACACAGAGTGTGGAATGAGGTGTGGGGCATGTAGAAGGCAGAGAGACAGAAGAATGGAAGGCAGGGTGGGAAGGGAAGTAGAGGCCTGGGGAGCCACAGCCTGTAGTACACTCTCAGCAGGAAGAGGGATTTACCAAGAAATGACAGGGATGACTGAGCATCGTGGTCGACACTAAGGTCATCAAGGAGCTGCAAACACAACTTCGTAATGAGATGGATGCAAACTGCAGAGGAAGCCGTGGATGATGAGGGGAGACTCACCAGAGAAAATAGCTGTGACCAGCTTGAGGAGTCTGGGAAGCCAGACAGACCTGCAGCCTCGGGGTGGGAGGCAGGGAGCTGTCCTTTTAAGATGTATAGTCTGTGACTCTAAAACCAGGTGGGCTGGCTTCAAATCCTGACTCCACCTCTCACCAGCCTTGTGAACTTGGACTGGCTATTCTAACTTCTAGCTGACTTTTTTTATCTGCAAAGTAGGCATAATGATAGAATTAAGTCATTAACATTTAACACTGTGTTGACACTCGGTGAGTGCTGCGTGATTGCTAGGCATTACTGTTTGCAGAGTGATGGCATCCAGTCTGCCACCAGCTTTAGCAATAGGCAGTGTTTTGGGGTGAATGTGCCTCCCCCCGCAAAAAGATACGTTGAAGTCCTAACCCCCAGTACCTGTGAATGTGACATTATTTGGAAATAGCATTTTTGTAGGTGTAATCAAGTTAACATGAGGTCATAATTAATCCCCACAATCCTGTTTTACAGATAGTGAAATGGAAGCTCAGAGACATTCATTTAGTTGCAAATGGCACTCATGTTGTAAGTGGCCGAGGGAGATTTCAATCCCAGTCCATCTGACTCTAGCAGAGCCATGATAGGAAGCACTACACCCTTCTGCCTCTTCTGGCTTCAGAAACACAGGATGAAACAGATTCCCCCCCACCCCAAAGGGTCTCTTCACCAAGTCCTGCTCCCCAAACAAGCACTTCAAGGAAAGAGATCCATCAGCCTTTCTGAGGAAACAATTCCCTATCTTAAAGCCTCACACTGGGACTACTTCGAGAACTTCTCTCTTCTGTCAAAACTTAATTGCTTCTTCACATACTTTTGTGGTTACGAAGGGGGGAGGGAGGGAGGGAGGGAGAGGGTTTTTTATTGATCAATCAGTAGATAAGAACTGCTTTGGGTGAAGGGAAAGACAACACTCAATACAAGGAAGGTCAGCCCAATTGGACTGGACTAAAAGCAAAGAGGTTCCCGGGATAAAATGAATGCTTCACTGGTCAGCGGAGCAGGGGCGGGGGTCTGGGGAACATGGTTTGCGGGGACTTCTAAGTCAATTGGCAAAATAATTCTATTATGAAATCATTCTGCATCCCACTTTGAAATGTGGAGTCTGGGGTCTTAAATGCTAACAAGCGGCCATCTAAGATGCAGCAATTGGTCTCAACCCACCTGGAGCAAAGGAAAATGAAGAACACCAAGGCCACACGACAACTAAGAGCCCAAGAGACAGAAAGGGCCACATGAACCAGAGACCTACATCATCCTGAGACCAGAAGAACTAGATGGTGCCCGGCCACAATCGATGACTGCCCTGTCAGGGAGCACAACAGAGAACTCCTGAGGGAGCAGGAGATCAGTGGGATGCAGACCCCAAATTCTCATAAAAAGACCATACTTAATGGTCTGACTGCGACTGGAGGAATCCCGGCGGCAATGCTCCCCAGACCTTCTGTTGGCACAGGACAGGAACCATCCCCGAAGACAACTCATCAGACATGAAAGGGACTGGTCAGTGGCGGGGGGGGGGGGGGGGCGGGGAGAGATGCTGATGAAGAGTGAGCTAATTAAATCAGGTGGACACTGGAGAGTGTGTTGGCAACTCTTGACTGGAGGGGGGATGGGAAGATAGAGAGAGAGGGAAGATGGCAAAATTGGCACGAAACGAGAGACTGAAAGGGCTGACTCAATAGGGGGAGAGCAAGTAGGAGAAGGGAGTAAGATGTATGTAAACTTACATGTGACAGACTGATTGGATTTGTAAATGTTCACTTGAAGCTTAATAAAAGTTAATTAAAAAAAAACTTAATTGCTTCTTGCTGTAATTTCAACTCATTTCTTCTTATTTAGTTGAGTCGTAAAAACTTAGAATAAATTGAAATGAAAGTGTTATTTCAAAATACTTATGTTGCCCTCTTTCATTAAAAACAGCTCCAACTTTCTCTGGACTTGTTGTGATTCATTTCTTATTTTCAAGATCATGTCCCAACTGGTAAAAATGAAAGGTTTTTTTTGGGTGGAGGGAGCAAAATAAAATTATTCCTTACTATTAAGGGACCAAGGCTCATTACTGATCAAGCTTTTTTTTCTTTAATAGAATTTGTGAAACAAAAAAATTAACATGTTTTCCTAGCTATTGGTCTCCTCTGTTTTGCCTTTTCTACCTACTGTTATACTTTATTTTTTCTCATGCTGAAATGAAGTCGGAGGGTGACCTTACATTTTACGCCTCCACAGATATGTCTATTTCTAGCACCATATGGTTCCAGTGTCAAATATTCACTAAACAATGTACACTGGTTTATTTATTATTTTACCTTCAAAGGAGACAAAACAAGCTATTCAGGTCTCACTGACACTAGACAGTAGAACCTTGACATTTTCAAGGGATTTTCCCAAGATTTAGACAAATCTCTCACAATGACATATGTGAAAATGTTTAGAGTGGTACCTAATTGCCCCTCATGTTACATTTTAGTCAACAGTCACATTTCCTTTACTCAACCTCACAATCCAATCTAACCATGCTTTTGTTTTCTATGTGAGTTTTATCTTCCACTTAGTAAGCAAGTTGGGGCTGACTGGGCACTCACTGGAAGTGCCATAAAATGTCTTTTTAACTTTTTATTTCTGTATGGGTTGGTTTTGTTCACATTAAAGATCAATATTTCTAATATTTTCATCTTTGAAGTCACACCAACTTCTAATCTCTGGCATGATTAATTCTTAGAAGTAAGTGTAACCCCATTGCTGTGAAGTTGATTCTGACTCATAGCGACCCTATAGGACAGAGGAGAACTGCCCCATAGGGTTTCCAAGGAGTGGCAGTTGGTGGATTTGAACTGCTGGCCTTTTGGTTAGCAGCCAGAAGCTGATTTTTTGTTTTAATTTTTATTGTGCTTTAAGTGAAAGTTTACAAATCAAGTCAGTCTCTCACACAGAAACTTAGATATACCTTGCTACTTACTCCAATTGCTCTCCCCCTAGTGAGACAGCCAGCTTCATCCCTCCACTCTCATTTCACGACCATTTCGCCAGCTTCTAACCCCCATATCCTGTCATCTCCCCTCCAGGCACGAGATGCCAACGTTGTCTCAAGTGCAGGAGCTGTTTTTGTTGTTGTTGGGTGCCATTGAGTCAATTCTAGCTCATAGTGACCACAGGGACAAAGCAGAAATTCCCCACAGGGATTTCCAGTCTGTAACCTTTACCGGAGCAGATCACCAGATCTTTTCTCCCATGGAGTGACTGGTGGGTTTGAGCCACCAATCTTTCAGACAGCAGCCGAGCACTTAACCGTTGCTCCACCAGGGCTCCTTACCATTTTCATGGTGGTGTTGTCGTTTTTAGGTTCTGTCAACTCCATTCTGACTCATAACAACCCTATGTGCCACAGAATGAACCACTGCCCTGTCCTGCGCCATCCTCAGAATCGTTATTATGGTTGAGCTCATTGTTGAAGCCACTGTGTCGATCCATCTTGTTGAGGATCTTCTTTTCTGCTAACCCCGTACTTTACCAAGCATGATGTTCTCCTCCAGGGACTGATCCCTCCTGACAACATGTCCAAAGTATGTAACACCCAGTCTCGCTATCCTTGCTTCTAAGGAGCATTCTAGTTGTACTTCTTCCAGGACAGATTTGTTCATTCTTTTGGCAGTCCATGGTGTATTCAATATTCTCCACCAACACCACAATTCAAAGGCGTCAATTCTTCTTCACTCTTCCTTACTTATTGTCCAGCTTTCGCACACATATGATGCAATTGAAAATACTATGGCTTGGGTCAGGCGCACCTTAGTCTTCAAGGTGACATCTTTGCTTTTCAATACTTTAAAGAGGTCTTTTGCAGCAGATTTGCCCAATTCAACTCGCCTTTTGATTTCTTAACTGTTGCTTCCATGGGTGTTGATTGCGGATCCAAGTAAAATGAAATCCTTGACAACTTCAATCTTTTCTCCCTTTATCATGATGTGGCTTATTGGTCCAGTTGTGAGGATTTTTGTTTTCTTTATGTTGAAGTGAAATCCATACTGAAGGCTGTGGTCTTTGATCTTCATCAGGAAGTGCTTCAAGTCCTCTTCACTTTGAGCAAGCAAAGTTGTGTCATTTGCATAACACAGGTTGTTAATGAGTCTTCCTCCATCCCTGATGCCCTGTTCTTCTTCATATAGTCCAGCTTCTTGGATTATTTGCTCAATATACAGATTGAATAGGTATGGTGAAAGGATACAACCATGACACACACCTTTCCTGACTTTAAACCAGTCAATATTCCCTTGTTCTGTCCAAACAACTGCCTCTTGATCCACGTATAGATTCCTCATGAGCACAATTAAGTGTTCTGGAATTCCCATTCTTTGCAATTTTATTCATAATTTGCTATGATCCACACAGCAGAATGCCTTTGCATAGTCAATAAAACACAGGTAAACATCTTTCTGGTATTCTCTGCTTTAAGCCAGGATCCATCTGACATCAGCAATGATATCCCTGGTTCCACGTCCTTTTCTGAACAGGGCCTGAATTTCTGGCAGTTCCCTGTCAATATGCTGCTGCAGTCGCTTTTGAATGATCTTCAGCAAAATTTTGCTTGTGTGTGATATTAATGATATTGTTTGATAATTTCCTCATTTAGTTGGATCAGCTTTCTCAGGAATAGGCATACATACGGATCTCTTCCAGTCAGTTGGCCAGACAGCTGTCTTCCAAATTTCTTGGCATAGAGGAGTGAGCACTGCATCTGTTTGTTGAAACATCTCAATTGATAGTCCATCAATTCCTGGAGTCTTGTTTTTTGTCAGGGCCTCAGTGTAGCTCAGGCTTCTTCTTCTTCAGTACCATCGGTTCCTGATCATATGCTACCTCTCGAAATGGTTGAACATCAACTAATTCTTTTTGGTATAATGATGCTTCCTGCGTCATTTAATATTTTCCCCATAGAATCCTTTGGCATTGTAATTAGAGGCTTGAATTTTTTCTTCAGTCCTTTCAGCTTGAGAAATGCCAAGCATGTTCTTCCCTTTTGGTTTCTATCCCCAGCTCTTTGCACATGTCATTATAATACTTTCCTTTGTCTTCTCAAATTGCCCTTGGAAACCTTCAGTTCTTTTACTTCACCATTTCTTCCTTTTGCTTTAGCTGCTTGACATTCTAGAGCAAGTTTCCGAGTCTTTTCTTTCTTTCCTTCCTGTCTTTTTAATGACCTCTTGCTTTCTTCATGTATGACATCCTTGATGTCATTCCACAACTCATCTGGTCTTCTGTCATTAGTATCCAAAGAGTCAAAGCTATTCTTGAGATGGTCTCTAAATTCAGGTGGGATATACTCAAGGTCGTATTTTGGCTCTTGTGGACTTGCTCTAATTTTCTTCAGTTTCAACTTGAACTTGCATATGAGCAATTGATAATCTGTTCCACAGTAGGCCCCTGGCCCTGTTCTGACTGATGATATTGAGTTTTTCCATAGTCTCTTTCCACAGATGTACTCGATTTGATTCCTATGTATTCCATTTGGCGAGGTCCATGTGCATAGTCACCATTTATGTTGTTGAAAAAAGGCATTTGCTATGAAGAAGTTGTTGGCCTTGCAAAATTCTATCATTCTATCTCTGGCATTGTTTCTATCACCAAGGCCATATTTTCCAACTATGGATCCTTCTTCGTTTCCAACTTATGCATTCCAATTCATCCTGGTTGCACGTTCGATCAATTTCAGACTGCAGAAGCTGATAAAAATCTTCAATTTCTTCATCTTTGGCCTTAGTGGTTGGTCTGTAAATTTGAATAATAGTCATATTAACTGGTCTTCCTTGTAGGCATATGGATATAATCCTATCACTGACAGCGTTATACTTCAGGATAGATTTTGAAATGTTCTTTTTGATGATGAATGAACAACACCATTCCTCTTCAAGTTGTCATTCCCAGCATAATAGACTATATGATTGTCCAATTCAAAATGGCCAGTACCAGCCCATTTCAGCTCACGAATGCCTAAGATATCGACGTTTATGCATTCCATTTCATTTTTGACAATTTCCAATTTTCCTAGATTCATACTTCATACATTCCAGGTTCCGATTATTAGTGGATGGTTACAGCTGTTTCTTCTCATTTTGAGTCATGTCACATCAGCAAATGAAGGTCCTGAAAACTTTACTCAATCCACGTCATTAAGGTCAACTCTGCTTTGAGGAGGCAGCTCTCCCCTAGTTGTCTTTTAAATGCCTTCCAACCTGGGGGACTCATCTTTCAGCACTATATCAGACAATGTTCCGTTTTTATTCATAAGGTTTTCACTTGCTGATTCTTTTCAGAAGTAGACTGCTGGGTTTTTCTCCCTAGTTGAAAAGGTCTATGAAACCAATAAGTGGTATGATTATGATAACACTGACGCAGGCAGCCTCGGAGCCCAACTCTTCTAAGAAACACCTGTTCTGGCTTATCCTCCTACACCAAGCAGAATAAGTCACACATTCTTCTGAAATTGTCCTAGATAAGATAATCAGAGAATGGGCCATAGATGGCCTCAACCCACCTCTGGGTGGAAACTTACCATCCTAATGAAAGAAAATCAACCTCTTCCCCCATCCTGCAGGTTGCAACCCTTGTCTAACGAAAATGCATGGTCATCCTCAAGTTTGAGGACCTGCGCAAAGGTCAGTCGTGAATATTCATGATTAATTTACATTTCCTTGCCTGCTCTCTGTAAAAGCCCACCTCCCCAAGCTGCTGGCCAGCAGTCTTGGAAACAATAGCCCTGATGGCTGCTTTCCTTGTACAGTGAAATAAAGGTGTCTTTCTGATCTTCCACCTTGGCCTCTTGTTTATTGGCTGTAACAAGTCACGCCAAGCAAAACCTGGAATTTTCACCTGGCAACAGTACAAGAAAAGGAAATTTAAGCAAATTATTTATGATGATATCACTAGATTAATTTAAAATGATTATTTAAGCAACAAAAGGAGGAAGTGACAGAAGTCTGAGAGAAGCAAGGAAACAGGGATTGTAACTGAGCTAATCATATTTTATGGCAGAGAATCAATAGATACTGGATGAAATGAATAAATCAAGAACAGAGATTTTAAACACAGGCTTTACAATTACAGAAGTTAGTCACTTATGAATACTTTAGCTTCAGTTATTAAAAAAACTGACTATTGTGGTTTAAAGAAATAGAGGCATTTTTTCCCCCTATAACAAGCTTTTTTTTTTTTTTATAACAAGCAGTTCAGCGTTAAGCAGCTGCTGCCACTAGTTCAGAAACACCCAACGTGAGGGCAGATATTTCTGTAATTCTCTCGGCCTTTTCCTCATGGTCACAAATTGGCTGTTGTAGTCCCAGCTATTAAGATCTCATTTCAAATAAGGAGGAAGGAAGAAGGGATGGCACCAAAAGACTAGCTTATATCTTTGACCAGAACTATGGCATACGGTCACCCTTAGCTGCAAAGGAAAAGGAGGTTAATACAGGTATTATATAATATCCTAAGTATCTGTCACAGAATGGAGCTCTGGTGGTGCAGTGATTAAGAGCTGTGGCTGCTAACCCAAAGGTCAGCAGCTGAATCTACCAGACACTCCTTGGAAACCCTATGGGGCAGTTCTCCTCTGTCCTGTAGGGTCGCTATGAGCCAGAATCAACTAGATGGCAACTTTTTTTTTTTTAATTTGTCACAGAAATGGCTAAATTGGCTGCCTCCAAAGTGTGAGGCAGTGAGTGGATAAAGGTGGTTGATCTAGAGATTTTTGCTTTTATTTTACATTTGTTCATATTGTTTGATTTTTTCCATGTTCAATAATTGTTAAAAACTTTAAATATAATAATGAAAAACTTTGAAGGATGGAAAACAACGCACATGCCTCAGGCCTGCAAATTATTGGCATTCCATGGACCTCTGGGTCTTCAGTGAATTGTTGGCACCAAGAATTTAAATCTGTGGCTGTAAAGACTCTATTAGATGTGAAGTTTCCCAGGGAGGCTCCAAATTTCTTTAGCATCACAAAGAATCCAAAGGTCTAATTGCTGTAAGGCATTTAAGCCATTCTTTAGATCAGCTTCCTACTTTATCTACTTCAGGCCTTGTGGTTGTTGTTGGATGCTGTCAAGTCAGTTCTGACTCATAGCAACCTTATAGGACAGAATAGAACTGTCCCAAAGTGTTTCCAAGGCTGTAATCTTTACAGAAGCAAATTGCCAGGTCTTTTCACCTGTGAGGCAGCTGGTAGGTTCTAACTGCTGAACTTTCTATTGATTTGATAACTGAGTGCTTAACCATTGCACCATCTGGGCTCCTTCTTCAGGCCTTACAGATGGCTATAAAATTATTCTTGGCAAGACCCATAGTGGCATAGAGTAGTGGGCAAAAGCATGACTTTTGGAACTAGAAAGACTTGGTTCTGACATCCAAAACAAACTTTGTACAAACTGTGTGAACTTGGACAAGTTACTCAAATAGATACAGTAATGAAGACTCACTACTGTACTTCTAAAGCTTAAAATGCCTGGATCAATACATACTTGTTGAATAAATTTCTGAATGTTTCCATTTGTCTACAAACTTGCAATTTTGCATGGAATTCTCATCATGTATGAAATGTGAACATCTCTTCTGCTTGGTGACTCTTAAGAAAGCATTGAAGTTGACTAAACTGCACACCACCTTTCAAGTAGCTAACATATAATAGAAGTTGGATTTTAAAAAAATTTAATGAGTACTTATGCAAAGTAAATTATTAGACTTTTGTTCAAAATGAATGACTAGGATGATAAGGAATGATGTTGGCCACTACAAACACATAGGAATGTTGTTTAAAACTAAGAACAAAAAAATTCTGGTGCCATAAACAAGTAGTAAACTAACAGCTAAAGTCATAAGCAGGAGTTGATATCAGAACTATGTGTGAGGATATCAGGATTAATATACATTTTAGATGCTGAGGTTATATTGCCTTTGTGATGTCAAATGGTGAACTGGAATCTCCATTAAAATTAAAGCAAAGAGTTTTATTGAAGGAATAGAGAGATCTGGACTGGGCACCACTCCATGACGATTCACAAAAGCATCCCAGAGAAAGGAATTTTTCATAGAGTTTAAATACAGAAAATTCAGGAACTTATAAGGAAAAAATTCTGATTGGTTGACATTTACAAAATCATGCTTTAAAAGACACAAGACAATTACAAAGATCCTTTAGACATTGCTTTATTAATTATAAAATTTGAGGCAGTTAACATTTTGTTAATCTATGGATATTTGGGGGGCCAGCCTGAGTGAGTGTTCTTCCTGGGAGCATGCTGTGAGAGGAAGGGAGGGGAGTGGAGCCCATAGGCTTTCTGGAAATATTCTGGCTAGCTAACTTTTGAGAGGAATAAAGTCAACAACAAGGAAATTGTTATGAAAGCTTTCCACTCATCCTGGACCGTGGGTGGAAAATAGAGTTACCCACAAGAAATTGGAAATCTAAGCTCGCTCTGTGCTTAGTTGTAGACCAAACTGATACTACTCATGGGGCATGTGAAGCCTAAGTTACGAAACAACTTAAAAAACTTATTCAGTGTGGCAATGGCAGAACTGCTTGGTCTAATTAATCCTTCTATAGCAATAAATAACATCTTGGAAAAATATTTTACAACAACTATATGAAGGAACTGATGGGGAACAAAAATCATGTAGAAAATGAAGGGAAGCCTACCCCTAAAACACAAAAATTACAATTGGTTTGATTTGGGAGAGTGAGGCATTTTGATTGTAGATTTTCCAATTTGCATGAGGCTCAGAGTGGCAGAAGCTACAGCCTTACTGTCTTGAGGTGTCACAGGACAAAGTTCAGGGCTTTCAGAGTGGCTTGGAAGTTAGGGGAGAAATTGAGATGAGAGCGATCTGCAGGAGGTTGAACCCTAAAACACAAATATAAACTGAGCCCAAATCCTGGGAGCAAGATTAAACCATGCCTGTGCTGAAGAGGCCCTAGGGAGCTCAGTTGAAAAGCAACAGCTAGATGCTGAAAGAGATTTTAGCTGCTGCCCATCACAGGGAACACCAAGATTACTGCCTGCTAGAAGAAAAAAGCACTAAAGGGGAACATAATAAAATACAAGTCTCTTCAATATACCATCACAATGCCCAGAATACAATAAAAAATTATTAGACAGGCAAAGGCACGGAAAAATGTGACCCATACTCCAGAGAAAAAGCAGGCAATAGAAACCATCCTGAGATGACCTAGATGCTGCAATGAGAAGACAAGGACTTTAAAGCAACCACTATTACAAATATTTAAATATTTTAAAAGAAAATATCTTCATAATGAATAAACAAATGGAGAATCTCAAAAGAGAAACAGAAATTATAAAAAATAATCAAATGCAGGAAGTATGGAATATCTGGTAAAGGTGGCATAAAAAGGTTAGGCCAATTCCTTTTTCAGATAACAATGATGATGAATACTGGACAAAATGATTTAAAACAACTACTTAAGGCACTTTAAGATGCCCAAATGTCAGGCAGAATCTTGTAAAGAGTTTACTCTTGAATAACTACTAATGCATTAGGTAAGAGTCAAAGTCTGCAGCCTCTTTCCTGGAGGAGTTTCCCAACTTGCCAAGCTCAGGTAATGAAAAACCATAGGTTTACCAGCTGTAGGTGGCATATGACTAGGTTTAGAGCAGCAGAACAGCTGGAAATTTAAGAGGGAGTTCTGGAAAGGAGAGAGCTGCCGAAGGGCTGCGATCCAAAATCTGAGTATAAATTCTGTCCAGATACTTGGCTGACAACTCAAATATGCGAGCACAAGGAAAACCTCCAAGGAGCCAGCCTGAAAAAGTAGCAGGTCAGCTGCAAAATAACTAAGCAGAGAAGTCCGGCTGCCTTATAGTGGCAAAAGCCCACTACAGCCTATCTCTTGAACTGATTACAATAAGTAATTTTGACAAAATTAAAAAAGCAACTACCTGAGGACTCTGAAAAGTAAACAAAAACAGATTGTGGAGGGGAGTTGTGATGGTTAAGGCTATGTGTCAACTTGGCTAGGCCATGATTCTTAGTGGTTTGGCAGATGTTATATACGGGTATGTGTCGCTTAAGGTCTGTTCGGGCAATGTCTAATAAGGGTTTTTTTGTTTGTTTGTTTTTTTAAGGGAAAGCAGTTGTCCTTTTATTTTATTTTATTTTATTTTATTTTATTTTATTTTATTTTATTTTATTTTATTTTATTTTATTTTATTTTCCCCGAATGGTTTTAAAGACCCTAAATCCAGACTCCTGTAGCACTGGACCAAGGGCAGGATACAGGCAGGTGAGGCAGAAGACACGGCTCTGTCATAGGCTGTAGGGCTTGGTTCAGTGGGCAGGTGGGTGGCAGCGGTGGGGGCTTCAGTGCCCAGGCTGCTTCTGCTGCTTAGGCCAGTGAACAGCGGGCTGGGCTGGCCACGATCCACCTCCTTCTCGCTCGCTTCCTCTGGCCCTTCTCCTTTCAGCGGATCCCCATTCCTCCTGCCTCCACAGGACAACCGGAAATGGTCCCCCATATAGTTTTAATACAGTGTTCGAACAATAGCCAAATCACATAACATCCTATTTCACAGAACGTATTGTGGGTGTTAAGCAACGCATACCTGTAATAATCCTCTGTTTTGGGACCTGATGTGAGCAGCCACTCAGTTGAGTTGCAAGGAGAGTTTTCTTGAGGGTGTGACCTGCATCCATTCACCAGCACCTGCAATCCTGTGACCCAGCAGCCTGTTGTCTGACCTGCAGATTTTGGGTGTGTCAGCCCCTGCTATTATATGAGTCGGGAGAAGCCTCCAGCCTGCCGCTGACCCATGGATTTGGGATTTGCCAGCCTCCACAGTTGAATGAGCCATTTTCTTGAAATAAATCTCTCTATGTGTATTTATATTGAGCCCTAGTAGCACAGTGGCTAAGAGCTCCACTGCTAACCAAAAAGTGGACAGTTCGAATCCACCAGCCGCTCCTTGAAAACCCTCTGGGGCAGTTCTACCCTGAGTCTGAATCGACTTGACGGCAATGGGTTTGATTTTGGTTTTATATTTATATACACACTTCACTGGTTTTGTTCCTCCAGAGAAGGCAGCCTAAGACAGGAGTCAAAACTTGGAGAAGTGACACCCAAAAGGGTGTGTTTCCTGTTTTTTCTTTTCTTTCTGTTTTTTCCTTCATAGTTTTGCCTTAATCACAGAGTTGCATGGTGGAGCACCAGTGAAGACAGGTAAACCTTTAATAGAAATCTCACAATTCTGGTCAAAGGGACCAGACAAAGGGGTCTCTGTGTGCTGGGGAGTATGGAAGAAATCCTGGTGAGGAGATAGCTAGAGAAGGGGATCTCCTAATTCTATGTATAAATCAGCACAAGTCTCAGGTTCACCTGTGAGGGGCTTGTGCATGGAACAGAACCAATAGTAAACTCATTGAGAAGTGAATTGAAGTTTGAATCACTGCCCAAGTCTCAGACTCTTGTTGTATGTGCCATTGAGTTGAATCTGACTCATAGCAACCCTATAGGACAGAGTAGAGCTGACCCATAGGATTTCCTTGGCTATAATCTTTACAGGAACAGGTCACCAGGTCTTTTCTCCCAAGGAGCAGCTGGTGGGTTTGAGCAGCCAGCCTTTTGGTCAGCAGCCAAACACTTAACCATTGCACCACCAGGGCTCCTTAGTTCAGACTAAACCAAAAAAAAAAAAAAAAACCCAAACCCATTGCTGTCAAGTCAATTCTGACTCATAGCGACCCTATAGGACAGAGGAGAACTGCCCCATAGAGTTTCCAAGGAGCGTCTAGTGGATTCGAACTGCTGACCTTTTGGTTAATAGCTGTAGCTCTTAACAACTGCACCACCAGCGTTTCCTAGTTTCAGACTAGCTCCTGAGAAATGGATGCATGAAATAGACCCAAAGAAGCAAATACTTTGAAAACTGAACTGAGATTGAAACTACTGGTTAAAAAGTGTGAGACAGAACTTTCAGTCTGAATCTAAGTTAGTTAATTTTCTGCTAAAAAAAAAAAAAATCACCATTTCCAGTGGATTATAACAGGGCACAGAGTCTATATAACATAATATTCAAAATGGCTAGGATACAATCCAAAAATTACGTGATGTACAAGGAACCAAAAAAAAAAAAAAGTGACCATTTCTCAAGGGAAAAGACAGACAACAGATCCCAACCCTGAGAGAACAGTGGCATCACTAGGGAGACGTGGAGAGTGTGGACTGTACCGGGTGACACTGTCAGAAGGGGTGACGCCAAAATGACTCTCTATAAAATTTTTGTGCAGAGTTTCAGCAGTAATTTATTATTTTTTATAAAAATGTCCCCATAGTTAGTTGCTATGAGTTGGAATCAACTCTCTGGCAACAGGTTTGCTTTTGGAGTTAGTTAAAACAACAAAAACATTTTTCACAAGCCCAGCTTACATGTCTCAATATACATACAAGGCTAAAACTTTATGCTAATTTAATTCTTGAACCTTCTAATGCGCTCTGGTCAGGGCTGTAATTATTACCCAATTACAATGATGCTTCCAATCACGTGGTTTCGTGTGCACACGCTACAAACACAGCTGTTGTTTTTGTTGGCTGCTGTTTTTATAGTCGTTGATTTTGTCAGATATTCTGGTGTTTTAGCCACAATATTATGGTAATTAGTATTTGTGTACCTATATCAATAACTTTTTTGAGAATGAAGTAGTAATTAAAGGAAAAGAAGGAGAAAAATCAAAAAGGCTTCTAATTACCCAAACACCCAGTGCTGTCGAGTCGATTCCAACTCATAGCGACCCTATAGGACAGAGTAGAGCTGCCCATAGAGTTTCCAAGGAGCGCCTGACTTCCAATTAGTTAAAAGAAAGTAATATAATCACTAATAGTCATAACTCCACGTAGAAAGATTTTACAAAAAAAATTTTGTTGCTAGTATTCATATATTCTAAGAAATATTACATTTGAGAAATTTACAAATGTATTTATCACATATTATTCTATGATTAAAACGTATGATAATTATCACTAAGGATTCTATCTGGTCTATAGTATGGGAGGAAGCCCGTGGTAGGCGGTGGCCAGAAGTGACACCATGAATTACTGCTCTGGGTGACACCAACCCTAGTGACACCACTTTGGGAGGACTCATATATTGAAATTGTCAAACATTTTGAACAATCTGTTATAAATATGCTCCATGAGATAAAGTTAAACTCATTTGAAATAAATGTAAAGAGAAATTCTCACCAGAGAAGCAAAAACTACTAAAAGAACCAACTGAGAAGTTTAGAATTAAAAAAAATACAGCATCTGAACTAAAATATTCGCTGGATGGCTTCAATATTTGAATGAAGATGACAGGAAAGAATATGTAAGCTTGAAATAGAGTTTTAAAAATCATCCAATTTGAAGAACAAAGAGAAAAACCCTTGACCAAAAAGTAAATAAAGCCTCAGGGACTTGTGGAGCAATTTCAAAAGGTCTGACATATGTGCAATTGGAGTCCAAGACAGAGAGGAGAAAGAGACTGAGGCAGAAAAAAAATCTTTGAAGAAACAATGGCTGAAAACTTTCGAGAAAGATATCAATTTTCAGGTTCAAGGAGTTCCATGAACCTCAGACAGAATATATTCAAAGGCATAAGTATATCATAATCAAATTGTATGAAACCAAATATAAATACAATATCCTGAAAGTAGCTAGAGAAAAATAAAATATTACATGTAAAGGAAAAATAATTCAATTGACAGTAAGTTTTTTTTTAAAAAATCAAGGAGGCCAAAAGTGTTGATCAAGAATTATATATCCAGGGAGCCAAGATGGCGGACTAGGCAGACGCTACCTCAGATCCCTCTTACAACAAAGACACGGAAAAACAAGTGAATCGATCACATACATAACAATCTACGAACCCTGAACAACAAACACAGATTTAGAGACGGAGAACGGACTAATACGGGGAAGCAGCAATTGTTTCCAGAGCCTGGAGCCAGCGTACCAGTCAGGTACGGCACAAGCACAGAGACCTGCTCCACCCTCCTGAACTAACCCCGGGAGGGGGACCAGCCGGTTCCATGGGCGGCGTGGGACGCAGCAGGTAGGAGAAGTCCCTGGGAGGCAGTGACTGGTCTTGGAGCAGAAAGAGCAGCATCCGAGCCGGGGAACCGTCCCGCAGGGATTTGGACTGGACGCAGCGGATTTTCTGGAAAAACTAGTTTCCCAGTGATGGCTCGGAGACAACAATCCATATCAAACCACTTAAAGAAGCAGACCGTGAGAGCTTCTCCAACCCCCCATACAAAAGAATCAAAACCTTTCCCAAATGAAGATACAATCTTGGAATTATCAGATACAGAATATAAAAAACTAATTTACAGAATGCTTAATGATATCACAAATGAAATTAGGATAACTGCAGAAAAAGCCAAAGAACACACTGATAAAACTGTTGAAGAACTCAAAAAGATTATTCAACAACATACTGGAAAAATTAATAAGTTGCAAGAATCCATAGAGAGACAACATGTAGAAATCCAAAAGATTAACAATAAAATAACAGAATTAGACAACGCACTAGGAAGTCAGAGGAGCAGACTCGAGCAATTAGAATGCAGACTGGGACATCTGGAGGAGCAGGGAATCAACACCAACATAGCTGAAAAAAAATCGGATAAAAGAATTAAAAAAAATGAAGAAACCCTAAGAATTATGTGGGACTCTATCAAGAAGGATAACCTGCGGGTGATTGGAGTCCCAGAACAGGGAGGGGGGACAGAAAACACAGAGAAAATAGTTGAAGAACTCCTGACACAAAACTTCCCTGACATCATGAAAGACGAAAGGATAGCTATCCAAGATGCTCATCGAACCCCATTTAAGATTGATCCAAAAAGAAAAACACCAAGACATATTATCATCAAACTCACCAAAACCAAAGATAAACAGAAAATTTTAAAAGCAGCCAGGGAGAAAAGAAAGGTTTCCTTCAAGGGAGAATCAATAAGAATATGTTCTGACTACTCAGCAGAAACCATGCAGGTAAGAAGGGAATGGGATGACATATACAGAACAATGAAGGAGAAAAACTGCCAGCCAAGGATCATATATCCAGCAAAACTCTCTCTGAAATATGAAGGCGAAATTAAGATATTTACAGACAAACACAAGTTTAGAGAATTTGCAAAAACCAAACCAAAGCTACAAGAAATACTAAAGGATATCGTTTGGTCAGAGAACCAATAATATCAGATATCAGCACAACACAAGGTCACAAAACAGAACGTCCTGATATCAACTCAAATAGGGAAATCACAAAAACAAACAAATTAAGATTAATTAAAAAAAATAAATAAAAATACACATAACAGGGAATCATGGAAGTCAATAGGTAAAAGATCACAATAATCAAAAAGAGGGACTAAATACAGGAGACATTGAACTGCCATATGGAGAGTGATACAAGGCGATATAGAACAACACAAGTTAGGTTTTTACTTAGAAAAATAGGGGTAAATAATAAGGTAACCACAAAAAGGTATAACAACTCTATAACTCAAGATAAAAACCGAGAAAAACGTAACGACTCAACTAACATAAAGTCAAGCACTATGAAAATGAGGATCTCACAATTTACTAAGAAAAACGCCTCAGCACAAAAAAGTATGTGGGAAAATGAAATTGTCAACAACACACATAAAAAGGCATCAAAATGACAGCACTAAAAACTTATTTATCTATAATTACCCTGAATGTAAATGGACTAAATGCACCAATAAAGAGACAGAGAGTCACAGACTGGATAAAGAAACACGATCCATCTATATGCTGCCTACAAGAGACACACCTTAGACTTAGAGACACAAACAAACTAAAACTCAAAGGATGGAAAAAAGTATATCAAGCAAACAATAAGCAAAAAACAAGAGGAGTAGCAATATTAATTTCTGACAAAATAGACTTTAGACTTAAATCCACCACAAAGGATAAAGAAGGACACTATATAATGATAAAAGGGACAATTGATCAGGAAGACATAACCATATTAAATATTTATGCACCCAATGACAGGGCTGCAAGATACATAAATCAAATTTTAACAGAATTGAAAAGCGAGATAGATACCTCCACAATTATAGTAGGAGACTTCAACACACCACTTTCAGAGAAGGACAGGACATCCAGTAAGAAGCTCAACAGAGACACGGAAGATCTAATTACAACAATCAACCAACTTGACCTCATTGACTTATACAGAACTCTCCACCCAACTGCTGCAAAATATACTTTTTTTTCTAGTGCACATGGAACATTCTCTAGAATACACCACATATTAGGTCATAAAACAAACCTTTGCAGAGTCCAAAACATCGAAATATTACAAAGCATCTTCTCAGACCACAAGGCAATAAAACTAGAGATCAATAACAGAAAAACTAGGGAAAAGAAATCAAATACTTGGAAAATGAACAATACCCTCCTGAAAAAAGACTGGGTTATAGAAGACATCAAGGAGGGAATAAGGAAATTCATAGAAAGCAACGAGAATGAAAATACTTCCTATCAAAACCTCTGGGACACAGCAAAAGCAGTGCTCAGAGGCCAATTTATATCAATAAATGCACACATACAAAAAGAAGAAAGAGCCAAAATCAGAGAACTGTCCCTACAACTTGAACAAATAGAAAGTGAGCAACAAAAGAATCCATCAGGCACCAGAAGAAAACAAATAATAAAAATTAGAGCTGAACTAAATGAATTAGAGAACAGAAAAACAATCGAAAGAATTAACAAAGCCAAAAGCTGGTTCTTTGAAAAAATTAACAAAATTGATAAACCATTGGCTAGACTGACTAAAGAAATACAGGAAAGGAAACAAATAACCCGAATAAGAAATGAGAAGGACCACATCACAACAGAACCAAATGAAATTAAAAGAATCATTTCAGATTATTATGAAAAATTGTACTCTAACAAATTTGAAAACCTAGAAGAAATGGATGAATTCCTGGAAAAACACTACCTACCTAAACTAACACATTCAGAAGTAGAACAACTAAATAGACCCATAACAAAAAAAGAGATTGAAATGGTAATCAAAAAACTCCCAACAAAAAAAAGCCCTGGCCCAGACGGCTTCACTGCAGAGTTCTACCAAACTTTCAGAGAAGAGTTAACACCACTACTACTAAAGGTATTCCAAAGCATAGAAAATGACGGAATACTACCCAACTCATTCTATGAAGCCACCATCTCTCTGATACCAAAACCAGGTAAAGACATTACAAAAAAAGAAAATTATAGACCTATATCCCTCATGAACATTGATGCAAAAATCCTTAACAAAATTCTAGCCAATAGAATCCAACAACACATAAAAAAAATAATTCACCCTGATCAAGTGGGATTTATACCAGGTATGCAAGGCTGGTTTAATATCAGAAAAACCATTAATGTAATCCATCACATAAATAAAACAAAAGACTAAAACCACATGATCTTATCAATTGATGCAGAAAAGGCATTTGACAAAGTCCAACACCCATTCATGATAAAAACTCTTACCAAAATAGGAATTGAAGGAAAATTCCTCAACATAATAAAGGGCATCTATGCAAAGCCAACAGCCAATATCACTCTAAATGGAGAGAACCTGAAAGCATTTCCCTTGAGAACGGGAACCAGACAAGGATGCCCTTTATCACCGCTCTTATTCAACACCGTGTTGGAAGTCTTAGCCAGGGCAATTAGGCTAGACAAAGAAATAAAAGGTATCCGGATTGGCAAGGAGGAAGTAAAGTTATCACTATTTGCAGATGACATGATTATATACACAGAAAACCCTAAGGAATCCTCCAGAAAACTACTGAAACTAATAGAAGAGTTTGGCAGAGTCTCAGGTTATAAAATAAACATACAAAATTCACTTGGATTCCTCTACATCAACAAAAAGAACACCGAAGAGGAAATAACCAAATCAATACCATTCACAGTAGCCCCCAAGAAGATAAGATACTTAGGACTAAATCTTACCAAAGATGTAAAAGACCTATACAAAGAAAACTACAAAGCTCTACTACAAGAAATTCAAAAGGACATACTTAAGTGGAAAAACATACCTTGCTCATGGATAGGAAGACTTAACATAGTAAAAATGTCTATTCTACCAAAAGCCATCTGTACATTTAACGCACTTCCGATCCAAATTCCAATGTCATATTTTAAGGGGATAGAGAAACAAATCACCAATTTCATATGGAAGGGAAAGAAGCCCCGGATAAGCAAAGCACTACTGAAAAAGAAGAAGAAAGTGGGAGGCCTCACCTTACCTGACTTCAGAACCTATTATACAGCCACAGTAGTCAAAACAGCCTGGTATTGGTACAACAACAGACACATAGACCAATGGAACAGAATTGAGAACCCAGACATAGATCCATCCACGTATGAGCAGCTGATATTTGACAAAGGACCAGTGTCAATTAACTGGGGAAAAGATAGCCTTTTTAACAAATGGTGCTGGCATAACTGGATATCCATTTGCAAAAAAATGAAACAGGACCCATACCTCACACCATGCACAAAAACTAACTCCAAGTGGATCAAAGACCTAAACATAAAGACTAAAACGATAAAGATCATGGAAGAAAAAATTGGGACAACCCTAGGAGCCCTAATACAAGGTATAAACAGAATACAAAACATTACCAAAAATGATGAAGAGAAACCCGATAACTGGGAGCTCCTAAAAATCAAACACCTATGCTCATCTAAAGACTTCACCAAAAGAGTAAAAAGACCACCTACAGATTGGGAAAGAATTTTCAGCTATGACATCTCCGACCAGCGCCTGATCTCTAAAATCTACATGATTCTGTCAAAACTCAACCACAAAAAGACAAACAACCCAATCAAGAAGTGGGCAAAGGATATGAACACACATTTCACTAAAGAAGATATTCAGGCAGCCAACAGATACATGAGAAAATGCTCCCGATCATTAGCCATTAGAGAAATGCAAATTAAAACCACGATGAGATTCCATCTCACACCAACTAGACTGGCATTAATCCAAAAAACACAAAATAATAAATGTTGGAGAGGCTACGGAGATATTGGAACTCTCATACACTGCTGGTGGGAATGTAAAATGGTACAACCACTTTGGAAATCTATCTGGCGTTATCTTAAACAGTTAGAAATAGAACTACCATACAACCCAGAAATCCCACTCCTAGGAATATACCCTAGAGATACAAGAGCCTTCATACAAACAGATATATGCACACCCATGTTTATTGCAGCTCTGTTTACAATAGCAAAAAGTTGGAAGCAACCAAGGTGTCCATCAACGGATGAATGGGTAAATAAATTGTGGTATATTCACACAATGGAATACTACGCATCGATAAAGAACAGTGACGAATCTCTGAAACATTTCATAACATGGAGGAACCTGGAAGGCATTATGCTGAGCGAAATTCGTCAGAGGCAAAAGGACAAATATTTTATAAGACCACTATTATAAGATCTTGAGAAATAGTAAACCTGAGAAGAACACATACTTTTGTGGTTACGAGGGAGGGAGGGTGGGAGAGGGTTTTTTATTGATTAATCAGTAGATAAGAACTGCTTTAGGTGAAGGGAAAGACAACACTCAATACATGGAAGGTCAGCTCAATTGGACTGGACCAAAAGCAAAGAAGTTTCCGGGATAAAATGAATGCTTCAAAGGTCAGTGGAGCAAGCTCGGGGGTCTGGGGAACACGGTTTGCGGGGACTTCTAAGTCAATTGGCAAAATAATTCTATTATGAAATCATTCTGCATCCCACTTTGAAATGTGGTGTCTGGGGTCTTAAATGCTAACAAGCGGCCATCTAAGATGCAGCAATTGGTCTCAACCCACCTGGAACAAAGGAAAATGAAGAACACCAAGGCCACACGACAACTAAGAGCCCAAGAGACAGAAAGGGCCACATGAACCAGAGACCTACATCATCCTGAGACCAGAAGAACTAGGTGGTGCCCGGCCATAATCGATGACTGCCCTGACAGGGAGCACAGCAGAGGACCCCTGAGGGAGCAGGAGATAAGTGGGATGCAGACCCCATATTCTCATAAAAAGACCAAACTTAATGGTCTGACTGAGACTAGAGGAATCCCGAAGGCCATGCTCCCCAGACCTTCTGTTGACACAGGACAGGAACAATCCCTGAAGACAACTCATCAGACATGAAAGGGACTGGTCAGCGGGTGGGAGAGAGATGCTGATGAAGAGTGAGCTAATTATATCAGGTGGACACTTGAGATTGTGTTGGCAACTCTTGTCTGGAGGGGGGATGGGAGGATAGAGAGAGAGGGAAGCCGGCAAAATTGTCAAGAAAGGAGAGACTGAAAGGGCTGACTCAAGAGGAGGAGAGTAAGTGGGAGTAGGGAGTGAGATGTATGTAAACTTATATGTGACAGACTGATTGGATTTGTAAACGTTCACTTGAAGTTTAATAAAAGTTATTAAAAAAAAAAAGAATTATATATCCAGATACACACACACACACACACACACACACACGTGGCTAGATGGGTTTATCCCAGGAATGCAAGGTTATTTTAACATTAAAAAAAAAAATCAATTAATGTAATTTATCATATTCTTAGAATAAAGGAGGAAAATCATATGATCACCTCAGTAGTTGGAAAAAAATCATTTAACACAATTTGGCACCTATTCATTATAAGTACTCTTAGCATGCTAGGAATAGAAGAAAATATTCTCAATGTGATAAAAGGTATGTACAGAAAGCCTACAGCAAACATCATACCTTATGGTGAAAAGAGTGAATGTGTTCTACCTAAGAACAGGAACAAGGCAAGTGTGTCTTTCCTCACCACTTCAATACATTATTGTACTGGAGAACCTATTTAGTGCAATAAGGCAAGGAAAAGATATAAAAGTGATACATATAAAAAGAAAAAGCAAAAATGTCTTTATTTGCAGATCAACTGTCTTCATTTGCAAATGACATTATCGTGTATATAGTCAATCCTGAAGAGTTTATTAAAAAAAAAAAAAAAACCTAACAGAAGGAATTTGTGAATTTAACATGGTTGCAGGATAAAAAGTCCAGTCAAAAAAAAAAAATTGGTTTTATATATCTTGGATCTGCAAGAAGGAATGAGAAGTTCTAGAACTGATGGCTTAACAAATGCCTTTGGGGTCTGGCAGAGGTAAAGAACATTATAAATAAATAAATAAATAAAATAGAAATTAGGATGAGAGAAAAAAAAATGCTTCAGGAAAGCCGCATAATAAAAGAGGGAAGAGGTCTTAGCTTCCCCCACAAAGCAAATCAAGACTTTGGCTGATAAAATTGCTTTGTGTGAATAAGATCTAAAAATGTGTGCAGCACGTCTGAGGGCAGAGCTAGACAGCTCTCCTTTGAAGTGACTATGTCTGGTTAACTTCCTATACCCTGCCAAGGCTAGAAGCCATGTAGAACTGGGCTCCATAGGATTTTCAGTGGCTGATTGCCAGGCCTTTCTTCCAAGGAGACTCTGGATGGACTCAAACCACCAACCTTTTGGTTTGCAGCCAAGCATATTAACCATTTTCACCACCCAGGGACTCCCTTATAGACCGAAGGGACCAAAAACTGGATGCATTATAATCCTTGGTTCATGGTACACTCTTCATGTTGGTCCATCTGGTTAGTTATTTCTTTAGGTATTTGTAATCACACTGTAAGCACCTGTGAACCCACTGTCCAAAACTAATGCTAGAACCTTGACAGTCATCTACATCTAACCACATAGCCCCTGCCCTCCCCCCACAACACACACCAACCCATACCCTGGCTGAGCTATCCAATATCCTAAATCCTGTGTTCATAATTCCTTTGTTTTTTCCTCGTATTAAAGGTGAACATTTCAATTCATGACCTGTCTGAAATCAAAGCCCCTGCTGGACCAGAAATAGGAGAGAGGAAGAGCTGTTCAAGTCAAGCACTTTGTCCCCATGAAGCAGCAAATAGTTTATTCTCTGCAAGAGAGGTTACAAAACCTTTTAAGTGAGGGTTTTCTCGCATTTGATACCACTGCTTTTTTTCAAAGCACATCCATCCAGCATTGCATGTATTTTATTTGTTCCTTCCCTACCCCTTGGAATGAGATAGAATTGGGGTTGCACAGAGATGCTCAATCGAGAGGCTAATGATCAGATTCCACAGCACTAGGAGGCAGGCAGCATCAGTCTACCATCTTCAGGCTATGCTCCTTATAAGACAAGGATGTTCCACCAATGGATACTCAGAGATTCTCAATCTTCCAAGAATTCTCCCTGGCCCCAGACACCCTGGCATCATTCCCATCACCATCAAGCCTACTGCTTGCAAATCAGCATAGAGGCCCTGGTGACACCTCACAACCACACTTGGAAATGGTGAAGCCTTGGCTGAGCTCTGCCTGTGGTTTCTGAGGATCTCGTGGCCCAGCTGGCAATGAGATGGCTGTTGGCTTTGGCAACCTGCCACGGTCAGTCAAGCAGGGCACTAGCAACTTGGGAGTCACTTAGGAGCGTGTTTGGAAGAAGATTCTAACCAGAGCTGAGCTCAGAAGGCGCCAGGAAAGCATGCCTTACTAGAACCATGGATCTATTGATCTGCAGAGCTACAAGGGGCCTTGGGGCTTTACTAGTCAAGCATTTCCCAAAATGTGTAACTCAAACACTAGTTCACAGGGAAGTTAAAAGATGTTTTACTACCCCCTCAAATATTTCATAATCAAGACAATCAGGAGAATTAAAGAAAAATTTAAGACTCTTTTCTATGTAGCTTCTCAGAAATTTTAAGGTTCTAATCTCTAAGCATTTTCCAAACTTAGCTGGGTGATCTTTAGCAAGTTACCTCAGCTTGCTGAACCTCAGTTTCCTCATCTGCAACATGGGGATAATAATACCCACCTCAGGGGATTGCTCTGAGGGTGAAGAAGATCATGCACTCAGAAGCATTTAGGACAGTACTGCTCATAAAAGTCATCAACAAATCTTATTTCCCTTCTCCTATGCCTGCCTGTTTTTTTTTTTTTTTTCCTCAAAATTTCTACTAGGTCCAGCAAATTGCCCCTATTTACAATCTTCTGTAGAATTATTTCAGACTAATTTTGGGGCCTCTGGATGGCATCAAGGTAAATATGTCTGCAATGAAAGCTGCCATCAGGTTACAGGATAGTAGGATACCAGGCCCATGGAGCAGAAATCTTCATAAACACAGGGTACGTTTTCCCACCTCATAGGGCCAGATGTGAGAACCGCTCTCAAGGCTCAAGCGGTAGTGTTGCCCCTCCTGAAGCACAGAAGAACAGATGGAGTCCCAGGTTAAAACTCACAGCACAGATTCATAATCACAAGTGGGGATTATGAATTGGCAGAATTTATGAGTTGGCAGCTTGCTCCGTGGGAAAAGCACTAGATTAAGAGTCAGAGGTTTTTGAACTGGGTTTGGAACCTCTGATTGTTTAAGTTTCCTTACCTGTAAAATGCAGGGGTTTGAAACAACAATTTAGCCTAGTTAGTGAGGTGTGTCTGCCTTAGGCACTGTGCTCTCTCAAAGATTTGTCTATATGGAATCAGGTTGACAGCAGCAACTCCAATGGGTTGGGTGGGAGGCTTGGGGGGCAGTGACTTTGTGTTGATGGTGGTAGAACGATTTGGAAGAATATAGTGAGAAGGCTGTATAACTTGAGGAGTGTAGACAGTGTCACTGAATTGTGCATGTACGACTTGTTGAAACAGGAAATCCTTTGCTGTGTATATGTTCACAAAAACATAAACTAAAAATATATATATACCAAAACAAAACAAAAAGGCAGGGTTTTGGGTAAAGGGTCTCCAGGCTCTCTTGGTCTAATGTACTCCAATACCCACCATCTTAGTTTGCTACTATAATAGAAATACCATAAGTGGATGGCTTTAACAAAGAGAAATTTATTCTCTTACAGTTTAGAAAACTAGAAGTCCAAATTCAGGGTGCCAGCTCTAGGTGAAGGCTTTCTCTCTCTGTCGACTCTGGACGAAGGTCCTTGTCATCAATCTTCCCCTGGACTAGGAGTTTCTCCGTGCAGGAACCTCAGGTCCAAAGGACTTGCTCTGCTCCCAACACTGCTTTCTTGGGGGTATTTCTGTTACGGCAGTAGTAGATAACTAAGACAGAATTTGTTACTGGGAGTGGGGTGCTGCACAAACAGATTCCTAAAATGTGGAAGAGATTTTGAAACTGTGAATGGATAGAAGACTCAGAAGGAAATGAGGAGAGCTATTACACTGGAGGCAGCACAGACAGTGAGAGGCAGCAGAAGAGAAAGGAGCAGCAGAGAACCTGCAGCAGAAGAGCCATGAGACAAGCTGAAGATGGTGCTGGAGCCAACCCATGGATCGAGAGAGTTGAGTGCCTATATGCAGGAGGCTTCCTAGTGGAGCAGGGTGCCTCTGAACACTTGTCAAGAGAGCAGAGTTGTTGTTTCAGTGGGCCTGGAAGGTGAAGCTGAATCCCAGGGCCAAGCGGCCTCCACTCAGAACGCAAAAGAGTGTGGCAAATACCTAGAGTCTGGAGAGCAGGGCCATTGTGTAAATGGTATCAGAGAACAGAGGATTATTTTCTAATGTTGAGAGCTAATGTAATGCATTCTGCTGACTTGCTTGGTGCCTGTTATCCCTTCTTTCCCTCCAATTTCTTCCACTTGTAATGGAAATGTCTAGCTTAAGCCTGTTCCACCATTGTACTTTGGAAGCAGGTAACTTGTATTCTATACTTCACAGATAAAGGAGAATTTTTGAATTGGGGACTTGGAGTTGATTTAAGGCTTTTGCTATGATATGGTGGGGTGAATGTGTTTTACATGTGGCAAGGACACAAATTTTGGGGGGCCAAAGATGGAATGTCATGGATTGAATACTGTTCCCAAAAAATAGGTGTTATCAATTTGCCTAGGCCATGATTCCCAGTATTGTGTGATTGTCTGCCATTTTGTCATCTGATGTGATTTTCCTATGTGTTGTAAATCCTATCACTGTGATGTTAATGAGATGGATTATCAGCAGTTATATGTTAATGAGATCTACAAGATTAGATTGTGTCTTAAGGCAATCTCTTCTGAGCTATAAAAGAGAGAAGCAAGCAGGCAGACACAGAGACCTCACACCACCAAGAAAGAAGCACCAAGAGCATAGTGAGTCCTTTGGAAGCGGGGTCTCTGTGCTGAGAAGCTCCTCAACCAGGAGAAGTTTAATGACCTTCCTCCAGAGCTGAAAGAGAGAAAGCCTTCCCCTGGAGCTGGCGCCCTGTATTTGGATTTCTAGCCTGTAAGAGAATAAACTTCTCTTTGTTAAAGCCATCCACTTGTGGCATTTCCGTTAGAGTAGTACTAGATAACTAAGACACCCACTTTAAAGGTTACCAAATGTGACACAATCACACGCCCAGGAGGCAGAGTCCATGTACTCAAAATATATTTTATTGAGACAGAGCCATTTACAATACAGTACTTTTTATAGCACAATGGAAAAACTCAAATTATACAAATGACACATTCACAAACACAAATGACTTTTTGCTCTGAGGTATACAGGGCTCATGGGGAAGGGTGCTGACATCTCTTTGCAAGGAGACGAAGAACTTAATGGATCAATGGTGGGTTCTCAGAGAAGTGTCCTCTCTGTGACTTAGCAGTATTTCTACTCCCCACCCTCTTAGAGGAACAAAGTGAAGTTCGAAAGCAGGATAAACTTTCTGCATCCTCGCTGGCTGTTCTCATTCTGGCTTGTAGAATTTCTATGGCATCACTAAGAAGCTACTTCCACCTGGAGCAAAGGAGAATAAAGAACACCAAAGACACAAGGAAAATATGAGCCCAAGAGACAGAAATGGCCACACAAACTGGAGACTCCATCAGCCTGAGACTGGAAGAACTAGATGGTGCCCCCACTACCACCAATGACCACCCTGACAGGGAACACAACAGAGAGTCCCATGATGGAACGGGAGAAAAGTGGGGTGCAGAGCTCAAATTCTAGTAAAAAGACCAGACTTAATGGTGTAACTGAGACTGGAGGGACCCCAGAAGACATGGCCCCCAGACTCTGTTAGCCCAGAACTAAAACCATTCCTGAGGCCAACTCTTCAGACAAAGATTAGGCTGGACTATAAGACATAAAATGATACTGGTGAAGAGTGTGCTTCTTGGCTCAAGTAGATACATGAGACTATGTGGGCAGCTCCTGTCTGGAGGCAATATGAGAAGACAGAAGAGACAGAAGCCGGCTGAAGGGACAGGGAAATATAGGGTAGAGAGAAGGAGTGTGCTGTCAAGGTGGTTGGGAGAGCAACTAGGGTCACATAACAATGTGTGTATAAGTTTTTGTATGAGAAGCTGACTTGAATTGCGAACTTTCACTTAAAGCACAATAAAAATAAATAAATAATAAAAAGAAGCTACTTCCAGACAACAAGGACAGGCATAGTCCCACTGTCACAGGAGATTTTTGTTCTGCAAAATCCCTTTGAGGATCCCTGTGGGCTAAGAAAAGTCTCTGAGTGGTGCAAACAGTTAAGTGCTCAACTAAGGGCCAAAAGGTTGGTGGTTCCAAACCCTAGGGAACAGTTCTACTCTGCACACATGGAGAATCAACTCAGTGGCAACTAACAACAACAACATGGGCTTAGAAGGCTCTGTCTACCCTGTGAGAGATGGGTGGAATTGTTACTGGCTGTTCAGAAGATGATTATTAAAAACTTTGTATTGTGAATAATTCCAAACATCTTCATAAACACAGAGAATAGTATAATGAGCCCTCATGTACCATCACCCAGGGAAGCAGATGGTGTGGTATTGTTCAGTTTCAGTTAACAGTCAAGAGAGCCAAGTGATCATTGGACAAACACCTTCTCACTCAAAACTCAGCTTCACGCTCAGCTCTGTATCCATGTTTGCTGTCCTGCTCTAGCTGGTGCTAGAAGGAAACCTAAAAGTAGCATGAAAGTAGCAACCCTATAAAAAATAGGGCTGGTGAAATAAGCCTGGCACATCTCTCTTCTGGGTGACACAGTGCCACCTCTTTCTTCTGAGTGACACAGTGAGTAACTCAGGACCAGATGGAAGGTGATGAAAACATTCAGTCTCTGGAGTAAGGTTTCTCTGGCAAACTGGGTCTTTAAGGAATATCACGATCCCATAGTTTTCTGTAAGTGGGATCCTGACAGCCTGAGCGCCAAGGTGGTGTTGACAGTGAGTCTTCTTACAGGAACTGGCTTGAAGAAGCCATATTATTCAAACAACACAAAGAAATGGCCTATCTAGACAGCTTGGGAGGGTGAGGTGTCTAAGCACAATTATTTCCAGCATGTTGGGAAGCCTGCTCCCTCAGCTCTTCTTAAAGCAGAACAATTTTTCATTGGCTCTTGCTTTTAAGTGATGGAAGGGGAGAAGGAAGTATGTGTCCTGGCTGAATTTTGTTCCCCAGATCAAAGTGCCTCAGTGGGGTACTTCAGCCAGACTCCAGGGTCCAAGATTGGTACAAGATGGGGCCACTCTGCCCATGCAAGGACAGTTTTCACCTCACAAGTACTGCGCTATGTACCTGCTTCTTGATTATCATTACACTCTAAATAGAAAAGCATAACTCAGAAGAAAACTACGTATACACACAGAGGCACTCTACACAAGTAGAGAAAAAAAAATTGCAAGTGAATCCAAAGCATGGTAACAGATGTTATCACAAGTTGGTGGGATATAGAGTGATTTTTATTTTCTTTTTTGGCATGTCTGAATTTTCCATAGTCTTACTAATAATTTCTTCTGGTATGAAAAATGAAGTAATTCCTCTTTCTTTAACGTACCCAAGTTGGTCTCTTCTTGCATATAAATGGTCAGGCCATCACAGGATTGTGATTCATCCTGGTCCAAATACTTTAGAAAGCAAGACATGAAAACCTTGAAGCCAACTCTAGCTTCATTACTTTCCCTCGCCAATGAACATTTTCAAAGCAGTGTTCTGTGTATCTGGGCCAGTACACTAAAAACCCTGCCTTATTTGGCTATGACTTAGGTTTACTTGAGCTGAGCAGTAGGGAGGGTTGTACAAAAGCCAGTTGCCAGACAGTTGGAGCAATGACTGACTTAGCACCCATCTGGCCTGAAGTTGTCCTCAGGTCTCTTGCTCATGGGACCAGGGTGATATGTCGCTCAGCATTTCTTAGATGGGAATTTATAATCATGTGTCTAGTTGGTAGTTGCCTTATAGTTTTCACATCAGATAGGGCTGGGAGGCTGGGCAGAGTATTCTAGAAACTCCAGAATCCTATATCTTCTGCATGGACTTGTTTCCAGTACTGTTAAGGTTGTGTGTGAGAAGGCAGGCCATCTCCTCAGGCTCTCTTCTAACCTCAGCTGGAGATAGATCCCTCCCCCTGCCTCTTCCCAACCTCCTCTAACTCATTGCCACAATGGGCTCCACAGACAACAGGTCTGACTTCCCAGGCTGGAAATGGGAGGAGGGTGGGAGGTTATTGGCTAGTGGGGCCCTCCTGCCATTGCTCTTTTCTGTCCATGCCACCCTGAAAGAAGGAATAGGGGAGGGTGGCCTGTCCTCCTGAGGCTTGGGGAGCCTTTGGCACATGCTCAGTAATGCCTTCAGCTCGACCCTGAAGTTCTCATTGAGCCAGCAGTAGATGAAGGGGTTGTAGCAGGTACTGCTCATGGCAAACCAGTGGAAGGCAAAGTAGATGGCATTGTTGGTGCGGATAACTTTGCTGGACAGGAGGAGGACGTAGCAGTTAAGGGGGAACCAGCAGAGGGCAAAAAGTACCACCACCAGCATCAGCATCTTGATGGTCTTCTTTTTCTTACGCCGCAGGGCAAGGTACTGCTCCGTGGTCACGTCACCGATTGTATTGCACAGCCACAGCTTCTTGGCCACTCGGGCATAGGCCACCGAGATGATGAGGAGGGGTAGGATGTAGAGCAGGATGAAGGTGGCCAAGTCCAAGTACTTCCAGAAGAGGTCAGCTGGTTCAGGGAAGTCTGGCAAGCATAGGGAGCGGACAATCTCCTCACTGGGGGCATAGAGAAGACAGAGACAAAGGTATTAGTGTGGAAGGGTCTCATCCCAATAAGCACTGACTGTCCCTCCACTGGACTCCTGGTTCATTTCTCTGTTACAGCACTTTTTATACTGTAGTCTAATTATCTGATTACATTATGGTTTTTGGCTCCCTCACTAGGCTGGGGTAAACCTTGGTGGTGTAGTGGTTAAATGCTACAGCTGCTAACCAAAATGTCAGCAGTCTGAACCCACCAGGCACTCCTTGGAAACTCTATGGGGCAGTTCTATCCTGTCCTATAGGGTTTCTATGAGTCGGAATTGACTCAACGGCAACAGGTTTGGTTTTCTTTTTTCTAGGCTGGAAGCTCTATAAAGACAAGGAATATAGTTGTATCCTCTTAACCTTTTATTATTTCTAGTTCATAGTTGTTGTCAGCTGCTGTTGAGTTGGCTCCAACTCATGTTGACCCCATGTACAATGGAACAAAATTCTGCCCTATCCTGCACCATGATTGACTGTGGATTCACAGAGTTTTGTGTGTGTGTGTGCCTGATTTTTGGAAGAAGACCACCAGGCCTTTCTTCCTAGTCTGTCTTAGTGTGGAAGCTTCACTGACACCTGTTCAGCATCATAGCTACACACAAGCCTCCACTGACAGACTGGTAGTGGCTATGCAATCAGGCGCATTGGCCAGGCATCTAACCTGGGTCTTCCACACGGAAGACAAGAATTCTACCACTGAACCACCAATGCCCTCATTCTAGTCCATAGTCAAGATGAATGAATATTTGTTGAATGAAGGAAGAAGACACTAGTGTTCCTAATCTTAGAACTAACTCATCCTTGGAGCACCATGGATTCATGAAACTTGGAATTCCCTATTGTACTATCCATTCTCAAACCAGAGGAGAAGGAAGGTGAAGAAATGATGGGCTTTGAGATTGTTGAGTGGCAAAGCCTGAACTAATCCATTATTTGTACCTTTTGCCACACATATAACACGTATTTATTTTATATGGAATGCATCTCTCATCCTCTTTATGCTTTTTAGGGGTATCCATGTCGTGTCTTTTTTTTTTTTTTTTTAATGTCGTGGCTGCTCTTGTATGTGCTGGTGGACATCCTTAGAGAAAGTAAGAGAAAAAGCAGCAAAAAAGTGCTCCATGTCTGAATGCTGGTGGGGAGTCTAAATACTGGGGGATTCCAATAGCCTTGAATTTGGGGAAGGAGCACTTACAAATTAATTAAAATTATAAATTAATCGAAATCGGCCTTCAGGTTGGATTTCTTTTGACCCTGCTAATGTCACAGGGAGTTCCTCGGTGGTGCAAAAAATGAATGCACTCAGCTGCTAACCCAAAGGTCGGCATTTCAAACCCACCCAGCAGCTCTGCAGGAAAAAGACCTGGTGATCTGCTCCTGTAAAGATTACAGCCGAGAAGCCTCTATAGGGCAGTTCCACCCTGTTCTATAATCTGTATGAGTTGGAATTGACTTGATGTCACATAACAACAACAACAACAGGGCCACTGAAGCCACTTCTCCCTGGTTCACAGGAGCCAGAAGTGGCTGGAAGTTTTCTGCATTCCCCAGACGGCCTGGAACCAATGATTTATAGATGGAGGAATATGAAAACCCAACTCCTTTGCCTCAAGGTGGGACAAACTTGGTGTTACAATTTATGCTGCAGAGCCAGCCCTTGTGGTTCAGGCTGAAATTGCTCCCTTCCTTGGCCCCTCCCTGTTCCCTGTCCTGTCCCACCACTCCCTTACCCTCTAGTCCTGGGAGCACTTCCTTAATAACTCACTTGCACAGGTACCTTTATCTCAGGGTCTGCTTCTAATGAATCCCATATAAAACCGCTATAAAACAATGAAAATCACTCTAGGATCATTCATTTGTTCAATAAACATGTATTGAGGGTTTATTACGTGGACACAGTCAGCCAGGTGCTGATAACAAAATCAGAAATGCGACCAGCACTCCCCAAACTTACATTCTAGCAGATAAAACTGCCTTGAATGTACTGATAGCACAAATGTGGGTTTAAATTAAAAAAACTAAGTGCTTTGAGAGAAAAAATTCTCATTCTATGTGAGCATAATCATAAAGAAACCTGAGTTAGAATGGGGAGGTGGGGAGGTATACCTTAGACACAAAGCAGCAGTCCCCAGGTTATGAATTTCTTTTTTTATATTTATTGGTGCTATAAGTGAAAGTTTACAAGTCAAGTCAGTTTCTCATACAAAAATTTATATACACCTTGCTATATACTCCTAATTGCTCTCCACGTAATGAGACAGCACACTCCTTCCCTCCACTCTCTCTTTTCGTGTCCATTAGGCCAGCTTCTGACCCCCTCTACCCTCCCATCTCCCCTCCAGACAGGAAATGCCAACATAGTCTCATGTGTCTACTTGATCCAAGAAGCTCATTCTTCACCAGTATCATTTTCTATCCCATTGTTCAGTCCAATCCCTGTCTGAAGAGTTAGCTTTGGGAATGGTTCCTGTCTTGGGCTAACAGAAGGTCTGGGGACCATGTCCACTGGGGTGCCTCTAGTCTCAGTCAGACCATTAAGTCTGGACTTTTTATGAGAATTTGGGGTCTGCATCCCACTGCTCTCCTGCTCCCTCAGGGGTTCTCTGTCTTGTTCCATGTCAGGGCAGTCATTGGTTGTAGCCAGGCCCCATCTAGTTCTTCTGGTCTCAGGCTGATGTAGTCTCTGGTTTATGTGGCCCTTTCTGTCTCTTGGGTTTGTAATTACCTTGTGCACTTGGTGTTCTGCATTCTCCTTTGCTCCAGGTGGGTTGAGACCAATTGATGCTTCTTAGATGGCTGCTTGCTAGCGTTTAAGACCCCAGATGCCACTCTCCAAAGTGGGATGCAGAATGTTTTCTTAACAGATTTTATTACGCCAATTAACTTAGATGTCCCCTGAAATCATGGTCCCCAAACCCCCGCCCCTGCTACTCTGGCCTTTGAAGCGTTCAGTTTATTCAGGAAGCTTCTTTGTTTTTGGTTTAGTCCAGTTGTGCTGACCTCCCCTGTACTGTGTGTTGTCTTTTCCTTCACCTAAAGTAGTTCTTATCTACTATCTAATTAGTGAATATTCTTCTCCCTCCCTACCTCCCTCCCCCCTTTATAACCATCAAAGAATATTTTCTTATCTGTTTAAACTATTTCTCGAGTTCTTATAATAGTGGTCTTATACAATATTTGTCCTTTTGCAACTGACATTTCACTCAGCATAATGCCTTCCAGGTTCCTCCACGTTACGAAATGTTTCACAGATTCATCACTGTTCTTTATCGATGCGTAGTATTCTGTCGTGTGAATATACCATAATTTATCCATTCATCCGTTGATGGGCACCTTGGTTGCTTCCATCTTTTTGCTATTGTAAACAGTGCTGCAGTGAACATGGGTGTGCATATATCTGTTCGTGTAAAGGCTCTCATTTCTCTAGGACATATTCTAAGGAGTGAGATTGCTGGATCATATGGTAGTTGAATTTCTAGCTTTTTAAGGAAGTGCAAAATCGATTTCCAAAGTGGTTGAACAATTTTACATTCCCACCAGCAATTTATAAGTGTTCTAGTCTCTCCACAACCTCTCCAACATTTATTATTTTCTATTTTCTGGATTAATGCTAGCCTTGTTGGAGTGAGATGAAATCTCATTATAGTTTTGATTTGCATTTCTCTAATGGCTAATGATCGTGAGCATTTCCTCATGTATCTGTTAGCTACCTGAATGTCTTCTTTAGTGAAGTGCCTGTTCATATCCTTTGCCCATTTTTTAATTGGGTTATTTGTCTTTTTGTAGTTGAGTTTTTGCAGTATCACGTAGATTTTAGAGATCATGCACTGATCAGAAATGTCATAGCTAAAAACTTTTTCCCAGTCTGTAGGTAATCTTTTTACTCTTTCGGTGAAGTCTTTGGATGAGCATAGGTGTTTGACTTTTAGGAGCTCCCAGTTATCTAGTTTCTCTTCTGCATTGTTAGAAATGTTTTGTATACTGTTTACGCCATGTATTATGGCTCCTAACTTTGTCCCTATTTTTTCTTCCATGATCTTTATTGTTTTAGATTTTATATTTAGGTCTTTGATCCATTTTGAGTTTGTTTTTGTGCATGGTGTGAGGTATGGGTATTGTTTCATTTTTTTGAAGATGAATATCCAGTTATGCCAGCACCATTTGTTAAAAAGACTGTCTTTTCCCCATTTAACCGACTTTGGGCCTTTGTCAGTGTCAGCTGCTCATATGTGGATGGATTTATGTCTGGATTCCCAATTCTGTTCCCTTGGTCTATGCATCTGATGTTGTACCAGTACCAAGCTGTTTTGACTACTGTGATGGTACAGTAGGTTCTAAAATCAGGTAAAGTAAGGCCTACCACTTTGTTCTTCCTTTTCAGCAATGCTTTACTTATCTGGGGCCTCTTTCCCTTCAATATGAAGTTGGTAATGTGTTTCTACATCTTATTAAAAAATGTCGGGATTCAGATCGGAATTGCATTGTATCTATAGACTGCTTTTGGTAGAATAGACATTTTTACAATGTTAAGACTTCCTATCCATGAGCAAGGTATATTTTCCCACTTATGTAGGTTTCTTTTGGTTTCTTGGAGTAGTGTCTTGCAGTTTTCTTTGTTTAAGTCTTGTACATCTCTGGTAAGATTTATTCCTAAGTATTTTATCTTTTGGGGGGCTACTGTGAACGGTATTGATTTGGTGATTTCCTCTTCAAGGTTCTTTTTGTTGGTGTAGAGGAATCCAACTGATTTTTGTATGTTTATCTTGTATCTTGATACTCTGCTGAACTCTTCTATTAGCTTCAGTAGTTTTCTTGAGGATTCCTTAGGGTTTTCTGTGTATAAGATGATGTCATCTGCAAATAGACATACGTTTACTTCTTCCTTGCCAATCTGGATGCCCTTTATTTCTTTATCTAGCGTAATTGCTCTGGCTAGGACTTCCAGCACAGTGTTGAACAAGAGTGGTGATAATGTGCATCCTTGTCTGGTTCCCCATCTCAAGGCGAATGCTCTGAGATTGTCTCCATTTAGGGTGATGTTGGCTATTGGCTTTGTATAAATGCCTTTTATTATGTTGAGGAATTTTCCTTCTGTTCCTATTTTGCTGAGAGTTTTTATCATGAATGGTGTTAAACTTTGTCAAATGCCTTTTCTGCATGAATTCATAAAATCATGCGGTTCTTGTCTTTTGTTTTATTTATGTGATGGATTACATTAATTGTTTTTCTAATGTTGAACCATCCCTGCATACCTGGTATGAATCCCACTTGGTCATGGTGAATTATTTTTTTGATATGTTATTGAATTCTATTGGTTAGAATTTTGTTGAGGATTTTTGCATCTACATTCATGAGGGATATAGGTCTGTAATTTCCTTTAACTGAGGTGTCTTTACCTGTTTTGGTATCAGGGATATGGTGGCTTCATAGAATGAGTTTGGGAGTATTCTGTCCTGTTCTATGCTTTGAAATACCTTTAGTAGTAGAGAAGATAACTCTTCTCTGAAAGTTTGGTAGAACTCTGCAGTGAAGCTGTCCAGGCCAGGGCTTTTTTTTTGTTGGGAGTTTTTAGATTACCTTTTCAATCTCTTCTTTTGTTATGGGTCTATTTAGTTGTTCTACCTCTGTTTGTGTTGGTTCAGATAGGTAGTGTGTTTCTAGGAATTCATGCATTTCTTCTAGGTTTTCAAATTTGTTAGAGTACAATTTTTCATAGTAATCTGATATGATTCTTTTAATTTCAGTTGGGTCAGTTGTAATATCGCCCATCTCATTTCTTATTTGGGTTATTTGCTTCCTATTCTGTTTTTCTTTTGTCAGTTTGGCCAGTGGTTTATCAATTTGGTTGAGTTTTTCAAAAAACCAGCTTTTGGTGTCTTTAATTCTTTCAATTGTTTTTCTGTTTTCTATTTCATTTAGTTCAGCTCTAATTTTTATTATTTGTTTTCTTCTGGTGCCTGTAGGTTTCTTTTGTTGCTCTTTCTATTTGTTCAAGTTGTAGAGATAATTCTTTGATTTTGGCCCTTTCTTCTTTTTGGATGTGTGCATTTATTGATATAAATTGGCCTCTGAGCACTGCTTTTTCTGTGTCCCAAAGGTTCTGATAGGAAGCCTTTTCATTCTCATTGGATTCCCTGAATTTCTTTATTCCATCCTTAATGTCTCCTATAATCCAGTCTTTTTTGAGCAGGGCATTGTTCAGTTTCCAAGTGTTTGATTTCTTTTCCTGTTATTGATTTCCACTTTTATGGCCTTATGGTCAGAGAAGATGCTTTGTAATATTTCGATGTTTTGGATTCTGCTAAGGCTTGCTTTATGACCTAATATGTGGTCTATTCTAGAGAATGTTCTATGTGCACAAGAAAAGAAAGTGTACTTGGCTGCTGTTGGGTGGGGTGTTGTGTATATGTCTATAAGGTCAAGTTGGTTGATTGTGGCATTTAGATCTTCCATGTCTTTATTGAGCTTCTTTCTGGATGTCCTGTCCTTCACCGAAAGTGGTGTGTTTAAGTCTCCTACTATTATTGTGGAGCTATCTCACTTTTCAATGCTGTTAGAGTTTGTTTTATGTATCTTGCAGTCCTGTCATTGAGTGCATAAATATTTAATATGGTTATATTCTCCTGGTATATTGTTGCTTTAATCATTATATAGTGTCCTTCCTTATTCTTTGTGGTGGATTTCATTTTAAAGTCTTAATTAATATTTAATTAATATTGCCACTCTTGCTCTTTTTTGATGGTTGTTTGCTTGATATATTTTTTTCCATTCACTGAGTTTTAGTTTGTGTCTCTAAGTTTAAGGCGTGTCTCTTGTAGGCAGCATGTAGACAGATCATGTTTTTTTATCCATTCTGCCACTCTCTGTCTTTTTATTGGTGCATTTAGTCCATTTACATTCAGTGTATAGGTATGAATTTAGTGCTACCATTTTGACGTCTTTTTTTGTGTGTGTTGTTGACAGTTTCTTTTTCCCAGTTAGCTTTTTGTGCTGAGTAGTTTATCTTTATATATTGTCTTTTCCTCTTATTCGTTTCTCTTGATTTTGTTTCTCCTGGGTCTCTTTTTTTTTTCTTGTATTTTATTTTGACGTGTAGGATAGTTAGACTCCTTTGTGGTTACCTTATTATTTACCCGTATTTTTCTAAATTTAAACCTAACTTTTATTTCTTTGTATCGCCTTGTCTTCCTCTCCATATGAAAGATCTATGACTATATTTCTTAGTCTGTCTTTATTGTTTTATTGTTGTCTTCTTTTACATAATAACATTGTTCTGTCCCTGTTTTGAGCATTTTTTTATCTTGAATTATTTTTGTCATTTCCCTGTCTAGGTTGACATCTGATTGCTCTGTCCAGTGTTCTAGTCTCAGGTTGATACCTGGAGTTATTGATTTTCTAATGAAAGAACTCCCTTTAGTATTTCTTGTAATTTTGGTTTGGGCTTTACGAATTCCCTAAACTTCTGTTTATCTGGAAATGTCCTAATTTCACCGTCATATGTGAGAGATATTTTGCTGGATATATGATTCTTGGCTGGTAATATTTTTTCTTCAGTGCTTTATATAAGTCACCCCATTGCCTTCTTGCCTGCATGGTTTCTGCCAAGTAGTCCAAGCTTATTCTTATTGACTCTCCTTTGTAGGTGACTTTTCATTTATCCCTAGCTGCTCTTAAAATTATCTCTTTATCTTTGGTTTTGGTAAGTTTGATTAAGTCTTAGTGACTTTCTTTTTAAAATCTACCTTATGTGGAGTTCGATGAGCAGCTTGGATAGATATCTTCTCATCTTTCATGATGTTAGGGAAGTTTTCTACCAACAAATCTTCAACAATTCTCTCTGTATTTTCTATTATCCCTCCTTGTTCTGGTACTCCAATCACTCGCAGGTTATTTCCCCTGGTAGAATCCCACATGATTCTTAAAGTTTCTTCATTTTTAAAAATTCTTTTATCTGATTTTTCTTCAAATGTATTGGTGCCAAGTGCTTTATCTTGTAGTTAATTCTGCCTTCAACGTGCTCAATTCTGCTCCTCTGACTTTCTATTGAGTTGTCTAATTCTGTAATTTTATTGTTAATCTTCTGAATTTCTGATTGCTGCCTATGGATTTTTCCAGCTTATTAAATTTTTCATTATGTTTCTGAATAACTTTTTAAATTTCTTCAGCTGCTTTATCTGTGTGTTCCTTGGCTTGTTCTGCATATTGCCTAATCTCCTTCCTGATGTCTTGAAGAGTTCTGTATATTAATCTTTTGTATTCTGCCTCTGGTAATTTCAGGAAGGCACTTTCATCTAGAAGATCCCTTGATTCTTTGTTTGAGAGCTTGTTGAAATGATCATGGTCTGTTTCTTTATGTGATTTGATATTAACTGTTGTCTCCAAGCCATCTATAAGTTATTGTATTAGCTTATGTTTGCTTACTATATCCTAGCTTCTTGCTTTGTTTTGTTTTGTTTTGATATGCCCAAATGGGTTGCTTGAATGAGCTAGCTTGATTATTTTCACCTTTGAAGCTCTGACATCCTGTCACCAGGTGGCTAGAGCTGTTATCAGGTATTAGTCTAGGAGTCCATTCACTTTTCTTGTATGGACTCAGAGCTCAGGTGTCCAGCTAGCTGCTCATCAAGTGTGTGATATAAGCTCTGTCCTACAGTCCTAGAGGGGCAGGGGTGGTTGGTGTACATACTGGTATCTGGTTGCAGCAGGGGGTCCTGCTCTGAACAAGGCAGGGGGCTGAATCATCCCCCAAGTGTCTCTGAGGAAAGCACATCCCTCTTCCCTAGAGTGTACAGGTGGGTGGGTTCTGCAGAAGATCCATGGGCACCCAAAGCTTTGGGTTGTAATGACTGGGAGGTACCAGTTATCCTTGAACCCCTGTCACGGGTGACTGAGTGGCCTGAGTGGAGCCACCAGTTGTTAGACCCCTGATGTGGGTAGGTGAGGACCCTGTTTAGCAGGCAGGGTGGTGTCAAACATCAAACACCCACCTCTCCACCGCACAGCTGAAACAGTTGTAGTCTGCCAACAAGGGCCTATTCTCCTGAAATAGGCCCACAAAGGTCCATGCAGGGGGGAAAGGTACACAAAGTCCATGGACCATTCATGCCTGGACAAGATCCGCTTCTGTCCTGAGCTCCCTAGGTTAGTGGAGCTGGAAAATTATTTTTTCCCCCAAATGCAAATTTATTCTTTCTCCAAGGCCAGGAGGATGGCTCTAGGAGCTCAGCAAGGCCTATCTCAGGCCCAGGGAAATCAACAGCCACTGAAGTCAGCTTGGAGGGGGTGGTTTACAGTAAAATATACACAAGTACTTAGCTTTTGCCGAGAGCACTGTTCTCTGGTTCCGGACGTGTGAGTAGGCTGTGCGGCTGGATGCTTCTCCCTGAGAAAACCGTACCACACGCTAGTACCAGCCCACCACAGCTGCTCCCGGGAATGGTGTCTGAAGGTTCCCAGTGATTCTGGTCTGGTAACTCCTCTCTGCTTCTGAATAGTCTCTTCCTCCCCCTGACGCTCTGTCCATTTCCTAACTTTTCCATTGATGTTCAGGGCTCCTAGCTTGTGATAAATATAATCATTTCACTTATTTTTTCGGGTCTTTGTTGTAAGAGGGCTTGCCGGAAGCGTCTGTCTATTCTGCCGTCTCGGTCCCGCCTCATGAATTTGTAACTTAAGTACAACCTGTAGTTATGAACTAACCCCCCCAAAGCCTATTACATTAAAAATCTGAGGTACATACAATGGTTTGTAGTAACAAATGGGCATTACTTGACGATGTGCTTCAAAACATTGTTGTTATTATTACTGTATTATTATGTTAAAGATGTTTTAGCGTATTTTAAAGTCTTTCTTTAATGTTGTTTATGCATAGAAAGGTACACTATATACTAAGACAAACATTTGACTAACTGATGTTAGATAAATCTGTACCTAACTGTTCCAATTTATGTACAAATTTATGTACAAATTTGATTTGAAGACAGATTTAGGAAAAGGACTTGTTCATAATCCGGGAACTGTCTGTACATATTTCTGTTTGTACATTGTGTGAGAGAATTTAAACATTGCTCTTTTTAAACAAGGTTTAAAAAGTGGTTGCAAATCCCTGTCTGTGAGTACATCCCCCTTAGGGACAGGTGCTGGTAACTGTTGCTGTCCCCTCTCAGAGAAGCTGGAAAGAGAATAAGGAAGAAGTTACAGTTGTTGGGTTTAGTGGTAAAACCCTCTCCTTCCAAGGGGGAGACCTGGATTCAATTCTCAGCCAATGGACCTCATGTGCAACCACCACCCACCTGTCAGTGGAGGCTAGCATGTGCCTATGATGCTGAACAGGCTTCAGCAGAGCTTCTAAACTAAGACTAGGAAGAAAGACCTGGTTATCTACTTCCTTAAATCAGCCAGTAGAAACCCTATGGATCACAATGATCCAGTCTCCAACTGATCATGGTGATGGTGCAAGCAGCATTTCATTCTGCTGCGGTGTCGCCGTGAGTAAAGACTAACCCGACAGAAGCTAACAATAACAAAGCTGTTAAGGAGAAGAAAGAAAACAGAAGAAAATCAGAGGCTAGCATGCACCAAGAAGTCACAGAATGAGAAAGAGGCAAAGGGAGTGCATCAGTGACTGTGCCGTGTCATAGATTCAGAGGCGGCTCAGCTTTCCCTTATCCAGGCCCCAGTGGATGTCTGTCGCCTATCTCAGGAGCACAGAGGCAGCCAGCCTCTCAGAGTCCCCAGGCTACTCCCTACTGGTTAGCTGGACCTCACCTGTACTTGAAGGTAAATAATTTCTGGCAGATAGCGTGTGGGAGTGAAAAGAACGTAGCCATGGTCCAGATGATGATGATGTAGATCACACCTTTTGTGATTGAGATCCGGGGTTTCAAGGGATGCATAATGACCTGGAACACAAGCAAACCATGCATTACTGGCTGAAGAAGTTTTGAAGCAAATGAGAAACCTGGAAGGCGCAGCTCAGTTGTCACTGCCGAGCAGGGCAGGTACTGCTTAGTCAAGCAGCCTTTACATTCATCATTGAGCCCCTGAGCTGCACTGGCCATGCCCCACCCCACAGCCCTTCTCCAGGGGGCAGAAAGAGGCTGTTAACCTGGGCTCATAGACACTTGGCAGTTCAACTGCCTTTTTGTGTGTGTGTGTGTGTGTGCTTGATATGACTTTTAAAAAAATAATTTATTTTTGTTGTTGATGTTTAAAATATACACAGTAGAACATACACCAATTCAACAATTTCTTCATGTACAATTCAGTGACATTCATTGCATTCTTCAAGTTAAGCAACCGTTCTCACCCTCCTTTTCCAAATTGTTCCTGTCCATTAACATAAACTCAGTGCTCCTTAAGCATTCTATCTAAACTTTCTGAGTTCCTGTCATCAGTTTGATCCCATATAGACAGTTCTTTGAAAGAATGCAATGTTCAAGGCAGACATTCTTACTTAAGCTGAAGTTTAAGATTTCAGTGGATATTTTTGATTTAAGGTTTAAGGTTTAAATTATCTCAGGGCAATATTTTCAGGGTTTCATCCAGCCTCCATGACTCCAAAGGGTCTGAAATCTATGAGAATCAAATGCTTCTTGCCAGTCATATCCAGGTAGAGCCAGGGTACAGGGAGAGGACCTGGAAGGGGTCAGCTTGCATGGCACTCACACCAAGGCCAGCAGAAAAGCAAGCCCACCCTGGGATCTGAGCTTATCTTCCCATAATCCTAGCTCACCTAGGTTTTGAAGGGTTCTGAGAGGATCTGAGGGTGACAGACATGGAGCAGGGACTCTCATCACTTATGATGGAAAGCTGCGTTGATGCTTACTGGGATGTTCACAACACTGCTCATGAAAACTGTATCTAAAATTGCAATGGGGCCCAGCTGTCACATGCCTTAATTAAGACAGGCTTCAGGTTGAAATTCATCTTGCAATTGCTACTGCATGTCAATCAATTCTCCTAAGAGGGTGAAATAAAGACTTTGGAATTTAAAAGCATTCTCATTTTAGGAAGAGAATTGTTCTTTTTTTTTTAAAAAAATACTTTATTTTACTTTGTTTTTTGTTATGGAAAATACACAAAGCAGAAGATACACCAATTCAACAATTTCTACATGTACAATTCTGTGACGTTAATCATATTCTTCAAGTCGTACAACCATTCTCACCCACCTTTCTCAACTGAATTGTTGCCCATTAACATAAACTCACCCCTCCCAAGCTTCCTGTCTAACCTTTCGAGTTGCTGTTGTCAATTTGATCCCATACAGATAGTTCTTTAAAGTAAAAGAGCACAATTCTCAAGGCAGAGTAGAATGGTTACTTCTTGAAAAAATTATTTTGGGATAAGTGGGTCAAAGTTCTGGAGAGAGAGTTCCTAAAGAGCTGCCCTTTCTCAAGATGTCATCCCAGAACACAGTGAACCATCTGGCTATGTCCTAAGGATTTTGCTATTTTTCCCCCCAATTCTTTTAAGTTTTTATGGGAGGAGGTGGCGGGGCTTTAGAAGCACATTTTCACTCTGGATTTTGGCGTCTGCCCCTCATATTCCTTCTTTGTTCTGGGAGCTGCAGGGAGTGGCAGCCTGGGTCAGAGATCCCATACACCCCTCATAGGCTCCTTTGGCTTTGGGACAGGGCCTCAGTGCCCCATGTTTGCGTATATGATACAGCAATGTGGACAACATGGACAAGATTTACACACCTTTTGACCAAGAGTCAACTCTCAGTTCCAAAAAACCCACTGCCGTCGAGTCAGTTCCAACTCATAGCAACCCTATAGGACAGAGTAGAACTGCCCCATAGAGTTTCCAAGGAGCACTCTCAGTTAGCTGTGTTAAATGGGGTTAAGCATAGAACAAGTAAAGGTAATCCAGAGCCTCCTTCAACGAATCAGGGGAGAAGGTCAAGAAAAGGTAGAAAATATTTCCATGCAAACTTTTTGCATTTTGCACTAAGCATTTGTAATATAAACATGAGTTGATTCTCAAAAAATGATGGTATTTCAGGGATAAAAAGACTTCAGAGTTGGCCTGGCCCAATCTCCTATTAGTTGCATGAATCCCATCTCAAACATCCTTATCATGTTATCATCCAGCCATTGCTGAAATACGGCTGGTCATATGAAACTCATCAACTCTGCAGATAGCTTTGTCTACCTTTGAATACTTCTATTAGAAAAGTCTTCCTTATATTGAACTGCACGCTTTTTTAAAATAATTAATTTTTTTTTGTCGTTGTTAAGAATATACACAGCAGAACGTACACCGGTTCAACAATTTCTGCAAGTAAAATTCAGTGACATTGATTATATTCTTCAAGTTGTGCAACCATTCTCACCCTTTTTTCTGGATCGTTCCTCCCGTTAACGTAAACTTACTGCCCCCTAAGATTGCTTCCTATCTAACCTCTCTAGATGCTGTTGTAAATTTGATCCAATATAGATAGTTCTTTAAAAAAGAACAAAGCTAAAGGCAGGCACTTTTTTTTTTTTTATTGTGCTTTAAGTGAAAGTTTACAAATCAAGTCACTCTCTCATACAAAACCTTATACACACCTTGCTATGTACTCATAGATGCTCTCCCCCTAATGAGACAGCACGCTGCTCCACTCCACTCTGTATTCTCTGTGTCTATTCAACCAGCTCCTGTCCCCCTTTGCCTTTTCATCTCGCCTCCAGACAGGAACTGTCAAGGTAGACATTATTTACCAATTAAGTTAAACTATTGTTTGGTTTAAAGAAAACTTTCAGGGATATTTTTGGTTTAAGGTTTAAAGACTATCTCAGGGTAATAGTTTGGAGGGTTCATCCAGCCTTAATGGCTCTAGAAAGTCTGGATTCCATGACAATTTGAAATTCTTTTTCACATTTCACCCACTTTGATCAAGGTTCTATAGAATTTTTGATCAAAACTGAACTGCGTCTTGGAATCTCTGTCTTTGTAGCCTGCTACTCCTTCACCCTTGTTGCACCTCTTGGTGCTACTCAGAATAAATCCCATCTCTCTTTGTTCCCATGGCCCTTACAATACTGACATGTAGGCTCTCTTGAATCTTCTCAAAGCATGGTTGCCTAGAGATCAGAGCCTGGGCTTGGAGCCAGGCAGATCTCAGTCCTAATCTGGTTTTGTTGTTCTTCAGGTGTATGATCTGGGGAAAGCTACATAGATGCTTTTCTGAACCTCCATTTCATGATTTACTGGGCGCCTGAATATGCAACATGGGTTTGTTGTGTTATCATGTGCATGACGTGGAGTTATACTCTCTAGGATAAGCACTCTCCGGTCCTTCTCAGTTCCCCTCGCCAGGCCAACCCAGGTGTTTCCATAGGGTGGGACAGCAAGCAGGGCCTGCCGGCCCCTGGGGTTCTGCCGTCCTCCACCCCAACCCCCACTCTTGTCACCTGGACACCCAAGCCTGCATTCCTTCTTGACAGCCTGGACCAATGAAAAATCACTCCATCGCCCAGTGAGGAGCCTGTCCCTGACCTGCAATTATTTCTCTCTCTCTTTTCATTAGTGATATTCCATGTTTGCTTCTCTACTCCCAGAATAAGCTCATCGACTTCTGAGACAGAAACTGCCGGCAGTGAATTTGCAACATCAAAAATGTTTGCTGGAACAACAAACTGGGAAGAACTTTTGCACTTAGGAAAGAGGGTTTACCATCCCTAACCTGAGTGTTCATATTGACAAACACAGTAACTGAAAAAATGGACTAGAGGAGAGGCAAGATGGCGACTAGTCAGACATGCCATGCCATCCCTTTGTAGCAAAGACCTGAAAAACAAAGAAAAACAGATACAGATGTCAACCTGGGAAACCTGAACATCAAATGAAGGGACAAAGCTAGATTGAACACTGAAAGGAAGGAGAAACTGACTGAAAACAGTGAACAAGAAGGAACAGAGCAGAGGTGCCTTGCCAATTGGCCTGGCTCAATGCGGCCATCTTGAGACAAAAACAGCAGAGATCCCAGGTGAGGAGCACAGGAGGCAACTTCATGGAATCCTCACGAGGACACAGAGAAACTGAGAAGACACACTGGAGTGAAACAAGGTGAACAGCAGCACAAACCCCCCCACCCCATCCTTGTAACCCAGACCACCAGGGGCCATGGTAGGAACCCTCCCCCTTCCCCCCAACCCGACCACCTACCACACCTTTCCCGCTTGACCAACTGTACCGAGCACCGGCAGGCTGCTACACCACAGGCCTAGCCACCCACCCTATCCTACTAGCCTGCCCTACTGCTCTGTACATCAGGAAGCCACTCTGGCACAGTTTTGGCTTCCCGCCTTGCCTTTCCTGCCTGCCCAATCAAGCCGAGTGTCTGTAGGCTGCTCCAGTATAGACCTGCTGGCCTGCCTCTCCTTTCCTGCCCACCTGACTGTGCCAAGTGTCAGCAGGCAGTGATGGCTTGGCTTTGGCCCCCCCCCCCCGCCTTGCCTTTCCCATTTGCCTGACAACACAGAGCACAGGCAGGCCACTCGGGCATGGACACAACCACCAACCCCTCCCTTATCACTCACCAACTCCAGCGAGCACTAGAAGGCCACTGAGGCATGGCTTTGCCCCCTGCCCCACCTTTCCTGTCTGCCTGATCAAGCTGAGATTCAGCATGCTGCTCTGGCATGGACCCAGCTGCTTGCTCTTTCTTTCCCACCCACCAATTGCACCTAGTGCCAGCAGGCCACACCAGCTCAACTTTAGCACCTCACAACACGTTTTCCATTGCCTGACCATGCAGGGTACCAGCAGATCACTCCAGCATAGACCCAACTGCCCTGCCCTTCTCACCTGCCAACTCTGCTAAGCACCAACAGACCACACTGGCATGGCTTTAGCCATCTGCTCCACTTTTCCTGGCCGCCCAATTGTGTACACAAGCATTCACGAGCTAGCCTGTCCATCAACCCCCTCACCAGGCAGGTATCAGTGAACATGTGCCCATGCACTTACATGCCCATCACCCCTCTCCCCACTCACTAACCCAGTGAGCAGAAGCACCCACACACTCCTATGCCCAGACACCCTTGCTGGGGTGTGCAGTCCAGCAGCACCTCCTATGCCCTCAGCCACCTTCACCAGGGGCCTGAAGACCAGTGACACACCCTCCCTTATGGTATGCTCTCGTGGATAGGGTCATGCTCTCCAACCAGGCGCATGTGGATTGGTGGCATCTCCCTGCCTTGCCCCCTGCATTGCTCCCCCTATAACTGGAGGCTTGTGCCAGCTCCAACCACCCCTGCCCAGCCCGCCCTGCCCGGGACTGTTGGTGAGTTTCTGTGCCACCTACCCAGTGACCGATAACCCAGGGACCCTTGCTCAGAACACCTGGCAACCAACAGTGCACACACACACCAAACCCAGCAATCAGTAAGAACACTCCCTGGACCCACGCCCAGCTGGCTGACCAGACAGACATAGCATCCCACCAGAAATGCCAGCTACATTCTCAGCTGTCCTGTAAGACCACCAGAGAACCATGCTCAAATACCAAGTCACTGCCCCACCCACCTGGAGACAGGAGGTGAGAGCTCCCGTGCAGCCAGACTAGCAACCAGAGTAGCATACAAGCCCACCTACAATGATATATGAAAACAAAACAAAAAATCAGGATGCAACAAACAAATATACAATAAATCAATAAATATAGTAACACCTTGATGCCTCAGAGACAACAGACAATATCAAATCACATAGAGAAGCAGGTCAAGATGGATCCAGCAAGTGATCAAAATAAAGAACAAGAAAAGCTTCCAGGGGAAGAAATGGTAATTGAATCACCTGTTAAGAAATTCAAAAGACTAATATACATGGGTCTCTGAGAGATTAAGAAAGAGATCAAGGAAAACACAAAGAAAATCATACAAAGTCAAGAAAAACACAGACAAAATGATAGAAGAACTCAGGAAAACAATATAAGGACAAAATAAATAGACAATGAGAAACCACACAAAAACAACTACAAATTCAAACGTTTAACAATAAAATTTCAGAAATAGACAACTAAACAACTTAATAGAAGGATACAGGAACAGAATTCAATTGCTGAAAGACAAACTTAATGAAATTGAAGATAAATACTTTGACATCAATTTGTTTCAGGAAAAACAGGAAAAAAAGAATAAAGAAAAATGAAGAAAGCCTAAGAATTATGTGGGACACTAGCAAAAGGAAAAACTTGCATGTGATTGGAGTTTCAGAACAGGCAGAAGCAATGGGAAAGACAGAATTGTCAAAGATTCACTGACAGAAAACTTCTCTTATATCATGAAAGACAAGAAGACATCCATCCAAGAAGCACAGCAAACCCCCCTTACAGGATAGGCCCCAAAAGAAAGTCACCAAAACATAACATAATCAAACTTACCAAAACCAAAGACAAAGAAAGACTCCTGAGAGCAGCCTGGAAAAAACAAAAAGTCACCTCCAAAGGGGAACGAATAACACTGAACTCTGATTACTCAGCAGAAACCATGCAGGCAAGAAGGCAGTGGGATGACATATAAAAACCCTTGCAAGAAAAAAATTGCCAACCAAGAATTATATATCCAGCAATATTATCTCTCAAATTAATGGGGAAATTAGGACTTTTCCAGATAAACAGAAATTAAAGGAATTTGTAGAAACCAGAACAGCTTTACAAGAAGTATTATTATTTTTTTTTTTTTCAGACAGAGAACCACAACATCAGACAACAAGCTGAGATTAGGACACAGGGCAGCATCAGCCAGATACCAACCCAGATTAAGAATTCCCCAAATTAAAAAAAGTTGAATGACTGAAAATAGAAAACTAGAGACGTCGATCTGTAAATGATGACAACATCAAAACAAAAAGGAGGAATAAATGGAGTAGTTATCAAATTTTTATATAGAGAGGAAGTCAAGGTGATATCAAAAAATAAAAGAGTATTTTAAACTTAGAAAGATACAGGTAAATTTCAAGGTAACCACAAAGAAAGTTAACAAACTTATCAAAAGAAGAAAGAAGAAAAACATAAAGTCTTAATAATTGCAAAATCAACAACAAAAGAAATGAAAAGAACATCCACAAACAAAAAGAAATCAGTGCAGAAAATTAGAACGAAGTAATCGTCAACATCAAAAACCAAAACCTAAATTGTACAACAAAATGATAGCAGTAAACATATGCCTATCAATAATCACACTGGCTTAAATGTACCAATAAAGAGACAGAAATTGGCAAAACAGATTTTAAAAAATATATAACTCATCAATATGCTGTTTACAAGAGACACACCTTAGACACAAAGACATAAATTAAAACTCAAAGGATGGAAAAAAATATATCAAGCAGACAATAACCAAAAAAAAAAAAAAAAAACCCACAGGACTGGCAATATTAGTCTCTGATAAAATAGACCTTAAGGCAAAACACACCACAGAAGATAAGGAAGGTCCCGAAACTATGGCCCCTGGATGCCCTGCAAACTCAGAACTAAAGTCTCTCCCAAAGTCCACCTTTCAGCCAAAGATTAGAGAGGTCTATAAAACAAACACTAACATACATGAGGAATGTGCTTTTTAGTTCAATCAAGCATAGGAGACCTAAGGGGCAACACCTGTCCAAAAGCAAAGGTGAGAAGGCAGAAAAGGACAGGAAACCTGGATGAATGGACACAGGGAACCGGGGGTATAAAGGGAAAGGGGGAGAATGCTGACACATTACAGGGATTGCAACCAATGTCACAAAACAATTTGTGTATAAATTTTTGAATGAGAAAAAAATTGAATTTAATTTTTAAAAAAGATAAGGAAGAAAATTACATAATGATTAAAGGGTCAATCCACCAAGACGACATAGCCATAATAAATATACACACTCCCAATGACAGGGCTCCAAAATATATAAAACAAATTCTGACAGCATTGAAAAGAGAAATAGTTCCACAGTAATAGTAGGAGACTTCAACACACCACTTTCAGTGAAGTACAGAACAACTAGAAAGAAACTCAACAAAGATACAGAATACCTAATTGTCGCAATCAACCAACTTGACCTCAAAGACATACAGAACACTCCACCCAACAGCAGCGAAGTATACATTCTTTTCCAATGCACATGGATCCTTCTCCAGAACAGGCCACATTTTAGGCCACAAAACAAGCCTTAATAAAATTCAGAATAATAATACAAAGCATTTCTCTGATCACAAAGATATTATGAAAGTTGAAATCAATAACAGAAAGAGCAAGGAAAAATAATCAAATACATGGAAACTGAACAACACCTTACTTAAAAGCTATCGGGTAATAGAAGAAATCAAAGAAAAATTCCTAGAATGAAATGAAAATGAAAATACGTCTTACCAAAATCCTTGGGACACAGTAAAAGCAGTGCTCAGATGACAATTTATAGCAATAAACATACACATCACATCAAAAAAGAAGAAAGGGCCAAAATTAAAGCATTAACCCTACAACTCAAAAAAAAAAAAAAAAAAAGAGCAGCCCATGGTAACCAGAAAAAAGGAAATAGTAAAGATTAGAAAAGAAATAAATGAAATAAGGCACAGAAAAAGAATAGAAAAAAATCAACAAGACCAGTAGTTGAGTCTCTGAAAAGATCAATAAAATCAACAAACCACTGGCCAAACTGACAAAAGAAAAGCAGGAGAAAAAGCAAATAACCCATATAAGAAGTGAGATGGGTGACATTACAACAAAATCAACTGAAATAAAAAGGATCATAACTGAATATGATGAAAAATTGTACTCCAACAAATTTGAAAATCTAGAGGAAATGACAAATTTCTAGACATACATTACCTACCTAAACTAACACAAACTGAGGTAGAAAAACTGAACAGACCCATAACAAAAGAAAATTGAAGAGGAAACAAAAGAAAACTCCCAACAAAAAAAGCTGTAGTCCAGATGGCTTCACTGGAGAATTCTACCAAACATTCAGAGAAGAGTTCACACCAACATTACTAAAACTATTTCAGATAATAGAAAAGGAAGGGGTACTCCCGAATTCATTCTATAAAGCCAACATAATCCTGATACCAAAGCCAGGCAAAAACACCACAAAAAAAGAAAATTATAGACTAATATACCTCATGAAAATAGATGTAAAAATTCTCAACAAAATTCTAGCCAATAGAATTCAAAAGCATTAAAAAAGAAAAAAAAAATCATGACCAAGTGGGATTCATATGAGGTATGCAACGATGGTTCAACATTAAAAAATCAATCAACACAATCCACTACATAAATAAAACAAAATAAGAATCACACAATCATCTTAATTGATGCAGAAAAGCCATTTGATAAAATCCAACACTTGTTCCTGATTAAAAAAAAAAAAAAACCTCAGTAAAATATGAATAAAAGGGCAATTCCTCAACATAATAAAGGGCATTTATACAACAGTCAACATTATTCTTAATGGAGAAAGACTGAAAGTATTCTCCTTGAGAACAAGACAAGGATCCCCATTATCACCATGCTTATTCAACATTGTACTGGAAGTCCTAAGAAAAGGCAAAAGACAAAAAAAGGGAATAAAGGGCACACAAATTGGTAAAGAAGGGGTAAAACTGTGGTATGATCCTATATATAGAAAATCCCAGAATGCCACAAGAAAGCTACTGGAACTCATAGCAGGATTTAGCAAAGTAGCAGGATACAAGATCAACATACAAAAATCAGTTGGATTCCTCTACACCAATAAAGAGAATTAAAAAAAGGAAATCCGGAAAACAATACCATTTACAATAGCCTCCCAAAAGAGAAAATGCAAAGGAATAAATCTAACCAGGGGCATAAAAGACCTACACAAAGAAAACTACAAAACGCTACTGCAAGAATCAAAAAAAAAAAAAGACCTACAGAAATGCAAAAACATACCACGCACATGAATAGGAAGACTCAATATTGTGAAAATATCAATGCTACCCAAAGCGATCTACAGATATGAAGCAATCCCAATCCAAATTGCAACAGCATTCTTTAATGAGATGGAAAAACTAATCACCAACTTTACATGGAAAGGAAAGAGAATCTGGATAAATAAAGCATTATTGAAGAAGAACAAAGTAGGAGGCCTCATACTACCTAATCTCAGAACCTGCTACACAGCCACAGTAATCAAAACAGCCTGGTACTGGTACAACGACAGATGCAAAGACCAGTGGAACAGAATTGAGAACCCAGGCGTAAATCTATCTACCTATGCACAGCTGATCTTCAGCAAAGGGCCAAATTCCCTTAAATGGGAAAGAGACAGTCTCTTCAACAAATTGTGTGGGCCAAACTGGATATCTACCTGTGGAAAAATGAAACATGATTCCTACCTCACACCATACACAAAAACTAACTCTAAATGGATCAAATACATGAACATAAAACCTAAAACTATAAGAATCATGGAGGAAAAAATAAGGGCAACGCTATGGGCCTTAATACATGGCATAAATAGAATACCAAGCATAATGTAAAATGTACATATAAAGAAGATGAACTGGACAAATGGGATCTCCTAAAAATTCAACATTTATGTTCATCAGAAGACATCTTCAAAAGAGTAAAAAGAGAACCTACAGATTGGGGGAAAAAAAAATTTGGCTAAGACATATTTAACAAGAGTCTAATCTCTAAAATTTATAGAAAACACCTCAACGATAAAAAGACAAACAATCCAATTAAAAAATGGGCAAATGATATGAACGGACACTTCACCAAAGAAGACATTCAGACAGCTAACCAACATACGGAGAAATGCTCACGATGATTAGCAAACTAAAACAAACAAAAAAAACCCTACTGCTGTCGGTTGATTGCAACTCATAGTGATCCTACAGGACAGAGTAGAACTGCTCCATAGGGTTTCCAAGGAGCACCTGGTAGATTCAAACTGCCAACATTTTGGTTAGCAGCCATAGCTCTTAACCACTTCGCCACCAGAATTTCCGATTAGCAGTTAGAGAGATGCAAATCAAAACTACAGTGAGAGGCCATCTCGTCCCGACATTACTGGCACTAATCAAAAAAACAAAATAACAAATGTTGGCAAGGTTGTGGGGAGATTGGAACTCTTATACACTGTTGGTGGGAATGTAAAATGGTACATCCACTATGGGAAACGATATTGCACGTCCTCAAAAAGCTAGAAATAGAAATACCACATGATCCAGCAACCCCACTCCTAGCTATACACCCTAAAGAAATGAAAACCGTGACACGAATAGCCATATGCGCACCCATGTTCGTTGCAGCACTATTCACAGTAGCAAAGTGATAGAAGCAACCTAAGTGCCCATCGACAGAGGAATGGATTAATAAACTGTGGTATATACACACAGCAGACTACTTTCCCACAATAAACAATAATGACCAATCCATGAAACATCTCACAACATGGATGAATTTGCAGGGCATTATGCTGAGTGAAATAAGTCAATCACAAAAGGACAAGTATTGTATGAGACCACTATTAGAAAGTGACAAACAAAAAGTTTACACACAGACAAAAAAAAACACCCTTTGATGGTTACCAGGGATGGCAGGGTGAGGGAAGGAAACTTACCAAATAGATAGAAGATCCATGTTAATGTTGGTGAAGGGAAAGGCAATACACAATATGGGAGAAGTCAGCACAACATGACCAAGGCAAGAGGGGATACCAAAGCAAGAGAAGAATCCAAGAATAAAGGGCAACTGCGGTAACCACTATATCACAGATAATCCTGCAACAATAGTATTAACAAACAATAATTTATGAATAGATACATACGTAGATAGATATGGCAAGAGGTTTGGGAGGGTATAAGAGAACACACCCACCTGCAGATACAGGTTTGGTGGTGGATATTTCTACATACATGACCGTAGGTGCTCCCCATATATTAATATAGACAATAGAGCACTCCACGGTAACAGCCTGGGAAACCTCTCAGATATAACCAAACACCTTGCAGGACAAAGTTCCTAGGTTCGAAGGTAAAGGACCATAGACTCAGGGGACATCTATGTCAACTGACACAACACAGTTCATGAAGACAATGTTCTGCGTCCTACTTTGGTGAGTAGTATCTGGGGTCTTAAAAGCTTGTGAGTGGCCATCTAAGCTACCACTATTGGTCTCTTCCCATCTGGAGCAAAGGAGAGTGAAGAAAACCAAAGACTCACTGGAGCAATTAGTCCAAAGGACTAGTGGCCCACATGAACCACAGCCTACATGACCCCAAGACTAGAAGAACTAGATGATGCCCGGCTACCACTACTAACTGCTCTGCCTAGGATCACAACAGAAGGGAGGAAAATGTAGTACAAGAAATCAAATTCAGAAAAAAGACCAGACTTACTATGACAGACACTGGAGGAACCCCCAAGACTGTGGCCCTAAGACACCCTTCTGAACTGGAACCGAAGCCATCCCCGGGGACCACCTTCCAGCCAAACAATAGACAAGCCCATAAAATAAACAATAATACCCAAGATATACTCCTTAGAACAATCAATTGTATGAGATCCAAAGAGTAATATTTGCCCAAAAGCAAAGATGAAAAGGCAGGAAGGGGTAGAAAATCAGGATGAAAGGAAACAAGGAACCCAGAGTGGAAATGAGGAGAGTGCTGACACATTGTGGGGAATGAACCAAGGCCAAGAAACACTTTGTGTACAAATTATTGAATGAGAATCTAATTTGCTCTATAAACTTTCACCTAACACACAATTAAAAAAAAAAAACTCTTAAAAAATATTTAATCAGATCATGGTGGTGGCTGTACAACATAGTAAGCATAATTAATGCCACTGAACTGTACATGTAAAAATGGTTGAAATGGAAGATGTTTTATTATAAGTATTTTGCCAGAATAAAGACCTTAAAAATAGATATTTAAAAAAGGGAGCTAAAACACTGCCGTGAGAGATCCCAGCAGCCCCCTGGAAAGCAATGCCAGAGCAGGACAGAGCGTTGGGGTAGGTACCCTCACCTGGTGGCGGTCCACAGCAATGGCCGTCAGCGTCAGGGCTGAGACGTGCAGGGAGCAGTACTGGGCAAAGCGGCTGATGTGGCACATGCCCTTCCCGAACACCCACGTGCTGTTCACAAAGCGGACCTGGAGATGAGCCCACAGAGGTCAGGAGACACATGGCCTTGACCCTGACACCCAGTGGGAGGCCTCCCTGGCCCCACAGAATTCTCTCCCCACTCCTCCCTTCTTTCCCTCTCTATGCTGCTGAAACTTAGGTCACACGTGACCTTCTCCAGCACTCCTCATTCTCCATTCATTCAATTCCACGAGCCCTGATCATGCTGTTGGGGCCGGGCCCTGTGTTAGGTGCTAGGAGATCTTGGGAAGAACGTAAGCTTTGGAGTCAGGCTCCCCATTTCTAAAACTTTCTAGCTGTGCAACCTTGGGCAAGGTACGTAACTTCTCTGAAGCTCAGTTTCCTTATTTGCAAAAAAGGCTTAAAAACCTGTACCTTATAAGCTTTTGTTAAGGGCTAAATTTTGTAAAAGTCTGTGAAGGGCAAAACAGTGTCTGGCAGATTGTTAGAAAGCTATTGTTAGAAATAAATAGTAGCTATATTTTATGGGTAATAAGAAAGTTCATTCTTGGTCTATACAGACTTCTGTCAAATATGAGAGACATATCTGAAAACTCACAACTTCGTGCGTGGTCTGAGCTAGCAAATCTTGGCTAAAGCAGGCCTTGAAACTCATCATTTGGGAAGGGGATCCAGGGTTCTGGAGAGGTGTGAGCAGGGGTGGGGGAAGCAGAGAAATTTTCTCCAGTGGGGAGAGAAGACATGCTCACAGGACAGTGTGGGCCACCAGGAGCAGGCCAAGGGCTCTGCCCCCACACACTCAGGGCTGTTCAGTCAATTAGTACTTCAGCAGCCTCTGTGAGGAATGCCCCATGCCTGAGAGAGGTGGAACATGGATTCTGACCAAGGAGCATCCAGTTTACGTAGAAAGGACTCAAGTAACCTGGGTGTGAGACAGAAAGTAAGCAGTGCCCTTCAGAAGACCCAGATCAAGGGCAAACGGGCCATGAGGTATGGGTGGGGGCCAGTAGAGGCAGGGAGAGAGAGATGAAAGAGATAGGAATAAAGAAATCAGCCTGACAGAAAGAGTAGTGTTGTGGCTTACAGCATCATTTTGCGACTTACAGCTGTTACCTTGGACAAGTATTTAGGTCCCTCTGGATCCTTGGTGGTGCAGTGGTTAAGAGCTCAGCTGCTAACCAAAAGGTCGGTGAAAGGTCCTTTTGGGCCCTCTTCCCGTTCTTCCCTCCCTTTGCCCCACTCCTTCACTGTGCTTCCAGCCTTCTCTGCTCCAGCTACGTTGAACCACTCAACATTCCCTCAATGCATCATGAACTTCGATGCCTCCTTGCCTTGGCTCTCCCTGGTAGTCCTGCACTGATGTCCTGGTCCGCACTGATGTTCATCTTGACCGGGGAAATTTTTACTCATCCAGGCCCAGCTGACATGGCATGTCCTTTGTAAACTCTCCTTTGACCCTCTCGTGGAATGACTCCTTCCTCCAGATTCCAAAACGTACTGTGTATGTCCCTACTACAAAAAAAAACTACAGGAACTGTAAATAATGGTGTGCTTTTCTCTCGATGGCCAGAGCTGGGCTTCCTGCTGATGATCACATGTAAAGTGGATAGAAGGGGGGACCAGGGAAGAAGGATATTGTCACCAATCAGGTTGAAAGCAGGACATATTACCCAGTTGGGGAGCCTGGGCTGAGCAGACTGAGGGGTTAGGACATCCTCCCTGTCTGTACTCTCCAGTTACCAGCATCTTGTAAACCCTAATTGGGGGATGGATTGGGGCAGATGCATGGGCCACGTTCCAAGGCCAAGATGCTGTGTGTCATCCTGTTGGGGGTGCTAGGCTCTCAAGAACTGGGGCAGGGGCTGCCAGCTCTTAGTGTGGCCTGGCTTTGGGTTTGTGACTTTTTTCCCCACCCCCACCCCCCATTTGTGTCTGGTGCAGCATTAACGGTACTGTTTGATATTCCAGCTCTGGCACAAAGTAGAATCCCGTAGCGAGGGGAATATTTTATGGGGTGTACTTTGGGGAGAGGGGGTGATTTCACAATCTCTGTGGACACTTCAGGGGCTTCTATTTACTGATCAAACATGCCCTGGGGTCTTCCAGGCCCTGTCCTGGGTGGCCAAGTCCAACCCTACCATTGCAGATTCTTAGGTCAGAAACCGGTGGGGAGCCAACAGGAGCCAGAGACCCAGCCCTCTTGTGCTTTGAAACAGTGAAGGGGGTGTGTTTGGAAGCCCTTTTGCCCTTGGTCATTGCCCAGAGAATCTTGACTAGCCATGAATAGAATGGACGTAGGCTGGAAGGAGAGCAAGAAAAGCCTGTGGCTTGGAGCAGTGGAGACTAAGCATAGTCCAAGGTTACCCACCACTTGGTTGGGAAGCTTAGTAGACAGACTTCTGGACTTGAGTCGGGGAGTAATAGTAGTCCTAGCTCTGCCAATTACTGCCAATTGGACCACTCTGTGCCTTAGTTTCCTCACTTGCAAAATCTTAATAATCTTCCCAGAAGTGAGGACAAGAAAGGAAATGTGAGAGTACTTTTAAAACACAGGATGTGCAAGGACATTCACACAGGTGGATGGATTTGTGGGGCTTCACCTTCTTCTTTTTGTTTGTCTGCTGTTTCTGGTTGTGTGAGTAAGAGATAGAGAGAGAGACGAACAGATACAACTTTGGTAACAACTCAAATGAGAATAATATTATTCTATAAATTTTAAAAAAGTAACTTTTGCCACAGAAACATGAGATGTAACTCTCATTATGATTCCTCAATCATAGCCCTCAAAGACCCAGATCACCCTTGAGAGCCACCCACCCAGTGCCCTCGAGTCGATTCTGACTTATAGTGACCCTATAGGACAGAGTAGAGCTGCCCCATAGAGTTTCCAAGGAGCGCCTGGCAGATTCGAACTGCCGACCCTTTGATTAGCAGCCGTAGCACTTAACCACTACGAGGGGCAGAAACCACACAACCAACACAGACCAGCCAGGGTTCGGGGAGGAAACCCATTCACCATTTGTGTGCAAATGGCCAAGCCCATCTCACCCTCATCTCCTCCCCAACACACACCTCAGACAGAGCTGCACTGCCACACCACAGAAGGGAGTGCAATTTAAATGAGCTGTCTAGGAAAATGCACTTAATGCGCCTTTAACAATTAGAAATTGTTTGATATTCCAGCCCTGGCACAAAGCAGCATCCCATGGCGGAAGGGGAATATTTAGTGGGTTGCATTTGGGGAGAGGAGGTGACTTAACAATGTCTGTGGACACTTCAGGGGCTTCGAGTTACTGATCAAACACACCCATGCACAGTGGGATGACACAGAAGATGGTCATTCATTCATAGCTGACTGCAGACACTCCAATCTCTGACCCGGTGGCACCAGCAGTATATAGAAGCTCTAGCTGAAAACGTGGGAGGAGAAAAACAGAGGGGGGAGGAAAAGTCCTAAAGAGGTGAGGAGAGAGATAGAGACGACAAATAAAGAGACAGAAAGAGAGTCACAGAGAGACAGAAAGATGAAGATACTGGGAGACACAGAGCAGAGAGACAGAAAGACTTCAGAAAGAGAAAAAAGAGAGAAAAGAGAACGAAGACAGATAGGGAATGACAGAGAGAGACATTAAAAGAGACGCAGAAAAACAGAGAGTTGGGAGATGAGAAATGAGAGAGCAAGAGAGGAAGGAGATTAAGAGAGGGAGATAGAAGTAGGGAAGAAAGACAGACACAGAAATGCGGGTGGGTGGGCGGGGGGTATGTGACCGGCAGAGAAAGACAAAAGAGAGGTGCAGAAGACAGAGGGAATAACACAGAGAGAGCGAAAAGCAGAGACAGGGAGAGAAATGGAAAAACAGAAGCAAAGAGAATTGAGAATTCAGAGGTGAGCTAGAGACTCGGAGAGCCAGAGAGCAGGAGCCAGGGAGAGCCAGCCCAGCCAGGGCGACAGCCAGCTGCCCTCGCCTTACCAAAGTGAAGGGGGTGTTGAGGAGCGTGATCATGATGTCCGCCACGGCCAGGTTGACGATGAAGAGGCTGGTGGCCGAGTGCATTCTCTGGTTCTTGAAGATGACATGACAGACCAGGACGTTCCCAAAGAGCGAGAAGACGATGATGAAGGAGTAAGCCACAATGAGCAGGGCTTTCACCGTGGGGTTCTGGGACTCGGCCCCGTACCGCCTCCTGCCCACAAAGTTCTGCCAGTCCGAGAAGGTGTAGTTGTTCCAGGAGAAGAAGTGCGAGGCGTTGGGCGCGGCCAGCGCGGCCTCCAGGCTCTGGTTGTCCCCACGGCTCTCGGGGAGCTCGGTGGCTTGCACCGAGTGCAGGAGGCAGAGCAGCAAGAAGTGCGGGAGCATTTTGCAGGGACCGCTCCTCCCTGGGACTCTGCACTCCTGATCTCGCCGCAGGACCCCGTGGGCAGCCGGGTGTGAGCAGAAGGGGGCACCGGGCTATCCCAGGGAAGGGCACCCTTCTGGACTAAACGGAGCGCAGCTCACAGCCCTCAGTGCCCAGCAGGACGCCCGTGCGCCCGCTGCCACCAGCTCTCGATTGGCACACTCGGGTTTTGTTGCAGCACTTTTATACCTCTGCTTCCACCAGGCTGCTAACGAGCGCCTGTCTATTGGGCAGTGCAGCGTCTCTCCCGGCGACGGTGACGCGCCGTGGCTCTGACAAGACTCATCCCCCGCCCTGCCTGGATGGCTCGGCTGCTCCCCGCCCCTAGCTAGCCCGGCTCCCACTCTAGAAATAAAACTCCGGTAGGGCTGCAAAGGCTGTTTCTAGAAAACACAAACATTCACTTGGTTGCTGCTTAAGCCTCTTTGTTATAGTAAAGGGAGCAGGTGGACAAGCCCATGGGGCGAGTTGGGATTATGCCCGGGTCATGCTGCAAAGACTGATATGCCTGCCCTGGGCAGCTCCAGTTTAGCCGCATTGATAAATTCTGCTTGTTTCTATTTGAGCTTTAGTACTGGCACAATTTCAATATTGAGGTGGATCCCTGAGTTCTGGCGGTTTGGGGAACAAGGCAAACCGGGAAACAGAGACAGTAGGGTATCTCCACTCTTTAGTATACAGATCTCAGAAGTGTTGGAGGGCTTGTTTCCTGTCGTTTATTAAAGGCTTACAATTTCTTTGACAGACCTAGGAACACACTGTGAGGAGCTTTATTTTTCAAGAAAATCCTTTAAAAAGCAGTTCTCCTGACAGGATCAAAGAATAAAAGATTAGGAATATAGCTATCTGAACACTTCTTGTTTATCAGAGATTTTTCTGCTGCTGAAGTTGTTGAAGCTGTATTTGTAAGGGATAGTACCACCAAGGTTGTTTTTTGTTCTCCGCCTACTTCTCTTGGAAATCTTGCCATCGCTCTGACCCTTTTTCACTCCCACTGAAAAGTCTCTTCCAGTCACCTCTCTCCTGTCACCCTTCCACTTAACCCTGTGGTTTAGGCTCTGGAATCAGGGTTAAACACCAGCTTTGACACTTTCTGGCTGTGAAACCTTGGGCAAGCTGTTTAACTTTTCTGGTCTAGTTAAAAGCCTTCTTTTTCCTGTGTGTGGGGTTTTCAGAAATCTGTCTGGATTTCCCACTACATTTTTCTGGTACAAGACATGACGTCTTTGGCAGATCACTTGTAACTACCTCTCAGATTACATCTACTGAGTTATCTTACCCTGTTAAGCAGTGCCCTTCGGCAAGGACTTGAACAAATGACTGAAGCCCAAGTATCTTCTGAGTACCTTTCCGAATACAGGGAAAGCCAAACCCTGGAAGAACAGGTTCCCTTTCTCCCCCCACCAAAAGTCCTCTTTTCTCACTGGGCCATCTCTCCTTGAATCTTTTCCAGAAAAGTTAGAATCAGATTTTGTACCCCCTTGAACTTCAGGGACACAGGTTAAGCTCACCTGTTATCCAAGTAAAGAAAAAAAAAAGCAATTAGAAAATGGTTTGATAAGTGTCACCATACTAAAACACAAGGTTCACCTTCCCAGGTTGCAGAGAATCAGGGAAGTTTTCTCAGAGGAAGTTATACTTCAGCTTAGTCCTAAAGGACCAGCAGGAGACAGCTGGATCATGGGCAAGGAGGCAGAAGGAAGAAGATGGAGTATTCCATAAGGAAAGAATAATGGTACATGCAAAGACATGGAGGTGAGTATGAGTCATTTAATGGCTACATGTCATTTAAAGTAGCCAGAGTATGTTATACAAGGAGATGGAGTGGAGAGAGAAGGCTGGAGAAGTGGGCAGGGGCCAGAACAAGAAGAGCCTCATAGGTCATGCCGAGGATTTGAATGATTACCTGAGGGTAATGGGAATTCACGGAAGGGGCTTAAGGTAAGGGCTGACATGATCAGGTTTGCATTTGTAGAAACAACACTAGTAGCAGTAAGAATAGAGGGGCTGCAGCTTAAAGCAGGAGGTTTGAAAGCTGTTTGAGTGATTCAGAAAGTGCTGCTACACGGGATCTACATGCTAGCAGAGCAGGAAAAAGCAAGGTTAATACAGACGTTGGAGAGAGGAATCAGAATGACTGTCAAGTTTTCAGCTATGTTGAAGTCAAGCACAAAAAATAACACACACACACACACTCACAAAAGTTTCTCCTTTAACTTCAACTCTTTCTAAAGATTTAAGCTAATCTTTCTCCATTATTTAATCAGCAAGTTCCAAGAAGTCACTCTTGCTGTCTCCAGTTCTTCACCTCATATTCACTCTTCAAGTGACTGTGTCACTGGGGTGGTGGTAAGAGTTGTTGTTGTTGTTGTTGTTAGGTGCAGTCGAGTCAGTTCCAACTCATAGCTGTGTACAACAGAACACAACACTGCAGGGTCCTATGCCATCCTCGCAATCTTTGTTATGCTTCAGCCCATTGTTGCAGCCACTGTGTCAATCCATCTTATTGAGGGTCTTCCTCTTTTTTGCTGACCCTGTACTTTACCAAGCATGATGTTCTTCTCCCGGGACTGATCCCTCCTGATAACATGTCCAAATTATACCATCCTTGAGTGGAAAATGAGTAGCTGTCCTTAATTCTGCTGACAGACCTAAGGTTGGAATAGGAGAAAAGCTGATGCCAGGAGAAGAGGATTGTTATGGGTTGAGTTGTGTCCCCCAATCCCCCCCAAAAAATGTGTGTCAACTTGATAGGCCACGATTCCCAGTATTGTGTGATTATTCACCATTTTGTCATCTGATGTGATTTTCCTATGTGTTGTAAACTGCCTCTATGATGTTAATGCAGGATTAGAAGCAGTTGTGTTAATGAAGCAACACTCAATCTACAAGATTAGGTTGTATTTTGAGTCAATCTCTTTTGAGACATAAAGAGAGAAGTGAGCAGAAAGACAGGGAGACCTTATACCACCAAGAAAACAGAGCCAGGGCTCCTGTGCTGAGAAGCTCCTCGACTAGGGAATATTGAATGCAAAGACCTTCCCCCAGAGCTGACAGAGAGAGAAAGCCTTTCCCTAGAGCTGGCACCCTGAATTCAGACTTCTAGCTTCCTGGGCCCACCACACGTCTGTCAGTTGGTTGCACTGTGGGGGTTTGTATGTTGCTGTGATGCTGGAAACTATGCCACTGGCATTCAAATACGAGCAGAGTCACACAGGGCGGACAAGCTTCAGCTGACCTTCCAGACTAAGACAGACTAGGAAGAAGGATCCCGTGGTCTACTTCTGAAAAGAATTAGCCAGTGAAAACTTTATGAAAAGCAGCAGAACACTGTCTGATATAGTGCCGGAAGATGAGCTCCTGAGGTTGGAAAGCACTCAAAATACGACTGGGGAAGGCCTCCTCAAAGTAGAGTCGACCTTAATGATGTGGATGGAGTCAAGACTTTGGGACCTTCATTTGCCAGTGTGGCACCACTCAAAATGAGAAGAAATAGTGGAAAACATCCATTAATAATCAGAACATAGAATGTAAAAAGTACAAATCTAGGAAAATTGGAAATCAGAAACATCAATATCCTAGGCATTAGTGAGCTGAAATGGACTGGTATTGGCCATTTAGAATTGGATGATCATATGGCCTACTACGTCAGGAATGACAAATTAAAGAGGAATGGTGTTGCATTCGTAATCAAAAAGAACACTTCAAGATCTATCCTGAAGTACAACACTCTAAGTGATAGGGGATAATATCCACATGCCTACAAGGAAACAAGGTAATGACTATTATTCAAATTATACACCAACCGCTAAGGCCAAAGATGAATTGAAGATTTTTACCAATTTCTGCAGTCTGAAATTGATCAAGCATGCAACCAGGATGCATTGATAATTACTGGTGACTGGAATGCAAAAGTTGGAGACAAAGAAGGATTGGTAATTGGGAAATATGGCCTTGGTGATAGACATGATGCTGGAGATCACATGATAGAATTTTGCAAGACCAACTTCTTCATTGCAAATACCTTTTTTCAACAACATAAATGGCAACTATACACGTGGACCTTGCCAGATGGAATACACAAGAATCAAATCAACTACATCTGTGGAAAGAGATGATGGAAAAGTTCAATATCATCAGTCAGAACAAGGCCAAGGGCTGACTGTGAAAGACCAAAATTGTTCATATGCAAGTTCAAGTTGAAGCTGAAGAAAATTAGAACAAGTCCATGAGAACCAGAATACGACCTTGAGCATATCCCACCTGAGATTAGAGACCACCTCAAGAATAGATTTGATGCATTGAATACTAATGACAGAAGACCAGACAAGTTGTGGAATGACATCAAGGACATCATACATGAAGAAAGCAAGAGGTCATTAAAAAGACAGGAAAGAAAGAAAAGACCAAAATAGATGTCAGAAGAGACTCTGAAACTTGCTTTTGAACGTTGAGTAAAGCGAAAGGAAGAAATTTTTTGAAGTAAAAGAACTGAACAGATTTCAAAGGGCAGCTCAAGAAGACAAAGTAAAGTAATATAATGACATGTGCAAAAACCTGGAGGTAGAAAACCAAAAGGGAAGAACTTGATTGGCATTTCTCAAGCTGAAAGAACTGAAGAAAAAATTCAAGCTTCGACTTGCAATAGTGAAGGATTCTATGGGGAAATATGAAACGACTCAGAAAGCATCAAAAGAAGATGGAAGGAATACACAGAATCACTATACCAGAAAGAATTGGTTGACATTCAACCATTTCAGGAGATAGCACATGATCAGGAACCGATGGTACTGAAGGAAGAAGTCCAAGCTACACTGAAGGCATTGACAAAAACAAGGCTCCAGGAATTGACGGAATACCAATTGAGATGTTTCAACAAACTGATGCAGCACTGGAAGTGCTCACCAATCTATGCCAAGAAATATGGAAGACAGCTTCCTGGCCAACTGACTGGAAGAGATCCATATTTACGTCTGTTCCCAACAAAGGTGATCCAACCGAATTTGGAAATTATCAAACAATATCATTAATATCACATAAAAGTAAAATTTTGCTAAGCATCACTCAAAAGCGGCCGGAGCAGTATATCAACAAAGAACTTCCAGAAATTCAAGCTGGATTCAGAAGAGGATGTGGAACCAGGGATATCATTGCTGATGTCAGTTGGATCCTGGCTGAAAGCAGAGAATACGAGAAAGATGTTTACCTGTGTTTTATTGACTATGCAAAAGCATTTGACTAGTGGATCATAACAAATTATGGACAACATTGTGAAGAATGGGTATTCCAGAACACTTAATTGTGCTCATGAGGAACCTGTACGTAGATCAAGAGGCAGTTGTTCGAACAGAACAAGAGGATACTACATGGTCTAAAGTCAGGAAAGGTGTGCGTCAGGGTTGTATCCTCTTACCATGCCTATTCAATCTGTATTCTGAGAAAATAATCCAAGAACCTGGACTACATGAAGCAGGATGGGGTATCAGGACTGGTGGAAGGCTCATTAACAACCTGCAATATATAGATGATACAACCTTGCTTGCTGAAAGTGAAGAGAATTTGAAGCACTTACTGATGAAGATCAAAGACCATAGCCTTCAGTATGGATTACACCTCAATGTAAAGAAAACAAAAATCCTCACAACCGGACCAATAAGCAACATCACAATAAATGGAGGAAAGATTGAAGTTGTCAAGGATTTCATTTTATTTAGATCCACAATCAACACCCATGGAAGCAGTGGTCAAGAAATCAAAAGACACATTTCATTGGGCAAATCTGCTGCAAAAGACCTCTTTAAAATGTTGAAAAGCAAGGATATCACCTTGAAGACTAAGGTGCACCTGGCCCAAGCCACAGTGTTTTCAATTGCCCATATGCATGCGAAAGCTGGACAACGAATAGCAAAGACCAAAGAATAATTGATGTCTTTGAATCGTGGTGTTGCCGAGGATTATCAAATACACCATGGCTGTGGTGTTGGTGAAGATTATTGAATATACCATGGACTTCCAAACTAATCTGTCTTGGAAGAAGTACAACCAGAATGCTCCTTAGAAGCAAGGATGGTGAGACTAATCTCACATACTTTCACATGTTATCAGGAGGGATCAGTCCGTGGAAAAGGACATCATGCTTGGTAGGGTGGAGGGCCAGTGAAAAAGAGGAAGACCCTAAATAAGATGGATTGATGCAATGGCTGTAACAATGGGCTCAAGCATAACAAAGTTTTCGAGGATGGCTCAGGACTGGGCAGTGTTTCGTTCTGTTGCACCTAGGGTTGCTATGAGTTGGAAGCGATTCGACAGCACCTAACAACAACAACAAGCCTCCTAGACTATGAGAGAATAAATTTCTCTTTGTTAAAGCCATCTACTTGTGGTAATACTGTTATAACAGTACTAGATAACTAAGATAGGGATGCAATAATAGGTATTTAGCCACAGGCAATAAGCCAAGACGTGGCCTGTAAATGTGTAACTCAAGAGCTTGGATAGACTTGATAGTGCATCAAGATGGCTTGGAACCATCTCAGGGAGGCAAGGCTGGGATGTGATAGTAATTTAGAAAACAGAATCTGAGTCAACCGAATAGTGCCTAGTGTTGAGAAAAGTATATGGGCTGAAGGGGGATAGTAAGCATTAAACACAGAGAAGAAATTAGAGGTAGTTTGTCCTTCCAAGCACTTTCTTGAGGAGGGGGTACCCTGCTTGGTGTCCCATGGCAGGCATATTCTTAATCTGGGCTTTGATTTCTTTTTCATCATGCCCACTTTGTAGGTGTGAGGTCATTCATGGCGGGTGCCTGAAACTTTCTATGTGACAGAGGAAGCGAGGTGCTTTAGTTCTTTCCCCAGAAGATACTGTGAGACAAAGATTCTAGTGCAAGTGATTTGTTTGGGAAGTGAAAGAAATTACCAGTAGCGGAGTGGAGTAGTAAGACAAGGAAGGAAACCCAGATGCCGATAAGTCCATCCCAACTTATGACAACCCCATCTGTGTGAGAGTAGAACAGGTTTTCAATAGCTGCTTTTTTGGAAGCAGATGGCCAGGCTTTTCTTCAGAGGCATCTCTGTGTGGACTTGAACCACCAATCTTTCAGTTAGCAGCCAAGTGTGTTAATAATTTGCACCACAAGGCAGCCAATAAAAGGTGAGCTGTCATGCCAGGCAGTGCTACCCTGTGCTATAGGGTCACTATGAGTCGGAATCGACTCGATGGCACTGGGTTTTGTTTGGGTCATGCCAGTTACCACTGTAGGTGATTACAACTTAATCCTGAGGTGGAAAAAAAAAAAAAAGAGGGGAAAGCCAGTACAAAATGCACACCTCTGCTATCCAATTCAACAGGTGAGGGAGCTGGGTTATCTACATGCCAAATCCTGTCAATCATTGGCTGAAGACTTCTGCCAGGGGTGTGTTAATTCTCCTGCACTTCTGGCCTGCCAAGTAAGCAGCTGAAGTGGGTTCCAGAGGCAAGAGAAAGCCTTTAGGCAAATAAATGCAGGTGCTGGCAGTTGGGTGTTGGATTGGTGTAGTCTGACCAGGGCTCCCAAATGGTTCATTCTGGCTTGACCCCCTGCCAAGAATTTGCATTTCCACCCCCATATATACTGAATCAGAATCTATATTTTAACAGGACCTCAGATGATTCTTATGGATTAATGGTGATTCTTATGTATATCTTATTTAAAATGTAGATTCCAATTCAGTGTATCTGGCACAGAAACGCAAATTCTCAGCAAGGGCTCAAACCTAAATGAACCAGTTTGAAGCCTTGGTTCTGATGGAGGAAGGAGCACTGACAGAATCCAAGGTTAGGCATGAAGCCTAGAATTTCTTCTTCCTCTTCCCTAAGCATTCAGCTTGACTCTTGGTCACTTAAACGTTCCCAACCCACCACCACTACCTTCAACCAGTGACAGGTTACCAATGACCAAGGTAAGCATATGCTTAAGTCATCAACAAGACAGGGGCAGCAGTTGTCCAAAGCAAAGACCCATAGATGCCAAGGAGATAGGACGCAAGGAAAAGTGAGTGCCGCAGTGGAAGGGAACTGTGATGGCATTAAATAAAATCAATACCGTTTTATAAATTGTGTGTACAATACAATCATATTTTCCTTTTCATTTTGGACCGGTTGGGTATACCCTCGCATTCAGTTCTCTCTCATCAACCACATAAGAACACATCGGTGGCACTATAATCACATGACTCATGACGCATCTGGTCCTGTGCAAAGCGAACCAGACATGTCTTTAGATTGAGCATACGTTGTACTTGTATCATGCTCTTTTCGATCGCTTTCGCCCTCGTCAGGTATTAGCAGTAGTCCAATGAACTGTGAAGATGCAGCATCAAAAGATGGAAAGTGAGCGCACAAGTTTTTAAGTATTATTTCAAGACAAAAAACAGTCGTGAAGATTTGCAAAGAACCTGCCAACAAACATCATACAACAAATGAAATTATTTCCAGTCGCCTTGTTAATACTATTTCTTTTGACTCCCTCAGACCTGAGGAACAAAATTACATGTTCCATATCATTTTTTTACTTACTAATTTTCAAATATAAATTTTTGTGTTAATGTCCAAATTTGAATGTAAATTTTATTTGTTTTATAAATTCTATTTATTTTCAATTACTCAAATTTATCAGCTACAGTAGAACCAAATTTTAAAAGTGACATAATTTTATATCCAGGTAAAATGAAACAGCAACAACTAAGGAGAGTGCAAAAACAAAAGCTTGCAGAAGACAAAAAGAAAATGATCTGTGAATCCCTAAAGACAATTCCAAAATTAACTTCCTTTTGAAAACCTAATGAATCAGAAAAGATTTTTTCCATTGAACACTCAAGTTTAATGGGTGCAAATCATTATACTAGTACAACTAGTGCTGAATATTACTAATAGCAACATGAATATAATAGAATTTGTTCCAAATTCTGCATCCCTTCCTTGCTGCAAAATATAGAACCAAATTCAAACTCACAAAATAAAGACCAGACTTACTGATCTGACAGAGACTAGAGAAACTCTGACCATATGGCCCCTGGACACTCTTTTAACTCAGTACTGAAGTCACTCCTGAAGTTCACCTTTAAGCCAAAAATTAGACAGGTCCATAAAACAAATAGTGATACACATACCTCAACTATGTACATGAGGCTAAATGGGCACACCAGCCCAGGGGCAAGGATGAGAAGGCGGGGCGGGGGAGGGGGACAGGAAAGCTAGACGAATAGAAATGGGGAACCCTAGGTGGAGAAGGGGAGAGGGTTGACACATCACCGGGTTGGCAACCATTGTCACAAAGCAATATGTGTATTAATTGTTTAATGAGAAACTGATTTGCTCTGTAAACCTCCATCTAAAGTACACACACACAGACACAAAAAGAATCAGCAAGAAAAAAATTAATAATAGTGTAGAAAGTGAAACTATTTTAGAATCTGAAGTTGCCACATCTGCAGACCCCATAAATAACAGAAATACAGACCCTGCTTTGTGGAATAGTTTTTCTTCTAATGAGTTAAACTATTGGATCAAAAGAAGGTCAAGTTATTGTCAACATCACAGTGAACCATTTGAAAATTTGTATCAAAAGTTTCTGTACGGTAAAGAACAAAGATTCTGTAGCCAGAATATATTTCTAGGGTGCTAAGCTAATGGTGAAAATCATAAGAGGGAATGACTACTGTATTCTCCATCAGTCAGCTCTGTATATTGTTTTGTTTGCAAACTATTCAGTCCTAAATAATTTAATTCTCAATTTGCTACTGATGGATTTAGTGGTTGATACAGCTCAAATATGATCGATAAACATGAAAACAGTTCAATTCATAGAGATTATATGTGGTCATAGTTAAACCGAAGACACGGTTTTGGCTTAATTCATGAACTGGAAACACAAATTAAGGAAGAATGACAATATTAGAAACACATTTCCCAATGTGTCATTGCTATCATTATAACAATCGCTGAATGTGAACTATCTTTTTGAGGAAGAAATGAAGCGTTTGGGTCCCCACAAAATGAAAATTTTTGGATTTATTTGAACTTGTTGCTCAGTTCAATCCATTTTTAGCAGATCACATCTCAAAATATGGTAACACAGGAAAAAGCAACCCCTCGTATATGTCTAAGACAGCGTGTGAAGAATTAATAAACTTAATCATAAGTGATAAAGCTCAACCAACTATTTTCAGTGAAATAAGTATAGCTCAATATTTCAGTTTGTCTGTAGATTCCACTCAGCTAAGTATTGTTTTAAGATATGTATCTTCAACAGATGGAAAGCCTGCTGAGTGACTGATCACATTTACTAGCTTAAAAGGTCATACCACTGAAGAAATTGCAAATCAAGTACTTCACTATCCCTAGTTTGCAAAATTGATTTTTCTAAGTGCAGAGGCCATTCCTATGACAAGGCTACCAATATGTCAGTGAGTTACAACGGCATGCACAGAAAATTTTAGAATATAATGAATATGTTATTTTCATACTATGTGCTGGACATATCACTTGTAGATTGTTGCCTGGAAGCAGTCGAATTTTTTTCTACTGCTCAGTTACTCTACACATTTTTTTGCCACCTCTAATCACCGATGGGAAGTTCTTAAGCCATTTTTAGGCAATGATCAAGTATTAAAATATCTGTCTAATACAGGTTGGGAAGTGCAAGCTGTAGTTAGAAGTGCAATCTTGGAATTGTACACTCACATCCTAGATGCCTTATAAAATATTGCTGAAGACCAGACACATAAAGGAGATACCAAAAGAGGAGCTGAAAACATCACCAACAAAATGCAAACACTAGGGTATGTATTCATGTTGGTTACGTGGAATAATACATTGCAGCATTTTCATCAGATAAGTCAAGCTCTCCAAGATTCAGAAGTAAATTAAAGGTATGCACAGATCTCTACCAGTCATTAGGAGAGTATTTACATAATTTAAGAGAAGATTTTGAAATTTTTTAAAACACTACAAAACAAATACAGATTATCAAGCAGTTCACCATCGCAGAAGCATTAGAAAGAAACAAGTAAATGATAGAAGGCTCCAGAAGTACCAATGAGTGCCAGAGATCAATTTTGCTTAACCACATACTACACTGTTTTTGACACACTTGAATCTTGCATGAAAAGAAGAGTGAAAGTGTATGAAGTTCTATCAAATAAATTTTCTTTCTTAAACAATGCGGATATACCTGATGAAGAATGCACGAAGGCATCCAAGAAATTTTTGTTGGTGTTGTTAGGTGCTGTCGAGTCGGTTCCAACTCAGAGCCACCCTCTATCCAACAGAATGAAACACTGCCCAGTCCTTTGCCATCCTCACAATTGTTGTTACTCTTGAGCCCATTGTTGTAGCCACTGTGTCAGTCCATCTTGTTGAGGGCCTTCCTCTTTTTTGCTAACCCTCTACCAAGCATGATGTCCTTATCCAGGGACTGGTCCCTCTGATAACATGTCCAAAGTATGTGAGACAAAGTCTTGCCATCCAAGCTTCTAAGGAGCATTCTGGCTGTACTTCCTCCAAGACAGATTTGTTCATTCTTTGGGCAGTCCACTGTATATTCAGTATTCTTTGCCAATACCACAATTCAAAGGCATCAATTCTTCTTTGGTCTTATTTATTCACCGTCCAGCTTTTGCATGCAGATGAGGTGATTGAAAACACCATGGCTTGGGTCAGAAATTAGTGCAGACTTATCCTGATGACTTAAATACAAATCTTCACAAAGAACTGTGACAATTTCAGTCTTACGCGAAAACTAAGTTTACAGTTACGGTGAAGACAAATTTTACTCGTGTAGACATGTATGGTTCCATATTAGAAGGTAAAATACATATTTCCCAATGTTGAAATTGCTTTACACATATTTCTAACATTAATGATCACAAACTGCACAACAGAACATGCATTTTTGTACCTAGAGAGACTCAAAAACACTCAGTGTACAACAATGACTCAATAAAGACACAATTCATTATTCTTATTACATATGTTTGGCAGCTTAATGGTGATAAAATGACTGAAGAATTTGTAAGAGCAAAGAATAGAAAGAAATATTTTTAATTTTAACAGAGATGAAAGATCTATCTAAAAATAAAATATAGTAATTTGTTGTAGCATGTTTCCTGATCATTAAAATTTTCTTTTATGACATCTTTTCATTTGTTCATTTATAATTATAGCATTTATTACAAAACAAGCATCAAAACTGAAGTATGAGCCATTTAAAGAAAATAGCTGAAAGTCAATTTTTCATTGTGAGACAGCGACAGAATTTTGCATTCATTGTTGAAACAACTGAGTTCACTGACTCCTTTTCTTTGTGGTAGGATATATGGAATATTGTTTTTGTAGAAAATGTGGTATACAGTAAAAATCTCAATACCCCACTTCCACTAAAAATTTTCTAATACGGTTCATCTCATTCCCCTAAAATGGCATACACCACTTTTGCGTTCAATAGTTGACAATATAGTCGCATTTAAAAAGAAGTTACATCATGGATAGACAGCTAAGACACACACACACACATTTATGCAGCTCTGGTGGCGCAGCAATTTAGAGCTCGGCTGCTAACCAAAAGGTCAGCAGTTCAAATCTACCAGTAGCTCCGTGGAAACTCTATGGGGCAGTTCTACTCTGTCCTGCAGGGTTGCTATGAGTCAGAATCGACTTGACAGCCGTGGGTTTGGGCATGCATATAACTCACATATCCTGTTCAAATGCATGGGTAAGCAGAGGAGAAGGCATCACGGATTATCAGGGCTTAGGGCCCTCACATGCCTTCATCCGGCCCTGCCTCCTTCTCATCCCAAACTGCAACGATCCAGTTTAAGGAAATAAGAACCACCCCGCTACCTTACCCCACACTAAGGCTAAATTATTAAAATAAATTCTTTCCTCAGAGGTGTTAGTCATCCTGTTCATGTTCATGTTGCCCTCACTGAGGGGATGTGGGAAGATACAAACTGCCTTTTTTTTTTTAATCTTTAAAATTTTGTTGATAATGTCTGAAAGGGATAACACCCAACTGACACAAATTCAAGTAGATAAAGACAACACAATTGTGATGAAGTAGAGAAGGGGGAAGCAACATGGTATTTCTCTGGATCCTCATAGAAGTAAAGATGACCAATATATATAATTGTAGAATACTATCCCCTATTATCTTTTCTTTGTATCTAGATAAAGTTCCAGGCATTAAAAAGGCACATTGGAAATAAACTCAGTTCAGAGCAGTGTTCTCAGGTAGAAGATACTAGACTCACTATTTATAGGTAGTGTTGATGTTTCTATCAAACAGAAGTTTTGCCCCTGGCAGTGGCACTTTCTTCATTCTCTCATTCATTTTCTTTGGAGGGTTCTTTATTTCTGAATCAGCCACATTTTATTATTTCTACTAAGCAATTTTAAAGGGCTTTTATAGCCAGTGGTGTAGTAAACTTTTTCACTGAAAATTTTTCCTTCTTCCCTCAAAACGTTTGCTAATGTCAAAAGTTGTTCTTGATTCTTTTGGGCACTAGAGAATTCATCGAAAGACTGTACAAACACAGTCATTTTGGCTCTGTCTACAACGAAGACAACTGACTCTGAAGGCTTGGGCAGATCAGACTGCCATTCAGAAGGGACTTACAGGGAATGGGGATGGTAGACTCACTAAAAGGGCCTGAACCTGGCTCCGCCAAGCTTGTCACTGCAGCCGTCACCTTCATGTTCATCTCTTTCTTCTTTTTGCCTTCAATGTAGCTGTTCACTTTTGTAAAGCCAGTTTTTTTTTTCCACGTTATGTTTTAATTAATAAAACAAGTAAAAACTAATTAATCCATCTTCACATAGAACTGTACATGAAGCTGAAAAACAAGGCCTGTTTAAAACAAAATGCGTCAAATGCAAGGGCTTTGGGTCTAGTGTCTACTTAAGTAGGATTGTCATATTTCTCCCCATATACAAAAGTGCAAAGCCTGGAAGTCAAGGCTTGGGCATTCATCTAGATCACCTGTAATAATCCTGCTTATTTAAAAACATCCACTTGCAAACACGCACAGTGAAAGACAGTCTACAGGGTCTCCTATCTTTTGCTACCTTTCAATGCTTTCTTCAGCCCCACTTCTAAGCACTGGTATATAATTTCATAATTCTGTCTTTTGAAATGCATAATGATACTTCTATTTCTTGATTACATTTTGTTATATACCTTCCTGATCATCTGAATATTTATTTTCCATATAACAATATATCAACAAAACAGAGAGATGCTTGAGGTGGCTTCAGTGTTCGAGTTTGCTTGTTTTTCTTTTTTCCAGGTTTCCTTCAATTGTCCTAAACGACTAGCCTTGTATCATAAACACACATGATACTGCCACCAAGTCAGGTTTAGAAACTGATTGTCCAAACAGTAAAGCATTTAAACTCTCCATAAAAAGGTCTGGATGTACCGCTGCTGTTGCTGGTTTGGAAATGCTACTTCCCTGATCATCATCTCTGGCCAAAGTTCGGCAGGACACCAGGCAGACGAAGCCAGCTCCACCTTGTTGCTCTGTCAGCGGGCCAAAGATATTTTTTGTGTTAAGCTTTGCTGTGGAGAAGAAAACACTCTGTTGTGTCACCTACTGCTAAAGTTAGTGGGTGTGACCTATGGCACGATCCTTCACCACCTTCCCCAATTCACTGCACGCAACTGCACGTCTTCACAGCACACCGGCACATAGGACGGCCGGTACAGAATAAAAAGAGGAAAGGGATTTTGTGCATTAAAAAAAAAAAAAAACCCAACCTACTGCCGTCGAGTCAATTCCGACTTATAGCGACTCTACGCATAAAATTTTATTAATGCTTTTGATTTTAAGGTATTGCTTCTCTCAGGTAAGGCATAAAAAGGGACATGATCATGTTTAATCGTTAAAAGGAAAAGAGAAAATTACTTATAGAAATATAAGAAAATAATGAAGGAGCAGAGAAATCACTGAAAGCAGACGCTAGAGATCTATACAGTAAGAAAAGCTCTGGGGCGTGTCACGGCATGTTTGTATAGGCAATGCTTGCTGCTCTCCTTTTCCTCTTTAGACTCTAGATGCTGGCTTCATAAAGACATTTTTAAGGACAACAAAGACACAGCCAAGAGTACCACAGAGGTGTGAAGTTCTTCCTCTATCGGTTGGCACTATGCGGCAGCAAACCGTTTAAACAGTTAAATCTTGTTCTTTTTCCTTGTGTATGTAGTGTTTCACTGAAAGCTTTAAAAATAAAAAGTGATCATTCTATTCCTTCTTCCTGTCAAAATTCAGTAGTGACACGAGAGGGAAAAGATACTGGGAACATCCAGGTATTAACATACCGAGGATATCTATAATGGGATACTGGTGACACTGTACAGCGGGCAACCAAGTCTTCCAGCAGATTACCTTTCATGTGATGGATTTCACTGCCTATGACATTCCAGGTATTATTAGTTCTGTGGGGTGACATTTAACGTTAGCACAACACCATCTTGTCATACCTTCAAGTTGACAAATCCAATGTAGCAGTGAAATGCTTCCCCTGATAACAGACTAGATTCCTGACTTTAAGATGTGAGTTTAGAGAAGACAGAGCGCCTTTTGGCTTAGACATGCCTTGGCATCTCACACTGTTCACAACGAATGAAGGCAGAATGGTTGACAAAAGTATAGCAGTGCAATTCCACTGTGCTCCGTCATCATGTTCTGTGGCTTGATTCTTTGGTGTTTTGGTGGTGGACTATTGATCTCTGGGTTCTGGGGCCACCGAAAACACAAAAACCAAACCCGTTGCTATCGAGTCAATTCTGACTCATAGCAACACAGGGCCTACAAATTCAATATTGTAAAAATTACAAATACTGCTGGGATTAAAATGTGGTCCTTGGGCTTGAAAAAGATAGACTTCTTCGGTCAGGCAGTCAGTGTCAATCCTGCTGCATTTCTTCAAGTGAAGGTATTTGGGATATGGAATTTGATCTTTTCAGGCATCTTTGAGTTAGATTATTTTCCATTCCATTGATCTCAGTTTTTAGTTTACCCAGCTTTTTCTTTTGAATCTCAAGCTCTCTTTGAAGGCATTCCATTCTGGTCTTCTGGTGTACTTTTAAAGCTTGTGTGTAGGCAGCATCATCAGACCCCATACTCAACTTCCATGCTTCGCTTATTCTATTCACATGTGCTAAAGTGGGGTCCGTGAGGTGGTGAATATTCTCTGTTTCTACATAATGGTCGGGATGGTTGAGAAGATTTTTAGCTCAAAGGTAGGGGACACCATCCCTAGAAAAACCGCAGGGGGCTTATTGGGAGAAACTATGATTTTGAAAGTGTATTTTGCATTGGGCTGAGTGACCACCACTGGAGGAGAAGCTGCAGACTTGTTGCCTATTGCTCAACTTTTGGGACAGTAGTGATGAATAAAGGTGGGACTCATGCTCACTTGCCCAGATGTATTCCTGGAGGCAGCGGGTGTTCCAGAGTTTGTGGATCTGAAGAACTTGGGCTGATGCCATATGATCTGTTCACCTCATGCAGTGGCATTGGCTGAAATATATTAAAGACCTTGAGTTGACTATGAGACATAGTGGTGGTGCCCTACATTTCTCCTTAGGAAAAGCTGGTGTCTGATCTGGTGCAAGGGAGGAAATATGGCGCCCTTGAAAGAAGGGTGTCCCGCCTTCTGCCCACACTCCACTGAGATGCCCTGCTCCTGCCAGCCTGGCCCAGAAGTCCCTATGTCAAGACTCCATGGGGCCCTGAGCCTCTGCACTGTGGAGTAGGGGTGTCACCGGGGTCTGACTTGGACTCTGAGGAACAGAACAGAGCACAGACTGGGGTGTTACACTGGCAGCCACCAACTCTGGTCCCCTTGGCTCTCCCAGATTCTGCCAAAGCCACGCCAAGAGAAGATTCACACATTAATGAAGCAGGAGAGCTGGTGGGAGCCTCCGGGAAATCAAGCAGGAGCACAGTCCTTCCCCATTGAAGAGTGGCCATATTCTTGAAGAAAATCTGTCTCAGTTTGCACAGGGGCCAGGCCAGCTATGGAGAATCAAAACCAAAAAGCCAAAGAAACAGACAAACAAGACTCAGCCATGAATAGAAATTTCTTATGATATACGCTGCACTGTGGCGGAACCTCAAAATAACTATGCGGTGTGAGGAAAGCCAGGCAGAATACCAATTGAGGTGTTTCAACAAACTGATGCAGCGTTGGAAGTGCTCTCTTGTCTATGCCAAGAAATTTGGAAGACAGCTTCCTGGCCAACCAACTGGAAAGAGATCCATATTTGTGCCCATTGCGAAGAAAGTGATTCAACAGACTGTAGAAATTATGGAATAATATCATCGTTATCACACACAAGCAAAATTTTGCTGAAGATAATTTTAAAACAGTTGCAGCACTACATCGACAGAGAATTGCCAGAAATTCTAGCTGAATTCAGAAGAGGATGTGGAATGAAGGATATCATTGCTGATGTCAGATGGATCTTGGCTAAAAGCAGAGAATACCCGAAAGATGTTTACCTGTGTTTTATTGAGTATGAAAAGGCATTCGACTGTGTGGATCATAACAAATTATGGATAACATTGTGAAGAACTGGAATTTCATAACACTTAACTGTGTTCCTGAGGAACCTGTACATAGACCAAGAGACAGTTGTTTAAACAGAACAAGAGGATACTGTGTGGCTTACAATCAGGAATGTGTGCATCAGGGTTGTGTTTCTTCACCATACTTATTCAATCTGTGTACTGAGCAAATAATATGAGAAGCTGGACTCTATGAAGAAGAATGTGGCATCAGGATTGGAGGAAGACGCACTAGCAGCCTGTGATATGCAGAGTCGCAACCTTGCTTGCTGAAAGTGAAGAAGACTTGACACACTTCCTGATAAAGATTGAAGACCACAGCCTTCAGTATGGATTACACCTCAACATAAAGAAAACAAAAATCCTCACAACTGGGCCAATAAGCAACATCGTGATAAACGGAGGAAAGACTGAAGTTGTCAAGGACTTCATTTTACTTGGGTCTACAACCAATGCCCATGGAAGCAGCAGTCAAGAAATCAAACTTTGTATTGCATTGGGCAAATCTGCTGCAAAAGACCTCTTTAAAGTGTTAAAAAGATGTCACTTTGAGGACTAAGGTGTGCTCAACCCAAGCCATGGTATTTTCAATCACCTCATATTCATGCAAAAGCTGGACAATGAATAAGGAAGACCAAAGAATTGATGTCTTTGAATTATGGTGTTGTTGAAGAGTATTGACTATACCATGGACTGCCAGAAGCATGAGCAAATCTGTCTATGAAGAAGTAAAGCCAAAATGCTCCTTAGAAGCGAGGATGGTGAGTCTTTGTCTCACATACTTTGGACTTGTTATCAGGAGGATCAGTCCCTAGAGAAGGACGCCGTGCTTGGTAAAGTAGAGGGTCAGCAAAAAGGAGGAAGACCTTCAATGAGGTCAAATGACACAGTGGCTGCAACAATGGGCTCAAACACAACAATGATTGTGAGGATGGTGCAGGACCGGGCAGTGTTTCGTTCTGTTGTACATACGGTTGTATGAGTTGGAACTGCCTTGATGTCACCTAACAACAACAAGCTGCTTTTACAGAATGAGCCAGCTCCTTCTGTTGTACATTCTGAATAAAAGCAAGGATACTGTGCATATTCAGTATGTGCCAAGTAGTAATTATATTTCTACATCTCTAATAATAGTCACACATATCAAACATGCCGAAGAGCAGAGTTTAGTGTTTAACTCTTCCAAATAGACTTGAAACGAAAAAAAAAAAAAAAGAAAAATCGTAAATCACTTCACAAGTATTTTAATAAAGCCAAGAAAAGAATTATAGGATAATGATAACATCATACAGCGGAATTAGAAACAGGTGTTTCTGAGTGCCTCGCCACATCAATATTCCTGACACCACAAGCAATTGCACCTTTAACACCAATATTGTTTCTGAAAAGGTCCTCCTTGAATTAAAAATTCATCACACCCAGAATTCCTCTCTGGTGCCAACCAAAGCGCCAGACGGAAAGAAAGAGCAATTAGCACAGTGCCAGGTGCACGACACAAAGTTTGTTTGCTTTAATGGCACAAGTTAGATGTTATCATACTTGAGTTACAAATACACCAAGTAGACCTGAAATATAAAGCGTAACTGAAGGTATGCTCAAATGCAATAAAAACACAAAGCGTGTGGGCAGGCTAAGCTAGGATTTGGTTTCCAAGTCCAGGTACGTTGGAACCACAGGGCAAAATGGTATATTTGGGATAAGTAAACAACAGCAGCTAATAGGAAGTACACCCAGTTCCCATCTTACAAACAATTTGTGCCTCTAAACTAATTTATAAATTGCTTGAATTCACTCTGCACTTTTACACAGAAAGTATTGTAAACGATGGTTTAGGCCACTCATAACAGCCCCAGCCCATTTAACTTACAATGCAGCATTAGTTGTACCACAGAACTGCTAACTGCTAGTTAAGGTGTTGATGCTCCAAGTGCCATCCTCCATTATCTATCTCTTTGCTGTTGTTATTAAATTGTTATTAGCTGTCGTTAAATCAGCTCCGACTCATGGCGACCTATACACAACATAACAAAATGTTGCCTGGTCCTGCATCATACTCAGTCGCCAAAATGTTCGAGTACATTGTCGCAGCTTATGGAGGGTCTCCCACACTCTCGGTGACCCTCTCCTTCACCAAACGTGATGTCCTCCTGCAGCATTTGATGCCTTCTGAGGACGTGTCCAAAGCAAGCAGGTTGGATAATGTTCTGTTGTGATCCATAAGGTCTTCATTGGCTGATTTTCAGAAGTAGATCACCAGGCTTTTCTTCCTAGTCTGTCTTAGGCTGGAAGCTCACTGAAACCTGTCCACCACAGGTGACCCTGTTGGTGTTTGAAATACCAGAATAGCTTCCAGCATCATGGCAACAAACAAGCCACCCAGTACAACAAACTTACAGATGGAGGGTACAGCATTATCTACTCATCTTGAATCAAATATCCCAGCGGGGTGATCACAGCCACCTTCATTGGCTCAACCATCACCCATCAATGATCCCAAAATCTGTATCTAATTCCTACCACTGTTGAAAGCTCCATACCTATGTACTATCCCACTGGATATTTTCACCTGCAAGACTTGCGCACATTTTAAATTCACCACACTCCAAACTGAACTCATAATATCCCACTTTTCTCTCATTTCTTTATACTTAATTGTTTTCTTGTTCACTTGTTTCCCATGGTTAAAATTTTTGGGTCGTCTCACACCCCCACCGGTTTCATGACGTTGTGTATTTGAAGATGGTGTTTCTCTGCCTAGAATCATCCTCCCATCCCTTACACACATGCATACACACACACATACAAAACAACTCTTCATTCTTCAAGACCCAGCTCAAATGTCTCCCTTGCGGGGACTCCCTTCTCCCTTGATGCCACGCCCCCAGAAGGAGCAGAGCCAGTGCCCCCCAAACCCACTCTTTTAAATGTGCTCGCATAACGTGATTTGCTCTGATGCTGCACTTCCCTTATTGTAGTCTCATTATTTGTCACATATCTGTCTTTCCTACTATCAGCTCTTCCAAGCCAAGAACTGTTCTTACTCCTACCACTACCTCCCAGAGCCTAGCAAAGTCCCCAGACAAGAGAAATGGGCGGTATGGTTGTAGAGATGCTGGACTTGGAATCAGACCACCCAGGATGCAAGCCTTAATTTTCCTGAATACTCCTTTATCTATCTGGGGCATCTCTAAATTTTATAATTTAAAATTATATAAACCTCCACCTTCTATACACAGCATAAAACCCACTTTCTGTGAAAATAATTGTATTTTTTGGTTCTGTTGCTGGTTAATGACTTTAAATGAGAATTTCTTCATTAGCTCTCTAACGGGCTAAGGACAAGAAGATATAGTTTCTTTAATGGGGAGAGCCATGGAACGAATGTTTCAAGGGAATTTTTCTGTAATCCTGCAGTGTGAGTCACATCTTTAACCATTATCTCTAATTCTATACTCTTAACTGCTACTGGGCTATTTTTTCCTGCTTGTTTTTTATTTCAGTTGTGTGCTTCCTTTCAAATCAGGTCCTCAAAGAGAGAAAGAGGATAATTAAGCATGATATTTAAGCCATTTGGTTAATATTTCATTTTACAGAAGGAGAAATGATGGTTAAGGTGGTGAGGTTTTTCTCTTTTTTATAGCAACACCACATAAAACTTTGTATAGGACATTTCTAGAAAGCATTATTGGATCCCCACTCATTTTCACAGGATGCAGGGAGTAGCTGTCATTACTTTAGCAGAAAAAAATTTTTTTGAATTACCACCTGGAACCATTAATTATGAGTGCCAGGAAAAAAAAAAAAGTTTTTCCTTGTATTAATTTTAGACTGACTTCTATTTTATAAAGTCTATGCTATGATAGATATGAATTCTAGCAATTATTGTGGAAAATTCAGCTTGCCAGCAATAGATCCAAAGACAGCTGTGGTATTTGAGGCAGTAAACATGTGGGGTCCGAATGTTAAGTGGAAAAAAGCCTAATCTTGACTGATCAGTTAGGCTACTTAGAAAACCACATGAAGATATACCTAGTTTAATCGTTAAATAAATGATCTTAGCAGCAAGTGACCTCTGAGAAGCCTGTGGGCCCCCAGCCTGGGTTACATCATTCATCCTGAGCTTACTTCTATCACCCGAGCTTACATGCTCCTTCACACCAGGCAGCAACCATCTATGCTCTGCCTCTTCCATCAGACTGAGCTTCCTTGAGGGAAGGGACACGGCTCTTTTCATCTTTTACATGATGCTTAGTGTGGTGCCTGGCACAGAGCAAGCTCTCACTAAGTACTTAATGCATGAATATGTGAGAACATGATTAAAAGTTTTTAGAAGACAAAAATTCCAAAGCACTAGGGGAAATAAAGCAGGGCTGTTAATTTCACCATCACTCCTTGGCAATGGAAATACCTCTCATAAACAGAAACGGCTGTGTGTGCCTTATGGTAAAAAACAAACAAAACCCACAAAAACCAAACCCATTCCGTTGAGTTGATTCCAACTCATAGCAACTCTATAGGACTGAATAGAACAGCCCCATAGGGTTTCTAAGGAGCAGCTGGTGGATTCAAACTGCCCACCTTTGGATTAGCAGCTAAATGCTTAACCACTGCACCACCAGGGCTCCAGTCCCGTGGTAGTGGTCCAAAACAAAAAACCCATTAGTCGAGTAGATTCCAACTCATAGCAACTCTGTAAGACAGAGTAGAAATTCCCCACAGGGTTTCCGAGGCGGTAAACTTTATGGAAGCATACTACCACATCTCTCTCCATGGAGCAGCTGGTGAGTTCAAACTACCGACATTTCGGTTAGCAGCTGAGCACCTTAACTACTGCACCACCAGGGATCCTTGTGGTAGAGGTGAGGGTATAAATTACAAAGCCAGCCGTTTGGTTTCCTCTCTGCCAATGGTTTCCTTCCATATGACAAAAATTGCCCCCTGGGTCAGATCAGCTCAGTTGGCTAATCGGACCAGTGGCCCATGCGACAGTGACAATAATAAAGGACCTGTTACAGGTAAGGATTGACTGTTTTCTTCTGTAAACTACAACTTTTTTTTTTTTTCTGAATGTAAATGGTGTTTGTAGAAAACCTGACAACCATAAAAGAACAGAAAGAAAATACAAATCAACATCATCCTACTATTAACATTTTGGTGTTTTTATAGATTGATTTGTGTTCCTCAAAAACACGTGTTGTAAATTCTGGCCCCTATACCTGTGGTTATAATCCCATTTGGAAATGGGTTTTCTTTTTTATGATAAGAGGCCATATCAGTGTAGGGTATGTTTTAAACCAATCATCTTTGGGATATAAATAGATTAGGCTCAGAGAAGAAAGCAGACATGAGGGAAAATAGATGCCATGCCACATGATCACCAGGGATCCAAGGAATAGAAGCTGAAAAGAGATAAGAACCTTCCCCCAGAGCTAACAAAGACAGCAAGCCTCCCCTAGAGATAGCATCCTGAATTCGGATTTCTACTCCCCTAAACTATGAGAGAAGCCCTGGTGGCGCATTGGTTAAAAGCTCAGCTGCTAACCAAAAGATCGGCAGTTCAAATCCGCTAGCTGCTCCTTGGGAATCCTATGGGGCAGTTCTACCCTGTCATATAGGGTTGCTATGAGTCAGAACCAACTTGACGGCAATGGGTTTGGTTTTGGTTTAAAAGTATGAGAAAATACATTAAAGCCACTCACTTGTGATATTTCCATTATAACAGAACTAGGTGACTAAGACAGATGTTTCCTTTTTTTTAATGATTAATAACTTTTTACATAATTGAGATGAAATTTATCAGTTTCATGTCTTGTTTTTTCTACTTACATTGTACTGAAAGCATTTTCCATTACTAATTTTTTTTCAAAAACATCCTTTTTAATGGCTGCATAGTATTTTGTCTTATGGAATACCATACCATATTTTTTTACTATAATAAATAATGCTTCATGGAATCTTTTTACATAAATGTTTTTAGATTTTTAAATGGAAATATGGTATAATAAACTTATATGTATCCCTCACCCAGCTTCAATCTGTTTCCTCTCCTCTGGTCCAAATTATTTTGAAGCAAAATCCAGGCATCCTATCAGTTAATCTGTAACTTGTTTAGTGTATATCTGTAAAAGATACGGATACTCTTTTTTTAAAATCATCTATCAAGTCAGTTGTATAAATCTTTGACCACACCATGTTGTCGTTGTTGTTGTTAGGTGCCCTCAAGTCGGTTCTGACTCATAGCAACTGTATGTACAACTGAATGAAACACTGCCAGGTTCTGCGCCATCCTCACAATAGTTATGTTTGAGCCCATTGTTGCAGCCAGTGTGTCAATCCATCTCATTGAGGGTCCTCCTCTTTTTCACTGACCCTCTAATTTACCGTGCGTGATGTTCTTCTCCAGGGACTGGTCCCTGCTGATAACGTGTCCAAAGTACGTGAGATAAGTTTTGCCATCCTCACTTCCAAGGAGCGTCCCTTAGGATAGAGTCCAATATAATAAGTTTAAGGTAAAGGGGATGAAATGTTTGAAGGCTTTTGATAATTTTGCCGGATTGCTTTGCAGAAAGAACATGCACATTTATACTCCCAGGAGCAACACAAGAGCACTTCTTTCACTGCGCCCTAACCAGCACCCAATCATTTACTTGATTTTTCGAAATGCATGTAAAAGGTTTCTTCCATTGGTTTCAGGCTTTAAAAAACTTCTTCACCCAAAGGATGCTGGTGTGGTCTTTGGAGTCAGTCAGTCCTGGGCTGTATGACTTTATACAAGTTAGTCTCTGAACATCTGCGTCCCAATTCAGTAAATTTGGGGATAAAAACATACCTACTTCAGAGGCTTTTGGGGTGACTGGATGCAATAATGTTTATAAAGTGCTTAGCACAGTTCTGGCACATAATAACTGTTCAATAAATGTTATATTTCTATTAAACTAAAAGCTCCAAGAGATCATATCTATTGGTTTTTTGTTTTGGGTTTTTTTTTTTTTTTTTTTTTTGGTGTTTGCTTAGTGCCTGATGCATAGCTGGCACTCATTACTGAATGGATGAAAACATTGTTTTGATAGCTAAAAATTATATGTCATTTAAAGTATACTTTACTTTTTTTTTTTAAAGTGCTAGGTTTTTAGCCATTAGTATTCCCAATCTGTCATTTTAAATTTTATGTCCGTTGGTCATTCCGTAAGTTCACACCTAAGAGTTTCCTGGAGGAACAAAGCAACTATATTCGTAAGTATCTATCTATCTATCTATCTATCTGTATATATATTTGTGAGAGAGAGAAAAAGAGTCAGTCCCTGGGTGGCTCAAAGGGTTAAGCACTCAAGTATCAGTTGAAAGGTTGGTGGTTTGAACCCACCCAGAAGTGCCTTGGAAGACAGGCCTGGCAATCTGCTTCCAAAAGGTCACAGCCTTGAAAACCTTAAGAAGCAGTAATACTCTGTATACATGGGGTCACCAAGAATCGAAATTGACTCGATGGCAATGACAACATATATATATATATATATTTATATATGCTTTACATGGGAATATTTTTTTTACGTGGGAATATCTATATATATTCTTCTTTATGTTGTTTGGTACTTCTCAGGTTTTCTAGAATAGTACGTACTTTTTATAATCAGGAAAAAAACCCTTATAAATGTGATTTGGAAAAAACAACAAAAAAAGAAAAATGTCCTGTGGGAAATCACTATTAAATAGACTTTTAGCTTATGGGCACATTAAGTTTACTGATTCAATCCTGAAAATCCCAGCAGAAGCACATTTTCAGTCTATCATCTATTATAGATTTTGTCTAAACCGATTGGAAGCCATTTCATTTTCAATACTCACAAGCACTTGGCCAATGAGTCATTCATATTGACTACTCAGTGTTTAAATATGAATGCTGTCTGTTCTCATGGACTCCAGACTTTCTGGAGCTATGGAGGCTGGATGAACCCCCAAAACTACTGCCCCAAGATAATCTTTAAATCTTAAACCAGAAATAGCCCCTGAAGTCTTCTTTAAACCAAACAATAAGTTAGCTTATTTAATAAGGAATGTTTGCCTTGAACATAATACTCTTTCAAAGAGCTATCTATATGGGATCAGATTGACTAGAGCAACTCAAAATATTAGATAGGAGCTGAGGGGACAGTGAGTTCATGTTAATGGGGGAAGAACGACTTAGAAAAAGGGGACAAGAATGGTTGCACTGCAGAATGTAATCACTGTCACTGAATTATACATGTAGAAATTGCTGAATTGGTATATGTTCTACCGTGTATACTTTCAACAACAATAAAAATTCAAATAATAAAAAAAGAAGAATCCTGTAACCTATCTGAAATGTCTCTCTTCAAGGGAAGCTTCCTCCCGGTATCCACCTGCTAGGGCCACTCACCAACTTAGACACAACTCACCTTCTCCTTGGACTTTGCCTGTCTTTTCTGTATGGTCCCTGGGAAAACGTGCTTCAGGAATGGAGGTTTATGTTTTTAGTTGTAAGTCAGGACATGGCTCAGATAATGAGAGGCAGTGTGGTCCCATGGAAAGAATGAAAGTTGGATTAAGACAGAATTAGATTTTAATCTTAGCTCTAGCATTTATTAGCTTATGATCTTATTTTTAAGCTTTTTCCCTTACTATAAAGAAGGGTAAAAATACCTCTTTATAGTGCTGATAGGAGACTTAAATACTGTTATGAGAATTAAATAATAATACAGTAAAACCTGCAAAAGCCAGAACCTGTATAAGACAGAAGCTTGTCAGAGAAGGAAAACTAAAATATTTTCCACCGAGAGAGAGAGAGAAAAGTGGTAAGACTGCACCCTGTCAAAGGTGGAAAACTTTCAAGACCTGAAAAGTAAGGCAGTCCCATTGAGTTCCAGCTCTCACAGGTTTCACGGTAATAATCTGTCTATACCCCTGGACCTGACGTGGAGTTGTTTTAGCTGCTGTCGACTCACGCACAATGGAACAAAACGCTGCCCGGTCCTGGGCCCTCCCCATGATTGCTTGCAGATCAGACCATTGTGATCTGCAGAGTTTTCATTAGTCTAGAAGCTCTGATAAAACCTGTTAAGCGTCATAGCAACACTCAAGCCTCCACTGACAAGTGGTGGCTGTGCATGAGGCACGTTGGTCGGAAATCAAACCCTGGTCTCTTGCACGGAAGGGGAGAATTCTACCACCGAACCACCAACGTACCCAATAGTTTTTTCTCTTTCCTTTTCCCCCCGTTGTCTTTTCCTTGTTCTCTTTCATAGTATCTGTTGCATTTGATGGGAGGGGAGGATTCCTGAAGAATATAAGTTTCTTTGGTGCTAGATTTGTGGAGGGAAGGAAGCTCATGAGTGGAAATAAAGACGGGTTTGGGTAGTGAGGATCAGAAATGGAAGAAAGCCTGGATTGTGAATTTTTTAAACCTAGGCAAGGAAAGGCAATACATCCTTTAAAGAGGCTGGAGGAAGGGAAGGCAGGTGCGGTGGGGGTGGAAAACATTTATTACCCTGTCTTGATTAGGTTATGTCACAAGGGAGCAGAGGAACATTCAGCCAATAAATTGGGTTGATAACATTTCAGGTAGGAAACTGAAATAGTCTAGCAAAGACAGGTGACCTTTCTTAACTCACAGAGCAAGCTTTAGTTCTGGGAACAAAAATCAGTTTCTTTGGCTATCAAAGGAAATATCTAGTCAAGCCTGGGAACAAAAGCAAAGTTTAATTTAATCAACTGCAATTGACAATTGTTAGAATTATAACCAAACTAAAACTAGAAGGCTATTCTTGTTAAAACCTTGTATTAGGTCACATGCATTATACATAACTATAAAATTCATATGAAAATGCTAAGGGCTAAGAATTATCAAGACACTCTTATAGAAAACAAAGTAGGAAGACTTGTTCTTGTCGATAAAAAACTTAATAAGTTACAGTAATTGACATAGTGTTGTATTGGCCCAAGAATAAATAGACTAATGGAACAAAATAGAGTTCAGAAACAGATTTATGTATATATGGATTCTTAATTAATGACAAACATGGCTCTGAGAGCAGAGGAAAGGATGGTCATCTCAATAAATGGTGCTGCAGCATGTGCATTTCCACATGGAAGTGGAAGACGCACAGCTCCTGTCGTACACCATCCACAAAAATCAATTCCTGGCTCAACTGCAGAGATGAAAGTGAAAGGCAAAATAGATAAGCTTATGGAATACAACACAGAAGAATGTCTTCATGACCTTAGGGTAGGGAATGGTTTTCTCAAATAGGACACAAAATGATTAATCATAAAAGACCGATAAATTGAATTTCATTAAAATTAAGAATTTCTGTTCAATATGATACCAGTTACAGAATGAAAATGCAAGCCATAGATTAGCAGATTATTTTGTAATGCATATATCCAACAAAGGACTTGTATAAAAATATATATAAATAGCTCCTAGCTGCCTTGGTGGCACAGTGGTTAAAGCACTCAGCTGCAGCAGTTCGAACCCATCGGCTGCTCCAAAGGAGAAAGATGGGGCAGTTTGCTTCTGTAAAGATTTACAGCCTTGGAAACCCTATGAGGCAGTTCTACCCTGTTCTACAGGGTCGCTATGAGTTGGAATCAACTCCACAGCAGTCGGTTCTTTGTTTTTTAGAAATCAATAAAAATAGGCAAAAGATCTGAACAGACACATCACAAAAGAGGACAACAAAATGGCCAATAAACATCTAAGACAGTCTATAATATCATTAATCATCAGAGAAATGAAAATTAAAACCACAGTGAGGAACTATTATATACACACCAAAATGACTAAAATTAAAAAGACTGACAGTACCAAGTATTTCAAGGGTATGGAGCAACATGAACTCTCAGAAATTGTTGGTGACAATGTAAATCGGTATAAGCAATAAAAAAGCATAAGCTACACATCAGGCAGTCTCTGGGTTATGAACTTCCGAGTTAAGGACAACTTCTACTTGCCCTTTAAAGTTATATAAATTTGCCCTCACTTTGAAACAATTTAACCAACCCCTACTCCCAACAAAACAAATTCTTCATGACCATCACCTTCACTTGCTGTACTTACAGCTTTTAAATCATTGCAAAGGCCTCAAGCCTTTTCTTGCACTGCATTAAGGCTAAATAAGAATCATATGCACTGTTCTGACTTACCTACAAATTCAATTTAAAGACTTAAATATACAGGAACGGATCTCATTCATAACCCGGGGACTGCCTGTATTTACTGTAACACAGATATATCTCAGGCATAAAGTTATGTGAAAGAAGTTAACACAGGGAGCATACACTGTATAACTGTATTTATATGAAGTTCCCCCAGTTTACTCTGACACATATGCTGACTTGAGGACAACTGGAAAATGTGGTTAATTTATAAAGCCTGTCTGGGAAAAGCTGGATTTTCAGAGCTATGCAAGCTTTTTAACTTTAATAATATTGCACCAAAGTATAGAGAAAAAATTTCATGTTCCCTGTCAGCACTTCACCGATTTTTGATGTATTGCCAATGCAATCAGAAAAGAGAAAAAAATAGAGACATAAGAATCAAAAAGAAGTAAAAATATCTATACTGATGGATCACATAACACTACACCTGGAAAACCCTAGAGAAACAAAGACAAAACCAATTCAATCTATAAAAGAATTCAGCAAGGTAGCAGGATATAAAATTAAAATGCAAAAGTAACTAATTTTCTGTAAGGGCTGACTCAATAGGGGGAGAGCAAGTGGGAGAAGGGAGTAAGATGTATGTAAACCTACATGTGACAGACTGATTGGAATGGTAAATGTTCACTTGAAGCTTAATAAAAATTAAAAAAAAAAAAGTAACTAATTTTCATATATAAGAATAATAGCCAGTTAAAAGATATAATGGAAATTACAATAGCAACACGAAAGACAAAATACTTTGGAGTAAATGTTTTAAATGTTCAAAAATTCTGTGAGGAACACATTAAAACACTTCTGAAACACACAAAATAGACTTAAACAAATCTAAAAATATCTTGTATTGTTGGATAGGACATCTCAACAAATTGTGCTTCCTAGTTCATAAATTTAATGCAATTCCAATAAAAACACCAAGAAAGCTTCTTTGTCCCTGGAGCTAAAAAGTTGATACGTAAGTTCATGTGGAAAAACACAAAAGAATAGCTGGTAAAACACTGAGAAAGAAGAGCTATGATAGGTGACTAGCCCTATCAGATATTAAAACATACTACAAAGCCTCTATAATTAGACCTTGTGCTACCGGTGCATAAAAAGAGAGAGAGAGAGGATCTAATAGGAGTCCAGAAATAGACCCCACTATACATGAAAATTTAGTACATGTTAAACATGGTATCTCAAATCACTGGGGCAAAGATGAACTTTTTAATAAATGGTGTATGGACAACTGAATAGCCTTTTGGAAAAGATAAAATTAAATCCATCTATCTCAACCTTACACAAGAATAAACTCCAAATGGACCAGAGATCTCAATGTGAAGAAATGAAACTATAAAAGTGCAAGAAGAAAGCATGAGTATATTGTATATTCCTCTACAATCTGGGTTGTACAGGAATAGTTCCTATTATTTTGAGTCAAGATGTGACAGAGAGAAAAAGCCTAATAAATTTAACTACGTTAAAAAAAAAAAAAAACTATTGCATGGCAAAAAATACCATAAGCAAAATCAAAAGACAAATGAAAATAAAAAAATGAAATGATGAAAAAATATTTACAATGCATTACAAAGGATTAATATCCCTAATATTTAAAAAAAAAGAAAGAAACTTGAAATTGAGTGGGAAAAAGAAACAAAGATTCTAGAAAAATGGGCAAAATACATGAAGAGGTAACTCCCTAAAAAAAGATGTAAAAATGACCCTTAAAGATATTTTTGAAAGTTTAACTTCACTAATAAAGAGAGAAATGCAAATTAAAATTACACTGAACTACCATTTACCCAACACATCAGCAAAAAAATGCAAAAGCTTGACCACACATTCTGATGTGAGGCTACGGGGAAATAGGCACTTTCACATTGCTCATGGGAATACAAAATGTCACCACCTCTGGATGAGAATTTGGCAATATTTAACAAAACACATATGCATTTATCCTTTTAGCCACGAATCCCACTTCTAGGATTTTATCCTGAAGATACACTTAGAAAAATATGAAAATACAAACACACCAAGGCTATTCATTGTAGCATTTCCTAAATTCCCAAATACAGAATGGCTGAATAAACTTTGGTATGTAAACTCAATGAAGTACTGTGTAGCTTTTTAAAAATGAAGAATATTTCTATAAAATGATATGGAGTAACTTCTAGGAGATACTGTTGAAAAAAAAAAGAGAGAGTTTATGTAGCATGCCACCTTTTGTGGAAGAAAGTGTAAATGAAAAAAACAAAACAAATCTGCTTATTTTGGCAAAGAGAAATGCAGAACAGAAAAAGAAGAATGGAATTGGTTACCTGCAATAGGGGTGCGGGGGTCAAAGGGGTGGAAGGACAGAGAACAGAGGAACATTTCTTTGAGTACACATCTTGAATAGTTTAGACTTTTGGAAGCATGTTAATGTTCTTCACATTCAAAAAATAAAATTAAATCCTGGAGTAGATTGTAGACCAGAGGGGGGAATTTATGTGAGAAAATTATTGAGCTAATTGACAAAATTGGAATATGGGCTGTGAAGTATTAAATCTGTGTCAAATCTCCTGAAATTGGTAACTGTACTGTGTTTACGTAGGAGAACAGCCTTATTTTCAGGGAATACACACAGAACTATTAAGGGGTAAAGGAGTATGAGGTGGCAACCTACTCTCAAAAAAATGAGAAAAAAATTATATGACTTGACAACTAACAGCAAAAAAAAAAAAAAAAAGTGTGTGTATATACATGTTTGTATATAAACCAAAAAACCAAACCTACTGCCGTTGAGTCGATTCCAACTATAGCAGCCCTATAGGACAGAGTAGAACTGACCCATAGAGTTTCCAAGGAACGCCTGGTGGGTTTGAACTACTGACCTTTTGGTTAGCAGCTGTAGCACTTAACCTCTACACCACCAGGGTTTGCTGTTTGTATATAGATATATATATATAAAACCAAAAACCAAACTCATTGCCATGGAGTCAATTCCAATTCATAGCGACCCTATAGGACAGAGTAGAACTGCCCCATAGGGTTTCCAAGGAGTGGCTAGTGGATTCGAACTCCTAACCCCTGTACCACCAGGGTTCCATGGATATATACACACACACACATACACAAACACACACGTATATAGAAGGAGAGAAAAAAAAAGGAAAAGAGAATGACAAAATGTTAAAAATTGATGAATCTGAGTAAAGGGTAAAAAGCTCTGTATTATTTCAAATTTTCTGTAAATCTGATGTTATTTCAAAATTAAATGTTTTTAAAATGTGCTCTGGACTTAAAGCACTACTAAAAAACTCAGAAATCAGGATTGGAATAATAAATTATTGGGGCCTTGAGGTATGCCTATAATGGATTGATATCAATGTTTATTTATTTCCAATCTTAAATTTTTACGAAAAAACCAAGGCAAGGCATTTTCATGAATGTAAACTGAAGGCCTTCCTTTCACAAGCTGCGAGCCGTATCTCCAGGCTACCAAAGGACCAACAGAAATGCAGTTGTGCCTCTCATTTAGCAATGACTTTTTGCCTCTAGCAAAATTTGCTCAAATGCACTAATAGGTAGACTGGAGTTTATAAGCTTGTAGTGTGGCAAATACGGACTTTTAAATATAACAAACATGAAACCCTTGAAATTAAGCAGGCAGTGTGATCAAGGGTCCTTATGCACTGGTTTTGGGTGTCTGCATATGAGTCATCAGGACTGCACCTCAGCTCTGAGAGACAGAACAAAGCGTGGCCTGGTTCAGCCAGTCTAATAACCATTGTGCCTCGTTCAGCAAATCAATCATGAGCGTAATTGCCAGACAAGAGGCCCTTGAAAATCACTTTCCACTTCTGCCATCAAGGCACCATAGATTAAGTATTCTTCTACTTGACCCAAACTGAGCAATAACATTTAAATTACACATTGGAAACCAGTACGTTTTCTCTCAAAATGAACAATAATGGTTCAATAAAAAGCGGTTGACAAGGCAGATGTGGAAAACTCAGGATGTCAAGATAGGTACCAAGGTGAGTACGTACCTTGACATAAGGACTGAAAGATTTCGTTTATGATTTGGGATTCTAATTCAACAATTTCTTTCGGTTGTCGTACCAAGAATAATTGGAGAAATATGTATCAAATTTTTGACAGGTTATGTCTGGGGAGAAACGCACACTTTGTGATGCATATTTCAATGTCTGAATCTTGAACAGTAAATACGCATTGGTTTTATAACTTAAAAACAGCTAAAAATCAGATCTAGTGATCAGTCATGGTAAACATATACACGTGCACACATGGCAATACCAAGCTACGTGAACCAGCTTCAGAGAGATCAAACTAGGATACTAGTATTTTCACACCTTGCTAATGAACACTGAGTTCAAAAACATTAAAAGGAAACTAGGTAAGAAAATGAGGAAATCTGAACAGTTTTCATTCAAGAATACAGAAGCTCTTTGGACTCAAAAAATCAAATCTTTATTACATAAAACTTCCATAATTTTAATGGCAGTTAGTTTTAAAAAGCCACAAAATGCTATGGAATTAATGCTATGCATGTGACAGATGCAAAAAAAGGCTATCAGATTATTTCTTGGAAAAGTTATCTTTAAATGTAATATGTTTCAAAGAGAAAATGTTACATTGGGAGACTGTTTTTACTCAAATTTCCTTAATAAGGATTTTTCTGTTTATTAAGACATTAAACATTTTCTTCTTGAACTTTTGTAAGTCAAACCCATCAAACTGACAATTTCCCTATTAACATGCTGAGCTAGGTGAAATATGTAAAGCAATTTACATATAAGATTAGAAGGCTGATTTTGGTATTACTGCACGGATTTAGTATTACTGCATAGGTTTCAAATTTATTGCAAAACTACCCTTTCTTAATTTCAGATTTGCAGTTGCATCATCCTAACTGCATCTAATGGTGGAAGCACCTCCTTGTGGTACGAGGAAGGGCATCTAAATTACAGAAGTCAGGACTGGTTATCTAGAGGAGAGGAGGCAAGTACGCTAGCTGGACTTCTGGGCACTACAGCAGCTGCTAACTGAAAGGTCGGTGCTTCGAACCTACCAGCTGCTCCTCCGGAGAAAAGACCTGGCAATCTGCTCCGTAAAGATTACAGTCTAAGAAACCCTATAGGGTAGTTCTACTCTATCCTATGGGGTCACTTTGAGTTGAACTCGACAACAGTAATGTTCTACTTCTTGACCTGTATAGTAATAACAAGACTGCTCACTATACACAGTGAGTGCCAGAGCTCCATGGGACTGCCTTGTTTTTCTGGGTCTTGCAAATTTTCCGCCTTTGACAGGGTGCAGTCTTACCACTTCTATATCATCCATTTTAGTGGGGAATATTTTATCTTCCTTCTCTGACAGGTTTCTCTCTTACATAGGTTCCAGCTTTCACAGGTTTTACTGTAATTGTTAAACTGTATGTACACATATTTGTGTGTGTATATATATACATACACACATACACACACACATGTGTGTGTGTATATATATATATATACCACTCACCTGTCAGTTTGTTGTACTGTGGTGGCTTGCGTGTTGCTGTGATGCTGGAAGCTATGCCACCAATATTTCAAACACCAGCAAGGTCCATCTTGATGGACAGGTTTCAGTGGAGCTTCCAGACTAAGACAGCCTAGGAAGAATGACCTGGCAGTCTACTTCTGAAAAAACTGACAAGTGAAAACCTTATGAATATTAGTGAACATTGTCTGATGCAGTGCCAGGAGATGAGACCCTCAGGTTGAAAGGCACTCAAAATATGACAGGGAAGAGCTGCCTCCTCAAAGCAGAGTCAATCTTAATGATGTGGATGGAGTCAAGCTTTCCGGACTGTCACTTGATAAACAGAATATTTCAAAGGGTGGCTTGAGACAACCAAGTATTATAACGAAAGCTGCAAAGACCTGGAGTTAGAAAACCAAAAGGGAAGAACACACTCGGCATTTCCTAAGCTGAAAGAAAAATTTAAGCCTAGAAGTTGCAATTCTGAAGGATTCTATAGGCAAAATATTTAATGACGCAGAGAATATGAAAAGCACATGGAAGGAATACACAGCCACTACACCAAAAAGAATTGGTCGACATTCAACCATTTTAGGAGGTAGAATACGATCAAGAACTGATGCTATTAAAGAAAGAAGTCCAAGCTGCACTGAAGGCACTGGTGAAAAACAAGGCTCCAGGAACTGATGGAAAACCAACTGAGACGTTTCAACAAATGCAGCGCTGGAGGTGCTCACTCATCTATGTCAAGAAATTTGGAAGAAAGCTACTTGGCCAACCAACAGGAAGAGATCCATATTTGTGCCCATTTCAAAGAAAGGTGATCCGCTAGAAGGCGAAAATTACCGAACAATATCATTAATACCACACCCAAGTAACATTTAGCTCAAGGTAATTCAAAAACGGTTGCGGCAGCACATGGACCGAGAACTGCCAGAAATTCAAGCCAGATTCAGAAGAGGACATGGAAGGAGGGATATCATTGCTGACGTCAGATGGACCTTGGCTGAAAGCAGAGAACACGAGGAAGATATTTGCCTGTGTTTTATTAACTATGCAAAGCCATTCGATTGTGTGAATCATAACAAATTATGGATAACATTGTGAAGAATGGGAATTCCAGAACACTTCTGTTCACGAGGAACCTATACATAGACCAAGAGGCAGTCGTTCAAACAGAACAAGGGGATACTGCCTTGTTTAAAATCAGGAAAGGTGTGCGCCAGGGTTGTATCTTTCACCATACTTATTGCATGTGTATGCTGACCAAATAATCCAAGAGGCTAGATTATATGAAGAATGAGGCAACAGGACTGGAGAAAGACTCATTAACAACCTGTGATATGCAGATGACACAACCTTGCTTGCTAAAAGCAAAGAGGACTTGAAGCACTTACTACTGATGAAGATCAAAGACTACAGCGTTCAGTATGGATCAACTGAAAAGAAAAAAAAACAACCATTGCTGGTGACTTGATTCCAATTCACAGTGACTGTACAGGACAGAGCAGAACTGCCCCATAGGACTTCCAATGCTGTAAATATCGAGTGCTTTAACCACTGCACCAGCATGACACCTTCAGGATGGATTATACCTCAACATAAAGAAAAATCTTCACAACTAGACCAACAAGCAACATCATGATAGAGATAATACTGTGGTTGTCAAGGATTTCATTTTACTTGGATTCACAGTTAACACCCACGGAAGCAGCAGTCAAATCAAACAACAGATTGCATTGGGCAAATCCACTGCAAAAGACCTCATTAAAGTGTTAAAAAGCAAAAATGTCACTTTGAAGGACTAAGGTGTGTCTGACCCAAGTCATGGTATTTTCAATAGCATGATATGCAAAAGCTGGACAGTGAACATGGAAGACTGAAGAATTGACACACTTGAATTATGGTGTTGGCAAAGGATATTGAATATACCATGGACTGCCAGAAGAATGAACAAGTCTATCTTGGAAGCACAGCCAGAATGCTCCTTAGAAGCAAGGATGGCGAGAGTTTGTCTCATGCACTTTGGACATGTTATTACGAGGGACCAGTCCCTGGAGAAGAACATCACGCTTGGTCAGTCAAAGAGAAGACCCTCAATAAGGCTGATTGACACAACGGGTGCAACAATGGGCTCAAACGTAACGATTGTGAGAATGATGCAGGACTGGGCAGTGTTTTGTTCTGTTGTACACAGGGTCACTACAAGTTGGAACCAACTCGACAGCACCTAACGACAACATATATAAACCAAAAAAACCAAATTCGTTGCCATCGAGTTGATTCCGACTCATGGTGACCCTATAGGTCAGAGTAGAACTGTCCCCTAGAGTTTCCAAGGAGCGCCCGGTGGACTTGAACTACCAACCTCTTGGTTAGCAGCCATATCACTTAACCACTAAGCCACAAGGGTTTCCACAACAAACATAATCAAAAAACCCAAACCAGTTGCCGTCAAGTCAATTCCTACTCATAGCAACCCTGTAGCACAGAGCAGAACTGCCCCAAAGGGTTTCCAAAGAATGGCTGGTGGATTCGAACTACTGACCTTTTTGGTTAGCTGCCAATGTGTTAACCACCGTGCCACCAGGTATATATGTGTGTGTGTATATGTATATATGTAGATATATAAATATTTTACTGGCTTTTCTGTTTATATTTCACAATTCCTAAAGTTGAGAAAAAATTTTTTAAATGTACATGAATTAAAGGTTGCGTGTTTACATCCCTGAATTTTCTAAGCACCAGTAACATTTCCTAGAATTTTCCAGAACTACAATGCACTCTTAAACTTGTAAATGGACTATTGCATTTTTATGATAGGAAATAAAACACCAAAAAAGAGAGGAAAAAAAAATTCTTTGGTTAAGTGACAGGATTCCCTACAGACATTTTTCTCAGAATGTTTTCATCACTGCTGTCTCACAGTCTCCAAGATTATCTGCAGGTCTCTGGAATCATCTGAAAGACAACTACACACCCACACCAACATGTCTGAAAATTGTAAAAAGAATTAGATTTTGCTGCATCAGTACAGAATATCAGTTAAATATGCGGTATATTTAACTATGCAACAATAATTAATCAAAAGGTGTTTCTTTCACATTTTAATTATCTTATTTCCAGGGCTTGACACACACTGCTGTTGTTGTATCCCATGGGGTCAATTCCAACCCACAGCGGTCCTACAGGACAGAGTAGAATTGCCCCATAGGGTTTCCAAGGCTGTGAATCTTTATGGGAGCAGGTCACCAGGTCTTTTTTTCCCGTGGAAGGGTGAGTGGGTTCAAACCACCAACCTTCCCAGTAGCAGCCGAGCACTTTAACCACTGCGCCAGTACTATTCACAAAATGACTTGAATTAGCTGTAGAGATTTTCACCCTCTGTAACTGCCATGGAATCACTCTCCTTGGCAGCTAACTGCAGCACATTTAGCAGCTCTTTCATACTCTAGAGCAATTTTTAAAAAGGGAGAAAGCCTTATTAGGGTACTTTTGGGACATCTCCTCACTACCACCCTCACCAGCCATTACCTAACTGGCAGTGGAGAAGAGCTATTAGCTGACGCTGCCTATAGCTCAGTCTGACAGTCAGTGTGCCATGTGTTGGGACTGCCACCCCGTACCAGCTTCCACGCCATCATGGAAAACAACTACCACCCCTAACTGAATCTCTCCTTGGTTCAGGTACTGGGGACATTAGAGTTAAATTCCACTAATGATGTGGGTAGATCTGGCTGAGAATACTGCACAGGACAATGCCTTCTAGTGAGTTAATGCTATTGGCATTGGCTAAAATCATCCTTATACTCACGTGTAGAAACCCTGGTAGCATAGTGGTTAAGTGCTATGGCTGCTAACCAAAAGGTGGGCAGTTCAAATCCACCAGTCGCTCCTTGGAAACTTTGGGGGAAGTTCTACTCTGTCCTATAGGGTCGCTACGAGCTGGAATCGACTCAAAGGCAACGGGTTCAGGCATGAAAAATATTTTTTAAGAAACTCATTAGAATGTTTTATTACAAGTTTTGACTTAGGCCATTTCAAAGATGCTATAATATAGAGGCAGCTGCTATCCAAATGTTCTTTTATAATTTGACATATCTCAAGTATGACTATTCTGATAGTCATGAATGTTGCTGAGTCAACTGTTTCTGCCGAAGAAGAAATGTCAGGCTTCTGTACAGTCAAACCTACGCCTTCCTTAAGGAGTATTTAAATATAGCTACCTCATAAGATTAAAACAAAAAATATTCTCAGGGGCCTTTTTACATAGTAAGATTATTTAATTTAAATTTAAAGAGAAATTTTTTTTCCCCTTTAAAACAATTAAGAAAAAGGAAACTTAATATGGGCTACTTCACTAAGATTTCCAAAACTGCTCGTTCAGAGATGTTTTATATGAACCACTGGTAAGATAAAAATATCATTGAGAAATCTTGGCATTAATGTTCCACAGAAGTTATATTTGAATATTTTAATCTAATGAAACCATAATGTTCAACAGACTACTCTATCTCAAAAAAGTTCTTCAATATTTTCCAAAATGATATTTAAAAAAATTTTTTTAACCCTTTTCTTCTTAGAAACAGATAAAAAGAGAAGAATTATAAACGACAGAGAATAACAGAGAAAACTACTACCACTCAATGGGAACATAGCCTTTCAGCATCTTTGCTACAAGTGGAGTAACTCAAGGTACGTCTGACAGACTGTTCTTTTTTTTTTTTTGATATCCGAGACTTTTAATTGTATTACTCATCCCTCCCAAGGAGAGCTGAGATTTTTAGATAGGTGGCCTGCCATTGACTGCAGGTGATTATTACATGGTAATATCGATTACCCTTTTTTCTATTATTCATAACCTTAGACTAAGATTTTAAATCATACTAACTAATATGTTCTCATAATTTTTGAACATCCTTTTTTAAAATAATTTTTATTGTGCTTCCAGTGAAAGTTTACAAATCGAGTCAGTCTCTCACATAAAAACTTACATACACCTTGCTACATCAGACTGTTCTATTTTTAATACAAACTTACATCTTATTTTTGAAGTACAAGGTACATCTCATCATCCAAAATCTCAGAAGCTGATACTGTAACAAGCATTAGAAAAAGAAAACATACTTAGCAACAAACAGCTTAGGTGCTATTTCACATATATTTTTTTACCTACAGGAAATTCAGAATCTCTAAAGAAGTTAAATTTTATAAGCTGTTTTCCTCAAATTTGGTTAAATGTAACCACATTAAAATACTGGCATAGTCTTTGATCATGAAGCAGAAATGTTTAATGGTAGATTTACTTTCTCCTTCACTCAAGAATGATATTTAAGCAAAGCTCTTCATAAGTAAGATGAACACTAATACATGTCAGGAAAATAACATTCTAAATTTTACAGGAGCATCCCCAGGTTATATTAACAACCATATTAAAAATAAGGAGGAAAAAAGCTATTATGTTCTTGAGCTGAGAAGTTTCTCAAATAATGGAATCATGTTCAGGAAATACTATTCAAAAATATAGTTAAGTTCTTATACATCACTTCTCTGTTAAGCAAGCTTCTTTTGAATTCTTCAGTCAAGAGCAACACTTAAAAAAAAAGGAGCTATCTGACAACTATTCCTAAGAAAATTCTTCAGCTGTAAACTCTTGCTTGCAACATTTCAATTCTTCCTGAATTCTGAACATTTCTAAGTGACATTAAAATTATTATCTTCTGGTTCTTCTTAAAGAATTAATGTTCATAAAAGGGTCATCATCATCATCCTGCAATGACATAAAAATGCAATGTTAGTGATCATTCCTGTACTTCATTAAGACAGAAGTTTTTATGGGCAAAACAAGAGTCATTTTCTCCTTTCATGGGGGGGGGGTGGGCGGAGAGAACACATTTTTCTATGTCCTTTAAAAATGTGAATAGCTTGTCTATATGTTATCTTCTCTCTTCCTTCCTTTCTTAATAGCTACTTCAGTGTTGAAACAAGTAAGTCCAATTAAATTCTCAGTGCACATAAATAAACCTCTAGGGGATAGGGATGAAGAAGTGAAGCGCAGGACATTTTAAGGGCAGTAAGACTATTCAACGGCAGCGGGGTTTTTTAAGACTATTCTGCCGGATACTGTCATGGTGGATCTATGATGTTACGCATCTGTCAAAACCCACAGGACTGCACAGCACGAAGAACAACTCTAAAGTAAAGCACGGACTTTAATCAATATTGGTTCATCGACTGTAACAAGTGCAAGACATTAAAATAATAGGAGGAACTGCATGCAGGTGGGAGGCGGTATAGGAAACTCTGTACTTGCTGTACGATTGTTCTATAATCCTAATACTACTCTAAAATATAAAGTGCATTAAAAAAAAGTTTTAAACAAGAAAAAGAATTATCCTGTTCTCTCTTTCTGTGTATACCTACACTACATATACACATTTCTTTCAATTATTAACCTTCGTAAAGGCAAATCAGTATGGGTGAGCCAGAAAAATTATTACTCCTCAAATCATTACTATTTGTTTTTTCAATAGGTTTTGTCCCACTTATATTTTATTACTGGTATATCTGCTGCTCTGGACAATTCAGAGCCAAGAAAATAATGAAGCCACATGGAGAAGCTCTAACTCAGAAAGAGGTGTAATTCTTGTTTCGCTATTACCCATTCAATGCTAGAAATAGCTAGCTACTCCCGGATTGATGCAAGAAAAAACCGAGCAAAGCAATCTTTCAAACATTTTTTGGGAAAAGCTGATGAAGTATTTCGGTTTCAAAGCTTTCTCATGCTGCTGAGCTTCAGATTATATGCAAAGTCAAAATAAACAGGAATACTGGATATTATTTAGGAACTTAACTAAACAGAATAAAAACTAACAAATCTTAGATAAGCCAAGTTATATATTTGATGTGGATACTGTAAAATTGATTCTTATGTATTCTATAAATACTCAAAAGAGAAAAGCTAACTTTTTACAAATTTTTGTTTTATTTTTAAGACATTAATAAAAAGCGATAATTATTTGGTGTCATTTGGATTCACTGGTGGTATTACCACATTGAAATGTTGCCTACAGTAGTTATCTCTGGTGAGAAATGCATGCCTTGAGATACAGAAATCCACTCTCATCTACTGATTTATTCTCTGCTGTCAAACACAGAAATTGCTAATAAACCAGAGATAAACACAAAACGAAATAGAGAATGTGCTAGTAGTTCTTCTTTGCAGTTAACATGAACCAGCTTACGGTTTTAGCTCTGACATGTAACCATGTGCTTATTTAGATGCTTTGAACTTAACAAACAAGTCAGCAATGGCTGACCTCCCTCTCATGGGCAACATGTTATTAGATGGGTAGATTGAGCTTTCCCTGCCATTTTTCTCTGCTGCCTGCGTTTGGGTTGAGTCCTCTCCTCAAGCTGCTTCAAAACCACAGCTGGGATACAGCGAACAAGATAGAAACAGATGAAGTTCCAAATCTGGGAAGTTCCCAAAAACTTGGGGAGGCCTCTCAAATGGCAGCCATGGAAGTGAGGCAAAGGCCGGTATCATTTGGTCATGTATCTTTAATTCAACTTAATTGAAAAACAAATGAATAAAGGCAAGAGGCAAGTATTTCTTCCTATTCCTTCTCATTCAAGTTAGAAGAGATTTTTTGGTTTTCTGGTTCAGGCACCATATTGAATTTAAGGTCCTTCCATACGACCTCCCAGGTAGTATCTCAGTTAACGCCTACAGACTTCTGTGACATAAAAATCACGGCCACGTATCACCTTGTACAAGATACATGGAGAGCACAAAGTGGGCACTTAATAAATAATCTCTTAAAACAATATTAAAAGCTTCTGGAATATCATCATGATCATAAGCATTTTTCCAGAGACAAATGACAAAAGCTGGCAAAAACTATTCTGATCTTACTGTTAACTGGGCAAATTAGTAAGAGCTGAGTAACAACCATATTTCAAATATTCACAAATATGAAAATATCTGAAAAAATTACATTTATGGACGCTTAACAGATGTTACTTATTGACTACAGTTCAAAACAATATTGTCAGTGAAATTAAGCAGCAGTGCCTATTTACATTTTAAAAACAGTTAAAAATTAACATTTAACAATATGACTTTATTACCTCATCTGATTCAAAATCGACCCCTTTAGCTATCTGGACCTGGGACACGCGTTTGCTGGATGATACGCCTGGCCTCCTGAGGCAAAAACATGGAAAACAAAGAAAATGAACCATGGAATTTATCAAAAGTGCCTACTACAGAATTTATCAAATTTAGCTAAGTTTTTCAATCTAGTGGCAGTCATGAATAAAAATAACTAATACAATTCGTTTCAACCAATCTGAGAGGCAGTAGGACTTAATGGTTAGGAAAAGGATTCCGGGGCTGAGATCTGAATTCCAGTTTTGCCATTTACTAGCTGTGTGGCCTTGGACAAGCTACTTAATCTCTCTGTGCCTCAATTTTCTCATCTGTAGAGGGTAACAATAGTACCTACCTCATCAAAAAAAAAAACAAAAAACCAAACTCGTTGCATTGGTCAATTCCAACTCATAGCGACCCCACCTCACTGGTTTTTTTTAAAGATTAAATGTGTTAATATACTTAAATATGTGATACAGTACCTAGTACATTTATTATTATAGTTCTTAGATGTATTAAAATGTATCTACCACATCCCCCACTTCTGAAAACTGTGACATTAAAATATTTTTTATTCAAACCTCAGTTACGTTTCTGTAATAGGATAAAAGGATCTTAGGAAAGGCTCACCACTCTCCAGAGTTGCCTCACTGCTTGTATTACCTGTGTTCAATCCAATTTAAACAGCAAATACTTAGAGTGTTTATTCCTTGCCAGGTACTATGATAAAAATCAGTGAACAAGAAAATCATGATTCCTACCCTTACGAAGCTTAACTATGGTAATGGAACTCTTATACCTATACATGTTTTTATTAATAAAGAGTTGTAAATCATTTTAGATCAGGAGCCAGCAAACTATGTTCCCTGGGTTAGATCCAGTCTATTTTATTACCACTTGTAAGCTAACTGATGTTTTTCACCTTTTGAAATGGTTACATTTTAAATGGCTATACAGGGACTACTAACAGCCTTCATTTGATTTTGCCTCTTGGTCCACAGAATCTAAAATGTTAACTATTCAGCCCTTTAAGAAAGTTTGCCAACTTCTGTCTTAAATGATAGAAAGACAGAGCAGTGTTTGTGAAATCCCAACCAAAAATTTTAACTTGCTCTGGGATGTTATTATACCAAAAGAAATACGTCCGAAGGTCTTGTCAGGCAAATAAGCGTAAAGGGGTGAAGAGTAAAGGGGGTCTAGGAGCCCTGGTGGTGCAGTGGTTAAAGCACTCAGCTGCTCATCCAAAGGTTGGTGGTTTGAACCCACCAGCCACTCTGTGGCAGAAAGAAGTGGCGGTCTGCTTCCTTAAAATTTACAGCTTTGGAAACCCTATGGGACAGCTCTACTCTGTCCAACAGGGTCAGTATGAGTCAGAATTGACTGGACAGCAGTGGGTTGAGGGGATGAGGGGGTAAAGGGAACCTTATGTCAGAGAGCAACAGAAAAATCCACAGGTCCTTATGCACAAAAGTAAAGGACAAGAGGATTTGATGAGCAAATCTGAAAAGCAACAAGGCTTCTGAGATAGAGGACTGTGAATTTATCAATGGATCCATCTGGGGGAGTCCCAATCTCTTGTATCTGACCTAAGCAAAGAATTGGTCAGGTGTTGACTTGTTTCCACCTGTGACAGAAAGAGGCAGGCCATCAAGAGAAGAAGCCACAGTGCCAAAGTTGGCAAGTTAGGTTGCTGTGCTGTTGTTGGGGCTGGGGAAGAGCAAGGGGAGGCAGCTGAGACTTGTAGAAAAAAATACCCACTGGGATCTGACCCTGCTTTCTGATGTTTTCTCAGGAAAATAACCAATGGGGCCCAGAAACACACCAAGCACCTATGGTGGGCCCTGGCTTCTTTAATCATGGCAACAGCCATAATCTGGTTCATAACAATACTATGAGGTAAATACTATTATCTCCATTTAAAAAATAAGGGTGCTGAGGCCCAGAGGAATCAAATAACTTGCCTAAGGTCCATCTCTAGTAAGTGGCAGAGCTTAAATGCTATAAATTATAAGTGAAAAAACCATAAGCACTGTGTCACCATTAAATAATTCTGTAAAAACAGTGTAAATTATTGTCATCCAGTTAGTCATCAGAAACACAAATCTGCCAAGGCTGATTTCAGATTTGTTTCCCAAACGTCAATTTCTAAATGTTGTTGTTGTTAGGTGCCATTGAGTTGGTACCGACTCCTAGCAACCCTATGTACTACAGAACGTAACACTGCCCGGTCCTCCACCATGCTCACAATCGTTGTTATGCTTAAGTCCATTGTTGCAGCCACTGTGTCAGTCCATCTCGTTGAGCGTCTTCCTCTTTTCGGCTGACCCTGTACTCTGCCAAGCACGATGTCCTTCTCCAAGGACTGATCCCTCCTGATAACATGTTCAAAATATGTGAGATGCAGTCTCGCCATCTTTGCTTTTAAGGAGCATTCTGGTTGTACTTCTTCCAAGACAGATTTGTTCGTTCTTTTGGCAATTCAATATTCTTTACCAACACCACAATTCAAAGGTGTCAATTCTTCAGTCTTCCTTATTCATTGTCCAGCTTTCGCGTGTATAAGATGCGAACGAAAATACGATGGCTTGGGTCGGGCGCACCTTAGTCTTCAAGGTGACATCTTTGTCCAACGCAATGCATCTCTTGATTTCTTGACTGCTGCTTCCGTAGGTGTTGATTGTGAATCCAAGTAAAATGAAATCCTTGACAACTTCAATCTTTTCTCTGTTTATCATGATAATGCTTATCAGTCCAGTTGTGAGAATTTCTGTTTTCTTTATGTTGAGGTGTAATCCATACTGAAGGCTGTGGTCTTTGATCTTCATCAGTAAGTGCTTTAGATCCTCTTCACTTTCAGCAAGCAAGGTTGAGTCATCTGCATAACACAGGCTGTTAATGAGTCTTCCTCCAATCCTGATACCCCATTCTTCTTCATATAGTCCAGCTTCTCAGATTATCTGCTCGGCACACAGATTGAATAGGTATGGCGAAGGATACAACCCTGATACACACCTTTCCTGACTTTATACCACACAGTATCCTCTTGTTCTGTTCAAACAACTGCCTCTCGATCTATGTACAAATTCCTCATGAACACAATTACATGTTCTAGAATTCCCATCCTTCGCAATGTTATCCATAATCTGTTATGACCCACACAGTCGAATGCCTTTGCATAGTCAATAAAACACAGGGAAACATCTTTCTGGTATTCTCTGCTTTCAGCCAGGATCCATCTGACATCAGCAATGATATCCCTGGTTCCATGTCCTCTTCTGAACTTCTAAATAGCCTCTCATACTTTAAATGATTTTTACTACTTGCACATGGCTTAAGAACTTCATCTATTATCTTAAGAAGCAGCAGCAGGGATGAATTCTGGAACAGAATGCCTGGCTTGTGTAACTTTAAGGTAAGTTACTTAGACTAATTGTGCTTCACTTTCTTCGTACGTACAATGGGGATAATAAAGTCGTAACTATATCTACTTCCTGAGGTGGTTATGGGCATCAAATGAGCTCACAGCAGCACCTGACACATAGGAAGTGCTGGACAATTGCCATTTATTATTCTTGTTACTTCATAACTGAGAAATCAACACATACTTTGCCTACTGAAAAACAGACAGTTCAAAAGGGTAGCAAAATCAAGATTTTTTTCTTTGATGCCTTTAGACATATGTTAACATGCCAAACTATTACTTTCATTAGTTCCAATGATGAAAAAAAATTGTTGCTGTTGCCTGCCATCGAGGCTGCCATGAAGTCGGCCCCTGACTCATGGGACCCCCGTGCACAATGGAACGAAATGCCGCCTGGTCCTGTGCCATCCCCATGATTGGCTGCCTATCAGACCGCTGTGATCCGTAGCATTTTCACTGGCTTATTTCTTGAAGTATCGTATTTTTACACATATAATGCACGCCTTCTACATCTGTTTGCCAACCACGTCCACCCCCCTCCACTGAAAGGTATTTTTGTGAGGGCACTATGCTAATTTTTTTTTTACACCAACATGTAAAAGAAATCGACATGGTGGCACTTATGAAAAGTTGGGTGTGGTTGGCAAACAAATGAAAAAAGTGCAGGTTATTTGCATAAAAACTACAGTACATCACCAAGCCTTTCTTCCTAGTTCACCTCAGTCTGGAAGCTCCACTGAACCCTGTTCGGCATGATTGCAATAAGCAAGTCTTCACTGACAGGTGAGCAGTGCCTGCCCATGATATCCTGCATACTGTTGACAGTGAGTGGATTCCCACTCCTAACGACCCGATAGGACAGAGCAGAACTGCTCTGCCAGTTGCCAAGGAGCACTTGGTGGACTGGAACTGCCGAGCTTTCGGTCAGGAGCTGTAGCGCTTAACCACTATGCCACCAGGGTTTCCAGCACGGAAGGTGAGAATTCTGCCACTGAACAACCAGTAAAAAAATAAGGCCCCCATATTAGCGAAACTTCCCCATTCTGCTCAACTACTGGTCCACTACTGAAAAAAAAACAAACTAACAAAAAAACAGAAAGCTGGGCCTGATCATATGTGTGTGTTTTAATTTACAAAGGCAGGAACAACCAAACAAGTATTCTCAAAGAGATTCCTCCTTCAATGCCTGAGATATCCCAATATTCTTCTAGGAAATCTTTTCCCAAAGTGAATTTCAGGTGGGTTTCCATCAACTGGAACCAAAGGAGTCCCGTTTAATACACATAACTCAGCTTAAGGAATTCAAGTAAACCTTTGTAGGAGCTAAAAGAACTCCCTTAACTGCCTACGCCACAAATACATGAACCAACCTGAACTATGCCAATCTGGTATTTTTTATTCCTTCTACAAAGGCCAGAACTTATTTCTTCAACTCTATACACATCTGAATTTTCCTCATGTCTCTCTTGTTGCTTCTCTTCTGCTTTACCTAAGCACTAAAAGCTGAAATCCCAGGATTAGAACATCCGCTCTCATCGCTTTCAATTTTTCTCTTCCAAGGTGATCCCACCCATTTCAATGGCTTTAAATACCATCTATACACTGTTGATAAGTAATTTAGGTACTAGTCCAAACCTCTCATCTGAGTTCTGGAATCATGTATCCAACTGCCCATTATGGAAATATCTCCTCCTGAAAATTTCATAGGCATCTCAAACTTTACATGTTTAAAGTCTGAGCTTTGATTCCCTTTGTCCCCTTCAAAAATCTGCTTCTTTCTTCTTTTTTTTGCCCTTGAGCACTACCTAACTGCTCAAGCAGGTAACCTGGAAATTAATCATGGTTCCTCACTCTCCCTCACTCCAAACATTCCATCTACCCCAAGTTCTGCCATGACTACTTTCAAAAATGTACTTCCTGAAACCATCTATTCTCTCCGTTTCCGCCATCCCACCCTGGTGCAAGCCTCCATCATTTCTCTTACCTGGACTATCTACAATAATCTCCTTTCTGGTCAGCCTGTTTCAACTCTTGTCCTCCCACATCCATAAGGATCCTTTATAAATGTGAATCAGATCATGTACTCCTCTCTTGAAATCCTTCACTGACTTCCCACTGCATTTATAATAAAGTCCAAAACCCTTACCATGCTCACTTGTTCCTGCTTATGATTTACCCCCGACTCTCCTCTCCAACTTCATCTCATACCACCTCTCTTTCCACCACGCTTTAGCCATATTAGTTAGCTCCTCGATCACACTGAGCTTGCTTCTTGCCCAGGAGTCTTTTCATATGCTTTTCCCTCTGCTTTTTGCAAGGCCAAGTCTCCCTTATTCTGAAACTTTCAGCTTAAGTGTAACCTCCTCACAGGCTTTCCCTGATCAAGTACATACCTACTCCTGCTGACATTACTCTTTTTTATTGCACCTTGTTCATTTCCATCAAAGCATTCTTACACATCTGTTGATCATCAGCTCAAATGTCAGCTTCTTTGTGAAATCTGCGATGACCTTTCCCAGAAAGGCATTGGCACTTGTTAGACTTCACTGAATCAGCTGCTGTCGAGACGGTCTGATTCTGACCTATGGCAACTCCACGTGTGTCAGAGTAGCACTGAGCTCCACAGGATTTTTAATGGCTGATTTTCAGAAGCAGATTGCCAGGCCTTTCCTCTGAGGTGCCTCTGAGTATATCTGAACTTCAATTATTTGTACCACCCCAGGACTACAAAGGTTTTATTGTACTTGAATAAAGCATTTATCTTGGTAGAATATAGTGCCCTGTAATTAGCATACCAGTAAAGTGTAAATTCCTTGAAGGGAGGGACATTTCTTTCATCTTTCTATATCCCTAGCACCTAAGAAAAAAAAAAAGCACCTAGCATAATATTAAACTGAATAAGTATGTGGATGTGGAACTACATTTACCAGTTTTTCAAACACAGGCTCTTAGTTCACATAAAAAGTATATTCTTGATGGGGTCAGTATCACCCCAGGAATGAAAATTGGTTCCTGGGAGAGGTGGAAAATCTTAGATATCAAAATGGTTTTTGGATTCCCAAGTGCATCTCTACTTGATAAAAATCTCATTATTTAGTATATAATGTCTTTCATAAGGGAGAAATTAAATTTATCTTATTTTAATTAATTTAATCAAATTTTACTTTTCTCCTTACATATTGAAGAAAGATTGAGCTCATAAACAAATGTTTGAGATAATGGTCTAACTGGGACTAGCGGGATTCTGGAGGTCATGGTCGCCAGGCCCTTTGTTAGCTCAAAACTGGGACCATTCTCGAAGCCAACTCTTCAGACAGGTGTTGGAGTGGACTATCAGACAGAAAATGATACTGGTGAGGAGTGAGCTTCTTGGCTCAAGTAGACACATGAAACTATATGGGCAGCTTCTGTCTGGAGTCAAGATGAGAAGGCAGACGGGGACAGAAGCTGGCTGAATGGACACAAGGAATACAGGGGGGAGAGAAGTGTGCTGTCTCATAGCAAGGTGTATATAAGTTTTGTATGAGACATTGACTTGATTTGTAAGCTTTCACTTAAAGCACAATTAAAAAAAAAATGTTTGAGAAATATCAACATAAAATTTTTTCTTCAAACTCCCCCGTATTTCTAAAACTCTTGCTCATGTCATTGCTCTCAGCTAGGATCATCAGTTCTCTATCAAGAAAATCACTGGGTAATAAAGACAAAAGGAAACAAACTATAGGTTACTTAAATTTTCAATAAAAACACTTATAATAATGCTGTATCGACTCTACAGAATAGTTCTTGGTCTTTTTTTTTTTTTTTGGTATATTTCTCCACATACTTTATTTGTTGAAAAGAAATCTGTTAAATTTCTATGGCATAGAAAAATGTATAGGTGTAGAATTCTGGATCATTTTTCAAGTTCTCAGATGTTTCTTTTTGCAGTAAAACACTGTCCTACCTTTGATCTGTTTTTGACGAGGTGGGAAAAATGTCGTCTTCCTCATCTGACTGCTCCACTTCAATCACCTGAGGGAAAAGACAAAACAGGAGTTTTTGTGGGAATGGAACCATCTCAGTAAAAATGGATCTTAAGGTGTTTTTTAAAAAAACATACAAAAAGGCCATAAGGAGGCAGAAGCCATGTAAGCAGCAACCTCCAGAACCAAAGCCCAGCCCTGCCCTCCCCCAGTGTCGTCTTCATTCACAACGGGTCTTCTGATCTATAGCTCTGGGCGCGCTTCCCTCCTGGCCATCACAGCAGCCCAGGTGTCTAAAGCGACATCCAGCTAGATCGGTAAACGGCTCCCTAAGCTCATGTGCTGACAGTGCCCGCTGCTTTTCTTCTTGGATCCTGATGTGAAGCTAGACCACCAACGTTCAGCGTCCAATTTTAAATGAGGTAAAGACCACATTGGAAGTGCTGTATATTTGTATTTCTGTTACATCTGTCCCTGTTAAATGCCATTTTTTAGTTTTAAGTCCAAATGAAGATATTTGATTCTATCATTCAAATCCTAGCTATTCCTCTACGTTTTTGTTATCCTGATGTTTGCTAAACATATCAGCTATGTCTTCATCTATGGAGAAAAAGCGCAGATAAGGATGAATTCAAGGAGAGAATACTGGAAAAGAACACCCAAGGACTCCCCTCCAGGCTGAAAGATTAAGCAAGTCATTAAGTGCAATTGTTCAAGCAGCTATGAATCCAGACAATATTTCTGTATCTTGTGCATAAATTATAAGGAGATTGTCTTGTGTGCCTTGAAGGAATCAAATGCATTCAACATCCTCCTGATTTACCACTGTGCAATCTCAATCAAAAAATGTAAAGAAAAAGTCGGTTTGGCATGACTTGGCTCTTTTTGAACTCATATTCTTGCCTTATGATAGAAAAATGCACACATGATAATAAATTTATTTTCAGATATGTTCATCTTGAAGCAATAGCTAGGCAATAGTTGACTGCAAATAATTAAATGGAGCTAAGGATAAAAGTATTATTTTTTTATAAAAAAGGGTAAAAGTTACCACTGGTATACTCAATATAAGCAGATAACAGCCAGATTTTAAAAAAAGGAGGAAAAAGATAATGTTAAGAGAGAGAAAAGAGCAAGACTAGAATCAGGACAGGGAAGATTTCAACGTATCTGTTGATCACCAGCAGTCAGTTGTGCCAAAAGCTTAAGAGATCTAGAAGCAATGAAATACGAGAAAAGGCTACTGGGGGAGTATAATACAGAGCAGTGGTTCCCAACTGGGAGCCATTTTATATCCCCCTCTACTCTGGGGGCATTTGGCAAGATCTAGAGACTTTTTTGATTGTCATGACTAGGGGAAGGGTTGCTATTGGCATCCAGTGGGCAGAGGCCAAGGATGCTGCTTAACATCCTACAACGCATAAGACTGGCCCCACAACAAAGAACTGTCCGATCCAAAATGTCAATAGAGCTGCTGTTGAGAAACCCTGATCAAGATGGAAGAGTATTGGCTCCGGAGTTAAAATACGTGGCTTTTGAGAGGGAGGTAATAGGAGAGACAAGCCCACACTGGACTCTTCTTGGAATTCAAAAGTAGAGCAAAAGGCTCTTAAATGAAGGCTCTAACATAAATCTATAGTGAAGAACACAGAGGTCCTTAGATTCTTACTCTTAAATGCGTCTCAATTATCAGCTATTTGGACACAAGCCAGAGTATTATGAGAGCGTAAGTGGCGAGAGGAACTCAGATATAAGTAAAACCTCTATATGCACTGAGCTCACCTTCAATATTAGCATGCCATGCATCGGTCCTCTTCGTTCAACACTGTTATCCATAAAAATACACATATATTTACGGATTTCCAATCATAAGACCCATTATTTAAAATAAAACAAAAATAAAAGCACAAATTCTAGAAGCTCTCAGGTCTAAATGATGAACAAGCTTCTCTCCAGCTTTAATATTCTACCCTTTTTCTTTTCTTTTTTTTTTTGGTAGATCCAAGAATTAACACTTGATAATGAAGGATTTTAAACACAAAAGCTTTTTTTTTTTTTTTCCCTTACCTCTGAATAATTCTTAGTAGCAGCATTACCGGAGGGCTGTTGTCTTGCAGGTTTAAAGACTAGGATAAAAAAAATGAAACACTCACTAGGTTATTCTTAAAATAACTTAAAAATCTGCACGTTTCTTTAGCTAAAGATCTTTCAGTCCTCTCTGCAATCAGCCATGATGATTAATTATAAAACCATCTTAATTTTTTTTTATTCTGGAGATTTTTGTTAACTGTTGTTGTTGTTACTTTCAACTCATAGCGACCCTATGTACCAGAGTACAAAATACTGCCCCGTCCCGCACCACGCTCAACAATCATTGTTACGTTTGAGCCCACTGCTACAGCCACTGTTTCAATTCACCTCGTTGATGGCCTTCCTCTTTTCTGCTGACCCTGTACTTTACCAAGCATGATGTCCCTCTCCAGGGACTGATCCCTCCTGAAATGTCCAAATTATGTAACACACAGTCTCGCCATCCTTGCTTCTAAGGAGCATTCTGATTGTACTTCTTCCAAGATGCATCTGTTCACTTTTTTGGCAGTCCATGGTATATTCAACATTCTTCTCCAACACCACAATTCAAAGGCGTCAATGCTTCTTTGGTCTTCATTATTCATTGTCCAGCTTTTGCATGCATATGATGCGACTGAAAATACCATGGCTTGGGTCAGCCGCACCTTAGTCTTCAAGGTGACATCTTTGCTTTTCAACACTTCAAAGAGGTCTTTTGCAGGAGATTTGCACAATGCAACGTGTCTTTTGATTTCCTGACTGCTGCTTCCACAGGTGTCGATTGTGGATCTAAGTAAAATGAAATTCTTGAGAGGCGGGGCCAAGATGGCAGACTAGGTAGACGCTACCTCAGATCCCTCTTGCAACAAAGACTCGGAAAAACAAGTGAATCGATCACATACATAACAATCTACGAACCCTGAACAACAAACACACATTTAGAGATGGAAAACGAACAAATACGGGGAAGCAGTGACTGTTTTCGGAGACTGGAGCCAGCGTCCCAGTCAGCGGATTTTCTGGAAAAACTAGTTTCCCAGTGATGGCTCGGAGACAGCAGTCCATATCAAACCACATAAAGAAGCAGACCATGACAGCTTCTACAACCCCCCAAACTAAAGAATCAAAATATTTCCCAAATGAAGATACAATCCTGGAATTATCAGATACAGAATATAAAAAACTAATTTACAGAATGCTTCAAGACATCAGAAACGAAATAAGGCAAACTGCAGAAAAAGCCAAGGAACACACTGATAAAACAGTTGAAGAACTCAAAAAGATTATTCAAGAACATAGTGGAAAAATTAGTAAGTTGCAAGAATCCATAGAGAGACAGCATGTAGAAATCCAAAAGATTAACAATAAAATAACAGAATTAGACAACGCAAAAGGAAGTCAGAAGAGCAGACTCGAGCAATTAGAATGCAGACTGGGACATCTGGAGGACCAGGGAATTGACACCAACATAGTTGAAAAAAAATCAGATAAAAGAATTTTAAAAAAATGAAGAAACCCTAAGAATCATGTGGGACTCTATCAAGGAGGATAACTTGCGTGTGATTGGAGTCCCAGAACAGGGAGGGATAACAGAAAACACAGAGAAAATACTTGAAGATCTCCTGACAGAAAACTTCCCTGACATCATGAAAGACGAAAGGATATCTATCCAAGATGCTCATCGAACCCCATTTAAGATTGATCCAAAAAGAAAAACACCAAGACATATTATCATCAAACTTGCCAAAACCAAAGATAAAGAGAAAATTTTAAAAGCAGCCAGGGAGAAAAGAAAGGTCTCCTTCAAGGGAGAATCAATAAGAATAAGTTCAGACTACTCAGCAGAAACCATGCAGGCAAGAAGGGAATGGGACGACATATACAGAGCACTGAAGGAGAAAAACTGCCAGCCCAGGATCTTATATCCAGCAAAAACCTCTCTGAAATATGAAGGCGAAATTAAGATATTTACAGATAAACACAAGTTTAGAGAATTTACAAAAACCAAACCAAAGCTACAAGAAATACTAAAGGACATTGTTTGGTCAGAAAACAATAATATCAGATACCAGCACAACACAAGGTCACAAAACAGAACATCCTGATATCAACTCAAATAGGGAAATCACAAAAACAAATTAAGATTAATTAAAAAAAAAAAAAAAGCTCATAACAGGGAATCACTGAAGTCAATATGTAAAAGATCGCAATAATCAAAAAGAGAGACTAAATACAGGTGGCACAGAACTGCCATATGGAGAGTCATACAAGGCGATATAGAACAATACAAGTTAGGTTTTTACTTAGAAAAATAGGGGTAAATAATAAGGTAACCACAAAGAGGTATAACAACTCCAAAACTCAAGATAAAAGCCAAGAAAAACGTTAACGACTCAACAAACATAAAGGCAAACACTACGAAAATGAGGATCTCACAATTTACTAAGAAAAATGTCTCAGCACAAAAAAGTATGTGGAAAAATGAAATTGTCAACAACACACATAAAAAGGTATCAAAATGACAACACTAAACACTTATTTATCTATAATGACGCTGAATGTAAATGGACTAAATGCACCAATAAAGAGACAGAGAGTCTCGGACTGGATAAAGAAACACGATCTGTCTATATGCTGCCTACAAGAGACACACCTCAGACTTAGAGACACAAACAAACTAAAGCTCAAAGGATGGAAAAAAATATATCAAGCAAACAATAAGCAAAAAAGAAGAGGAGTAGCAATATTAATTTCTGACAAAATAGACTTTAGACTTAAATCCACCACAAAGGATAAAGAAGGACACTACATAATGATAAAAGGGACAATTGATCAGGAAGACACAACCATATTAAATATTTATGCACCCAATCACAGGGCTGCAAGATACATAAATCAAATTTTAACAGAACTGAAAAGTGAGATAAACACCTCCACAATTATAGTAGGAGACTTCAACACACCACTTTCAGAGAAGGACAGGACATCCAGTAAGAAGCTCAATAGGGACATGGAAGACCTAATTACAACAATCAACCAATTTGACCTCATTGACTTATACAGAACTCTCCACCCAACTGCTGCAAAGTATACTTTTTTTTCTAGCGCACATGGAACATTCTCTAGAATAGAAGACATACTAGGTCATAAAACAAACCTTTGCAGAATCTAAAACATCGAAATATTACAATGCATCTTCTCAGACCACAAGGCAATAAAACTAGAAATCAATAACAGAAAAACTGGGGAAAAGAAATCAAATACTTGGAAACTGAACAACACCCTCCTGAAAAAAGACTGGGTTATAGAAGACATCGAGGAGGGAATAAGGAAATTCATAGAATGCAACCAGAATGAAAATACTTCCTATCAAAACCTCTGGGACACAGCAAAAGCAGTGCTCAGAGGCCAATTTCTATCGATAAATGCACACATACAAAAAGAAGAAAGAGCCAAAATCAGAAAACTGTTCCCACAACTTGAACAAATAGAAAGTGAGCAACAAAAGAATCCATCAGGCACCAGAAGAAAACAAATAATAAAAATTAGAGCTGAACTAAATAAATTAGAGAACAGAAAAACAACTGAAAGAATTAACAAAGCCAAAAGCTGGTTCTTTGAAAAAATTAACAAAACTGAGAAACCACTGGCTAGACTGACTAAAAAAATACAGGAAAGGAAACAAATAACCCAAATAAGAAACGAGAAGGACCACATCACAACAGAACCGAATGAAATTAAAAGAATCATATCAGATTATTATGAAAAATTGTACTCTAAAAAATTTGCAAACCTACAAGAAATGGATGAATTCCTGGAAAAACACTATCTACCTAAACTAACACATTCAGAAGTAGAACAACTAAATAGACCCATAACAAAAAAAGAGATTGAAACGGTAATCAAAAAACTCCCAACAAAAAAAGCCCTGGCCCGGACGGCTTCACTGCAGAGTTCTACCAAACTTTCAGAGAAGAGTTAACACCACTACTACTAAAGGTATTTCAAAGCATAGAAAATGACGGAATACTACCCAACTCATTCTATGAAGCCACCATCTCCCTGATACCAAAACCAGGTAAAGACATTACAAAAAAAGAAAATTACAGAACTATATCCCTCATGAACATAGATGCAAAAATCCTCAACAAAATTCTAGCCAATAGAATCCAACAACATATCAAAAAAATAATTCACCACGATCAAGTGGGATTTATACCAGGTATGCAAAGCTGGTTTAATATCAGAAAAACCATTAATGTAATCCACCACATAAATAAAACAAAAGACAAAAACCACATGATCTTATCAATTGATGCAGAAAAGGCATCTGACAAAGTCCAACACCCTTTTATGATAAAAACTCTCACCAAAATAGGAATTGAAGGAAAATTCCTCAACATAATAAAAGGCATCTATGCAAAGCCAACAGCCAACATCACTCTAAATGGAGAGAACCTGAAAGCATTTCCCTTGAGAACGGGAACCAGACAAGGATGCCCTTTATCACCGCTCTTATTCAACATTGTGCTAGAAGTCCTAGCCAGGTCAATTAGGCTAGACAAAGAAATAAAGGGCATCCGGATTGGCGAGGAGGAAGTAAAATTATGTCTATTTGCAGATGACATGATCTTATACACAGAAAACCCTAAGGAATCCTCCAGGAAACTACTGAAACTAATAGAAGAGTTTGGCAGAGTCTCAGGTTATAAGATAAACATACAAAAATCACTTGGATTCCTCTACATCAACAAAAAGAACATCGAAGAGGAAATCACCAAATCAATACCATTCACAGTAGCCCCCAAGAAGATAAAATACTTAGGAATAAATCTTACCAAGGATGTAAAAGACCTATACAAAGAAAACTACAAAGCTCTACTACAAGAAATTCAAAAGGACATACTTAAGTGGAAAAACATACCTTGCTCATGGATAGGAAGACTTAACATAGTAAAAATGTGTATTCTACCCAAAGCCATCTAAACATACAATGCACTTCCGATCCAAATTCCAATGTCATTTTTTAAGGTGATAGAGAAACAAATCACCAATTTCATATGGAAGGGAAAGAAGCCTCGGATAAGCAAAGCATTACTGAAAAAGAAGAAGAAAGTGGGAGGCCTCACTCTACCTGATTTCAGAACCTATTATACAGCCACAGTAGTCAAAACAGCCTGGTACTGGTACAACAACAGGCACATAGACCAATGGAACAGAACTGAGAACCCAGATATAAATCCATCCACGTATGAGCAGCTGATATTTGACAAAGGCCCAGTGTCAGGTAATTGGGGAAAAGATAGTCTTTTTAACAAATGGTGCTGCCATAACTGGATATCCATTTGCAAAAAAATGAAACAGGACCCATACCTCACACCATGCACAAAAACTAACTCCAAGTGGATCAAAGACCTAAACATAAAGACTAAAACGATAAAGATCATGGAAGAAAAAACAGGGACAACCCTAGGAGCCCTAACACAAGGCATAAACAGAATACAAAACATTACCAAAAATGACGAAGAGAAACCAAGTAACTGGGAGCTCCTAAAAACCAAACACCTATGCTCATCTAAAGACTTCACCAAAAGAGTAAAAAGACCACCCACAGACTGGGAAAGAATTTTCAGCTATGACATCTCCAACCAGCGCCTGATCTCTAAAATCTACATGATTCTGTCAAAACTCAACCACAAAAAGACAAACAACCCAATCAAGAAGTGGGCAAATGATATGAACACACACTTCACTAAAGAAGATATTCAGGCAGCTAACAGATACATGAGAAAATGCTCTTGATCATTAGCCATTAGAGAAATGTAGATTAAAACTACGATGAGATTCCATCTCACTCCAACAAGGCTGGCATTAATCCAAAAAACACAAAATAATAAATGTTGGAGAGGCTGCGGAGAGATTGGAACTCTTATACACTGCTGGTGGGAATGTAAAATGGTACAACCACTTTGGAAATCTATCTGGCGTTATCTTAAACAGTTAGAAATAGAACTACCATACAACCCAGAAATCCCACTCCTCGGAATATACCCTAGAGAAACAAGAGCCTTCACACAAACAGATATATGCATACCCATGTTTATTGCAGCTCTGTTTACAATAGCAAAAAGCTGGAAGCAACCAAGGTGTCCATCAACAGATGAATGGGTAAATAAATTGTGGTATATTCACACAATGGAATACTACGCATCGATAAAGAACAGTGACGAATCTGTGAAACATTTCGTAACATGGAGGAATCTGGAAGGCATTATGCTGAGCGAAATCAGTCAGAGGCAAAAGGACAAATATTGTATAAGACCACTATTATAAGATCTTGAGAAATAGTATAAACTGAGAAGAACACATACTTTTGTGGTTACGAGGCGGGGAGGGAGGGAGGGAGGGAGAGGGTTTTTTACTGATTAATTAGCAGATAAGAACTGCTTTAGGTGAAGGGAAGGATAACACTCAATACATGGAAGGTCAGCTCAATTGGACTGGACTGGACCAAAAGCAAAGAAGTTTCCGGGATAAACTGAATACTTCAAAGGTCAGCGGAGCAAGGGCGGGGGTTTGGGAACCATGGTTTAAGGGGACTTCTAAGTCAATTGGCAAAATAATTCTATTTTGAAAACATTCTGCATCCCACTTTGAAATGTGGCGTCTGGGGTCTTAAATGCTAACAAGCCGCCATCTAAGATGCATCAATTGGTCTCAACCCACCTGGAGCAAAGGAGAATGAAGAACACCAAGGTCACACGACAACTAAGAGCCCAAGAGAGAGAAGGGGCCACATGAACCAGAGACCTACATTATCCTGAGACCAGAAGAACTAGTTGGTGCCTGGCCACAATCGATGACTGCCCTCACAGGGAGCACAACAGAGAACCCCTGAGGGAGCAGGGGATCAGTGAGATGGAGACCCCAAATTCTCATAAAAAACCATACTTAATGGTCTGGCTGTGACTAGAGAAATCCCGGCGGTCATGGTCCCCAAACCTTCTGTTGGCACAGGATGGGGACCATCCCCGAAGACGATTCATCAGACATGAAAGGGACTGGACAGTGGGTGGGAGAGAGATGCTGATGAAGAGTAAGCTAATTATATCAGGTGGACACTTGAGACTGTGTTGGCACCTCCTGTCTGGAGGGGGGATGGGAGGATAGAGAGAGTTGGAGGCTGGCAAAGTTCTCATGAAAGGAGAGACCTGGAAGGGCTGACTCATTAGGGGGAGAGCAAGTGGGAGTAAGGAGTAAGATGTATATTAACTTATATGTGACAGACTGACTTGATTTGTAAACGTTCACTTGAAGCTCAATAAAAGTTAATAATAAAAAAAAAAATGAAATTCTTGACAACTTCAATCTTTTCTCTGTTTATCATGATATTACTCAATGGTCCAGCTGTGAGGATTTTTGTTTTCTTTATGTTGAGGTGTAATCCATATGAAGACTGTGGTATTTGATCTTCATCAGTAAGTACTTCAAGTCCTCTTCACTTTCCGCAAGCAAGGTTGTGTTATCTGCATAATGCAGGTGGTTAATAAGTCTTCCTCCAATCCTGATGCTCTGTTCATCTTCATATAGTCCAGCTTCTCGCATTATTTGCTCAGCATACAGACTGAACAGGTCCGGTGAAAGGATACAACTCTGATGCACACCTTTCCTGACTAAACCACGCAGTATCCCCTTGTTCTGCCCAAATAACTGCCTCTTGATCTATGTACAGGTTCTGGAGTTCCTATTCTTCTCAATGATATCCATACTTTGTTATGATTCACACAGTTGAATGCCTTTGAGTAGTCAATAAAACACAGGTAAACATCCGTCTGGTATTCTCTGCTTTCAGCCAAGATCTATCTGACATCAGCAACCATATCCCTGGTTCCACATTCTCTTCTGAATCTGGCCAGAATCTCTGGTAGTTCTCTGTCAATATACTGCTGCAACCACTTTTGAATGATCTTCAGCAAAATTTTGCTTGCATGTGATGTTAATGATATTGGTCGATAATTTCCACATTCAGTTGGATCACCTTTCTCAGAAACAGGCATAAATATGAGATCTCTTCCAGTCGGTCAGCCAGGTAGCTGTCTTCCAAATTTCTTGGCATAGATGAGTAAGCACTTCCAGTGCTGCATCCATTTGTTGAAACATCTCAATCGATACTCCCTCAATTCTTGGAGCCTTGTTTTTTGGCAATGCCTTCAATGCAGCTTGGACTTCTTCCTTCAGTACCATCGGTTCCTGATCATATGCTATCCCTTGAAACGGTTAAACGTCAACCAATTCTTTTTGATATAATGACTCTGTATTCCTTCCATCTTCTTTTGATGCTTGCTGTGTCGTTTAATATTATTCCCATAGAATCTTTCACTACTGCAACTTGGGCTTGAATTTTTTCTTCGGTTCTTTCAGCTTGAGAAATGCCGAGTGGGCTCTTCCCTTTTGGTTTTCTATCTCCAGCTCTTTGCCCATGTCATTATAATACCTTACTTTGTCTTCTCGAGACGCCCTTTGAAATCTTCGGTTCTTTTTTTCATCATTTCTTCCGTTTGCTTTAGCTGCTCGACTTTCAAGAGAAAGTTTGAGTCTCTTCTGACATCCATTTTGGTCTTCTCTTTCTTTCCTGTCTTTTTAATGACCTCTTGCTTTCTTCATGTACAATGCACTTGATGTCATTCCACAACTCTCTGATCTCGGTCATTACTGTTCAATGTGTCAAATCTATTCTTGAGATGGTCTCTAAATTCAGGTGGGATCTACTCAAGGTCATACTTTGGCTCTCCTTGACTTGTTCTAATTTTCTTCAGTTTCAGCTTTAACTTGCATATGTGCAATTGATGGTCTGTTCCACAGTCAGTCTTGAGCCTTGTTCTGACTAATGATGTTGAGCTTTTCCATTGAGTCCTTCCACAAATGTAGTCGATTTGATCCCTGTGTATTTCGTCTGGCAAAGTCTATGCATACAGTCACCGTTTATGTTGTCGAAAAAAGGTATTTGCAATGAAGAAGTCGTCGGTCTTGCAAAATTCTATCATGCAATACTCTGGCATTGTTTCTATCACCAAGGCCGTATTTTCCAACTATAGATCCTTCTTTGTTTCCGACTTTCGCATTTCAATCACCAGTAATTATCAATGCATCCCAATTGCACATTCAGTCAATTTCAGACTGCAGAAGCTGGTAAAAATCTTCAATTTCTTCATCTTTGGCCTTAGTGGCTGGTGTGTAAATTTGAATAATAGTCGTATTAACTGGTCTTGCTTGTAGCTGTATGGATACTATCCTATCACTGACAGAACTGTAGTTCAGGAGAGATCTGGAAATGTTTTTTTTTTTTGATGATGAATGCAACGCCATTCCTCTGCAAGCTGTCATTCCCTGCATTGTAGACCATATGACTATCTGATTGAATATGGTCAGTACCAGTCAATTTAATGATGTTTATGCATTCCATTTCATTTTTGACGATTTACAATTTTCCCAGATTCATACTTTGTACATTCCAGGTTCCGATTATTAATGGATGTTTGCAGCTGTTTCTTCTCATATTGAGTTGGGCCGCATCAGTAAATGAAGGTCCCAGAAGCTTTACTCCACCCACATCATCAAGGTCGACTCTACTTTGAGGAGGCAGCTCTTCCCCAGTCATTTTTTGAGTACCTTCCAACCTGGGGGCTCATCTTCCAGCACTGTATCAGACAATGTTCCGCTGCTATTTATAAGGTTTTCATTGACTAATTCTTTTCAGAAATAGACTACCGAGTCCTTCTTCCTAGTCTGTCTTATTCTGGAACCTCAGCTGAAACCTGTCCACCATGGGTGACCCTGCTGGTATCTGAATACTGGTGGCATAGCTTCAAGCAACATGCAAGCCCCCACAGTATGACAAACTGATAGACACGTGGAGGCAGATGGAATTATTTGTTCAAATGACGCAATGCCTAGCTGACAGTCTCATATGATTTCCCAGCTTATCTGAATATAGTAACAAGCCCATAACCTGTTGCCGTCGAGTCCGACTCATAGCGACCCTATAGAACAGGGTAGAACTGCCCCATAGAGTTTCCAAGGAGCGCTTGGTGGATTTGAACTGCTGATCCTTTGGTTTGCAGCCACAGCACTTAATCACTGCACCACCAGAGTTTCCACAGTAACAAGCAGTGTTCATAAATACACTCACGCTAAAAAATATTTTGCAGAAAAATACCCAAAGGATAAAATCTGATCATCTGACTGAATTCCAAATATACTGACGGTAAGCCTCAAATGGGCTTCATTCATGAAACCCATCAAGAAAGAACCAGCCCTAACTTCTTCCTGCTTTGTAGTCTGTGAATCCTTTCCCTGTGGCTGTGTTAGGAGCCGTGTCGTTCCATAGGAACTTCCTTATCTCCTCCACACTGTTAGCCATATTCAATACCAGAAGCGGGATACACCAGAAGGGGAATTCCAGAAAACAGCATACCTTTTATTCCATTAGAAACCTTTCCTTGGAATCCTTAACTTTTTTAGCTTTATAAACTTGGCCAGAAACTTGAAGCTTAGCTCTTTATCTTTCCCCTTGAGACCACAGCCTAGAATAAACCTTGAATAGTCAATTACAGGTTTATTTTTGCCTAAGCATTACCAGTTTGCTAAAAAAGTAAAATCTGCAAAAACTGGAACCTGTGTAAGACAGAAACCTGTCACAGTAGGAAAACACAAATACTTCCCACTAAAACGAGCAATGGAAAAGTGGTGAGACTGCACCTTGTCAAAGGTAGAAAACTTGTAAGGCCCAGAAAAACAAGGTAGTCCCATCAAATTCTAGTTCTCCCAGATTTTACTGTATATAAAAGTGTCTCCCCTAAGACAACCCCCAAATCAAGCAGGGCAAGGACGAAAAGACAGAGACTTGAAAAACCCAAAACACTCAAAATATTGTGCAAAGTCAAAAATTCTTCTAGTCAGGAAACCTCAAGAATATTTCTAGCTAGACCACCTTTTATGATTAACTCATTCTTCCCAGTCCAGGTTCTATCCCTGCTCATGTGATGTCTACCTGAAAAGGGAAAGGAAAGGCAGGAGCAATTATTGTCCTGATATCCTACTCTACTCAAAAGGCTAGACGGGCAACTGAATAAAAAAGCCAGTGACCTGTGATGCTTCCAAGGACTATTTCTGCTCAATAATTATTCACTAAATGACTCTTCAAACTCTGAGATGCATGAAAATAGGAACACTCCTTTCTTGTAGCAAAATATGAATAAATGTTTGTGACATAAATTAAGTTCATCAGAAAAATAAGCACTGAATTTTATGAGGAAGGCAATATAACATGGGGGTGAGGAGCTCTGGTTTTGGAGTGAAACTCATTGACTTAATAGCTGGGTGACTATTGGTTAAGCTCCCTGGATTCTTGAAGCCTCAATTTCCTCACCTGCAAAATAATGTTAATACTTCATGCCGAAAGCTGTTCAAAGGATAAAAACAGGTGTTCATGTAAATTGCATTCACAAGTGCCTAGAAGAGAGTAAGCCTCCCAACAAATGTAGCTACTAGAAGTTGCAGCAGATTCAGCAGATGGTAGCCATGGTGGCAAATGCAATGTAAAAGCAGTGACTTAAGAGGTAACTTTTACTTGCTTGGTCATAGTGTTTTTCAGACTAACTTCAATGGAAAAATCTGAGTTGTCAACTTTTTTATTTATAACTGCTGTGGGCTAAAAGCATAATTTCTATGTTTCCCAATAAAATTCCAGTACAATAATCTTCATACTCCATGAAGCTTGTATAAGAGGATTTAATCTTTACCTTTTCATTCTTCATTTGTAATATGAATCTAGATGTTATAGTTTTTTGTTTTATTAACTTTTATTGAGCTTCAAGTGAACGTTTACAAATCAAGTCAGACTGTCACATATAAGTTTATATACACCTTACTCCGTACTCCCACTTGCTCTCCCCCTAATGAGTCAGCCCTTCCAGTCTCTCCTTTCGTGACAATTTTGCCAGCTTCCAACTCTCTCTATCCTCCCATTCCCTCTCCAGACAGGAGATGCCAACACAGTCTCAAGTGACCACTTGATATAATTAGCTCACTCTTCATCAGCATCTCTCTCCTACCCATTGTCCAGTCCCTTTCATGTCTGATGAGTTGTCTTCGGGGATGGTTCCTGTCCTGTGCCAACAGAAGGTTTGGGGACCATGACCGCCGGGATTCCTCTAGTCTCAGTCAGACCATTAAGTATGTTCTTTTTATGTGAATTTGGGGTCTGCATCCCACTGATCTCCTGCTCCCTCAGGGGTTCTCTGTTGCGCTCCCTGTCAGGGCAGTCATCGATTGTGGCCAGGCACCAACTAGTTCTTCTGGTCTCAGGATGATGTAGGTCTCTGGTTCATGTGGCCCCTTCTGTCTCTTGGGCTCTTAGTTGTTGTGTGACCTTGGTGTTCTTCATTCTCCTTTGCGCCAGGTGGGTTGAGACCAATTCATGCATCTTAGATGGCAGCTTGTTAGCATTTAAGACCCCAGACACCACATTTCAAAGTGGGATGCAGGATGTTTTCATAATAGAATTATTTTGTAGATGTTATAGTTTTAAAGTTGCTTTTGTCCCAGAGTTATGGCAAGTATAGTTAGGACCCCATCGTTATTTTGTCAGACTTAAAAAACACTTAATTCTAACCTGATAAGGAATGTTTTATACATTCATATTAAAAAATCAGTTTCATTTATCAAAAAGGAGTTCAATATCCATCAGATGTATTAACAAAGCCAATAAATAAAATCAATTTTTTAAAAAAAGAAATTTAGGTCAATAATTTATGAAATATCTATATTCACAAATTTATTGAAAACACTGCAACGCTGTCACTAACACAAATAGCAGCAATCATCTGTGAGTTCTTATTAGGTGCTGTGCTCAGTACTGTATATACATAAGCTCATTTAATATTTATATAACTACTTTATATCACCGATTTTATAGATGAGGCTTATAAAATAACAAGTTTACACTTGCTGAGGGTTTACTATGCAGAGACACTGTGTCAGGAACTTCACATGCAATTTCTCATTAATCCTCAAAATAACCCAACGAGGTAGATACAATCATTACCCCACCTTACAGATCTGGACACTGAGGCTTAGAAAGTTTAAGTAAACTGCCGCAGGGCACACAGCTAACAAACTGAGGTGTCAGAATGCAAACCAAGGTCTTTCTGACTTCAGAACCAAGCTCTCTACTTTCACGCTGTACAGTCTGTAAGTAACTGTTACTCAGTCATTCCCAAGCATCTACTCTGTGGCAGCCCGTCACACAACGATGAACAAGAATGGTGCCGATCCTGTTCTCCCAGCGCACACAGCGCAACAGCACTGAGCTGCAGGGTGAAGAGCTGGCCTGCTGAACCAGGTCTGACCCTAGACGTCCCGGACTTAAACACGATTCTAGGCTGCAAAAGGCATCACAGTCACATTTGGGCCTGAAACGTCACTCAGGAAATCTTAAGTTTCATATTGATTTGGTTCACTTTTTTTCCCCCCCAGTTGCCGTTGAGTCAATTCCAACTCATGGGGAACCCCTGTGTGTCATAGTAGAACTGTGGTCCATAGGATTTTCAATGGATGCTTTTTCTTTTTACTGTGCTTTAAGTTTACAAGTCAGTCTGTCATACAAAAATTTGTATACACCTTGCTATATACTCCTAGTTGCTCTCCCCCTAATGAGACAGCACACTCCTTCTCTCTACCCTGTATTCCCATGTCCATTCAGCCAGCTTCTGTCCCCCTCTGCCTTCTCATCTCCCCTCCAGGCAGGAGCTGCCCATATAGTCTCATGTGTCTATCTGAGTCAAGAAGCTCACCCTTCCCCAGTATCATTTTCTATCTTATAGTCCAATCCAATCCCTGTCTGAAGAGTTGGCTTTGGGAATGGTTCCAGTCTTGGACTAACAGAAGATCTGGGGACCATGACCTTCAGGGTCCTTCTAGTCTCAGTCAGACCATTAAGTCTGGTCTTTTTATGAGAATTTGAGGTCTGCATCCCACTGCTCTCCTGCTCCATCAGGGATTCTCTGTTGTGTTCTCTGTCATGGCAGTCACTGGTTGTAGCCGGGCACCATCTAGTTCTTCTGGTCTCGGGCTGATGGAGTCTCTGATTTATGTGGCCCTTTCTGTCTCTTGGGCTCGTATTTACCTTGTGCCTTTGGTGTTCTCCATTCTCCTTTGATCCAGGTGGGTTGAGACCAATCGACGCATCTTAGATGGCCACTTGCTAGCATTTAAGACCCCAGATGCCACTCTCCAGAGTGGGATAAAGAATGTTTTCTTAATAGATTTTATTATGCCAACTGACCTAGACGTCCCCTGAAACCATGGTTCCCAAACCTCCGCCCTTGCTATACTGGCCTTCAAAGCATTTGGTTTATTCAGGAAACTTCTTTGCTTCTGGTTTAATCCAGTTGTGCTGACCTCTCCTGTGTTGTGTGTTGTCTTTCCCTTCACCTAAAATATTTCTTGTCTACTATCTGATTAGTGAATACCCCTCTCCCTCCCTCCCCTCTCTCGTAACCATCAAAGAATATTTTCTTCTCTGTTTAAACTATTTCTCGAGTTCTTATAACAGTAGTCTCATACAATATTTGTCCTTTTGCAACTGACTAATTTCACTCAGCATAATGCCTTCCAGATTCCTCCATGTTATGAAATGTTTCACAGGTTCATCATTGTTCTTTACTGATGCATAGTATTCCACTGTGTGAATATACCATAATTTATCCATTCATCAGCCTATGGGCACCTTGGTTGCTTCCACCTTTTTGCTACTGTAAATAGTGCTGCAATGAACATGGCTGTGCATATATCTGTTCATGTAAAGGCTCTTATTTCTCTTGGCTATATTGCAAGGAGTGGGATTGCTGGATCGCATGGTAGTTCTGTTTCTAGCTTTTTAAGGAAGCGCCAAATCGATTTTCAAAGTGGTTGTGCCAGCAGTGTGTAAGTGTTCCAGTCTCTCCTCAACCTCTCCAACATTTATTATTTTGTGTTTTTTGCGTTAAGGCCAGCTTTGTTGGAGTGAGATGGAATCTCATTGTAGTTTTGATTTTTGTTTCTCTAATGGCCTGGTGGCGTAGTAGTTAAGTCCTACGCTTGCTAACCAAAAGATCGGCAGTTCAAATCCACCAGGCACTCCTTTGAAACTCTATGGTGCAGTTCTCTGTCCTATCGGGTTGCTAAGAGTCGGTATCGACTCGACGGCAATGGGTTAGTGGCTAATGATCATGAGCATTTCCTCATGTATCTGTTAGCTACCTGGTCTTCTTTAGTGAAGTCAATGGCTGCTTTTTTGAAAGCAGATCAACAAGCCTTTCTTCTGAGTTGGTTTACTTATGAAGCCTCCTTTCACAGATGAATAATATTATTACTTATGAAAATGATCAGTCATGCCAACTTGTGAAGTTTTTAATGCACCATAACTGACCTCTGGCCTCTCTACACAAATAATACCTTTATTTCACATTATCAGTGGGTAACAAAGCAGTAGTCATTAAGAAATTTCTTTGATAATTTCATTGGCGTAGTGGTTAGAAAGTAAAAAAATGCTTGTAAAAACCCTTATGGGACATAGAGTCCTAGATATAAAGGAGACAGCCACACGTGAGTTTTAAATAAAGAGATTAAGGATTAAACCTCTGTTCTGTTTATCACAGGCTGGGTTATTCAGATACATACTTCTGCTAAAAACAACCAAACTGCTACATCAAACATTAAAAAAAGTAAAATAAATTCTTAAGAGCACTGAAGAGCTGATAACACAGTAAGCAATCAGCAGGCCAAAACTGAAGGAAAGTTAAAATTTAGGCAAGTGGAGTCCTTTAATCAGAGAACATTTGTCAATCTGGAAGATGTTTTAAGATCAGTTTTGACAGGACGAAGGAGACAGCAACCATCGTCCAGGGCCTCCCTAGGGCAGGAACCTAATGCATTTTCTCCCTACCGTAAGCTGAGACCCCAGGAGTTAAGGAGAGTAGAGGTAAACGAACTTTGCATAGACATATCATCTGTTGGCTTCCCTCACCACTCAAACTGTTATTTAAAAAAATTTCAAGCCTTCAGAAAAGTTTAAAGAATGGCACAATTAATGTTCAAACGCCCTTTATCTAAATCCAGCAATTGTTAACAACTTGCCACATTTGCTTTCTTTCTCTTTAAATATCCTTTTTTTCTGAACAAATTAAAAGTAAGTTGCAGATGTGGTGACATTTCGCCTCAACTTTAACACTTATCAGCTTGGATTCTTTACAAAACACCATGCTGCGCCCTTCCTTCCCTCCTCCCTCCCTTTCTCTTTTTTTCTCCTCTCTCTCTCTTCTTTTCTTTCTTCTTTGGTTTTACCTTAGACCTGCCAAGACGAGAACACCATCTTTCTGGATGCCATCTCCCAAATGTCAACAAAGGCAGTATGTTTCCGAAGCCAAAAGATCAGGATCTCAGTTGGCTCTCCTCAAGTACTGAATAATCTTTGAGTAGAAATATAGCTACAGAAACTCTGGTAAGAAGGTACCTTAAGGAGTCATTTAATCTATCTGATGTTTGAATCCCTTCTCCAATGTAAGTTGTCATCCAATAAATGTTGATAAACTCCCCATGATAGAGTGTCAACTCGCTTCCTCCTGGGACAGTTTATTCTATCTTTATATTAATTAGAAAGTTTATTCTGTACAATCCAAAGGCCCTCTACTGAGATCCAGTAGCTAGGCTTCGAATTGTTCTTGCTCTGAGAACCAGTGTAGTGGTTAACTACTGGTTCTGGAGTCCAGAGAATGTGGAACTAATCCAAGCTCTATTACTAGCTGTGGAACCTTGGGTAACTTACCTAGCTTCTCAAAGACTCAGTTTCCTTCTCTATAAAACAAGGCCAATAATAGTACCTACCTCAAAGAGTTGTTAAGAGGCACACAGTAACTGTTGCATAAATGAGCTATTATTAGTACTATTAGTGGTATCATTAACCTTGGGCAAGTTGCTTAGATCAGTTTCCTCATGTGTAAAATGAGGACGTAGGCAAAGTTGTTCTCAAGTCTTCAAGGTCCATTTTATCAGATAATAAACTTAAATTAGCATTGTTCTAGCTTTTCCCATTCATCCTTATCGGGTCAAGAGTTTTCAATCTGGAGGCCATGCACAGGCTTCACAGTGGTTCCTAAATCCCTTGAAATTGAGTCCAAATTGCATATACTTGGGGACAAGAGACATAGCTTTCCTCAGATTCACTAAGAGAGTCTATGACCCCAAATAGATTGAAAACCACTGCCTTTATATAAATCAAGGCTAGTCCATCTTTCAAGCTATAGAACTTAAACTATAGAATGACCTGAATCTTTCCCACGTTAGATATCCCAAATTCCTTTAACCATTTTGTATATTATATTGTTTCTAATCTGAATGGTGATGTACAGTTGGTATCCTTCTTAAAATATAGTTCCAAAGATGAACACAGCGTTCTGGGCATGACAGATCTAATTCAGCAGAGGTGGAGAACAACTTTGTGGTAGAGACTCACTATTTCTATTAAAACAGCTTAAGGCATCATTAGTTTTGAACAGCTACGTTGCTCTCTTACCTTACTGGCCCAAGTCTTTTTTACTTGGGTTCCTGCTAAAGTCACATATCTCTTAATTTAATACAGTCCACATGAGTTCTCTGTACTAATTGTAGAGGAAAGCAACATGGAGAAAGAAAATAAACAATACCTTAAGAGGCAGTTCCATCTCTTTATTTCTTGATCACTGTTGGTAAACTGACCAACTGTCCCACTTTTCTATAACTTACTGATCCATTTATAAAAGGGAAATAACAATCAAATTTGTCTAAAGGTATTATAAAAATAATTTTTATGCCTCATCCTCTTCAACAGCTTTGATGAATGCCAAAGGCTTTAAAGATAAATTCTCCTGCGATCCTAATAGCCCCTTCGATTCCACAATGATGGCAGCACAACCAATGAGTTTGCTAATGGGGATTTCCTAGGTCTTCCTGGTTTGGAAAATTACCAATAACTGCTGGATAATCACCAGCAGCCTGTACTTACCATCTAAAATGGACATATTTCTAGATGATGCTGACGTAGTGGGCTTGGAGCTTCTGCTTCGAGAAGCTGTCGCCATACCAGTGCCTAATGTTAGAATAATGAGCACAATCAATATATGATCCCATCAAGAGATAAGGATTTTATTTTTTTAATTAAAAACAATACTAAAATGAAGTTTAAATAGTTATATCAAAACACAGTTTAGTTGTAAAAAGCCAAAGATACATATAAGAAAAAACATCTAGAGTCTGAACCAATGAATTTTCAGAGCAAATTCTTAGGCCACATTTGTTTCAATTTATTCCAATTAAAATCTAAGGAAAAAAGTTTGTAAATGTAAGGATAACTATCTCTGGAAGATTAGGATTTCTCTCCCTAGAGATTTTTAACTAAACCACTATCCATTTTACCAGCTTATAATGCCTATGGTTAAATATTTATTAAAAATGGTCTTAAAATACTCCTAGGAATGGATTTGTATAATACATTAAGAAATGACTAGATTCTATTATTTGGACTACTCAGTGACAAGAAGTGTCTCATTAAATACATTAATGGAAATTAATCCTAATGACTAGTTTTAGAAATCAAATTGTTTGAGGTAAGCTTTCCTTTTCAAAGACATTTTACCAGGACCACTTTTAAGCATGTGGGCACTTGTAACTTATGACAGTAACAAAAATAACCATTTTTATGATCTGAGATTTTCTTCCTGCTGCCAATGGCCATTAGTTAGGCCTTTTCCCTAACAGCTCATATTGGCCTTACTACTACTTTGGACACGTGAAAGTAAATATGACACTAAATGTACCAAAAGGCACTGTGTCAGAAACACAGTGAAGTTCTTTAAAAAATATTTGTTAAACCCTGGGTGGCACAAAGTTGGAGGTTAGAACCCACCCAGAGGCACCTTGGAATTAAGGTCTGGTGATCTGCTTGAAAATCCAATGGAGTTCTACTCGGCACACTAGGGGTCGCCCTGAGTTGGAATCGACTCAACGGCAATTAACTACAACAACCGTAATAAAAATCCTATGTGCGTGTTGCCATTCATAAGTTTAGTAAAAGGTATCTGTCAAAACTATTAAAGACTGACTTTATGTACTATAAAAATAAACTTTTAAAAGATTTTATTTTAGAAATTAAAACCCATAGTTCAATTCTGACAACAGGTAGGCAAAGTCTGAATACATGCAGAATGTTACATTCATTGCTAACCTCTTCCTCTCTGAGGCTCTCCCCTTGAGGCGGAATTCTGCCCTCTTCCTCCTCTTCGACCTCTTCCCCGGCCTCTCCCTCTGTTGGCTGCTGCTGAGTTGCTATCATCAGAATCATCAGCCATCTCTTCGGCCAAATCCACACTCATGAGGTCATCAGCACTGACGGCAGAAGCAGTGTCCTCTAGCTGAGATCTGTGGGCTCTGGCCCTACTCATAGCCTGAGAGGGATTACAAGACAGTACAGATTAGGAGGTAAAGCAGCACCCTAAAAATCATTCAACTAGTCATTCAGATGAAAATCTGGTAATGCTAAACTGCCTATTGTTGTTGTTGTTAGGTGCCATCGGGTCAGTTCCAACTCACAGCCAGTCAACGTACAACAGAACAAAACACTACCCGGTCACGCGTCACCTTCACAATCGTTCCCGTGTTTGGGCCCACTGTTGGAGCCACTGTGTCAATCCATCTCCCTGAGGGTCTTCCTCTTTTTCGCTGACCCTCTACTGTACCAAGCATGTCGCCCTTCTCCAGGCACTGGTCTCTCCTGAAAACATGCCCAAAGCACATAAGACGAAGTCTTGCCATCCTTGCTTCTACGGAGCATTCTGGCTGTACTTCGTCCAAGACGGATCTGTTCGTTCTTCTGGCAGTCCATGGTATATTCAGTATTCTTCGCCAACACCTTAGTTCAAATGCATCAATTCTTCTTCAGTCTTCCTTATTCACTGTCCAGCCTTCACATGCATATGAGGTGACTGAAAACACCACGGCTTGGGTCAGGCGCACCTTAGTCCTTAAAGTGACACCTTTGCATTTTTAACACTTTAAAGAGGTCTTTTGCAGTAGATTTGTCCAATGCAATATGTCATTTGATTTCTGGACTGCTGCTTCATAGGCGCTGATCGTGCAGCCAAGTAAAACGAAATCCTTGACAACTTCAGTCTTTTCTCCAGCTATCATTACGTTGCTTATTGGTCCAGGTGTGAGGATTTTTGTTTTACGCTGAGGTGCAATCCGTACTGAAGGCTGTTTTTGAGCTTCATCAGGAAGTGCTTCAAGTCCTTTTCACTTTCAGCAAGCAAGGCTGTGTCATTTGCATATTGCAGGTTGTTAATGAGTTTTCCTCCAATTCTGATACTCCATTCTTCCTCATATAATCCAGCTTCCTGAATTATTTGCTCAGCATAAAGACTGAATAAGTATTGTGAAAGGACACAATCCTGATGCTCACCTTTCCTGACTGTAAGCCATGCAGTATTCCCTTGCTGTATTTGAACGACTGCCTCTTGGTGTATGTACAAGTTTTTCATGAGCACAATTAAATATTCTGGAATTCTCATTCTTTGCGATGTTATCCATAATTTATTACAATCTACACAGTCAAATGTCTTTGCATAGTCAATAAAACACAGGAAAACATCTTCGTGGTATTCTCTGCTTTCAGTCAGGATCCATCTAACATCAGCGATGATATCCCTCGTTCCACATCCTCTTCTGAACCCAGCTTGAATTTCTGGCAGTTCCCTGTCAATGTACTGCTGCAACCGCTTTTGGATTATCTGCTGCAAAACTCTACTTGCATGTGATATTAATGATATTGTTCAGTAGTTTCTGCATCCTGTTGGATCACCTTTCTTTGGAATGGGCACGAATATAGGTCTCTTCCAGTTGGTTTGCCAGGTAGCAGTCTACTAAATTTCTTGGCATAGGTGAGTGAGCACTTTCAGCATTGCATTGCTTGTTGAAGCATCCCAATCGGTATTCTATAAATTTCTGGAGGCTTTTTTTTTGCCAGTGCTTTCAGTGCAGCTTGGACTTCTTCCTTTAGTACCATCAGTCCTTGATCATATGCTACCTCCTGAAACAGCTGAACATCGACCAAATCTTTTTGTACAGTGACCCTGTGCATTCCTTCCATCTTCTTTTGATGTTTCCTGTGTTGTTCAATATTTTGCCTACAGAATCCTTCAATATGGCAACTCGAAGCCTGAATTTTTTCTTTAGTTCTTTCAACCTGAGAAATGCCAAGCATGTTCTTCCCTTTTGGTTTTCTAACTCCAGGGCTTTGCACATTTCACTGTAATACTTTGTCTTCTCGAGCCACCCTTTGAAATCTTCTGATCAGCTCTTTTACTTCAGCATTTCTTCCATTCTCTTTAACTACTCTCAGTTCAACAGCAAGTTCCAAAATCTCCTCTAACACACGTTTTGGTCTTTCTTTCTTGTCTTTTTAACGACCTCTTGCTTTCTTCAGGTATGCTACCCTTGATGTCATCCCACAACTCGTCCGGTCTTCGGTCATTAGCGTTCAACACATCAAATCTATCCTTGAGATGGTCTCTGAATTCAGGTGGGATATACTCAAGGCCATACTTTGGCCCTTGTGGGCTTGTTCTGATTTTGTTCAGTTTCAACTTGAACCTGCATATGAGCAACTGATCGTCTGTTCCACAGTTCTGACTGACGATATTGAGCTTTTCCATGGTCTCTTTCCACAGATGTAGTCAACCTGATTCCTATGTATTCTATCTGGCGAGGTCCATGTGTATAGTGGTCGTTTACGTTGATGAAAAAATGTATTTGCAGTGAAGGAGTTGTTGGTCTTCCAAGATTCTATCATGTGATCTACAGCATCATTTTTATCACCAATGCCATATTGTCCAAATACCAATCCTTCTTGTTTCCAACTTTCGCATTCCAATCACCAGTAATTATCAATGCATCTTGACTGCATATTTGATCTATTTCAGATTGTAGAAGTTGGTAAAAATCTTTAATTTCTTCATCTTTGGCACTAGTGGTTGGTGCATAAATTTGAATAACAGTCCTATTAACTGGTCTTCCTTGTAGGTGTATGGATATTATCCTATCATTGACAGCACTGTACTTCAGGATAGATTTTGAAATGTTCTTTTTGACAATGAATGAGATACCATTCCTCTTCAATGTCTTCCCTGCATAGCAGTCCATATGACTGTCCAATTCAAAATGACCAATACCAGTTCATTTCTGCTCACTAATGCCTGGGATATCTAAACTGCCTACATTATTATTTTTCACTAATCATGCTACAAAAATGTAAAAAAGGAGAGAACCCCCCCCCCATCAAATTCAATGCCTACGATTTGTCAGATCAGTTTATAATAACCCACTGCCATGAAATCGATTCTGACTCATAGTGACCTGATAGGACAGAATAGAACAGCCCCAGAGGTTTCTGAGGCTGTAACCTTTACAGAAGACACTGCCACATCTTTCTCCCTCAGAGTGGCTGTTGGGATTGAACCACCAAGCTCTCGGTTAGCAGCCGAGTGTTTAAGCACTGCCCCACCGGTGCTCCTTTCCAGTTTACAATAAGTTTACAATACTACATGCGAAATAAAACCTTCCAAAAAGGTTTAACAAGATAAAATTTACACAGGATTAGAGCTTTTGGAACTGGAGGGAATACTGGCAGTCACCTGTAACTCAACATCTCATTTATAAAGGATTTATACAATGAGCTCTTAATAAATAACAAGAAAATACCACACACACACACACAAAAAAACCCAAAGTTATCTTTGAGTAGTGAAATTTTAGGGTGCTCTTGTATTCTTCTTTATACTTGAATAGTGCAAATTTTCTATAATAAACTTTTTCTAAAATATTACTTTTGCAATCAAAAAACATGGGCTATATATAAGCGTATATATGATAAAAAGAATTACAGCCTGTGAAAGAATAAAAACCTTAGGGCCAAAAAAATGCCACAAAATTTTAACTTGATGAGAAAATGTCCAAAAAAGTTAAGAGACTTAACCAAATACTCTGACTGACTTTAAAATGAATATCAAGATTTCTGACTAGAAATGACAAAATAAATCCAATTCTGCCCTTATATTTTCTCTTAAACAAACGTAACAAGGAGAACAAAAACAAAACACAATATATTTTCAATGAAATTAGAAAATAGCTCCAACTCCAAAACAAAAAATCTATGATAAAGAGTTAATGAATATCATGAATATTTGAGTGGCCACAGGGTCGTTATGAGTCGGAGTCGACTCGACAGCGACAGGTTTTTGACCTGGCTAAGGCTGAAAGTTGAGATGTATGTCTCTAAGTTTCTGGCAGTGTAGAGCTCTCCAAAATTGATACATATTCTAGAAAGCTATGACAACAGTCCCTCTTGCTCGGAATGGTAAATTCTGGGTCTGAGAATAGGAGAGTACAACATTTTTAAGCTCTCTGGGATATCATGAAATAAGGGGAGCCACGGCTAATGGGGAGATGCCAACAAGGCAAAAAAAATCCACTGTCATCCAGTTGATTCCTACTCATAGTGACCCTACAGGACAGGGTACAATTGGCCCATAGTGTTTCCAGAGAGTGGCTGGTGGATTCAAACTGCCAACATTCTGTTCAGCAGCCAAGCTCTTAACCACTGTGCCACCAGGGCTCCATGAACAAGGCAGGCAGGGGAGAATTGGGAGTGGGATGGGTGAGAAGTCAGAGGTAATCAGCTTCATGAAGGTGATCTTGCTTGAAGTAACAGCTAAACCACTACAATGAAGGGTTCAACATGGGATTACAGTGCCATGCACGTCAGGCTAAGAATGATTTTTACAAGTTTAAGGAGTCCTTGGGTGGTCACTATGAGTCAGAATCAACACTACAGCAATGGGTTTGGTTTGGGTTTTTCTTTTTTTGGTTGGTGCAAACAGTTGCATGCTTAGCTGCAAAAGGTTGGAGTGAGTATCTATCCAGAGGCACCTGGGAAGAGTGTCTTAGTGATCCACTTCTGAAAAATCAGCCCTTGAAAACCCTATGGAATACAGTTCTACTCTGACACACATAAAGGTCGCCATGAGTCGGGATCAGCTCGATGGCAGATGGGACCAGTTTTTTAAAAAAACAAAGAAGATCATGTGACAGAGACCATATATGACCTGCAAAGCCTAAAATATTTACTCTCTGGACTTTTACAGAAAAAGTTTGCCAACTCTATGTAGACCATTAATATTTTTGTTTGTTTATTTAAACATGAATTAAAATTAGAGAAAATACTTCAGAGTTTTTCCATGTGAACGAGGGACTTTAATGCATAATTTTTTTTTTTTTTTCATCTAAATGGAAAGGCTAATGCCTTTCTCTGTTTGTTTCTTTAAATAATTTAAGCACAGTACTGGGATTCATATTCTGAGCTAAGTGATTCTGCAAAGCTGGTAAATTAGAGCCTGGGAAAGTCTTAACTCCACTACTCAAGTCCCAAACAGCATGCTGAGAATAAAAACAATCTACAACATAATATGTCAAGCTGGAAAATCACCTCAGAATCCGATTACCTGCTAAAGCCTTAAAATACAGTTGAAAATCTAAACCCAAAGTTCTTTCTTCTGAAAAACTCCCATTTGAAATTCGTCCTATGCCTTCCTTGTATAAAATAGTCACTCTTATTTTTAAAGCTTTAAAAGACTAATAAAAAAAACTGAGATTAATGGCTTTAAACCCACTGTAAAGAAATATTTCCGTAATTTGTTAAACTGAAAACGTTAATTACGCTGAAGCTAGAAGATTCAAGAACCAGGAATCATTTCTTTTTAGTATACATTCTTACCATTCAGCAAACTCTTTTCTACTTTAAGGGCAACTTGTAAGATGAATAGAAATATAATAAATGTGGAAAATAATCCTTACTCTGTTTTTTCTTCCTCTTAACTTTCATTAAAAAAAAAAAAAAAAAAACCTGTAAAATGTAGAACAGTTGCATCTATACTTGTTATGAACCAACAGGGATTTTGATGTACTGTATACCAGTTCTAGAAGCTTTAAAACTTCACCCCTTCATTGGCCATGAAGTGAATTAGTATTTTAACCTAAAGTTTTGATAGAACATAGTGGGGTGGAAAAGTCTAGACTTGGAGGCAGAAATATTCAGGTTCAAATTCCAGCCCCACTATGTGACCTTGATTGGTCTCAGCCTCCTCATCTATAAAATGGGAACTGAGACGGTATAAGCAAGACACCTCACAAAAATAATTTACATATATGTCATTTCCCTTTCTCCCTTGAAAATAACAAATAAAATCAAGTAGGTAATCAGTTCTGTTTTTCCCAATACTCTTATTTGGGAAATGACTTTGACACTGGGAATGGTGAGTATGGAACTTAGTGGACGGTGGTAGCTTTTAGTTCCCTACTAAACCAGTTGCCAGGTGGTAGCTTTTAATTCCCTATTAAACCAGTTGCCATTGAGCCGATTCCAGTTCATGACGACCCATGCGTGTCAGAGTAGAGCCGTGCTCCATAATGTTCTCAATGGCTAATTTTTCAGAAGGAGATTGTCAGCCCTTTCTTCCAAGGTGCCTCTGGGTAGACAGGAACAACCAACCTTTTGGTTAACAGCCGAGAGTTAACCATTTGTGCTACCCAGGGAATCCTAGTTCTGTACTGAAGGCTATTAAAGACAGGCACAATGTAGCAGCGGGGTGGGGGCAGGGGGACGCTGTGGTCAATACTTGCACTAATGCTAGTAATGTTGGTTTATGTTGAAAAATACCCTGTGTTTTTCCGTGGAGATTGTATAATTAGTATAAAGGAGAAGAAATCTATGAAACTTAAAAGTAGACATTTAGATTATTCTAGCATATTCTTTTCAGGGAAAGGCAATTAACTGAGTTACTACAGTGAAAACTGTGAGACCGAGAACTCAATGAGACTGCCTTGTTTTTCCGGGTCTCACAAGTTTTCCACCTTTGACATGGTGCAGTCTTATTACTTCTGATGGTTAAGGTTGTGTATCAACTCAGCTAGGCCATGATTCTCAGTGGTTTGCTGGACGTATGATGCTGTGTTAACTTCCATGATGTCATTTGGTATTATGCAATCACCTCCATAATTGTATCTGCTGTTCAGTAGCCAATCAGTTGAAAGGGTGTTTCCTTGGGTGTGTGGCCTGCACTGAATGTAAGTGCGTAGTCTGGCAAGGCTTGGGGCCTTTTTGCTCATGCTGGATCCTGCAGCTGACTCCTGTTCATCTGACCTCCAATTCTTGGGACTTGACCTAGCAGCTTACCTGTGGTCTTGCCTGTCGATCTTGGGATTCATCACTTTTTAACAGCCTGGGAGCAAAAGCCCTGCTCTCTGACCTGCCGATTTTGGGTCCACCAGTCCCTGTGGCAACCTGAATCAGGAGAAGCCTCTATCCTGACCCACAGACTTGGGACATTCCAGCCTCTACAACTGTGTGAGCCATTTCCCGGATATAAATTTCTCTCTATATATTTATATGCTTACTGGTTTTGCTTCTCTAGGGAACCCAGCCTAAGATACTACTTCTCTATCACTTGTTTTAGTGGAAATATCTGAGTTTTCCTTCTCTGACCAGTTTCCAACTTACAGAGATTTCGGCTTTTGCAGGTTTTACTGCATACTCTTTATCCAAATGAACTGGGACACGATTTTGGGCAGGCGGCAATTTTCTCCCTCTATAAGCACAGAACATCAAACTTTTGTAATAAAACAAAGGAAAGAAAAAAGCAACACCTAAAACGTCATTTTTCTGGCCCCTAAAATTCCAGATAAGTGGCATTATTGGATCGGGTTTATAACTGGGTCCAAAAAGCCTAAATAGCTAGTACAAAATGCCAGATGATAAAGCAGATCAGAAATATACTTGGAGGTTTTATTAAAAAAGAAAGAAAAGCCTTTGAGCTGTCTCAGTCTCTAGAGACGGTACAGAAGTATTTTTGACAACTGATTTTTTCCTGTATCAGGGTCTAAAATTCCTTTTGACATTAAAGACTGTGTTATTACCTAGTAATCATCAATAGATCAACTCCTGAACAGGGATTCATTTGAAGAGCTCAGGAGAAAAGAAAACGTAAACTAACAGTCATCTCCTTAAACAGGAGGCTTTCTCTTTCTGGTATCTCAGATATTTTTACCTAAGGAGTGTGCCTAAAATGAGGCAAAAACTATTATTTGAAGGGGGTGGATGGTCCTATTAATTCGTCTTTTATTATAGCAGAGAAAATAGAGGAATTTGTCAAAGTTAATATGAGGGATGTGTTTCAACTCCTTCGAACTCACTAACCGTCAGCTACTGTTCAGAAATACTGAGGAAAATGACCATGGACTAGTGGGACATTTGTACTCATTGAGAGAGGGGGAAACTTCCAGCCATGAAAAGCTTTAATACTTTCTTTACACATATATCTGTCTCTCCTACTGAACTGAGACTCCCTTATGGACACGGACTGACCTTTTTCACATCTGTGAAGATATACACAGTAAAAGCCCATTTACGTTCAACAGTTTCTAGACATAATGATGAGTGACACTGGCCACATATCTTTTCCATATCTGTATTCCTAATATAAGGCAGAATACCTAATCCATGACAGGCACCACACAAAATGTCTGCTGAAAATAAATAATTTATAAAATAGCTTTTAAATACCAGGTAGCAATCATAAAACATGAGGGACAATTAGAAAATAAGAAAATACATTTTGATAATGAATTTGCCAAGTACCAGAGAGAGGCCCAAAATTTAAGTAAATGGTTGCTAACCTGTACCTCCTAAGAAGACAGTGATGGTAGAGCTCAAGCTAATTTCCACATTTCAAAAAGGCCAACGGAAATTCTCTGTATCTACCCATGAAAAGATGGCTAACCGGAACACTAAGTTTCTTCTTTTTTTACCTAAAATAACATTAGCTCAGTAAGGTAAGATCTTACTTATACTGATAAAACACTCTTTAGATTAATTAGGGCTCTTATTGTAAGCACCCCGCCCCCATCGCATTAAGTAAGTTTTAGCCACAAGCAAAAGAAAAAAAGAGCAGTGTGAGTGAGGCTAAGCTACTATAAATCAAAGACGGCCATCTACCACCCGCCCATCTTCCATCCTTAGCCAATGCCTGCCCATTCCCACCCACCAAATCTAGGTGGATTAACTGCTCTAAGTAAACCTACTAAAAAAAAAAATTTTTTTCTAGTTACTGTAATTTAGCAAACTGACATATCAAAAAGAAAAACCAAACCCACTGCCGTAGAGGTGATTCCAACTCACAGCAGCCCTACAGGACAGAGTAGAACCGTCCCACAGCGCTTCCAAGGAGAAGCTGGTGGACTTGAACAGCTGACCTTCTGGTTAGCAGCCAAGGTCTTAACCACTACACCAGCAGGGCTCCAACTGACATACAAGCGTAGGAATTTATAACAGAAAAATTACCTCTCGAACTTCATCATCTTCTTCATCAGTATTTCTTTGTCTGCTTTCTCTGAAACGACGTACCTAGATCATAACAGAGTAAATTGCAAACATGTCGCTTATATCAATTTCGTAAATATCAAGTAAGCGGCTACAACTAATTAAGAAATGCTTTCCATTATAACATAAAACCTGGAAAATTTAAGTACAGTTTTAGTTCACGAGTGATTGATAAACCAAATTTTCCCAGTGACTTACATTAAAATTTCAGAAATGTACCCTAGAAAACAAAAATGTACTGGCCCTGAGCAAACTTATATTACCTGCTGCCAAATGTTCTGTCACTGAAAAACGGTCTGTCAGACAGGAGAGAAAAAAAAGTCTAATATGCCTTCAGTGTTATACTTCAGTAGAAAGTTAAAAACAAAATCCAGTCTCCTTTAAGAAGCTTGAAATATTTATTACATTGCTCAAAACATTCCTGGGCATCTGGCTGCAAGATAGGTTGGAGGCCCTCTGAAATGGTATCTGAAGTAATGGACCCTGAACATCCATTTTTATCAACTGTCACATATTGAATGTTTACTGCTTGCTGACCATGGTCCAGGGACCATGAAGGATACAAAACTAAAAACCAAACCCATTGCCGTTGAGTCAATCCCAACTCATAGCGACCCTATACGACAGAGCAGAACTGCCCCAGAGAGTTTCTAAGGAGTACCTGGTAGATTCGAACTGCCAACCAGAGCAGAACTGCCCCAGAGAGTTTCTAAGGAGCACCTGGTAGATTTGAACTGCCAACCTTTTGGTTAGCAGCCGTAGCTCTTAACCCCTACTCCACCAGGGTTTCTGTGACGGATACAAGAGGTTCCTTTATTAGTGGTTCCTGCTCACAAGGCTCTTACAGTAGAGTTAAACAGTTGGAGAGATAAATGCCATTTATGCAATAATTTATTCAACAAATATTTATTGAGCGCCTACTGTGTGCCAGGCACTATTATAGGAACTGAGAATGCAACAGTAAATAAAATAGTAAAAAAAAATTCTGCCCTCATGGAGTTTATAATCTAGAGCAGAGTGGACCAAAGAATGGCAACAAACTAACTAAATTATAACGTATTTTAGGGGTGTAGGGTCAAGCATGAGGTCCCTGAGTGGTGCAAATGGTTAAGCACTTGACTACTGGCCAAAAAGCTGGTCTATAAAGAAGTCTATGAAGATTCCGTACTTGGCACTTTTGGTGTATTACACACCACCCAGAGCACTATTACGAAGTCTCTGAGGGGCATAAATGGTTATGCTTCCAGCTACCAACTGAAACACTGGTAGTTTGAAACTTCCCAGAGGTGCCTTGGCAGACAGGGCCGGTGATCTGCTTCCCAAAGGTCACAGCCTTGAAAACCTTAAGGAGCAGTTATCCTCTGCACTTTTGGGGTCACTATGAATCAAAATCAACACAGTGGCAACTAACAATAACAGGGTCAAAAATAAAGTCTCTGGCTCTCCAGAAGCAGGTGTTTGTCCAGACGGTTTTCAACCTGCATAACCGGTTAGGCAGCAGGACTTGATTCTGTGACTGTTGTTGTTAGGTGCCATCGAGTCAGCTCCGGCTCACAGTGACCCTATGTACCACATAGGGATGGCCTGGTCCTGCGCCATCCTTACAATCGTTGTTATGCTTGAGCTCACTGTTGTGACCACTGTGTCTGTCCATCTCATTGAGGGTCTTCCTCTTTCCTGCTGACCCTGTACTTCACCAAACATGATGTCCTTCTCCAGGGACTGATCCCTCCTGACAACATGTCCAAAGCATGTAAGACGCAGTCTCGCCATCCCTGCTTCTAAGGAGCATTCTGGTTGCACTTCTTCCAAGACAGATTTTTTTGTTTTTTTGGCAGTCCATTCTTTGCCAACACAATTCAAAGGCATCAGCTCTTCTTTGGTCTTCCTTATTCACTGTCCAGCTTTCACATGGATATAATGTGATGGAAAATATCATGGCTTGGGTCAGGCATACCTTGCTCTTCAAGGTGACATCTTTGCTTTTCAACACTTTAAATAGTTCTTTTGCAGCAGATTTGCCCAATGCAATGTGTCTTTTGATTTCTTGACTGCTGCTTCCATGGGTGTTGATCATGGATCCAAGTAAAATGAAATCCTTGACAACTTCAATCTTTTCTCCATTTATCGTGATGTTGCTTATTGGTCCAGCTGTGAGGATTTTTGTTTTATGTTGAGGTGCAATCCACAGTGAAGGCTGTGGTCTTTGATCTTCATCAACAAGTGCTTCAAGTCCTCTTCACTTTCAGCAAGCAAGGTCGTATCATCTGCATATCTCAGGTTGTTAGTCTTCCTCCAATCCTGATGCCTCGTTCTTCTTCATATAGTCTAGCTTCTCTGATTATTTGCTCAGCACGCAGACTAAATAGGTATGGTAAAAGTATACTGTCCTGATACACACCTTTCCTGACTTTAAACCACTCAGTATTCCCTTGTTCTGTCTGAACAACTGCCTCTTGATCTATGCACAGGTTCCTCATGAGCACAATTAAGTGTTCTGGAATTCTCACTCTTCGCAACGTGATTGTGACTAGAGGGACATAAAGGGCCCCCCCAAGAACTTCTGCCTCGACCCCTCCAGAAGGCATCTTCTGGCAAAGACCTGGGGAGCTTATGCTTGGATGCCTTTCAGGTCCCCAGTGCTTGCCTGCACTCTTTTTCTTGCTGTACTGGATCCTTTGCCTTTAAATAATAGCCTTAAGTGAGTAAGGTCAGTGGAGTCTTTTAAGTCCTTTCAGATACTTGAACTTGTAAAATCTTTGCAGAAGGTGATAAGCCTTTAAAGGAAAATAAAGCAGGAAGGATAGAACATGTTCAGGGAGGTAGGTTGCATGTAAATAGGATGGTCAGAAAAGGCCTGACTCAGAAAGTAATATATGAGCAAAGAAAGACCTTAAGAGATAGGAAACGAATCACGCAAATAACTGGGGAAAGATCATTCCAATCAAAGGAAAGAAGATGTACAGGGGCCCTGGGGCAGAAGCATAGCGGTTTGTTTGGGAAACAGCAAGGAGCCCAGTGTGGCTACAGTAGACGTGAAGGCAGAGAAATAAAGGAGGGTCAGATTGAATAAGGCTCGTGAACAACTCTAAGAGCTTTTTTCTATTTTTAAACAAGAAGGAGCTGAAATATGCTAGAATCACTGACAGATGAATTGAGGACAGAATGGGGAAAAGGAAGAACAAGAGCAGAAGCAGGCAGACTAGTTAGGAGGCTAGGTGAGAGATGGAACTGGCTTGGATCACTGGTAGTGATGCAGGTGGTGAGAAGTTAGTCAGATTCTGTATATACAGTGAAACCTGTGCGAGCCAGTTAACTCAACAGGACTGCCTTGTTTTCCTGGGTCTCACAAGTTTGATGCCTTTGATGAGATGAAGTCTCATCACTTTTTTATCACTCCTTTTAATGGAAAATACTTGAGTTTTTCTTCTCTGACAGGTTTCTACCTTACACAGGTTTCGGCTTTCACAGGTTTTACTCTATTCTAACAGTCAGGATACAGGTGACAGAAAAAAAGGAGTCAAGAATGAGGCTACCACTAGGTAGAGCAGGTTTGGGGGCAGGGAGTAGGGATTAGAAGTTTAGAGTGCAGCATGTGAAAAGTTTAAGATGTCTACTAGACATTCAAATTGAAATATCCAGCAGTTCAGACGTGAGGTCTGGGATAGACTTCTGAGAGTCCCCAATCGTCTTAGTTATCTACTGTTGCTATAACAGATATACCACAAGTGGATGGCTTTAACAAAGAGAAGTTTATTTTCTCACAGTCCAGTAGGCTAGAAGTCTGATCTCAGGGTGCCAGCCCAGGGAAAGCTTTCTCTCTCTGTTGGCTCTGGAGGAAGGTCCTTGTCATCAGTCTTCCCTTGGTCTGGGAGCATCTCAGCTCAGGAACCTCAGGTCTAAAGTATATGCTCTGATCCCAGTGCTGCTTTCTTGGTGGTGTGAGGTCCCCCTGTCTCTCTGCTGCGTCTCTCTTTTTTATCTCAAAAGAGATTGGCTTAAGACACTATCAAATCTTGTCGATCTCATTAGCATAACTCCTGCTAATCCATCTTATTAACATCAGAGTGATAGGATTTATAGGACAATCTCATCAAACGACAAAATGGTTGACAATCACACAATACTGGGAAGCATGGCCTAACCAAGTTGACACCTATTTTTAGGGGACACAATTCAATCCATGACACCACTGAACAGATGGTATTTAAAGCCAAGAGACTGGACAAGATTACAAGGGTAATATGTAGATAAAGAAGAAGTCCAGGGACTGAGTTATGGGGACTCCAACTTAAGAGGCTGAAGAGATGAGAGGCATCAACAACAGAGACTGAGAGCAGGAGAGGCAGAAAGAAACCTTCAGGAGTGGGAGTACAGGAAGCCAACGAAAAATGATTCAAGAAGCAATCAAGTTAGATTTAAGATAAGAACCGACACTGGACTTAGCAATGAAGGTCACTGGGGACTTGAACAGCAGACACTTCCCTGGAATGACCAAGTCAAAAGCCTGAATGGATCAGTTTAAGAAAAGAGAAGGGAGAAGAATTAGGGGGCAGCAAATGTAGAGAAGTCTTTGGAGTAATTCTGCTGTAAAGGAGAACAAAGAAATAGAGTAGTAACAGCTAAAGGAAAAAGTGGGATCAAGAGCATTTGGTTTATTGTTTTTTAAGCCAGGAGAAATAACAGTGTGTTATGCTTCGGCAGAAGGGGGAAACTACAGAAATAATTTTTATAAAAAGATTACATAGTACGTAATTGTGCTTTAAACCAAAACCAGTTACTGTTGAGTCAATTCTGATTCACTGCAACCCTGCGTGTTTCAAAGTAGGACTACCTGCCAGAGGGTTTTCAATGGCTGTAACCTGCTGGACGCAGACTGCCCAGGTCTTTCTTCTGAGGCACCTTGGGGTGGGTTGGAACTACCGATCTTTCAGTTAGTAGCCAAGCATTTTAACAGTTTGTGCCCCTCACGGTCTCACTGTAATGCTCTAGGTGGTGTGCAATACCAAACGTGCTAGGTGCTAAGTCTTCAGCGAAAAAGAGAAGACTCAGAGTAAAAATACCAGTAATACGTACTGGACAACCACCATGTAACAGGCACTATGCTGAGGACTTTGCAAATATTAATTCTTTTAATCCTTGCAACAATCTTTAAGGAGGTTCTATTTATATTCCCTTTTTACAGCTGAGGAACTCGGGTACAGAGAGCTGAGATAACTACCATAACCAGTGGTCACATGGTTGGGAAGGGTTTTGATTTTGAACACAGGTGGTGCGTGCACATGTGTGCACGCACACACACACCTCTCAGGAGTCGAGATACGACTTAAGGTACCGATGGTCATGTTTTATTTCTGCCACTTAACTGAAAAATTCACCATGCTAAAAAATTATGAACATACCACATTCAAAGTCATACAGTGAGTGATTTTAAAGTGTGGATTACCTGCCCTAACCCTGAAGGTACTTGATACTGACTAATACTAGTTGCAACTGATACCATAAGGCTTCAAGAGAGCCATGTTAACCAATTAAAAGCACTAAAATGAAAGCCAAAGGGAGTAAGTTTTTAGAATAATGTTTTGTTCTTCTGCTTAGAGGGAATATGAAAAACACAAATATGAACATAAACACTGATGATACGTTTGGAACATTTTCTTCCATTTTTTTATATGCACACACACATACACGTACTAAACATGTTAAGCATAATGCGGGTCATACTGTGTATAGTCTTGCATCTTTGGAATTCTTTTCCCATTTAACGTTATATAAGAAACATTCTTCCATGTTCTCCAAAAGTGTCATTTTTAATGGTTGCATACAAAAAAAGCATTCTATATTTATTATGTATGAGCCAACATTTATATTACCAATATATTTCCGATTTTCCTCCACCGTGGATAACACTAAGATGAGTTACCCCATAAACAAATCTCTATCTCACGATTATAATAATTTCCCAGGATTGAGTTAAAAAGTAAAATGTAAGCCTCGTGATATACACTGCCAAAGTGCTTTTCAACAAGGCTCCTATTGGCAGTGTATTAAATATTATTTTTTCCAAACTGTGGCCAATTTGACCAATAAAAAATACATTTGACTTTCTTTTTTTTTTTACCCTAGGCTAAATACCATTTTCATATGTTATTAGTCACTTATCTTTCTTTTATCAACCGCCTATTCATATTCTTTGTTCATTATCCAATTGAAATGTTTAGTATTTTCTTAAGACTAATATGGGCTCTTTAATACCATGTTAAGAATATCCACCTTTTTTCTGCCCAAATTTCTTAGAAATACTTTCTCCACATCCATCTTTTATTTCTGGTTTTTGACAACCTGACATGCAAATATTTAAAATTCCTATTTCGTAAAATCTGTGATTCTTCCACCACTTTTATGCTTAGAACAGAATGCATTTTCTAGATTAACTTAAAGTATCAAAAAAAAAAATCAATCAAAGCTTACTAAAAAATTGAAATGAGAAGAAATTTTCATAAGGTTCATTTTAAAGCATTTTTGGGATTTTCAAGAGAAGATGCTACCTACAAGAAATAAAACTGACTGACTATTCCAGATGTTTTCTAATTTAATCCTCACTGTATTATCCCAAATTTGAGAAGTTAAACAATTGTTCATCAGAAAGAAACTCAGAGCTACGCTTAAGGAGAGACTGTCGAACTAGATCTACCCACCACCAAATTAGTTACCTACCTCTTCATCGATTTTGTCTTCTACGGCATCAATATGACGCTCTTTAAGAAATCGCTGTGTTTTTTCCAACTGGTATTTCACTAATTCCTCTATGGCATCTTTTTCTTCCTTGTCTACAAATTCTTGTACAGCTTCACCCATTCCCCTTTCTGTTAGAAGTGAGAGCTGCACATTCTGCAAGAGAGACACAAATCACTAAACACAGAAAACAGTACCTGTTCCTTAAAAAATACTTATATATGAAGAAGGAAAATCTGTAGGATAATATTACCAGGAAAAAAGGCAAAAATTTACCGAGCTATTGAAAGGAAAAAAAAAAACAATTTAGTGAACAGTAATTAAATCTACTGATAAATATTGAGGGCTAGAAAAAGCAAAGACAAAACAAGAAAAGGGAGGAAAGTACAGAAGAAGCAAAAACACAGAGACCAGAAATGGCAGCTAACACTTAGTAGAAACTGGGTTTAGTTTCTATTGGACTCTTTAAAGATGGCCCTCTTGATGTTTCTATTAGGCCCCCTAGGAAGAATACTGGCCCCTAAAGATGTCCACATTCTAATTCCCAGGACCTATGAATACGTTACACAACAAAGCAGAATTAAAGCTGCAGATGGAATCGAAGTTCCTAACAGCTGACCATAACATAGGCAGGCCAGGGACTATCAGCATGCAATAGGGAGTCAGAAGAGGAAAGCCAGGGGGAGAGGTTGACTATGAAAAGATGGGCAGAGAGATGCAACTTTGCTGGCTTTGAAGATGGACAAACAGGGCCATGAACCAAGAAATGTGGGTGGCTTCTGTGAGTTCAAAAAGACAAGGACACAGATTCTCCCCTAGAGCCTCCGGGAAAGGAACACAGCCCTGCTGACATCTTGACTTTAGCCCAGTGAGACCTGTGTCAGACTTCTGACCCACAGAACTATAGAATAATACATTTGTGTTGTCTGAAGCCACTAAGTCTGGGGTCATTTGTTACAGCTACAGTAGGAAACTACTATAACCAGAAGGACTTAGAGTGGTACAAATCCATGACAGGAAGTGTGAGTGGTTTCATCATCATGTGGCTGAACTGTATTAGTAAAGTAACCCTGAAATTACATCCAGATGTGAGAAAATTAAATCCTGGACTCAGATTTTTATAGAAGAGATAAAAAGAAAGAAGATAACAACAACAACAAAACAGCCACAATAGTAAGTGTTCGTAACAAACCTTAATTAAGCACTAATTTTTCTCCATGTGTGACAACTATAAACGAATATAATTAACGGTCACCCTATTTGCTTCACAGAAGCACTGTAAGGATTCATTTTGTTTAAACCATCAATTAAGCATATCCTAAATTAAAATCTGTTATTATAAGATAGCCATTGTTTAACTGAGGTGTAATTAAGAAGTTACCTTCTCTGCGGTTTGAAAATACTGTTTTACAAGGTCTTCCACCCTGAGAGTTGTTCCTTCTAAAGAAGGTCTTGTGATAAGCTTCCCAAAGTTGATTTCTTCTCCTAGAAAAAAGAAGCCCAAAAAACAGTATCTCATACTATAATGTCACAAACTCATTGCAGATTGTGTCAACGGAGAAGGTACAGCACAAATTCATCAACGGCCATCATGGTCAACATGGTAAATTTTGAGGCAAAAACAAGCCATTTATGCTAATAGCGACAGTCAGGACTTCTTTTTCATATCTCCAAGTAGTATGTCTAGCCCAGATGCTCTCATAATATGGTCCACAGGCTTCTGGGCATCACCTAGACCCTGCCAGGGGGTCTGTGAAGCCAAAACTACTTTCCTAGTAATACTGAGACATTACTTGTCTTTTTCTCTGTATTAACATTTGCGGTGAAGATACAAAAGCAATAATGAGTAAAACTGCTGGCATCTTGGGATGAGTCAAGGCAGTGGCACAAAGCTGTACTAGCAGTCACCACCACGTACTCATATTTATAAAAAAAAAAAAAGGTTGCACTGACAAATGTCCTAGACGACAGCAAAAGTGATTGATTAAATCTCGGCCCTTGAGTGTGTACTTTTTTTTAACATTCTGGGAGACAAATGATAAACATGCGTAAAGCACTTCTGCGGCACTGTTATGCAGGATGGTTGTCTCCAGGAAAAGCACTCTGCAGCCATTTGAACTGCTGGACACGCTATGGTTATCCATACGTGGGTAACCTGGGCCGCTTCAAAGAAAACAACAGGCAGTGTTTCTTGCCAATAATAAAATTCAAGCTCTAGAGCAAAAATTAGAATTTTGGAAAATTTCTATCTGCTGAGAGCTTGGTGGTTTTCTAACATCTAAAGACTTTTTTGATGAGATAGATGGCAATATTTGTTAAGTGTAATCTTTTAATCTTATATAATCAACGTCTGGACCAAGACCTGCAAAACTCAGTAAACCACTGTTTTCCAAACGACCAACACATGATGTTATAAAATCCTGCATGGGTGAGCTCAGTTTTAAAGTAGAAGAGATACTAATGAATTTAATGTAAGAGTATGAACAGTCACCCTGATATGGTACAGATTCCTCGTTGCAATTCACCTTTAAGAAATTACCACTCATTGAGTTTTGCTGTAATATTGAAAAGAATCCATAATTATCTGAAAAGGCTATTAAAATATTCCTCCTTTTTCCACCTGGAGTCCCTGGGTGGTACAAACAGTTAACATGCTCAGCTGCTAACCTAAATGTTGGTGGTTCAAATCCACTCGGAGGCACCTCGGAACAAAGTCCTGGCAATCTACTTCCAAAGCCAATGAAAACCTTATGGGGTGCAGTTCTACTCTGATACACATGGGGTCACCACGAGTTGGAATCAACTTGACAGCAATTGTTTTTTCTACCTACCTTTTGTTTGAGAGAAGATTTTCTTCATATATTTCAACCGAAACAACATATCACGATTTTATTTTGGCAGTTTCTAGTGGAATGCCCCCAGCCAGGCACCTCCCCTTGGGCTGCTTCCCTGGCACCCCCAGCAGCTTTGCAGGGAGTTGTCCTGTCAACAGCTTCTCCTAGCACATCCTCTCAGACAGCTTCACAGATGAGTGTCAGCATCAGGGAAGGCTTCCTCCAGCCCACCTCCCTCCCTTTTGGGCCATCGATTTCATAGTGGAGTGCCAGTGGCTAGACTCCTCCTTAGGCACCTTCTCTGATAGCTTCGCAGTGAGTTCTGCGGGAAGCACAGCACCCCACTGTGGACAGGTACCTCCAGCACTCCAGATGCTATGTTAAGATAACTGACCTTCAGCATATCATCTAGTCCTCACAACAATCCTGTGAGGCTGCAAGACGCCTCAGAGCACTATTCTGATTTTACAGATGAAATACAGAAATTATCCTGATTTTATAGAGGAGAAAACTAAAAGTCAGAGACGTGAAATAATTTGTACCAAGTCACCCATCTAGTAAGTGGCAGAGCTGAACAAAACAACAGAAAATGCTTTTACTAAAACATACCAAAGCATCCTTGTTTCTGCTGAGCAATTTCTGTTTAAGCCAAAAAGGAAGCACTAGAATAAAACTCATTACAGATGAAACCTAGGATAAGGTACTAAGCTCTACAGCCTGTATTCTTATGAAGGTTACACCCGTAAAATTTAAGGAATTCGTAAAGATGTACAATTAGTAAACTATCATCAATAAGCAACTAATTCAAATTCACAGCATAAAAATACAATTCTCTACTGTGGAATTTTTCCCCTCTAAATAGTTTTATTTGAACTCTATCTAAATATCTGAATTTCAGGTTGAATTAACAGCATACCCAATTTCTGGTCACGAATGGATGCTGAAAATATAAGCCCGTTAAACATGACTTTATAAAAGCCTAGGTAGCTTACTTGTAAACAAGGGCCACGCTTTTCTATGAAAATTCTCTGACTCAACAGTTTCAAAGAGAAGAGCATCCATGTTTAATGAGCTCAGTATTTTTTATGAAGAAGCACTCAGTCATATGAACTTCTCTGTGAATGTCTGAATAAGGGCAATTACTGTTTATGAAATTTAATTGAAAATTAATTACCTGGATCATCAGAAACATCAAGGTATGAGACACCACTTATTTCCCAAGACTGGAGTCTTCCTAACTAATTATACTCTCTGAAGTCAAAACACTTAATATTCTAAAAATTGAAAGTATATTCTCTGATCATTTATAATATACAATAAATAATTTATTTTGAGCAATAAATCTCTAAATCTGTGTGTTCAACAGCACTGTTTTAAAAAAACTATATTAGCAGAGAAGGCCTTCCATTTCCCTATCGATGTCCCCAGGTTTAAAAATAACTGCGATTTAGTTTTTAGAAGGCAAGAGATTTAGTTGTTCCAACTATCAGTTTATTTGTCCAAAATATTAAAAAGAAACATACTAAAACTTCTTCCATCATTTTTTATACTTCTTTACTAAAGACTTATTTACGTGAACCCTGTGAGAGCATTTTTTAATTTACAAAATTAAAACTAGCTTACCTGTTTTTTCCTTTGGTTCTCTATGCCTGAAAAAATGGATAATGTCTTTTGGATTAGCTACTCGATCCACAAATTTCTGGCTAAAGCGAAGCACACTGAAAGGTTCAAAGCCTCCACTGTAGTCCACCTGGAAATACAGAACATGCTTTAGGCTGGGCAACAACATTTTTTCAGTTTTTAAGAAACATACTCATCCTTCAGTGTTTATAGTGCTTATGCTCAATATTTTTTTAAATTAATGTGTTAATTTTCTATGATACATTTTAAAGACCATCATGGGGAGGTGGGGCCAAGAGGCAGAGTAATCAGACCCTTCCTGCAGTCCCTCTTACAACAAAGACCCGAAAAAACAAGCGAATCGATTCTATATGACAATCTAGGAGCTCTGAACATCAAAGGCAAAGTTGAAGAATCAGACTGAGCAACAGGGGGAAGGAGAGATGGTTCACAAACAGCGAACAGTTGCCAGACCTGACCTGGTGGGAAGGGGCACCCCACAGGCCTGATTGGCTGGCTTGAGCACTGTGAGGCAAGCAGTGACATCTGGGATGTGTTTTCCACATTAGGAGAGACCGAATGGTACAGAGTCCACTTATGCCTCCAGAACCAGCAAAAAGTGGTGCTCTCGGCAAAAGATAAGTACATGCATCTAATCTCTGTGCAGATGAAAAAACCCCTTCGGGAAAATATTCTGTCCCATTTACCTGACCCCTCCCTGCTCTGCACCGGGTCCCAAGCCGGCTTCATTGACAACCGCTTTCCCTGGGCCAGAAGTAGGGCCTGTCATGCGCCCTGAGCCATTCTCTTGGCCTTGGAGAAGGAACAAATTAACAGGGGAAAAATAATCTATCAGCTCCCCTAAGCTGGGGACTCAGGGCAGAAACAGCTCCTTTGCCTAGAGGCCCACAGACTTTGAATGTCTTTCATCCCTGCATAGACCTGCATGGGTCCATTTCAACAACGCAGGCCCTCATTAGCACAGTACAACAGGGTATATATCTGATGTCTAACTTCAATTATTTCAGCTATATGGTGGAGAGGCAGGTTCTTGACATTTGACACTGCTCTGCCTATTAAGCAGGGTCCTTACCTACACACGTCAGGGGCCTCAAGACCGATGGCTTCATCCATGCCACCTAGTCACCTGTGACAGGGGTCCAATGATAAGTGCTGCCCCCTGGCCCTTACAGACAACAGCACTGGGTGCCCACAGTCTGGCTGCAAAACTCACCCACCTACACACTCTAGGGAAGAGGGACACGCTTTCCTCACAGACACGCAGGGATGGTTGTCATGTCAGCTCCCTGCCTTGCTCAGCACATGACTCCTCCCCCTACTGCAGCCAGATACCTGTGCCTACACCAATCACCCCTGCACGTCTAAGACTGCAGGTGAGAGCCTGTACCACACACTTGGTGACCAACTACCTGGACACCTCAGGTGAATCCATACAAGAAAAGTAAAGGGACTCCTAGGCTCATATACCTAGTAACAGCTCTAACCACCTGGTGACAGGACAGTAGAGCTTCAAAGGTGCCAATAATCCAACTAGCTTATACGAGCAGCCTATTTGGGCATATCAAAACAAAAGAAGCAGCTGAGACACAGTAAGCAAACATAAAATAAATAAATACAATAACTTATTGAGGGCTCGGAGACAATAGTCAATATCGAATCACATAAAGAAGCAGACCATGATGTCTTCAGCAAGCTCCCAAAACAAAGAATCAAGAAATCTTCCGGATGAAGAGGATTTCCTGGAATTATCAGAGGTAGAATACAAAACATTAGTATACAGAACTCTTCAAGAGATCTGGAAGGAAATCAGGCATAACACAGAACAAGCCAAGGAACAAAGCATTAGAGACAAAGCATTAGAGGAAATTAAGAAGATTAGAGATGAACATAAGACAAATTTAATAGGCTGCAAGAATCCACAGGAAGACAAAAAGAAATTCAGAAGATTAACAGAATTTGACAACTCAATAGAAAGTCATAGGAGCAGAATTAAGGAAACTGAAGTCAGAATTAGTGAGACTGAAGATAAAGCACTTGACACCAACATATTTGAGGAAAAATCAGATAAAAGAATTTTAAAAAACAGAGAAACCCTAAGAATTATGGGGTACTCTATCAAGAGGAATAACCTACAAGTGACTGGAGTATCAGAACACGGGGAGGATAACAGAAAATACAGAGAGAACTGTTGAAGATTTGTTGGCAGAAAACTTTCCTGATATGATTAAAGATGAGCAGATGTATATCCAAGGTGCTCATTGAACCTCACACAAAGTAGATCCCAAAAGAAAGTCACCAAGACATATCACAATCAAACTTGCCAAAACCAAAGATAAAGAGAGAATTTTAAGATAGAGATAAGCGAAAAGTCACCTATGAAAGAGAGTCAGTAAGACTAAGATCAGACTACTAAGCAGAAACCATGCAGGCAAGAAGGTAATGGGATGACATGCATAAAACCTTGAAGGAAAAAAATTGCCAGCAAAGAATTATATATCCAGCAAAACTGTCTCTCAAATATGAAGGTGAAATTAGGACATTTCCAAATAAACAGAAGCTTAGGGAATTTGCAAAAACCAAACCAAAATTAAAAGAAATACTAAAGGAGGTCCTCTGGTTAGAAAATCAATAATATTCAGATAACAACCCAAGACTAGAACACAGGTCAGGGCAACCAGATATCAACCCAGATAGGGAAATCATAAAAATAAAGATCATGATGGGGTTAATAACATTTATTCTACAGAGAAATATTTAAGTTTGGAAAGCTATAAGCTGAAGCAAAATATTTTATTCAGTGGAATCAGGATAGAGCAAAAATTTCCACAATGTTGGGATGATTGCAACTCCCCGTGACCACACTAATAGTCTAGGTACCAGGGGTACCATCTAAAAGGCCGTGAAAAAATTCTACATGAATTTCTAAACTTTCAAAGCAAAAACAATATCCCCCACCAAAATAATTAGCCTTTCACCCATTAGTTAATTGGTCTATTATCATAGAGATATATTCTCATGCTGAGATAAGGATGGATGCTGGGAAAATCCACATAGGAAAAGAATAAAAATCAGGAGATTTGAGAAATGGCTACCTTCAAAGCACAGTATCCATTTAGAACGAACACACTCTCTCAAGCAGGCTCTTTCTAAAGAAGTCTACAGTGGTAAACAGACCATACAGAGAGAATTACCACATTTCTTTCTGAGAGATAGAATCATTTTCCTAAACTACCTGTTCTCAAAGCATGCTTTCTGGGAAGCATCACATCATCTCCAAGGCCAGCCTGGTCAGCCTCTCAAAAGTACTTCCTAACCACCACCCCACTTACATTCTTCATCGCACTTAGCACTATCTGAAATTTTGTTCTTTGACTTGGTATGTGTTTATTATGTCTCTCTTCATGCCTCCACCTCCTAGAAGCTCCACCAGTTCAAAACCTTGCTTGTTTTATCATCGCTGTATCTCCCAACATCCAGAACAGAAAGTACTCAATAAATATTCATTCAATTAATTAACAAGGATGCTCTAGTTGATACAGTGTACTTTCATAATATTGCTTACTGGCAGTAACTATTTTTTTCATTTCAGGAATGAATATTTCACTGTGTTTCACAAAGGAATGCCTATCTTCTATTTAAGTCTGGTTAGTTCTGACAGTGTCAGGCAGATATTAATAAGGAACATGGGATCCTTTGCCCTGGTAAAGAGGACTGGCTATATGGTTCCCCCAGAGTAACTATCTTTATATTATCAGACCATTGCAACAGCTCTCATGCTGTAAAAGAGAAAATGCTGAGTGCTGAAGCGACTGGTCCCCAAAAATCTTCATTTTTAACAGCTGTACTCCAGCTTAGCTTTACGTGCAATTTTCTGCTCCTAAGAGTTGAAAAAGTAGCTCTGGTGCTGCAGTGGTTAAGTGCTCAGCTACTAACCATAAGGTCAGTGGCTTGAACCCACCAGCCACTCTACAGGAAAAAGGTGTGGCAGTCTGCTTTCAAAAAGATTTACAGCCTTGGAAACCCTATGGGGCAGTTCTACTACTGTCTTATAGGGCTTCTATGAGTTGGAATCAACTCAACAGCAATGGGTTTTTTTTTTAAGAGCTGAAAAATGCATTCACTAAGGAAACATTTACTGAGTATCTACAATGTGCTAGGAACTCTGCTGTGGGCTAGGGATACAACCATATATACGACGTAATCGCTGTTGTCAAATTTACAAGCTGACAGGGAAGACAAACAAGTAGACAAGTTAACTGCAAGCAGAACGTGAATGGTGTTATAAGAAGCATGTACAAAGTAGAATGAGGACCCAAAGGAAGAACCAATCAATTTTAACTGGTGGCCAAGAAAGGTTTCTTTGGAGATAGCAGGCTCTGACTGGGTATTGAAGGAGATACAGAGAAAGAAGGACGGAGGTGTCTTCCTTGCAGGTTGAAGGAGCATAAGCAAACATGCAAAAGAGTGAGATAAGCCCCCCGGATTCAAGGAACAGTCATTTTTAGTCCAATACGAATGGAGCTTAGGATGAACTGACAGGAAAAGGAGAAAGAAGCCAAAGAAGTCGATTTAGACCACATTGAGAAGAACCTTGAATGCCATCTACAAGAATTTAGACTTGTTCCTTGAGTCCCATGGGATCATTAAATCCTTTTTATCAGGAAATATATGAAAGACAGCATTTTACAAAGATCACTTTGGCATTAGTGTGGAAGATGGTTTGGCTAGAAGTGCGGGGGTAGGGGGAACTGGGAGTACAGTCCAGGTAGGAAGCTGCAGCTATAGGCCTGGAAAGAGATAACCAGGGTTCAACTACAGCACTGACACTGGGATAGAGAAGGGACTAGATTACTTACTCTGCACCAGGTACTGTTTAATTCATTTACTTCATAGCTGTAAGAAGTGAGTATAAACCGTTGGACGAGAGATTCAATTGCTCAAGGTCATATAGCTAGTAGTAGGGCCATAACCAAACCCAGTCAGTGTGCCACCAGACTATACTCTTTCCACAAATTCTAGTTGAAATTCTAATTCTAACTTTAAAACAAATACCTCAAGGATCTTGTTAAAACGAGATTCACTGTGTATGATATGAGGCCTGAGATTCTATATTTTTAACAATTTCCCAGGTGATGGCAGTGCTGCTAGTTTGAAGACCATATTCCTGGAGTACCACTAAGCCTCTAAGGGACCCCTAGGTATGCAGGTCAACAAAGGGGTCTAAGCTGGAGGTACAAATTTGGGAGTCATCACTATATAGGTGATAGTTAAAGCTACATGCCTGGAATGAAAAGAGGGCTAACTAAGGGATAAGAGGGGATAAAGGTAAGTAATAGAAGGCAATGCCAAAGAGTGATTCAGTCAGGTAGGAAAAAAAAATCTACCTGCTTTGGTAACTGAAGGTCACCTTTGCTACCTGATATGATGGGACCAGAGCCTTGATTATAGCGGGCTGAGGAACAGGATGGTTGGATAAGTATAGGCTATCTACCCTGAGCGGCTTGGGCTAGGGAAGAGACTGAGAAAGGCAGAGTAGGTGCTAGAAGGGAAAAGCACAGGGGCAAAAAAGAGGATTATTGGTTTTTTTTTTTTTAATCACACTGGAAAAGATAAGTTTATAGGCATAAGAAACAAACTTCTTAGATTTTTTTAATGCTTTCAAATACTCGCTAATTTCTTCAACATATTTATCAAGCACCTACTATATGCCAAGAACTGTTCTGGGATCAGGAGCCCTGGTGGCACAGTGGTTAAGAGTCTGGCTGCTAGCTAAAATGCTCAAATCTACCAGCCGCTCCTTGGAAATCCTATGGGGCAGTTCTACTCTGTCCTATAGGGTTGTTATCAGTTATAATCGACTTGAGGGCAATAGGTTTGGGGTTTTTTTGGTTTGGTCCTGGGATCTTTGGATACATTAGTTAACAAAATTCACAAAGTTTCATACTTTCATAGAGCTTACAGTTTTGTAACTGAAGTCAATTAATGACTAAAATAAATAAATTGTATATAGTAGCTTAGGAGGATGAGTGTGGAGGGAAAAAAAAAAGTAGAGGAGGGTAAGCAAAATCCAGAGTGTTGGACAGAAAGCATGCAGGGTGCAATGTGAATTACGGCGGGGCCTCACAGAGTAGTATCCAGAGGAGGTGAGAGTATGTCTGAGGAACTGCAAGGCCAGGGTGGCTGGGACGGAGTGAGAGGATGGAGGCTAGCCAAAAATGAAATCAGAGATTTCAGCCTGCCTGTTAAATATAACAACAGACTGTTTAGAACATTAAAAATAAATAAATAAATTATCAAACCTAACAATAAAAATCTGTTGCCGTCAAGTCGATTCCGCCTCATAGTGACCCTACAGGACAGAGTAGAACTGCCCCATATGGTTTCCAGGGAGCACCTAGTGGATTTGAACTGCCAAGCTTTTGGTTAGCAGCCGTAGCTCTTAACCACTACGCCACCAGGGTTTCCCATCTAACAATATGTGTATTAATTGTTTAATGTGAAACTAATTTGCTCTGTATACCTTCACCTAAAGCATCATTTAAAAAACAGAGAGAGACCTATCAGAATTAAACTGTGCCTAAATCAAATCTTTAGTTTTATTATTTTTGGCCTCCCAATGGTGATTGTTCTCCTTATTACTCTATGCACTCTCCTTACTTTTCAGAAAATCCATGTCAACTATACATGGTTATCCTTTGAAAATTAACAGCGGTTAATTTACAAAATGGGGTCGCTATGAGTCGGAAACGACTCGATAGCACTATTTTTTTTTTTTTTAATTTACAAAAATGGAGCTTACTCGAAGTCGTATAAGAGGCTTCTCTGGCTGTTGAGGATTTCCTAGACGTTCCCGTTCAGCATTTTCAAGCATTTCTTCAATCTCAAAACAAAAATATATAAAGATTAAAAAACAAAACATTAATCTTAGTTTGAGCTATCCAAATAGGAGCTCGTATTCCTTTATGAGCCACAGGAACATCCTAAGCCACAAGACCATCTTTGTTTCCTAGTTCATCTGTAACACGTTTAAAAATACACCTCCTTTTAACACTCCCGCTAATATCATTCCTTAACGATTTTATTTCACCAAAGTTCTTAACACGAAAATTGTTCAATCTCTAATATTAGTATTTTAGAAAAGAACATAAAAAAGTGACTCTTGTGCAAAGTTTCTACTCTTGTTTCAATATGGCTTCCCTCATTTCATTAACTTAAAACCAAATAAATCTAGTTCTTTAGTCATACGTCCAGAGGAGACTGACCAGAATATCTGAGGATCTATAAACAAAAGATCTTGGATTATATACCCAGAAGTCCAAGTTAAAGGAAAAAGAGACCACTGTTTTCAAATATCTGAAGCTGTGTCATGCTAAAGGATAAAAACACTTATTTAATATTGTTCCTGAGGACAAAACCAAGTTACAATGAACCAGATTTTAGCCCCAAGACAAAAAACTGAACAACTACAGTTGTTTCGCAACAGAACTGGTCATCTGAAGTTAGCTAATTAGTATTCAAATAAATATTTGTGAAAAGGATTTCAGTACTAGTGAGATGTTAGATTTCTTGGATCTCTTCCAAGTCTAAAATTTTATAATCTTGGCCTTTAAGCTACTCTCTGTAACAAAGCTGTGCAACAGAAATTTCTGCAATGATAGAAATGTTTTATACCTGCAGTGTTCAGTATGGCTGCCATTAGCCATATGTGGCTATTGATCAGTTGAAATTTGGCCAGTACAAGGGAAGATGTAAAATTTTTATTTACCCTTAATTCAACCTGAAATAGCTACATGCGCCAGTGTATATATCACGTGGGACAGTACAGGTCTCTAAAAAGATCTACTAGGTCAATTCTTTCAAGTCAACGTGTATTTCAGGAGCACCTACTTTCTGCCAGGTTCCAGGCCACGTGCTAACATACGTTTCCCCTGCTATCCAAAAGTAGAGCATTCCCATGAAACCATTCATAAGCAGATATGGCATAAAGTGATGACGCAATCACCATTAATCTATATGGGAAAAAATTCTGATCGTTCCTAGACCCAAAATACAACTCACCAAATCATACCAAACAGCACATAAAAACGAAAACAACACTAACATATAGTAAAAGCTGAGATGCTGAGTATAGTTCCCAGGGAAACAGCTTGGTGATGTCACACTGCCACTTTAAGCGCTGCAAAACAAACGCTGGACGCTATTTCCACTTTTCCCCCCTTTTCTTCTAAGTGAAAAATCCTCTCAGATTTCTTTCGGTTAGCAAAACAGGTAATAATGTAGGGCTTTTGTAAAAGCGAACTGGCAAAAAACACACTTTCAAAAAATGGGGGATACCTGTATAGAAAAGTAAACTATGGGCCCCAGCCTCAAACAGTTCGAAGATACTCACATGCATATAACGTAAATTACCTTCTCCAAACAGAAGCTTTGTATGGCTTGAGTTACCCTAGGATTATCCGGGTTAAAAAGGGCTGGGTGATTAGCCAGAACAACATCTTCCATGAGAAACTGCCGCACTGTGCGAAGCTGAATTTTCTGCATATTCATCTTCCTCTCCTTAATACGCAGCAAACCAACATGTCTGAAGTGACGAGGAAAAGAAAGCCTAGTCAGACTGTAAATTTCCTCAGGAAAGTTTGTGCGTCAAAACTAACATATTTATAACTCAGTTTCTACAAAATATTTCTGTATAAAATCATACCCTTAAAACAAATGTTTCTGACAATTTAACCTTAAGGTTATAAACACAGAGAAAAAAAATGTTAACATTCTTCTTCCCCACGATAAAATCCACTTGTTTCTCATCTTTCCTGTCTGGACAAATACAGTCTAATAAGGGAAGACGGACAAGTATAAAAGAACGTTATCAGTACTATAATAGTATATATAAAATTCATTTTATATGCATATATATATACATATTTATACACGCACTGTGTATATATATACGTGGAGCTCTGGTGGCACAGTGTTTAAGAGCCTGCACGCTAACCAAATGGTCGGCAGTTCAAATTCACCAGGTGCTCTTTGGAAACCCTATGGGGCAGTTCTACGTTGTCCTGTAGGGTTGCTATGAGTCGGAATCGGCTTGAGAGTAACAGGTTTGGTCCTGGTTTTTGGTATACACGTATACACACATACATAAAATGAATTCATAGTGGAGCCATGAAAACAAAGCCAACAAACTTAAATCCTACCATCCTATTTTTGAAACCTCTTATCATCATAGCAATCAGAACCTGAAGGGACTCAAAGGGTAAGACCCACTCTAAATATTGAGCTTAATCGCTCTTAACTACTTTATTATATAATTCCCCCCAAAAATTTTTTTAATGAATTATGCGTTAATATTACATTTATAATGAGAAAAGCTGCAATTAAATGGTTTTAGGTGAATGAGTTTACAAATTGACTGTGTAAAATTTGTAATCATTATCTACAACACTAACTTGAAATTTAATGAACAAAAGTGTTAGTCTTGAATTTGCCTAAGGAGTAGCAAAACCAATTAGCAATAAAAAATGGCTTAGAATCTGGTAAAACAGACTATGTAGGACGATCCACCTTCATAAACAAATCTATCATATAAATAGGAACACCGTCAGTGACTTGAACTTATGGAATGATCAGAAGGCTACTGTAACACACATTTTTTTTTAAGTTGATTAGGGATATATAGCAATTACTCACTTCTTTATAGCTTCTCCTGGGGAAAGAGAAGTAACCACAGAACTTCCAGGCTGTGATACATAAAAAAGCTGCTGTTCATTTTTGTTTGGAGCTATTTTACACTCATGTTCATGGCCCCAAATAACAAGATCAATGAAGTCATCCAAAAATTGTTCTGGAATGAAGTTAGTGTTTCCATGTTTACTCCTATACAGAGATGGAGGGGAAAAAAAAAAGGTAACACAAATTCCCAAAGATGTAGAAAAATTTCATATGAAATATGTCTATACAGATCTTTCCTTATCTATTAGCCAAAGATTTATTACATTCCTTCTAAGTGCCAGGAACTGTGCAAGGGATTGGGCATACAAATATCATCAATATCTAATTCCTGCCCTCCGGTGGGTTACAAACTTGAAGACCACAGACGAGAAAGTAAGTGTTAGAAGTCAAAAATGCCCTGGTATACTAAAAAAACCAAAAACCCAAACTTGTTGCCACCGAGTCGATTTCAACTCATAACGACCCTATAGGACAGAGGAGAACTGCCCCCATAGAGTTTCCAAGGAGCAGCTGGTGGAGCCCCAGAGAGAAAGCGGTCAATTCTTCATTTAGAGGTAGGCCATGAACGGCTTTACGGAGGAGTGACTCTCCCTTTGTGAAAGTCAGGAGCTCTACCAATAGTAAAAACCTACGAGCTGGTCTGACTATACAGACAATGAAAGAGAATTAAGGTGAAACTTAGTAACATAAAAACAAATCTCTAAAAATACTCCATCATTTCTTAATATCATGTTTCTTTTATTAATTATAAAAACAATGGGAGTGAAAATACCAACCTTATATAAAAGAGGTATGAGTTTTCAACTATAAACAAAATATTGTATAAATAATAATTTGCAAACTCTGGTTTTATAACTAGATTAGTTGTTATTATTCAAAGATGTATGAAAACCCAAGGTGAGGGAAGACGAGAGGAAGAAAAAGTTTTCTCTAACATTGACTTATACTGTTGGGAATTTAAGTAAAAGTATTTAAATATTTCAACCTAACATTTCCTTAATCTGAACTAATATTAATTCATTGATTCAACAAATATTTGCTGTGTGCCAGGCCTCTTCCAGACACTGGAGACACGGCAGTGACCAAAGTCCCTGCTCTAGAGGGGGACTGCAAGCATTTACAATAATCTTATATATATTCGACAGCAATTAACAACAACAGCAAATATACACACATATACACACACACACCTGTATGTATGTTTATGAAGTCCCAGGGTGCTGCAGTTAATGCACTTGGCTGCTAACAGGTTGGAAATTCAAGTCCACCCAGAAGCTTTACCCAGAGGTACCTCGAAAGAAAGGGCTGGTGAACTGCTTCTGAAAAAATCAGTCACCGAAAACCCTGTGGACCACAGTTCTACTCATACATACGTGGTCGACATGAGTTAGCACTGACTCAAAATAGGTAATCTTGAGAACAACCCACCAAGGTTTGGGGAACTCCAATACTTGGCTCAAAAATTTTCAGAGAATATTTTTACCTGTTCTGATGAATCACAAATAAGTTAAACCAAGAGTTCTCATCTTCTTTTGGTCTCAACATTGTTACTTTCTTATTGACAAACATTCGATAGAGCCTTTCATCTGGAATGGCGCCTGAAATGGATATTACATTATTATAAAACTGTTTTCTTACTTCGATTAAAAAAAAATGAATATATTTTAGGCTTCTAAATGACGTGCTTCTCGATGTATTTCATTTTACTATTAGAGATGTATTTGAAATCTGGAATATTTATTTACAAATGGATAAATTCAGGTTCTTGTATGACAGCTGCTTAGCAGTTAATCGGTTCTAATTAAGTACTAAAAAAATTCACCTGACTAAAACCTTCTATCACATGTTACCATCATCAATAAGTATAATCAGATTTGCTCCACTTTTTTTCTAACTGGAAACAGTATTATCTCCAGAAATTTCATTCCACAGCTGTCCAAACAAGTAAGTATTTACACCATTACAGTGTTAGGTATCATAGCACCAGTAAATGGTTGCTCCTCCCACTTTCAGACTTAGAACAGATCCCATTATGCCCATCACCACCAGAAGTTCACACCTCTTCAGTCACCTATTTTCACCCAAGCTCATCCCACCATTCTTTCTTCCTTGCTATTGTTGTAAACTGCCATTGAGTTGGCCCCTGACTCATGGCAAACCCATGCTCTACACCATCCCCATGATTGGTTCCAGATCGGACCATTGTGCTCTGTAAGGTTTTCACTGGATAATTTTCAGAAGCAGATCACTAGGCCTTTCTTCCCAGTCTGTTTTAGTCTGCCAGCTCCACTGAAACTGGACCCTGGCTCTACACCCCACTCCAACCCTCCACATGTACCGTAGAGCTCTCTCCTTATAATCAGCAAATTCCCTAATGTCACCGGTCTGTTCTCTGAATGTTGTTTCCACCTTCAGGCCATCAGTGAAACCTGGCTGGCCCGTGAGGTTGTCTCATCCAGTTCAGCTCTTACCCCTGTACTGTGGGGCAGAAGGGGGTCGCTGTCCTCCTTGTCTTGCTATCCACTCACTACTACTTTCTTTCCTGACTGCAGAACACCCTGCTTCCTTGAAGCTTAAGCCATCTGGCTAAACTGCCCTCTCCTTCCCCTCAAATTTTTCATCTGCCTACCTTCAAATTTTGTCAGTGTTCTCAGTGGTTCAACATCTACTTAAACCGACCTTTTAATGCCCTCGACTTTAAGTGCCATGACTCATCATCTCCAGTTATGTGCTCCGTGTTCCACCTCAGCCATCTAGTCCACTGGCCACACCACTTTACCAATTTCACAAATGGTAATGTACACATAAATAATAAAATTGTGACCATCTTACCTAAACCATATAAAGCAATTTTTGTACTTCCTTTCTGTAGCAAAACGGGACTAATGTCTATCTTCTCCACAGACATTGAACGTCCAAAGTGATTTACCAATCCTGCACAACTTAATATATCCAGAGCACACAGTGCATCTGCCTACGCAAAAAAATTTTAAAACAATATTAATGTGTATCTAAAAGTAATTAATCTGCGTATCATACTACCCAAAAACCCACTGCCATCAAGTCAGCTCCAACTCATAGCAACCCGATAGGCTTTCCAAGGCTGTGAATATTTATAAGAAGTAGACTGCCACATCTTTCTCCCTTAGAGAGGCTGGTGGGTTCGAACCACCAATCTCTTGGTTAGTAGTCAAGTACTTTAACCACTGTACCACCAGGGCTCCGTGCATATCATACTATTAAAAGCATACTCTATATACTAGTTACAAAAACATAGATTAGGAGAGTCTTCTCAAAATAAAATTACAACAGTAAAAGGATTTGCTATCTTTTTTCTAATATTATAATAAATCACCTACTGCAACTGGAATCACATGCTAAACGAAAAGTTAACACATTGTCAAAAAAAATTCCAGTTGCCATCAAGTCAATGTGTACTCATGGTGACCCCATGTGTTGCGCAGTATAACTGTGCTCCAGAGGGCTTTCACGGCTGTGCCCTTCTGGAAGCAGATCATCAGGCCTTTCTTCCTTGACACCTCTGGGTGGGTCTGAACTGCCAACCTTCTGGTTAGTAACTGAGCGCTTAACCATTTGCACCACCCAGGAACTCTCAAAACATCATGAAAACAAAAACAGGCCATGAAATAAAGTGTTTTGTAATATTAAGCACACCTCTGAAGACCTGGGAAAAAACACTAGCTAAATAGTGATTTATAATAGCAATGAACATATAAGACTAAAAGGTATTTTGAATTCAGGACCTTTAGTCTTACTTGCAAGCAGCCCTTGTGACAAAATGGCTAAGCAGGTAAACACTTGGCGGCTAACCAAAAGGTGGTTCAAACCCACCCGTGGCTCCACAGGAAAAAGACTTGGCTATCTGCTTCAGAAAAGATTACAGAATAGGAAACCCTACGGGGCACTTCTACTCTGTCATATGGGGTTGCTATAAGTTGAAATTGACTCGACAGCACCTAACAACAAAAAGTCTTTCATATCAAAGAGGAAATAAGATAACCTCAGCTAGATTTAAAATGAAACAATCATTTCCTACAGGTGAGATTTTATGAGATAATAGATAAAAAAACACTTGGTAAACTGCAAACCACAATACAAATGCTATTTCAGGTATTTATTCCTCCTCCTGGCTGCCTACTGTTAACCTTAGTGCTAAGGAAACAAAAGCATGGCTCATATACCAATTCTTATTGCAGATTAAATAAAAAAAGCATTACAAAAGCTTAAATGAAGGACGTCTAGGTATTTAAAAAGTCAATCTAATTAAAAATTGCTGAGAAGAAGGGGAGGAATGCTTTTCACAAACTAAACTGGTCATTAGTAAAATTTCAACCAACTGTAAGAACATAATAATTACCCCCGTGGGATCATCATGGTTGCCATGAATACTAAACACTGGAATCGAAATGTTGAGGTTGTCATCTTGATAGTTTACCCATGGAAACCTAAAAAAAAAAAAAAAATTAAAATTTCTCTAAGGAGCAAAAGCTGCTTTTCCCAATATCCTCCTGAAAAAAATTAATGCAATTATAGGCAAAGAGGATGATCTCAACTGGCAAATGACCACTAGTTTGGAGCTTTAAAAAAAAAATCAGTGTCCAGTACCATTAATGAATGATTTGATCAAAGGTTCTGTAGAAAATGGAGAACAGAACTTTAAACTCCCATGGAACCCAGACTTTCTAGTGCCATTTAGGCTGGATGACCCCTCTGAAACTATTGCCTTCAGGAAATCTTTAAACCTTAAATGGAAATAACTTCCTAAAATCATCTTTAATCAAATAGTTTAATTAGAAAAAAATGTCTGCCTTCAGCATCATGTTCTTTAAAAGAATTATCTATATAAGATCAAATTGGCAACAGCAACTTGAAAGCTTAGAGGAGAAGCTTAAGCGGCAAGTGAGTTTGTGGCCACAGTGGTGAAACAAATCGGAAATCGTTATCGAGAAGGGTGGCACAACTTGAAGAATATAACCAATGTCACTGAATTGTACATGCAGAAATTACTGATGTATGTTTTGTTGTGTATACTTTCACCAAAAATTAAAAAATAAAATCATAGACAACAATTCAAGTTTAAAAGTATCTCAAAGTATCGCATTTTAAAGAAAATAACAACAATAAACTCTTGTAAACTGTAAGAGTGGTATAGCTGATGAATGGAAAGTTAGGCCTTCCGAATTTTAAAAATTCTTGTGTAAGGTTGTTATTTGCGGGGTGGGGGCCATATATTTTGCAATTCAAAAGACCTAGGTTAAAAATTCCAGCACTCCCACTCACTACCTGTGCAACTCGATTAAACTGTACAATGTACCTGAGTTCCAGATTACCTTATAAGTTAGGTAAACCAGAATCCTCATGGAATTATTGTGAGGATTAAAGGACTGAATAAAATATCATCTAAGAAGTGTCCAGAGTAATACCTCTCTTCCCCCATTCATATATTTTACTTACTATATGTATATTCAGAATAAATAATATATATCTTGAGAGTTTATTTTTAATATTTTATGAGCAATTTTACTTCCTTTTGTGAACAATGCCCCTATTCTTTATCCACTTTCTATTAACTCATTAATTATTTTTTTTATTGACTTGAAATGTCAACTCTTTATTATTGGGAACATTAGGCCACTATTTGCAAAGAATTACAAATATTTTTCCTGGTTGAACTATGACTTTTGCCTTTGCTTCACTTGGTTTTCGCCATGCAAAAATTTATCTTTATGTACACAATGTATCAATCTTTTCTTTACGGCTTGGGGGTTTTGTGTCATACTTAAAAAAACCTCTTCCACATCTAGATTATATTTTTTAAGATCTAACAATTTCTTCTAGTACTTTCATTGAATAATCCATATTTTTCGCCAGACGTCACCTTCATCAAATACTAAATTCTCATTTGTGTTTGAGGCTATTTCTGAAGTTTCTGTTCTACTTCTGTGCCTATCAATTCACAAATCATACCACATTTTTTATTATTATACCATAATACCAAATCAAACCAAACCCAGTGCTATCGAGTCGATTCCGACTCATAGCGACCCTATAAGACAGAGTAGAACTGCCCCATAGTTTCCAAGGAGCGCCTGGCAGATTCGAACTGCTGACTCTTCAGTTAGCAGCTGCAGCACTTAACCACTATGCCACCAGGGTTTCCTATACCGTAATATTTTAATATCTAATAAGGTTGGTCACTCCTCAATAGTCTTCTTTTTCAGAACTTTGCTATTTCTGTCTATTTCTTAATATGAACTAGTAAACCAGAAGAAGAAATTATCCAGAATGTGTCAAAAGAGATAAATTATGGGCAATATGAAAGAGATGTAAAGGACCTTCAGAAAAAGTAAGAATGGGAACTAACATCTGAAAATGTGCTGCTGTTGTTGGGCCCTGTCAAGTCGATTTTAACACACAGCAACCCCATGTAACAGAGTAGAACTGCCCCTTAGGGCTTTCTAGGCTGTAATCTTTAAGGGAGCAGGTTGCCAGGTCTTTCTCTCACAGAGCTGCTGGTTGGGTTCAAACCTCCAACCTTGTGGTTAGCAGCCAAGAGCATAACTGTTGCACTACCAGGGATCCTGTTAGAAAATATAACGCATAAGAATTTCCCAGAATTGCTGGAAAAAAAATTTCTCGGATTGAAATGCAAGATGAAGTCCAAATAGGATAAACAGAACTAAATCCACTAAATAAGACAGAGAAAGACCAAGGACAGTAAGAGAACGTTAATAAGTGCCTACGTGTTTTCTTTATGCCAGTCACTATTCTAAGCAATTTTCATGTATTAATTCAATTGATTCTTACAACAACTCTGTAAGACAGACTCTATTCTTTTCTCATTTTAAAAATGAGGAAACTGAGGCTAGGAAGTCAGGTGAGTTACTCTGTCATACAATAAGTGACAGTCTTGTTCCAGAATTCATACTCTTAATCACTGTTATACTTCTTTCCAGCAACTAAACTGACAGCAGCCTTCTCAAAAGCAACAACAGAGCTACTGTCGACTTAGAATTCTACAGCCAGCTAAGTTATCATTCAAGAGCTGAGGTAAAACGAGGATGTTTTATTTAAAAAAAAAAAAAAAAATTAAAAGTTTGCCACTCACTAACATTCAATGAAGTAACTATTAAAAATGTACTTCAGAAAAGAGGGAAGTTAATACTAGATAAAAGGGATGAAATGCAAGAAGCAAGAGTAAGCAAAAATAAATCAATTTTATTAAGTAAACATGTTTATTGGAAGGGGGGCAGTTTAAAAACAGGATGAAACTAAGATGGCAGATGGTAGACTAAATTAAAATGTCCCAAAAGTTTTAGATTTGAAAAGAAGGGTACAGATACTAATGAGAATTCTTACAAACCAGTACATACGTTAAAAATTATGAAAATCATTTAGACTCAATTCTATACTTAGCCAAACTATCAATCGAGAGGGATGGCAAAAATAAAGACATACTCTTACATGCAAAATCTCAAAAAAATTATCTCCCAGTAAAAACTTACAGTTTTAAAAAATACAGAATGATACATAAGAAATAAATATGGGTATGTCTGCCTTCATGGGTTTTCATACAGAGGTGTATTTCCTAGCTCTGTCTGCTGACAGAGTCTAGACGCAGTGACAACCCAGCAGCAATGTGCACACCTAGCATTCAGATTTGACTTCTAATTACCGTTCTCCAATAATGGAAACCCTGGTGGTGTAGTGGTTAAGAGCTACAGCTGCTAACCAAAAAGGTCAGCAGTTCAAATCCACCAGGCACTCCTTGGAAACCGTATGGGGCAGTTCTACTCTGTCCTATAGGGTCCTTATGAGTCGGAATCGACTTGACAGCAACAGGTTTAATAGGAACCAAGATTTCCTTGAAGAAATGGTTGTGCCTAAAGCTAGGGAAGGGAAAATACAAAATTAATTAGGAGCATCTTATAATGTCAAAAAAATGAGAGACAGAAAAGAAAAAAGGTTCCCACTGATATAAACAACTAAATACGTTCCTACCAATATACAAATGAGGGAGAAGGCATAAGTCTTCCTTACAGAAGAACTCCAATTAATAAATGTAGAAAAGAGATAATCACCATTAGAACACCACAGTAATAAATGCTGCAGGCCACTGATAAATGCTAAAATTAGTGGGGCAGTTATATTCTGTCTCATAGGGTCACTATGAGTCAGAATCGACTCGATGATTTGGCTTTTTTTTTTTTTTGGTGGTGATTCTTAATATGTCTACACATTCTTTAATGCCTCTCCCTCTAAGAAGTGGAACTTAATTCTTCTCCTCTTGAGTCACTTACGTCTAACAGAGTAGGGAAGGTAAAAATAGTAAGCTTACAGTGGAGACACCTGGCAGATACCACCTTAACCAAGTGATCAAGGTTAACATCACCAGTGATAAGTCATGTTGATATCATATACCCCTAATTATGATGCTATGAGAACAGCACTTCACCTCTGTGTTATTTTTTCCCTAAAACCCATAAGCCCAGCCTAATCATGAAAAAAATCAGAAAAATCCAAATAGAGGGAATTTCTACAAAACGACTAACCATGACCTTTTTTTAAAGTGTCAAAGTTATGAAAGACAAGGAAAGATTCAGAATCTGTCAGACTGAAGACAACCAAAAATATTTCCAATAAATGCAATGCTTAGTAAAAAAAATGTATATGACATTAGATTCTAGATGTGTTTCTTAAATAAGTCCATAAAGCAAAAATTTTAAAGAAAAAGAACGATACATTTGACTATGTCAAAACTACACATTTTTGTCAACAAAAGGCCCCACAAAAAAACCCAAAAGCCAATCCATTGTTTGGTAAAAAAAATAAATAAATAAGCCTGACAAATCTTTAACCCCACTGCTATCAATTCAATTCTGACGCACAGCAACCCTACAGACAGAGGAGAACTGCCCCATAGGGTTTCCAAGGCTATAATCTTTATGGAAGCAGACTGCCACACCTTTTCCCTGCGGAGCAGGTGGTGGATTCGAATCGCCAACCTTTTGATTGGCAGCCAAGTGCTTTAACCACTGTGCCACTGGGGCCCCTTACAAATCCTTAGGACCTAGAAAACAAATAATTTCTACATATTAGATAGAAAAAGACAAGAAAAAAAATACAAACCAGATTTTTAAAATTAGCCAAGGATGTGAACAAAAGATACCAAAATGGCAAAAAACAGTTGAGATACTTAATCCCATGATTAATTATGAAATTCAAATATAATAATGTTAAAAAATAAATATTCACTAAAGCATATAAACATACTTACTTACTAAAACCAAAGTTGACTGACTGGTCACTGATAATTTCAAACTGTACAGGACGATCACCCATACAATATTTTCTTAATAACTCCAGGCAGGTATGTAACGTTTTCCTTGACGGCTTATTTTCATGAAAAAGATCACCACCTAACAAAATAAAATCCACCTAATCAACAGAAAACGGTGCATTTATTAGTATGTTTCATAGGTAAACTTTTTAAATTTAGATAGAAAAAAAAAATCACAAGACATTAATTATTTATGGGTACTTAAATTTTTCCATTTTTTTAAATTCAAAGGGCCTTCCAATCTACTAATTAAGCAGATTCTAAGTTGGGCTCCTGAGCCACGTTCAAAAAACAAAACCAAACCAGTTGCCGCTGAGTTGATTTTGACTCATGGTGACCCCATGTGTGTTAAGAGAACTGTGCTCCACAGGGTTTTCAACGGTTGATTTTTCAGAAGTGGATCACCAGGCCTTTCTTCCAAGGTGCCTTTGGGTAGACTTGAACCTCCGACCTTTTGGTTAGCAGCCAAGCACATTAACCATCTGCACCACCCAGGAACTCTACCTTCAAAAAAGCCATCTTCAAATTACTACACCAAGTCCCTGATTCATGGTGCCCAAGGTGACCATATTTCTTTTTTATTATTTAAATCAAACATAAACTTAGCACTTTAATAGAGCCTAGATAAGATATTCAATTCATTTGACAATTATTTACAGAGTGCCAATAGGCTCTAATAGCTAAGGAAATAGCAATAAACAAAACAGATGATACCTCGCTCTCTTTAAATACCCATCATGAGCAATACTTCATACTGTACAGATCCTGAGGATACAATGATGAATAAAATGTGATCCCTATCCTAAATATGTTCCAAATCTAACGGAAGAGACAAACTGCTAAGCATCTAAACACAAGTCAGATTCTGACATGCACCAGAATGGATATGTGAACAAACCAGGAGGAAAGATGACATTACAGTTAATTCTAGAGGCCGGAAAGGTGTCTGAAGAGGGAGAATATGGGAAGGCTGCACTGACATGGCACACTGGTTGCACTATAAAGGATAAACAAGACTTTGAGGAAGAGCATTCTAGAAAAAGCATCAGGAAAGGAGTGAAATTATACAGGGGAGAAAAAAAAAATGTCCAATGTCCAGCACACACTCACTCCCAAAAAGTACACAATTTACCTAAAAAAACTGAAGTTCTTATTTATATGGTATACCTAGAACACAGGCGTACAGATCACTGTACATTAGAGTAGTGGGAAAAACTTTAATCAGAAATGCAGCATTTAAGCTAGGCCTTCAAGAACGAGCAGGATTTTAGTAAGGGAAGAAAATGATCATAAGCAAAGCCATGAAGAAACAAAACATAAATAAAGCAAAACTGTTTTTAGAAACTGGCTTGTGACTCCAGGGAACACTAAGGGCACAACTCACTCTATGGCATTCTTGCCAAAAGTGCAGAGCCTGATCTAACCGTGGGTGTCAAAAACCTAAATGCACAGAGAAACACCAAAAATTAGTGCAACTGAATATATTTACTGTGAGTAAATACGATTTGAAATGGCCAGCACCAACTCTAAGCTACAGGAAGGTGCTCCGAAGAGGGGACAGTGAAAGCAGTTTCCATACGTCATTGTCACGTTAATTCCTCAGAAATAACTTCAGAACACATGCAGGGTTCCAGGATAGGTCAGTTGTAAGGACATGCCATGAATTTTCCAGTCAGACCCTCCTCAAAACTGGCTGCGCATAGATAATTCTCTAAAAGAGCCCAATGCCTATCAGGCAAACCAATCCCCACTAAGCTGCTTACGAGGCTATTGTTTGACTTGAAGGTGACTTGAGAAAAACAGTTCCTTAAAGGATCAAGGCTCAAAAGGGCACCTTGGGGCAGATGGCCTGAGTGGGTCACCCCAACTCCATGAACCCAGAAATCTGGATTCTAGGAGAACTGAAACTCTTTCCCATGAGAATATATTGTTACTGGAATAAGGTTCTTTCCTCTCACTGGTCAAGAATGAGCAGGTAAGGCACGTAGTTTTCCACACGAGCAAAGCTTTATTGAAGATGCTTGCAAGCGGAGACGAGGAGGGCCTAGAGCAAAGAACAAAAGATGAGCCTGGGTTTTTAAAAGTTCTTGGGCAGGAAAAGATTCACGTTTATTCTCAGGCGCAGGCGGAAATATGTTAACTACTGTGTGCAGGCAGCAGCTTTCCAAGATGGCTCCTGTCCTGGAGGCCTCTGGGATTCGTAGCAGGACTTATTATGGGGTGTCACGCCTATACAGTCTCTCATTCCCCGGCTTCGATTCCCTGGCTGGGGCTGAATAAAAATAATATTCATCTGAAAGTCCCGGCATGGGGGAAGGGGGTTATTAAGATTAAGGAAAACAAGACGAAACAGAGGGAAGGACAGGGCAAAGTAGAGGGAAGAAACTTATGTTCAAATCCATTCTAAGAGAAGAAACATTCCATCCCTTAAGCGTTTAAAAAAAAAAAAGAAAATTCACAGATAGGGTTCTCTGGCAGAAAATAGACTTTCTTTGCTTGTCTAAGTTTCTCTGCCCTCAGGGAAACAGAAATATAGCTTAAAACATGAGCCATTCCCTCATTCAATTAATGGATTTAAATAAGAGAGGCGGCTGGTGGTTCGATGGTAGAGTTCTTGCCTTCCACTTGGGAGACTCAGGTTGGTTTTCCAGTCAATGCACTTCATGCCCAGACACCGCCCATCTACCAGTGGAGGCCTACATGTTGCTATGATGCTGAACAGGTTTCCATGGAGCTTCCAGACTAAAACAGAGTAGGAAGAAAGGCCTGGCAACCTATTTCCCAAAAAATCAGCCATTGAAAATCCTATGGAACACAGTTCTACAGTGACACACAAGGGGTTGCATGTCAGAATCAACTGGACAACAACCAGTTGGTTGGATTACTAGCACCACTATTCCTCAAGACTTAACATGTATCAGTCACAGTCAATCCCTTTTTCCTCATCCACACCTCCTACAGCTAACCAAAGTATGCATATCCTATATATCACTTGCATTCATTTCCTCTTTTCCATCCCCAATGCCACCACTTTAAAAAGCCTCAACCCGGTCTCCAATTCAGGCTAAATTCTGCTGCCAGAAGACTTTCTATTGAATTGGGTGGTGGTGTTGTTAGGCGCTGTTCAGTTGGTTCTGATTCAGAGCAACCCTATGTACAAAAAAACGAAACACTGCTGGGTCCCGTGCCATTCTCACAATTTTTGCTACGTTTGAGCCCATTGTTGCAGCTACTGTGTCAATCCATCTTGTTGAGGGTCTTCGTCTTCTTTGCTGATCCTCTACCTTATCAAGCATGAAGTCATTCTCCAGGGACTGATCTCTCCTGATAACATGTTCAAAGTACATGCGATGAAGATTCACCATCCTCACTTCTAAGGAGCATTCCGGCTGTACTTTTTCCAAGACAGATTTGTTCATTCTTCTGGCAGTCCATGGTATATTCAATATTCTCCACCAACACCATAATTCAAAGGCATCAGTTCTTTGGTCTTCCTTAATCATTGTCCAGCTTTCACAAGCATATGAGGCAACTGAAAATACCGTGGCTTGGGTCAGGCACACCTTATTCCTCAAAGTGAAATCTTTGCTTTTCAACCTTTAAAGAGGTCTTTTACGGCAGATCTGCCCAATGCAATGTGTTGCTTGATTTCTTGACTGCTGCTTCCATGGGCATTCATTGTGAATCCGAGTAAAATGAAATTCTTAACAACTTCTATCTTTTCTCCACTTATCATGCTGCTTATCGGTTCAGTTGTGAGGATTTTTATTTTATGTTGCGGTATAACCCACACTAAAGGCTATACTCTTTGATCTTCTTCATCAGTAAGTGCTTCAAGTCCTCATCACTTTCAGCAAGCAAGGCTGTGTCATCTGCACGTGGCAGGTGGTTAATGAGTATTCCTCTAATCCTGATACCATGTTCTTCATACATTCCAGCTTCTCAGATTATTTGCTCAGCATACAGACTGAAGTATGGTGAATGGGTACAACCTTGACACACACCTTTCCTGACTTTAAACCACACAGTATTTCCTCGTTCTGTTCAAGTGAGTGCCTCTTGATCTATGCACAGGTTCCCCGTGAGCACAATTAAGCGTTCTGGAATTCTCACCGTTCATGATGTTATCCATAATTTGTTATGATCAATGCAGTAAAATGCTCAACCTGGTATTTGAAGCCCTTCTTAATTTTGCTCAAACCTGTGTTCCTAGTCTTTCAGCATGCTTTCTAACACATGGCGAGCCAGAAGGACCTGCTGCTTCTCTAACATACCTCATATTGTCTCACCTCTGTGCCCTTACTCCTGGGTTCCCCAGGATGTGCATTCTCTATGCTCTTCACTTGTTAAAAGCCTACCCATCCTTCAAAACCCACGTTAAATGCTATGGCTTTCATTAAGCTCATCTTGATTATCTCATCTAAATGGGATCTCTTCTACCTCTAAAGCCCCAGGAAAAGCTGTTTATAATTTTCTCGTTACCTATGACCTTGCATTGAATCGACTTGACAGTGGCAGGTTCGGTTTTGGTTTACGACCTTGCACCAGAGATTTCTGGACATCTGTCTTATCTACGTACTGGCCTGCTGTATGTTCTCTGAGCAGAAACTATGGCAGTCATCTTTACGTCTCCACTAGAGACCACTCAGGATTCCTCTTTATGTCTTCCATAGAGACAACTACAGAATTTCACACACAGCAAACACCCCATAAATATTTATAAAAATATTTAGAAATATTTGTAAAAAATACTTTTTACAAATGTAACTACCTATTTCAATTAAGGACACAAAAGCACATGAAGTCTACCCTGGGCTTTTAGTATACTGATATTTAAACAGGCAATGGAAGCACATGAGCCTATACAACACACTTTTAACTTTAGAAAAGAGCTTGTTGACTAAGGGAATAGAGTAGAAACTACAAAAACGTAAACCAAACTCACTTCATTTTCCTGGGCAAGTCTTAAAATTTCATTGAGCGTTACAAATGTGTCATTTCCTCTGACTGCATCTTTCTCCATATATCCAAGGTGAATATCCGTTGCAACTAAGATTTTAAATGTATTTTCATCGTCACTGTATTAAAAAAAGAAGAACTGTTTCAATGTGACTCATTAAACGGATGTTCAAGCAAACTGAGACCTGAATTTATAAGCTACATACAGCAGTTAGAGAGTAAAATCATTCTCTAGCCTTAAACTTGGTCTGAAAATTTGCGGTATTCAACAGATTTTTAAGTCATATAATCTTTCTACCACTACCTTAACACCGAACAAACGTTCAAAAACTTTAAAAAGGTTTTGTAACTGCTTCAAAATTGTACAACCTTGCTATAACCAGTTTTATACGTTCATAGCGCCATGAATTAGAATTGACTGGAGGACAACTAAAAACTACAGTGCAACCTGGACCCGAAAGTATTCTTGTTTACCATTCTGTTCCACAGCAAAAACCCAATAGGATTGAGCCCATCTCTAAATATGCTATTTATCTGATTTTTCACTTTTCCAGAAAACTCAGAATTAACTGGTTAATTTAAAAGCCCTTCCTCTAACTTTGGAAACCCTGGTGGAGTAGTGGTTAAGTGCCACGGCTGCTAAACAAACCGTCAGCAGTTTGAAGCCGCCAGGTGCTCCTTGGAAACTGTACAGGGCAGTTCTACTCTGTCCTATAGGGTCACTATGAGTCGGAATCGACTCCACGGCACTGGGTTTGGTTTTTGGTTTGGTTCCCCTAATTTTATAAGCAGACTTTATACTAGTACGCTACTAACTTACATTCAGGCCCTAAAAGACACTTGCTTTACTCACCTCCCTATACAAAGTTAGTTTTGCATTAATAAGTTTTGCCATGTAACAAAAGAGAATTATTTAAAATACAATTCAATTTTAATTCTGTAGTATTAAAAAATACTTTCAAGTGAAGCACAGACACAAAATTAAACTTAACGTCACTTTTAAATAAAATGTTTTTGTATCCATGATCTCAAGTCTCACATGTGAAACTCGCTGCCACAGAGCTGATTCCAACTCATAGCGACCCTGAGAACACAGTAGAAATGTCCCACACGGAAGGAGGTAGGTATTATCTCTACAAAGTAAGACTAACCAAACCCACTGCCGTCAAGTCGATTCTGACTCATAGTGACCCTGTAGGGCAGAGTAGAACTGCCCCATAGAGTTTCCAAGGAGTGCCTGGTGGACTTGAACTGCCCACCTCTTGGTTAGCAGCTGTAGCATTTAACCACTATACCACCAGGGTTTCCACAAAGTAAGACTCCACCCAGTCTACATGGAGAAATTAACTAATTTACCACACAACTGGTGGTAGGAACAGGACTAAATAAAACCCAGGATCAAAAGGCAGGCTATCTTCACTGAACCATAATGAACTTTAAACATTTTGCATACGCAAAATTTGAATCTTTATATACAAAAGATCTTTCAAGAAAAGAGTTCTCTTCAGGAACTCTTTAAAAACTTCAAAAATGAGATCCACATAGTTCTGACTGCTACGTACACAGGAAGATCGGAATACTTTTCAGATCACATTACCACTCCACACTTTCAAAACAACTAAGTATTTTCACAGGAATTTTGTCATTTAAACCTCAAAATTGCTCTGAGAAAGGCATTATTCCCATGATACAAATGAAGAAATTGAGACAAGGCTCAGAGAGCCGCTGACGTGCCTGAGGTCACACAGCTTGTACTGAACAAGGACAGGAAACCAGGATAGAAGATTCCAAGTTTACAGCTTTTCCACATAGCTTTTTCAAGTAAATAATACAGTCTTTTTATTTCCATTTTACTCAAATTAATTTCCAGTTGATTCAATACTAGAGCAAATTATTCCTCTAAAACTCTGCTTAAATGGAACTGCACTGACTATTAATCAAAGACTTCATAACAAAAGTGAGACAGGGAAGAGATCAGGCTGGCTGAATTAAATAAAGGCTACATTTCAAGGCCCTGTGCGCTCCACCAGCTATAAATTACTAATAATCTTCCTGGGTTGCTTTTTCAAGGCCTCACCAGGTGCACCTCATACACAGTAAAGATCAACGTGGCCTATGGATGACCTTCCACATGAGACAAACATGAACAGACACTCCTCACAGGGGCTCGAACTGAGATCCAGAGGCATCACACATGCACAACATCCCAGAATAGGTCCTGTTCGACATCCCAGCAGCCTGACAGATTCCATCCTACTTCCAGCCACCTCTGTGAGGAAGTCCATCTTGAATTCTAACAGCGTGCGCATGTGATTTCCATAATCCCTCCCCTTCTAGAAATCCCCACCCATCTAATGAATAAAGATAATGTGTCCCCCACCCCCCACCAAGCACTCTGTATTCCCAGCCCAAACCCAGTGCCATGGACTCGATTCCGACTCATAGCGACCCTTTTATAAGCCCTATGAAATCCTTTGTCCAGTTGAGAGACTGGAGGCTAGCATAGGTGGAAACCCCTCTCCCTTTCTGTCTCGCGAGCCTTTTACTCTGTCTCTAATAAACCTCTGTTCATGTGGAATCTCTGAGCCTCTCCTGGTCATTCTTGGTCAGAAGAAGGTAAGAACCTAAGCAGGGCTCAGTCCTGCGCTGCGACTCCTTATCCTGTAACAAAAGTTCAGCAATACTTATAGCTTCAACTTTTTTAAAACACAAACTTATATACTATAGCGTGTATCAAACTCTGCAAGCCCCCAACTGATAACTGCGTTATCACCTTTTAAGCAAATGAATTCTTAGACATTCTAAGTATTCTTCCTGATGACTAACAGTTCTGCTCACAGGCAAGCTCTTTTATTACTGCGTTATTAACTTTACTAGAGATGTTTTCTCTTATGGTGGTCATAGCTAATGAGATTCAGAAACCCAAAGCAACGAAGATTCCAGAAGATACATATGCTTACAGTGCATCTGGAGGACTCATTTTTATGTTCAGTCCAGCTCCTTGGGGACCAGATTCCTTCTCCAAGTACCAGTGGGTCCTGTGATAAAATGTCAGAAAACTCACTTGATTCCAAATTCTCCTAGCAAATTCCAAAAACAAAACTGTACTGTCACAAAACACATTTTAAAAGGTTGTATGCATTTAACCAACATGATTTAGGTTGTACAGGGCACAGACTTCTTAAATAAACAGACTGGCAATTTTGGAATGGCATCTTATTTTCATCAACTGTGCTGTTATTTTTTAAATGAGCTAAGTTTTTCGTGTTTTTTGGTAAGTATAGAAAACAACACATGTCATCTCCAGTGTCATTCTATTCACTATTACGATTAAACTCATCTAATATTTTTCTTGTCCATGCCCTTATGGGAACCTTTTTTTTGTTAAATGTTTGTTTAATGAACGAGCAAAGAAGGGTCACTTACTGTGCTTCTGATTTAGCACACTGATAACTATGGGTGTACACAAATTTTTCTTAAGTTGCATGCACAGGCTAGTCTGGGGCCTGAAAGCAGCCCCCTATGTTCCGCTCAACACAAGATTTTTGAAAGTAATGAGCTAGTTCAGTGGAAAGAGACGGGTCCAAGTTTAAAGTTAGTGTAAACTAACAGCAGAATCCAACACGTGGTCCACGGATAAACACTTCCAGGCGCCAGCCAAAAAACAAAACCAAACCCACTGCTATGGAGTCCATTCCCACTCACAGCTACCCTGTAGGGCAGAGTAGAACCGCTCCATAGGGTTTCCAAGGCCGTAAACCTTTAAGGAAACAGACTGCCACATCTTTCTCCCGCAGAGCGGCTGGTGGAGTCCAACCGCCCACCTTCCGGTTAGCAGCCGAGCACTTAACCACCGCACCACCAAGGCTCCTTGCAAGCGCCAGCAGGGGAACTGAAAATGGCCACCACCGCGACAACCCCTCCACGTCCAGCGTCTCCGATTCTTCAGGGGTCCCAAGGTCCAGCATGCCCCCATCACTGGACTCGCCTCTTTGAACGCAGAATCGCGGAGCCCTCCAGGACCCCAGCAAAACCCGCCGATCCCCGCCCTTCCCCCAGGGTGCAATCCACTCTGGGATCTCGCCCGGAAACCTGCGAAGATGAGGCGGGTACGACTCCTGAATTATCCCACACCTGGACGCTTCAAAGTCCCACCTCTCGGAACGCGAGGCAGTCTTTTCACCCGGGAAAAACGAGCGAAGTTCTTAAGAAGAAATGCAACTAGCACGGCCTGAAGCCGAATGCGTCCGGCCATAAACCTAATTTAGGCGGGAGAGAAAAGTAGCTCTTTCTCTCGCGAGTCCTGATTGATGACGTAAGCACCATCCAGTCTTCTCAGGCTCTCATAGGCTGCCGAGTGCAGGGGGGCGGGGAAAGTAGCGGCGAGGCCCGGCCCCCACGCAGGAGCCAATCCTGAGCAGCCGACCAGAAGCACCCCGGAAGCGAGGTTGGCGGCGGCTGTTCGTTAAGGTGAGACCCTCCACCCCGCGCCTCACCACGGTTTCGGGGCGCATCGTGCCGTCTACCAACGCTTGGCCCCGTAGGGAAGGATCGCTTGTCGGTCCGGACCGAGTCATACAGGTCACGCCGCATCGTGGGTCCCAGGTAGGGCTGACACGGCTTCTCCTCCGCCCTTTGCTGTCTCGGAGGCCGCAAGCGAGACTCCCAGGCTGTGGGGTGACCAGCCCGTGCCGGAACGCCCGGGTCTGATGGCCGGTCCCTCTCTCTCACTCCTACTCGCCAGAGGTGGAGCATTCAGACCCTCCGGTTTATAAGCCTTTATTTCCTCCGTCCCCATACTGTGGCTACTAGATCCACGGGCTCAACGTATCTGTACCGCTTTGTGCTGTCAGCAGTAAGAAAACAGTGTTAATCTTTTGCATTAGAAGGTCTGGCTATTCACTTCCATTCATTGAAGGGTTCTTAATGTAGGGCAAATTGTTTTAATTTATGTGAGCTTCAGCGCCTTCATCTGTAAAACAGTGTGTAGCCCCACCTGCCACAGAGTTGTGAGGAGTTTCGATCCCTCAAAATGGAGTATGTCCTTTAAAGAAAGAAACATACTCTGTCTTCTTGGAGGAATGTCATCAAATAAGAATCTTGGTCCGTTTTTTAAAACTCTGAATCAGGGAGATGCACCTGGGCTTGACCTTTGGAATTAAATCAGCCGAGGAAGTTTTATACATAATTTGTTGTATCTGAAGCTGTAAATTCAGAATTTGTAATAAAGAAGTTTTACAAAAAGAAAAGGCATTTGGAGGGTAAGATATGTGTGCTGTAATGTAAAAAAAAAAAAAATTTTTTTTTTAATGTTACTATAAAACCCAGTGCCCTCAAATCGATTCTGACTCATATTGTTACTATATATAATGTTACTATATTTAATGCAATTAACAACCAAACTTTCCATTATACATTATTTATCGGTATCTGCAAAGTGTTCAGAGAATTGGTGTATGATCACTTTTGTGCTGTAAGGTTCAGGAAATAGTTTGAGATTGAAAAAAATGGAAACTCCAAGAAAAGTAATGAAACGAATTAGTTCTGATAGGGTCTCTTACTAGGTGGAAAAGCTGGCTGAGCCTTGGAAATCCGTTAATACAACCCTTAACATTTTACAAATGAAGCAACAGGCTCAGAGAAGTTACCACTCAGGAGTGATAGATTTGAACCTAAGTTTAGTACCCTTAGCACTAGTAATGAAATTTAACCCTGCCTTAAGATTGTATACTATTAAACTTGTGAAATTAGGTAGAAAGAAATCAGTGTCCGAGGGGTATGATGAACTCTGGAACCTCTCAATCCATTTTCAGGTAAAATTAAGTGATAGGACTTTAATTAAATTCAATTCTACAAATATTAACACCTAGTGTATTCAAGCAGAACAAATAAAAGTTAAATGCAGTCCCTATCATTAATCTTACAATCTTTTAAGGAGCTAAAACAAAAACAAAATTAGTGGTGAAATAAAGGCAATATATAGCACCAAAAGAAAAAAAGTAGAAAGCAGGGTGAAGTCTTATTGTGAGGACCAAGGACTTAATGAAAGAGGCAGCATCTGGGAAGAACCTTGAAAGACTGATGAGATTTCAACAAATATAGCTGGGAGGCTGAAGAAACAGTCTTAGCAAAGATTTTTTTTTTTTAATTATCTGTTATTCACATTCTCTTTAATTGGTTAAATCTTAATATGCCGGTAACTTTTTAGGAGCCCTGGTGGTGCAGTGGCTAAGAACTCAGCTACTATCCAAAAGGTCAGCAGTTCAAATCCACCAGCCGTCCTTGGAAACTGAATGGGGCAATTATGATACTGGTTTATAAATTAATAAGGCAGCCTAGCAGAATGAGCATTCCTTCCTTCAGGAAGCCTTCTCTCAGCCTTAGGACTGGGTTAATTATGACCTTCCTGAATATGCATATTTGGACATGGTCCTATCGTAGCACGTATCACATTGTCTTTGCCAGTCACCCCCACTAGACATCAAGATTCTCGAGATCAAGACATGAATCTTAATTAAATTGCAGTTCCCAGAAAATGGCACATGCTGGACATTTTGTTCATAGTTATTGAGTAAAGGAGTGAATGACAGCCAAAATTAAGTTCAAAATAAGAATGCGGCAACTAAAAATTATAGCTGTCTCTCAGTGACTAGGGCTTCTGAAAGCAGTGAATTTTCCCAGGCCAGAAACCATTAAAGTAGAAACAGGATGATTATGACGGATGCTGTGATAAAGATATCTTCATTGGTGAGAGGTTGGGACCGATGTCCTTTGGGGGCTATCCCATCTCTAATCCCTGATTCTTTAAAGTCGTTTTTTTAGATGCTTAAAGTTTTTATTCCTATTCTATATTATGTGTGTCTAGTTTATAAAAAGCTTGATTGTGCCTGTCTTTATTGTGCTAGTTATACTTTAAGAACTTCAGGTGTTCATCTCTCTTACCAATAATACCTAAACGAATAGATTCAAAATAATACAGTCAACCATTGACAGAGTAGGAGGGAAAAAAAGAGCCGAAGAGTGTTAGGCCATTAAAGTCCATATACCTGTTGCTTTCAAGTTGATTCCTGCCCATAATGACCCTATAGGACAGAGTAGAACTGCCCCATAGGGTTTCCAAGGGAGCAGGTGGTAGATTTGACTGCCGACCTTTTGGTTAGCAGCCAAGCTCTTAACCACTGTTCCACCAGGGCTCCGTTGAAGTTTGGAGGTGACAAATCTGTCAGCTCCAGTAGTGAAAGGGTAGCAGTTGTGAGGAAAACACTGAAAAGTTCAGACAGAGTTTATTTGTGTATGCTTGTAAAACTGTTACCTATGTTATCGAAGCCTTAACTACTGTTTTGCTAATAATTTTTGTGTTTGTGTTTTCAGGTTTGGATGAATAAAATAAAGCAGTCATAATCTATCTCTAGAAAACTTATTTATACCCTGGCATTTGAAATGTCTTCTATTTAGAATAGCAGTAAAAATGGAAAAAGAGAAAGTAAATGATGATGAAAAACCAGACCCAGAGAATTCCCTGGACTTTTCTGAACAGTTTAACCAACTTGAACTGTTGGAAACACACAGACACCTTATTCCTACTGGTACCCCAAGTCTCTGGGCAGGCAGTTCTGATGAAGACGAGGAGCAAGATGAAAAAACAGAAGAGTGGTATCAATTGCAAGAAAAAAAAATGGAAAAAGATCCAAGCAAATTGCTTCTTTGGGCTGCTGAGCAAAATCGGGTAAAAAAAAAATAGTTGAAGAAGAAACCATTATATGGTGGGGAAAGGTATTGGGTTTGGAGCTAGAAGACCTGCCTCCATTTAGTCTGGAACTTTGAGTAAATCTTACCACCTCTGAACCTCTTATTTTCTTGTCTGTAAGAGTAGACATTATAATACCTATCTCCTTATACAGAGCTGTATGAATCAAATGAGACAATGTATATGAAAGTACTTATTAAGCCACAAAGTGCCATATTGTTTATTATCTAGTATCTAAAAAATACGAGTAATTATAAAGATAGAATGCAATCATCTATATTCCTAAGTCATTTATATTAAATCATATGTATATTAAATCAGTAGGATCATCCTAGAGCCAAGTATCATTTAGGAAAGGGAGGATGGAAATTAACATTTATTGAATACAAACTACACTAGGTGCCTTACTACATTATTTTATCTAATTCTCATACAGCCTTACAAGATAGGTATTCTTCCCTTTTACAAATTAAGAAATTGAAATTCAGGAATATTAATTTGTTCAGGGTCATCCAAGTAAAATTAACACCAGAAGTCTGTTCTTGTCACCTTCTTCCTTGATTTGCCAAGTTCCTCCATGTCTGTGTTAGTAAGCTGATATAGTTGAAACAGATTTGCATATTTAGATAACTTTTTAATTAAAGAGCATCCTGCAAGCCCACCCATGGGCAATAGACTGAACTGAAAATCACTACCTGAAAGCATGATTCTAAGGTCTTTCTAGCTAGAAGGAATTGAGCTCTTTAACCCCTAGATTTCCTGTTACCATTGTTCTTCTATAAAAGAAGTTTTATTTTTTAAAAGTTTTTTGTGCTTTGTATATTGGTGTGGGAGCCCTGGTGGCGCAGTGGTTAAGAGCTTGGCTGCTAACCAAAAAGTCGGTGGTTTGAATCCTCTAGCCACTCCTTGGAAACCCTATCAGGCAGTTCTACTCTGTCCTATAGGGTCTATAGGGTCACTATGAGTAGGAATCAACTCAGTGGCATCAGGTTTGGTTTGGTTTTATATTGGTGTGATGATATACTATAAAAATATAATAATATAAAAAAATCAAAAAATCATTATGTCTACTTCACAGATCAAATATAAAATGTTAAATACAATTACAGCCTATATTATTCACCTAGGACAAAAGTTTTTGTGCAAGAAACCTAAATCAGACCAAGAGTAAATGCATGATTTGATATCCAGAGAGCCATATCCTTAGAAGCAACAGAGCATGGTTAAGACTAACTTGTTCATTCTTAAATCACTGGCCCTCTCCCATAACCCCCAAAAAACTTAAATTATTTTTATTTTTATTGTGCTTAAAGTAGAAGTTTACAAATCAAGTCAGTCTCTCATACAAAAATTTATATACATCTTGCTCTATACTCCTAGTTGCTCTCCCCCTAATGAGACAGCACACTCCTTCTCTCCAACTCTCTTATTTTCGTGTCCATTCGGCCAGCTTCTGACCCCCTCTGCCGTCTCATCTCCCCTCCAGACAGGACCTGCCCACATAGTTCATGTGTCTACTTGATCTAAGAAGCTCACTCTTCACCAGTTATCATTTTCTGTCCCACAGTCCAGTACAAGTCTGAAGAGTTGGCTTTGGGAATGGTTCCTGTCTTGGTCTAACGGAAGATGTGGGGACCATGACCTCTGGGGTTCTTCTAGTCTCATTCAGACTGTTAAGTCTGGTCTTTTTACAAGAATTTGGGGTCTGCATCCCACTGCTCTCCTGTTCCCTCAGGGGTTCTCTTATTTTAAACTTAACAGATAATTTTTTATTTAATCAAGTTAAGTTAAATAAAAAACATTAATATAAGTAACACTAACCAAAAAAAACAAAAAAAAAAAACACAAACCCATTGCCATCAAGTTGATTCTGACTCATAGCCACCCTGTAGGACAGAGTAGAACTGCCCCATAGGGTTTCCAAGGAGCACCTGGTGGATTTGAACTGCTGATCTTTTGGTTGGCAGCCATAGCTCTTAACCGCTACACTGCCGGGGTTTCTAAGTAATGCTAGACAGTATTACTTTGTTTACTTTTTGGTTCAAGTTGGGTTTTCTGAAGGTCTTTTTTTCCTTCTCAGCTAAGTACAGTGCGGAGACTGCTTTCTGAAAAGGCCGCACACGTGAACACGAGAGACGAAGACGAGTATACCCCCCTTCACCGAGCAGCCTACAGCGGACACTTAGCTGTTGTGCGTGAGCTGATTGCACAGGGAGCAGATGTGCACGCAGTGACTGTGGATGGCTGGACGCCGCTGCACAGTGCTTGCAAGTGGAATAACACCAGAGTGGCTTCTTTCTTGCTTCAGCATGATGCAGATATCAACGCCCAGACAAAAGGCCTCTTGACCCCATTACATCTTGCTGCTGGGAACAGAGACAGCAGAGATACCCTGGAACTCCTTCTGATGAATCGTTACATCAAACCGGGTCTGAAAAACAACTTGGATGAGACGGCATTTGATATCGCCAGGAGGTCAAGTATCTACCACTACCTCTTTGAAATTGTAGAAGGCTGCACAAATTCTTCACCTCAGTGTTAACAGCTCTAGTAACTTTCCTAAGTTCCTAAGTACCTGTGCCTCCTTGTGTGAGATGTAAAATATTCAAATACATAATACAAAATTGGCAGCAAAAGTCTTACTACAAAAATTCAGTGGTATTCATTTTAACTCCCTTCCAACTGAATTGCCTGACCTTGATGTCAAAATGTACTTTAAGGTTTTTTGGTGTATCGTTAACAATTTCTGTGGCATTTGTGATTTTTACCAGAAATAACTTTAACTTACCTATATTTAAACACAACACAGATTGTACAGAAAAAAATTGTATTTTTAGTGCTGATCGGAGAGACATGTATTTTAAATACCCCACATCTTATATCTTTGTTCAGTTCTTAGTATATTGACATGTATTTTTGTAACTCCAGCTAAATCCTTATTAAATTTTTCCTTTAGTGAGTACTCCATTTTTTCCAGGTGAGGTAGCTGCGAATTTAATGAAAAAGTCTTAAATACACTGGTGCAGTTCAGCTGCCTTCTTTACATTGCCATAGCCTGTTGCTTTCATTTTAAACCAGAAGGACTAACATATTAGTGACTCAAATTACTCTGTAAGTTAGAAGAACATAAAAAAGCCCTAGGTAGCTTTGTCTTTTAGAACATAGATCATTTTCAGGAAAGCACCTGGGTGGATGTTAAATCCCCACTGTGTCTTTAACCTGTGAGGCGTATACATTGCCACCCCTGCCACAATTCATGCAGTGCTGTTGACGTTTCTACCTCACTCTTGTCAGCCTAACCTAACCAGTTGCAATCAAGTCGACCCTGACACCTGGCAGTCCCATGTGTGTTAGTGGACCTAGGCTCCATAGCGTTTTCAGTGGCTGGTTTTTCAAAGTAGATTGTCAGGCCTTTCTCCCGAGGTACCACTGGGTGGACTTGAACCTCCAACCTTTCTGGTAGCAGCCAAGGGCATTAACTGTTTGTGCCACCCAAAAGCAGTCTTGTCAGGCTACATGTCTTTATTCCACTGGTGAGTCAGTATGACCTTTCAGACATGCACATGACTATGCCTTGCTCCAGAAGATTGTACTTTATCTGCTAGCCTGCTGATTTTACCTATTTCTGCTGGTTTGGGCACTGCTCACTGAGATCACAGGAAATGCTGATTTTCAAAGGTCCTCATCTTATGCAAACCATACAAAAGCAGTGACAAGGGAAAAGGAATTCTATAAGCAAGAGGATGATTGCTACACTGGGGCTAGAACCACAATGTGGCTGAGGCTTTTTGTTGTTGTTGTTTAAGCCACTGTGTGGATAGTGGCAAAAGCATAAATTTTCAGGATAAATAAAGTGACAAGTTTTGAATGACAAAAAAGGCATGAATTCTTTTTTACTTGTATGCACCTTCCTTAGATCCATAACATACTTTTATTTATCCAGCATACATTTATTTAATATTTTCTTTCAGTCTCTCCAGCTGCAGTTTCACGTTGACTACTAACCCCCTGTGGCTTCCCAAAGGGTTTCCTCTAACTTCTCAACACCAGGACTTACACGCTAAGGGAAAAAAAAAAAAGGGGGGGGGGGGAAGGAGACTACCAACGGCCCTTGTTTTTAGTTATATATTTTTAATGCCCAGTATGGTTTACCTCTCGAGACAGCACATGTGGCCCAATCACCCTAGACTAAGGAATGATATTCTTTAATCAAATACGTGTCAGTTTTTTGGTGAAAATAAATTGGATCATCTCAGAAAAGTTAAAGATGGTACATGAACTGAGTCATCGTGGTAAACAGTCTTGAGAGAGCTTCAATTATTATTTTAGGATATCCGTTGGTTTCAGAGTATCAATGTCTATGTTTATTACATTCAAAAGAGAGTAAACTAAGAAGGATTGAGTGTAGCCTATTGATGTTTTGAACCAGTTGCTATCAAGTCGATTCCAGCTCAGAGCAAATCCATGTGTGTCAGAATAGAGTTGTGCTCCATAGGGTTTTCAATAGCTGTTTTTTCAGAACTAGATTGCCAGGCCTTTCTTTCTAGGTGCCTCTGGGTAGACTAGAACCTCAAACCTTTTGGTTAGCAGCTGACCATGTTGACGTTCTGTACCACCCATGGGCTCCACTGATGTTTTAAATCCCTGGAAATTTCCCTTTGAAACCCCAAATATTTCACTTCTGGGAACCTAAGTAAAAACTGTTTAGATCAGTGCTATCTAATAGAAATATAATGCAAGCCACATGTGATTTTAAATTTTTTTCTCACAGCCACATTAAGATAAACATGAAATTGATTTTAATAATGCATATTATTTAACCAAATATACCCAAAATGTTACCACTTCACCATGTGATAAACATAAGAAACTTACTGAAATTTTTTATAGTCTTTATTTTGCATTAAGCCTTCAAAATATAGCATATATTATTAAAAAAAAAAAAAAACCCACTGCCGTCAAGTCAATTCTGACTCGTAGCAACCCTATAGGACAGAGTAAAACTATGCCAAAGGGTTCCAAGGAGTGGCAGGCGGATTTGAACTGCCAGCCTTTTGGTTAGCAGCCAAGCTCTTAACCACTATGCCACCAGGGCTCAGTAGATATTATAAATAGCACATCTCAATTCAGAACAGCCATATTACAAGTTCTCAATAGCTATATTTGACTTAAAAAAAAAAAAAAAACAGACCCTTTGGTGTGGAGTCGATTTTGACTCATAGCAACCCTATAAAACAGAGTAGAATTGCCCCATAGGGTTTCCAAGGAGTGCCTGGTGGATTCAAACTGTCGACCTTTAGGTTTGCAGCTGAGCTCTAACCACTATGGCACCAGAGTTTCCTAGGGACTACCATATTGAACAGTGTGGTCTAGGTACTTGAAACATTCATTGGAGGCAGAACATAATGGGTAAGAGCAAGAGCATTTGAGTTTGAGCCAGACAAATCTGGATTCAAATCCTGACAAATAACTTCAATTTTCTCATATGTAAAATGGGAATAATAACAATCTTGTTGCAATGGTGTCAGGAACAAATAATAAAACGTGGGTAAGGTATGTAGTACATAGTGAGTACTCAAAAAATGGTATTGCTTTCCGTGGCATTTCAAGCGGAATTGCCCTTCCTGTTTTAGCTATTTGGATTCTTGAAAACCCCCGTACTAGCTCACCCTTTATATTCCATAGATCTCTCTCATGACTTTCAAATAAAATGAGCAGCTTTGAAGACTCAAAGCACCTTTATCCCCAGAAAAAAAGATGCCTGCTTGTTTTCAGAGGTCCCAGCCAGGTGGCAAAGCTCTCATTCCAGCAAAAGGAAAAATTCCAGGAATAAGCAAGATAAAAGCATTTCAGCAAATAATTACAAGGACTGGACAGAAATGAAATTCAGAGAGAAATTGTGTTTTCAGAGTGAATCCAGGGCTTTAAAACTAAGAACGGCCTGTTGTTCATTCTAAGTCTAGCTTCTCAGTACCTATCAAATGAGCTGCTCTTTAAATTCATACCTCATTTTTCCCCTTCCAGGATGGGTTCCTATGAATGCTGGGCAAATGGTATAAAAATGAAAACATTCATTTTTTTGTTCGTGACTTTAATTTGCCAATAGAAACCAAGGTACATCTAATAGTCCTCACTGTGAGCTTAATGGCATGGCCATATCCTACAGTTGGTCTCTCAGCAGCGGGATTTATAGGCCAGAAAATGAGTTTGATGGAAGAAACGTCCTTTGCTGTTGAGTCAATTCTGACTCATAATGGACCTATATGACACTGTAGAACTGCCCCCATAGGGCTTCCTAGCCTGTAATCTTCATGCGAGCAGATTGCCAAGTCTTTTCTCCCAAAGTTGCTGGGTGCGCTCAAATCGCCGATCTTTTGGTTAAAACCCAAGCGCTTAACAGTTGCACCACCAGGGCTTCCATAATAGAAGAAATAGCTTATAAAATTTAAAAGCAAACTGCTACCTAATTTGTTTTCTTCCCTCCCTTCCTATTACATGTTCAGCATTTTATCTTTAGATGTACCAAAAAAAAAGCCAAACCCGTTGCCATCAAGTTGATTCTGACTCATAGTGACCCTATAGGACCGAGTAGAACTGCCCCATAGGGTTTCCAAGGAGCAACTGGTGGATTCAAACAGCCGACATTTTGGTTAGCAGCTATAGCTCTTAACCACTGCGCCACTACGGCTCCATAATCAAGTACTTGAAAATTAGGAAAACATCACTGGAGAATTAATGCGAGTTCATATAGGGCACTGTCTCTTGAGTCATCAGTGGAGCTCTGTTTTCAGATTCAGTTGTCCTAAGCAGAGAAAATTCCTTGTGTGTGTGTGGTAAAATACACATAATATAAAACTTACCATTTTAAAGTGAACAACTCAGTGGCATTTAGTACATTTACAATGTTCCATAACCATCACCACTGTCTATTTTCAGGACATTTTCACCACCCCAAAAGGAAACCCTGTACTCCTTAGGCAGTCACTCCCATCCTCCTCTCCTCCCACACACTAAAAAAAAAAAATCCACTACCTTCAAGTAGATTTTGACTCATAGTGACAGAACTGCCCAAAAGGGTTCCCAAGGAGCAGCTGGTAGATTCAAACTGCTGACCTTTTGGTTAGGAGCCCAACATTTAACCACTGCACCACCAGGGCTCCATCTCCTCAGTCCCTAGTAACCTCTAATCTACTTTCTTTATCTGTGGATTTGCCTATTTTAGGCATTTCTTATAAATGAATCATACAATACACGGGCTTTTGTGTCTGACTTCTTTCACTTAGTATAATGTTTTCAAGATCATCTATGTTATGACATGTATCAGAACTTCATTTTTCTTTATAGCTGAATGATAGTCCATCATGTAGAAATGCCACATTATGTTTACCCATCAGTTGATGGACATCTGAGTTGTTTCCACCTTCTGGTGATTGTGAATAGTACTGCTGTGAACATCCGTATACAAGTATCTGTCCCTGCTTTCAGTTCTTTCGGGTGTGTATCTATGAGTGGAAATGCTGAGTCATACAGTAATTCTGTGTTTCACTTTTGAGGAACTGCCACTGTGTTTTCCACAGAGGCTGCACAATTTTACATTTCCACTAGCCGTGCACAAGGGCTCTGGTTTCTGCACACCTTATCAACACTTGTTATTGTCTTTTTGATTCTAGTCATCCTAGTGGGTGTGAAGTGGTATCTCATTGTGATTTTGATTTACATTTCCCAGTGGTTAAGAGGTTGGCTGCTAACCAAAAGGTTGGCAGTTTGAATCCACCAGCTGCTCCTTGGAAACCCTGTGGGGCAGTTCTACTTCGTCCTATAGGGTCACTATGAGTTGGAATCGACTCAATAGCGATGGGTTTGATTTTTTTTTTTTTTTAATGACTAACAATGTTGAACATCCCTTATAGGCTTATTGACCCTTTACATATCTTCTTTGGAGAACAGAGGCAGTCTTTATCAATCCAAAAAAAAGAGAAAGTAAACATGCCATCATGTAAAAAAACCTAGGTGCCTATCAGGTATTTCAAACCCAGTGTAATAACTCAAGAAGAAAATATAGCCTGCTTGCAGGAACCAACTCTAGGAGCAAGACATAGATTCTGTTGTCAGAATCAGGTTAAGACCTGGTATAATCAGATCCTTCAGGGCTTGTACCAGGAAAAAAAAAAAGCACTAGCCTTCAGTTTTACTTTTATGTGCTTTTGCATATTTACTTGAAAGTACACGAATCTTACAAGGAGATTCAAAAGGAAGAAAAGAGTTATTAGGGTCCTTTGATTCTTTCTTTTGATTTTAGTCTGCACTCTTAGACACAGAGGGGGTTTTGGAGTCCATCTAAAAAGGCAGCTATATCAGGGGTTCTCAGCCTCAGCACTGCTGGCATTTGGGGTCAGAATTTTCTTTGTCATTCGGGGCTGCCCTAATCTGTACCAGTTAGATGCCAGTAGCATCTAATTCTCACTTCTGTGTATTAATGGAGATGATAGTCATATCCTGATTTTTAATAGGTTGTACCACTATAAATGTAAATTTTTTTAATGCATTGCTAAATAAAATTGCAAATAAACTGTCACACAGCTTTCCATTTCTACGAGAGAAGGGATAAGAGAAGAGAAGCCAACAACAGAGCAGGTTCCAAGTGCAACAAATGGGGAAATAGAAGACGAGAATAATCTCTTAATGTTTTTTTTTTTTTTTCTCTTTTCAGATGTCATGGAGCCAGTTAGGGAGGTAAATTTCAAACTTGCCTTCATGACTCCATCCCAGTTGCTCTTCACCACACACTAGTATCTGACAACTATTTGTAACGTTGGTTAAAGGATACATTTGCTGCACATTTAATGTATTTTCTTTGAACTAAGTTTCATAAACTCACGTTTAAATGTTATAGCTTTTTGCCCATGGTGTTCTTAAACTTTTATATCTACGTAACACCAGTTAGTCTATTAAATAATCAAAACAACAAAAAATTCCATTTTCTTCAGTCTTATTTTTATGATATTCATTCATGGTAGAGTTTGAGGACCCAAAAATTACTATCGTTAGGAGCAAATTGCCTTTTATGGCATCAGAATATAAATAAGCAAAAATTCTATTGGTGGAAAATCCTAAGAGCCAAAGCAATTTTCAAAAAGAAAAAAAAGTTGGGGAATTTACACAACCTGATTTGAAGACAATGAAACTACAGGAAACAAGACAGTGTGGTACTGGTGCGAGGATAGACATGTAGATCGATACAACAGAATAGCCTAGAAATATATCTAGATATAGATGTCAACTGATTTTTTACAGAGGTGTCGAGGCAATTCAATAAAAAATTCTCTTTAACAAATGGTACTGAAACAACTGAATACCCATTTGGGAAAAAATGAACTTATTTGTAGATGAAAAGCAGGTCAGCGGTGGCCTGGGGACAGGGACAGAGGTTGGACTGCAAAAGGGCTATCTTAGGCTGGGTTTTCTAGAGAAACAAAACCAGTAAAACATATAAATATATGCATAGAGAGAGAGTTATATCAAGGAAATGGCTCATGAGGTTTTAGAGGGTGCACATCTCCAGTTTGTGAGTCAGGATAGAGGCTTCTCCTGATTCATATAGCCACAGGGGCTGGCGAAGCCAGGGTAGACGGGTCAAAGAGCAGGGCTTTTCTCACAGGCTGTGGAGATCGATGAATCCCAAGATTGCTAGGCAAAACCAAAGGTAAGGTGCTAGCTCAAGCACCAAGAACCGGAAGTCAGATCAACAGGAGCCAGCTGCAGGATCCATCATGAGTAAAAAGGCCCCCTGCCTTGCCAGAATGTCCGCTTATATTCAACGCAGGCCACAAGCCCAAGGAAACTCCCTTTCAACTGATTGGCTACTCACAGCAGATCCCATCATGGGGGTGATCACATATCAAATCTCAACAGGGAAGTAAGTGATCACGACATTACACAACTGCCAAAACACTGAGAATCATGGCCCAGCCAAGCTGACACACAATCTTAACCATCACAAGGGCAGAAAGAGTCTTTTGGGGGTGATGAAAATATTCTGTATCTTGATTATAGTAGTGGCTTTGCAGGTGTATACAACTGTCAAAAAATCTTTTGTCACCTCCAAAAGAGTCACTGAATTCTATACTTTAAATATGATGAGGTTTATTGTACATAAGCTATACTTCCATAAAGTTGATTTTTAAAAGTAGGAATCCGGATGACCACTTTCGTCCTTTTGAGTCCGTTGTTGTGGTTATTACGTCAATTCATCTCATGGAGGGCTTCTCTCATTTTTGCAGACCCTCTGTCATACAGGATGTCCTTTTCTAGCAATTGGTCTTTTCTTATGACACGTCCAAAGTAAGTGAGCTGAAATCTCATCATCCTCCCTTCCAAAGAGCATTCTGGTTGTATTTCTTCTAAGACAGATTTGTTCATTCTTCTGGGAGTCCACACTATAGTCAATATTCTTTGTCAACATCACAATTCAAGTGCATCAATAATTCTTCTGTCTTCCTTTTTCACTGTCCACGTTTTCATGCATATGAGGCGATTATAAAGACCATGGCTTAGGTCAGGCACACCTTTGTCAACACAGTAACATCTTTGCTTTTTCTAACTTTAAAGAGATCTTTTGTAGCAGATTTGTCCAATGCAAAATATAGCTTAATTTATTAATAATCACTCCCAAAGTAACTAGTCCATTTGGGAACATTAAACAAGTTTGAAAAGATGACTTAGTTACTATAAGAAGAATTTGGTTGGCTTTTTAAATAATTTAAATCGGGACTATTAGAATCTGGACCAGGATGCTGAAGTGTGTTATAGCATCTACTTCTCTGAAGATAAAGCAATAGCATAAAACATTACACTGCTTACTCAATTGCCCTATTACAAAACAAAAAAGACTGAGATGACCTTTGGAAACCTATTCTAACTCTGTAGAATTAAACAAAGGATGTAAAAATTAATCCACCTAGATTTTTACTAATGTACCATTGAGTAAACCAAAGTAACTTATTAACTCTGGACAAGGTTATAGTTCATTGATTAAAGTTCTGCCATGTTATTATATTCAACATAATTTTTAACTTTCTACAATAAAAATTGAGTCTTGGGTTTTGCCTCCATCTAGTGGACATACTGATCTTTTTCGTAATTAAAAGATACGTGATCTTTTTCGTAATTAAAACTATCGTCTGCTGTTTACTTTTAGTTTTTTGGAATAAACAAAAAGTAAAGAAAAATGGTGACCATAGTTCATAGATAGAGCAGTATCTTCTCTGCTTATTTTTATTGATAATTTATTCCCAAAAGGATTTGAGGTTGTTTACAACTGAAGACATGTATGCAATAACTGGAAATAAAAAATTAAAAACCATGTAGGAGAAAGAAGCAAATAAACCATTTAATATACACACAGTTACCGCAATTGATGATTCAATTTGCTCCAAGCTTTTTGGTATTGAAGAAAAAAGATAATAATTGCATAATTCTTCAGTAATTGGCCAAGCAAACCACATTGTTATCAGTTATGAGTAAGAATCTTTTTCCAAACTAGTATTTTCTAACTTAGATATGCTTATTTTGGTATAATTTTATAAAGGCACAGCAAACATGCAGTAAAGTTCAGAAGTCTTGATGAAGTCTTCAAAGCGAACACTATACAGATCAAGATATAGAACATAAGCAGCACCTCTAACACCTTCTGTGTTGTCCCTCTCAGTATTTGTTCAAAGGTAGCCAGTATTCTAGCTTCTACCACCTTGGTTCAGCTTTGTCTACACAAATGGAACCATTTATTATTTGCAATTTTGTGTTTAGCTTTTTTCACTCAACTTTACTGCCTGTGAGATTCACTTTTTTTTTTAGTGTAACAGGGGTTTGTTCTTTTTCATTGCTGTATTCTGTTATATGAACATACAACAATTTATATATATGTTGTATTGTTGATCAACCTTTGGACTGCTTCCAGTTTAGGGCTTTACGAACATTGCCATGAACATTCCATTATATGGGTTTTGGTGTATATATTATACATTCCTTTTTTTTTTTTTTTGAATATAGGCCTAGGAATAGAACCTCTGGGTCATTTGTTGTTGTTGTTAGCTGCCCTTGAAATCAGCCCCAATTCATGACAACCCCATCACAACGGGACAAAATGCTGTCCAGTCCTGCACCATCCCCGTGATTAGTTGCAGATCAGACTGTTGTGATCCATAGGGTTTTCAGTGTCTGAATTTTCACAAGTAGATCACCAGGCTTTTCTTCTGAGGTGCTGCTGGGAGGACTCAAAACTCCATCCTTTTGGTTAGTAGCCAAGAATGTGTTGGTTTGCACCACCCAGTGATCCCTAGTATATGCTTTCAAAAATTCTTAATGGATTCCCATTGGCTTCATGATGAAATCCAAAATGCCTTATCATGGCTAGTAAAGCCCATCATGATCTGATCCCAGCTTCTGCTCTGCTGGTCCCACCATAGCCCCTTCATTTGCTTATACTGATAAATTGGCCATTCCTTGAGGGTCCCCTTGCTTTTCCACACCTCTGTGCTTCAGCTCATATTGCTTCTGTCCTCATCTTAAAATATGCTCCACCCCACTCCAATAAACTTAACTCAATAGGTCATCTCCCCCATTCAGTCTTCCCATATATCACCCCCTTTAGAGTGCTGTCTACTTCTTTTATCATCCCTGCATGGAACCTTGTGCATATTTTTATTAGGACAGCTGTTTACTTTATTGAATTTATTTGTTTACATACTACACTGAACTTATATACTAAGCTCATATTACACAGGGCTTACAGGCTGAAAGGTAAGCTCTACAAAGTCAAGGAAGTGACTTATTAGTCTTAAATTACAGGCACCTAGCACAATGCCTGGCACAGAGTAGGCACTCCAAATACTTGTCAAGTGAATGAATAAATGTGAGTCAGTCGATAATGTATAGAAATTTTTTGGATAGAGGTCTGGAAGAGTGCTGTAAAAACCTGTTGCTGTCTAGTTGATCTCAACTCATAAATGACCCTGTAGGATAGAGGAGCACTGCCCCCATAGGGCTTCCAATGAGCAGCTGGTGGATTTGAACTGCCGACCTTTTGGTTAGCAGCTGAACTCTTAACCACTGTGCCACCAGGGCTCCAGAAGTGCTGCAGAGACCTAGTAATTCCCTTTGTATTTCCTCTAATGTCTACTGTTGTCATTTGCACATAAAAGCATTTGGGGTAAGGCAGAACGAACACTGGACTGGTGCTTGGGAACATTAGACCTAGGTTAAAAATCTGGCTTCTACCAATAACAAGAGAAATACACAAACAAAACAAACCCTGGCTCGGAGCAGCTGGATGGGTGGTCCTCACCTAACAACCAAAAAAACCCAGCACCATCGAGTCGATTCTGACTCATAGTAACCCTATAAGGACAGAGTAGAACTGCCCATAGATTTTCCAAGAAGTACCTTCTGGATTTGAATTGCCAACCCTTTGGTTAGCAGCCGTAGCACTTAACCACTACTCCACCAGGGTCTCTAAACTGGAGGTAATTCTCTGGAGGAAGTAAAACAGAGGGCTTCTGGACTGGGGGGTAGAAAGCACAATTGAGAGCAGCACTGCCCTATTGAAACAAAGGAATTTCATGGAAATTTACAGTCCTCATCTCATACTCATTCTCTAGAGTTCTGGTGGCCAGACTTACACCCTCCAGCAGGGAAACAGGAAGAGTCACCCCATGAAGCATCAGACCAATTCAAAGAGATAGACCTTAAAGTGCAGATGTCAGGGGTTCCTCAACTGACCAGCTCAGACAGATCCGTCATCAGCGAAACCCCCAGTCTGTGCGTAAGCCCCACCCCTATACAAAGAAATTCCAATCAGATACATATCACTCCACTCCTAGGTAGGCGGAAGACAGTGAAGGATCACCTGAATATTAAGAAAAGCTACTAAGAAGGAGATCAAAACAAAAAGGAACAGGTAACTTGGAAGAAGCAGTAATTATGCATGGAGGAAAAAAAGTTGGAAATATATTGTTAATATCTTCAAAGAGATAAAAGAAGATATTACATCCATGATATCTAACTAAGATGTTATATAAAAATGAATATTCAGAGAGCTCTGAGAAGTGAAAACATGGTAGCAGAAGTGAAAAATAGAGTGTTTGGAAAATAATGTTGAGGAGATCTCCCAAAAATAGTGCAAAAAGACAGAGACATAAAATAAGAAAATAATAGCTTTGAAAATTAGAGGACAAAGCAGGACATCTAACATCCAAATAACAGGAGTCCCAGAATGAACACAGAAAAAAAAAAAACTAATCTCAATGAAATAATTCAGAAAAATTCTTTGAAATGAAGGACATGAGTTTCTAGATTGAAAGAATCTACCGAGCGTGCAGCACAATGGTTGAGAAACAGACCCATATCAAGATGTAGCATCATGAAATTTCAGAACAACAAGGACAAAGAGAATATCCTGAGTTTCTAAAAAGAAAAAAAAAGTCCTTATACAAGGGATCACAAGTGGAATCGCAGCAGACTTCTCTATGGTAACATTGGAATCCATGAAACAATGGTGCAGTGATTTTAAAATTCTGAGGAAAATTTATTTCCAATCTAGAATTCTTGATTCAGCCAAACCTCTACTCTAGTAGGGAGTAAAATAAATACTTTAGACCTGCAATGACTTGGACAATTTACTTTCCATACACTCTTTCTCAAGAAGTTACTGGAGATACCAAAAACCAAACCAAACCCATTGCCATCGAGTCAATTGTGACTCATAGTGACCCTGTAGGGCAGAGCTGAACAGCCGCATAGAGTTTCCAAGGAGCACCTGATGCGTCAGAACTGCTGACCTTTTGGTTAGCAGCCGTAGCACTTAACCACTACACCACCAGGGTTTCCTGGAGATATATTCCACCAAATAAGGGAGTAAGCCAAGAGGAAAAAGAAAAAGAGAGATGGGATCCAGAAAATAAGTGAGCCAATACAGAATGACTGAGAAAATCTCTAGCATGATAGCAAAGGGGAATCTCTAGACAACAGCTGTGTAACAACAGGCCTAGACAGCAATCAGTTCTGACTAGAGTAGATCAAAAAGCTCTGAAACGGACATTTTCAAGAAGATGAGATGGATAGAATTCCTCATGTGTTTGAACATATTAAGAGATCTAACAAGGAAGAACAGTTTAAAGATTAATTAGTGATAACCCCCCCTGAAAAAAAAAAAACCTCATTGCCATCAAGTCAATTCTGACTCATAGCGACCCTATAGGACAGAGTAGAACTGCCCCATATGGTTTCCAAAGAGCAGCTGGTGGATTCAAACTGCTGACCTTTTGGTTAGCAGCTGAGCTCTTAACCACTGAGCCACCAGGGCTCCAATTGGTGATAAAAAAAAATAAGAACATTAAAAACCAAACAAATTTAAAAAACAAGACAAATAAATATTAACATCCCACAAATAAAAAGTTTTGCTGGAAAGAAAAAGTGACTACAGCTCAGCTGTGACTAGAGTTTACACAGCCACAGCAATATAAACCTTAAATTTTGCTCTAACCAAATTTTAATTTATATTGGGAGGATTAGGGGACAGTAAGTACATGTGTGGTGGGGATCATGAAAGGGAGCTAAATCCTCCTTGTCCATATTTGGAAATCAACATACGAGGCCTAAAATTAAAGAACATAAACCCATTGTCCTAGAGTTGATTCCGACCCATAGTGTCCCTATAGGGTAGAGTCGAGCTGCCCCGTAGGGTTTCCAAGGCTGTAATCTTTACAGAACCAGACTGCCACATCTGTCTCTGCAACAGCAAACAGTGGGTTTGAACCACCAACCTTCAGGTTAGCAGCGGAACACTTTACCTATTGCACCACCAGGGCTCCTAAGAACATAAAAAGCAGCAATGTAAGCATTTGGCTGTATGGTTGTGAATACTATGTTATCAGACAGAAGAGGTAAAAGTGGTAGCCTCGGGTGGGTGAGATGGAAGCAGAGGGGAGACCCCTGTATTTGGTTATACAAGTCTTGGAGAACTATTTGGCTCTGTAAAATAATTCACGTTTAACTGTGAAGAAATTAACACCACAACGGAAACAAAAACAGAAAATCAACTCCCACAAAAAAAAAAAAAAAAAAAAACCTCTGTATTTTCCAACTTGCTGTTCAAAGCAAATTTTTCTAAAAGTTAATTTCCTCATGGATAAAATTAGTTATGCTGGGGATTGAAAAATATTGTAGATGTTAAAAGTGTTTGGAAACCACAAGAGTTGCTTGTTAATAACAATAGTAGCAACAATAGTAATAATTTACAATCCAAAATATAAACCAAAACCATAGAGTGATTCCGACTCCTAGTGACCCTATAGGACAGAGTGGGACTGCCCCATACGGTTTCCAAGGAGCGCCCAGTGGATTCTAACTGCCAGCCTTTTGGTTAGCAGCCCAACTCTTAACCTCTGTGCCACGGCGCGCCCATCCTAGAATGCAGAGAATCCTTGATATTCATTTACTCATTTACCTTCTGTGTGTAGCAGGGAGCTGAACACGACAGGTGTAACGGGGTGGGCAAACCAGCGACCGTTTATTGAGCTCATCTGTCCAGTACCTGCCCTCACTCCTACCTTTTCTGTTCCGGTGGACTAGCCTTCAGGCTTTGGGGCAGAACTTTTCTGGGTTGTGCCCTTACTAGCTTTGTGCTCCTTACTAGCTTTGTGGCTTCTGGCAATTTCCTTAGCCTTTCTGCATCTCAGTTTCCCTAGCTAGGTAAAGAAAGCCTCTCTTGTGCAGCTGGTGTGAGAAACAAACGAGAAATAGTGAAACGCCCTTTGCTTTGGGCAGCAGCTCGCTGCTCCTCACTTCAGCGTCCTCCTTGGTTTACCAGGCACCTGGGGCCTGGGAGAAGCAGCCAGCCGAGGGCGGCTGGGGCGGGGAAATTCCGCAGTCGCTATGGCAACCGGGACGCCAAGGCTCCAAGGCTGCAGGCCGCGCAGCTGAGAAGGCCAGAGGGCCGCGGAGACCCCAGAGGCATGCGGGGGGCGGAGGCGGTGGTGGTGACAGCGACGGCGGCGCCCGAGGCGGGCCGCGACGGGGAGCAGCCTGGGCAGCCGCCAGGGCTCGGGTGCGCGGCGCACGGGGAGCCTGGCAGTGGCGGCAAACAGTGTAAGTTCAGCACCTGCCGCGGCTTCTGCGGGGAGCGGGTGGCGTGGCGACCGGGTGAACGAGGAGCTGGGGAAGCCGGGATGGGACTGGCTGAAGTCCCGAAAGGTCTTTTTCTTGGCGGGGGGGGGGGAGTGGGGCGGGGATGCAGTTTTGGCAAAGACGGTGGTGAAGGTTCTATGGCAGAAAGCGTTCCCGCCCGTTTCTCCAAGCCTTCCTTCACTACAGGCTTCCTGAGCCCAGGGTCTGGGCAGTCACCTCCACCTTAATCGGTAGTGGCGTTGGACTGGAAGGAATTTTTTTTTTTTTTTTTAAAGTATACATACATGTATGTGCGAGTATTGTTAAAATGATCTTCATGTTTCAAGGCTGGCAGAATGTACATATCATTTTGTCAGTTCCTTCATTTTTATAGATCAAGAAAAGGGAAAGAAAGTGACTTGTCCAGGGTCACTCAGTCAGTGTTGGCAAAATGCTTAAAATACTTAAAACTCTCACCTCAGTTCATAACTTATTACCTAATCCTTTTAGAATATCACACCTTTGGGCAGTATTTTAACACAGTGCTGTTTCCTCCCTGCTTTTTCAAACACAAATACACACACATTCAAATAAATAATGGTAGTTCTGATCCACAAGTACAACCGACAGGGTTGTAGCTTGGTTCCGCGCCGGGTGATAGCGTTCAGCCATACTGTTTCATGAATTTACAGACATTTTCCAGCCCCTTGTGCCCTACAAGTCTTCAGTTGGTGCTAAGGAATGACGCTGATGAAAGTAACAGGCCAAGGAGGAACGCCAGCGGTTTCCAGCCCTTTCGCAGCGCCTCCTTGATTGCCTCCCCAGAGGGCAGCCTCGGGTTCTCAAGCTCCCCCTGCGCTCAGCCGGCCCCAGAAGGGAGGACTGGGCTGAGCGCCTCAGCTCCATGCTTGGCCGACCACACGCCCTCCACCTGAGACCTCATCAAGGAGGCAGAGAACCGCTGCTTCCCAGTGAAAGGGACTTGTACCCTCAGCATCAGCCCCAATATGACTGGTTATGATACCTCATTTTCTAATTATTACTATCAACAGCACAGACTTTCTTAGAGCAACTAAATTCAATATATTTCTGAGATTCCTTACTCATATTTAATATACTCTCTAGGAACTTTCCCATTGAAGGTGCTCGTATTTAAAGGTTCTTTACTTCTGTGGCTCTAGGACTAAAAGGTAGAATTAAACATTCACTCATCAGTTAAATAAATATTAACTCACTATGTGCCAGGCGTGGGGCAAAGTGCAGGGACATGAGTGATGAATTAAGACAGCTGTTCAAACTTCCAGGACCTCACAAAGCCCTGGTGAGGGTGTGCAAACATCCTGCCTCAGCCTCCTTGAGAACCTTTCTTTCAGGACTTCAGCCTAAGTAAAGGCAGGCTGGTCACATTCAATTTTCAAATATTTCTAATTATTGGAAAGGTCTTCAGCCTCCCTACAACTTCTATTCCCTACTCTCAGATATATACAGATGAAGTGTGGTCCTTTCCTATATAAACATCCTTGAATTCTATACAGGCAGCTATTTAAGGCTTTAAGGAACCCTGGTGGCGCAGTGGTTAGGTATTCCTCTGCTAACCGAAAAATGGGCCGTTCTAACCCACCAGCTTCTCCTAGGGAGAAAGATGTAGCAATTTGCTTCTTAAAGATTACAGCCTTGGAAACCCTATGGAGGAGTCCTACTCTGTCCTGTAGGGTTGCTATGAGTCGACATCAACTCAACAGCAACAGGTTTGGTTTTTTGTTTTATTTAAGCCTTTATATAAAGCCAAGTCCTTCACAGACTTTGTGTCCCCTTTAAAATGATCTCTAGCACCCTTCTTATGTTGGCTGGCAGCTTCCACTATTCTCCAGTTTATTAAATCAATGAACCCAGCATTCTAGGTGTGATCTGATTAGTGTAGTGTGATCTGAATATTATATTTCTATTCAATGGGTCCCAAATTACATTAGCTGTTTTGGTAGACACATGGTATTATCGACGCATATAACAAACATAGTCTATGACATCCTTGGTTTCTTTCTTTCCCCTTTCCTCAATTGAAGAGATTTTATCCAGGCTTTTTTTACCCTATATTTATGCAGTTAATTTGTTTGATCCATAATACAAGTCTTTACATTTATCCCCATCAATTTCATCCAGTGGATTTTAGTACTTCATTCAAATCTATAGAAGCAGCCGCTTTGACTCCTGATTCTGTCCTTCAGCAAGTTAACCATTCACCCAAGTTTGTGCCATTCACACATTTGGTGCTTTTGCTGGTGGTTCCTTTATCCAAATCGGTGATTTAGATGGCAATCCCAACAGGATCAAATAGACGCCCTCATCCTGTTTAAGCTGCTAATCAGCATATTTGCCATGGGCATTCAGCCTCCTGCAAACCTACTTTACTAAATACCTTGCTCAAATGCAAATATATGGTTGCTACATTTCCTTAATCTAGTCCTCTCAGAACCCTAGAGCTTTAGAAGAGTCAGGCAGGGTTGAGTTCTCTCTTTTTTTTTTTAATGACGACCTTTATGACTTCAGCAAGTTATTTTCTCATTTAAAAATAGGAATAATTATACCTGTCCATAGGATCATTGTGAGAAAGAGAAATAATATATGTAAGATTCTGGAGGATGGTAGCATTCAATAGACTGTAGCTGTTGGTATTAGCTCTCAACAAATGAAAGCAGTTTAGTCTGAACAGTCTTCTTAGCAGTTCTCCTCATTGCTTGTTCTCACAAGCCATCTGTTGAACTCAAAATGTTGGTGAAGATCAACCTCAAGCTGCTGTGTTATAGCTTGCAAAATTATCTTCCTTTCTCTTTTCCTTTCTTCCTTTTGGAGCAGAGGATATTTGTCCTTACTACTCTCTCTTTTTTCACAGTTCCTCAGACACTGTCATCTTAGTAATTTCCTCTATAAATTTTCTTAGCATCTGGGCTGAAATTTGTCAGGAGACTTGAACTTAGAGCAGGTGATCTCTTTCTCTCTACTGACGTGTTATAGGCTGTTCTTCCTAGTCAAGTTTGTTAAGTCCTTTTCTGCCTGGAGATCATGATTTAACAGGAAAAGATTAAACCAAAGTTAGGCGTGAATGGTGCTGGCCCTACCTTTCATTCATATGACTCCTAACTTTTGGAAAATAAGAATGAAACCCAGAAAGTATCTCATTCTGCCTTGTCCAAGTCTGAGGATGTGTTTGGGTCTTCATGCCCAGGAATGACCCAGGGCTTTCACCCCATTTGGGCCAGTTCAGACTCAAGTCAAATTGATTCATTTGCGCTCATTATTGATTAGTCTGGGAAAGGTGAGACAGCCACTGAGTCTTAGTGGGTTTAAAATAAAATCAGCGTTGCAGACTTATAAATGTCAGGGAACTAGAAGTTCAATCTTGGTATTCAAAAACTTAACTCGAGGAGCCATAGAAAACCCAAACAATCAAAAGATTTAGTTATTTAAGATTCTATTTAGAATAGTTTTTTCTCAGAGCTCTAATTTAACAGTGCTCAGTTCTACCTGAACACAAATTTAGTGAACACCTGCTATCATGCCAAGCTCTATTCCAGGACTATGATAAACTGAACAGACAACATCTCTGCTCTTATGGAGTTTATGGTCTATTAGGGGAGATAGATATTAAACTAATAGCAACACAAATAACTAAATATAAATGAAATGAAGTTGTGTGCCATTTTAATAAATGGCATGAAAGAGGAGAGGAGGGTACTATGAGAAAAAAACAGCCAGGGAGATATGTCTAGATTGGGGAGACAGGGAAAGTTTCCCCAAAGAATTGACATTTAAGCCAAAACCTGAAAATTGAGAGAAGTTACCCAGGCAAAAAATTAGGAGAAAAGCAAAGGGAACAGCATGGGTGAAGACATAGAGGTGGGAATGGACAGAAAGGCAGAAGGCAGGAGCTCAGAGGGAGAAAAGCTAACAGGAGAGAGTGGAGAGGCAGATGGGGTCAGATGGTGCAGAACTGTCTTGTTCCCCTGGGGCTCTGTCCTCTGGAGTAATCAGAAGTGTAACTAGTTAGAACAAACAATCCGGTCTTCGACTGTAGCAGTAATATCTGATAGGGCCGGGTTTAGAGGCTAGGAAAGTTATGTACCTGTAAGTGTTTCACTACTGCAATCAATTTTAATCTTTTAAAAATGATGGTTAAATAACGATGAGGCTGTTTTATGTTGTATAACTGGATTGTAAACTCCACACGCACCTCTCATTTATTTGTATGTCACCTGCACCTAGCTAAGTGCCTGGCACTGAGTAGGTCTTCAAATAAGAATTCATTGAATAAATGAATGAAAGGTATCTTAAGACTAACTGAAGAAAATGCCATATATTTAGTCATAATACCTAGAAGAAGTATCTGAAACTTAAAAGTTCAGAAATTATATGAAAGGGTAAGGTCCTATTGCCAGAACCAAAGAACCACGAGTTACGATGAAAGGGATCTTTCCAAGACAAAGCCTTCAGGTAAATTGTCTGCTGTTTGCATGGAATTCTGTGTCTTTAAAAAAAAATATTCAAGTAGGTGTAATGGCTAGAGGTTGGGCAGAATTTATGATAAGTGACCAATTTTGTTAATGTCTTTACAGGGAAGAAATTCTTGTATTGTGAGCCACATAAGAGAATTAAGGAAGTGCTGGAAGAAGAACTTTATATTAAGAGAGATGAATGTCACATCAAAAATCCACCTGCAGGTAATGAACTGTGTTGGTGAAATAAATATGAAATTGCCTATTTGATGGCAGGGTGCTTATCTTATTTATTAAAAATTGTGATTATTAAAAGAAAAACGGGTTCTTGGGAAACTCTGGAGCTATTTTATAATTATTTTGCCTGTGTCCAAATAAACCATTACGTTTAGGGAAAAAATGAGCTAGATGTCAGTGCCTGCATTTCTGTCCCACTGTTTTGGTGGTATTATTTCACTTAATAATAAGACGTTTCTCTAAGTGCCTGCAAAGCACGATAGCTTCTTCAGTCTTTATCAATGTAGGCAGGACCAAGAACAGAGTTTCCTACTTTAATTCATTAGACTTATCTGGGAACTTATTTAAAACAGACTCTCAGGCTCCATGCTGAATTCTGGAGCCCAAGAATTTCCATTTCTAACAAGTTCCTAGGTAATGGTGATGCTGCTGGTCTTGGGACCACACTTTATGAATTACTGACCTAGAACCATCTGTCATTTAAATAGGTCAAATCATACAAGGATTTCATCCCACATACAAATTGTGTATGAGTTTTATGGTCTGGGGCATTAAAATCTCTCATTCATTGTTCATGTGAGAAAAGATATGCTCTAGAAGCCCCAGGATCCCTCACAGATATTACTTTGAAACTACTTCTTGTTGGCGGCTGCCAATGAAGAGATTCCAACTCATGGTGACCATTTGTAAAACAGCATGACATATTACCAGGTCCTGTGTTATCCTCACGATCATTGGTATGTTTGAGCCCATTGTTGCAGCTATCCATCTCAGGGAGTGTTTCCCCTATTTTTGCTGATCGTCTCCTTATTTTCACCGATCCTCTACTTTACCCAAAATGAAAAGATGTCCTTCTCCTTATTTTCGTGGTTCTTTCTCAGCGATTACTAGATGCATATTTTACACTCTTCAAACCAGGCTTTTATTGCACGCCTCTTGGGTACTAGCAGCTGCTGTATGAAATAAAAGAACTGTAAGACGCAATTGCTGTGCTCAGGGAACTGGACATTTTTCTGGGGAGGAGAGTTGAACAATGTGCAGGTAAGGCCTGAATTCACCAAGGATTCCTACGAGCAAAAGCTGCAGGCCCAGAAATGTATCATTTCAGATTCTATAATGTATATGCTCACTTAACACTTCAGAATCAACCATTGAAGTGTCTTTTGGGCCTTCTCATGTAAACTACTCGTACAAAGGGAAAGATGAGCAAAATGGCCCCTTTTGTTCACAGTATCTGAAAGGAATGTTTTGAAGTCTAGTTTGGACTCTATAAATGGATGCAGAATGATCTATTCAATTGCTGTAGTCAAACCCAGCCTCTATGTACTGTTTCTATGGTGGTTAAAAAAAGTCTATACGGTGCTGTTATATTTGCTTACAAAGACCACATCAAAGCTAATTTACACACTAGCTGTGTGTTGCATTATTCTTATCGGGTACATTTGATTATGAGATAGTCTAAGTGAATAGGAAATATTGTTTGGTTTATAAAAATTTCTTTTTTCAAGCTATCTTTTCAAATATCCTTCATGTAAAATTGATGAAAGGACCCCTGATGATGCAGTGGTTACGTGCTCATCTGCTAACAAAAAGGTTGGTGATTTGAACCCACCAGTTGCTCTGCAGAAAAAAGATGTGGCAAGTCTGCTTCTGTAAAGATTACAGCCTTAGAAACCCTATGGGGAAGTTCTACTCAGTCCTATTGGGTGACTATGAGACAAAATTGACTTGAAGGCAACAGGTTTTTTTTTTTTCAAATGGATGAATGCCTGGGTTGCATTTTTATAACATCCACCAGAGGTCGCACAGAGGTGCTATTTCATCCTAGAAAAATCTTTCAAAGCTGAGAACAGATTCTGTAAGGTTAGGTCTTAAAGAGCTCTGCTTATAAGGTCACTATGAGTTAGAATTGACTTGACAAAAAACAGGTTTGGTTTTGGTTTGGCTGATAGAAAACAAAGCTGCGCTTCTTTTCCTCCTCTTCCTCCTTCATCTTCTTTTTTTTCTTTTTTGTGATTAGAAGCCCTATATCCATGGCCAGAACAGGGAACTAACACCTGGATAGGGTGCCACACTCTTCCAGTCTAGTATCAGATTGGTGGCACCCTAGGTGAGCCCTTGGACCTCCTAGTTCAGGGTTGTCAACATGGTGCAAGTTTTGGCTTCCCTCCCTAGGAAAATCCACCTTGTCACATACATCTAACATTCCACATACATATATATCTTAGGGGCATGCATGGTGCCCACAGGAGCTCCCATACTCAAAACTCTTCAATGGCTTCTTATTAAAAATTTTATTCTCATATGGCCTGCTCACCTCTTTAAACATATCCCTTTGTACTTCCCTACTCCACTGTAGTCATATAGTTTTCTTGATGTTCTGGAACATGTCAAACCTATTTCCACCTGTGGTGCAATGGATCATTTTATTTGGCTTTTCTTGTCATGGTCTTGTAACCTCCATCAAATGGATGGGTGGGACTATACAAATGAGGTGCTATGGCCCACCAAAGAGATTGGAGAGTTTGCTAATAATGCAAGTAAGGTACATGGCACCCTGTGGGGGTGGAGCCATGCAAATAAAGTATATGGAACCCTAACAAAGAGATTGGTCAGTTTTGCCATCCCACTAGGCTTAAAATGAGCCATCCCAGAGGCAGACGGGGGGACCTCGCTACCACCAAGAAAGAAGAGCCGAGAGCAGAGTGCATCCTTTGGATGGGATCCCCACGCTGAGAACCTCCTAGACTCAAGAGACAGGGAGCTGTAACACCAAAGACAACATAAGACGACGAGAAGCAGTCGCAAGCATGGCAGAGAACCGGCAGCAGCAGAACCAGAAAACCAGCAGGAGACAGCGCGGTGGGTTTCCCAGCCCACGGAACGAAAGCTGAGCAACTTCGGGCAGCAGGTGTACTAGTGGAGTGGGATGCCTCTGGGCACTTATCGGTGGAGCTAAAGAGTTTTGTAAACACTTGCTCAAGGAGGGCAGAGGTCAGGCCAGTGCAAGAGGGCCAAGAGGCTGAGGGCCCCAGGACTAGGGAGAGACCTGCCTATGCGCGTAGCCGAAAAGCTTTCCCGACCGAAGAACTGTATCCTGAGTCATTCCTGGTCCTGAATTGTAATGTGTTACTTCCCTATAAACCCCATAAATGTGAGTATGGTCTGTGAGTTCTGTGTGGCCATTGCAATGAATTATCGAACCCAGCAGAGAAGTAGAGTGCTGTGGGAGGGACAGTTTCTGCCAGAATTGGTGAAAAGGCTGGAGAGAGGAGGTATGTTTGACCTTGGTCTCACAGGAATCAGCTTTGGGCTATGAATGCTGATAATGATTCTCTCACCTTGTGAAGTCAGAGGAGGTCAGACACCCCCACCACACCATTTTTATACCACCTTAGGACCTTCCACCTGAACCATCGCACGTCTTCCTCCCTCTTTCCTCAGGTTTCAGTTCAAATGTCACCTACTCAGAGAAACTTTTTCTCTACCAGGTTAAAATAGCAACCACCCCCCTAGTCACCCTCAACTCCCTTATACTGCTTTCTTCTTTCTGTCACTATCTGGAATTATATATGTATTTGCATACATGTTTATTAACTATCTTTTCCGCTAAAATGTAAGCTACTTGAGGCCAGGGACTTTATTTTGCTTGTAGCAAATCCTCACAAATAGGTATTAAGATTCCCATTAAGAATCACATGAGTAACTGGGATTTTTGAGAGGTTTATAACTTGTCAAAGTTTAGGTATTAAGTAAGTGGCAGAACTGCGTTTCAAATCAAGGTCTGGCCCCAAAGCCCACTGACTTTCTATTCACTACTGTGTCTCCAGTGATATATTATTGACTAAATCCAGTGGGTGCTGTTCTATCCTTGGGTGACTTGAGATTTCTGCAGCATTTGACCTAGTGGATGATTCTCCCTTTAAACCTCATTCCTTTCTCAACTTCTTGATATTAACCTATCCTGTGCTCCTCTTACTCTTCTGGATATTCTTTCTCATCCTCCTTCACGGGCCTTTTTTACTTACTCACCTCCCTTAAATATTGGTGTTTACCAGGGTCTTAGCACCATCTTCTAATGTTGTTCCATGACCTCTCCCTGGATTGTCTCATCTGCTCCCATAGTTTCCACAGTCACCTCATTCAGATGGCTTTGAAATCTGTGTCTCTGGGCTAAACTTATCCTCCTGGATGTCCCAAAACACTCAGGATCAACATGTTCAAAATAAACTCATACCTCTCTCCACTTACTTGTTCCTCTGTATCACCCATCCAAATGAATGGCATGGCCTAGTTTCCAAGCTCCATCCCTACTGCCATGACCTTCATCTAATCAGGATGTGAGGGCTGTTTTAATTCAGCTCGAGTTCCCAACCTGTGGACTCACTTGCCAGGTTCATCTTGTGCTTATTTGCTCTGCACTCAGATTTTTTAAAATATCTGAACCAATTGTCAACATTAAAAAATAAGATGTTTTTACATATACCTCTAGATTTCTTGATGCTGTTAGAGAGGGGGTAAAGGAAGATCTGACAACCCCATGTCTACATTTGTATCTGGCAACAGTTACTGGAGTTGGGTTATGCTGACCCATCCATTCCAGTGTTCACCATTGCACATCAAGGTCTCCACTCAAGTCAGTGAGAGGATATTATAAGCTATTTGATATTTACATTCTCTTCTCATGGTAAAAATAGGAAGTATTATTTCTGGTATCTATACTTGCATCAAAAGTGGAAAAACAGAAGAATGTTGTTGTCTCTGTTCCATTGAGTCGATTCCGACTTATAGCTACTCTATCGTACAGAGCAGAACTGCTCCACAGGGTTTCCTAGGCTGTAATCTCTGCAGGAGAAGATCGCCAAGTCTTTTCTCCCATGGAGTGGCTGGTGGGTTCAAATCACCGATCTTTCTGTTGGCAGTGGAGCACTTAACCATTGCACCACTAGGGCTCTTACAAAAAGACTGAGAGAGCCAATTATCTCTTACTGTCAGCCTCCTTTATTTACTTATATTACCTACCTCGTCTCTCTCTATATGTATTTGAATTTCTGACTTTAGATAAACACTAATGTCTTACTCATCTAGTGCTGCTATAACAGAAATACCACAAGTGGATGGCTTGAACAAAGAGAAATTTATTCTCTCACAGTCTGGGAGGCTAGAAGTCCATATTCAGGGTGCTAGCTCCAAGGGAAGGCTCTCTCTCTCTCTCAGCTCTGGGGGAAGGTCCTTGTCATCAATCTTCCCCTGATCCGGGAGCTTCTCAGTGCAGGAGCCCTGGGTCCAAAGGGTGTGCTCTGCTCCTGGTGCTTCTTTCATGGTGATATGAGGTCCTTAGCTCTCTGCTAGCTTCCCTTTTCTTTCATCTCTTGTAAGAGAAAAGGTGGTGCAGGCCACACCCCAGGGAAGCTCCTTTTACATTGGATCCGGGATATGACTTTAGCAAGGGTGTTACTATCCCACCCTAATCCTCTTTAACATAAAATTACAATAACAAAATGGAGGACAACCACACAAAACGGGGAATCATGGCTTAACCAAGTTGACACATATTTTGGGGGGACATAGTTCAATCCATGACAACTATATATGCATGTATTGGAACATATCTGTAGAGCTATGTATATATTGGTTGGATTTGTTTGAATTTTTAAAGACACAACCCCACAGGCTCTCATAACACTCAAACTAATTGAGGAAGGCAGGATTTCAATAAGAGTTCAGACTAGATTTGTCCTCAGCCATAAATAAAGCACAGAAATCCTGGGTCATGTGGCAAAGTGTGGATGAGCTTACTGAAGCGCTTGTATTATCTAATAGGAAGGGGATTTATAAAATAAAAAAAAAAAAAAGAGGGATTTGTCCTGAAGTTAAGCAACTTAAATTATAGAATGTTCTGTTTGTGACAGAGCTTATGATGATAATTATGGACATACCCAGAAACAGTGAAGTTAAATCCTCTGTGCTTTTTTCCTTCTCCTTTGGTCAAATGAAATTGGTAAAAGTCACCAGGAACAAAAGGATTCCAGGAGTTAGGCTTTATGGAGGTTCAGCAGAGTGAGCACTACATTTCATTTTGAATATTGTTGTATGGGTAGCAATAGATGCTATGTGGGGCCATCAACTGAATGAGCTATCCCACCTGTTCTTGTGGTTGTGTCATGATAGCAGTTGACAGACAAAGGCATAGATCAACATGAAAAGGTTGTGTAGTCCTCACAGTGGCCCAGGTGCCCCAGGGGATTGTTACTGTGCACCTTGTGCTTCGGGCTAGGGAATGGCATCAATGGAAACAGGAAAAATGGGCTGCCAGCCCTCTAAGCCTCCTTTCTCTGGGCTTTTGATTCTTTCTAGGCTCCTGATACAGAGGGATGTGAGCTCAATGAGAAGCACTGAATGCTGCGGGTGAGGTTAGATGGTGGGTAAGAGGTATCTCCCTATATAATGGTGATGATGATGATGGTGGGGGTGGTGATGATGATGATGATGGCTATCATTATGGAGTGCCTTTTTGGTGTGACAGTTTTTGTAAGTTATTTCTTTTAATTCTTACAACTACCCCGCGAGAAAAATGCTCTTATTCACATTCTGCAGATCCAGCAACTGAGGCTCAGAGAGGTACAGTGACTTGCTCGATGTCACATGGCAAGCAAGTGCAGTATCTGATACTTGAATGCAAGCTTGTCAGAAGCTAAAGTTCTTGCTCTTTGTCATTGGGTTATGCTGTCTCTAAAACATAGGATTATGTTTTCTGAGAAGAAAAAAAGATTTGATATTGTATCAGTAGCAAATGGTATTCTCTTTAGTAAAAAAGTTGTCACAGCCTTCACCAGGTTCAGCCTCAGTTTAGGTTCGGACTTGAGATAGAATAGGTTTCAGAGTCTTTACACATGAAAATGGAATTTGGGGGATCTTATGGAACTTTCTATTTATGAAAAATTTGGCTAACCTCATCATTCATATGGAAACCCTGGTGGTGTAGTGGTTAAGAGTTGGGCTATTAACCAAAAGGTTGGCAGTTCGATTCCACCAGTCACTCCTTGGAAACCCTATGGGCCAGTTCTGTTGTGTCCTGTGGGGTTGCTATGAGTTGGAATCAACTCGATGGCAGTGGGTTTGGATTTGGTTTTGATATCATTCATATAGTCTTAGTGATTCCGTGAAGATTTCTCCTTCCTTGCAACTTTTTAAAAAGGTAGGCTTGTGAGATGTTCATTATGGAACTAGTATAGTTATTTTACTGTTTATTTTAAAATTGTATCTACATTTCTAAGAATTTCTATAGAGGATTTTGTATAATTAAATTAGCATATCAGTTTAATGTTTTTGAATTGCAAGGGCTTTTCTATTTTTCTGGCTAAAATCTGCAGAGGTTACAGTAGTCATGAAAGATTTAATTAAAGATACTTACTAGCTTTCTCTTATATAACAGTTCCTTTTACAAGGAATTTCAAAAGTACCCTGCTAAATCCACTCATTTTTGTCTGAATCTTAATACATGGAAACTTAATTTTGAGACTTGTTTATTTAATACATTTGGTAAAGTTTTGAAAATGTGAAATGTTGCTGAGCAAGTGTGGGTGTGTTTGTTACTCATTTATTCAACAAAAATGCTTTGTGTACTTATAACACACAAGGAATATCCTGGACACCAAGAACGTGTCAAGGTAATCACAGAGCCTAAAGAAGCCCTGATGGAACAAAGGTTAAGTGCTCCACTGCTAACCAAAAGGTTGGCAGTTCAAATTCAGCCAGTGGCTTTATCAGATCTAAAGACCTGGTGATCTGCTCCCATAAAGATTACAGCCTAGAAAACCCTACAGGGCAGTTCTTCTCTGTCCAATGGGATCACTATGAGCTGAAATCAACTCAGTAGCGCCTAACTAACTAGAGGCCACCATACATAAATTAAAATTGCTTAAATATTTCTTCTTCTGGTCAAATCTCTGACCATGTTTACCTAAGGGAAGTTCAGATGATATGGCTCTAAACTAGATTTTCAAGCTCTAATGGTCATTGTTCCCTGTCCAAATGAGACAGTTGAATGGAACAAAAATATTTTTGAAGGGTGTGCTTACCTTCCCTGTAAGACCAGACTAGGCCCCCGTGGCTAAAATTTTTGACATAAAGTCATGGTTTAGTCACTTCAAAACTTAGGGTAAAGTCATATTAAAAAAGGCCTCTGAGTAGAAGAGACTGGGGACATGAGAAGGGAGAGAGAAAAAGGACCTCTGGAAGATTCGAGCCTTGGGAAAGGATTTAATTCCTTTCTCTTAGCTACTCTTTTGTACCTCTGCCCTTTTCCTTTTCAGGAAAGGGCATTGCCAACACTGAGGTCTCTGTCTCTGCCTCTCCCTTGTCTTTCTTCCTCCTCCTGGGATGCATGTACCCAGACTTAAGAGAGTTAAGTTTCTCTTAAAAGCAGCAGCTGCCTCAAAGGGCGTCCATTCTACTTCCTGGATCTCTTTATATCCTTAGTTAAATATACTATCTTCTATAACTTCTTCGTGCAAACATCGGATCAGATCAAAGTAGTAGTATTTTTCCAGTAGCCTCCATCTCTGAGTATAGTAAATATTTATTCACAACCACATTTTGCTTTGAGGTTTTTTTCATGTATTTCTGAACATCTACGTTTATACTTGCTATCTTCCCTATTAGTTGTAAAGTTCTAGTTATTCCTGTGATTGCATCAGAAAGAGCACAACTAAATGGCACTAGTACAATTCTTCTAATTTGGTGTGGTTTGTCAATATAACCTGCCTCCTGATTTTAAACTGCTTTCCATTTACCAGAACTTCCCGTAGCATGGAACAGGTCTAAATCTATTTCCTTGTCCTCTTACAAGGTGTCATGCACAATGGGTATTTAATAAATGTCTGTGGCCTCCTCAATTTAAGGGTATATTATCCAGAGACTAGAGATCAACACTTTTCTATCTCTAGTCAGGACAGAAGAAGAGAAAACTGGCTTCAACAGCGGGGTAAGATTTGGGTTAGATAGAAGAAACATCTTAAACTTTTTGAAGTCTTAACAGAGGGAGATTGGAGATTATGGAGTCTTCCTTGAAGGTCTTTAAAGAGAAGAGACTAATCTTGACAGATAGCTTTAGCTTCTCCGTTCAGGACTGGGGAGAGAGGGGCAAGTATTGGCATTTAACTTTGTGTGTTAGCTCAATGACTGTGCTTCTAAAAACTGCATCTGAGTCCATGCTTGGACAGGAAAATCATTGTCCCTGTAAAAATAACAGCTCCCACTTATTAAGTACAATGCACTTTATACCCATTTCACCCAAATCCGAAAAAAAACAAAAAACCCATTTGCCACCGAGTCGATCCTTACCCATGGCAACCCCATGTGTGTCAAAGTAGAACTGTACTCCATAGGGTTTTCAGTCACTGATTTTTTGCAAGTACATTGTCAAGCCTTTCTTCAGAGGTGCCTCTGGTTGGACTCAAATCAACAACCTTTTGGTTAGCAGGCACTCACATTAACTGTTTGCACTGCCCAGGGACTCCAATAATCCTTTAAGTTAGATATTATTACCCCCCATTTCAAAGATGAGAAAACTGAAACATAGTGGGTTAAATAACTTGCCCACAGTCACATAGCTGGTAATGGTGGAGCAGAAACCCAGATCTCAACTGTACTCATAATCATTACACCTTGTGAAAGGATCACATGTCAGCCTGGGTCTATAGAGGATATTTGGCATTAGAATTTACAGCCTTAGCTCAGTGGAATCCAGTCTTTCTGGAGCCATTGAGGCTGGATGAACCCCTGAAGCTATTGCCTGAAATAATCTTTAAAAATTTAAAACTTTAATCAAAACCATCCCCTGATGTCTTCTTTGAACCAAAACAATAGCTTATCTGCTTTGAGCATTGTGCTCTTTTAAAGAATTACCAATGTGAGATCAAACTGACAATGGCAATTCCAAAGGTTGATTGGCAAGCTTAGGGGGAGTGAATTTAAGATAATGGCGGTGGGAAAGTTTGGAAAACGATATTGAGAATGATAGAATGACTGAAGAATGTAATAAGTGTCACTGAATTGTACATGTTGAAATGGTGTATCTTTGGCTGGGTATACTTTCACCAAAATTAAAAAAAAAACTTAAAAAAAATACACAGTCTCAGAAATGGAGAAAACAATGGCACTAATTCACCACTTTTCTCGACTTGAGTAGCAGTTTTTTATACCAAATTTCACCAGACGCTTAATGACATTCTCAAAACCTAAACAAGTGACTTTAGGTGTGGGAGATAGCCCAGTGCAAATCATTACTAAAACAGAATTTATTGAACCAATAAAATTTCATTTTATGTACGTGAGATATCACTTTCCGAATATTTTGCTATAGTGTTGTAAATGTGGGCTCCAGTGATTTTGTTGTTTCTTTAAAGAATGAATTAAACAGCCTTTAGTTCAAGCTTTTGGAAGATTTTTGGATCCATTGGATGAATTAACATTGGGTTCTTAATCTTTGGAAATATTCACACTTCTACGAATTAAATCACAATCAGGGAAGGTTGAATGAAGTTTATATATTACCTATTATTTTTCCTAATCTGTCTGGGCTTTCTTATGTGTGTTTCTATGCTGACTTCATCTATATTTGTTTGGGGACAAGTTAATTTATCTAATAGTGCAGTACAGGTTTAATATGCACATAGAGAATTTTTTAATAAATGAACTGGAATAAAGGATTGAACAAATGGTAAAGACCTCAGGTGGCTTGGTTGATCAAACCAAATAAACTCTACCCAAAGGCTTGAAAAAATAATCACCAACCAAATCCTTTAAAAACACTTTATGCTAAATACAGAATATGCTAATAATCATCATATTACTTTTTGAAAATATTGACAGTGGCCCTGGAAGGGATTTGGAGCATTAAAAGGAACCTCCCTGTGGGAAGCTTGAAGCCAGGACTGCCAAGCAGAAACAGTTTATTGCCTCAAGCCAAGTACTATTCGAGGCACGGAGGACTGAGAAGTAAGACCCTGATATCCTTTACTTTCATCAAAGCCCCTGAGCTTACTGGGCAAGCAACAAAAGAGTGGCATCTACCTTTTTTAAAGATCTCAATCAAAATTCAATCATCCCTTTAAAAAATCATTGATATGAGACTAAATGGTCAATAATTACTTTAAAACAAAGATGAGAAGGTAAGGGGGCAGGGAAACTAGATTAATGGAAACAGAACAACCAGAATGAAAACAATGAGAATGTTCATTGTCAAGAAGGTAAGCAATGTCAGTGAATGTGTGTAGAAGTTGTTTAATGAGAACCTAAACTGCTATGTGAATCCTCACCAAAAACACGCACAAAAAAATAAGTAATAATAATTCTATTATTTAAAAAAAAAAAATCAATCATCCTTTGACTTGCATCTTCCAGTTTACTTTTAATTTAGCTGTAGTCATTGTGGAACTCAAACAGTAACAGTTCAACTAACCAATTTACCCCATGAATACAACAGAATTTTATACTCTGGGCAGTACTCATTACTTTTTTCTTTACGTTTAATCTACATAAGACTTTCTAGCACAGAGTTCAGCCCCAGTGGGGAGAAGTTCTATACTTCGGGGAGAAGTCCTTTCTTTGGGATGGGTGGCCTTCGTTTAACCAGCCGAAATGAGAAAAGGGAGGTGGAGGAATTAAGGAGAATAAAGCGAGTACTTTGCTTGGCTCCCTTAGTACCACCCTATTCTAGGCAAGAAGCCATCAGACTGGGGCTGGTGTAATGTTTCTCAACAGACGTAACGTTTGGAACAGCATATTACTTGTTCATAACAGTACGTTACTCATAGTCTGTGTCTGCCGGGAATATGTGTGGCAGGATTTGGGAAATGTAAGGGGTATTAATGTAAAGACACAAGGAACATCCAGAGTGTCTAGAGACAGTCCCACCTAATTTGTCAGTTCCCATTTATAGTAGGTAAATTCATCAATCCAGGAAAACTCACAAAGCAATTTATTTTAAAGATGGAAGTTTTCTAAATGCCATATGAGACTGACTTAAAGAAGAAATTTTTTTTTTTTTTAAAGAAGAAATTACCTTCTTTTGAATGAACTAGGAGACATACATGCCCAATAAATTACCCATTTTATCAGTTGGGGATATATGCTAAAATAAACCATTTGATTTCGACCATACATGTATTACTTACATTCATACAATTTAAAAGAGACTTGTTTTTGGTTCTATTCACTGCTGTCCATACACAATACCTTCCTAGCAGCCTCTAGACCTCTACCTCCAGCCCATATCAAGCTCTGACAGTGAACATATTACAATATCAGTTATTAACATATATATTAACTTCACCTCTGGAAGTTGCATTTTGCCAGGATATGAACTGCTACTATCTGCTATTCAAATCACAATTTATCGGTCTACCTGAAGCAGATTAAAAACTAAAAATTAGACATTTCTGTGGAACAGAATTTCAAATTCTGGGGGAATTCAGAATTTCTGGAGCCATTAAAGGTGCATGAACCCCCAAAACTATTGCCCTGAGATAATCTTTAAACCTTAAATCACATACATCCCCCAAAGTCTTCTTTAAACCAAACCACAGTTTAGCTTAATTAGTAAAGAATGTCTGCCTTGAGCATTGTGCTCTTTTAAAGAACTATCTATATGAGATCAAACTGACAACGGCAACTTGAAAAATAAGATAGGAATTTAGGGAGTAGTGAGTTTGTCAGTGGGTGAGGAACAATTCAGAAAATGAGGGTAAAAATGGTTTCATAACTTGAAGAATGTAATCCATGTCACTGAATTGTACATGTAATTGTTCATCAAATTTATTGAACTGGTGTATATTTTGCTGTGTATATTTTCAGCAATAATAAAAAAATGAATTAAACGCATTAGCCATTTCTCATCAATGATAAAGGGAAGATGCTAGGCAGGGAGATACCATAGATGAATAAAATCCACAGATAACTTAAAAAACTTGGTCAGTAGTAATTCATACACTATGGAAAGCTCCATGAAGGAAGGGATCCTGTCTCTTTCACTCATCACTGTGTACCTGGCACTTAGCATCGTACCTGGCATAGCAGACAAATCACTGTTTGTCACAAGAACGACCAATGAATGAATGACACAGGAAGTATATACTGAATGTCTATTGTGTGTTCAGAACCTTGTTGCTCACCTACAAATGTCTCTCCTCTCCACAAAAGTACGTGACTTTCCCCACGTGAAACTGCTAAATAATAGAAGAAAAAGCAAGGGAAACTACTGACTTCAGAGTATGACTCATGAAAAGCTGAGTATATTTTATAAACAGCTCTTGGAACTGAAACTTTCAAAGAGAAGTTTTTCCATGGATTACAATGAGGTTTCCAGGAACTTCTCCCACAAAGTAATACTTAAGTAAATGCAGTCAAACCTCACTGCCACCTTTTTATCCTTCTCATCAGCAACATGTTGGTTTTGACTCTTCCAACATCCAATACACATCATTTCAAATTAAAATTTAAAATTATTATTATCTAATTATAGTTCTTAAGCATGTTTCCATGAGGGCCTCAGAAGCACATATTTTTACTATACTAACAAGGTTCATTCGTTTACTCTTTCATTTCCTTTTCATTCTGTGCCATATAACAAAAAAAAAAGGTTTACCCCAGTGTTATTCAAGTTTTAACGTGCCTGTAAATCACATGGGGATGTGGCTGAAATTTGCATTTCACCCCTGAAACTATTACCCTAAGATAGTCTTTAAATCTTTTAAACCTGAAATCAAAAATGTCCTCTAAAGTCTTCATAAAATCAAACAATACTTTAGCTCAACTAGTAAAGAATGTCTGCCTTCAGCATTGTGCTCTTTTAAGATTTATCTGTATGGGATCAAACTGACAACAGCAACTAGAAGGATTAGATAGGAGACTTAGGGGGCAGTGAGTTTATGTTCGTGGGGGAAGAACCAATTGGAAAAGGAGGGTGACAATGGTTGTACCACTCAGAGGTTGTAATCAATGTCACTGAATTGTACAAGTAGAAGTTGTTAAATTTGTGTGTGTTCTGTTGTGTATATTCTCAACAGGAACAACAACAAAAATATATTTTAAAAAAGCAGAAAAAAAATGGATTCGAGACAACAGTAACAAAAAAAAATTTCAGATTCTGATATGGTTCGGGGTGGGGTCTGTAATTCTGCATTTCTAACTAGCTCCGAGGTGATGCAGGTGCTGTTTGTCCAGCAACTATTCATTGAGTAGTGAAGGTCTAGAAGACTGCGTATTGGTTTCTCCAGTTACTTGGATTACATGGGTATGGCTCTCGCATTCTGCTCTACCAAATGAACTACTTATTGTTGGGAAGGTGAAATCAAATTTAGTTTATAAAGTGGGATTGGGATCAAAGAGCATTTTCGCAAAGTGAAATACTTACTCATTTGTCCACATATTTCTTTGCTCTAGGATAAGATGAATAAATTTTTCCAGTAAGAAGAAACCACTTTCTCCGGATGTCTGAAGGACAGAGAAGAAACTCACACTTTTTCCCACCATTTAAGATGTGTAAAAAAATGTATGTTAGTCTGTAATATCTATGGTTGGTATGAAATCCTATCTATAAATTAATCTAAACTAATGAAAGACTGTTGGTAAACTTTGCTAAGCATCTGAAAACAATGTAGGAAAATATTATACTTATTTTCAGTTGTTACAGTTGGAATAATTGGGCTTCTACTTCAATTTATTCTATTAAATATATGAAACAATTTGAAACGAAGTTGTGCTTATTGAGTCTTTAGTTCATTATATTCTCATATACTATAAATATGTTATAAATCTTAACCCTTCACTATAGTATAATTATGCTCATTCATAAAAGTCAGAAATCAATCTAGGTATAGGTAAGAGTTAGTGTGTGAATGACATACATAAAAGATCTTTGATGCAGCGACAATCATTTTGATATTAGCCTTGGTAGAGCTAGTCATTTCTGTGGCATTTGCCCACAAAATAGCAAGGAACCAGAAAATTTATGAAAGTATCTTTTTTAAAAAAGAACATTTTACAGTATTACTGGGTTAAAAAAGAGAAAAGAAAAAAAAGGTCTTCCTTTTTCCCCCTAATTGTAAAACTAATATACGTGCGGTATAGAAAATTAGAATACAAAGAAATCGAAAGGAAAAAAGTTCATCTGTGATTCAGTTCCCAGAAACACTCACTGGTAACATACTGATATTTTAAAAATTCTTTTTTCTATACATATGTTTTCCTTTGCATGTTTAGAATCCTACTGTGTATACTTTTATTATCCCTTTTTACACAATGTTATATAATCTCCCATTCATTAAAATCATACTTTTAGAAATTATATAAAAATTATATTTTTGTCCTAAATTTACTCATTTACTTTTCTAATATTAGATACTTGGGTTTTTCCAGTTTTTCATTCTATACATAGCTGTAGTGTTTTACTCACCGTCACCCTTCTTTTTAAAAGTTCTTATAAGTATTCTGGTCATGCTCCCTTCATTTGCCTTCCTCTCTAGTCTAAATTCATCTTAAAACTTCCTCTAGTTTACCATTTCCAATTTATTACTCAGTCTTTAATGTAATAAATCAAATCTAGTCAACAAAGATTTTTAAGTAGGGAGGGGATATGCCCAGTCAACAAGCATGGGGACATGGTCAGTCAACAAAGATTTGTTGACAGGGCATGTCCCTGCCCTACTCAAAAATATTTATACTGTGTTCTGTTAAGGGTGATGAAAAATCTGGAAATGGATAGTGGTGATAGCTATACAACATGGTAAGCATAATTAAGGTCACTGAATTGTACACATAAAAAAGGTTGAAATGACGAATTGTTTTTACATAGTTTTTTACAACAAATTAAAAAATTGAAACCTTACAGTAAAAAAAAATTAAATATCTTTACTACAAAACAGTCAATATTATCTTTAGTCAAGAACCAAATGTTTCTAGATTTAATATAAAAATTTCCATTTAGTTAGTGCTCACTAGATCGGAACCTACGTGTAAGCCAATTCCAACCACCACCATGTTTACGGAAATCTGTCATCACTGGCTACTTCAAAAACAGTGTTTTGAGCCAATGCCTAAAATCGGAGGATTACATCTTAAACAACATCAGTCATTTACCTAGGTTTGAGAAAAAGCATTTGCTATTTCTATGTATCTAAAATCTTAACCTTCTAAAAATTTTTACTAGCAACCTTTTTGCCTGTAGAATGTACGTTAGGATGCCACACATAAAGTCCAGTGGGTGGGGAGTATTGACTTTTATTCATCCAGTAAAAATGATGTCCTGTTTTCACTTGAGTTCCTAAAAAAAAAAAAAAAATTAAGACTTTATAAACACTCAGGGATTTCTTTTCTGATTTCTACCTTGCTCCTGTTCAGTAAACAAGCTCCTCCCTGTTTACTCAGCCTTTCTCCTATGACTTGGGGCCCCACATCAGGCTGTCTATGACCAGCTGCTAGAGAGGGCCTTTCTCCTTCCTTGCAAGGAGCCTTGGTGGAGAAATGGCTAAGCACTGGGGGGCTAACTGAAAGGTCAGCAGTTTGAACCCACCAGCTGCTTTGCAGGAAAAAGATGTGCCAGTCTGCTTCCCTAAAGATTATAGACTTCTCCGGTTTGGAAACCTTCTGGGACAGTTCTGTCCTATATGGTCACTACTAGTTGGAAGTGGGTCAGCTGGATAGCAACGGGTTTGGTTTTCCTCTTCTTTGCAAGGAGTCTTCAATCCACTCTGGGGCCCTGGTTACTTTTGTAGTTACATCCTGTTCTTCGTTGCCCCACTGCACATCTTCCCACCTAGATTCATGTGCAGAGTTGTTCGTGCCAGTAACATTTATAATCATGAATAACCGAAACCACCTAAATGCCCAGTGTTGTTGTTGTTACGTGTCAACGTGTCTGTTCCGACTCACAGAGACCCTAAAGGGCAGAGTAGAAGTGCCCCATAGGGTTTCCAAGGAGCAGCTGGTGGATTCAAACTGCCGACCTTTTGGTTAGCAGTCAAGATCTTAACCACTTTGCCCAATGGAGGGGATGATTTTAAAAATTACCAAATAATAAAATATGATGCAACTGTCAAAGTCATGCTTCCCATGTGAATTTAAAAGCATGGGACAATGCTTATCATGTTAAGAGGAGAAAGTGAAATAGAAGTGATATTATAATATGATCCTAGTTTATATATACTGTGTATTTGTTAAATACCAAAATATAGACTGTTTGTATTGGGGTGGGGGTGGGGGAGGAACATTACAGGTAAACTTCATTTTCTTCTTTATACTTTTCTATATTTAAAATTTTTCATATAGTAAATATGTGTTATATTTATGAGACAGACACAATAAATGTTATGAAAAAACTTCTTCACTGCTTATCAAGATCCTTTTATATCTTTCATTTCTTAACATGCCCCAGTTACTTTTAATTTTTATTTTCTTACCCTTTAGATCTCCTCTCCCCCTCTGTCCCTTATTTCTTTATACTCTGACTAGTTCAAAAAAAAGATTTAAGGCTTTATGCTAGGATTCTTCCAACAATCAAATTCATGGTCCCCCTATTATTTTTTTTTTATTATAGTTATGGAGCCCTGGTGACACAGTGGTTAAGAACTAGGCTGCTAACCAAAAAGTTGGCAGTTCAGATCCACCAGCTGCTCCTTGGGAACCCTATGGGGCTTTTCTACTCTGCCCTATAGGGTCACTATGAATCAGCATCAACTCCTCGGCAACGAGTTTTTTGGTTTATTGTAGGTATGCATAGGTCATTAAGGTATGTTTTTTCTGATCCTGATCCTTATTTCACCCAAATTTTAAGTTAATGTTTTTCAAGTTTGATTCTGGCAATGAATACTGAAAGGAAAACCTGGTAAATTAAACGAGTCACAGTGTTCATATTAAAAACAACAAAAATTCCTCAGGAAAAGAATGACTAATTTTTGGTACTGATGCCAGAAAACAAAGCTATCTCAGGTATCCTCATGAAGAGGCCACAGTGTGTTGAAATGAATAACTTTCTTCACAATAGCCTCAGGCAGGGGACTGAGGTTCATACAGGCATTTATCAGGCAGGTCCACAACATAGGCCAATGGCTTCATTCCAAAGTGCAATTCTAAAAAGCAAGGCTGTGAGCTAGAGGAGAGGAGCCTGGAGGACATGCAGGTGGGTCACACAAGACCTGAGTACCCAGCTCTCAACTGATTTGTCTATACACAGGCAAGGGTTTTGGAATGTCTATGGTTAGAACTTGACTACTAACCTAAAGATTGGTGGCACTGTGAAAGAAAGGCCTGGCCATCTGCTTTCTTAAAGATTACAGCCAAGAAAACCCTATGGAGCAGTTCTACTCTGTTATACATGGTGTCACGATGAGTTGGAATCACTCAATAGCAATGGTGTGAAGAGCTGATGATTTGCAAGTCCTTCAGGTATGCCCACCCAGGAGGCAATTCCCATCCCATCTGGTCTATTGAGTGCAGCTGCTTACCAAGGACAATACCCAGGGACTATGTGGAGCTCCTGCTGCTTAGCCAGGAAGCAACTATTATCCCCAGATTAAAAACCAAGGAGAGGTCAATACAAGTTTTGAATGATACATTATGATTCTTAGCAGATTCCACACAAAGCGATAAGATTTAACAGTTTCCTGTTTTTCACCTTCATTCGTGCCAAAGGAGGAAAGCAATCCAGAAATATCCTTGGCCACCAATCATCACAAAGCACGAAGGAAATATGAATGTTACCGATTGACTTTCTCAGTGGTTTAGATTATGAGTCAGTCAAATTAAGCTTGATTTTTTTTTTTTCCTCTTATTTTCTATGTTCCCTTTCTTTGTAGGAGAGTTTTACGAGTTCTTTTAAAGGACATTCCTAAAAGTAAAACAACAAGGCAGAAAATTTGTCTACAGCTATTAATCTAGGTAAGCCAGAAGTTCAGGACTAAAGCTAAAAAGCAAGAAGTGGCAAGGGCAGTTAATTAAAACAGAACCGATAGTTAAGGATCCATTCGAATCATAGAAATAAGCATTTGGGCTATTCTAACAATTTCACTTTTTGTTTTCAGTGTAAATTTTTAATACATTGAGCATTTTGGAGTTTTCCATATCTCCTCAGTTATATGTCCAAAAACTTTATAAACTGAGTTGGCGGGTTGATGTGTTCATGAAGTATGTGCTTCTACTTTCTCATTTCTTATTAAAAAATGTAAAATTTAGATAAATGACTGGAATTGCTACAAGGATGGATGATGCATGTTGCAAAAATCTGGACACGTCGCTGGTTCCTGGAACGTTTTTCAGGCGGAATATCCATAAAAATCATTGGTATTTGGGGAAAGGGAATAAAAATTGCCATATGGATAAACTACACCCTGGGTTCAGACAGAACCGTACCTCTAGACTTAATTAAAGAGAACAGATCAACGTGTGTGTTGTTGTGATGCTGGAAGCTATGCCACTGGTATTTCAAATGCCTGCAGGATCACCTATCATGGACAGGCTTCCAGATTAAGACAGATTAGGAAGAAAGGCCTGGAGATCTACTTCCAAAAATTAGCCAATAAAAACTGTATTGATCATTACAGAATATTGTCTGATATAGTGCTGGAAGATGAGCCCCCTAGGTTGGAAACCACTTAGAAAACAAAGTAATCATAACAATGAACTCGAGCATACCAACAATGGATGCAAAGGGGCATGAGGAATCTTTTGGGGGTGATGAAAATGTTCTGTCACTTGATTGTGGCGGTGGTTTTCACGGATGTATACAACTAACTGTCAAAACTCATCAGACTGCACAGGTGATGGCTGCACCACACAATTAATGTAATCAGTGTCGTTGACTGTGTATGTAAAAAATGTTGAATTTGTAAATGCTATGTTTTATATGAAGCCCTGGTGTTGCAGTGGTTAAGAACTCAGCTGCTAACCAAAAAGTCAGTAGTTTGAATCCACCAGCTGCTCCTTGGAAACCCTAAGGGGCAGTTCTGCTCTACCCTATAGGGTTGCTATGAGTCAGGATTGATTCCACGGAAATGTGTTTGGTTTTTTTTTTTTTTTTTTTTTGGTTTATGAGTGAGAACAGACTCAATGACACACAACAACAACACATGGAGATTAGAGAAACAAGTTAAATGGCACCACTAGGAATCAAAAGACAAATCCGGGGTCTGGGTATACAGGGTAATTGACCCAAATTCTGTAACAAGTCAATGACATAGTTTAAATGTTGTAGAGGAATGTCCTGGAGACAGCAGACAATATCAAAACATTTAAAAAACTAGGAGAGGATGGCTCCAGAAAGCAACCAAAATAAAATACCAGATGACCTTCTGCTAGAGGAAAAGGCACTGGAACTACCCAATTGGAAATTCAAAACTCTAGTATTCAGGGTTCTCCAACATATGAAAGAAAATGTAGACAAAAATAAAGAAAAAATAGAGAAAATCATGGAAAAGACAGACAAAACAATGGAAGAATTCAGGAACAAAATGTCAAGATAAATAAACAACTAGAAATCATATAAGATAATTAGAAATTCAAAGATAAACAACAAGATTTCAGAAGTGGACAGTTCAATAGAAGGTTTTAGGAGCAAATTTGAAACAATGGAAGATAGGATCAGCGAAATTGACAAACCCTTGCATAACACTTGGAGGAAAATCAGAGAAAAGAAGGAAGAAAAATGAAGAAGCCCTGAGAATGTTGTAGGATACAATCACAAGCAAAAATCTGCGTGTAATTGGAGTTGCAGAAAAGGGGGAGAAAACGGAAAACAGAGAGAGGATCACTGAAAATTTGCTGACAGAAAACTTCCCTAATATCATGAAAGATGAAAAGTCAACCATCCAAGAAGCTCAACAAACCTTATGTGGAATAGACCCCAAAAGAGAAACACCAAGACATATCATAATCACACTCAGTAAAACCGAAGACAAAGAAAGAATTCTGACAACAGCTTGAGAAAAAACAAAAAGTCACATACAAAGAGGAAGCAATAAGACTAAACTCTGATTCCTTGGCAGAAACCATGCAGGCAAGAAAGCAATGGGATTACATACACAAAATTTGGAAAGAAAAAAACTTCCAACCAAGAATAATAAATCCTGCAAAACTCTCACTTAAATATGATGGCAAAATTATGACATTTCCAGATAAACAGAAATTAAGGGAATACGTAAAAACCAAGCCAAGCTTACAAGAATTATTAAAGTAAGTCCTTCATTTAGAGAACAAACAACATCAGACAACAATCTGAATCAGCACAGAAGACAGCATCGGCCAGATGCCAACCTAGATAATGAACTCTTGAGGATAAAACAAAACTAAAAAATTTACAGCAGGGAACCAAAGATGTCAGTCTATAAATGACAGCAACATCAGAACAATAAAAGGGGAAATAAACAGCGTAGGTATAGAAAGTTCACATGGAGAGGAAGTCAAGGTGATACCAAGTAATAAAAGACTGGTTTAAACTTAGGAAGATACGAACAAATTTCAAGGTAACCAAAAAGAAAGTTAACAAATCTACTCATCAAAATAAAGAAGAAAAACATAAGGGTCTTAGTGAACACAAAATCTACAAACAGGAAAGAAATGAAAAAAAAAAAAAAAATCCACAAACAAAAAAGATTCAGCGTAGAACAGTAAGAACAAAGAAAACGTTAGCACCACAAAAAAGCATTCCAAAATGACAGCAGTAAACTCACACCTATCAATAATCCCACTGAATGTAAGTAAATGGCTTAAATGCACCCACAAAGAGACATAGAGTGATGGAATGGATTGAAAAAACAGGACATATCAATATGTTGTCTACAAGAGACACACCTTAGAAACAAAGACCTAAATATATTAAAAATCAAAGAATGGAGAAAATATATCAAATGTTGTAGAGGACTACTTGAGATAAAAAGAGACTTAAAAGCTATAGCAACAAAATGCAATGTTTTTAGCCTTATTTAGATACTGGTTCGAATAATCCCTGTTAAAAAGTTAATTTCGAGACTGTGTTTTAGAAAATACCAGGACAATTCTGTCATATTTGAAGTCTGATAATAGCATCATGGTTATTTAACAACAACAAAAAAAAAACTATATATTTTTAAGATGCACACTGAAGTATGTACGGGTGAAATGCCATGATACTTGGGATTTACTTTAAAATATATAAGAAAAAAAGAACAAATAAAAAGGAATAGGTGAAGAATATGTGGCAAATCTTAGTAATTGTTGAACCTTGGTGAATAGAACTGGGGGTTTATCACCTTATTCTTCCTACTTTTGAGTATGTTTAAAAATTTTCCTAACAAATTTTTTTCAAGTATCTACTTCAGGCATAAGGAAGTACTTATTCATAGAAACAGTAGACTGTGGAATATCCCTTCTTGATTATCCAAAAAAATAAATAAAAATTTAAAAGCAGCTGGTAGCCCCACTTTGGTGAATGATGTCTAGGGTCTTAAAAGCTTGCAGGCGGCCATCTAAGACATATCAATTGGTCCCAACTCACTTGGAGCAGAGGAGAACAAAGAGCATCAAAGACACAAGGAAAATATTAGCCCAAGAGGCAAAAGTACCACATAAATCAGAGACTCCATCAGCCTGAGACCAGAAGAACTAGATGGTGCCCGGCTATCAGCAATTGACCGCCCTAACAGGAAACACAGCAGAAAATCCGTGATGGAGCAGGAGAAAAGTGTGGAACAGAACTCAGACTTACATAAGGAGACTAGACTTAATGGTCTGACTGAGACTGAGGGAATCTCTGAGGCCATGGCCTCCGGATGCTATGTTAACCCAGAACAGAAACCATTCCCAAAGACTAGTCCTGAGACGAAGATTAAACTGGACTATAAAACATAGTACTCGTGAAGAGTGTGCTTCTCAGTTCAAGCAGATGCATGAGGCCTAATGGATAGCTCCTGTCTGGAGGCAGGATGAGAAGGCAGGAAGGGACAAGAACTGATTGAATGGACTCAGGGAACCGGGGGTGGAAAGAGAGTATGCTGTCACATTGTAGGGATTGCAGCTAGTGTCACATGGCAATATGTGTATAAAAATTTTGTATGAAAGAATCACTTGAGCTGTAAACTTTCACCTAAGGTGCAATCAAAAATTAAATAAATAAAAAAGCAGTTCGTAGCACCTTTCCAGTGGTGTTCATCTCACTAAGATGCTCATTCCTCTGAGAACCCAGCCACCACTGACCCCCATCCCTCCACACCAATCCACTTACCATCACCACTGTACTATAAAACCCAGTCCTGGCCATGCTAATTGCACCATTGTGATACCAGGCCCAAGAGGGGCTAGTAAAACTCTGGCTGCCAAAGATATAAAATTGGGGTTCAAAATCTGCTAGTCCTCTCTACTGTTGATTGGAAGCTCCCGCTGGGGGAACCATCTTCTGCCAAGTGAAGTGGGGGAGCAGAGAAAACTGATCTGGAGGGGAGGGTGGGAGGAGGGAGAGATGCAGAATCCAGACAAGGTTATCAGTCCTGTCTGGGTCCCTCCCTGAGGGCTAGCTCTCCCCTTGGGCTCTATGAGACTCACTTCTAAGATGATAGTAAATTTTGCCTCCCTCTTGCTCTTTTTTTTTTTTTTTTTTTACCTGAAGCTGCTTCCACGAAGTCACTATAATTGCAACCAAAAGAATCTTCATAATTCAACTGCCTTTAGTTTTATCGGGCTTACTTATAGCTCCTGCTTGGAGGAGATATGTGGGCTAAATAGCTACCTCCTCATTTATATTTCCACGTCTCTATAACTAATATCCACCCAACGGATAGTCGCTTCGCTTCAACTTGAAAAACATCCTTGACAATCTGACCAACTGTCTAACTGTAAATGGAGATGAGAATGTTGGAAAGATAGGTGCCTAAAAGAATCTCCTAATCTGACAATGACAACTGATCAATATAGAAGTGACAAAGGACAATGTGACAAGGATATCAAGGAAGTGCCGCTTCAAAAGGCAAGTGGGCAGGATTAGTGACAGCCTAACACTCAAAGCACCTGACATCAACCTTGAGACACTTTAGGTCTGGAATTGCTCTGAAGCTATAATTAACGGATGTGTTGAGCATAAAAATCAGGGCAGGGATTTGTTTTGTTCAGTTATATCCCACGTTCCTGGGACATACTGGTATCCAATAAATGCTATTGAAGGAGGTTATAGCTTTTGTAAGTTTATAAGCACAAACCAGATCTGACCCTAATGTAGCCCTGCAAATATCAATATAGAACAATTAATTCTCAGTCCTGCATTGCTTGGAAAACACTTTGGAAATAGCTCTACAAGCCTGATATGACAAATGAGTCATGTCATGACACATAAAAGAAAAAAAAAACTAAAGTATTTATCTTTTAAAGGAACACAACAAATCTTGGAGTCATCATATCAAAATCTTCTACCAAGAGTCCCCGTTACTATTTCTCAAACTGCGGCTTGGGAAATGGGGCCCAGGAAAGCACTGAAGGAGCCACAGAAGCGAAATGGCTGTTCGGTGGTGAAAGTGAGGACCGGTGGGCTCTGCAAATAAGTGGTCAGACTGCATCTGTCTTTCACTCACATTCGATTTCTCTTTTCTGATTTTCGGAGTTGCTGTTATTACACTGTTGCCTTGGATGACACAAGAAACTAAGTCTTTGAGCATTGGGCTCACATTAGAAAGAGAGGCTTTCTTTTTCTGTCCCAAAGGTGCTGCCGAGACAGAAGTAATTCCTGCAATGCAGTTTAGACAACCTGGACAGTGTTTGTTCATCTGTCTCTCTGTCTCTCCCCAAAGACCAAAGGTTTGTTGAATTGCACTAAACGCTGTTGTTGTTGTTAAGTGCCCTTGAGTCGATTTTTGATCATAGTGACCCTATGTGACTGCCCCCTAGGGCTTCCTAGGCTGTAATCTTTACAGGAGCGGATCCCCAGGTCTTTCTCCTGTGGAGCCGCTACGTGGGTTCATGGGTTCGTGGGTTCAAACTGCAAACCCTTCAGTTGGCAGCCGAGCACTTAACCATTGTGCTACCAATGCTCATTGCACTAAACATTACTAGAAGTAAAGGCAGGCCAAACTTTCCTTCTAGGGTAGTTGAAAATGATCTTATTATAAGCAGCATTATTAATGTGGTTTCCCCCCTTAGGCATTATGCACGATTTCTAAGGCTGTGGTTTATTTGGCCACAGTAAACCTGACCTAAAAATACCAAAACTAAGGCCATTGCCATTGAGTTGATTCCACCTCACAGCTACCCTCTAAAATTTGGCTGTTCCACTTTTGGAATTTTTTCCTTGCATATGAGCAACATGCATTTACACTTTGATTTTCCAAACTTTTCCAAAATCATGTATATGTCACTAATTTCATTCACATTAATCTAGCAGGTATTTCTTAACATTGCAAGTGCCCCAGGCCTCATGTTGGATGAAGAACGACAGGAATGAGTACAACGGAACCCATCTGACCACTGTACTGATGAGAGGCAGGTTCCCCAGCAACCCCGAATCTGGTGTGCTTGTGATTCTGAAACTGTACAGAATTTGTGTTAACTCATTTGATTGAAGACTTCAACAGACTTGGGGTGGGGATGGGGGATAGTGCTGATAAACCTGAAGAGTGTGATACTTACCCTTTATACCCTCGATTTCGGTGCTATGATATTTATCTTAGTCATTATTTTATCCTCCAAAGTATTTTGCATAATCTTCATGAGTACACAAATTGATTGTTTCATAAGTGTCTTGTGAAATAGAAAATGAATAATGATGTTCATTCATTCATTAATCTATTTACTCAACAAATATTTACTAAACACAGGCATTGCACTGTAGGATATTAACATGTTTATTTCAATGTCAAAATAGTTTTCTGTTGGGTCACGTATTCCATAACTTTTACACGTGACTGCAAATGATTTCTGTTTTAGTAAAGAGTAGTTTAACAAGAAGTATGCAGAGGTAAACCCTCCAAATCTTTAAAACACTGTGTACAAATTTCTGACTTTAACTGAAATTTCACTTTGCACATTTTTCTGAACATTTGAAATTTTTGCATTACTTTTTCAGTCACATAAATGTGCAGGAAGAACTTGAGTGCCTAAAGGGTAAAATCTTAGAGCAAATACACTAAGTTCTCATATTGACATTAACACCTTTTAGAGAGGCAGTAAATTTTTTGTGCTTGGATCAAAATAAAAAACCTTATAAGTCTGTGTTAGCTTCATTTTTTTTCTATCAAAAGGGCAATGAACAATAAATTGTGAATTGTTGATTTTATACTTTTTTTTAATTTAAATGTGATATTTTCATAATTAAAAATGGACACAAAACATAGTTAATATGTAAACAGCCAACATACAGAAAATAATTAAACCAGTTGCTCTTGAGTTATACAATTCTTAATAATTTTTAACCACCAATTCTTTCCGTACTCATCCGGCCAATTATGTGCATTTAAAAATTGTACCTGCCAAAGGAAACAATTCCTACCTATTTAAGGAAACAATTCCCACCTATCTGCAAACAGATTATTAGCCTTTCCAACCACACCTGGTTACAAAGCTGGTCACCAGTCCCCAGTAAGTGCACAATATTGGGAGGAACTTTGAACTGCCTTCTTCTTCCTTCTGGGAAAAAAACTGAAATTATACTTGGCGGATCAATGTTCAGTCACAGAAATCTCAGATGTAACCCATTTGAGGGCAGCCTGGTTTTTCTGGAGCCAACGCTGACAGAGTTAAGTTCCAGCTGGGTGACATAGGCAGATAGAACACATTTTGAAGCTTCTGTAAGAAATACCAAATCTCCTTCTGGTGGGTAGCATTAGGACAGGATTAAAACGAACCAAGTGGTCTATTTTCCTGAGGAAAAACAAAGAATATCTTAGACTCCTAGGAACCTGCCTGGTTCTGGTGCTCATGAAATACTGTCCTATATTAAGTTTGGAACTGAATCAGATATTCTTGGACAAGCTCATTCAGCTTGATAAATGGATCCTTGAATTACAGAGCTCTCTTCTACATTATTTTCACAATCCTCAGAGTCTAAAGGCCATTCTTTATACCTGACCTTTTGTTATTTCATGCTTGCAACTTAAAGCCAGTTCATTCTATGTAATATTTTGTGGAAACTGAGAGGCCTTAAAATACAAAAAGAGTTATTAGTTTATCGTTACCAAACTAAAAAGAATCATAGTATGCTTCAAGCTGTATGGTCATTTAGCATTCATTTAGTCCAGCCTCTTCACTTTAAAATAATAATTCCTTGCATGGGTATAGTTGACGTGTTTCTTGCCTGGCCTGCATCCCTTCCCTCTTCTTTAGGTAACAGCACCTCATTTTTTTTCTTAGAGGAACTATCATGCCCCCGATCGTTAGTCCATGAAGTTTAGACGAAGCTGATTATATCCCTCAGCTCCAGAGGAGGGCCTAAGAAGATTCCACATCCCCTGACCGCAGTGGTTGCTTCAAGAATGAGCATGGGGTCCAGGCTGGGCCAATGAGAGCCAACCTACTTTGATAGAGTTGCCACCAGGATTCTGACTAATGAATATGTAGCATTTTCCACTGAACAGGCAAGGTCACAGCAAGTCATCTACACAGTCAGGTTCTCCTGATACCTACCCACTGTGAGTTCCTCACAATCTAGTGGGGAATGAGGATGCTGACAGATAGTTTCTATAAAATACATCAAGAGCATTTATTTATTCAGTGAGTATTCATTGAGAGTCTATTCTATGCCTGGGTCTGTGCTAGGTGCTAGAGATGAAGTTTTGAATGAAACAGTCATGATTCCTTCCCCGTGATGTTTTAACATATATATATATAAAGGAGCACAGAGGGGCATACATAGCATTGGTGTGTGCATGTGAGTGTCCAGGATGACTTCTCGAAGGAAGGAACTGGCCTCTTAAATATCTCTTGAATCTATTCTTCTGTAATTTTCTTCCTAACCCTTACAGCTATTATCTTAGTTCACAGGAGCCTGAGTGGTATAATGGTTAAAGCACTTGGCTGCTAACCAAAAGGTCAGAGGCTCGAACCCACCAGTTGCTCTGTGGAAGGAAGATGTAGCAGTCTGCTTCCATAATGATTACAGCACTGGAAACCCTATGGGGCAGTTCTACTCTGTCCTATAGGGTCACTATGAGTCGGAATCCTACTATCCATGGGAGAAAAGACCTGGAAATCTTCCCTATAAAGATTACAGCCTAGGAAACTTTGGGACGGTTCTACTGTGCCTATACAGTTGCTATGAGTCGGAATCAACTCAATGGCACACAACATCTTAGTTCACACCGAATTATAGCAGTAGCTTTCCAAATAGACTCTATGCCTGCATTCTTAACCTTGCGTCTAATATCCAACTCATTCTTTATTTGGGTAACAGAATGATCTTATCGGGAAATTTTTTATTGAAGTATAATACACATACATGGAAGTACATATGTAAGAATACAGCTTGATGAATTTCCTCAACCAAACACACCCATTAACCAGCACCTCTATCAATGAACATTGCCAGTATTCCAGAAGCTCTTCTCATTCTCTCTCCCAACTACTCACCCCCCTCACAAATGATCTTTTAAAAACACAAATCTCATTACATTGCTCCCTTACTTTGTTAACACCTTTCAAGAACCCCCTCTACAGCCTTCAGGATAAAATCCCATCTCTTTAGCCAAACTTACCTGTTGCCATGGAGTCAATTCCGACTCATGGAGATCACATTGTATTTCAGAGTAGACCTGTGCTCTGCAGGGTTTCATGGCTGTGCTCTTTTGGAAGCAGATCATCAGGCCTGTCTTCTGAGGAGCCTCTGGATGGATTCTAATCACCAACTTTTTGGCTACTAGTCCCACCCAGGGACTCTTTCACCAAACTAAACCCTTTGCCATTAAGTCAATTCCAATTCATAGCGACCCTACAGGACAGTGTAGAACTGCTCCATAGGGTTTCCAAGGCTGTAATCTTTATGGGAGCAGACTGCCACATCTTTCTCTGGTGGAGAGGCTGGTGGGTTCAAACCAGCGACCTTTCAGTTAGCAGCGAAGTGCTTAACCAATGTGCCACCAGAGCTCCTTTTAGTCGAACTAAAGCCCAGAGCCGTTGAGTCGATTCTAACTAATAGTGACCCTATAAGGCAGAGTAGGGTTTCCAAGGAGCGGCTGGTGGATTCAAACTGCCGACGTTCTAATTAGCAGCCGACCTGTTAACAACTTCCTTAGGCCGCTTAGCCTTATGAAACCGTTGTAATTCCTAACCTTCTGTCCTAGTCCTCACTGCCTGGCCTTTGCATATGCTGCTCCTTCTATTTAGACTAACATGTCAGGCTTCTCCCCCGCCACCCCCATTTTATAATTATTCCAGGAGCCCCTTCACAAAGCCTTCAATGATCCCTTCCCTTTCCACTGTCTTTCTCATTCTTTTTTTGGAGGTAAAAACTGTGTTTTTCATCTCAGCCCAATATGTTAAATGAATAAATGAGAACACTAGGTTTTATTTCTTTCTCTTTGTTCTTTTGTTCCCCCTTGACCTTCTTTTAAGTAAGAACAATCTCTCACCTTGTGAATAAGTCAATGGTTATGAAACTTCAGTCAGTCATTTGTGGAGAAGTCATGACTAGTTTCCACCGATCTAGCCACATGCTCTTGCCCAGTGTCTTCCTCACCCCCCAGCCCTTCAAAATAAGACGGGGAGTTTATTGAAGTAGGGGCAGTCTGTGGCATCACAACCTATCAAAGTAAGTGGATGCAATGGAAATTTATATTCATGTAATATAAGCATATGAATATTTTGCATACAAAAAGTTGGCTTAATTGGACCATCTGGAGGATTTAAGGGAAAATTAGGAGTGAGGGAGGAAGAATGCAAGCAAGCAAATGCCTTCCTACCATGTTGACACAACATTAGGCTCTATTTATGATGTTTTAATTTACTGAGGTGTGGGAGGAAAGCGCATCAGTGTATAGTTTTTTAACTGCACGAAAAGTCAATACATCCTTTTTTTTATGTGGTTAAAACAATTTGTACATTTATAATTTTTTCTTTTTAATTAAAAAAATAGGGGTATCAGAATGGGAAATCACAGAAATTTCTTGGTCCAATGACAATCAACTTAATTAGGTTAAAAAAATTTATAAAACAAAAAAACCGAACCCATTGTCGTTGAGTCAGAATTGGAATCCCATAGGGCAGAGTAGAACTGCCCCAAAGGGTTTCCAAGGAGCAGCTGGTGGACTCAAACTGTCGACCTTTTGGTTAGCAGCTGAGCATGTAACCACTGCATCACCAGAGCTCAAAAAACATATATATAGGAAATAAAAAACCCAAAACCTTTACAAAAGGTTTTCATGTGTAGGAAGAAATCTTACAAGGTTGATGGGCATAGCCAGAGCATCCAACTGTCCATCCAACTCCCAATCTGTGCTGGGACTGGGGGTGAGGTACAGGGGCAGTGCCACTTGAAACCACTCTTATGGAAGCTTTTAAATTCAGTACTTTATTTTTAAAGAAGGCATTCCAAACAGTAAATCCAAATGGAAAACCCAAGTTTATTTTCTCTACACATAACATCAAAAACACCTGGCAGAGACTTTCTGGAGCAATTGAGGTTGAATAAATGCTGGAAATTATTGCCCTGAGATAATCTTTAAGCTCTAAACCAAAATATCCCCTGAAGTCTTCTTAAAACCAAACAATGACAGAAACAAGATAAGGATGCTCTTTGTCACCACTCCTATTTAATATTGTGCTAGAAGTCCCAGCTACAGCAATAAGGCAAGAAAAAGAAATAAAGGGCATCCAAATTGGTAAGGAAGAAGTAAAACTATTCCTATCTGGAAATGATATGATACTACACATAAAAAGCCAAAACTCTTTGCCATTGAGTTGATTCCAACTCATAGGGAGCCTATAGGACCGAGCAAAACTGTCCCATAGGGTTTCCAAGGAGCAGCTGGTAGATTTGAACTGCTGACCTTTTGATAAGCAGCTGTAGCATTTAACCACTGTGCCACCAGGGATCCTGATACATAGAGAACCCTAAAGACTCCACAGGAAAACTACTAGAACTAATAGAAAGATTCAGCAGAGTAACAAAATACAAGATAAACATACAAAAATCCCCAGTCGGACTCTTAAACGCCAATGAAAAGAACTATGAAAAGGAAATCAGGAAAGCGATATCACTTATAATAGGCCCTAAAAAATAAAATACTTAGGAATAAATCTAACCACAGAAGTAAAAGACCTATACAAAGAAAACTATAAAACACTACTGCAAGAAAGCAAAAGAGATCTAATTGGCAAAACATACTATGCTCATGGATAGGTACAGTCAACATTATGAAAACGTCAATCCTACATAAAGCATTTTACAAATACAAGGCAATTCCGATCCAAATACCAACAGCATTGTTTAACTAGATGGAAAAACTAATCATTAACTTTACATGGAATGGAAAGATGCTCTGGATAAATGAAGCATTATTGAAGAAGAAGAACAAAGTAGAAGACCTCACACTATCTAACCTCGGAACCTACTCTACAGCTTCAGAAGTCAAAACAGCCTGGTACTGGTACAACAACAGACACATAGACCAATAGAACAGAATTGAGAATCCAGATATAAATCCATCCACACATGGGCAGCTGATATTTGACAAAGGCCCAGTGTCAGTTAATTGTGGAAAAGATAGTCTTTTTAACAAATGGTGCTGGCAAAACTGGATATCCATCTGTAAAAAAATGAAACAGGACCCACACCTCACACCATACACAAAAACTAACTCAAAATGGATCAAACCTAAAATAATAAGGATCATGGAAGAAAAAAAATAGGGTCAATGCTAGGGGTCTTAATGAGAATAATAAGATAAATAGGATAGAAACCATAACTAAAAATACACAAACACCAGAAGATAAACTAGATAAAAATTAAACACTTATACTTATCAAAATACTTCAGCAAAAGAGTTAAAAGAGAACCTATAGATGGGGAAAAATTTTTGGCTATGACGTATCCAACAAAGACCTAATCTCTAAAATCTACAGGAAAATCCAACACCTCTACAACAAAAAAACAAATAATCCAACTAAAAAATGGGCAAAGGATATGAACAGACAGTTTACCAAAGAAGACATTCAGGCAGCTAACAGACACATGAGGAAATGCTCCTGATCACTAGCCCTTAAAAAACAAAACCACAATGAGATACCATCTTACCCTGACATTACTTGCACTAAAAAAAAAAAAAAAAAAACAGAAAATAACAAATGTTAGAGAGCTGTGGGGAGATTGGAATTCTTATGCACTGCTGGTGGGAATGCAAAATGATAAAACCATTTTGGAAAATAATATGGCACTTCTTTAAAAAGCTAGAAATAGAAGTACCACACGCTCCAGCAATCTCACTCCTTGGAATATATACTAGAGAAATAAGAGCCATCACACAAATAGAGGTATGTACTCCCATGTTAACTGCAGTATTATTCACAATAGCAAAAATATAGAAACAACCTAAGTGCCCATCAACAGATAAATGAATAAATAAACTATGGTACATACACACAATGGAATACCACACAATGATAAAGAACAATGATGAATCTGCGAAACATCTCACAACATGGATGAATCTGGAAGGCAGTGTGCTGAACGAAATAAGTTAATCATATAATGACAAATATTGTATGAGACCACTATTATAAAAACTCAAGAAAATGTTTTTACACAGAAAGAAACAACCTTTGATGGTTATGAGGGAGGGGAGGGGTGAGGTGAGAAAAACACTAACTAGAAAATGGATAAGTGGTAACTTTGGTGAAGGGTAAGACAGTACACAGTACTGGGGAAGTCAGCACAATTTGACCAAGGCAAAGCGATAGACGCTTCATAGATACATTCAAACTCCCTGAAGGACTGAGTTCCTGGGCTGAGGGCTGAGGCCATAGTCTCAAGAGACACTTAGCTCAACTGCGATAACATAGGTTATAAAGAAAATGTTCTACATCCTACTTTGGTGAGTAGCAGCTGGGGTCTTAAAAGTTTGTGACAGGCCCTCTAAGATACATCCACTGGCTCCACCCCATCTGGAGCAAAGGAGAATGAAGAGAACTAGACACAAGGGAGTGATCAGTCCAAAGGACTAATGGACCACAACTACCACAACTTCCACAAGTCTGAGTCCAGAACAACTAGATGGTGCCCAGCTACCACCACTAACTGCTCTGACAGGGATCACAATAGAGGGTCCAGAACAGAGCAGGAGAAAAACGTAGGACAAAATTCAAACTCACAGAAAAAGATCAGACTTACTGCTCTGAGACTGGAGAAACTCTGAGAGCATGGCCCTGGGATACCCTTCTAACTCAGTATTGAAGTTACTTCTGAAGTTCATCCTTCAGCCAGATTAGACACGCCTATAAAACAAAAAATGAGACATGTAGTTCAGCTCTGTGTATGAGACTAAATGGACACACCAGGCCAAAAGCAAAGATCATTACCCAAAGCAGGTCCCACTTGATGTGGCTTCTCATCAGTAAAGACACAGAGGTGAGGAGGGAGGTGGCCTCTCATCAATAAAGACACACAGAGGTGAGGAGGGAGGAAGAGCGTTTATTGCAAGCGTGCAGGCAAGGAGCAAGGAAATGTATACCTCAAATCAAGCTCCCAGAAACTTGTATACACAAAGATTATGGACTACATAGATTATCATGGTGTGCAGGCTCAGTAAGACAAATCACATTTTTTTTTTTGCATCAGGCTAATAAACTGGGTTTGACTGGCTTGAACCATACCCAGTGCTTTGAGGACAACGGATAGGAGGGGGTATGTTCCTGCTTGGTCTGAGCAGCTCCCAGTCGAGGCACACCCATCACCATCACCTAAGGTTTTGTTTGCTAATGGGCCGGAGGAGCAGGTCTTGCTTGATAATGGCTAAGCAGCTCCTGGCTGTGTTGGCTCTCAAGATGAGAAAGCAGGAAGGGCCAGGAAAACTGGACAAATGGAAATGGAGAAACCTACGCTGAGCAGGGGAGAGTGTTGGCACATCACAATGTTGGCAACCAAGGTCACGAAACAATTTGTGTACTAATTGTTTAATGAGAAACTAATTTGCTTTGTAAACTTTCAGTTAAAGCAGCGCACATACACACAAAAAGTGGCTATCAACTAATGTCACAAAACCATTTGTGTACTAACTGTTTAAGGAGGAACTAATTTATCCTGTAAAAAAAAACTTTCACCTAAATCACAATTATAAAAAAGTGGTTAGCAACCAATGTCCCAGAACAATTTGTGTATTAACTGTTTAATGAGAAACTAATTTGCTCTGTAAACTTTCACTTAAATCATAATTAAAAAAAAGAAGAAGAAAGTTTAGGGAAAAAACAACAAAAAAAACAGTAATAAATAAATAATTAGAAAAACCAATAGTTTCGCTTAATTAGTAAAGAATGTCTGCCTTGAGCATCGTGCTCCTTTAAAGAACTATCCATCTGGGATCCACTGGACCACAGGAACTGGAAGGGTTAGATAGGAAGCTTAGCCAGCAGTCTGCCTATGTCATTGGGGGAGCAACATTCTGAAAAGGAGGGTGAAAATGGTTGCACAACTCGAAGAATGTCATCAACATCGCTGAATTATACATATAGAAATTGTTGCATTGGTGTGTGTTTTGCTGTGTATTATTTTCAACAACATTTTTTAAAAAGGAAAAACTGACCCCCCCCCCAAAAAAAACCCACTGGCAAGTTGTCACCATTCCTAGCAAATGTCTGTTGGTACTCAACACTATGTAACATCTCTGGCTCTGTTGGGAACCCACGGATACACACAGCTGTAATCCACTAAAACTCCTATCAAAACTACCTCCTCGCTTAGATTAGCAGCCCCGCCCGTGGCCTATTTAGAATTTCTCCGAAAAAAAGTTGAATAACATAAATGAATGCCCAAATCCTGAAACTTAAATTCAAGCCTTAGGGAAACAATTCTTTAAATGGTTGCTGTAGATGCCTCAATTGCTGCCATACTGATAAATCTGAAGCCATCCATTGTGACACTAAACCTGGGAGCTATAACATTTATCTTAGTCATCATTTGATATTTATAGTCCAAAGTATTTTGCATAATCCTGACTGCAGAAATTTAATTGTTTCATAAGTTCCTAGTAAAATTAATAGTGACTTTCATCTCACCGAACAGGCAGGAAGTTTATTAAGGACACCAGCTAGTCATATTGAAAACCTGGTTTCACAAAATGCATAACCACTGTGGGCCTCGTCGCTGGGGACTAACTTCACAATTGGCCCGTCTCGGCTGGCCACGAGGTCTTGGCCACTAGCCCAGCCTCTGCCAGGACGTTCCCGTGGCCTCTAGGGCTGGATAGCTGGGCAGTGCGGAAGGAAACCTACTTGGATTCCCAAGGGGATTTCGGGGAGGTTCAGCCCCCCCACCCCCCTCGCCTGCCTGACGTCCGTGCCTGCGCCTGCTCTCGCGTCCCCCTGACGCGCCCAGGGATGAAACAGGCCCTCACTCTGGAAGGCGAGGGTTCTGGCCTCGTGAGCAAGGGCTGGGGTGTAGCTTGGAGGGATCCCGGGAAGGACCCAGGAGCAAGGCTGGGCGGTGGGCTCGCATGGCGAAGCCCGGGGCGTCCAGAGACAAGATCTCGAATAGCGGGTGAAGCGTCTGCGGGGCTGGACCCTGGTGGAGGTGGGGAGTGGGCGGAGGCGCAGTTGGAAACGCCCCGGGCCTGGCCGGGCCGGCCCGGTTAGGGGCACTGTGGAGGAGGGACGGGACGGCTCCGGGTTGCAGTGCTCGGCCGGTTCACCTCGCCCTGGTGGCGCGCCCCGCCGGTGAATCGGGGGAAGGGAATCCGGACCCGCTGGCCTTTAGATTCCGGGACCGCCCCCTCCCAGTCCAGGGCCTGCGGCGGCTTGGCGAGCTGCAGCGACGGCCGGAGCCACAGAGGCAGCATGAGAGCTGGCGCCGCTCCTCCACGTCTGCGGACGCGCAGGGGGCTGCGGCTCTGCCTGACGGCTCCATGGGGGCGCCGTTGGACCGGCGACACCGGCGGCGCAGAGGCATGGAACTGTCCCGGAGCCCTTCGGCGCTGGCGGCCGCGGGCCTGATATGCACTGCGCTGGCCGCCTACGCCTGCTGGGGACAGCTGCCGCCGCTGCCTTGGGCGTCTCCGGCCCCGCCGCGGCCAGTCCGCGTGCTGCTGTGGTGGGAGCCTTTCCGAGGGCGCACTGGCGCCTTGAAACCGCCCCCCGACTGCTGGCTGCGCTTCAAGATCGGTGGCTGCCGCCTGCTCACCGACCGCTCGGCCTACGGGGAGGCGCAGGCCGTGATTTTCCACCACCGGGACCTTGTGAAGGGGCCCCCCGACTGGCCCCCGCCCTGGTACGTCCGGGGGCGCACTGCCGAGGAGCGGGAGCTGCTCGTGGTAGACGACGAGGAGGAAGCGGCAGCCGAAGCCGGGGCGGTCTCGGGCTCCAGGCCCCCGGGCCAACGTTGGGTGTGGATGAACTTCGAGTCGCCCACCCACTCCCCTGGACTGCGAAACCTGGCAAGCAACCTCTTCAACTGGACTCTCTCCTACCGGGTCGACTCAGACGTCTTCGTGCCTTATGGCTACCTGTACCCCAGGAGCCACCCCACAGACCAGCCGCTGGGCCTGGTCCCGTCGCTGGCCCGGAAACGGGGGCTGGTCGCCTGGGTGGTGAGCCACTGGGACGAGCGCCATGCCCGAGTCCGCTACTACCACCAGCTGGCCCAGCACGTGTTTGTCGACGTGTTTGGCAAGGGCGGGCCAGGACGGCCCTTGCCAGACAGCGGGCTCCTGCACACGGTGGCCCGCTACAAGTTCTACCTGGCCTTCGAGAACTCGCAGCACCTGGATTATATCACCGAGAAGCTCTGGCGGAACTCGTTGTTGGCCGGCACGGTGCCGGTGGTCCTGGGCCCGAACCGTACCAACTACGAGCGCTTCTTGCCCCGCGGCGCCTTTATCCATGTAGATGACTTCCCTAGTGCAGCCTCCCTGGCCGCTTACCTGCTCTTCCTCGACCGCAACCCGGCTGTCTACCGCCTCTACTTCAACTGGCGCCGGAGCTACGCGGTGCACATCACCTCCTTCTGGGACGAGCCCTGGTGCCGGGTCTGCCAGGCCGTGCAGACTGCTGGGGACCGGCCCAAGAGCATAAGCAACTTGGCCCACTGGTTTGAGCAATGAAGCTGCCTTCCACTGGGTGTGACCCAGGGAAGCCCAGTCGTCAGCTTTTTGATCCTTTGATTGTACATCTCTTTGACTGCCGAATCATGGGACTGATTTCTCCAAACACCTGTTTGGTATATAGGGAAAATGACTTACCAATTAATATTATACAGCATAAGGTCAGGTGGGAAGAATCCTGGGCTATCATGATTTTTTGCACACCTAGGAGTTGGGCTCCCTCTGCTGTTGGTGGGCATCAGTTTTCAGGAGTGGTAAGTGCCTCTTGCCCATCTTGATAGCTACAAGAAGCCATTGAGTGTCTTGCTCCATACTTGTAGGCCACGCTTCCAAATATACACACTGTTCACCAGCTCAAGTATCCCGGGTCCCTGAAGCAAACCCCTGGTTATAGAAAGCCATGTTGCCTGATAGTGGAAGGACTATGCCCGCAAGTGGGTCTTTCTCTTTGTTGGTTGGATTCTTCAAAGCCTCACCTCCTGAGGAAGAAGTCATTGACAGCGTGTTCCCCTGCCCTGTGAATGGAAACAAGGTGCTGGATTTCCTTGGAGGGGAGTGAGATGAACACATAGGTGTGCCCAACTTTACACAAGAAATGTATTCCTGAAAAGCTGCATTTAAATCAAATCCCAGGTTAAATGCCCCAAGGGAGTTCAATATTTAAAGAAACCCTGTGGAGAATCCCTTTACAATGTGAATAATCATCTCCTAATTTATTACTTCTGTACTTTTCTGCTTTTCTATAACACGGATTTTTAAAGAAGCATATGAAAATTACAGATGTGAAAATAAGACAGAAGCAAACTTCTTCCTTCTTCCCAGAAAACCAGTCTGTGTTTACAAACAGAAATAAGGAAGCCGCAGTGTCACTTTCCACAGTGTTATTTATTTTGTGTCTTTACTGGACCTGAAATTAAAACAGGACTGTCAGTCTTGCAGGGATGCTGGCATTACCTTGTCTGCAGAGCATTGAAAGACACTACACTGCATTGTGGAATCACGCAAAAGGAAAACACAGCTTCATGGTGTCTGTTAGTGGCAGTTTTTATGTTTCTGTCAGTTTTTGGTTAAATGTTTAGTTCTTAGGGAAAGGAACTAAATCAGTGCCTACGATTAACTTCTCTGTTTCTCGTTAAAGGTGAAATCTGTATTTCTCCCGGGTACCAGCAGGCTTCCCACCTAGTCTGCATAACAGTACAGTGCAGATTCCTCCCATTTCTTATATCCCTGAGACTGTGCTATGGGACCAACCTTGAAAATATATACATTAACTTTAAAAAGTTGTTGAATGAGTAGCGTATTTAACGGCCTACTCTGTGCCAAACACTGGGAAGATAGAAAAATGTATAAGGCAAGTTCCCGTTCTTTAAAGTTCTTATAACTTACCACTACCAAAAATTAGTGAATGCTGATAAAACAGTTGGCAGAACCTATTTGTTTAAATTGGCACTCTTTGAGATGCAGATCATAAATAAATTATTAGAAAATCAGTTGATTTACAGTCTGATATAATGCTGTTTTTTTTTCTCTTTATTATAAAAGGACCCTTTGTGACTATTAACTGTGGATAGGGTCCAAGATTAATTAGTTTTATGCAGAATTCTGCTGTAAACATGAATGTTGCATTTGATTACAACAGTTTGTCTTTAAGGATTATTTTTATGTGTTTGTTGCAGGCTTACTTGATAAGTTCATTTAATTCTAGGTGCCTCGATTCTTTTCCTTACAAGGAGAAATTAAAATCTGTGGATAAAATATTCATTAGAGTATTATGGTGTGGGCAGAATCACAATGACAATGTACCAGCCATCCAATAAAGATAACGTTCTATTCTTAAAATGAGTTTTCATGAGATACTTGCCAATTGTCTTGGTGTTACTGGGATCTACACGAGGCAGTGGGGGAGGGCTTGGGTTTTGAAGGTAATCTGGTTTAAAGTCGAAGGCCAGCAGTGTGACCTCAGGCAAATTAGTTAATAACTCTGAGCCCCACCTTCCTCGTCTGTAAAATGGGGGGAGGAAAATGCTTCACAGTTCATTGTGGGCATTTCGGGAAATAAAATACGGGAAAGTGCCTAACATAGTGAGTACCCAATTTTCCCCCCTTCTCAAAACCCATTAATACGAGTAAAACTTAAATCTCAAGGTATGTTACATCTCAAAAAAAAAAAAAAGGAAGATCCATCATCCTCGTATCAGACTCAAGTATTTCAAAAGAGTCCCTAAAGCTAAGCCATATTATTTTAAGAATCGTCATTGCCATCTAAATTGAATTTGCAGACTAAGAAGAAGCAACGATGCTTCCTTTGGGGAAAAAAAAATTTTTTTTTTTTTGGTTAAGCTATGTAGTTAAATAAGCCTCATGTTCATATACTGTATCTATCGTTTTACTAGTGGTCTTAGTATTAAGTCCATTTAAAACTAACAACATATTTATTGAGTAGCATGAGGATGGCATAATTGCAATCTTATTCATATGCAAACTTTGGTATGGAACAAAGAGACTATTTTTTTAGGCTAATCGCTTCAAAGAGCAAGAGAAATGTGGCAATTGCTCATTTTGTTATCATTCATGTTCTAAATTGGGTAGGTTCAAACTTCACATGCCTTAATATAAAAATGCATATGAATGATCTCATGTATTTCAAAGTATATTTCCTATGATTGTCATGCCCTTCTTTTAAGAAATAAACATTTCCTTTACGTATGCTACAAATTTAATAATATTTTAGCACTAAAAAAAAACCCAGCGCCTAGATGACTAATTACATGAGTGCACCTGGAATGACGCAAATGAATCAGGACAGTTAGACTTGGTTTGCGGTTTCTTTGCAGCTTCTCTGCAGTTCCCAAGCCTTTCCCTGGCAATAATTTAGGGGAGACAGAGTAGCTTCACGGAAAGAGTTTGCAATTTAGAGTCAGAACCTGGGTACGTGGCCCTGCCACTTTCTGCCTCTTTGGCTTCGATTAGGCAAGTTACCTAAACTCTCTGAGTTGTAACCTTTATAATGCATGAACAAGGATTAAATGTGATGATGTATGCCAACGTTCTTTGTACATTGTAAAGTACTATACAACTATAAAAGTGCTCTAAATTTTCAAGGCTCTAGACCAGAGGTGGTGCTCTAGTGACGCAGTGGTTAAGACCTTGGCTGCTAATCAAAAGGTTGGCAGTTAGAATTCACCAGCTGCTCATTGGAAACCCTGTGGGGCGGTTCTACTCTGTCCTGTAAGGTTGCTATGAGTCAGAACTGACTTGACGGCAACCGGTTTTTTTAGACCAGGGTTGTTGGCAAACTTCTTCTGTTGTGGATCAGAGAGTAAATATTACAGGCTTTGCAAGCCATACAGTCTGTTGCCACTACTCAGATCTGCTGTTTTAGTGTGAAAGCAGCCATATGTAAACAGATGGGATGGCTGGCTTTGGCCTGCAGGCCATAGTTTGCCAACCCTGCTCTGGACTTCAAAAGATCTAAGGAATTTGAGAAACTACCTGCTGATGGTTACTTAGAAGCAATTTAAAAGTTGGAATTTAAGAATTCTGGAGGGAATGATTGCTGGGTTCCTAATCCAGCTTTGCAACATTTCCTAATTATCTGATTGTGGGCAAATAACTTAAGTGTTCTGTGCCTTGATATCCTCCTCCCTCACTGAAGATAATCATATATAATTTATGGAGGAGTTGGGAGGAAGGATTAGCTAAGACACCTAAAATAGTATAGTGCCTGGCACATAGGAAGCACTTGGAAAATGTTCGCTGCGATTATCATCAGTCCTTTTTTACAAAGGAAGGAGCTGAGGTCGGACCCATTGAGGGACTTTGCCTAAGGTCACAGGGGTAGTGGCAGAACCAGCTGTGTTTGTGCAAATCCCACCCCTTGGAGCCTCTGTCACTTGAACTGAAAAATGAAGGGGTTGGACAAAATCATCTCTTGGGACTTTCTCGTTCTACTTGCTGTTGTTCTACTAACTGGCACCCTAGGGCTTAAAGAGCTGATTCATCTCCCAATGTGCTTTCCTTACGGTCCGGAAATGACTTCATACATAGCAGGAGTAAATTGACAGGAAACCAGCTACCAGAGAGGGAGACTGATTTAGCACTAAAAATCCATATTTTTTAAAGTGTCCCATGCCTTAGATATCAGCGAGAGGAGCCAAATCCTTGGTAATTGTTGTTAACTGCCATTGAGTCAGCCTCCAACTCACAGTGACCCCACGTGTTACAGAGCAGGACTGTCCCATAGAGCTTTCGAAGATGTAACCCTGACAGAAGCTGTTTGCCAGAGCTTTCTCCTGCAAGGCTCCTGGGCAGACTCGAGCTGGGAACCTTTAGGTTAGCAGCTGCTTGCAAACCACTTGCGCCACCCAGGCTCCTCCCTGATAATTATCAGGGTAAATAATTGCATTGAATAAGTTTCAAGTTATTCTTGGATGTGTCTCAGGCACTTTTATGCTACACATTCTTCTAACAAATCAAGCATTTATGTATCCATGTTCAGATTACTCTGACAAAATGATTAATGAGATGGAAACGACTCCTTGTTTCTAGTGTATGCCCTCCATGCACTGTGTTCAATAATGACATACCGGATATTTCTTGGTCAGGGGACAGCTTCTGTAAGTTCGTTACCCTTAGGCTGGTAATGATGGCTTTGCCTCTTCTGAGCTGCACTGGGTTCAGCTCACTACATCCTCTTGCTCTTTCTTGTCTGGCTTCTTGATCCTCATCTGGTGACTCCTCTCCAGGGGCATAAGTAGTATATGCCTGTCATGGATTGAACTGTGTCCCCCAAAAATATCTGGCCATGAGTTCCAGTATCGTGTGATTGTCCACAATTTTATGTGATTTCCCCATGTGTTGTAAATCCTATCACTATGATGAAATGAAATGGATGAGATGGGTTATACTGATGAGATATACAAGTTTAAATACTGTCATAAGCCAATCTCTTTAAGAAATAAAAGAGTGAAGTGAGCAGAGAGACAGGGGGGCCTCCTACCATCAAAAAGCAGCTCAGGGAATAGAGTGCATCCTTTGGACCTGGGGTTCCTGTACCAAAAAGCTCCCAGACCAAGGGAAGACTGATGACAAGGACCTTCCTCCAGAGCCAACAGAGAGAAAGCCTGCCCCTGGAGCCAGCACCCTGAATTTGGATGGACCTCTAGCCTACTGGACTGTGAGGGAATAAACTTCTCTTTGTGAAAGCCATTCACTTGTGGTATTTCTGTTAGCACTGGCAGCACTAGATAACTAAGACAATGCCTTCCACTCCGTCCAATTTATTTTTACTAAGTGCTCTGATGCCCTCTTTGTACTGACTCTAGACCTGTTCACTAAATTAAATAATGCCCTTTTTTTTTTTTTTCTTAAGTAGAATCTATTATAAAGATTGGAAACATGAGAGCAGGTAGAGAGCAGAGGAGGTAAACTTGCTTCGTAACATCAGCAGTGATAGTACCGGAAGTGGAAAACCTGAAGTTGGGCGGAACATGAAGCTCAGAATATTTTCTTTGCTTCCTGGACCTGCCCTCCTTCAATACACACCGACGTGCTCATTTAAGTAGAGACTTTGAAATATAATGATGGCCAGCTGAGGACAGAAGCAGGACAAGAAAAGAAGATTCAATAATAAATGAGTAAAAAGAAAGGGACACTATAAAGTAGAACAGATGGTGAATATAGATGGGGAGTGAAAAAAAGGGAAGACACTGGGGTAAATGGGTAAGAAGTGTTTGATGAGACGGTGAGAAGATCAGATAGAAGAAAAAGAGGGGAAGGGGACAAATAAGAAAGATAAAGGTTAAATGACAACAAAAGAGTGTAAAGAAGGAACATATGCACAGAGAATGAAGGAATATTTTAAAACCCACCATTCAAAAGCACTTTTCTGGAAAGAAACCTTTGTTCAGCTTGAAATTTAGCGTCTGCTGGCAAATGCGGAATGAAATCAAGAACTCTGACAGGGAAAAGCCAGGATTTAACAAGGAATAAACTAACATTCCAGCGGAAATAGAACACTGCCCCTCGATTCATTACAACAGATTCTTGAACTCTTATGTATGCGTCTTTTTCATCTGAGAAAAATCATACTCACTGCAGTGTTTTCTCATTCCTAGTTAGCATACTTCAGCTCAACTCAATATCCACTTCTAGAGAAGTTTATTTTTTTATATAGGCATAATCACCAACTGACTCTTAGAAGAGACATGATTTAGTATCCCTAGGTACACTTCTGTGAGCCTGGCCTTTCCTTCTCTAGGCAGGCAGAGGACAATGGCGCAGCCAACACACAAAACCACTGTTTTTACATGGCTAAAACCGTGGTGATTTTACAGTACCCTGGGCACTTCATGGAAACCCTGGTGGCGCAGTGGTTAAGAGTTTGGCTGCTAACCAAAAGGTTGACCAGCTGCTGCTTGGAAACCCTAGGGGGCAGTTCTACTCTGTCCTATAGGGTTGCTATGCGTAAGAATGGACTTGATGGCCACGTTTGGTTTTTTGGGTTAGGCATTTCACATCCGTGAAGTAGGAATTGGGGTTCTGCGCCCGGCGTTTCTTCTTCTCTTCTGGAGAGGGATGAAAAGAGGTCTTCTAAAAAAGATATGTTCTTGTGGGGAAGTCACCATTCCCTGAAAGTCTCAAATAAGTTTTAAAGAATTGGATTTTTATGACTGATCTATTTTGAGATCTCCGAATTAATGTTTGTTTTAAATTACTGGATCTCACATAAGTATACAAATAATAATGATAATAATAATGCCGTATTAAACCATGAGTGCTAAGCAGCTTAATCTCAATTGTTTTTAAAACGGGAAGGTGGAGATAGCCTATTTAATAGCATTTAACAAACATTTCATGAGTGCCTTTTATGTGCCAGGCACTGTGTTAGGACTTGGGGATATAAATAAAACTAAGGCAAGGACTCTGCACTCAGAAAGTTCACGTTCTAGTGGTAGAACAGACATGTTGGCAAATAGTTCCAACATATGACAACTGTTTTCATAATAAAGGCATGTCATGGGGAGATGTGCAGAGTCACAGAATTAAAAAAAAAAAATCTCTTAACAGGAGGAGGCAGAGGATTACATTTCAGGAACGAACTTCCTTCACCACAAACTTTTTTTTTAATGTTCTTTCTGAAAAACAGTGCTGCAGCCTCTGGTCTCAACACTTGTCTACCTGATTTTTTCCACGGATATGAAAGTTAAAAATAAACTACGAGGCATCACCTTATTGTTAAGGTGATTATTAAGTGTCACCTTCAAAATGACTAATCTCTATAGGGATTTTGCTCTCCTAGCAACTAGGAACACCTGCCATTACACTATGGTTTTCTCATTCTCATAATGTTAAGTACACATTCTAGACATGTTACTTCCACTGACTGAAACTTAGTCTGAAATGCAGTTAAGCACAATCGTATTGGTGACCAAAAACCTTTAGTTAAGAATAAGTCTGCCTTACAGTTTATCTAGTCTTTTTGGGGAGGTACAAATTCATGGATTTTATGCAAGGATTCTCTACCACAAGTTGTCATTCACTGATAATATTTGTAATTTGTTAGTTCCTGCTATATGCTGGATGCTTTACACACACACACACACACACACACACGTATGTGTGTATATATACATAAACCAAAAAAAAAACCCCAAAACCAAACCAATTGCCATCAAGTCAATTCCAACTCATAGCAATGCTATAGGACATAGTAGAATTGCCCCATAGGTTTCCAAGGAGCAGCTAGTGGATGTGAACTGCTGACCTTCTGGTTAGCTGCCAAATGCTTAACCACTGTGCTGTATATATATATGTATATAGTATTTTTAGTATATATATATATGCAATATTATTATAGCCACAATGCCACCAGGGTTTCAATATATATAGTATATTATGTATATATAGTAATAATTTTACTATATGTAATATATATATTACTGTGTATAGTAATATATAGTATATATTTTAATATAGTGATATATAATTTATTTATGTATATAAATATAGCAATAATATTACCCTTCACATTAGTGAAATAAAATAACCCCATTGATCCCAGACTCCTGATATTTACATCCTCATGTAATCCCTTCTCCTTGAGTTTGGGCTGGATTTAGTGACTTCTATGAATATGGCAGACATGATAGGCTGAAACTTCTGATATTAGGTTATAAAAAGTCTGGCTTTCCTTGAGTACTCTTTTAAAAGATTATATGAGACCAAATGAACAACAGTTATTCTAAAGCATGGATGAGAAGGTTGGCGGGGTCGGTGGGGGGAGGTCGGGGCAATAAGGCTAAGGTAATGAGAATGGAACAACTAGAATGGAAATAATGACAATGTTGACACAACATTGAAGTGAAGAATGTAACCAATGTCACTGAATGGCATGTGTAGAAATTGTTGAATAGGAACTTGTTTCCACCAAAAATACCACAAATACTTTAAAAAAAAAGTCTGGCTTTCTGTCTTGGGGGCCCTCTCTCACTCTCTAGCTTGCTAGCTCTGAAAGGAGTCAACTGAGATGATGTGAGCTGCCCTGTGTCAAGAAACTGAGGGAGACCTCCAGCCAACAGCTGGTGAAAACCTAGGCTTCAGTCCAACAGCTCTCAGGGAGCTAGGTCCTGCCAACCATGTGAGTGAGCTTGGAAGTGGCCTGTCCCTAAGTTCAGCCTTCAGATCAGACCCCAGGCCTCGCCAGCAACTTAAGTGCAACTTCATGAGAGACGTTGAGCCAAAGGTCCCCAGTTGAGCTGTGCATGGATTCCTGACCCACAGAACCTATGAAATAATAAACATTTGTTGCTTTAAGTCCCTATGTTTTGGGGTAATTTGTTATGCAGCAATAGATGACAACTGCAGGCATTATCCCTGTTTTGGAGACAAGAAAACTGAGAGTCAGACAGGTTAAGGGGCTTGCTCACAGTCATGAAGACAGTAACTGAGTCAGGATTCAAATAGATCCACCTGCTTGACTCCAAAGTCTGTGTTCTTTCGTTGTGGTGCTCTGTCTCTCATTAAGACTAAATTTTGCAATCATTGTGATGCATGCTGCAGTTTCCCAGTTTAAATGTTTCACTAATCACTAGCTGCTTAGTATGGGCAACTTTCTTAACTACTCTGAATTTGAGTTGTATCATCTGTACAATGTGGGGGCACATAACTTGCAGGGACCTCAGTTTCTGGACATTTGGAAAGAAAGAGCCAGGATTGGTGTCATGGATTGAATACTGTTCCCCCAAAATATCCGACAATTTGGCTAGTCCATGATTCCCAGAATTGTGTGATTGTCTATCATTTTATCATCTGATGTGATTTTCCTATGTGTTGTAAATCCTCTCTCTTTGATGTTGATGAGATGGGATTGGGGCAGTTATGTTGAGGCAGGACTCAATCTATAAGATTGGATTGTGTCTTGAGCCAATCTCTTTTGTGATATAAAAGGGAGAAGCGAGCAGAGAGACATGGGGACCTCATACCACCAAGAAAGCAGCACTGGAAGCAGAGCATATCCTTTGGACCTGAGAAGCTCCTAGACCAGGGGAAGATTGATGACAAGAATCTTCCTCCAGAATCGACAGAGAGAAAGCCTTCCCACTAGTGTAAAAAAAAAAGGGGGGGGGGGTGTAGATGCCCTGAATTTGGACTTCTAGCCTACCAGATTGTGAGAGAATAAATTTCTCTTTGTTAAAGCCATCCACTTGTGGTATTTCTGTTATAGCAGCACTAGATGACTAAGACAATTGGGAAAGGCTTTGACAAGGTGGGTTGACTCTCTAGAAAGGCAATACCTTTGGGTGGTTGCTGGCAGCTTTTATCATGTTAACTACAAGAGCCCAGAGACTTTGCAGTGAGAACCAGTATCAGATTAACAGCAGATGTGATCCTGTGAGAAAAGTACAATAGCCTGCCAGCGCATATGACTTGGGACAGATGGGTAGCAGCCTTGTGGTTTCAGGTGGTCAGGCCATGTGGTTTGGAGCAAGATCATAGCTACTTGCTAGGAGTACAGGAAATAGGGTCCAGGCCCTAGGAAAATGAGGTTGGCAAGAGGTAGAGAAGATTCTGGGTTAGCCCCCGAGCAGGGCTGGGAAAGGAGAGTCTGGCAAATGCAACTGCTCTTTTCTATAGAGCCACCTGGTGCCAAGGCTTCTCTTCATCTTACTAAGTCCCTGGTTCTCTGCATTCTTAGTGACGAATGGACAGGGGATACTGATAACACGAAGATAGTGCTGGCTCTAGGGTGTTATGGAGCCAAGGTCATTGATTTCAGGTATGAACTTATTGCAGTTATGGCCCTGGATTTTTCAATGCCCACAATTTATAAAATTTTGTAATTATACACATTTCTCCATATTTCCCAATTTTGGGTATGAAAAATGTGGTACTGTATCTTTGAAGAATAGCCTCCCTACTCATGGATTGGTGATTAAAGGTTTAGGCTATCTGTGGTGCACGCCCCATTCCAATCTGCCCAAAATCTTCTTGGCTGTGAGTGAATTGGGAGGAGAGGGGTGTGCGTGTGTGCTGCTGAGCTGTCCAGTGGGGGCTGCTGATTATTTCTTTGTTTTGGGAGAACCAGAAGTTTAGGGATCAAAAGCATTTTATCATGTTCAGGATGCTTGCTTAGATTTCATCTGAGAAATTTAAAGAACCTTAAAAAAAGCTTCAAAAAGGAATTTTGTAACTATTTACAGCATTTTGACCTAAGTGCTATTAATGTAGTATGAATTCATGGATTTTTCCCTCCATGGGCTTCTCTAAAACTGGGACACTAGAATGTATCTATTCCCTCTTAAATATCAGCTATATCCTGTCTTGCTATAGTGTCATTATTCTGGAATTATGTTCGTATCTAAGGCATCTTTGGTTTAAAATAGTTTCCATTATTAATAGGTTTATATTATATAAACCACAAGCAAACAAAGAACCAGAGGCTATGATAAAATTTGGGGAAAAGTCATTTCAATTACCAGAACACTGATTTTTCAGTACTATTTTAATAATAACAGCCTGGCAATTGGTTGCTTTTCTTTTCATACCACATTATGTGCCCATTTATAGTTATTTATTTATACTATTTGAATTCTATATTATACCAACTTATTAAAAAGAAAAGATCTTTGGATAGAACTGTTGTTTATGTCAAAAGTGCATATTAAAAGTATTTTTTATTTTTAGGTTGCTCCCTCACGTGTAGTTATTTTTCTTTCATTCATCTAAACCTAGCTCTGTCTCCAACCTATTATCTAAGTAAAATGCATCCTCCTCCCCCCACTCCCATTCCTGCTCCCTTACCCTCAATGTGGAGTGGGAAGAATTATAGTCATATTTCAGTTATTTGAAATTATACCTGAGATTAAGTCTATGTCTATAGAACCATGGCCAAATTGCTATGGTTTCCTTTTCCGAAATGTCATATAAATGGAAGCATGCAGTGTCCAGCCTTCAGTCTGTCTTCTTTCACTTCACATAACGCATTTGAGATTCATCCATGCTGTGTGTATGGGTAGTTCCTTCCTTTTTGTTGCTGAATAGTATTCCATTAATTCTTTACATATTCTATATACAAGTTCTTTATCAGAAGTATGTTCTACAAATATTTTCTCTAGTATGTGGCTTGTCTTTTCATTCTCTGAACAGTGTCTTTCATAGACCAGAAATTTTTAATGTTGATAAAATCCAATTTATCAATGTTTTATTTTATGGGTTGTGGTTTTAGAGTTGTACCTAAAAATTCATCTCCACACCCAAGGCCATGAAGATTTTTGCTAATGTTTTGTTGAGGATTTTTGCATCAATGTTCAGGAGGGATATTGGTCTGTAGTTTTGAGTTTTGGTTTGTTCTTATAATATCTTTGCCTGGTGTTAATAATGCTTACTTTGGTAATAAGTTTGGAGGGGTTGCCTTCTCTACTATTTTCTTTGAGTTTGAGTAGAATTGGTATTATTTCTTCCTTAAGTGTTTGGTTGTTGTTGTTGGGGGATGTTGAGTCGATTCTGACTCATGACCCCATATTACAGAGTAGAACTGCCCCTGTAGGGTTTTCTTGGCTGTAAGCAGATTGCCAAGCCTTTCTTCACCTAGTAGAGCTGCTAGATGGGTTTGAACTGACAACTTTTCAGTTAGCAACTGAGTGTTTAACCGTCTGCCACTCCAGGGCTTCTTAGATGTCTGCAGAACCTATTATATCAGGGTACACGTTTATTTTCTTATGTTGTCCACTTTCCTTACTGCCTTCTTTGCTCCCTTCCTCCTTCTCTCCTTCCCTTTTTTTAAAAAATTGGTCAGCCTGTTTGCCTTTCTTTTTATAATATTAATGATTTTTTTTTTCACAACTCTGAGCTCACATTTAAAGGCAGACTTATATGAGAAATTCAATGTACTTTTGAGGCACAGTTCAGTTATTTAAGTTTATTCCTTGAACTAGGCCACTTAACCACAAAAACCTTATTCTCCCAGGTTTTTATGTCCTAAGAAATAAAAGAATGTGATGATTTCATTGTTGCTTTTAGTTATGACCAACGATTTTTCTTTTTCATTGTTTAAAAACCTGGCAATATTTTCCTTTTCCTTGATGTACTGGAAGGAAAATGGTTCAGTACATTCTGAACCAAGACACTGAAATGGTCCATGCACCAACAACTTGGTGTGGTGCCATCCTAGATTTTTAGCTAATAATACTGTTTTAGGTTAGGATACTTAGGCGGTCTAGACTAGACGACCACACACAAGTAAACAGGTTAATCTCTTTGCATGAAATACTGTTATTCGCTTACTGAAAAGCATTGATGTGATATTAAGGTGATTCATTCATAGTAGACCAAGTAGCTTTGCTCTCTGATTCTCAATTTATGAAGCAAATCAATGAGATTAACTGCAAAGCTCCCCTTTATTTCCACGTAGCCATGTACCTATTTGAGTTTTCAGGGCACTATAAATACTTTACGGAGGCCTGGTGGTATAATTGTTAAGAGCTTGGCTGCTAGCCACAAGGCTGGCAGTTCAAATCCACCAGCTGCTCATTGGAAACTTTATAGGGCACAATTCTACTCTGTCCTACAGGGTTGCTATGAGTTTTTTTTAAATAAACGCTTTGTAGTATTTTCTGAGTTGCACTTTAAAAGAGCATCTATTTATAATGTCCACACATAACTAACCATAAAATCCTCAGCAATCCAGGTGGCCCTTTTAAAGTTTCCAATTTTTTTATTTGCTCCTTTCTTTTTATACTCCTCTAAATGATATCTGTGATTTAGATGAGTCTTAACAGATAATTGCCCTTAAAGCCAAAAGAAATGAATGTCTTTACTCATTCGTAAGCCTTGTTTCATTTGAAAGCACTTTATTTTGCTAGCAGTCCTGTAGAATGATTTTTAAAGTTCTATACATTTTTTCATTGTTTCATAATTAAGTAATCTCAAGTACTTTATAGCACCCTTGGAAATTATTCATAGTCTACTCAGTTCCTTCTTTGAAGACTTATCAAGGTCATTTATTGCCCAGTAATTCTGTAAGCAAGGGAGCCATGGTGGGACAGTGGTTAAAGTGCTCAGCTGTTGACCAAAATGTCAGCAGTTCAAACTCACCAGCCACTCCCTGGGGAGAAAGATGTGTCAATCTGCTTCCATAAAGATTAAAAAAAAAAAAAAAAAATTTGCTGATGAGTTGATTCCAACTCATACTGCCTTGGAAATCCCATGGAGCAGTTCTACTCGGTCCTATAGGGTAGCTATGAGTCAGTACTGACTCTTCAGCAATGGGTTTAATTCTACAAGCAAGTACCATACACCACAAATCACACTTATTTAGACATCAGTTTTTGGCAACTCTGCCATTCTGCTTGAAATTCTGTTTACGTTCTCTTGGGATTATAGTCAGGAAACCCTGGTGGCACAGTGATTAAGAGCTACAGCTGATAACCAAATCCACCAGGTGCTCCTTGGAAACCCTATGGGGCGGTGCTGCCCTGTCCTATAGGGTCGCTGTGAGTTGGAATCAACTTGACGGCAACAGGGGTTGGGGACAGGGTGGGATTATAGTTATAATAATAAAAACAGTTGCCCTTGAGTCCACTTTGACTCATGGCAACCGCATGTGTGTCAGAGAAGAACTGTGCTCAACAGGGTTTTCGGTGCCTAATTTTTGGTAAGCAGATCACAGGCCTTGCTTCTAATGTGCCCCTGGGTGGACTCAAACTGCCAACCTTTTCAAGTGCTTTAACTGTTTGTGCCACCCAGGAAATGCATAGTTATTTATTTACTAAGTATAATAATCTTGGGTCTAGACTCCAGGCAGGAGTCTTGGTGGCACAGTGGTTAAGCGCTTGGCTATGAACCACTTCGCAGGAGAAAGATTTGGCAGTTTCCTCCTGTAAAGATTTATAGCCTTGGTAACCCTATGGGGAAGTTCTACACTGCCCTATAGGGTCGCTCTGAGATGAACCAACTCGAAGACAATGGGTTTGGTTTTGTTTTTCAGACTCTAAGCAATGAGCAGGAGCCCTGGTGGCACAGTGGTTGAGAGCTACGGCTGCTAACCAAAAGGTCAGTTGTTTGAATCTACCAGCCGCTCCTTGGAAACCCTGTGGGGCAGTTCTACTCTGTCCTATAGAATCACTATGAGTCAGAATCCACTCTAGACAGCAACGGGCTTGGTTTTTTTTTTTTAGGCAATGAGCAAGATTCGAGTTTATTTCTGTGCATGAGGGTAAACAATTTTATTCTACTTTAACTAGTATTCTGCTTTGATAATTTTCGAAATTGTTGAGTCATTTAAGAAACATGATTAAGGAGTTCAAAAAAAAAGTTCTTTATGGAAAAGTATGAAGCGATGGCAATTTAAACCAGAGAAGAAAAAGCTAAGGAGAGTTTTTTCATGGTCTTCAAGCATCTTCAACGCTCAGCAAATGTTTACCGAATGCCAGACGCTGTTCTAGTTGCTAGATTAAGCAGTGAACATGCAGAAAAGGTCCAATCCCTTGTGACAGAACCATAAGACAGAAACAGAAAATAAACAAGTAACCAAATAAATAAAAGGATTTTCTATAGCATAGGAGGGCTCATTGTTCAGAATAATACCCAGTGTCTTTGATTTCTGCTTGGATCTAAATGAGAGAAAATGAGCTTTTCACTGTAAGGGAGCAAAGAAGTTCCTTTAACCAGGAATACAGGTGGAGTTGCCGTTAGGGGGAAGGCAGTGCAGAGGCCAAGGTGAGCTTAGTGAAAATGGCATGTGACAGCCTAGCCTGGGTACTGGTCCACTTAGTTATCCCCTTTTACACTTATAGGTCACTGAGAGAGGCTGACTTGTACTTGCTTAACATCACACATCTTATCTGTGCACAGCTAAGGTTATGCTAGGTCTCTTGGACTCAAAGGCTACTTGTATTCTACCTTGAGCTCAGGTGGATGGAATATCCCAGTCAAAATATTTAAACTTTTGCCTAGGATTGCTTAGGTAATTTCTTGGCTCAAAGTAAGGGAAAAGAGAATGCTGGTAGCTTTCTAACCTCTCTTTTTAGAGCAGAATCTAATTCCCAAACAAAATTTTAACCCCAATACATAAAACAGCTAAAAGCTGAGTCATCCAGTTGAAGATAGGGTGCATTGTTAGAGCCCCGCCCACTGGCTCTCCTTCCCCGCCCCTTTGAGGAGCGTCCTCCTCCATGACAAAGTCCCATTGTGTCCCAGCAAAGTTCTCTCTCTATGCTGAGTGAATCTCACCACAGTGTTAGGCTAAAAAAAGGTCAGAACCAGTTGCTTGGGATCTTATCACATCTGAATTTTATTGTTTAAAAAAATCTCAGCTATAATAACCCCATTTGTGAAGACTCGACTATTAAGTCTGATAATAAGGGCACATTGGAGGTGTTATGGATTGAATTGTGTCCCCCCAAAATGTGTGTTTGAATCTTAATACCTATACCTGTGGATGTAATCCTCTTGGGAAACAGGGTTTACTTCGTTATGTTAATTAGACTATACCTGATTAGGGTGGGTTCTAAATTGAATCACTTCTAAGTTTAAAGTGAGCAGGTTAGACACAGAGACACACAGATGGGTTTGGGGGAGAGGGAGAGTAGATGCTAAGTGAGAATCATCCACAAGCCAAGATGCCAAGGAATGCCTAGGACTACCACCTACAAGGAAGGAATCAACACAGCTGAGACCCTGCTTTGGAGTTTTAGCCTCCAGAACTGTTAAGAAAATGAATTTCTGTTCTTTAAAGCCACCCCCTTGTGGTATTTGTGTTGTAGCAGAACTAGGAAACAACAACAAAAAAAAAAAAACTTTTTTTTTTTTTTTTAAACAAGAGAAGGGGAATTCTTACTTGAGTCATGAGTCCAGTAAGTGAGTTCGTGGGGGCTGAGTCCAGTGGATATACAGGAGACTCATTGTTGCCCAATTTCTCAGATCAAGTTCAACAGCTCTGTACCTTGTAGATCATAGCCCAGTTTGTTACAGATTCCTGGTAATGCTCCTTTATGTTATAACGTTGTTACTGAACTATATCCTTTCATCCCAGGCACCGGGTCTGAGAAAACCTAAAACTTTAATTTCATCCTTACTAGAATCATAAAGTTGGAGCCCTTCCTGAGGATCACAAGGTACACAGCCAATGTGGAGAGACTATAACTTCCTTTTTGATTCTGGTAAACTCCAATGTTGAGCCAGAAAGAAACCGAAGGCAACTCCACACAATGATGAAGGGCATACTGACTTGCAGGGAGGGAGGAGGACCCTTGGTAATTAAGGAAGTATTTCCTTTCCCAATGTGAGTTTAGGCAGTACAGCCTTCCCCCCAATCCAATTATGCCTGTCTTTTGGAGAGGTACATGTACTATTCTAAGGGGTTCCACAATTAAATAATTCCACAATTAAATAAATAAGTGGACATGCCTGTAGCTCACAAGAGGGGACTACTGCAAAAAAAAAAAAAAAATTTATATATATATATATATATAACCTAGAGACCCACACCTACCTTGACCATTGATCTCTGGGGACCAGGGATCCTCCCTCAACCCACCTGTGGAACTGGGAGTCAGTGGCCATCCCTGACCTTCCTACTGTAGTCCCTTGGGTATTCTTCTTCTCCATCAAATCCCTCAGACTTGGGGAAATGCGTATGGGGTGAGGACACGGCTGACAACCCATTAGGCTCAGTAGGCATAGGACCTAGAGCTCACAATACTCCTGGGGATGGGTCCATGGACATGCTTTAATTTCTTCTAAAATCAGAAGAGAAAAGAAAAAGAGAAACTTTTAGGTTTAGGAAAATATTTTAATATATAATATTAATATATTCATCTTTATACCAAGTTAGTTGTAAAATGTAATTTTTTAATATATTTTTATTGAGGAAAGGGCCACACAGGTAAAATGCTTAAGGCCAATGAAAGTCAAAATGTGGCCCTGGGGCAAGGGGAATGGATTTATGGAGCAGGACCCCTGTGGGCTGGAGTAGAGCTTCCTGTTAGAGGCAGACGGATTTTCTCAGAAAAAGACTTAAAGGAGTGCTTGGGTATGCAACATGCAAACCTGATGGTGAGGGAACCAGGGCAGGAGCTAGGGAATGTCCAAGAGACATTATATTACCTGTATGTAAGTAAGGAGCCCTGGCGGTGCAAAGGTTAAGCGCTGGGCTGCTAACCGAAAGGTTAGCAGTTCAAACTCACCCTGTGGCTCCACGGGATGAAGACCTGGCAATCTGTTGCTATAAGGATTACAGCCTAGAAAATTCTATGTACAGGCAGTTCTACTCTGTTATGTGAGGTTCTTATGAGTTGAAAATCAGCTTGGCGGCACCTAACAACAACAATAGATATGTAACTAAACTTAAACCCTTTCTGGAGAAAGATAGGCACGAATAGGTAAACAGAAATACCTCTGCAGCACAGAAAAATTGATGCTTGGAGTCCAAGTTTCCAGGAGTTAATTAATACCTTTAGCACACTCATGATAGGCAAGGAGGCAGATAATGCATTCGGGGAAGATTTCCATCACAGTGGTTGAGTAGTTTTATAGCTATTGCCTAATGGGAATTTTTCTTTCTCTGGAAATCTCAAAAATGTATTTCTCACCATTTGTTGTATAAGAATTAATTCTGAGACGACATGATCTTATACAGAGAAAACCCTAAGGAATCCTCCAGAAAACTACTGAAACCAATAGAAGAGTTCAGCAGTGTATCAGGTTATGAGATAAACATACAAAAATCAGTTGGGTTCCTCTACATCAACAAAAAGAACATTGAAGAGGGAATCACCAAATCAATACCATTCACAGTAGCCCCCAAGAAGATAGAATAGTTAGGAATAAATCTTAGCAAAGATGTAAAAGACCTATACAAAAAAAACTACAAGGTACTACTGCAAGAAACCAAAAGGGACCTACATAAGTGGAAAAACATACCTTGCTCATGGGTAGGAAAACTTAACATAGTAAAAATATCTATTCTACCAAAAGCCATCTATATACACAATGCACTTCTGATCCAAATTCCAAAAACATTTTTTAACGTGATGGAAAAACAAATCACCAACTTCATGTGGAAGGGAAAGAAGCCACAGATAAGTAAAGCATTACTGAAAAAGAAGAACGAAGTGGGAGGCCTCACTCTACCTGATTTTAGAACCTATTATACAGCCACAGTAGTCAAAACAGCCTGGTACTGGTACAACAACAGGCACAAAGACCAATGGAACAGAATTGAGAACCCAGATATATATCCATCCACATATCAGCAGCTGATATTTGACAAAGGCCCAGTGTCAGTTATCCATCTGCAAAAAAATGAAACAAGACCCATACCTCACACCATGCACAAAAACTAACTCCAAGTGAATCAAAGACCTAAACATAAAGTCTAAAACGATAAATATCATGGGAGAAAAAATAGGGGCAACGTTAGGAGCCCTGATACAAGGCATAAACAGAGTGTAAAACATTACTAAAAATGCCAAAGAGAAACCAGATAACTGGGAGCTCCTAAAAATCAAACACCTATGCTCATCTAAAGACTTCACCAAAAGAGTAAAAAGACCACCTACAGACTGGGAAAAAATTTTCAGCTACGACATCTCCGACCAGGGCCTGATCTCTAAAGTCTACATGATTCTGCTAAAACTCAACCACAAAAAGACAAACAACCCAATTAAAAATTGGGCAAAGTATATGAACAGGCACGTCACTAAAGAAGACATTCAGGCAGCTAACAGATACATGAGGAAATGCTCTTGATCATTAGCCATTAGAGAAATGCAAATCAAAACTACAATGAGATTCCATCTCACTCCAACAAGGCTGGTATTAATCCAAAAAACACAAAATAATAAATGCTGGAGAGGCTATGGAGAGATTGGAACACTTATACACTGCTGGTTGGAATGTAAAATGGTACAACCACTTTAGAAATCGATTTGGCGCTTCCTTAAAAAGCTAGAAATAGAACTACCACATGACCCAACAATCCCACTCCTCGGAATATATCCTAGAGAATAAGAGCCTTTACACAAACAGATATATGCACACCCATGTTCACTGCAGCACTGTTTACAACAGCAAAAAGATGGAAGCAACCAATGTCCCCATCAATGGATGAATGGGTGAATAAATTATGGTATATTCACACAGTGGAATACTATTTATCGATAAAGAACAGTGGTGAATCTGTGAAACATTTTGTAACGTGGAGGAATCTGGAAGGCATTATGCTGAGTGAAATTAGTCAGTTGCAAAAGGACAAATATTGTATAAGACCACTATGATAAAATCTTGAGAAATAGTTTAAACTGAGGAGAAAACACTCTTTTGTGGTTACAAGACGGGGGAAGGAGGAAGGGAGATAGTAGATAGTAGATAAGAATTACTACTCAATACAAGGGTGGTCAGCACAACTGGACTAAACCAAAAGCAAAGAAGTTTCCTGAATAAACTGAATGCTTCGAAGGTCAGTGAAGCAGGGGCAGGGGTTTGGGGACCATGGTTTCAGGTGACATCTAAGTCAACTGGCAAAATAAAATCTATTAAGAAAACATTTTGCATCCCACTTTGAAGTGTGGCGTCTGGGGTCTGAAACGCTAGCAAGCAGCCATCTAAGATGCATCAATTGGTCTCAACCCACCTGGATCAAAGGAGAATGAAGAACACCAAGGACACAAGGTAATTACGAGCCCAAGAGACAGAAAGGGCTACATGAACTAGAGACTACATCATCCTGAGACCAATAGAACTACATGGTGCCTGGCCACAACTGATGACTGCCCTGAGAGGGAACACAACAGAGAACCCCTGAGGGAGCAGGAGAGCAGTGGGATGTAGACCCCAAATTCTCATAAAAAGACCAGACTTAATGGTCTGACTGAGACTAGAAAGACACCAGTGGTCATGGCCCCCAGACCTTCTGTTGGCCAGGATAGGAACCATTCCCAAAGCCAACTCGTCAGACATGGATTGGACTGGACAATGGGTTGGAGAGGGATGCTGATGAGGAGTGAGCTCCTTGGATCAGGTGGACACTTGAGACTATGTTGGCATCTCCTGTCTGGAGTGGAGATGGGAGGGTAGCGGGGGTTAGAAGCTGGCAAGATGGTCATGAAAAGAGAGACTGGAAGGAGGGAGCGGGCTGTCTCATTGGGGCGAGAGTAATTGGGAGTATGTAGTAAGGTGTATATAAGTTTATAAGTGAGAGACTGACTTGATTTGTAAACTTTCACTTAAAGCACAATAAAAATTATTTAAAAAAAAAAAGAATTAATTGTTTGCAAAGTTACTTTGATATCTGTGACACATTCCACCAAAGTTTAATTTTCTCCCTCTCATAACAGGTCCTATACCGAAAGTGGTGGAGTCTGTTGCTGCAGTGGAAAGTCTCAGACAGTTTTTATGCTTCGCTTCTAGCTCTGCCCTTTTTAGCTATGAGACATCGAGCATGCTACTTAAATTTTCTGAAACTCAAAACTCAATTCCCTCATCTGTACAAAGAGGATAATTTCTCCAAGATCCCACAGCTAATTAACGACAGAGCTCTGATTTGGTCAAATGTCTATTCTCCCTCCAAGAACCTATGATCTTAGTAGCTATACAATACCTAAACAGAAAGCATCTAGAAACTCTAAGTTGTACAAATGCAAAGTAACATAACTACTTTGCTATGTTAAAGAGTCACAGAGAAAGATAGATTTATTTTAAAATGATTTCCCAACCTCCAAAAGAATTAACATGATATTTTTAGGAACTAGTAGTCAACATTTACTAATGTTGGCACTGTAGATGAATTTAATTAGCCTTTACAATGATACTGTGAGGTAGATACTATTATTGTCCCCATTTCACAGATGTGGAAATTGAGGCATGGAGATGTTAAGGACTTTGCCTATGCTTTGAAAACTGGTAAGCGGTTGAGCTAGGTTTGGAATTCAAGTGGTCTGGCTCTAGCATCTGTGCTCATGATAATTAAGCCATCTTGCTTCAAAAAGACTTAAAAGAATTTAAAAAGATAACATACATATAACTGTATACTGTAAGATGTGCTTATAAAATGAACGACGTATGGAAGATGTATTAAGGAAAAGTTTCAATGCACTCTGAGGATGACAGTGGGCATTTTGCTATTTTTACATTTATATCCAAGTGACGCAATGTTTAAGTGCCCAGCTGCTAACCAACACACCCAGTGACCCTGAGGGGGAAAGACCTGGTGATCTGCTTCTTCTGTAAAGACTACAGCCAAGAAACCCAAGGTCGAGAAGAGAGAGTATTGACATGTCGTGGGGTTGTTAACCAATGTCATAGAACAACGTGTGTACCAACTGTTTAATGAGAAACTAGTTTGTTCTGTAAACCTTCATCTAAAGTAAAATAAAAAAAGAAAATTGCTAGTCTATAGAGATTTAATCAACTTTTATATATTGACCTTGTATCTGGCAAGATTGCTAAACTCACTTATTAAGTCCTGTGGACTTTTTGTAGATTCTATAGGGTTTTCCATGTACACAATAATGCTATTTGCAAATAATAACAGTTTTACTTCTTCCCTTGTAAATTTTTATGCCTTTTATTTTTCTTGCCTTACTGTACTAGCTAGGACTTCCAGGAAAATGTTGCATAGAAATGGTGAGAATGGACATCCTTGCCTTATTTCCGATCTTAGTGAAAAAGTATTCATTGTTTCACCATCAAGTATGATGTTGGCTGTAGGTTTTTTTAATAGATGCTCTTTATCAGGTTGAGGAAGCTTCCTTCTCTTCCTAGTATAGTCATAAATTAGTGTTGAAATTTGTAAAATGCTTTTTCTGTATTTATTGAAAAAATCATATAACATGATTTTCTCCTTTTTTTCTCTTGGTGTGATGAATTACACTAACTGATTATTGAATGTTTAGCCAACCTTGCATTTCTGAGATCTCATTTGGCCATACTGTAAAAATAAAATTAAAATAAAAAGATTACAAGCAAGCCCTGGGGGCAGTTCTGCTGTCACATGGCGTTGCTATGAGTCGGAAGGAACTTGACGGCTCTCAACAGCAACAACTAAGAGTCTTTTAATGTATGTTTTAAAACATGATACAATTTATGATACAGACTAAAGGTTCATGACAAGGAAGTGCAATGCATTATCGTGACTTTATTCTGGACCACAATTTTTTTTTTTTACTTTAGAGGACATTTTGGGACAATTAGAAAAATGTAACTAAGGATTATAGATTACCCACTGCCGTAGAGTCGATTACAACTCATAGCGACCCTATAGGACAGAGTAGAACTGTCCCACAGAGTTTCCAAGGAGCACGTGGTAGATTCGAACTGCTGACCTTTTGGTTAGCAGCCGTAGCACTTAACCACTGTGCCACCAGGGTTTCCGATTATAGATTAAGCAATAGTATTTTCTCCAGGATAACCATCCTGATTTTGATCACTGGACTGTCTTGTAAGAGAATGGAAAATGTTCTTGTTCTTAAGAGATGCACACTGAAGTATTTAGAGGTCAAGGGGCAAGGCGTCTACACTTCTTTGCAAATGCTTCAGAAAAAAATACACATATAAACAAAAAAACAATAAAGCAAATATGGCAAAACGTTAACTGCTAAATCTTGGTGAGAGGTTTACAGAAGTTCTTTGTGCTATCCTTGCAATATGTGATATATTTTGAAGTAAAAAGTTAAATAGACTGTTCAAAATTAATTAATTATTGTTGAAGTAACCCCCAAAGATGATAACACCATTGATGTATGAATTCTACAGGTGTTTCAACCATCTACTCCTATGCCTGGGGTATTAATTTTGTACTAGCAGTCACCATGGATACTGAACAAAACAAATTAACTGATGCGAACATGTCTGCGCTTGTAGGTTTTCCTAATAAAAATCAGTTTTAAAAAATCAAGCTACAGCCATAGGGATGAATGACTGAAAAACTGATTTTACAACTGACTTGTAGGATGAGTTTAGACAACCTTTAAATTGTTTTTCCTCATTGATAAAATTCAGGTATCAATGCTTGGGCCCATAGTAGACATGAAATATATTTTAGTTGAGTAATAGTCTATTGTCTTATTGAACTATGCTAAACTAGTTTCCCCCAAAGAGAACCTGAGATAAGGGCTTTCATGGGTTTTTTTTTTTTTTTTTTTTTTGCGTTGGCGGAAGTGATTGCAAAGAACAGCAGGGAGGGACTTGGAAGAGTGAAATGGGGAAAGATGAAAGTCAATCCAAGGATGCATCATCAAGCCAATCTTCACTGTGGCATCTGGTACTTGATCGCACTAGGGACCCTCCGTGAAGCCAAAGAATGCACCACAAAATTGTCTGCACAGTGGACGACTGCCATAGCAACGTTTGGAGTTAAAATACAAGGTGGACTGAGAAAAACGTATACAGGGGCACAACACAGGTGTCTATGACTAGCGTTATCGTGAGCCAATACGTGCACATGAAGTGATATAAATTAGGAAGTATGAAATATGTCAAAACTATATTGTATTGAATTAATTTTTGTAAAATTTGTCTATCACACATTCTTATGATGATAATAACTGAGTAAACTAAGTATCCAGTTCTTATTACATGCCAAACACTGCAGGAAGCATCGTTATCATCGGTTCATTTAACTCTCAGAACAAACCTGGGAGATAGTCGTATCTCAGTAGTTTTCATCCAGGGGCAATATTACACTTCCGGGGACATTTGGCAATGTCTGGAGACCTTTTTGGTTGTTATGACAAGGAGGGGATGCTACTGGCATTTAGTAAGTACAGGCCAGAGATGCTGTTAAACATCCCATAATGCACAAGACTGCTCCCCCACAAGAGAGTGCATTATCTGTCCCCAAATAGTGCCAAAGTTGAGAAATCCTAGTATATCTTTATTCCCATTCTATAGCTGAAGAAACTGAAGCTAAATAAAATTAAGTGAATTTTCTTGGGTCAAAAAGCTAGTAAGTGATGGAATTAGGATGTAAATTCTAGTCTGTTTGATTCTAAAGCCCATGTATATTTATAACCATGCTGTACTGCCTCCAGTTACAGGCAAAATATAAGTTCATTTTAGAAGTCATATGTGGAGGGTCCAACGTTGATGGGCCCAATGGGCCAGTTACAATAGTAATTACAACAGAGAGTTGAAAAATGCAGATAATGATGGGAAATAATCGATATTTCTGTTTTTGTAAGTAGTCGGTACTGGGGAAATTGAAAGCATTAGACTGTTAGAAATCTCTTATGCATGTTTTCGACCTTTCTTGTCACTCTGGAGTTCTGCATCAATATGAATCAGATGGAAAGGAATGTAGTACCAGGAGGAAGAAAATTTGGAAAATTTGGGATAATGATTATTCTTATAATCAGAAACACAGCCATGGATTTTCAAATTCTTCGTCCAGATTCTGTTTTCTACCCGCCCCTCCTTTTAACTAGCAGTTTATGATTACCCACAAGGTTCAGACACATCCATTTCCAAAGAAATGAATGATCACCCATTAGAGTGGCTTCACTGAACCAAGTCCAAGACGGGCCATCTCTGCCCAAGGCCATCATTACCTCTTGTACTTGCTAGTCTTTCACATTAATGGTTTTCCAAGAGAGCATGAAAACAGGGTATTCGGAATCGGGAATAAATACACAGCAGCACATGGCATATTGCATAGGATCTGGCCATTTCCTCTAGTAAGGACCGTGTTAAATTAAGACAGATGACCTGCTTGGAGGGAGAGGAAAAGGCTGCAGAGAGGCAATGAGTGGATATGGTGTAGGCTTTATGGGTAGACATTCCTGAATTGGAATCCCAGCTCTGCCACACAAGCTGTAGGGCCTTACGCAAGTCACACAGGTTTCCTAAACTTCAATTTCCCCGTCTATAAAACTGGGATAATAATGTCTTCCACAGAGCCTGCTACACTGTAGGTATTCAGTATATACCAGCTGCGATATTTACTTCATTTTAGGACCTCAAGTGCAGAAAGTTAAATTAATCATACTCTTTAATTCATTGTACAAGATTATCGTGGATCCTCAAGATTCTCAAGTCCTAAATGTATTGTGTTGTGTTGTATTTTGCTTTCCCTTCACTCCCCCGCACCCCTGCTCTTATTCTTCCCCTCATATAGGTACTCACTCTATTGGGTCTATTATATATCTTTGGCTGTATGTGTTTACTTGAAAAAAATTAGTGCATTTCCATATACATGCGTCTGCAATGTTTTAAAATTAACATATGTGATATTCTGCCATAGTATAGACTTCAATCTGTTTCTTTTTCTTCACTCAAACCACGTGTTTATGATCTGTATCTCTAGGTCATTGCTCCTGACTATTGGCCCACTATTCCACTCTATGCATCTACCGTGTATTGCCTACCTGTTCCTCTTCTGATGAACACACAGGCTGCCTCCAACTATCTGCCAGCAAGCTGATGAACAGCCTGGACATGTGCCCATATTACCTCCACACAAGCTTTTCAATAGATACAGAGTTTTGTTGTGTGCCGTCGAGTTGATTCCAATTCATAGCAACCCCATGTGACAGAGTAGAACTGTCCCATTAGGTTTCGTAGGCTGCAATCTTTATGGAAGGAGCCCTGGTGGTGCAACAGTTAAGCGTTTGGCTGCTAACCGAAAGGTCAGTGGCTCGAACCTACCAGCTGCTTTGAAAGATGTGGCAATCTGCTTCCGTAAAGATTACAGCTTTGGAAGCCCTATGGGGCTGTTCTACTCTGTGCTACAGGGTCACTATGAGTCGGAATTGACTCGACGGTACACAACAACAACAACAATCTTTATAGGAGCAGGTAGCCACGTCTTTTCTCCTGTAGAGCCTCTGGGTAGGTTCATACCACTGACCTTTTGGTTAGCAGCCAAGGTATATGTGCCACCAGGGCTCCTTAGATACAGAGTAGTATTTAATACAGTTCTACACATATTTATGTTTAAAATAATCTTTGAAAATTAAGAATAGAGAGGTGTTTTCTTAAAATTATAAAGGCCAAAAACCAGATATTTACAGCAAACCATTCAAAATGGAAGCATTTCACAGATGGTCCCTTTAAAATCAGGAAGAAGACAAGAATGCCAGCTATCACAGCAACCTCCAATATTTTACTGGAAAATCTGACCAACATGGTAAGACAAGAAAAATAAATAACAGTAAGGATAAAAAGGGATGAGACCAAATTGTCATTATTTGTAAATCGTATCATCACATACATACAAACTTAAAATTTTTTTTAATTAAAAACAAATCAAGGAGTTCAGCAAGCTTGATAAACAGTATCAACTTACAAAAATCATTATCATGTGTCTGCACTAATAATAACCAATTAGGAAATACAATGAAAACAAGATAGATTTCATATTAATTACAACAAAAGCTATAAAATTCCAGAAATTAACTTAAAAATACACAAGACTTTTATGCAAAAAAAAGTTTGAACTCATTTAAAGGACAAAAAGAGAAACTTAAATAAATGCAGAAATCTAACATTGTAAAGATGAGAGTTCTTCCAAAGTTAATTTATATATTCAATACAGTACCAATTGAAATTTGAGTAGAATTTTTAAAAGGAACTTGACAAACATTTTAAAATTTATATGGCAGAATGTTCATGAATAAATAAGTCAATTGAAAAAAGGATTAAAGAGGGAAGACTTGTTCTACTAGATTTTACAAACACTACAAAGAAATAATAATAAAAAATGGTGAAGAACTGATGCAGGACAGACATAGATAAGTGGGATAGAAATGGAAGGCACAGGACCAGATCCAAGTATACATGGCAAATTTCCATTTGCTGGAAGTGGCTCCACAAACCATTAGAGAAAGGACAGACTGTTTAGTAGGTGTGTTAGGGGAAAATGACTCACTATATGGAGGTAAAGTTAGATCCCTACCTCATACCACATATACAAGTGAACTCCTGGAGGCTAGAAGATATTTAGTGTGACTAGTAAGTTTACAAAGCTAGTAAAAGAAAATACCTTATAAACATACAGCAGGGAAAATTTTCTTTTAAAAAGATTCAAAAAGCACCAACAATAAAATGGTGGATTTGACAATATTAAAATTAAGGATTTTGGCTAGATAAAGGACTTCAGAGGCAAAATTAACAGACAATAGATTGGGAGAAGATATATACGATGTTAAAGAAAAAACAAAACACATAACTGAATTCTTTCAAATCACCAAAACGATATGGGAAACCCAGTCTCAAAAATGGGCAACAATCTAAGCACACACTTCAGAGAATGGAAAGCCCCAAAGCTGTCACTTACGTGAAGAAATGCATCCCACACTAGGGAGAAAATACAAACCGGAAAAGTAATAATGTGTGAAGATACCTTACACACATAAGATTGGCAAAAACTAGGAAGTAGGATAAGGCCAAGTTTCTGGGATGATGGAAGGAAATGGATATTCTTACACGCTGTTGGTGTGAGTGTGAACTTGCACAGTCACGGGCAATGCCTAGCGTGTACCCTTTCCTAGGAAATCAATTCTTGGGTAGATGTCCTAGATTAGCTCAATTATACTTACATACACTACTGTATAATATCATAAATATATTTATATATGTGAATTATAATATAAAATTATATTTACATAAAAAGATCCGAGATGCTCGGGGTGGCAGGCTGCCTTTAAATGCCACTCATCTACAAATTGGAAGTAAAAATATCCTTACAGGGTTGCCCTGAAGCTGGCAGTAACATACATGCAGAGGCCCTAAGAGGGATTCAATAATTGCTAACTTATTACTCACGCTCCATTCAAAAACACTTTTGATCTTTATTCTAAGGGTTCAGCAGGATTAAAATTTGGGTGGGCTGTGGAATTTGGCGCCCACATTGTCCTTTACCTGGGCCCCACATTCTGTTAAGGTTTGTTTCTACTTTTGCCGTGTCTCCTCATACCAAACACACTCTTTTGAAAATGAAAATGCTCTTTGAAGGTGAAATTAAATAAGAAAAAGAACAACAATAAAAATAGCCCCCCCCCCCCCCCGGTCAATTTACAACTCCCAGATTCTCACTTTGTTGCTCTGGATCTGGGTAGTCCACTGAGGGGTCAAGGTCAGATCAGAGCGCCAAGAGCGTTAGTTAACCTATTTGATTCTGTCCCTGGGGCACACTGGGGAGTTGGGGTCCCCCTGCCAAAAGGCTCTGGGAGAGGCAGCCTTCACTGAGGTGCGCAGGATGCAGGAAGCCGGGCAGGGACGGGGCGCATAAGGCAAAGGAAGCATTGCGCGGTGGGGGGGCAGGCAGCGGGGCAGTGGAAATCTACCGCACGCCGGCATTCTAAGGGCGCACGTAGTCCCGGTCCACGCCCGGGGGCCAACCGCTGGCACGAGCGGTGGGACGAGCGCCGAGCCCCTGCTGTACCCGGACCCAGACCGCTTCGCGCCTCGGGAACGCCCGCGGGCTATATGCGCCCCCGCCGCCCACGCGCGGGCATAGTGAGGCGGGAGACCTGCCAGCGCTCCTCAAGCCTTGCCATCCAGATGCCAAATTGATGCCCTAATTGATAACGCACTGCTCCTGAAGCCACTCTGGACTTCGGAACATGAGTGGACGGGCCCGCGTAAGAGCGCGAGGCATCGCCTGCCGCCCCAGCACCCCGGAAATAGGGCGCACTCAGGCCTCGCCATCGGTGTGTAGAAACGCTTAGTTGACTTATTTCACTCTTGCCCTTGGCTATCTCCAGCCCAGACAACGCCTTACTTTGCTTATATTTCTTACTTTCTGTTAGGCAGTAGTGCAGTATCTTCTCTCTCAACTTTGAGTCTTTCCAAGGTTTTTGCATTCTTTTCTTCTAAGGATCTTATTTGATTAAGATATTAATGTAGATTCATTAGGTAGTGAAGAGGACAGAAAATTGAAAGCAAGTGTGTCATTACCTTCCACTTTCTGACTTTTAATTACTGGATTTTGTTTTAAACTGCCTGGTAAAAATTGATGGACCTTCCAAAGTACCATTGTATAGCATATAATCGAAATAATCTGTAAAAATACATAATCTCAAATACAGATGGGGCTTAAGTTCAACCACTGTTTGAATTTGAGCAACCACCTTGGGTTGGGCTTCTTGTTGGATTTAGGCAACTGGATTGACTTGACCTGCAAATGAGCAACTTTTGAGTGATGTTACAACTACACACTTTTGTTATCCACAGCAACCTCTTCAACAAAAAGCACTCAGAGTGAGTCATCTTGTGGTCATTATGTCTTTACTCTCATAAAGCCGTCTTCTGTGGACTTCACATGCTTTATTGCAGATCAAGATGTAACAACATCTTGAACAAAGAGAAGTACTTACTGTGAAAAGAAAATAATATTCTCTTCACAAGAGCTAATTTTGGCCCACTTGATTCAGGAAGAGTCATCATCTGAACTGATGGCCCAGGTCTGCTGGCCTCCATCTATTTTCTTGCTAGAGATATGTTTACATGTTCAGATACGTAGCAGAGGCCCATGTCCATGGGCCTTGAAGCATGTAAGTCCATGCTCATTAGTACCACGTTCCCTCTGATGAGCTCCCTGAGTCAAGCATGGCGTTTCCTCTTCTTTATACCCCCAGGATCTAACACTGTATCTGGCTAGAGTTGGTACTAAAATCCAAGTTTGATGAATGGGGGAAATGACAGCTTGTTCTTATCCTTTTTTTTTTCCTTCTGGAATTGGCAGTCTCTTCACCTCTCACGGAGTTTTACCTGTTAATATTTCTTTTTCCTGGCTCGTGGTAATCTAATGACTTACGATACTGCTCTTTTGCTGTGATCGCCTTTTGATTTATGACTTAACATCATAAATCTGAACAAAACTTTTTTTTTTTGTCCCTTTTAGCCTGCATCTGTTGATGTTAGTGACAAGGACACACCCTCTAGCAGTGGCTACATGGGAACAAGCAGGATTTCACAGAAAAGTAAGAGTACCTATCTGCTCCATTCAGTTCCGTTCAATCTGGTGGCTGAGACTAAGCTTCACAGCAGCAGGGTCACTTCTTGAATATCCCGTTTTCCTTGCCTTGAAGGATCCGCCTTTCTCGTGTTCCTTTTGGGATCCTCTAAAACAGAGTCTGCTGCAGAGTTTCCTGACAGTGCTTCGCAGATAAGAACCCACAGATACTAGGAAGCTAGTTTTTTAGTAGTTTTTTGTTCACTGAAGAATTTTGAAAAAAAAAAATTTTTTTTAAATGCTTTGTAATGTATGGACACCCTGGTGGTATACGGTTAAACAGCTATGTCTGCTAACCAAAACGCTGGCAGTTCGACTCCACCAGCTGCTCCTTGGAAACTCTATGGGGCAGTTCTACTCTGTCCTCTAGGGTCACTATGAGTTGGAATTGACTCAACAGCAACGTGTTTGTTTGTTTGTTTTTATGGTGTATAAATGCCGGTGCCATTACCTTGCAGGATGGTAGAAACCTGGCATGCAAGCTGCTGTTCTCTTTTTCCTCACCCATGTAAACCCACATGTTGTTGAGTCTGACTCATGGCAGCTCCATGTGTGTCAGAGTACAACTGGGCTCCATAGAGTTTTTAGTGGCTGATTTTTCAGAAGTAGATTATCAGGACTTTCTTTTAAGGCCCCTCTGGACGGACTTGAGCCTCCAACCTTTTTGTGAGCAGCCAAGTGCATTAACTATTTGCACCACCTAGGGATTCCAGCCATGGTAGACATCGCCATTTAATGCTATCCCTTTTTCCTGCAAAGCCAGATTTGGCCTTAGGATACTTGTCAACGTGCTACTCCAAGTAGACACTATCACCCAGTGCGAGTTGTCATATCTAATGAAACCTGTTGGCCATTTCCCTTGTTTTGATCATGAAGTTATGTGATTGATTTCTTCCAAACGTGTAAGCTCCAAATACATAGGCCCTCCCAGACTGAGGATCGTCAGTCCTTCTGTTCATCTCACTCCTGGCTCTCCTGTCTGTGCTCTGTCCTGGGGGGGTTTCCAGCCATACTCAGGTACCTTCTGTGATCTGAACCTACACGAGTGAATGTGCTCTTCTCAGAAGACCTGCTCTGAGGCAATGCTTTAGGCCCAGCGCTGCTGCCACCATCAAACATTATTCCAATTTCTCTTTGCAGATTTCCTTCCATATCTGTCATACATTCTTGTGAATACCAAGTGGTGGAAACCCTTCATCCTTTAAGGATGAATTTAATTTTGAAAAACAGCCCAACATCATTTGAAACCACGAGCAATGAATGATCTGGGTAATCGAGCAAGGCTAATAGAATTTTATGTGGTTTTCCTCGGAGACTCAGACTCCACTGAGAAGGGTATGGACAGCAGTTTTGAGCAAGTGACTGCCATTTGGAGCAGTTGCCTGCAAAGGTCAAGTTGGAGTTCTAGAGTTAGTTCTCTTACTTCCTGTATTTTTATATTTTTAAGTTATTTTCAAAGTGCCAAATATGTATCTTAAAAAAAAAAATCACCTTGTACTCAGTTTAAACAAAATAATCATTTGGAAACAGATTTTAACTTCCTGTTTTCTAGAAGCTAATACTAGGTGATATGGCCCAAGGTGAAATACTGGCATTCATTCTCCAGGGGAATGATTTAGCATAAAAAGAGATGGCGATGTTCTGGGCAATTTCTCTGCCTTTCAGTGAGAAGGGTAAGAGATGTAGCCTCTCTCTGTGCAGAGAAGCAGGTGTGGGCAGTCTTAGTTTGTAACTCCTCAGGGTTATAAAGGAGCTAGAGAAGGGAGAGCTGCCCTCCATAAATGGGGTGGAGCAGGACATAGGGAGATAGAGCTTTGTCCTTAGCCAAGATGAGAATCAGACCAGTCCTATCCACAGTTTAGAGATGGGTCTAACTCAGCATCTGTTTTTTCTAACGAAACATTTCATACTTCCTTCACAGTTTTTCATTTTTAGGGGGAAGACATCTCTATATAGTCTTATGTTGCTTTCAGCAATGTGTGGAAGTTTTATTAAAACCACAAAAATCTTAGCTTTGTTTGAGAATGCGTTTTTGTTACAGTAGTTGTAAATAATATCAGTAGAATGAAATACGAGGTATTACTGAGTTGTCTTCCTATTTTAGATAAAGATGGTGTATCTTCTGGTGATGTTGGATGTACCTTCCTGGGAAGAGGTGGAAGAATCAGAAGAGAGTTCATGGATTTGGGTGCCTGTACCAGGGAGAAATTGGCACATGTAAGAGATTGCAAAACAGGTACGCAATCTTCATAGTGCTTATTTTTGGAATGTTACTAAATCTTCCTTAAGGAATTTTAGTTTCTAAGTCTAAAATAAAACAAGGTCGTGTATGCAGTTAATGGATATTTATTGAACATCTCCTGTGCTTAAGGCATTGTCTAGGCACTTTGGTTTCTTTGGCCTTAAGTTTCTGTTCTATTAATACAAATAATGACCCCCCCCACCCCTGGCAAATCACATCTTGTTTGCAGAAAAGATTTTCTCCTCACACCTGGGGTGGGAATTACAGAGAGGCTTCATGTCCTTCCCTACCCTTTTCACATATGGAGAATAATAACCGCTCTGGACTTCATAAGCTGTAAAAAGAAAAATGTGGCCTATTTCAGGGATTCTTTACCAGGAAAAAAAAAAAAAATTTTTTTTTTTTTTTTTACCAGGAGTTCAGACCCACCCCTGAAATTAAATGCAGAATTGTGGGTATATGCATTTTCTGGGAAGTGAGTCTGTTGTTTTCACTGGATTCTCAATGAAAGGCTTTGTGACTCCCCCTCACATGTTAAGACTCAGTAATGTAGATCAGTGTTTTTCAAACTTTTTTTAAAAACTATGCAGCACACTAAGAAATAGGTATAATCCAGCACGCACACACTTGAAACAAAAGTGCTTACCTTTATGAAATGCAAAGTATGATCTGGGTAGTGAAGTGAGGCTAATAGAATTTTAAAAATTGTATAAGGTATGTGGCTTTCCTGGGAGATTCAGACTCCACTCAGAAGGGTATGGACAGCAGTTTTGAGCAAGTGACAGTGCCATTTGGAATAGTTGCATACAAAGGTCAAGTTGGAGTTCTAGAGTTAGTTCACTTACCTCCTGTATTTTTATATTTTTAAGTTATTTTCAAAGTGCCAAAGATGTGTCTTAAAACATCACCTTGTACTCAGTTTAAACAAAATAATCATTTGGAAACAGATTTTAACTTAATATTTTCTAGAAGCTAATAATACTAGGTGAAGGGTGGGAAAGTGTTTTCCTCTGGTTACCAGGTGTTCTGTCTCCTTTTGGGAGCTTGTGAAGTTGCCTTCTTGTACTCCCTGTCTGGGTTGTTGCTGGCTCTGCTCCAAGATGGTGACACGGCCACGTTTGCTGGCAGGGGACCTCCACTGCATAGCTCTCTTTGTTCTCTATCAGTTTCTTCCTCCACTTGGTGCTTGATGTAGTTCTTTCTCCCTTCATTTGATGCTTAGGGTTCCAGATTGACGTTTGTATCTGTTTGTATCTGTTTTACGGGTCTTTGCTGCAGAGGGATGGCATGGTACATCTGTATGTAGCATCATGTTGGCTCCTGCTCCAAAAATAGATGTTTTTAATTATGTAAATAATAAATACGTGATTTTTGCAAAAAAATTTGTCTTTTTCAGGTTCTAGTGGAATACCTGTGAAACTGGTCACGAATCTCTTTAATTTAGACTTGCCCCAGGATTGGCAGCTCTATCAGTACTATGTGACATATATTCCAGATTTAGAATCTAGAAGACTGAGAATCGCTTTGCTTTACAGTCATAGTGAACTTTTCAACAAAGCAAAAGTATTTGATGGTGCCATCCTTTTTCTGTTAGAAAAACTAGAAGAAAAGGTATAGTATGATTAAGTTTTCACTATATATGTGTGTGAGTGTGTGTATGTGTATGTATATATATGTACATATCTGTATATGTAGTGGCTCTGGTGGTGCAGTGGTTAAGAGCTCGGCTGCTAACCATAAGGGTTGGCTGTTTGAGTCTACTAGCTGCTCCTTGGAAATCCTATGGATCAGTTCGACTCTGTCCTGTAGGGTCACTATCAGTCGGAATTGACTCGATGGCAGTGGGTTTGGTTTTTAGGTATATATGTGTATTGTATATATGCACAAACATGTATGTAAATATACATATATATGTATGCCTGTGTATGTGTATATATATGTGCACATGTGTATATACACACATATATATGGAATCCTGGTGGCACAATGGTTAAGGTCTTAGTTGATAACAAAGGTCAGTGGTTTGAACCCACCAGCTGCTCCATGGAAGAAAGTTGTGGCAGTCTGCCTCTGTGAAGATTACAGCCTTGGAAACCCAGTGGAGCATTGCTACCTGTCCTGTAGGGTCTCTATGAATTGGAAAATATGGCAGTGGGTGTGTGCGTGTATATGTGTATATATATGTATGTATGCATGTATGTGCATGTATACAAATGCACACACACGTGTACGTATATGTATGTATATGCTGTCAAGTCTGCTCTAACTCATGGCAACACTGTGTATAACAGGATGAATGTTGCCTGGCTTATGCCATCTTCACAATTGTTGGCATGTTTGAATCCAGCCATACAGTATTCTATTCTGATCCATAGGGGTTTCAATGGCTAATTTTCAGAAGTGGATTGCCAGGCCGGCCTTCCTAGCTTGTCTTAGTCTGGAAACTGCACTGAAAGCTGTCCACTGTGGTGACTCTGCTGGTGTTTGGAATATCAGTGGTGCAGTTCCCAGCATCACAGCAGCGCACAAGCCATCACAGTATGACAAACTGACAAACAAGTGGTGGATATATATACACACACATATATACGTTTATGCATATGTATACACGCACGTATACAATTTAACAGGCTAGTTGATTTTTGTGACAGCTGGAATGAGTGTTTCACTGATTCCTTTCCTCTTTCCTATTCCCCTACCTGAGAGCTAAAAGACGTCCTAATTAAGACTTCATCAGTAATTGATTTCTTAATTAAGAAGGTGATGGTCTTGCATTTTCAAAATAAGACCTCTCGTACAAACATTACTTTTTCAACGACTTTTATTTGGGTGAAGTATCCTTGAAATAGTCATCCTGCTTTCCTAAAATGGACACCCTGGTGGCATAGTGGTTAAGTGTTGGGCTGCTCACCAAAATGTTGGCAGTTTGAATCCACCAGGTGCTCCTTGGAAACTCTGTGGGCAGTTCTGTTCTGCCTTATAGGGTCGTTATGAGTTGAAATCGATTCCAGAGCAACAGGTTTGTTCGTTTTTTCCTAAGATAAGCAAGACTTTAAGAAGCATCCCTTACCCTGTGGCGTCAGTGCTTTAAACTCACTGATTTATTTGCTCCTGCGCGGGTGCACCTCTTTTACCAAATACCTTTACGTCAATCACTGATTCTAAAACTTGTTTCTTTCATGACTTGTTTCATCTTATACTCTAGCTTGTGAAATATGAGTTACCAATGTCACTTTTTAGGGTATTTTAAAAATGGTGCTACCATTGGAATGGTGATTGTATATTTCATATTCCCTTATCCATTTTTTACACTTTCAGCATTTTTAAGCCTAAGATAAAGATGTTGGAATTTATAATTTTCATTATATGTTTTCTAAAAGAAAATTAAAGCTGCAACCGGAAGAAGAACCGGTTTCTACAGAAGAATGAAAACCGGGCTGTCTTAGTCATCTAGTGCTGCTGTAAACAGAAATACCAGAAGTGGATGGCTTTAACAAAGAGGTTAAAGTCCAGATTCAGGGTGTCAGCTCCAGGGGAAGGCTTTCTCTGTCTTGTCTGCCTTCTCCTCAGTCTTCCCCTGGACTAGGAGCTTCTTTGCTCAGGAACCCCAGGTCTAAAGGACGCCCTCTGCTCTTGGCAGTGTTTTCTTGGTGGTATGAGGTCCCCCAGACACTCTGCCTGCTTTTCTTTTTTATTCCAAGAATTGAGCTCTGCCTCACTAACACAACAGCCACCTATCCTCCCTCATTAACATCACAGAGGCAGGATTTACAACATATAGAAAAATCACACAATGGATACACACATTTTTGGGGGGACGTAATTCAATCCATTACATGGGCATTGTATTAAAACTTTATAGTTCTGATCCTTGGAAAGCCTAATCCTTTAGGTCAGCATTTTGAGCAGGATGGTAACGATAGCATAAATTTAAATTTCTAGATTCCAGGCAGTTCTTTGTGAATTTCCTCAAGAAATGTTTCTGAGAACACTTGGGGCCTTCATCCATTCATTAGAACTGAGATCTATAGGCGTTTCTTGAGTGGTCATTCCATCTGGATATGGAAGCTTAAAATTATATCACATGGTTAAATTTAAGGGCCTGGAAAATCTGAAACTGTAACGTTGGAAACATTTTTATTCACCATCCAAACCAAACCCAGTGCCATCGAGTTGATTCCGACTCATAGCGACCCTATAGGACTGCCCCATAGAGTTTCCAAGGAGCACCTGACGGATCCGAACTGCTGACCCTTTGGTTAGCAGCCATAGCACTTAACCACTACTTCCACCAGGGTTCCCTATTCACGACAAATCCTTATTAATCCCTCAGTATTTTGTCCTGTGGCCACCAGATGTTAATAACATGCTAATATGGCCTCTCATACTTAAATGACTTATTTCAAATATATTGTTATCATTCAAGATCATCTTGTTTCTATAGATAAGTTTATAGTAATAGTTCAGGAATTTAGATATCTTATTATTATTATTATACACTACCCTGGAATGGAGTCCCTGCTAACCAAAAGGTTGGAGGTGCCTTGGAAGAAATGCCTGGCGCTCACCTTCCAAAAAATCAGCCATTGAAAATCTCATGGAGCTCGGTTCTGCTCTGACACATATGGGGTTGCCATGAGTTGGAATCAATGGCAACTAGTATTCGAATGGTCCAGTTTACTTCAGCTCTATTTAATCACGGTGGAAAATTTTTACTCTAAAGATGACAGAAATAAGTTAATACTATTCTTTTTCTCATTTAATGTATCTGAGCATGTAGTATGTGCCAAGCACCCTCTAGTTGCTGGAGATGGGGGCGGGCAAATAAATAGACCATTAAAACAGGGCGTGACAGACAAATCACATCTGCTGATTGTATTTCCCAGACACGGGTGATGCTAGATTTAGGTAGAACAGAGTTTTGTTACTCTTTATCAGCATATGGCCGGAGAAGGATGTAGCAGCCTGTTTCTGTAAAGATTACAGACTTGGAAACCCTATGGGGCAGTTCTGCTCTGTCTTGTAAGGTCAGTATGAGTCGGAATAGACTCAACGACAGCAGGTTTGGAGTTTTTTTTTGGCATCAGCATATGACCTGCCACCTAGTGACAGTGAAAAAGAAATGGTATCCTAAGGAAAATATTGCTATTCACACTATTTTCTTCTGATCTTAGTATTTGCCTCAGGCTTAATTCTGTACCCCACCCATCCCATACACACTTCCTACTATGCTTATTTTAGTGGAAAGAGCCCCTCCATAATTCACTGCACTGCAAAATAGTGTGGTTCTAGAAGTCCTGTTCAGCTGTCACTAGGCGTTCCACTGTCTTCCAGACTTTGTCTGTGCACCCGTGCTCTGTGTTGCTATCACTGTTCACATCCTACTGCCCTTTTTACAAATTCATTCTGCACTTAAAAAAAGCCTGCTGTGTGCCCGTCTGGTTGCTACCACCATGAAGGAAACAAGGATGAATAAAACAGCGTTCTTGTTCTCAAAAAAGTTTCAATTTAGTATCGAAGACAAGTCCTGTGTGGATAAACACAGTGCAAGGTAGGATGAATTAAATGCTATAGTAATAATACTAGTTGTTATTTTTATCATAGCTAACATTTACTGAGCACTTGTTTGTTGTTGTTCTTAGTTGCCATCAAGTAGTTTCCAGCTCACGATGACCTCATGTATTATAGTGTAGAACTGCTCCCTAGGGTTTTCTTGGCTATAATTTTAACGGAAGCAGATTGCCAGGCCTTTCTTCTGAGGTAAATAAATAAATAAATAAATAAATAAATAAATATTTTTATTTTTTACCACTGGGAGGATTCAAACCACCAACCTTTAGTTTAGCAGTTGAGAGCAAGCCATTGCACAGCGTATGTGTTAAGTTCTGTGCTTGGTTGTTCTCTGGAGCGTATTTCTCTTGAGTTGAACAAGTAATACTTTGTGTCTCATAAAGTAAACCCCTACCACCACTGCTACTGTCACACCTACTAGATTTCATTTGTTGAGCACTGTCTTAGTCATCTAGTGCTGCTATAACAGAAATACCACAAGTGGGTGGCTTTAACAAAGAGAAATTTATTTGCTAACTGTATAGTAGGCTACCTACCAGTCCAAATTCAGGGCATCAGCTCCAGGGGAAGGCTTTCTCTCTCTGCAGGCTCTGGGGGAAGGTCCTTCTCATCAGTCTTTCCTTGGTCTGGGAGCATCTCAGCACAGGAACCTCAGGTCCAAAGGACGTGCTCTGCTCCCGGCACTGCTTTCTTGGTGGTATGAAGTCCCCGTGTCTCTCCGCTCGCTTCTCTCTTTTATATTTCAAAAGAGATTGGCTTAAGACACTACCTAATCTTGTAGACCTCATCAATATAACCGCCGCTAATCCATCTCATTACATCACAGCGATAGGATTTACAACATATAGGAAAATCACATGAAATGGTGGACAGTCACACAATACTGAGAATCATGGCCCAGGTAAGTTGACAGATATTTTTGGGGGACACAATTCAACCCATGACAAGCACCAACTCTGCCAGGCCCTTTACATTCATGATCTCATTTTAGTCCTCTCCCCATCCCTGGAGTGTAAGAGAGGTTAAGCCACTTGCCCAAGGTCATCATACAGAGTTTGATGAAAGGAAGGAAAGGGACAGTTCATGGAGGGAGTTATATTTAATTAGCTTCTTGGTAGGATTTGGGTTAGTGGGGAGATTCATGGTCAGGGGTGGGGGCGGTTTATAGGCAAAGGAGCAAAGGCACTATAATAGGAAGTGAGGGTCATAGCTAGGAAGGAGTGGAAATTGTGGCCCCGTAAGTAGGCTGGGGTTTCATGAAGGAGGACTTGAAATGTCATGGTGAGGGATAGGAACCCTTCTTTTTGGGCCATTGAAGCCTCTGAAAAGGGGTTTCCATTGCAGCTGTGTGATATTGCAGTTACTCTGACCTTATCCTATTACATGGTTTAGGAGGCAGGGGGAAAGATGAATGAAATGCCACTAGAATAATCTGGGCAGGATGTAACAAGGGCTGGAACAAAGGTATAAACGGCTGCCTTTTATTTAAACTTCCCAAGTGTCAGGCCCAGTGCTCTGTGTTTTCTCTGCATTATCTCAGTTAATCTTCACAACCCGGTGACATAAATTGGACTCACTCCCACTTTAGAGAAGGAGGAAGGTCTTAAAGAATTCACCGTGCTCCAGATTACACAGGATGTGAGAGGAGCCCTGGTTAAGGGCTGGACTGCTAACCAGAAAATCAGCAGTTTGAATCCATCAGCTGCTCCTTGAAAACCCTGTGGGCCAGTTCCACTCTGTGACTCCAGAATCGACTCGACAGCAGTAGGTTTAGTTTTGGCTTAAGAGGCAGAAGACTGGAGTCTGTCTGATTTCAAAGCTTGTGCTGTTAAGCACAGAGGTAAATGATGGTATTGGACCAGCGGAAATAGATCAGAGGCCTTGCTGGTATAGATGCACTAAAACCAATAAAAGTGCACTGCTGTGGGGTCAGTTCTGACTCAGATGAGTAGATGCACTAAGACCTGTTGAACAATTAGGGGAACGTGGAGTGGAAGTGAAAGTTCCCTTTGAGATTAGCAGCCTGGGGACTGGAGGGTGGTGGGTTCCAAACAGACTTAGGAGACAAAAAAAGGAGTGGATTTTTGGTTGGGACCTGCAAGGGGGAGCAATGAGTTTGATCTTAGAGAAAACGAGTTTGAGGTACTTGGGGAGAAGTTCTCATGGCTGTTAGGAATAGAGTTCCCATATAGGGCTCCATGCTGAGAGGCTCTACTGCTACCTGCACCCCAAATCCTTTGTTGTTCTACTTAAACCTTTCTCCTACCATCCCTGCTGCAGCCTAAAAGCCGGAACAGCTCCTTCCTGCCAGACTTCTTTCTCCCGGATGTTGCCAAAGTGAGCTCCTTCTGATTTCTGTACAGTTTTATCTCAAGCAGGAAATCATCTCAGTGAAATATTTCATCCCCTGTGAAGGGTCCAAGTTCTCCTTGTTTTCGTGTCCTGACCATTTCCTGCCGTATATTGTTGGTTCAACTGGAAAGTGTTTAAAACTACACTTTAACTGTAAAAAGAGGGAGCAAAACAAACAAATGCACCTTAATCAGCTTCTGATTCTTTACCCCTTTGAAAAATCTTTGATCACGAATTGATATTTATTGACTGATTTATTCATTGTTTTTTTAATTCCAAAAACCTGTACTGAGCCCTGTCGGACCCAGGGAGTTTTATGTTTAGTCGGGGAGCTGGCACAGAAACCTGTTCACGCACTCCTTACATTGCCACAACATTGTTCCAGGTTATGAGAACGCTAGGGCTCTCTCCAGACCTCTCAAAAGTAAATAAGACAATCAGGTTCTTATCTGCTATGAATTCCTCTCTCTCCCCGTATTTACTTTCCTCTCTTGGCTCTCCCCTGTTCTTTGCTTTTCTCCTCTCTTCAGTGCTCTCTTGTAAGTAAATTTGTGAGAGGCAGTCCTCTGGAACCCATGAACCTGGGATGGTCAGAGCAAAAAACTAATTACTGTTGAGTCAGTTCCAACTCATAGTGACCCTGTAGGACAGAGGAGAACTGCCCCTTAGGGTTTCCAAGGCTGTGATCTTTACGGAAGCGGGCTGCCACATCTTTCCTCACACAGTGGCTGATGAGTTTGAACTGGCAACCTTTTGATAAGCCAGGCACTTAACCACTGCACCACTGGGATTCCTCGTGGTCAGGACAATCCACCAATAAGCTTCCTGGGAGTCCTTGAACCCCCGGAAAATGGGTACGTTATATACGTTGTTGTGATATATATGTATGTGACACTTTCTGGGGAGAATATCTAACTTTCATCAGACTCTCAAAGTAATTTTACTTTCCTTCCCCCAAGAGGTTAAGAACCACTGCTTTTTGGATGGAGTCTTTGATCCATGAGTCTAGCTTTGATTCTCCCGTAAGAAGTTAAGAGAGCAGAGAGATCTGTTGATTTTCTAGAATTAGCCAGATACCAGAAAGAAAAATCCTCTAAACATAACGTGGTGATTAGATTATTCATCACATACTAACACCTGCAGTTCGGTTTTTGTTAATGTGTACGAAATTGTGATGGCTTTATAATAGCGACATTCAGCACATGGGATAATCTGTACATCGCATATTAAATACTTCTTTTCCCAGGTCACGGAATTGTCAAGTGAAACGCAGAGAGGCGAGACTGTGAAGATTGTCATCACTCTGACGAGGGAGCTGCCGTCAAGTTCCCCCGTGTGCTTCCAGGTTTTCAGCATCATTTTCAAAAAGTAAGAAACTTTAAATGTGAATTTAATTTAGGCTAATGATACCTTTAAGTATAAAGCCTGGGTATTAAAACTATCAACCATTTTGTAGTAAAAGTGCCAGCAACAATGCCCCCTTTAGGGCAGTTTTTCCTTTTACTACCACAATAGCATTTTCACAGACTTGTATAAGGAGGTGCAACACTGTCCATCGCAGTCTGTCCTTGGTATAAACCATTATCATCCCAGTTGACTCAAAGAAGTCCAGGTTAGGTTGTGCTGTGTTATGGATTGAATTGTGTCCCCCCAAAAATGGATGTCAATTTGGCTAGGGCATGATTCCCAGTATTGTGTGATTGTCCAGCATTTTGTCGTCTGATGTGATTTTCCTGTGTGCTGTAAATCCTACCTCTATTCCCTGGTGGCATAGTGGTTAAGAGTTACGGCTGCTAACCAAAAGGTCAGCAGTTCGATTCTACTGGGCGCTCCTTGGAAACCCTGTGGGGCAGTTCTACTCTGTCGCAATTGACTCCACCATGGCAACAGGTTTGGTTTTTTTTTCTTTTTATGATGTTAATGAGGCAGATATGTTAATGAGGCAGGACTCAGTCTACAAGATTAGGTTGTATCTCACATCAGTCTCTTTTGAGATCTAAAACAGAGAAGCAAGCAGAGAGGAAAGGGACCTCTTACCACCAAGAAAGTAGTGCCAAAATCTGGGGTCCCTGTGCAGAGAAGCTCCTAGACCAAAGGAAGATTGTTGTTAAGAACTTCTCCTCCAGAGCCGACAGAGAGAAAGTCTTCACCTGGAATTGGCACCCTGAATTTGTACTTCTGCCTATTAGACTGTGAGAGAATAAACTTCTGTTTGTTAAAGGCATCTACTTGTGGTATTTCTGTTATAGCAGCAATAGCTGACTAAGACTTGCTGTCTCGTTGGAAACAGGGAGAGTGCCGTTTTCCTTTTTCTTCTTTTTTTGTCCTCCCATCCAGATTTGAAGTTCAGTATGTTAGAGTTATGAGGGGGCAGTGGTGGTTCAATTTTCTCTAGTGGTGGTTCAGTAGCAGAATTCTTGCCTTCCATGCAGGGGACCCAAGTTCCATTCCTGGCCAGTGCACCTCATGGGTAGCCAACACCCAGCTGTCAGTGGAGGCTGACATGATGCTATGATACTGAACAAATTTCAGCAGAGCTTCCGGACTAAGAGAGACTAGGAAGAAAGGCCTGGCGATCTATTTGTGAAAATCAACCATGAAAATTCTGTGGATTACAACAGTCCAGTCCGCATCTGATCACACACGTGGAACAGGACTGGGCAGTGTTTCATCCCGATTGTGCATGGGATTGTCAGGAGTTGAGGGTAGACTCGATCACAGCAACATGTTTAAGTCAGTAAACTGAAAGATTTCTTTTTTTCTATCATCTTATATTGTATGTGAAAAGACATCACCATTTTCTCTCTGCCCTCTCTCCCGTCTAGCCTTTTTCCTTCCCCCCATTTCTGTGTGGGGGCAGAGGGAAGGTTGTAACCAAGCTTTCCAGTGTTTCCTTGACTGGTCTGAGGATCACTTGCTTTAAAGTAATCTTGGGGGCTTCCTTGGCCCCTGACCTAGTAAGTCAGAATTGCATGGGTGGAACCTGGAAATCCACATTTTTAGGAAGCTGCCCAGATGACATGTGGGTACTTTAAAGCTCAAGAACTGCTGGTGTGCGTGTTACTAGTGTGGGTCATTAAGGTGCTCTGTTCAAAACCTGAGATGTGAGCCCTTGGCCACAGAGGCCCCAGGAGAGGATGAGGTGAGGGAAGTTTGGGGTTTGCTGAGTAGAGCACATACAGGGACTTCCCACACACAGAAATACTGTCCTAATTCTGGTTGGACGTCCTGTGATCACATCTGGGCCTCAGCTTTGTGCTGTATACTTGCTCTTCAGAAGCCAGTCTTAACATGTGCCCTCCTGGGAAGGGACTATCTTTAAATCAGCCAACACTTGGAAGATGGTTTTTACTTACAAAGCTCTTTCACCTGTGTTTTTTCTTACTTAATCCTCTCACTAGAGCACCATGAGGCAGGTACCATTAAAATCCCCATTTTACAGATGAGGAGGCTGAGGCTCAGTGATTGTACTTAAAGTCACACAATCGGAATCCCCCTTTCCTGAGCTGAAGCTCCCTACTTTTCCCCCATGCACTGGGCAGCCTCATGTTGGTGATGCCACAAATTCCAGAAGTGACCAGGATTGGTCGCTGAGGAGGTGACTGTGCTGTTTGGTGGCGTCTTGGGAGTCTGACTAGCTTCATTAGAGACAGACTGCTCATCTCAAAATAGAGCAGAAGCCGAAAGAGACTTCAGACAACTTGCTTCATCCATCAGGCTAACCAGAATGTCACAACCACAGATCTTAATTGATAAAGAACCACATATTTACCTTTGCAGTTAGACACAGCCAGATAGAGATAATTTCAGCTGTGTCATACTTAAATAAGAAAAAAACCGTAGTCTTTATATCTATACTCATATTATGTATGTTTAGTATCTAAACCATCCGGTGCTATAAGGATTACAGCTCTGTCCTTTCTGTATGTTTAGATCATAATTTTCAGCATTGGTATAAACTTACACACTGTCATTGACTGATACTTACCAAAGCTTCAAAAAAATATTCTTGCAGGATCCTGAAAAAGCTATCCATGTACCAAATAGGACGGAACTATTATAATCCTTCAGAACCAGTGGAAATTCCCCAGTACAAGTAGGTTTATTTATATTTTCTGTTACTCAGAAACTGTTCCAATGTGAGCAGCATAATTTGCAAGACAAAATTATATGATTATACCTCCTATGAGAGACGCTACGATATGTGATGTAATGGATTTCTGTAATTTTCAAGTTTTTTTCCTAGAACAGTGAATGTGAAATTAGCAGCCTATTTTTATTTGTTTGTTTTAGTGTGCTGGATCATCACCATAAGTCCTTGAAGAAATTCAGAAACGAAGATTTCTGTCTGTCAAGTAATAACGAAAGTAGAATGAACAGTATTCTGTTTTAACACGTCGTTGCTGTTCCGATTTCTTGCAGAAAAGGCAGTTAGCGCGGAAAGGGCAGTAAAAAAGAAATCGCCTGTTAAGCAGAGGTCAAGCAGAGAAGCCGACCTACCTACCCTAGTGAAGGAAAGAATCCTTAGAAACAGTCACAGATTTTACTCTAACCTGGGAACTAACTAGGTGCTTCAGGGAAAGTGGTCAGATACACCTTAAATAGGCTGTTGGTTACACATTTCTCCAAAATGTATGGTCAAGCTAACTACAGAATGGCAGCTGCTAGCTCAAGGACACATACATAAACAAAGGGAACAAGTGCATGAAAAGATAAAGACTGGGGCAGGTTCTTTGACCTTCTGCCGGGTGATCGGGTTGCTGTCTGCTATTTCAGTGTGTCAGAATGCTCTGTATAAAAGCATTCCAATCCATTCATCTCTGTCACCTCTCCACCTGGATTAGAAATACTCATAGGTCCAGCAGTGGGTTGAGCTGGGGGGTCTATGCTCAGTGCATATGATTGTCCTGAAGATTGGTAAACCAGACCCACAAAAATGTAAAAGGGAATGAGCTATTCTTTCATGCCATTTCTTATTCAAGGCTTTTCAGTGTATGGCATTTATAAATGTGGACAGAAAAAGACTAAAGTTTCTCATGTTTATTTGTACATGATATCACTTAAGTATTTCTGAGTCTCATTGTTGAGTCTGTCCATTGTATTCACCTTTGAGTGGGTGTGCTTTTCTGAACCTGGAGGTTTTCCTGCTGGGACGTATCAATCCTATAGCTGTGGGTCTCAACCAGGGGCGATTTAATCACACAGAGGACATTTGACAATGTCTGGAGACATTTTTGATTGTCACACTGGAGGGCTACTACTGGTATTTAGTGGTTGGAGGTCAGGGATGGTGCTAAACGTCCTGTATTGCACAAGACAGCCCCTAACAAAGAATTACTCGGTCCAAAGTGTCAATAGTGCTAAGATTGAGGCGCCCTGTTCTACAGGAATGTATTCAATCCTGAATATATGTGTGTCCTATTATATTATGTGTGTTGTGGATTGAATTATGTCCCTCCAAAATATGTGTTGTAAATCCTAATCTCTATACCTGTGGTAGAAACCCTGGTGGTATAGTGGTTAAGAGCCATGGCTGTTAACCAAAAGGTCAGCAGTTTGAATCCACCAGGTACTCCTTGGAAACTCTGTGGGGCAGTTCTGCTCTTTGGGTTGCTATGAGTCGAAATAGACTCAACAGCAATGGGTTTGGTTTTTATTTTTTTGATACCTGGGGTTATAATCCCGTTTGAGAATGGGTTGCCTTTGTTATGTTAATGAGGCAGGATTAGTGTTGGGTGTATCTTGAGTCAACCTCTTTTGAGATATAAAAGAGATTACACAATTGAACAGAGCAGAGATGGGGGAAGATAGATGCCAAGACAGGTGGGTGTTTCCAGGGAACCAGGAAGCAGAAGCTGAAGAAGCAAATACCTTCACAGAGAGAGAAAGCCTTCCGTTAGAGCCAGCACCCTGAATTCGGACATCTAGCTTCCTAAACTGTGAGAAAATAAATTTCTACTTGGTAAAGCCACCCATTTATCGTATTTCTGTTACAGCAGCCCTAGATAGCTAAGACAATGTGTGAAGACGCTATAGCTAAAAACAGTAAAGTTTTTAGTCAGCAACTGGAAGAAATCAGACTAAAGAAAATATTGCCGGATAAAATCCAGAGAGTTCTAATGTAAAATCACCGTTTTTAAAAAGTTTATTGTTTTTCTGGTATAATATTAATTGAATTTTATTATTTTTTAAGATTGACCCTTTGGCCTGGATATTCCGTTTCTGTATCCCAGTTTGAAAGCAGTCTGCTGTTTAGTGCTGATGTGTGTTATAAAGTCCTCCGGAGTGAGACTGTTCTGGAATTCATGACTGATCTCTACCATAAAACTGGCCTGTCCTCCTTCACCCAGGCCTGTGAGAAAGAGCTGTTAGGACTCATTGTCCTTACAAGGTAAAAGCCTGCATTTAAATACATTTTTCTTCAGAGAATAAATTATTGTTGGTGTTCGGGAGCTGGAATAACATCAGGATGTTGCCCTGAGCACAGATCTGATCAGCTTACTCACCAGTTTAGAAGGCCTGGCTGTGCTCAATTGCTTAGAATTTAGACTCTTCACATGGCATTCTCCACAGCCTGACACCTGCCCTTTATCGGTTGTGCTTAGAATTTAGACTCTTCACATGGCATTCTCCACAGCCTGACACCTGCCCTTTATCGGTTGTCGTACATCCACCACCTCCACCCACACACTCCTCCTAACCTCCAACAGTCTGCACTTTGCTGGTTCTCCCACCCAATTTTTTTTTTTTTTAATTCATCCTGGTAAAATGCATATAACAAAAAATGTGCCATTTTAACCGTTTGTAAGTGTATAATTCAGTGACATTAATTACATTCACTATGTTGTGCAACGGCACCACTGGCCATTTCCTAATGTTTCTCCTTACCCCACCCAGAAACTCAGTACCCCTTAAGCAATAAGTCCCCATTCTCCCCTCCCTCTAACCACTAATAAACTTTTGCCTTTATGCATTTGCCTGTTCTAGAGAGCCACGTAAGTGGGATCGTACAGCATTGGCCCTTTTTTTTTATGACTGGCCTGTTTCACCCAGCATAATGCTTTCAAAATGGATCCATGTCGCAGCACATGTTAGAACTTCATTTTTCTTTATGACTAAATAAATATTCCACTGTATGCATCGTATATACCATGTTTTATTTATCCATTCATCTAAATTTTTAAATAAAAACCCACTGCAGTCGAGTTGATTCTGACTCATATAGACTGTATAGGACAGAGTAGAATTGCCCCATAGAGTTTCCTGGTGGATTCAAACTGCCAACCTTTTGGTTAGCAGCTGTAGCACATAACCACTACGCCACCAGGGTTTCCAAAGTTTTTAATAGAATTTGTTTTTTAGAGCAGTTTCAGGTTTACAGAAAAATTGTACAGAAAGTACAGAGGGGGACACCTGCACACTCTTTCCCGTTACTGACATCTTGAGTTCTTGTGATAGGTTTGTTATAACCGATGAACCAATATTGATACATAATTATTAACTTAAGTGCATAGTTTACATTAGGGCTCATTCTTTGTGTTTTACGTTTCTGTGGGTTTTGACAAATGTATAATGTCTTGTGTCCACTGTTACAGTATCCTACAGGAGAGTTTCACTGTTCTAAAAAAGGCCTCCTGATCCACTCATTCTTCCCTTCCTCCTCTCCCTAAACCCCTTGGCAACCACTGATCTTTTTTACTGACTCTATAGTTTTGCCTTTTTCAGAATGTCACATAGTTGGAATCATACAGTATGTAGCTTTCTCAGACTGGCTTCTTTCACTTAGCAGTACGCATTTAAGGTTTCTCCATGTCTTTCTGTGACTTGTCATTTCTTTTTATAGCTGCATAATATTCCGTTGTATGTGTGCACCAGTTTATTCATTCATCCGTTGATGGACATCTTGATTGTTTCCAGTATTTGACAATTATGAATAAAACTGCTCTAAACATTTCCTGTTGAAATTCTACTCCTTCTGCAAGGCCCAGCTCAAATATCACACCTTCCCTGAAGCCTCTACCTGTCCACTCAGTTGGAATTAACTAGTTCCCTCCCTGGTGCTGCTCCCATAGCACTTTGCTTCTAGCCATTTTATGTTACAGGACGAATGTTAGGTCCCTGACATATCTTCTCTATAAGATGATGAGGTCTTCAAGGTTGGGAGTTCACCCTCAGTGCATATTGAACTGGAATTAAACACAGGTGGATTAGGTGACTTCCTGAGTACAAAGCTCACCATATACTGCTGCCAGTCCAAGAGATTTCTTTTAGAGGACATGCTAGCCTTCTAGTCTGTCTTGGAATTCCCAAAGTTGTTTTTCTGGATAATGGAGCAGAAAGATGCGACTGGTTGAATTCCACACTACCTGGGCTGAGAAGGCTGCCCTTTTATCTTACTGCTCATGGATTAGCTTATCACATTATTTGAAAGTCACCTTGGAAGGTACAGAGGGCTTTGAAGAATCCTGCCATGGAGTTTTCTGTCCTGAGGGCTTAAGTGACATGGGGATCATTCTACTCTATACAGTGCTAAAGGGGAGAAAAAAAAAACCCCAGCTGCCATCAATTCATGGTGACCCGACATGTGTCAGAGTAGAGCTGTGCTCCACAGGGTTTTCAGTGGCTGTTTTTCCAGAAGTGGTTCGCCAGGCACTTCTGGGTTGTCTCAAACGTCCAATCTTTTGGTTATGTCAAAAGAAACTGAGTCAATAATAAAATTAATCTATAAGATGGGGTTTATTCCAGCAGAAGGTTCACAAATCTGGCAGCACCAGACCACATGTGGAAAGGTACTCTGCCAAGTAGCAGCAGTGACTGGCATTTTATAGAAAACAACCCAGAAGCAAAGAAGCTTATTTCTGATTGGCTTGTACAATTTACTGTGGAAATGCTGTCAGAATCTCATTGGTCAACGAGGGTGGCCTGATTTACAGAAAAGCTAAACTTAAGTTTTGGTGAAGACATGTCTTAAGGATGTCATCCACTCGACTTCCTACTCCATTTTGTCAACCACACGACTCCATTTTTATTTCATGTAACAGTTAGCATCCCAGCGTGTTAATCAACTGCACCACTCAGAAACTCTGCTGGAGGGGAGAAGTTGCTTAGAATGAGAGCTTAGAATGATCCTAGCTGACTTGCTATGCAGTTTTGCCAAGGGCCAGCCCTCATTGGGAGGTTAAGCAGGATACCAAAATTACATGATTGATCAGTCTTCTTTTGATGCTTTTTATCAGAAAACTTGTCTGCAAGCACAGAACGTTTGAGTGACACCAGAAGTGGAGGGGAAAGTTTTTGAGGAATGCCTTTCGTTTTGGACATTTAAGAATGATTTTCCTGACTTTAGTCCTTGGGTGGTGCGAATAGTTAACACACATGGCTGCTAACTGAAAGGTTGGAGGTTTGAGTCCACCCAGAAGTGACTTGAAAGGCCTGGCGACCTACTTCTGAAAAATCAGCCACTGAAAATCCTGTGGAACACAGTCTACTCTGCCACACGTGGGGTGACCGTAAGTGGAAGTTGACTTGATGGCAACTGATTTACCGCATTTTTTACGTAAATAATGAACACCTTTTAGATTTGTTTGCCAGCTGTTGCCTCTCCCTGCAAAGTGCTTTCTTAAGCACACTATGCTTTTTTTTTTTTTACAGCAACATGCAGAAAAAAAAGAAAATTGACATAATGGCACTTCTGAAAATACCCCGAGGGGGAAGGGAGTGGTTGGCAAACAAATGTAGAAGGTGTACTTATTTGCATAAAATACTGTATTGGTTTCCTGAAGTTAAGTGGTTGTCAGTGAGAAAAGTAAATTGCAGTATAATGACTTCCCAGGGGATTTCTTGGAATATGGATGTCTTCTTACATAGTAATGATTTAATTAGTGTTGTTCTTAGGTAAGAGCTGATCCTTAAAAATACAACAGTGACAAAAATAAGAAGAGTAGCGCTGAGGCTGCTTATGTACAACCAAAAACCTCATTGATTCCTTGGTTTGGAGGTTTAGGGTCATAGTTTCATGAGACATCCCAGTTAATTGGCCTAATAATGTGTTCAGTCCTTCTGTTCTACCTCCTAATTCATTGCATAGTGCCTGGGGTCTTAAAACCTGCAAGGTGCCGTCCAAGGCACAATAATTGGTCTCTATTTTCCTGGAGCAACAGAGAAAGAAGAAGAGTCAGGGAATAGGAGAGGATATGGAATGTGTGGCTGATTGCCTCATGGGACCAGAAGAACTAGATGGTGTCTGGCTATCGTTACAGAACATTTTGATCAAAGATTCTGTAGAAGAATCCTGATCAAAAGGGAGAAAATGTAGAACAGAATTTTAAATACTCATGGATTCCAGACTTTCTGGAGTCATGGAGGCTGAATGAACCCATGAAACTATTGTCCTGACATCATCTTTAAACCTAAAACCAAAAATATCCCCTGAAGCCTTCTTAAAACCTAAGAGTAGTTTAGCTTCACCAGTGAAGGATGCTTGCCTTGAGCATTGTGATCTTTCAAGATCTATCTGTATGAGAGTCAACTGACAACAGCAACTTGAAAGATTAGATAGGAAACTTAGGAGGCAGTGAGTTTATGTTAATTGAGGAGGAACAACTTAGAAAAGAAGGATGAGAATGGTTGCACACCTTGAAGAATGTAATCAGTGTTGCTAAATTGCACATGCAGAAACTGTTGAATTGGTGTATGTTTTGCTGTGTACATTCTCAACAATAACAACAAAATTAAAAAACTCGTTGGACTTAAATATCGTTTTTCTTGTATTACTGTCTTCCATCATTCCTCAAATTCTAGAGTCTTATACTTTGACTTAAAAGTTTGGTGAAATGCAAAAAAAAAAAGCGGGGGGGACTTACTGGTCTGACAAGACTGGAGAAAGAGAGTGAGAGTATGGCCCCGGATACCCTTTGAGCTCAATAATGAAGTCACTCTTGAGGTTCACCCTTTAGCCAAAGATTAGACAGGCCCATAAAATAGAATGAGACTCAGTGGGCGCAATAGCCCAGGGGCAAGGATGAGAAAGCAGGAGGGGACAGGAAAGCTGGTAATAGGGAACCCAGGGTTGAGAAGGGGAAGTGTTGACATGTCACGGGGTTGGCAACCAGTGTCACAAAACAATGTGTACTAATTTTTTAATGAGAAGCTAGTTGTATAAACCTTCCTCCAAAGTACAATAAAATAATAGTGATAAAAAGAAGAGTAAGTCCTTGAAGGGTTCGGAGCATATGGGTGCCTTGTGTGGGTGGTGCTGGCATGATAGGTTTTTACTTTTAGAGGGCCTGAGGCTTTTCTGTTTGGGGCTTGGGATTGTACCTTTTATGTCCAACAGGGTAGAGAGGTGGGGTTGAGGTTCGAGGAGAAGAAAGTCTTCTCTGGATGTCTTCTGTCCTTCGAGAGGACTTATAGGCAGCCTGTACAGCATGACTCTGTACGGATCCTCTTTTTTCTTTTTGTCCTCACTCTTCCACATCCCAGCCAACCTGCAGGCTCGTGTGAGTCTAATCCAGTGGATGTCCACCAGTGGTGGCTGTAGTTAGTGGGAGTGATAATAACCATCGCTTACGTGGCACGCATCTTCACATACCCTTTGTATGCATTATCTCATGAATCTTCATTGTAACCCTGTGAGGTTGACACAATTGCTGTCCCCATTTTCAAGATGAGGACACTGAAGCAGAGAGTAAATACGTCACTTGCCCCAAAGTCTCAAGCAACATGACTCCAGAGCTCATTATCTTAACTGCCTGCTACCTTTTTAGGGAGGAAACCTGTGCTGGTGAGACACAAAGATGTTTCCGGAAAGGGATCCTAAGGTGGTCAGTGGGGGATATTGGAAGGATCTGGTCAGACATTCGAATGAGAGTAATGGGGCACTAAGATCTTTTAGAGTAAAACTGACCTGGTTTCTTAAGGGGATATTGCCATAGATGGTGCGGTCTTAGAAATGTTTAGATCCTGAAGTACCCTTGAAAGCCACCCAGACTGGTCCCCACACTTCATAAAAGAGGTCCTGAGACCTAACAGAACTAATCATATCTGAGGCCACCTTCACATGAGGAATCTTTAATCTGTGCCACTATCACCTGCTGAAATTAAAAAAAAAAAAGTTTGGTGAAATGGCAGCGTATCTTGTATGATTTGGAACCTTTTTTTAAAGATCTCTTGTATTTTTCCAGATACAATAACAAAACCTATCGCATTGATGACATTGACTGGTCTGTGAGGCCCACACATACCTTTCAGAAGCGGGATGGCGCTGAGATCAGCTATGTGGATTATTACAAGCAGGTAGGATCAGTGAAAGCTGCGGTGAAATTTCATTTACTCATCCCTCCCCTCAAAGTCACAGTGTTGTCATGGAGAACCAATAAAGCATGGCAGTCCTGAGCTTGGACTGGGTTTGGCTCTTGCCTCTGGCAGTTACTACCTGTGTGACCTCAAACAAGTCACTAAACCTCTTTGTATCACAGCTTCCTCATCTGAAAACAGGGATAACAGGATCTATCTAATACCCATATTGTAAGGATTCAATGAGTTAATATGTGTGAAGCCCCTAGAACAGCACCTTTTGACTATATACCCACTGCTGTCGAGTCGATTCTGACTCATAGTGACCCCGTAGGACAGAGTAGAACTGCCCCATAGAGCTTCCAAGGAGCGCCTGGCAGATTCGAACTGCTGACCTCTTGGTCAGCAGCTGTAGTGCTTAACCACTACACCACCAGGATTTCCATCTTTTAACTAGTAAGTACTATAATGGTAAATATTGTTAAAACAAAAATCTTATTAAGCCAGTAATGGAGATCGATTGAAGTTTATGTCATACGCAATTTGCAAATCAGGGTAACATTTTGACTAGTGAGTCAAAGATGTTCCAAGGGCTAAGAGTCTTTTACAGATTTTTATACTCCAGTTTATCGCTAGTAAAACAATCTGTGGTCAGTAGGCTTCCATACAGCACTGTCCTGAAGAGCAATTGAAATAATTAGATTTACCCTAACACATAGCCCTAGTCTTCTGACCTTTGGAGTCTCTGTTTCTTGGAATTGACTCCCCGTAGATAATTCTCCAAAAGAGCACAAGGTCTAAGGCAAAATGATCTTCACTAATTAACTATTTCTTGACTTACAGGTGACTTGTAGGAGACCAGTTTCCTCAAGGTTCAAAGACCATCTCAGGGTGGTAGCTTGCATGGGTCACCGCAATTTAACTCTAATGGAGTACATGCAGAAATCCGTATTCCATTAGTTAAAACTTCATTTCTCAATATTATACATATACGTAAAAATAGAAATTATGTATGTACTGTTAAATATTAAAAAATGCTAACCAAAAGGTCGGCAGTTTGAATACACCAGGCACTCCTTGGAAACTCTGTGGGGCAGTTCTACTTTGTGTAGGGTTGCTATGAGTTGGAATCGACTCAACAGCAATGGGTTTTTTTGTTTTATTAAAAAACGTGTGTATGTGTGAATACATGCATAAACGTGCACACATGCTTCTTTTTCCCTTCATCCCTAGCTCCTTTCCTCTTAGAGAAGTCTCCCTACTCCTTTCCAAGTCTAATGAGTTCCCTGGTTGTCAGACTGACTCTTCCTCCTTCATAATTCTCTGACTTGTCCCTTCCCTCCATCCCCACCATCGCTGGCTTGACTCGGGCCCTCATTCGGTCTCCTGTCACCCTTCTTCTGTAGTCTGGATAATCTCCCTAAAAAGCATGTCTGATAATGTCACTCCTCTGCTTAAAGTATTTCCTTGATTCCCTAATGCCTTAGGAGCCAAATCAAAGCTCCTCGGCGGAGTTTATGAGGCCCTTTATGACCCGGCACTCCCTACCTCTGGAGCCTTATCTCTTACCACTCCCTGGCTCGATTCCTAAACTCGGCTTTTTTTGGTTCCTTGACTTACTCGCTTCCCTGTGCACTTGCACACACATTGCTTCCTCTTTCTGGAGTCACCTTTGCAACCAGCCAGACATTAAACCCTCTTCATTACTCAGCTGTCAGCTCTAAAGGGAGCCCCTGACTCTCCCCAGGACACCCTTCCCAGCATTCATCTGCCTCAGATTATCACAGAGTGGGAATGGTCAGTGTCTCCTCCTGGACCTTGCCTGAGCTCTGAAGGTTGTGCCTTGGGTTCTTTATTTCTGTATATCTGGGGCTAGCACCTTGCATCTAGTAGATATTCAGTAAATATTTTTTGATTGAATCTCCTGCTACCTTTGGGAGCTTGATTCACAGTTACCAGCCCCCCTTCCATTTTCACTTCCTTTCAGAGGTTCCTTCTCTTTAATGTGCACTCATACTTGAATCTCTGAAATCTCACAGGTGTTTTTAAAAAAACATACACAAGGCAAAACCTTTGATTTTTGTACACTTTGAGGAAATGCCATATCCTTTTTCTCACTAGCTAACTTCTTCAGAAAGTCATCTACGATAGCTCCGTGCACCTCTTTGGTTCCTCTTTTCTGAAGCCTCAGCAGTCTGGTTTCTGGCCCTGCTGTGATGGAAATAGCTCAGTAAAGGTCAAATTCAGTTATTGTTCTTATCCTGAGGGGCTTTGGGTGGCATTTGACACTAGTGACCACCCCCACCTGCTTGAATTTCTGTACTCCTTGACCCCTGGGACAGCACCTTCCTTATGGTTCTCTGCTAGGTTTCAGGTTGTTTTGTCTCTGCCTCCTTTGATGCTTTCCTCCTTCCTTTCCCCCACAAGTTAAATGTTATTATTCATCAGGGTTCCCTCATGTAGGGTTTTTTCTTCTTGTTCTGAGACCGCTCAAATACAGTATTTTTGCCTTGCCTTCATTCCTGCCTTGTGTACTCATCTGCATTTTCAGGACATATTTGCGTGAATGTCCTGCAGGCATCTCAGACTAACATAATTCAAACTGAATTCATTGCCTTTCCCATTCCTGTTTCCACTTGGGAATTCTGCATCTTGGTTAAGAAATCATTTTGCTGCTTTCCTTTTTTTTTTTTTTTTAATAACCCTTACCTTCTCATTCAATCATCATCAAGATGAGTTCTGCCTCCTTTATGCTTGAATTCTCTCTGGAACCCACCCCTGCCTCCCCAGCCCCATTACCACTGACCGCATTCATGCAGGACCCCACTGTCTCTTGCCTGGGGCATTGCAGTTGTCCCCTTAGGGTCTTCTTGTCTTAGCTCTCTCCCCACCGGAGTCTATCATCCTCACTGTCACCGGAGGGATCTTTCTGAAACGGACCAGAAATGTGCTTAAGAGAATAAGCCCTGGTATAAGGTGGTCCTGGCACTAGCTCTGTAACCTTAGGCTCATCATTAAACTTGGAGTATCATCTGTAGAGCCCCTGAGAGGCACAAACAGTTAAGTGCTTGACTACTAACCAAAAGGTTGGTGATTCACATCCACCCAGAGGCACCTCAGAAGTAAGGCCTGGCGATCTGCTTCCAAAAGGTCACAGCGTTGGAAACTCTGTAGAGCAGTTCTACTCTGCACACCTGGGGTCTCCATGAATTGAAATCAACTCGACAACAACTGATAACAATTCCAATCTTAATGGTGCAGCTGAGCATTGTATGAGATAATGTCCAGGTGTCTGCACGTTGTGAGCACTGGGTAAACAGTGGAAACCCTGCCCTTGCTTCTCCGCCTTCCCCTCCTTCATCTCTGGTATCACACAGTTTGACCCCATCCCACCTTGGCAGCCTCGTGACCTGCAGCATTCCCACTGCACACCCTGCTGCCATCACCCCAGTCCATTCGCTCCTCACCAGGTGTTCCACCACCTCTGCTCATATACACTAGAAGGCTACATAAATCCACACTATCTTCCTCCTTCGCCACCAGGTAAAACCGTAGCTTCAAAGTCAGATGTTATCTTGTTGTGAAGTCTTCTCTAAGTTTGCTTCCTGTCACACCCACAGATGAGTTAGCTGTTGGCTTCTCTAAGCACCCGTGCCACTCCTCACATTGTTTCTGGAACACATGTTCCTGGTAGAACAAGGATGGTGTATGACTAATCCTTGATCACAGTGCCTACCAAAGCGGCTTGTGCGTAAAATGTGCTCCACAACTGTTTGCTTATTAAACCCAAAGTCTATTTAACATTTGAGCTTCTTTCCTGCATGAGTAAATTGTTCTTACCGCAACAGATGTGCTTCAGGACCTATGATGTTCTGAAAAGAGAATCATGGTAAAATCTACTGACTTTTTTTGTAATGAGTTGTGATTCACTGCATATATACTGTAATTAAGGAGGGAAAACCCAAATTGTGCCAGTTTCTAGAATGTGCTTTTCTCTGTGCGCAGGAAAAGAACGTTAAATTATTATGTAATCTATTTTCAGAGTGGAAGACATTGATATTGTACTTTTTATTTCTGTATTTAATGTTATCATGAAAAATAGTCTCAAATGCTAAGAAGATTGGGGCAAAAAAAAGGGTTAAAATTCCCCTTATGACAGCAGTTTACTGGGTAGTGTTCTTGGCCGTGCTCCAGCTGAACAGAATACCATGTTCCTCGCTCATGTTGCCAGCTTTGCTTGATCTATTATCTGGGACTTAGCATCCTTTCTCTTCCTATGCCCATTATTTTCTTCAAGGTCCCCATTTGAACATTACCTCCTTCACGAAGCCTTCTCTGGTTTAGGAGTCCTGAATTGTTTCTGTAAATCTCACCCAGTACTGAATGATCCCCAAGCCTTAAGGAATGTATCCTGGCTGTGCTAATTTCCAGTTATGGGGCTTTGGGAACGTTGTTTAATTACTCACCGTGTTTTCTCATCTATGAAGGGGGAGATGGTAGCTTCCATCTGATAGTTCTGTTGTTAAGATTAAATGAGGAAAAATATAAGTGCTTCTTGTTAGTTGCTGTTGAGGTGATCTGGACTCGTGGTGACCCCATGTGTGCAGAGCAGAGTTGCTCCATAGGTTTTTCAAGGCTGTGACCTTTCAGAAGCAGATCTCCAGGGCTGTCTTCCAAGGCACCTCTGGGTGAATTTGAACGGTCAGCCTTTTGGCTAGTAGTGGAATGCCCTTGACACCACCTTCAAAAAAAAAACAAACCAAACCCAGTGCCATCAAGTCCATTCCGACTAATAGCGACCCTATAGGACAGAGTAGAACTGCCCCATAGAGTTTCCAAGGAGCACCTGGTGGATTTGAACTGCCAACCCTTTGGTTAGCAGCTGTAGCGCTTAACCACTACAAAAAAAAAAAAAAACGCCTTTAGCAGGTCATTATTGTGCTTCTTGTCTGCCTTGCTTTATAGATAGTGTAGTTAGGTGTAAAGGAAGGAGTCTGCGCCCCTTTTGTCTCTGTATCCATTGTATTTCTTGGAGCTTAGGAAGCACAAGGTGTGTACTGAATTACTGAAGTCATGTATAAAAATTCTCTTTCAGTAAAGTTTCCTCCAAGCTTTACAGCTGCAGCATTTGTTGTAATTGCCACTTTAAAATGTGATCCCTGAACTGTTTTTTATTTTAATGATGAAAAGTTCTTATTGAAATAGAGAAACTCCCACTTCTTTCTTACTCAATTTTAATTATGGATGTTGGTGTCGGATGGTGCCCAGGCATTTGCAGAGTATAATTACAATTGTTCTGCCGTTAGTGTTAAGTAAATTATATTAGAAATGAATGTCAATCAGAACCTTTGTTATTGGAAGGTAACAGAATTTTTAGCAAGATGAGAATGTTGAAATTCAAGTTTAGGAAAAGGAAGGTTGGAGGAGGACGTAACAATTGCTGAGGACTTGCTATATACCGGGCACTGTGCTAATGGTCACGGGAGAAAGATGTGGCAGTCTGCTTCTGTAAAGATTACAGCCTTGGAACCCCTAGAGGCAGTTTTACTCTGTACTATAGGGTCATTTTTTTTTTTTATAGGGTCACTCTGAGTTGGAATCGTCTCTGTGGTACTGGCTTTTGTTTTTGGTTGGCATGCTAGTAGTTTATATAGGCTGCCTCTAGGCTACTATTACCTTCATTGCAAGGATGAGAAAAGTTGAGTCTTGGGGAAGTTAAGTAACTTCTCCAGTGTCATAGTCCAAGGAAGTAGAAGAGTTGGGAATCAAATTCACATTTGTCAGACTTCAAAGCTGTTTTCCTATATCATTATATCCTGAAAGTTGAAGACAGTCATGCTGTTTTTGGGAAATTGGGGGTTGACTCAATATAACCTTGCCTCGAGCTGTGTTAGTATGAGTTGGAACTGACTCGAGGGCAGTGAGTCCAGTCGTGCTTAGGTATTATCAAAATGAATACAGATATACTTAGAGCCAGGCAAGTTTGTGGCAGTCCGCCCCAGTCATCAATGGTGAAAATGCTGACCAGCTCCAGCGGGGTCACTGTAGTATGTACGGCGCCAGCTGGAGGCTCTCCTGAATCTGGATGAAACCCAGAAGGGAAGAGGGAAATTAATTTTTTTTTTTAAAGGTAAATGGTGTCATATTGTAAAAGATAATAATTAAAATTATAAAACTGGCCCTCAGAAATAAAAGGTAAGTTTTGGCAAGGAAGTAAAAATGAGTAAATAACCATGGGATTGTTGTTCTTCACTGAAAAAATTGGTTTGTGTGATACCATTGCTTATTGCTTGTAAGCAGAGACGCTCAGCATATAGTACTTCTTCCATATTAACTTTTCCCTTATTAATCTTGGATTTTATAGCAATATGATATTACTTTATCTGACCTAAATCAGCCTGTGCTTGTTAGTCTGTTGAAAAGCAAGAGAAATGACAACACTGAGGCTCGGATTGCCCACCTGATCCCCGAACTCTGCTTTCTAACAGGTACTGTTTATGTTTTATAACTCTGTCAGGCCCTTGATTACACCAGATACTTAGCAGTGGGCAGAACCTGCTGAAGTTAGCTGAGTGCCAGAGGATTAAACTAACCCCGGGAAGATGGGCCCTTTAAGTCGTTTATGCGATTAAAGAACAGAGGGAGGAGAGAATGGCCTTTGGAAATTCTTGGCGTATTAAAAACTGTCTCCTTTATCTCATGTATTCCATTTGTTACTTGGACGTAAAATAGGCTCCCACATATTTTCCTGAAACCAAGCTGCCTGTTTTCCATTTATTGAACTTCAATAGCATAGGAAGCAGTGTGACTGATTTTCTTCAGCTCTGGTATTAATTAACCTTGTTCAATGGTGCCAAAATGATGCTTATTTTCTTTTTGCATGAGCTTTCAGAAGGTAATTCTCACTATATGGTAGAATCTGAATAATTGTCTGGAGTACTTTTAATTATGTTCATTAGATTAACGGGGAGGATTAAGAATGGGGGACTTTCTACTTTTTACAGTAGATCAGTTATGACCCATAGCAACCCTATAAGACAGAGTAGAACAGCCGCATAGAGTTTCCAAGGAGCGCCTGGTGAATTCAAACTGCCAACCTCTGAGTTAGCAGCTGTAGCACTTACCCACTACACCACCAGGGTTTCCTCAGTTATGACGTGTATATGTTTATTTTGCAACTAGGAAAATTAATAAGGGTACAATCCTTGAGGGGAGCTTTACTCATTCTTAGTGGTAAGCCTGATATTCTCTGCCAACACAGTTCAATATGGTAGCCACATGAGTCCAATGGGCATTTGAAATATGACTAGTGCAGGTGAAGAACTGAATGGAAGTATAAGTGTACACTGGATTTTGAAGATTTAGTATAAAAAAAAGAAACTATTTATTTGTAAATTTTTTATATTGATTAGACGTTGAAATAATAAAACTTTGGGTGGTGTCAGGTGCTGTCGAGTCGGTTCTGACCCATAGTGACCCTATCTACAGCAGAACGAAACACTGCCTGGTCCTGAGGCATTCTCATAATCATTGCTTTGTTTGAGCCCATTGCTGCAGCCACTATGTCAGTCTATCTCGTTGAGGGTCTTCCTCTTATTTTAGATGTGTTGGGTGGAATAATATATATTATTTAAAATAATTTCACCCGTTTCTTTTTTACTCTTTTAAATGTGGCTACTAGAAAATTTAAAATGACATTTCTTCAAAAAAAAATTGCATTTCTTTTGGATCCAGACGGTGAATTTGATTTAGTCTAAGTGAATGTGTTAAATGGTGCCTAAGTTGGGCTGTGATTACATGGTATACTGTTCATTTTTTTACTTTGTTTTCGTTTGCATTTAATAGGACTGACTAGCCAGGCAATCTCTGATTTCCAACTGATGAAGGCTCTGGCTGAAGTAACACACCTTAGTCCTTTGGGCAGGCAGCAGCGGCTGGCCAGGCTTGCAGACGATATCCAGAGGTACTTTGGTGTGCAGGATGCCTTTCTGGAACTAGTGTGTACCCTGCCTAGGGCCTGGTTTATAGAATTCTATGTTCTATATGGAGTCGTTGGAGCCCTGGTGGCGTAGTGGCTAAGTGCTATGGCCGCTAACCAAAAGATCAGCCGTTCAGATTCACTGGCTGCTCCTTGGGAACCCTATGGGCCAGTTCTACTCAGACCTTTAAGGTTGCTGTGAGTTGGGATTGACTCAACGGAAACGAGTTATTATATGGAATCCTTAGGTGGTGCAACTGGTTAACGCACTCAGCTGCGAAATGAAAGTTTTGAGGTTCGAGTCAACCCAGAGGGAGCTTGGAAGATAGGCCTAGTGATATACTTCTGAAAAATGAGCCATTGAAAACCCTACGAAGCACAGTTCTACTTTGACACACATGGCGTCCCGTTGAGTCAGGTCCACTTGATAGCAACTGGTGGTGGTAGATGTTCTATCGTTCTGTCATTCCTTGATGACACCATCTCATTCTTGTTGATCCAGGGCAAGTGTTTTTGGGTGGTGGAGTCCTGAACCTAGAGGCTCCTCTGAGATGCCTTAGGGGAAGCGGGTTGAGGGAAGATGGTAGGAGGCCATGCTGGTAAGAGTACCACCCTCTTCAGCTAGACAGCTCTGCTTTCATCTGTCTAATACATCGAAGTTCTGGATAAAATTGTGAGTAAAGAAAAGAGTTACAGTTTAAAAAACAAAACAACAAGCACCTCAGGTCCCCAGTGTTCAGGACCAGGAATGCTCAGATCTTAACATAGTGGCCTCAGCACGCTGAACATTAAGAAAATCCCACTATATGTTTTTTAAGCTTGGCAACACTTTTGGCCTCTCATGGTTCAGCCCTTTGGATTCTCAGTCTGTGTTCTTGCCCTAAGTTGTGACAGTTTGTCGAACCCATGATGGGAAAATTGAGCTTCCCCCGGTTCTCCCTTCTGACCTTCTAAACTGCCCTGTCCAGTACAGTAGCGGCTAGTTCCGTGTAGCCCTTAGGCACTTGAGATATGGCTAGTGCTACATGTTGAAATGACAGTATTTTGGATCTTCATATCCAGAACCTTTAAAGTACTCTCTCTCAGTTTCATTAACAGGAATGATATCTTGCATTTATTGAGCACGTAGTATGTGCTAGGCACTGTGCTAATCACTTTGCTTGTATGTTGTATTTCATCGTTAATAAAAGTAGCTACTTTTATTATACCTACATTTTACCAATGAGGAAACTGGGACTTAAAAAGATTAGTTTGCTCAAGGTCACATATTATTAAATGTTGGAGCTAAAACTTAAACCCGGGTCCCTTTGGCTCTGTGGCCCATCTTTATAATCAACGTGCCACACTGGGAGCCTTTTCCCTTTCCTGCATGGCCTGTATAGACACTATCTTCCCCTGATTCTTTTGAGCATTATATTGTCCTATTTATGAAAGAAGTTGCTCAAAACAATTATGAATTGCTCTGTGGGCGTGCTAAGGAAAATAAGAAAAAAAAAAAAAAAACCGGCGTGTAGAAATAGAAGCCAGGAACCTTAAAGAAACAGAAAAACCAGTTCCTGAATAATTCAGTAACTTATAATTATATCACTAATGATTAAAACTCTTTATAAAATAATCACTTTAATGATTCAAAACTCAAATCTATCAACAGAAACAAGGATGCACGTTTCGAGCTGGAGACCTGGGGGCTGCATTTTGGATGCCAGATGTCTCTGACTGGCCGCATTGTGCCTTTGGAAAAAATATTAATGCAAGACCAAGTAGTAAGTGCTGTGATTTTATTTTCATTTGAAAGAATCCACTTGAAGATGCATTAGTTTGATGATTTACCGGAGTGACTGTTGTTGGGTGCCACTGTGTCGATTCCGACTCATAGTGACCCCATGTGACAGACTAGAACTGCCCCTGTAGGGTTTCCTTGGCTGTAATCTTTATGGCTTCCATGTGTCTACCAGTTTGTCGTGCTGTAGGGGCTTGCGTGTTGCTGTGATGCTGGAAGCTATGCCACCGGTATTCAGATACCAGCAGGATCACCCGTGGCGGACAGGTTTGAGCTGAGCTTCCAGACTAAAACAGACTAGGAAGAAGGACCCAGCAATCTACTTATGAAAAGCATTAGCCAGTGAAAACCTTATGAATAACAGCAGAACATTGTCTGATACAGTGCTGGAAGATGAACCCCCATGTTAGAAGGCACTCAAAAGACGACAGGGGAGGAGCTGCCTTCTCAAAGTAGAGTCAACCTTAATGATGTGGATGGAGTAAAGCTTTTGGGACCTTCATTTGCTGATGTGGTATGACTCAAAATGAGAAGAGACAGCTGCAAACATCCATTAATAATCGGAGCCTGGAATGTATGAAGTATGAATCTAGGAAAACTGGAAATCTTCAAAAACGAGATGAAACACATAGACATTGATATCCTAGGCATTAGTGAGCTGAAATGGACTGGTATTGGCCATTTTGAATCGGACAATCATATGGTCTACTAGGCCGGGAATGACAACTTGATGAGGAAATGACAACTTCATCATCAAAAAGAACATCAAGATCTATCTTGAAGTACAGTGCTGTCAGTATAAGGTAATATTCATGTGCCCACCAGGAAGACAGGTTAATACAGCTGTTATCCAAATTTACACACCAAACACTAAGGCCAAAGATGAAAAAATTGAAGATCTTTACCAGCTTCTGAGTCTGAAATTGATCGAATATGCAGTCAGGATGCATTGATAATTATTGGTGATTGGAACATGAAAGTTGGAAACGAAGAAGGATCGGTAGTTGGAAAATATGGCCTTGGTGACAGAAACGATGCCAGAGATCACGTAATAGAATTTTGCAAGACTAATGACTTCTTCATTATGAATACCTTTTTTCAACAGCATAAACAGCGGCTGTACAGATGGACCTTGCCAGATGGAATACACAGGAATTCAGTTGACTACATCTGTGGAAAGAGATGATGGAAAAGCTCAATATCGTCAGTCAGAACAAGGCCAGGGGGCTGACTGTGGAACAGACCATCAATTGCACAGATGCAAGTTAAAGCTGAAACTGAAGAAAATTAGAACAAGTCCATGAGAGCCAAATTACAACCTTGAGTACATCCCACCTGAATTTAGAGACCATCTCAAAAATAGATTAGACGCATTGAACACTAATGACCGAAGACCAGACAAGCTGTGGAATGACATCAAGGGCATCATACGTGAAGAAAGCAAGAGGTCATTGAAAAGACACGGAAGAAAGAAAAGACCAAAACGGATGTCAGAGGAGACTCTGAAACTTGCTCTTGAACGTCGAGCAGCTAAAGCAAAAGGAAGAAATGATGATGTAAGAGAACTGAACAGGAGATTTCAAAGGGTGGCTCAAGAAGACAGTAAAGTATTACAATAACATGTGCAAAGAGCTGGAGACACAAAGCCAAAAGGGAAGAACACACTCAGAATTTCTTAAGCTGAAAGAACTGAAGAAAAAATTCAAGCCTCAAGTTGCAATAGTGAAGGATTCTGTGGGGAAAATATTAAACCACGCAGGAAGCAGCAAAAGAAAATGGAAGGAATATGCAGAGTCATTATACCAGAAAGAGTTGGTTGACATTCAGCCATCTCAAGAGGCAGCACATGATCAGAAATTGATGGTACTGAAGGAAAAAGTCCAAGCTGCCCTGAAGGCATTGGCGAAAAACAAGGCTCCGGGAATTGATGGAATATCAATTGAGATGTGTCAGCAAACGGATGCAGTGCTGGAAGTGATCACTCGTCTATGCCAAGAAATTTGGGAGACAGCTACCTGGCCAACCAACTGGAAGAGATCCATATTTATGCCTTTTCCCAAGAAAGGTGATCCAGCCAAATGGGGAAAGTATAGAACAATGTCATTAATATCACACATAAGCAAAATTTTGCTGAAGATCATTCAAAAGCAGCTGCAGCAGTATATCGACAGGGAACTGCCAGAAATTCAGGCCGGATTCAGAAAAGGATATGGACCCAGGGATATCATTGCTGATGTCAGATGGATCCTGGCTGAAAGCAGAGAACACCAGAAGGATGTTTACCTGTGTTTTATTGACTATGCAAAGGCATTCCACTGTGTGGATCATAACAAACTATGGATAACACTGCAAAGAACGGGAATTCCAGAACACTCAATTGTGCTCATGAGGAACCTTTACATAGATCAAGAGGCAGTTGTTCGGACGGAACAAGGGAATACTGCGTGGTTTAAAGTCAAGAAAAGTGTGTGTCAGGGCTGTATCCTTTCACCATACCTATTCAGTCTGTATGCTGAACAAATAATCCGAGAAGCTGGACTATATGAAGAAGAACAGGGCATCAGGATTGGAGGAAGACTCATTAACAACCTGCATTATGCAGATGACACAAACTTGTTTGTGAAAGTGAAGAGGACTTGAAGCACTTACTAATGAAGATCAAAGACTACAGCCTTCGGTATGGATTACACTTCTACATAAAGAAAACGAAAATCCTCACAACTGGACCGATAAGCCACATCATGGTAAATGGAGAAAAATTTGAAGTTGTCAAGAATTTCGTATTACTTGGATCCACAATCAACAGCCATGGAAGCAGCAGTCAAGAAACCAAAAGACTCATTGCATTGGGAAATCTGCTGCAAAGGCCCTCTTTAAAGTGTCGAAGAGCAAAAATGTCACCTTGAAGACTAAGGTGTGCCAGACCCAAGCCATGGTATTTTCAGTCACATATGCATGCCAAAAGCTGAATAATGAATAAAGAAGACAGAAGAAGAGCTGATGCCTTTGAATCATGGTGTTGGCGAAAAATATTGAATATACCATGGACTGCCAAAAGAATGAACAAATCTGTCTTGGAAGAATGCTCCTTAGAAGCAAGGATGGCGAGACTGTGTGTTACATACTTTGGACATGTTGTCAGGAGGGATCGGTCCCTGGAGAGGGACATGATGCTTGGCACAGTACAGGGTCAGCGGAAAAAGGAAAGATCCCTAATGAGATGACACAGCGGCCGCAACAATGGGCTCAAGCGTAACAGTGATTGTGAGCATGGCGCAGGCTCAGGCAGTGTTTCATTCTGTGGTACATAGGGTTGCTGTGACTCGGCACCGACTCAACAGCACCTAACAACAGCAATCTTTCTGGCAGTAGATCACCGGGTCTTTATCCCACAGAACCACTGGGTGGGTTCAAACCGCCAATCTTTTGGTTGCAGCCGAGTGCTTAACCACTGTGCCACCAGGGCTCCTTCTAGAGTGACTAGCAGGCTCATAATATTTATTTGGTTTCTCCACCACTGTGTCCCTCCTCTCCCTTTGTCCTAAGCCTTGAGGTCCCCTGTGGTTTCCTTTTCACTTGCATGGACTCGCGTGGGCTTAGTGGCATCCAGTGGAGACATTTTCGCTAGTCATTGTGGCGTAGTGTCATGTTTAAAGATGCGTTAGAAAATGGTGTTTCAAACCACTGTACTACTCTTATGTTATATGTACACACCCACAGTATGTGAGAATGTTTTCTCAACTGGTGAAGGTACCTAATGAGAATGTTTCCTGATACCAGAACTGGTTTTTTAGTTTCTGTGTCTGTTAATCTCCCGGAATAAAATGCTGCTCAGCTGGTATAAAAATGAAGAAATTCACACAAAACCCATGCCTAGCCATAGCACTTGGGGAGAGAGGCATGCTAAAACCCAAAGACAGAAATCTTGGCCTCTTCCTGGCTCCAGTTGAAGAAAGGAACCTATTCCATGCAAAAATTGTGCATTACTTTTGTACTTTTCTCCTATTATGCCCATTTTTAGAGTCACTTACATTTCATTTCATTTTTAAAGGCTCTCTTCTCGCCTTGAGGAGCCCTGGTAGTACAGTGGTTAATGTGCTTGACTGCTAACCGAAAGGTTGGTGGTTTGAAACCCCCAGCAGCTCTGCAGGAAAAAGATGTGGCAGTCTTCCTCCATAAAGATTTACAGCCTTGGAAACCCCGTGGGGTTGCTGTAAGACAGAATAGACTCGAAGGCAGTGGGTTTTTGTATTTTCTTCTTGCCTTTATTTGGTATAACAAACCAACATGTTTAATATAACTGAATGACAAATGTTTCGTATTGACAGAATAGGAATTTTTTTTCATCCTTTCTTTTTGGTCATCTAAGTAACTAAAACCCCTATTGGAGAAACTGAGGGAAAACTACTTTTGAAAACAAAACAAAACTTTTTAAGTACTAAAAATAGGTCCGCCTTAGGATCTTGGTCAGGGGTCACTAAAGGGTAGTCTAATTTCAAACTCCAAGTTCCACAGGTGAAGTGGAACTTAAAATAGCTAAAATAATCTGTTTCGTGATCTCTGTAAGTAAAAGGAGAAACCCTGGTGGAGTACTGGTTAAATAGTTACAGCTGCTAACCAAAAGATCAGCAGTTCGAATCCACCAGGTGCTCCTTGGAAACACTATGGGGCAGTTCTGCTCTCTCCTGTGGGGTCACTATGAGTCAGAATTGACTCAACAGCAATAGGTTTGGTTTTTGTTTTAAATAAGTAAAATCATGTTTGTCAGTTTTGTTGCTTTTTTTTTTTTTTAATTGGCGTGGAAATAGGTCTCATATGGAAGGGGTGCTGAAATTGGAGAACCTACCCCTAAAGGTGGTGGTGGATGGCTAGAGGTGACCATGTCAATGACTTCTTGGCTAATTCTGCTTTTCTGAAATTGGGTCCTAGGAACAGTGCAAAGTAAAGGTTTATTGACCTCAGCGTATGCTGTGGGCGTATTGTCCTGAATTTCCCCCTGTTGTCCACAAGGTGACAGCAGGTGGAAGTGTTGTGGGTGAGGAGGCTGTGGCTCTCCTCATACCTGCTTAATGGACAGGAGCGGACCTTAGCTTCAGATAGAACGATTTATGGAGGGCTAACCCTAAACCCTGGTGGCATAGTGGTTAAGTGCTACGGCTGCTAATCAAAGAGTCAGCAGTTTGAATCCGCCAGGCGCTCCTTGGAAACTCTATGGGGCAGTTCTACTCTGTCCTATTAGGGTTGCTATGAGTCAGAATCGACTCGACGGCACTGGGTTTGGTTTTTTTGGTTTCAACCCTCCCTCTTTGTTCTTAGGCAAAAGCTGCCTCCTAGGCTGAGTCCCAGCCTGACCACCTAATGGCAAAGCATTTTGAAGATGAGTGGTGGCGGGAAGTCAAAGCACTTGGTAGAAGTGGCTGTACTATCAGGAAACCAGCATTCTAAGCCTGTGGCTGTGATACTTGCTTCATAACTTCTCTTAGTCGCAGCTTCTGAGTCAGTAAAACAAAGGGATTGGAATGCATCTTAAACACTAAGGTGCTTAACACTAACCTGGGGAATTGGTTAACTTGCAGGTTCTGATTCACTACGTCTGGGGTGGGGCCCAGGACTCTGCGTTTCTAATAAGCTCTCAGGGGATGTCCATGTTGCTGGCTCATAGACAACACTTGGAGTGGCAAGAGATGAGACTGCTGTATCATCCCTTTTAATTCTAATAGTTGCTCTTTCTGGCTTACCAGACCAAGGCATTTCCATTTGATTCCAGTCTATGGGTATAAGCAGGTGGCTGGTGACCTATCTAAAGCCCCTGCCCTTTCTTCAGTGCAGGAAGTTTGTTTTTTTTCTGGTCACCAGATGTCCCAAGAGTGAGAAAGGAGCCTGAGTCCTGGCTTCATCTTTGCTCCTAGACGTAGCTAACTCTGACCATAATGTACATACTTAACTGCTCTATAGAGTAATTTATTGATACTTGGAGTATCCCTGGAGTATCAACAGTAAGCATTTTCTACCTGGATACTTTGGATGCCCAAAGTAAAGAGATGTAAAGAGATGGTCTTAAGAGACCAGATCGGACAGTCGACTTGCCTGAGCTGCTCATAGTAAAAATCATAGATTCTTAGTGCTGGAAGGGACCCTCAGAGATCTTTGAACCAGACACTTTGCGTTGTACGCATTGGAGGTCTATGAGATAAAGGGACTTTTCCATGGTTATACAACCAGCGAGATCATGCATTTTGTTCAGACACACAGCTCCTGTACCCGTGTGACCTTGGACGGGTTGTTTAACCTCTCCGTCTCATTCCTCTCGCGTACAGTGAGGGTTGAATTGCGGTGCCTCTGCGCTCCAGAAGTCAGATCCTATGATTTTAAACAGTTACAGTTTTAAGGCTGTGAATAGCCGACTGTACCAAATACTTCTTTTCTGATAAACTCGGGCCGTCTTCACACCGTTTTTATTTAATTGCTCTGTGAATGAATTTGTTCAATCATTTCATGATCATTATACTTCTCAGTGTCAACCAATGTCTGCTGCTGATTGGTCCAAGGATGTGCGAACTTGCAAGATTTTAAGTGCACCGTCTTTGAATAAATGGTTGATTATATGTAATAACAGAGCTGAACATGTGAACGAGAGCTTTCTGAACTGCTTGAGAAGAGTCGGAAGTTCCATGGGATTTAATGTGGACTACCCCAAAATGTGAGACTATGCTACAGGTCATCCCAGTGGGGTTTTTTTTTTTTTTAATGTCTCTATTTGGTTTGGTTAGAAGGTAGGAAATAATGGCAGAAGTATCCACAAAAGCTTCTTTATCTCAGTAAAATTTCTTAATATAAAGTTCCAAGGAAATAGTTATATGTAGATGGATTTTTTAATGATTAAATCTTTATAAAGTTAAAATGGATTTTATGTTGGTCTTTTTACATTGTTTTCACAGCTCTTCTTAAACAATAATTTCATTATGTCAAAATCTTTTTAGTAATAGCTGAGATATAAAATTTTAATAAACCCATGTATTGCCTCCTCAACGTTTTTATCAGCTATTTATAAAACTTAAGAGCAAACAGAATATTGAAAAATAGATGCTGCATTTCCTGATTTACTTGACAGATTTGGTGCTTTAAAATTTAATGTAAAGTAGATTTGAAATAAACTTTTCAGGTTCTATTACTGTAATATAAGATTAATAATTTAGATAAAAATTTTCTGGTGAAACTCTCATGAGGTTGTTCATTTATTCTTGTAGTATTTACTGAATATCTACTGTATGCTAGATACTGTGTCAATTGCTGGAAACCCTGGTGGTGTAGTGGTTAAGAGCTTGGCTGCTAACCAAAAAGTCAGCAGTTCAAATCCACCAGCCAGTCCTTGGAAATTCAGTGGGGCAGTTCTACTCTGTCCTATAGGGTCGCTATTAGTCGGAATTGACTCAATGGCAATGGGTTTTGGGGGCATTTTATGTCAATTGCTGGGCATGATGAAGAGAATTAGTTGTTTCAGGCTAGTAAGGGATACATACATACATGAGCATACTCAAAATTAAATATTGTTTTGCCTTAGGAAAGCCATAAATTTGGTCATGCCCCACTTGATTGAATTTGATATGTTTAGAAAAGAAAAACAGGCACGGTACTTCTTTTCCTTTCTGACAGTGGAGGTACAGATGTCCTAACTGGCAGGGTGGAAAGTTATTGTTTCTTTAACAAGTGCTTACTAATTAATTACGCTGGTAGTGTGCAAGCATTGTTGTAAACCACAGATACTCCAAAAGTCTTGTTTTACACATAGCTTAGAATTATCCTCTTACCAAATCTGGTAACAAATCGCCTGGTTTGAGTTTCATCTGCTGTAATTTCTCTTAACCCATCAGCTAATAAAGCAGGAAAAGATGACTGAAGAAGGCCAGTCAGCTGACCCTAGGCTGTCATCACAGCCTCTTTATCACACAAGTTCCATGAGTGAGCTAGTGCCCATGTTCTGTTCTTGGTCTGTTTTATTTGAAAACCCAAATTTTAATTAATCCTTTTTCGTTTTCCTTGATGTATCTGGGAAACTCTGGTGGCGTAGTGGTTAAGAGCTATGGTTGCTAACTTAAAGGTTGGCAGTTAGAATCCACCAGGCGCTCCTTGGAAACCCTACGGGGCAGTTCTACTCTGGACTATAAGGTCACTATGAGTCAAATTGACTCGATGGCAATGAGTATGGTTTTTGTTTTATGAGGTATCAGTTTACCTTTTAGATTCATATACATAGTTTCTCTTATGTAAAATCATTTCCCTGTTGGTCTTAGAATGAATGGACGGTAAGCCGAGTCTGCACACAAGATATTGAATTGGAAAAGTCAGAATCGTTAGGCTGTTTAATAAACAATGCTGCGGGCCATTCACTTATATCTGTGACAATCAACAATCTGGAGATAGTGGTCCTGCAACCTGTTGGGCAAGTATTAAAAGTCCACTAGTCACTGGGAGGGGCCCTGGTGGCCCAGTGGTTAAGTGTTTGGCTGCTAACCAAAAGTTTCGCAGCTCGGATCCACCAGCTGCTCCTTGGAAACCCTAACAAGGTTCTACTCTGTCCTATAGGGCCACTATTAGTCGTAATTGACTCAATGGCAACAGGTTTGGTTAGTCATTGGGACGGTCCAGTCATGTAGACATAAGATAGCCTGATTCTTCATAAAGAGACTTAAAAAAAAAGTTGCCATCAAGTCTGTTCCAGCTCACATCTACCGAATAGGACAGAAGAGAACTGCCCCATAGGGTTTCCAAGGCTGTAAATCTTTACAGAAGCAGACTGCCACATCTTTCTCCCATGGAGCCAGCTGGTGGGTTCAAACCGCTGACCTTTGATTAGCAGCTGAGCTCTTAACCACGGTGCCACTAGGGCTCCTTCATAAAGAAACTAAACTCGTCCATTCCTGTGTGCAGGATCATAAACAATAAGTACTTGCTGACTGATGGATTGGTTAAGGTTGTTAAGAAGCCCAAACTCAGGCTCCAAATAAACCACCACTAAGGAAAAAAACATGGTCTGAATCAGGCGGATTAGACTGTCTTGATCTCATTAACGTGATGACTATTAAATTTTCATTTTAAAATTCCCATATAGATTGAGTATTAGTGAAATCATAATCCTGGTTTAACCTGAACCTTGTTTCAGGCACTTGATAGGAGATTCATGATTTCACAAGTTCACTTTCAGCCCCATTTTGAACAACAGAATTACTAATTGTAGGAGTTCTGTACAATTGACAAAATTTCATTTTCTACCCATTGTATTTCTTAAGCTAATGAAAATGATTTGTAAGTCTTTTTGGCATACCCTCAAGAGGGAGAAACACTTTTAGCCTCAGAAGGTTTCAATTTTTCTCTAGCGATTTATTCCTTGAGTTACTAGTCTGGTCTGAAAATCCATTTGTATTATTTCTAATGCCACATGATCATGTCCTACTCAGAAGGGAATTAATATAGCTTCAAAATCGATCTTTTTATGTAGGATAAAAGTGCAAGAAGATCCAGCTGCATTTCTTAGAGCAATACAGCAACACGTTGACGCTGATGTTCAGCTGGTAAGTATAGGATAATTTTTTTGTTGTGATATATGATTGGTATTTTTTTCTGTCTGTCAGTCTGGAAAGCAGGAATCTGAACAGACTGTGGCATGATGTCTTTGTAAATTACTGTGCATTTTCCAAAGTATCCAAGAAAGTATCAGTCCTAGTGTTTTCATCAGTAATATTTTATTTCCTTTTCATATTTCTAATGTTAATTTTTTAAGTACTTCTAGTTTCCCCTTTATCAGACTCTTGGGTGTCTGCATGTTTTCCAACTTATTGGGGGTCATCTTTTACTTAAGTTTTAAGAGAAAATGCCCCCTCCATAGCTCATAGATGTTGGGACCCCCAGTGTTCTTCCCAGTGGTTAAGGAGATTCTCGGAGGAGTTAGGGTTCCCGGAGTCACCTATGGCCCCAGCTTCTTCCTCTGAATCCTCACTCCCCTCTGTGTGTTCCATCTTTCGCTAGTGTCCTTTCCTCCTGCACTGCTTGACCCTGTGGGATACCCCCAATTCCTCATTTCCCAAAGTGCCACAAGTGTGTGTGTGACTTGGCAGAGGATTTGGGGACAAGGTATGATTAAATCTCCTCCCATCATTTCAGACAAGTTGAAATGAGCATCCTCGTTCCTAAAAACCCCTTGACTTTTCCCATGTCTTAGATTTTTTTCTTTTTGCTCTTTTTCCCAGGGGTCTGGCTCACCCTGTATTGCAGTGCTTTTCCTGTCTCTTTTCCATTTCTTCTCCTCACCTCCCTCGCTCACCCATCCCACTCATCTATTATTTTTCCTCAGCCATTTGAGAATAAGTTACAGATGTGACACCCATTACCCTTGAATACTTTAGTGCATATTTCCCACAAACAAGGTCATTCTTCTACATAACCATAGGACCAACATCCAAATCGTGAAACAGTACAATTAGCTAATTCAAAGACCCCATTCAGAAAACCAAAAAACCAAACCCGTTGCCGTTGAGTCCATCCCAACTCATAACAACCCTATAGGATAGAGTAGAACTGCCCCATAGGGTTTCCAGGGAGAGCCTGGTGAATTCAAACTGCCGACCTTTGGTTAGTGCTGAGCTCTTAACCACTATGCCACCAGGGTTTCCAGACCCCATTCAGATCTCTCTATTTGTCCAGGTAATGTCTGTTATAGAGGAAGAATCTAATGCATTGCACAGTTGTCCTGTTTCTTTAGACTCTTTCAATCTGGAACAGTTCCTCAGGTTTTCTATGACTTTAAAGCCTTTCAGTTTTGAAGAATACAGGCCAGTTATTTTGTATACTGTCCCTCAGTTTGGGTTGGTTTAATGTTTCCTTATAATTAAACTCAGGTTATATGCATTTGGCAGGAGTAACACAGCAATGATCCCATAACCTCACTGCATTGTACCAGGTGGTATTCAATGTCTCTTCCATTACTGGTGATGCTAACTTTGATCACACAATAAGGTGATATCAGCCAGAATTCTCCACTCTGAAGTTACTTTTTTTCTCTTTGTAATTTTTTTTTTTTTTTGTGGAAGCTATTTTGAGACTATGTAAATATCCTGTTCCTCATCAAACTTCTACCTACTAGTTTTAGCATCCATTGATGATTCTTACCTGAATCAGTTATTACTGTGATGGTTGTCACATGGCAGTTTTCTAATCCTGTCATTCCTTCTACATTTATTACTAAATTAGAAAACTGCCATTTGGCAACTGTCATAGAAATAATTGATTCATACTGAGAAGAGGCTTCTCTTCTCATTTGTTTGTTCATTTATTTACATCAGTATGAACTCATGAATCCTTATTTACTGGGTTATAGTCCATTACCATCATTATTTATTTTGGTGCTCAGATTGTCTCTGATTTTGCCAGTGGAAGCCTCATTCAAGCTGGCACCTGCGTCTTTTTCATATGTCCCCGTCTTTCTCGGACCACTTCCTCACTTTCCGGTACAATAAGATACTGCAGGTTCATCTTGTGATTTTGCTACCTAGCCCTGGAATCCTGTATTTCTCCAAGGTTCTCTGATTCCTTTTGGTAGAGAATGGTATTTAGAAACTAATATCTGGACACTGAGTTTGCTTATTTGTTACTGGGCTGTTGCTGCCCCTAGGTGTTCTCAGTGGGCAAAGTTAGGAAATATTGGTGTGTGTTTATCTATTTACATACCAACCCCCCCCCCCCCCGCCCTGCCCCGTTGTCCTCAAGCTGGCTCCGACTCATAGTGACTCTCTAGGACAGAGTAGAACTGCTCCATAATGTTTCCAGGGAGTGGTTGGTGGATTCAAACTGCTGACCTTTTAGTTAGCAGCCAAGCATATATACGTGCATACCTGCAACTATTTCATTACTTTACGTATCTGTGTATGTTGAAAACATGTGCTCATACTTCCAATTACAATTCAACACCAAGGAAAGTTTTCCTCTTTTTCATATTTGTACCTCTCTTAAAAAAAAAAAAAAAAAAATTTTTTTTTTTTCTCAGATACTGAGAAACATGGTTCCTATTATTCTCCACATATTTGCTTACTTGCTCCATCCCCTGTGTGTAACCATCTGTCATGGATTGAATTATGTCCCCCCAAAAATGTGTGTATCAATTTGACTGGGCCACGATTCCCAGTATTGTGTGGTTGTCCTCCATTTTGTGATTGTAATTTTATGTTGAAGAGGATTAGGGTGGGATTGTAACACCCTTACTAAGGTCACATCCCTGATCCGATGTGAAGGGAGTTTCCCTGGGTTGTGGCCTGCACCACCTTTTATCTTACAAGAGATAAAAGGAAAGAGAAGCAAGCAGAGAGTTGGCGACCTCATACCACCAAGATAGCAATGTCAGGAGCAGAGCACATCCTTTGAACCCAGGGTCCCTGCAGAGAGAAGCTCCTAGTCCGGGGGAAGATCAATGAGAAGGCCAACAGAGAAAGCCCTCCCCTGGAGGTGACACCCTGAATTTGGGCTTGTAGCCTACCAGACTGTGAGAAAATAAATTTTTCTTTGTTAAAGCCACCCACTTGTAGTAATTCTGTTATAGCAGCACTAGATTAGGTAACTGAGACACCATCTTCTCTTGGCTCAACCCTCACTGGGTCACTGCCACCTACCTTGCTTGGCTCCACACTCATAGGATAGAAAGAAGGAAGTCCCCTAAGAGAATATGGCTGACACTTTAAAAATATTTTTCTTCCCCACTGTATTAATTAGGTGTAAATAATTTTAGCATGTGATATTATGATTTTAAACAGGTCTAGGTGAAAAAATTGCTTTGTTTTCTTCTGCTAAACATGACAGTGCTCAACTCCACTATAATTTGGGGGCATTTGAAGATAGAGGATAAAAGATAGGAAGAAATTGGAGGTAGACTAGGAGAAGTACATCAGTGTAGTAACACCTGGTAAGAAATAGGGGCAGTGACAGTGATGGGTTGGGATTAAAAATACCAGAGGACCTTAAGCTTCTTTCTCCTTATTTTCCCTTCTTCCCCCATATCCCTACTTTCAAGTCACAGTAAACAAAATGGTTTTCTGTTTATTTATTTCCTTTATTTTAATTACCTAGCACCTAGTGAGGAAAGCAACATAATTTAAGCTAATTCTCCACTTTCCCTGTCATTGATGCACTGGGAGAGCTGGAGAGCCACAGGAAAGGGTTACTGAAGAGAAGAGAAGGAGTAGCTGGAGAAAGAACTAGATTAGAAGGACATTTGAGAGGACTAACAATGCACCAGCCCCTGGTGGGCTCAACTACTGTTTGTACAGTTGGCTGGTTGAGCCCACCCAGGGTCACCTCAGAAGACAGGCCTGGTGATCTGTTTCCCCAAAAGATCATAGCCTTGAAAACCTTCTGGAGTGCAGCTCTACTCTGCAACACTTGAGTTCACCATGAGTCAGAGTCGACTTGATGGCAACTGGTATGGTATAAGGGAATCTAATCAGGAGAGAAACGAGGAAGGAAGGAACGTGCCAAGAAAGATGGGCAGAATTGGAATGGGGCTTTGCACAGAGAATGGCTGATGAAAAGGCATTTCAAGTGGCATTGATGAAGTGCCATTTAGGAGAGCTGGAGATGTGTTCATATTTGCTTCTTGAGAACTTAGGGGCTAAAGACGTATGGAAAGTCCATGTATTCATTTTTTTTAAGAAGTTACTTCTAAGCATAAGTAAACTGATTTCCTCTTCGGCTATATTTTGTTGTTTTAGGTGATGTGTATTCTGTCTTCTAATCAGAAGAGCTACTATGATTCCATTAAAAAGTACATGAGCTCAGACTGCCCAGTGCCAAGCCAGTGTGTGCTTACTCGGACTCTGAATAAACAGGGAATGATGATGAGTGTTGCCACCAAGATTGCCATGCAGATGACCTGTAAACTTGGAGGCGAACTATGGGCTGTGGAGATACCTGTGAGGAATCTGTCACATTTTCTCACTTAGTCAGTCAGCCAATTAAAAAAAAAAATCAAAGTAGGAGATTTTTACACGATCCGAGAATTATTTGTTTGTGTTGTCTCTGCTCTGGGTTCTGGCATTTCACAAGCCACTGTGGGGGTATCCAAAAGAAGGTGAGGCATGGCGCTTGTTCTCAGAGGGCTTTTGTTAAACTGAACACATAGAATATTTTGTAAAAGAGAGTCTAGCTGGGCAGAAACTTGAAAGGACTTGCCCTGGATCCTCCCAGGCACAACTTTAAAATCAGTGTTCCGTGGCCACTATGTGGGTCTGCTTTCGGCATGGCGCTGACTCCGAGTAGCCCTGCACCCCTGGCTGGGGCCTTCCCAGAGCTATGGAGCTGGCGTAGCCTATGATTTGAACTTCCAGACTGAGGTGGGAACTGAGAAAATCCTCTTCTCTCCTGAAATACAGCCACCATGGTTGGAAATGAGAGGAACGAGAAATGAAAATGCTGTCCACTTCTTTACATTCCCATAATCAGATGAGCGAGCGCGGTTACCCCCAGTGTCCCTCTTGGAGGCCCATGGCCAAGTGAGGATTCCTTAGCAACCTGAAGCACATAATGGGGGATGGAAGTTCTTGTCAGTCCTTCAGCCCAAAGACAAGGGATGAATGGACTAACCATTTTCCCAGAATCTCTTTCGTCACTAGTACCCCTTGTCCACCCCACAGAGGATGATGACTAACTTGGTCTAGTAAGTTTCTGAAGCAATTAATTCTTCCCTCTGTCTTTAAGTCTCCTTGGTTTCTGATTAAATTATCTGCCTAATCTCTACCTTGATCCCCCTGACACATAGCTTAATTTAAATAATTTAGTGACTGGGTTTTGGGTTTGGAGTGACTGGGAACAGTTTTTTGAAAACTTCAAATTAAATCATTGTTTGGAGAGATGCTGCCTCATCCCATTAAATCATGAAAAATTTGATTTTACAGTTAAAGTCCCTGATGGTAGTCGGTATTGATGTCTGCAAAGATGCCCTGAACAAGGAAATGGCAGTGGTTGGATTTGTGGCCAGCATTAACACCAGAATTACCAGGTACGTTTAAAATTACCCTAACATATTCTTCAGTTATTTAGACTATTAATCGTGGTTTAGCTAAAGACCATAAAAAAAAAAAAAAAAAGACCATAGCAGCAAGAAATAGTTTGTATTGTTTACTTATTTTTAAAACACCAACATGTACGGTCATAAATTATGTTTAACAAAAAAGAAAAAAAATTATGTTTACATATAGAAAATATTTTTATAATGGAAAATATGTAGCTTCATTGAAAACTATTTTTTATACATTCATTAGAGAAAACTATTGACCATGTGCCAATCATATTTACAAAATAATGGCTGTATAGGAGCCCTGGTAGCACAGTGGCTGAGTGTTCAGCTGCTAACTGAGAGGTCAGTGGTTCGAACCCAGCATCTGCTCCGAGGGGGAAAGATGTGGCAGTCTGCTTTCATAAAGATTACACTTATAAACGCTATGGAGCAGTTTTACTCTATCCTACAGGGTCACTTAGAGTTGGAATCCACTTGAAAGTAATGGGTTTGGCATTGTACTAGGTACTTTGCATTCATTATTTCAAGCAGTTGAGCTTTGGAATCGGATTGCCTGGATTTGTATACTGATATGCTGCTTACTTTTTCTGTAACCAAGGCATTTAACCTTGTTGTGCCTCAAGGCAGTCATCTGTAAAATGGGAATAATAGTGTTGCCTGTTTCATAGGGCATTTATCGGCATTATATAAAATAAAGTACTTAGAACATTGCCACCCGTAGTAAATGCTCAGTGCATGCTTGTTGCTTTATTGTTACTGTTACTAATACTCTCACACATGTCCTGGTTGGTGTTTATAGAGCTATTACACAATAGGCAGGATTAGTGATAACATGTTAAACACTGGCTCAGAGTTCTCATTAAAGGGTAGTTCTTAGAATTGTTTCAGTGTTTGTAACTCAGCAATGTGTTTTGAGGCTGTAGAAGCTGTTTGCAAAATGGTGTCTTCCCACACTTCCATTAAGCTTGGTCAGGTGTATATTTGGGATTGTGAGAAACAGGAAAAATAGCAGCATATCTGCAGGCCTACAGCTTTATTTATATACCTACAATTAAGGCCAGCGATAGAGAGGTCCCTATAACAAATTACCTCCTGCTAGGTAGATACCCCCCAATTACATATCAAAACTCTGTTGACATCGTAACTGTTGACACTTCTGTAGTCCGGCCTCTGTGCAAAGCAGTTAACAAAGTTGGAAGCATCTACTTGAGTGGATAAGCTGGTGGAGGCAAATAATCATTGGCCGTTAAGTTTCAACATGCCACCGATCAACCCTATGAGGTCGTTACTGTCTGATGAATCTCCTTTTTACATTTGAGAAAACTAAGGCTTACATTCAGATAGCAAAGTCACATAAACCCAAAACCCATTGCTGTCAAGTCGATTCCGACCCTGTAAGACATAGTAGAACTGCTCAATAGGGTTTCCAAGGCTGTAATCTTTACAGATGCAGACTGCCACATCTTTCTACCACGAAGCCACTGGTGGGTTCAAAGCAGTGACGTTTTGGTTAGCAGCTGAGCACTTGACCACTGCACCACCAGGGCTCCTTGCAGAGTCACATAGCTGGTTAGTATACCAGCCAGGATTTGAACCCAGATGTCTGATGCCAGCATTATGCTTTGGTTTCTCTTTTTAGTAAATTTCCTCTTTTTTTTTTTTTTGTGAAGGGGGGCTTTAAATCCTGAACATTGATTTTTACTTCTAATGTCTATTTCTTAATCTAATACTAACCCACATGTATTGTAGAAAATTAATGTTGAGCTTTACTTTTGTCTTCTGCTTACTTTAGGTGGTATTCCCGCTGTATCCTTCAGAGAACGACGACTAATGTTGCAGATTGCTTAAAAGTTCTTATGATAGGTACTAAAAATGTAGCAATGCCCACGGGCTCCAAGGGCTGTGCCTTCAGACCCAAAGGTCCCCATGCCTGCAGCAGACCAGATAGGTGGAATAAGCTGTCCAAGCCTGCCAGTGTCTACTGTCACCCAGTTGGGGGTTCTCAAAGCTTCGAGCCTGTGTGATAACAGAAAGCCAGGAGGAAGGAGTTTGTAGTTGCTGATGGCCATCTGGCAAGTGCTTTGAAGGCCAAAAGAAACCTGCCCTGGAGGAACTAAGATTCTGACAGAGCAATATTAAGTCTATAAATAGGAGAGAAGCCATTGGGACTGAGATAGAGGCACTAATGGATCATTGTCGCTAGTTACCTAGTTACCGTTTAGTTGATTCCGACTCATGGTGACCCCATCTGTTATCAGTAGAACTGCTCCATAGGGTTTTCTTGGCTATAATCTTAATGGAAGTAGATTGCCAGGCCATTCTTCCACAGTGGCTCCTTGACAGGTTGAAACCTCTAACCTAAAGGTTAGCAGTTGAGCACAAATTGCTTGCGCCACCTAGGGACCTTGGTAACAAATGAAGTATGGGATAGCAGGGGAAGATAGGGAAGACAGCAGACAAGGAAGGAAGCCCTCTTTACGGTGGGATGCAGTGGAAAGGCGGTCTAGGGTTTCCCACCTCCTCACCAGCCCCAGCCCAGGTCTGGCTTGGCCACTTCCTAGCAATACACCTTGTACAGATCATTCCCTGCCCTGATCTCCCTTTTCCCATCTGTACGCTTGGTTGTTGTTGTGTGCCATTGAGTCAATTCCAACTCATAACGACCCTTTAGGACAGAGTAGAACTGCTCCATAGGGTTTCCAAGGCTGTAATCTTTATGGGAGCAGATTGCCTTTCTCCCATGGAGTGGCTGGTGGATTCAAACTGATGACCTTTCAGTTAGCAGCTGAGTGCTTTAGCCACTGTGCCGTCAGGGCACTTTTGGGGTTGTAAATATATTTTATCTAAAAAAGAGAATTTAGCAGTACGTATTTTGGTATATGTGCTTGGTATACATATGATTTATGTGTATACACGTCTTTTGTATGTGATTATATATATGGTTATCTTCTACCTAACCCAAGTGAATTTCCTGGGCAGTTAACTCTGCTAAAACAGTGTTGCAATATTGTACGTTAACGGAATTATTGCACCTTATTCCTTTTCCTTTACTTCAAGACATGGTAATTTTTTTTTTTTTTTTAGCAGTTATTAGAAGTTTCTGTGGAGTTCCTGTCTGGTCTCTACTTTTTAGGCAATTTATAGTTAGAGTGGGTGGAAACGTTTTCAGAGTTCATATCATAGGTGAGACTTGGAGTCTGACTGAGTGAGTCAGTGTGAAGAGATGACAGCCAAGACATTTTCTTATGTTTTCATATTTATGTTCATTAGGGGGGAAGATGACATAAAATTATCCAGCCTGTATCTGTTAAGAGGATTCAAAGACTTGAAGAAACTAGATTAGTATTAATTTGGTTTGGGGAGTTTTTATGTGTACTACGTGTATTAAATTTTAATTTATTGCTTGAATGTTAAAATTGTACCAGAGAGATATGCTGAGCTTGAAGAATATATTATGCCATAGAAATAATTTGGATTCCTCCAAAAGTGGAGATGAACGAATGTTCCTTAAAATTATTCTTTTTCAGATTATTGCAACTGCAACCCAGATTAGGTATTGCTCTATTTTACGGTGGTCCTAAATGGCAAACTTATTTAAACATTGAAGTTAGTGGGAATTTTATTGTTTATCGGCATTGAACGAGTCATGTTTCTCTTACTAAAACCACATTGTGCAGGAGCACTCAACAAATGGTACCAGTACAACCATGGTTTGCCAGCTCGAATAATTGTGTACCGTGATGGTGTGGGGGATGGTCAGCTAAAAACACTTATCGAATATGAAGTTCCCCAGCTGCTGAGCAGTGTGGCAGAATCCAGCTCGAATACCAGGTATGAAATATTGTTCTTGCTGCCACACTCCCAGTTATGGTACATCCAGCTGTAACTAGTAAACGCAAGCTATGCAAACATATCTTTTTTTTTTTTAATGCATTTAAGCTTTGCTCTGTTTCTGCATCTTGTGAGTATAGCTGGCTGGATTTTCACTAGATTGGAGAGTAGTTGGGGTAAAAACCAAAAACCCAATCAGTTGCTGTAGAGTTGATTCTGAGTCATATGTCCTCACGTTTGTCACAGTAGAACTGTGCTCCATAGGGTTTTCAGTGGCTGAGTTTTTAGAAGTATACTTCCAGGCCTTTCTTCCAAGGTACCTCTGGGTGGACTTGAACCTCCAACCTTTAGGTTAACAGCTGAGTGCATTAACTGCCTGTACCACCCAGGGACTCCATGTAGTTGGAATGTTGTTGTTGTGTGCCATCAAGCTGATTCCAGCTCAGAGTGACCCTGTGGGATAGAATAGACAGCCCCATAGGTTTCCTAGGCTGTAACCTTTAAGGGGATAGGCTGCCACATTTTTCTCCCTCAGAGCTGCTGGGTGGGTTTGGATCACCACCCTTTCTGTTAGCAGCTGAGTGCTTAACCCTTTGTGCTACCAGGGCTGTTTTTACTTGCACTAGAATGCCAAATTTAAAATTTTCCATATTAAAAACATTAATAGTAATATAAAAAATAATTAACATGTTTAAAGTGAAATTTCACCACGATCCTTCCATCCTAGAGGTCCTTCCATGGTGGCAACTATTTGGATTTGGCCTTGGCTTTACCAAATGCTAACTTTAACACTTGGTCATTCATCACTTGGCCGAAATGCACATTAGGTCCGTCCATTTATCCACCCAGGCAAGTTTTGTGGAATTCAGAAGAGGGAATTTGAGGAGCAAGAGGACCTAGTGGTTCTCCCTTTGCTACTCAGAAATACATTTGAAAGGAAGAGTGAAGGTGAAAATAGGGTGACGGTACTAATGGTAGAGTCCTGGTGGCGCAACGGTTAAGAGTTCGGCTGCTAACCAAAAGGCTGGCGTTTTGAACTCACCAGTTGCTCCTTGGAAACCTTACGGATGGTAGTCCCACTCTGTCCCATAGGATCAAAGTGAGTCAGAAGCAACTCGTTGGCGACGGGTTGAGAAAGACATCACGCTTGGTAAAATGGAGGGTTAGCGAAGGAGAGGAAGACCCTTAACAAGATGGATTGACACAGTGGCTTCAACAACGGGCTGAAGCATAACAAAGATCATGAAGATGGTGTAGGTCCAGGCAGTGTTTCCTTCTGTTGTACACAGGGTCGCTATGAGTCACTACCGACTCAGTGGCACCTAACAACAACAATGGAAAAAAAAAAAAAAAAGAACTTCTCCATGGATAATCCCAGAAAATCTCTTTAGAAGCCCTGATTGAAGTTCGTTGTTCTATTAACCATCCACCTCCCCCCATTCAAATGATATAAACTAGGCAAATGAGTGGGTCTACCATACTTTTCTAACAAAATCCCTAATTTAAAAAACTATGTATCTCTGGTTAGAGGGATTGTGAGCAATTTTTGGGTTTTGTTTCGCAGTGTTTTCTTGATAAATTTCTATTTCATTAAAGAAATCACAAAGAAAGTTAAATAGAAAACGACATGACTTGGTGTTTGTTCTCTCCTCATTTCCTGCCTGTCTTTTTCCAAGCTCCAAACTATCAGTGATTGTGGTGAGAAAGAAGTGCGTGCCGCGATTCTTTATGGAAATGAACCGTACCTTGCAGAACCCCCCGCTTGGCACTGTCGTGGATTCAGAGGCAACGCGTCCTGATTGGCAAGTACCACTAGAAAATTAATTTTTTTGGAAACCATTCAATGTGGGCTGTTCAGGTTTAGCCTTTTTCTGTTTGCATTCCTTCCTACATTCATTCTGTTTTCCCCCCAGGTATGACTTTTACTTGATCAGCCAGGTGGCCCATCAGGGGACCGTTAATCCCACTTACTATAATGTCATTTATGATAACAACGGCTTAAAGCCAGACCACATGCAGAGACTTACATTCAAACTGTGCCACCTGTACTACAATTGGTCGGTAAGTGAAAGCTTTTCAGTTACGTAAGCACTGATACTCAAGGTTCCCACTCAGGAACTGTCCTCCAATTTACCTTTGCACCTCTAGGCTTACCCCAGTGCCTGCCTTTTCACCAGTGAGGAATGAAAAGGAATGAATGACCTCTTAAGCCCACAGTGATAAGCTCTCTGTCTGTGATAGAAACAAAATAAGTATTATAATAAATATTAATATATATATTAATATTTATAATTCTAGTGGACTTCTGGTGTCCCTGGGTAGCACAGAAGGTTAAGCGTTCGACTACTAGTTGAAAGGTAGGCAGTTTGAATCCACCCAGAGTTGCCTTGGAAGACAGGCGTGGTGATCTGCTTCTGAAAGATCACAGCCTTGAAAACCCTACAGAGCCGTTCTCCTCTGCACACATGGGGTCGCCATGAGTCGTAATTGACTGGACAGTAACAACAGCAACGACAAGAGGGCTTTTATGTACATGATACTATGCAAGTCTGGCAGGAAATCAGGGTAGGTATTAGTATTTCCATGTTACAGGTGAGGAAGTAGAAGCTAACTTCGATGTGGCACCTGGTGGGAAAGCGTCAATAGGCAGGGGTCTGTCCTGTATTCCTCTGCACTAGGCCAAGACCGGCTCTCAAAGTCCAGCTTTGCTCTGAGCCTCATAGGAAACTGAGATTAGCCCTAAGTGTGATGGCCCCCAGCACCATGGAGCCAGACTGGAGCCCACACCAGCCTATCTTACCCAGTGAGCTTAGTTTTCAGTGATCAAGGTTGCCTTTTTAGTTGAGTTTAATTACTGTTTACCCAGAAACATGTTACAGTATATTAAAAAAAAAAAACCAAACCCAGTGCCATTGAGTCGATTCCGACTCAAAGCGACCCTATGGGACAGAGTAGGACTGCCCCATAGAGTTTCCTAGGAGCGCCTGGCAGATTTGAACTGCTGACCTTTTGGTTAACAGCCGTAGCACTTAACTACAATGCCACCAGGGTTTCCGTTATATTGTATATTCATTGTATATAGTATTTCATTCTGAGATGGAAAAACAAACAAAATTTCACTTTGTCTGAAGACCAGATTATTTAATCAATACTTTTCCCTCTTTTTTTTTTTTTTTTCCCTCCTCAGGGCTTAATCCGTATCCCAGCACCTTGCCAGTATGCACACAAGCTGACCTTTCTGGTGGCACAAAGCATTCATAAAGAACCAAGTTTGGAATTAGCCAATTCTCTCTTCTACTTGTGATGGGAAGAACCATTGGTATCCCTAGATGAAGAAGCAAAGGAGTAGTTGGGATAAAAAAAAAAAAAATCTCCCATAAGCTCGAGCCTGTGACTGGAGCAAGGGGATTGAGTTTTGTTTTAATTTCTGAAAAAAAAACAAGAAACAGCTCAATCTGAAAGGGTTCATAAGAAATGTGTGTTGTTTTATTTTAAAGACTTATATGCTTGGTGTAAATTCTCATTATGGTATATGGAATTAAAATATACCATCACTATAAAGGATCCCACAAAGCTAAATATCTTATAAGAAAATAAGTGTGTTTGCGTGGTGTTTGGATGATAGATAAATGGGATCCAGTTCCTATCCTAAATATTGCAGTTGTTTTTGGAAAAAGATAATGTTATAGAACATTTTGTAGAGTAGTTTAAATAATTATTAGAAAATAAAGAAAATTGAGCGCATCACATATGTGTTTATTCTTTAAATTTTGAGTTGACATTACACGTGATCCTCATTATTTAATTGCTTTCAGAGAGGACTCTTACCCACTAGATCACATCACCTCACTCTTTGAGTTATATTATTAAAACAGAACTTACCACTTGGCCTCTTGATGGGACTTTGTTTCACTTAATAGCAGCTACTTTGAGTGATGACCTTGCTTCTTGCTGCAGAGGAAACAGGAGACATCAGAAGAGAACTTACACAGGTTCCCACTGTATCTACCCACCTAAGGGCATCGTGTCCGTAGACCCTCCCCTTCCCCTACTCCGTGCTCCCATTTGGGTCTTTCCACCATTTGGCCCTATGTGGTGCAAATGGTTAACGCACTTGGATGCTAATCAAAAAGTTGGAGGTTCAAATCCACTCAGAGGTGCCTTGGAAGAAAGGCCCAGTGATCTACTCCTGAAAAATCAGCCGTTGAAAACCTTCTGGAGCACAGTTCTGCTCTCACACACATGGGGGTCACCATGAGTTGGAGCTGACTCCATGGCAATTTTTTTTTAATGTGTACTAAATCCCATTCCCTCAGACCTATGAAGGTTGTTGCTCTGGTGATTATCCCCTGTCCTTTCTGCATCATCAGTTTTATCCTACAGGATCGTTCCCATCAGCATTATAGATATGCTGGTATTTCTCCCATTAGGGTGTTAATGTCTTTCATCTTAAAGAAAGAAAACCATTTCCCCTTCCAGCTACCATGTCATTTCTCAGCTTCCCTGTGCAGCAGAACTTCTCAAACGAATAATCTGTTTGATGAATCCAGTTCCTCACTCCATTCAGAACTTCACCACAACTACTACGTCAAGATTGCTTTTGTTGAGGTCACCAATGGTTTTCACTTTGCTAGATCTGATAGTCAGTCCTCATTTGACCCAGTTGATTGTTTCCTCCATCTTGAAACACTCTTTACTTGGCATCTAGGGTAACACACACTTCTGGTTTCTTTCCTACTGCACTGATTGCTTATTCTCAGTCTCCTTTGCTGGTTTCTCCTCATGTCCTCATCCTTTTTACATTGGCATTCCCCCAGAATGAGAATGGCTACATGTAAAAGATCTTTTGGTTGTTGTTGTTGTTGAAAATATACATTTTCAACATTTCCCACAGTGATTACATTCTTCAAGTTGTGCAACCATTCTCATCCTCCTTCTCAGAATTGCTCCTTCACCATTAACATAAAAGTCGCTGCCCCCCAAGCTTCCTGTCTTTTGGGTTGCTGTTGTCCATTTGATCTGATATACCATTTTTTACACATGCAATGTGCACCTTCTGTGTTTGTTTGCCAACTGTGCCGTCCCCCCAAGAGGTATTTTCATAAGTGTGCTATGCTAATTTTTTTACAATAACGTAAAAAATATTGGCATAGTGGTGCTTATGAAACTATCTGGAGGAAGCACAGTTGGCAAACAAATGTTTGCCAAGTGGTGCTTATGAAAATATCTGGAGGAAGCACAGTTGGCAAACAAATGTAGAAGGCATGCATTATTTGCATAAAAATACAGTGAATGGTGCATTACAAGAGCACAACGCTTAAGGCAGACGTTCTTTACTAAGCTAAACTATGGTTTGGTTTAAAGAAGACTTCAGGGGATATTTTTGTTTCAAGGTTTAAAGATTATTTCAGGGCAATAGTTTCTGGAGTTCATCTAGACTGAATGGCTCCAGAAAGTCTGGATTCCATGAAAATTGGAAATTTTGTTCCACATAAAAGATCTTTTAATAATGGACAAATTGTAAGTTCCAAATGCTGTTTGCACAGGGAAGATGATATGGAGGACTGTAGTGAGGGGGAGCTGGGGAGGGCAGAAGTGAGAGGACGAGGCCACCAGGAGGGACACCAATGTAGAGATAAAATGGCATTGAAAACATCCTTTTCTTACTGGAAAGTTTTGTCTGGGTCTGGTAGCATGCACTCAACATGGGCCCATTCCATTAGTACTGACGGTAACCATTTGTGGGCATGAGGGTGGTAGGGAATGGCAGGTGGGGGGAGGTGAGACATTCCAGGCACTGCACCAAGCATTTTACATACAGTAGCCCAGTTAATCTTCACAACAGCTGTCTGAATTAGACACTATAATTACCATTTTACAGATGAAAAAATTGAGGATTAAAGATGCCATGTGGCTCATCAAAATTTATGAGATTAATCAGTTGTGGAGCTAGAATTTGCCCTCAGGTTTGCTCCACTCTAAACCCCTTGAGGTGACCCATAAGACCCTACTGCCTTAATAAAAGGTACTCTGAGATTTTAAAAATTCCTCCCAGAGTTCTTACGTGAACTGAAACTGTCTTTGGAGGAAGGTGCTATATAAATATTGGGTGGTGGATTTGGGTTTTGTTTCTGTATTGGTGTTGATGTTGTTTTGTGATCATCTTCTTTAAAAGTACAAGGATAATGCAAAGCTGTATTGCCTGACCAGCTGGTTTGTATAAATCTACATGCAATGTTTTGATTAGGTCAAAGGTCTGCAGAGCGCCTCACTCTTAAAAAAGCCATTGCCATCGAGTTGATTCCGACTCATAGTGACCCTATAGGCCAGAGTAGAACTGCCCCATCGAGTTTCCAAGGAGCGCCCTATGGATTTGAACTGCCAACCTCTTGGTTAGCAGCTATAGCACTTAACCACGATGCCACCAGGCTCACTCTCTGACCTATTAAATACTGCCCTAGGCTCTTAACTATTTTATCCCACCAGGGGGCACACAAGGACCGTGGTATGAATAGAGTCCTTCACCTTTCAAGTAGCAGTGTGATGCAACAGAGTGGGAAAACTGTCAACCTCAAGTCAGCTCCCAGAGGGCAACATAGGATTAGGGAAACCTTTGTTTGAGCCCTGGTTCCAACGCTTTTTTCCCTCTCTGATGAAGTTAACCTGTTGCTGCCAAGTCAGTTCTGACTCATGGTGACCCTACATGTTTCAGTGTAGAACTGCACTCCATAGGGTTTTTGATGGCTGTAATCTTATGGAAGTAGAACACCATGCCACTGTGTGCTGAGTGGATTCAGACCCCCAACCTTTTAGTTAGTGATGGAGCTCAAACCATTTGCGCCACCCAGGATTCCATTTGAGGAAGTTACCCCAACTGTAATACGGAAGGGAGTTGAGCTAGACCAGTGGTGCTCAACCTTGGAAACATTAGAACTTTTCATATTAAAAATATTTGAAAAAATAAGGTGCCTGGGCCCACCTCCAGAAATAGTGGTTTAATTAGTCTGGGATGAGGCTTGATCATCTGAATATTTTAAAAGTTCTCCAGGTGTTATGAATTGATTTGTATCCCCTGAAAAGATACGTTGAAGTCCTAACCTTCCCACAACCTGTGAATGTGACCTTTGTAGTTAGTTAACGTGATGCCCTGCTGGAGTCAGTAGATCCCAACCCAGTATGACTGGTGTCCTCATGAGAAGAGACACAGACTCAGAGGAAAGATGGCCATGCGAATGGAGAAAGATTGGAGTTACACTGCCACAAACCAAGGAAAGCCTGGGTCTACGGGAAGCTGTAGGAGACAAGGTAGGATCTCCCCCTAGAGCCTGCAGAGAGAGCATGGCTCTGTGGAAACCCTGAGTTCAGACTGCTGGCCTCCAGAACTGTGAGAGAATAAATTTCTGCTGTTTTCAGCCACCCACGTGGTGGTAATTTGGGAAACAGGTTCTCCAGGCGATGCTGATGCTAAGCCTGGGCTGAGGTCCATGGGTCCAGATAACAGCTAAGTTCCATCCCTGGTTCACGTTACATGATTAGTTAGTTTTTGTTACTTAGTTTTGCAAACATTAGTTTTGCTTATTAAATCTACCAAGGACAAGGAGGAAAGAGGGCACACACCAGGCTTCTGAGTGATGCCGGGTTTGAATCCCAGAACCACCACTTTTCAGCTATGTGAACTTGGGCAAGTTACCTCACCTCTCTGAGCCCCAGCATACCTACCTGTGAAGATAGCTAACAAAGTCCACATTTTAGGGTTGTTGTAAGGATTAGAAATAACAAATCTAAAGTATCTGGTTTTCCCAAATAGTATATTATTAGGAGCCATGGCAGCACAAAGGTAAAGCGCTCAGCTGTTAACCAGAAGGTCAGTGGTCTGAACCCACCAGCTGCTCTGTGGATGAAAAGACCTGGCGATCCGCTCCTGTAAAGATTACAGCCTAGGAAACCCTATGGGGCAGTTCTAGTCTGTCCTACAGGGTCACTATGAGTTGGAATTGACTTGATGGCACACAGCAACATCACATTATTAGACCTGATAAAAGGGAAAAAATCAAATGACCTAATTCAGTCAGCAAATAAGGATGCACGTTTTGTGCCAGGCTGTAACTTCTTCTACAGTTCTGCTTAAGGAAAGGGCTAACAGTTTCTTTAGTCATAAGCAGTCTACCACCAGCTGTTTTGGGCAGTTTTTTTGTTTTGTTTTGTTTTACTGTTTTGGGGAGGGGAAGGTGATGTAGGGAAGAGACTGGAAGAAAGTATACTTTAAATACATTTTTGTGGTGGCCGTGGAGGTGCATCAGTCAGATTTTATTTCAAAAGAATCTTCTGCAAGGAGCGTAGTTGGCCGACAACCTCTAGACGTCACACCTCCAAGATCCACTACAGTGCTGAATCTGGGACTACAATCTCCACACTACTCCTAGCCACTGATAGCACAGCAGAGGTACTAATGGCTTTTGTTATTGTTGTTGTTAGTTGCCGTCAGAGTCCACTCCGACTCCCGGCGACCCTGTGTACAGCAGAATGAAATGTTGCCTGGTCCTGTGCCATCTTTGTGATTGTTAGTATGCTCAAGTCCATTGTTGTGACCACTAGGAGGCTCATTCTCCAGGACTATATCGGACAATATTCTGCTATGATCAAGAAGGTTTTCACTAATTTTTGAAAAATAGATTGCCAGGCCTTTCCTCCTAGTCTCGGTTTTGGAGCTCCACTGAAAACTGTCCACCATGGGTGACCCTGCTGGTATTTGAAATGCTGGTGGCATAGCTTCTAGCATCACAGCAACAGACAAGCCATCACAGTATAACAAACTGACAGGTGGTGGAGAGGTACCATTTCTATCTACCTGGGACTCTACTAATGGACAGCCTTTACTAGTGGCTCCCTCTGTGGCCTGACAAGGACTTTCTCAGAGCTGCATGATAGTCTGGGGCTCTTCCTGTAATCCTTCTTCCTTCACTTTCTTCCTTTCATAGATGTCAGATCAGCACTGTGATCTAAAGACTTTCCCTCCTTACTCCTATTCTCTCTCCCCTTTATCTTCACAGGCATTTCCTCCGCCCCGCCCCCAAACCTCTTGAATGTCTAATTCTGTCTTGGTGTCTGCTTCTTCAGAAACCCAAACCAACACAATTTCCTTCACCATTAAGTCACTCTTTAGAAAGTCTGTTTTTAGTCTTAGGAGTCTACATCAACTACGACATGAAATTTAAAAGAAAACTATTTACCTTGAGGTGTCATAACCTTTTAAATATTGGGTTAGCAATTTTCCATGGGGAAATTTATTTGTAAATTTTTCTAACGCCCTTCAAGATCGCAGACATGAAATGTAAACTACTCTTGAGAGCTGCTGTAAATGTCTGAGTTTGTTGCTCAGATGAACCTGTACCGTGCGCATTCTGTTTGACCCAGTGCCCGCTGGCCAAGAATAATCCCTCAGCTCCTGCTAGGAGGACTTGAAGGAGCGGACACTGTGGGCTAAGTGAACACAGATAGGAGGAAAGGACTCACTTTGAAGGGAGAGAGGATGAGGAGATTTAAAGAATTTCAGTTCCTTCCTGAAAAAAAAGAACTTTCTGAGTGAAATTCCCCTCAATTTATTAGGAAAGTTTTTCTTCTTCTTTTTATAATCCTTAACTAATTTTACAATTATAAAAATAATAGAAGTACAGTATGGAATATTTGGAAGGTACAAAAAATTATAAAAATAAAGGAAAAAATCACCAATAAGCTACTACCCAGAAATATATACTATCAAACCTTTGAAACATAATTTTCTTCTAGTCCTTTAACTACTACATATGTAGTTTTATATGCTTCATTTTTAACATAAGATTATGGCATTAAATTTTCCTATTTTATTAAAAATTCTTTGAAAAAAAACTGCAAGGAGATACCATCTCCCTCCAGCGAGGCTGGCATGAATCCACAAAATAATAAATGTTGGAGAGGTGGTAGAAAGACTGGAACACTTACACACTGCTGGTGGGAATGTAAAATGGTACAACCACTTTGGAAATTGATTTGGTGCTTCCTTAAAAAGCTAGAAATAGAACTACCATAGGATCCAGCAATCCCACTCCTTGGAATATATCCTAGAGAAATAAGAGTATTTACATGAACAGATATATGCACACCCATGTTCATTGCAGCACTGTTTACAGTAGCAAAAAGATGGAAGCAACCAAGGTGCCCATCAACAGGTGAATGGATAAATTATGGTGTATTTACACAACGGAATACTACGCATGGATAAAGAACAATGATGAATCTGTGAAATATAACATGGAGGAATCTGGAAGGCATTATGCTGAGTGAAATTAGTCAGTTGCAAAAGGACAAATATTTTATGAGACCACTATTATGAGAACTCAAGAAATAGTTTAAAGACAGAAGAAAATATTCTTTGATGGTTACGAGAGCGGGGAGGAAGAGGGGAATTCACTAGATAGTAGACAAGAACTATTTTAGGTAAAGGGAAAGACAACACACAGTACAGGAGAGGTCAACACAACTAGACTAAACCAAAAGCAAAGAAGTTTCCTGAATAAACCAAATGCTTCGAAGGCCAGAGTAGCAGGGGTGGGGGGTCTGGGGACCATGGTTTCAGGGGACATATAGGTCAATTGGCATAACAAAATCTATTAAGGAAACATGCTGCATCCCACTTTGGCGAGTGGCATCTGGGGTCTTAAACACTAGCAAGTGGCCATCTAAGATGTATCAACTGGTCTCAACCCACCTGGAGCAAAGGAGAATGAAGAACACCAAAGACACAAGGTAAGTATGAGCCCAAGAATAAGAATAGGCCACATAAATCGGAGACTACATCAGCCCGAGACCAGAAGAACTAGATAGTGCCCGGCTACAACAGATGACTGCCCTGACAGGGAGCACAACAGAGAACCCCTGAGGGAGCAGGAGAGCAGTGGGATGCAGACCCCAAATTCTCATAAAACGACCAGACTTAATGGTCTGACTGAGGCTAGAAAGACTCTGGAGGTCATGGTCCCCAGACCTTCTGTTAGCCCAAGAGTGGGACTATTCCCAAAAGCAATTCTTCAGACGGATTAGACTGGACTATAAGATAGAAAATGATACTGGCGAGGAGTGAGCTCCTTGGCTCAAGTAGACACATGAGACTATGTGGGTAGCTCCTGTCTGGAGGGGAGATGAGAAGGCAGAGGGTGAAAGAAGTTGGCTGAATGGACATGGGGAAGACAGGGTGGAGAGAAGGAGTGTGCTGTCTCATTAGCGGGAGAGGAGCTAGGAGTACATAGCAAAAAAAAAAAAAAAAAAATATAGCAAGGTGTATATAAATTGTGTGAGAGACTGACTTGATTCATAAACTTTTACTTAAAGCACACTTTTTAATGACTGAGTAGTATTTTACTGTACAGATGTAACAATTTACTTGTTCCTGTATTTGTTGTATCTCTAGGCTGTTTCCATTATTTTATTTGTGATTGGTTCCTTGGGTTATATCCCTAAAAATGAAGTTGTTGTTAAGTGGTATCCACTTGGTTCCAACCGATACCCACCCTATAGGACAGAGTGGAACTGCCCCATAGGGTTTCCAAGGAGTGGCTGGTGGATTTGAACTGCTGACCTTTTGGTTAGCAGCTGAGCTCTTAACCACGACACCACCAGGCTTAGAATTCTTTTACGTGCTAAATTTGTTTTAGTAATGTCGTATCACCCTGTCATCCCACTGTGGCACCCAAGCAAGCTTTGTAAGTTTTCATTAAAAACGAAACACTTTCCTTGTATGGTAGATGATTGTTTCTTGTGTTTGTTTGATTACATGTACAGCCATTTATTTGATTATTAATAAAGGAATTCAGTTTGAAAACTTATAACCTTTTTTTTTTCTTACCAAATTTTATGAAGCCTTCATATTTGGAAGATAGTAATACTGTCTCTAGTGTACTGTGTGCTTTTAAATTTTGTTTATGCTGTCTTTTTCACTACAGACATTTAAAGTTTAAGTAGTCAAATTATCACTTTTTTCTTTTGAGGTTATGAAAGTAGAGCTGGGATTTGAAACCAAGAAAAATCTGTTCTTACCCAGAGAGTTGAGAAATATTACTTCTTTGTGGTTTTACTTTCCTTTCATTTAACTCTGTAAATCCATCTAGATTATGTTTTAGTGTGAAGTAAGGATCTAAACTATTTATTTAAATAATTCTATAAAAGAATAGGAAACGCTGGTGGCGTAGTGGTTAAGTGCTATGGCTGCTAACCGAAAGGTTGGCAGTTCGAATCCAGCAGGTGCTCCTTGGAAACTCTATGCAACAGTCCTACTCTGTCCTATAGGGTCGCTATGAGTTTTTTATAAAAGAATTGGTGGGTAAAAAAAAAAAGGAAGTAGAAATGCTAAAAATGAAGAACAAAATAATTGAAATAAAACCAATAGGTTTGTTAAACAGTAGACTAAAAACAGATGAATAGACTATTAATACATTGGAAGGTAAATTTTAGGAAATCACATAGGATGCAGTATAAAGATTGAGACGTGGAAAATAAGGTGAGACACTCTACCACACATTCGGTAGGTGTTCCAGAAAGAGGAAATTCAGAGAACCAGGTAGAAACTGCAACAATGGGCTCAAGCATAACGAGGATTGGAGGATGGCGCAGGACTGGGCTGAGTTTCGTTCTGTGGTGCAAAGGGTCGCTATGAGTCAGAGCCAACTCAACAGCATCCAGCAACAATAACAGGTAGAAGGTGGAGGCAAATTTCAGAGATAATGTCTAAGAGTGTTCTAAAATTTAAACATACATACTTAGAGTGAAAAAAAAAATCATAAAAAAAAACAAAAAAATTTTTTTTTATGATTTTTTTTTTCACTAGGTAAGATAAATAAGAAAGTTTCATACCTAATACTTTTACGAAAATTGTAGAACATCAAATATAAAAAGAAAATTTAAGAGACTCCAGAAAAGAAACATAGATCCACGGAATTCCTGCAAAGAAACAATTACACTGACTCTATATGTAAATTAGCAAAATTTGCCCAAGAAGAGAGAGAAAAACTTACAGTATAGTGGGTGACATTTGAAATACCAGTGGCAAAGCTTCCAGCAACACAGGCCACCACAGTATGACAAACTGACAGACACGTGGTGGCTCAAGCTCACACAGTAAGTGGCAGAGTCAAGCTTTTGGGACCTTTATTTGCAGATGTGGCACGACTCAAAATGAGAAGAAACAGCTGCAAACATCCATTAATAATTGGAACCTGGAATGTACAAAGTATGACTCTAGGAAAATTGGAAATCATCAAAAATGAAATGGAACACATAAACATCGATATCCTAGGCATTAGTGAGCTGAAATGGACTGCTATTGGCCATTTTGAATCAGACAATCATATGGGCTACTGTGCCAGGAGTGACAACTTGAAGAGGAATGGGATTGCGTTCATCGTCAAAAAGAGCATTTCAAGATTTATCTTGAAGTACAATGCTGTCAGATAATATCTGTATGCCTACAGGGAAGACCAGTTAATACAACTCTTATTCAAATTTATGCACCAATCACTAATGCCAAAGATGAAGAAATTGAAGATTTTTACAAAATTCTGCAGTCTGAAATTAAACATGTAATCAGGATGTACTGGTAATTGAAATTTGATAGTTAGAAATGAAGAAGGATTGGTAGTTGAAAAATATGGACTTAGTGATAGAAACGAAGCTGGAGTCAATTCCAACTCACAGTGTCCCTGTTGGGCAGAACAGAACTGCCCCGTGGGGTTTCCAAGGAGCAGCTGTTAGATTTGAACTGCTGACCTTTTGATTAGTGGTTGAACACTTAACCACTTCACCACCAGGGTTTCTTCTATAGCATCAATGATGACTATACACGTGGTCCTCACCGGATGGAAAACACAGGACTGAAATCCACTACATCTGTGGAAAGAGACAATGGAAAAGCTCAATATCATTAGCTGGAAGAAGGCCAGGGACCATAACTAACAATACACAAACACCAGAAAGTAAACTAGGCTCCTAAAAATTAAACACTTATGTTCACCTAAAGACTTTGCCAAAAGAGTAAAAGGAGAACCTATAGACTGGGAAAACTTTTTGACTATGACATATCAGACAAAAGTCTAATCTCTAAAATCTAAAAGACAATCCAACACCTCTACAAAAAAAGACAAAAACTCCAGTTAAAAAATGGGCAAAGGATATGAACAGACACCTCACCAAAGAAGACATTCAGATGGCTAACAGACACATAAGGAAATGCTCGCAATCACTAGCCATTAGAGAATTGCAAATCTAAACTTCAATGATATACCATTTCACCCCGACATTACTGGCACAAACCAAAAAAACAGAAAATAACAAATGCTGGAAAGGCTTCGGGGATATTTGAACTCTTATGCACTGCTGGTGGGAATGCAAAATGGTATAACCATTTTGGAAAATGATATGGTGCTTCCTTGAAAAGCTAGATATAGAAATACCATACCATCCAGCAATCCCATTCCTAGGAATATATCCTAGAGAAATAAGAGCTGTCGCACGAATAGACATATGCACACTCATATTTATTGCAGCATTATTCATAATAGCAAAAAGATGAAAACAACCTAAGTGCCCATCAACAGATAAATGGATAAACAAACTATGGTACATATGCACAATGGACTACTACTCAACAATAAAGAACAATGATGAACCTGTGAAACATCTCACAACATGGATGAATCTGGAGGGCATTATGCTGAGTGAAATAAGTCCATCACAAAAAGACAAATACTGTATGAGACCACTACTATAAAAACTTATGAAAAGGTTTACACACAGAAAGAAACAATCTTTGTTGGCTACCAGGGAGGGGAGTGGTGTGAAGGAAAAACACTTACTACAAATAAATGGGGACCCTGGTGGCACAGTGGTTAAACATTTGGCTGCCAGCCAAAAGGTCAGCAGTTCGAATTCACCAGCCACTCCTTGGAAACCCTATGGAGCAGTTCTACTCTGTCCTATAGGGTGCTATGAGTCAGAATGGACTGGATGGCAATGGGTTTTACACAATGGATAAGTGGTAACTTTGGTGAAGGGTAAGACAGTACACACTACTGGGGAAGTCAGCACAACTTGACCAAGGCAGGCATAGAAGCTTCATACACAGCCAAACTCCCTGAGGGAACGAATTACTGGTCTGAGGGCTGGAGACCATGGTCTTGGGGGACATCTAGCTCAATTGGCATAACATAGTTTATAAAGAAAATATTCTACATCTTACTTTGGTAAGTATCATCTGGGGTCTTAAAAGCTTGTGAGCGGCCATCTAAGATACTTCATTGGTCCCACCCGGTCTGGAGCAAGAGAGAATGAAGAAAATCAAAGACACAAGGGAATGATTAGTCCAAAGAACTAATGGACTTCGACTACCACAACCTCAACCAGACTGAGTCCAGCACAACTAGATGGTGCCTGGCTACCACCACTGACTGCCCTGACAGGAATCACAATAGAGGGTCCCAGAAAGAGTTGGATAAAAATGTAGAACAAAATTCTAACTCAGAAAAAGACCAGACTTACTGGTATGACAGAGACTGGAGAAAACTCGAGAGCATGGCCCCCAGATACCCTTTTAACTCAGTACTGAAGTCACTTCTGAGGTTCACCCTTCAGCCAAAGATTAGACAGGCCCATAAAACAAATAATAATACACGCAGCTCAACCATGTATATGAGAGTAAATGGGCACACCAGCCTAGGGGCAAGGACAAGAAGGCAAGAGGGGACAGGAAAGCTGGATAAATGGAAATGAGAAGAGGAGACTGTTGATACATCACAGAGCTGGTAACCAATGTCACAAAACAATATGTATATTAATTGTTTAAGGAGAAACTAATTTGCTCTGTAAACCTTCTTCTAAAGCACAATAAAAAAATATCCTTTAAAAACATAAAGCACTAGGAACAAACGAAAAAAAAAGAACAAGGCCAGGGGCTGACTGCGAAGCAGAGCATCAATTACGCATATGAAAGTTCAAGTTGAAGCTGAAGAAAATTAAAACAAGTCCACCAGAGCCAAAATATGACCTTGAGTACATTCTACCTAAATTTGGAGACCATCTAAAGAATAGATTTGGTGCATTGAACACTAATGACTGAAGACCAGATGAGTTGTGGGAAGACATCAAGGACATCATACATGAAGAAATCAAAAGGTCTTTAAAAAGACCGGAAAGAAAAAAAAGACCGGAAAGAAAGAAAAGACCAAGCTGGATATCAGAAGAGACTCTGAAATTTGCTCTTGAATGCTAAAGCGAATGGAAAAATGGAAGAAATGATGACGTGAAAGAACCAAACAGAAGATTTCAAATGGCAGGTTGAAAATATTACAATGAAATATGCAAAGACCTGGAGTTAGAAAACCAAAAGGGAAAAACACACTCAGCATTTCTCAAACTAAAAGAACTAAAGAAAAAAATCAAGCCTCAAGTTGCAATTCTGAAGGATTCTATGGGCAAAATACCGAATGATGCAGGAAACATGAAAAGCAGATGGAAGGAATACACAGAGTCACTACACCAAAAAGAATTGGTCCACATTCAACCATTTCAGGAGGTAGCATATGATCAAGAACTAATGGTATTAAAGGAAGAAGTTCAAGTTGCACTGAAGGCACTAACGAGAAACAAGTCTCCAGGAATTGATGGAATATCAATTGAGATGTTTCAACAAACTGATGCAGTGTTGGAAATGCTCACTCGTCTATGCCAAGAAATTTAGAGGACAGCTGCCTGGCCAACCGACTGGAAGAGATCCTTATTTATGCCCATTCTAAAGAAAGGTGATCCAACAGAATGTGGATATTATCAAACAATATCATTAATATCACACAAGTAAAATTTTGCTGAAGATCATTCAAAAGTAGTTACAGCAGTACATTGACAGGGAACTGCCAGAGGTTCAAGCCAGATTCAGAAGAAGATATGGGACAAGGGATTTCATTGCTGATGTCAGTCAGATCCTGGCTGAAAGCCGAGAATGCCAGAAAGATGTTTACCTGTGTTATATTGACTATGCAAAGGCATTAGACTGTGTGGATAACATTGTGAAAAATGGGAATCCCAGAATACTTAACTGTGCCATGAGGAACCTGTAGATATAGACCAAGAGGCAGTTGTTCAGACAGAGCAAGGAGAGATTACAAGGTTTAAAATCAAGAAAGGTGTATGTCAGTGTTATAGCTTTTCACCATACCTATTCAGTCTGCATACTGAACAAATAATTGGAGAAGCTGGACAATATGAAGAAGAATGTGGCATCAGGATTGGTGGAAGACTCATTAACAACCTGCGATATGTAAATGTGCAACCTTGCTTGCCGAAAGTGAAGAGGACATGAAGCACTTACTGATGAAGATCAAAGACCACAGTCTTCAGTATTGATCACACCTCAACATAAAACAAAAATCCTCACAACGGAACCAATAAGCAACATCATGATAAATGGAGAAAAGATTGAGGTTGTCAAGGATTTCATTTTACTTGGATCCACAGTCAATGCCCGTGGAAGCAGCAGTAAGGAAATCAAAAAATGTATTGCACTGGGCAAATCTGCTGTAGAAGTCCTTTTTAAAGTGTTAAAAAGCAAAGATGTCACTTTGAGGCCTAAGATGCACCTGACCCAGGCCATGATATTTTCAATCACCTCATAGACATGTGAAAGCTGGATATTGAACAAGGAAGAATTGATGACTTTGAATTATGGTGTTGGGGAAGAAGATTGAATATACCACGGAGTGCCAGAAGAACGAACAAGTCTGCCTTGGAAGAAATACAGCCAGAGTGCTCCTTGGAAGCAAGGATGGCCAGACTTCATCTCACATACTTTGGATATGCTATCAGGAGGGAGCAGCCCCTGGAGAAGGACATCATGCTTGGTAAAGTAGAGGGTCAGTGAAAAAGAGGAAGACCCTTGACAAGATGGATTGACACAGTGGCTGCAACAATGGGCTGAAACATAACAACTATTGTGAAGATTGCACAGGACAAGGCAGTGTTTCTTTCTGTTGTACAAAGTGTTGCTATGAGTTGGAACTGACTTGAGGGCATCTACCAACAACAACTGCCTAATACCACTTTGCTTCAGTTTTGTCGTGTGTAAAGTGGGGCTAGTAAACTGATAGATTGCTTAAATGAACATTAATTTTTGAAATGCATAGACTAGAATGGGGCCTGGCACATAGTAAGACTATGTAAGTGTTATCTGCTATTAATATGGTAATAATAAAATGATGAGAGATTGCATCAGTAGTCAAAAATGTTCTCTCTAAAAAGGAAACCGAGCCAGAAAAATTTACAGCTGAGTTTTACTGTGGTCAAAGAACAGATAATTCCCATCATAGACAAATGGTTCCAGAAAATAGACAAAGAGAGAAAGTCATGCAGCTGATTTTATGAGACAATATAATTTGATTCCAAAACCAAAGTTGGTATAAAAAGGGAAAATACAGACTAACCTCTTTTATAAACATAGTTGTAAGCAATCTAAATAAAATACTATCAAATCCAGTGTAGCAGTATACAAGGACACATTCTAAAAATAAGAACAAGCATGGTTCATTCCAGGAACTGAACTTCAGAAAATCTATCCACGTAATTCACCACATTAGCAGATTAAAGTAGATAACCCATCTGATCATTGCAGTACCTGTTTCCATCGAGTCAATTCCGACTCATAGCAACCCTATAGGACAGAGCAAAACTGCTCCATAGGGTTTCCAAGGAGTGGCTGGTGGATTTGAACTGCCAACCTTTTGGCTAGCAGCCAAATGCTTAACCACTATGCCACCAGGGCCGATCATTGCAATAGGTGTTGAAAAAACATTCAGTAAAATTTAATACTCATTTGTAATATTAAAAAACAACTCTCTTAACACCGCATAAATAGAAGGAAACTGGAACTCCCTGTACCTGAAAAGGTGCATCTAACAAAAAACCTATTTATCACAATAAATCTCATCATACGTCATACAGTAAATGCTTAGAAACTTTTTCATTAAAGTCAGGAACAAGACAAAGATATCCATTACCACTTCTAATATTACTATTGTACTAGAGGCTGTAGCCAAAAAAGCAATATGATATAAGAATCAAAAAAGAAGAGACAAAATTATTATTAGTTCTGAGTGGTATAACTGTCTATTTAGAAACTCCAAGAGAGTCTATAAACCAATAAAACTATTCAACAAGGTAAATGGATAAAAAACTACCTTAAAAAACCAATAGCATTCCTCAACTTACAATTCCTACAAGTCAGCATTTACACAGAAATCTAAAAGAAATCTCATTTAGAAATACAAAATAATTTGATGTCTAAGAATAAGTAAAACAAAAGATTTATACACTTTTTTGCTGAGAAAATTTCAAAATTTTATTAAAGAGCATATAAAGAATACCTTAATAAAGGGACAGATAAACTGTGTTCATGAATATACAGTTTATGATTCAATCTGATGAAGACGGCAATCCTCCCCTAAACAATTTATCATTTCAATACACTTTCAACAAAAACCTTAATGTGGTTTTCCATAAAATTTTATAAGTGTATTTCAAAATGTATGTGGCAGAATAAAAGTCCAAAAATATCCGATACAATTCTGAAGAGGAAGGGAGTCCTTATCTTACCAGATATCAGAGTTTATTATAAAGCTAAATAAACAAAACAGTGTGGTTTTGGCTCAGCCATGTAAAAGATCAGTTGAACAGATTAGGAATCCCAGAAACAGATCCGTACATATATGGACACTTGTCACTTAATGGAGCTGGCGGTATAGATCAGAAAGGATGAACTACCTAATAAAAAGTATAGGATCAAAGTTTAATAGTGGTTGCCAGGGGCAGGAGAGAGAGGAAAAGGGGGACGCATTGCTTAGGAACCATTGAGTTTCTGTTTATGGTGATGGAAAATTTGTCAACAAATATTTGATGGTTGCATAAACAGATATTGGTGATGGTTGCATACCATGACTGATATAATTGATGTCACTGAATTGTACACACATGATGGATGCTGAATTGGCAAATATGTTATCTATATTTTTAGAACACCAATGACAACAACAGCAAAAAATATTGGGACTTTGAAGTGTGGCGTCTGGGGTCTTAAATGCTAACAAGCAGCCATCTAAGATGCATTGATTGGTCTCAAGCCACCTGGATCAAAGGAGAATGAAGAACACCAAGGTCACACAATAACTATGAGCCCAAGACACAGAAAGGGCCACATGAACCAGAGACTTACATCATCCTGAGACCAGAAGAACTAGATGGTGCCCGGCCACAACTGATGACTGCCCTGACAGGGAGCACAACAGAGAACCCCTGAGGGAGCAGGAGAACAGTGGGATGCAGACCCCAAATTCTCATCAAAAGACCATACTTAATGGTCTGACTGAGACTAGAAGAATCCTGGCGGTCATGGTCCCCAAACCTTCTGTTGGCCCAGGACAGGAACCATTCCCGAAGACAACTCATCAGACATGGAAGGGACTGGACAATGGGTTGGAGAGAGATGCTGATGAAGAGTGAGCTACTTGTATCAGGTGGATACTTGAGACTGTGTTGGCATCTCCTGTCTGGAGGGGAGATGGGAGGGTAGAGAGGGTTAGAAACTGACAAAATGGTCACGAAAGGAGAGACTGGAAGAAGGGAGCCGGCTGATTCATTAGGGGGAGAGTAAGTGGAAGTATGGAGTAAGGTGTATATAATCTTATATGTGACAGACTGACTTGATTTGTAAACTTTCACTTAAAGCACATTAAAAATTATTTAAAAAAAAAAGATATTGGGATAACTGAGCTTCACAAAGAAAGAAAATTAGATCCCTACCTCATGTGAAAAAAAAAGAAGTTTCATGTAGATTGCACACCTATACATGACAAACAAAATTTGGAACAGCTAGAAGAAAATATAAGAATTTTCTTTAAGCTATTAAGGTAGCAAAGAATTTCTTAAGCCATATACTTAAAAAGCTTAAATTACGCAAGAAAAGACTATGTCAAAATGTAAACTTCTGAATGACAAATGAGCCAATAGTATTGCTAAAAAAAAAAATCAGACCAGAACAATATATCTATAACATAAACCCAACCCACTGCCGTCGAGTCGATTCTGACTTACAGCGACCCTATAGGACAGAGTAGCACTGCCCCATAGAGTTTCCAAGGAGCGCCTGATGGATTTGAACTGCAGACCCTTTGGTTAGCAGCTGTAGCACTTAACCACTACACCACCAGGGTTTCCATCTATAACATATATAAGAGGAAAAGAATTACCATCCAAAACATGTAAAAAAAAAAAAAAAGAAAGAAAAGAAAAAAGAAGCTTTTGACTTACTACTAATCAAAAAGACGAAAATACCCAATAGAAAAATGGACCAAAAAATTAACATAAAATTTACAGTAAAGGAAACCAAATGGCTAATGAATATATAAAAATGATGCTCAAGTTCACCAGTAATCAGGGAAATCCAAAATAAAAAACCAATGAGATTTAATTTTACACTCGTTAGTGTGGAAAAATTTTTAACATCTGTTAATACCAAACAGTAACACACGTGAGGAACATGCTTCTTAGTTCAGTCAAGTATAGGAGACCAAACGGGCAACACCTGCCCAAAAGCAAAGACCAGAAGGCAGGAAGGGACAGGAAAACTGGATGAATGGACACTGAGAACGTAGAGGGGAAAGGGAAAGGGAAAGGGGGAGAGTGCTGGCAAATTGCAGGGATTGCAACCAATGTCACAAAACAATTTGTGTATAAATTTTTGAATGAGAAACGAATTTTTCTGTGTAAATTTTTGCCTAAAGCATACACACACACACACACACACACACACACACACAGTCTGTTAATACCAAGTGTTACTGAGAATGTGGGGTCATTGAAACTCTTAAACAATGCTGCCGGAAGTGTGAATTGGTACTATCACTTTGGAAGGTCCATACCCTACAAGCCAGCAATTCTACCTTGAGGTGTATATGTCAGAGAAACTCGTACATGTGTACAAGAAGATATTTACTGGTAATAGAAGAACTGGAAACAAATGTCCAGAAAGAAGGTAATGGAAATACACAATAGTTGTACTATAGAATACCATGTAACAGTTAAAAGAACTGAGTTAGCTAGCATTATGTAGATCTTCTCATAAACAGTGTTGAGTGAAAAAAATCAAGATACAGAATGATGTATATATGCCATTTCATGAAAAAAATTTTAAATACGTATAAAATATCATATATTTTCCTGGTTTTATATATGCATATATGTACGCATATAAAAGAAAAAACAGAAATGAAGATTACACACTACGTTTAAGACAGTGGTTGCATCCATGAGGCAGGAAGGGTGGTGAGACTGTACAGGGACGAGGAACAAAGGTAATTTAATTTCAATTCTATTAATTTTTAAAAATTGATTTTAATATCACAAACATAATAGCTCTCAGTTCTGGGTTGAAGACATGTAGGTGTTTGTCATATTATTCTTTGTTCTTTTCTGTAATGTAAAATTTTACCAAAATTATAATTAAAACCAAAACCAATAACCCAGTATAATTATGAGAAAAAAAAAAAAATCAGGTAAACCCCAGTTGAGGGACATTCTACAAAATGCCTGAGTAGCACTCCTCAAAACTACCAAGGTCATCAAAAACAAGGAAAGTCTGAGAAAATGTCACAGCCAAAAGGAGCCTAAATAGACATGATGACTAAAGGTAAGGTGATATCTTTTCCATGGGATCCTGGAACAGAAAAGGGACATTAAGAAATAACTAAGGAAATCTGAATAAAGTGTGGACTTCAGTCAATTATAATGCATCGATATTGAGTCATTAATTGTGACAAATGTGCCATACTTACGTAAGATGTTAATAATAGGGGAGACGGTGTCAGGTATATGGAAACTCTCTGTACTGTTTCCTCAACTTTTCTTTATATTTAAAATTATTCTAAAATAAACAAGTTTATTAAAAAAACAGAATAGGTAAAGTATTATTCCAATTTTGTATTAGTGTGTATACACTTGTGTATACACAGAGAAAAAGAGCAGAATATTTATCAAAATGCCAGACAATAATTAAGTCTGTGTCTTAGCTATCTAGTGCTGCTGTAACAGAAATATCACAAGTGGATGGCTTTAACAAAGAGAAATTTATTCTTTCACAGTCTAGGAGGCTAGAAGCCCATATTCAGGGTGCTAGCTCCAGGGGAAGGCTCTCTCTCTCAGCTCTGGGGGAAGGTCCTTGTCATCAATCTTCCCCTGATCTGGGAGCTTCTCAGTGCAGGAACCCTGGGTCCAAAGGACGCACTCTGCTCCCAGTGCTACTTTCTTGGTAGTATGAGGTCGCCATGTCTCTCTGCTTGCTTCTCTCTTTTATATCTCGAAATAAATTGACCAAAGACACAAGCTAATCTTGTAGATTGAGTCATGCTCCATCAACATAACTGCCTCCAATCCTGCCTTATTAACATCATAGAGGTAGAATTTATAACACATAAGAAAATCACATCAGATGACAAAATGCCGGACAGTCACAAAGTACTGGGAATCATGGGCTAGCCAAGTTGACACACATTTTGGGGGGACATAATTCAATCCATAACAGCCTGGATGGTGGAATTATGGGTGGCATTTATTTTCTCTTTCATACTGTTATTTTTCTTTATTTTTGCATGTTTCTAGTTAGTTTTAGTATCAGAAAAAATGTATATTTTTCAAACTCCTGCCATCTAATATAAGACAGTCATGATATATTGATACATGTCAGATATCAGGAACATAACCAAGATCTTGACATCGTTCCTATCAACATGTGAAAATTATTTGCCCTCATCCTCCTAGCACCTGTTTCCTATATATTCCTAGGATGCCTGCTAAAATTGCAGAACTGTAAGCTCTATACCAGAAATTTTCAGGAAAGAGGCCTCAGAATTTACTTTTTAACAAGTGCCCCAGATAATTTTTTTTATAATTTATTTTTGTTGTTGCTGAAAATATGTACTGCAGAACATACACCAATTCAACAACTTTTACACGTAAAATTCAGTGACATTGATTACATTCTTCAAGTTGTGCAACCATTCTCACCCCCCTTTTCTGAATTGTTCCTTTCCCATCAATATAAACTCACTGCTTCCTAAGATTCCTATCTAACCTTTTGAGTTGTTGTTGTTAATTTGACCCCGTATAGATGGTTCTTTAAAGGAGCACAATGCTCAAGGCAGACATGCTTCACTAATTAAGCTAAACTATTTTTTGGCTTAAAGAAGACTCCAGGGGCTATTTTCGGTTTCAGGCTAGGATTTAAAGATTATCTCAGGACAATAGTTTTAGAGGCTTATCCAGCCTCAATAGATCCGGAAAGTCTGGGTTCCATGAGAATTTGAAATCCTATTCTGCGTTTTCCCCCTTTTGCTCAGGATTCTTCTATAGAATCTGTGATCAAAATGTTCAGTTAAAAAAAGAAAATGTTCAGTAATGGTAGCTGGGCACCATCCAGCTCTTCTGGTTTAATGGTAAAGGATGCAGTTGTTCACAAAGGCAATTTGCCATGCATTACATTTTCTCCTCCTTAACTCTCTCCTTCCTCTGTTGTTCCAGGTTAATAGAGACCTATCGTTGTACCTTGGATGGCTGCTTACAAGCTTTTAAGACCCAGGCATACACAGCGAACTGTGAGGTAGAACAGAACCACTAAACATATTAGGTCAGTTAACTGGGATGTCCCATGAAACCATGACCCAAACCTCCAAACCAAAAAACCAAATCTCACGAGGTACAGGCTCAGCAGCTGCTCTTTTTCATTTTTTGTTGTCTTTGCAAAAATGTACATCACACGCATTTGCCAAGTCAACTTTTTACAGGTGTACAACTCACTGACATCAATTACATTAACCAGCTATGCAAACATTACCCTTAATCAATTTGAATTTTCCATCGCCGTAAACAGAAACTCAGAGCTCTGTAAGCAATAACTCCCCTATCCTCTCTTCCTCCCATCCCTGGTAACTACTAATAAACTTTGGTCTCTATTCATTTACCTGTTCTTGTCTTTTTACATAAGTGAGATCAACAATATTTGTTCTTTTGTGATTGACTTACTTCACTCAGCATAACGTCTTTCAGCTCCATCCACGTTATAGCATCTATCAAGACTTCATTTGTCTTTCTGGCTACATAGTATTCGATTTTTTGTGTGTGTGTGTGTGGTGAAGATATGTGTAAAACCAAATATACCAAGTGATTTTTCTTATTGGTTGTTCAGACAAATTTAGGAAACTGACTGTCTTAGTCATCTAGTACTGCTCTAACAGAAATACCACAAGTGGATGGCTTTAACGAAGAGGAATTTATTTTCTCACAGTCTAGCAGGCTAGAAGTCCAAATTCAGGGCATCAGCTCTGGGGGAATGCTTTCTCTTTCTGTTGGCTCTGGAGGAAGGTCCTTGTCATCAATCTTCCCCTGGACTAGGAGGCTCTCTGCCCAGGAACCCTGGGTCCAAAGGATGCCCTCTGCTCCCGGCAGGGCTTTCTTGGTGGTATGAGGTCCCTATGTCTCTCTGCTCACTTCTTTCTTTTATATCTCAAAAGAGATTGGCTTAAAACATTATCTAATCTTGTAGATCTCAACAATATAACTGCCACTAATCCATCTCATAACATCCTAGTGATAGGATTTATAACACATAGGGAAATCATATCAGATGAAAAAGTGGTAGACAATCATACAATACTGGGAATCATGACCTAACCAAGTTGACAGCTATCTGGGGGGGACACAATTCAATCCATGACACTGACTTAGTTAATTCTCACTCAGTTTTGAGACTCAGCTCAGCACCACCTCCCCTGTCGAGCTTTCTCTACCCATCTCAGTTTTTCCCTTCTCTATTTCTTCACCATACCACATGTACAGCTCCATCATTGTGCTGCTTACAATGTATTCAAATTAGTTGTTCACATGTTTATCTTTTGGATTGTTTTGCATATTTTTGTGATCTCAGTGAAAAATATAACACCTTGCAAATGGTTGGCCTGCAGTAGGTGTTGTTTGGATAAATGCATATGGAAGGATGGATGAGTAGACTGGTTTTAAATGCACTGGGTAATTCTGAAAATTTCACCAGCATCTTCAAAACCATCCATAATGGTAATCCTGGTTACTTTACAATGGGTGAGACCAGCTTCTTTTACCATGTCTATAGAGTGAAGCATAGTAATAGTCAGTTTATTCCATACCATACTGCTTAAGGCTTGGACAATGGTCAGTGAAACTGGAAATGTAACTATGTTCCTGAATGTCTGGGAAACCATCCAAACCCAATAGAAGGGAACTTGCATTTGATCAGTAGTGTTTACACTAGGCCAGGCTGTTCAACACTAGACTAGCTACATGTGGTTATTAAAATTTAAATTTCAAGTAACTAAAGTGAAATAAAATTAAAAATTCAAGTGCTCAAAGGCCATGTGTGGGAATGGCGACTCTACTGGAAAGTTCAGATACAGAGCTGTCATCATCACAGAAAGTTCTATAAGAGAATGCCCATAAAAAAAAAAAAGACATAGATTATTCCTATTTATCCTTCAACACTCAAATCAGACATCCTTTCTCATGATGGGTTTTCCCTCACCCTTTCAAGCAAAGTGCTTTTTGGTTCATGTAGAGGGCACCAGGAATTCAGAGATGAAGAAAATGTGGTTGCTGCCCTGGAAGAGCTTAAAATAGGGATTTTCAACTGGGGTGATTTTGCCACCCAGGGAACGTTTGACAATGTCTAGAGGTTTTTTTTGCCACAATTTGTGTGTGTGTGTGCTCTAGTGCGCATGAGTGTACATGCATGCTACTGGCATGTAGTGGGTAGAGGCCAGAGAAATGCTGCTAAACATTTTATAATGCACAGGACAGACCCCCATATCAAAATTAATCTGGCCCAAAATGTCAGTAATGCTGAGGATGAGAAGCCCTGGCTTAGAGCCTTTTTGGGGAGAGAGATGCATAAGCAGAAAGTGGCAACATAATGTGGGGAACGAAGAGAGAGTGAACGTGCACAGAGATAGGGCTGGAGCCGGAAGGGGCTGGGTGATCAGCCTCTCCCTCTTCTATGACCCCATGATCCCATAACACTTTGCATAATCCTGTTTACAGCACCTAATGCTGAGGTGTATTTTAACCATTGGTTTATACATAGTTCTCCTTGTTAGACTGTAAATTCTTCCAGAGCAGGTACTATGTCCAATTCATTCAAGTGCCCAGGGCTATGCTTAGTGGCTGGACCACAAAGGAGAAATACAAGAACATTTGCCTGGGTGAACAAATGATAGGTGGATGGAATCTCCCTCACCTCTCCCTACACTGAAGCATTTCTCAGTGTTTCATCGTGTGAATTACTTTGCTGCCTGTAGAACCATTTTCTAAAAAAATGTGCAGCGCTCTGTCACGTTGAATAAAATTTGTCACCAGAGCTTACGTTTTCAGAAACAGCCCTACCCTCAGGCAGTTGTTCCTGAGAGATGAGTTGGGGGATTTAGTTCACATATCTTAGTGGCTTAAAATGTCTTCCTGACAGCATCAATTCATCATGCAGTGCGTCGTCAAGTCAGAACAGCCGCTGAAAACAGAGCAACAATCTTCTCTCTTGACGCAAGGCATTTGGGGCCCAGGAACAAGGGGTTGCCAACTCTGCAGAGAAGAGATGTCAAGCCCTAATTCAATGTACCTGTTTCCTGTGAAGCGTATTGCCTTACCTGTTATTCTCCAGTAATCTAGAAAAACCTTGGCTTTGGTCGGCCTATTCCTTTCCCTTAGGGTTGTTTGTTTCTGTCAGGCTCTCAGCTCAGGTACTTATAAAACCTCATCCCGAGCCAGTAAAACAGCCTTAGACTGCAAACCACATACTAGATGAAGGTTTAAGGTCCAGAACATATGAAGACTTAGAAACCATAAAGGAAGAAGAGAAACAATTCAATAAAAATGTAGGCAAAACGTATAAACAAAAAATTCACAGAAGAGGAAACCCAGGTGGCCAATGAGTATCTGAAAAAGATGCTCACCTTCACTAGCGATCAGGGAAATGCCAATTAAAACAACCAAGGGAATAACATTTCACATCCATTGTGTTAGCAAAAATTAAAATCTAAAGCATGGGTGAGGATGTAGGGAAACAACTCTCATATGTTGCTGGTGAGAATATAATTGGTACAACCGATCTGGAGAGTAATTTGGCAATGTCTGGTAAACGTGAGAATGTTCAAACCTCATGATCCAAGGTGCAAGACCATTCACTCCAGCAGTATGAATGGTGAATGTTGGAAATAACGTAAATGTCCATCATCAGAGAAGTGGATAAATAGGATGGAATTACTATTCAGCAGTAAAAACGAATGAAATATATCAATATCAATATGTATTAGCATACACGTATTTCCACTGAATACGCCATTGAATGAAAAAGCAAGTAGCAGAATTATATGAACAGCATGAAAACATTGATGTAAAAATTTTAAAAGCCAAAACAATGTTACCCAGTTTATGTTAATATGTATGTAATGAAAGGACAAAAACATGATTATACCAAAATGATTAAGTTGGCTATCCGTGGTGAGGGAGGAGAATGGAATGGTGAGGCAAATGAGGCGGAGTTCTAACTCTATCCGTGAAGCTTTAATTTTTTTTTTTTTTTTAATGAGAAGCAAAAATATCAAAATGCTAACATTTGTTAATACAGATGGAAGGTCATGCAGGTTGCTTCCCAGCCCTCTGGCTTCTCTGGCTTCATATTGGGTTCATTCAGCAGGGAGTGGGGGCAGAGACAAGGGGGTGGGCAGAGAGCGAAGTCTGGGTATTTATGTCCCAGGTCCCTCTCTGAGGGAATGCAGGCTCCTGTCAGGAGGTCCTCTCCACACGGTTCCTCTGGCCAGGTTTTGGTAACAGCAACCTCCTCTTGTCCTTTTAAGGTGGTAAAGTTTCCCCCAACCCTTGGGGTACAGCACTACCCCCTGTGGTTTTCCTGCACCTTGTTTACTCCTTTGCCATATATTCCTGTTAGGAACCTTCCTGGTACAAGCGTAGCAGAGGAGTAACTAGGGTATGGCAGGTATTGCACCGGCCCTGGGCATGCGTCATGCCACTGAGCAGTTTCTATTAACCCAGTACGGCTACGGCGTATCTATGGAAAAAGACGCCTATGAAAAGCACCGAAATTGCGGCCCTGTTCAAACATCTGACACCCCTCTTTTAGATAACCTTTACCATAATGTCACCTCAACAATACAAGCTCATTAGTCTTTTAATTAACACATTACTGTGCTTGCAGAAGAAACCCTGGTGGAGTAGTGGCTAAGTGACAGAGCCCCTAACCAAAAGGTTGGCAGTTCTAATCCACCAGACCCTAATTAGAAAGTCTACGAGGCAGTTTACTCTGTCCTATAGGGTCACTGTGAGTCGGAACCCACTCAAAGGGCAACGGATTTGGTTTTTTGGGTTTGGTGCTTTCGGAAGGACATTGGGCTATATCGGGTTAATAGAAACTGCTCAGTGGCGCCACTGCCCAGGGCTGGTGCAAAACCCTAGATAAGCCACAGTTAAGATGTTTGTTAGAGATTTCTCTGAGTATTTTATAGCACTGAAAGTATACAAAAAAAAAAAAAAAGCATTAGAGAAGCAAGGAGTTGAGAGAGATTAAATTGAAAAGTCTGAAAACTTCCTCAATAACTTGGGTTGCCCTGAGGAACTAGACATTAGTTAAATATTAGTACCCTCATGCTGGTGTTTAATGTGACTTAGATTCCCATGGAGATGTGCTACACAGAAGTCCTGCCCACAGGCAGACACTGCCTGGACAGCGTTCTCCCCACTCTCTCATCAACTTGACAAGCCACAGAGATGTTTCTATAAGCCAGCAATTCACTCTTCCTATTTGGTTTTGTTCAACAAACAAGATTGAGCATCTATGCTCTGTCAACCATGGAGGCATCATCCCTGCTCCCAAGAGCTTTACTGCCTGGCAGCAGGAGAGACTTGGGAATGGGCCATTCCAGTATAAAGCAGTATCTGACACCCATTTGCCTCGGTGGTGGGGTGCACAGAGAACAAAACTCAGGGAAGGCTTCTGTGTAAAAATAAAAATGAGGCTGGGATTTACTAGGAGGGAATTTGCCATTAATTCAATAAATAATTGTCGAACACAATGTTATGTGACCCTGATACAGAGTCTGTGAGGGATAACGATGACGTCTCTATCTTCTAAAACTTTCCGTGGTGATGGGAATTTTATATTTGGTAACTGCTAGCCACATCTGGTTATTAAGCACTTGAAATGTGGCTAGTATGATGAAGGGACTGAATTTTTCCCTTAGTTAAATTTAAATAATTTAAAAATCTATGTAGGGCTGGAAACATTTGTGGTATAGTGGTGAAGATCTATGGCTGCTATTCAAAAGGCTGGCAGTTCAAATCCACCAGGCACTTTTTGGAAACACGATGGGGCAGTTCCGCTCTGTCCTATAGGGTTGCTATGAATCAGAATCAACTCGACCATATTGGACAACACAGTTCTAGTGTCTCACAATCTAATAGGAGAGACAGCAGATTTTAATTACAATGATTATATGATATGGTGATTGTAACTAATATTTTCTTCTCCATTCAATAAGCTGTTTTTGAGGACCTAATATGGGCTGGCACCATACTACAGAGATGACTACACCTTTGTCCCTCTCTCCAATAGACCTTTAATCTAGTGGGACTATAACAATAGCCAGGCCAAATCCTCCCTTTTGACAATGCTTGTGTACCATTAGAACACCTGACATAAACAAGCCTCACTGAAACCAAGATCTTTAAGGATATGGGTCTGGTGAGTATCTATGTAGTGTGGCCCACTCTGACCTCAGAATCTTGACCATAGTCATCAGTAGAGACCACCTGGTCCAGGTATACATATTTACACATATATGTCAATGCTGGTCAAGATCCTTGAACTTTGAACTATATGAAGGCCACAGAATTTGCAGGTAATGCACCCATGCTCTGGGATGAGAATCACACACAGTTTACTCATCATTATAAGATTCACAAAGAATAATGATACCAGTTCCTTATAAGTAAGAATTTATAACAGCTCTTAAGAACCAAGGCTGAGGTTGAAGTACTGGTCAATCTGGATTGTCTTCTGTGTGTCTCTCTTTGTTCCTATCAGAACAAGAACAGTACAGTCTGTGCTGGAATATTCCCTTCTCCTTCAGTACGTTTTATCACTGAGCACTTATTTGCTGTCTGCACTCGCTCAAAGCATGCTCTTTACTAGCCATTTCCAGGAAAGGTTTTATAAGATGTTGCCTTGATTCTGTCTTTAAATTGGGCCCTCTGCGTCTATACCTGCAGTCTCTGTAGCCACTGCCTTCTTTTCTATGGGTTCAGCCTTCCTCTGAGTGCTATGGTATGGGAAAGTAGCTTTAAACTCCTTTGGACAGGAAGAATTGCTTTTGGCTGAAAACTAATCCCTGCATTATGCTGAGTGGAATCAGTCAGTTGCAAAAGGACAAATATTGTACGAGACCACTATCATAAGAACTCAAGAAATAGTTTAAACAGAGAAGAAAATGTTCTCTGATGGTTACGAGATGGGGGAGGGAGGGAGGGAGAGGGGAATTCACTAGCTATATAGTAGACAAGAACTAATTTAGGTGAAGGGAAGGACAACACACGATACAGGAGAGGTCAGCACAACTGAATTAAACCAAAAGCAAAGAAGTTTCCTGAATAAACCGAATGCTTCCTAGGCCAGCATAGCAGGGCAGGGGTTTGGGGACCGTGGTTTCAGGGGACATCTAAGTCAACTGGCATAATAAAATCTATTAAGAAAACATTCTGCCTCCCGTTTTGGAAAGTGGCATCTAGGGTCTTAAATGCAAGCAAGCGGCCATGTAAGATGCATCATCAATTGATCTCAACCCACATGGAGCAAAGAAGAATGAAGAAAACCAAAGACACAAGGTAAGTATGAGCCCAAGAATAAGAATAGGCCACATAAATCAGAGACTATATCAGCCCGAGACTAGAAGAACTAGATGATGCCCGGGTACAACCCATGACTGCCATAACAGGGAACGCAACAGAGAATCCCTAAAGGAGCAGGAGAGCAGTAGGATGCAGACCTCAAATTCTCATAAAAAGACCGGACTTAATGGTCTGACAGAGACTAGAAGGACCCCAGAGGTCATGGCCCCCAGACCTCCTGTTACCAAGACAGGAACCATTCCCAAAGCCAACTTTTCAGAAAGGGATTGGACTGGACTATAAGATAGAAAATGATACTGGTGAGAAAGGAGCTTCTTGGATCAAGTAGACACAAGACCATGTGGGCGGCTCCTGTATGCAGGGGAGATGTGAAGGCTGAGGGAGACAGAAGATACCTGAATGGAGACAGAAATACAGGATGGAGAGAAGGAGTGTGCTGTCTCATTAGGGGGACAGCAACTAGGAGTATATAAAAAAAAAACCAAACCCAGTGCCGTCAAGTCGATTCCGACTCGTAGTCTATAGCAAAGTGTATATCAGGTTTTGTATGAAAGACTGACTTGATTTGTGAACTTTCACTTAAAGTACAATAAAAATTAAAAAACAAAACGAACCAGTCCCTGGCTTATGCAGCACATGACATTGCCTGTGGAATATCGTTAAACACACCCTGCTCCCTGCACTACTAACCAGAAGGCATTGCTGCTAAATTATGTGCAAGATGATGTGGATTATATATGTTCTGGCCACTGACCACAATGCCTTATACTATGCTGTGCATGCCTCTGCTCTTTCTCTGAGAACTAACCCCATCCTTCCCTTTCTACATGGGTGGAGCCCCAGCAGCCATGTTTGCAGTGTGTGTCCTCCCTGCTCTGGCCACAAATGATTATACTAGAGATGACCACCTGGTCCAAGGATTCCTTCTCTGAGAATCTAAAACTAGAAAAGAGGGAGAGAGTAATGGAGTCTACCTGAGACAGCAGGTGGCTGGAACTGTAAAGCATACATTGGAGAGCAGATAAATTGGTTCATAGGGAGAGGTAATAATGAAGCAAATACACACAGAGACACAGGTCCCCTATGGCATTCCACATCCTACTTCTTGTCCTTCCTCAGGTAAGCTGCATTATTACCTTTGGTCCATAAGACATTTATATATCCTGGAAACAAATTCCCCTGATTTTGCTTAGGGTCTTGGGGAGCATAATAGGAGCTCCCTAGTAAGAGAATGGATAATAGGACATTGCATTATTCTTTGTTCATGTTGTTGTTAGGTACCATCGAGTCGGTTCTGACCCATAGCGACCCTGTGCACAACAGAACAAAACACTGCCTGGTCCGGCGCCATTCTTATAATCATTGTTATGCTTGAGCTCATTGTTGCAGCCACTGTGTCAATCCACCTTGTTGAGGGTCTTCCTCTTTTCTGCTGACCCTGTACTCTGCCAAGCATGATGTCCTTCTCCAGGGACTGGTCCCTCCTGACAACATGTCCAAAGTATGTAAGATGCAGTCTCGCCATCCTCGACTCTAAGGAAAATTCTGGCCACACTTCTTCTAAGACAGATTTGTTCGTTCTTTTGGCAGTCCATGGTATATTCAATATTCTTCACCAACACCACAATTCAAAGGCATCAATTCTTCTTCGGTTTTCCTTATTCATTGTCCAGCTTTCACATGCATATGATGCGATTGAAAATACCATGACTTGGGTCAGCGCACCTTTGTCTTCAAGGTGACATCTTTGCTCTTCAACACTTTGAAGAAGTCCTTTGGGGCAGATTTACCCAATGCAATGCATCTTTTGATTTCTTGACTATTGCTTCCATGGCTGTTGATTGTGGATCCAAGTAAAATGAAATCCTTGACAACTTCAATCTTTTCTCCATTTATCATGATGTTGCTCATTGGTCCAGTTGTGAGGATTTTTGTTTCCTTTATGTTGAGGTGCAATCCATACTGAAGGCTGTGGTCTTTGATTTTCTTTAGTAAGTGCTTCAAGTCCTCTTCACTTTCAGCAAGCAAGGTTGTGTCATCTGCATAACACAGGTTGTTAATGAGTCTTCCTCCAATCCCGATGCCCTGTTCTTCTTCATATAGTCCAGCTTCTCGTATTATTTGCTCAGCATACAGATTGAATAGGTATGGTGAAAGAATACAACTCTGACACCCGCCTTTCCTGACTTTAAACCAATCAGTATCCCCTTGGCCTGCCCAAACAACTGCCTCTTGATCTATGTAAAGGTTCCTCATGAACACAATTAAGTGTTCTGGAGTTCCCATTCTTTTCAATGTCATTCATAGTTCGTTATGATCCACACAGTCGAATGCCTTTGCATAGTCGGTAAAACACAGGTAAACATCCTTCTGGTATTCTCTGCTTTCAGCCAGGATCTGTCTGACATCAGCAATGATATCCCTGGTTCCACGTCCTCTTCTGAATCCAGCCTGAATTTCTGGCAGTTCCCTGTTGATACACTGCTGCAGCTATTTTTGAATGATCTTCATTAATATCATTAATATCCATTAATCCTTTGTTCATACCTAATACAAACTTTAGAGCCCCGGTGGCACAGTAGTTAAGAGCTGGGCTGCTAACTGAAAGGCTGTCAGTTCAAATCTACCAGTCAGTCCTTGGAAACCCTATGGGGCAGCTCTACTTTGTCCTATAGGGTTACTATGAGCCCCAATCAACTTGATGGCACATAACAACAACAACAACAACAATACATACCTTAGAGCAGGTTGGTTTCTGTTACACACACACACAGTAGGAGTTCAGCAACTGGAAGGTACGGTAGGTAGCACTCTAAGATAGTTCCTGTGATTTCTACCCCTGATATCCATGCCTTTGTGTAATCCCTACCCTTGAGTGTGGTAACTTTCTTCTAACCAACAGAATATAATAAAGGTGAAGGGATTTGGCAAATGTAATTAATGTCCCTTATCAGTTGACTTTAAGTTATTCAAAAGGGAGATTATCCTGGGTGGGCCTGACCCAATCGGGTGAGCCTTTGAAAGAAAGCCTAAAGCTCAGGAACTCACTCTGTCCTGCTGACCTTAAAGAAACAAGATGCATGGAAACGAATTCAGTCAACAGCTGCTTGAGACTGCAAGAGGACCCCAGACTTCAAATGAGGCTCCAGCCCTGGCTGACGCCTTGAATGCAGCCTCAAAAGGCCCTGAGCAGAGGACACTAAGCTATGTCTGGACTCCTATTGAAACTTTTAAATTTTAAACTGCTAGATTTGGGGTAATTAGTTATGCATCAATAGAATACTAATACAGTATACGGACGAATGGCCGTATTTCATATTCGAAGCCTCTTCTTCCCATCTTTCTCCTTTAAACAGCAATCAGCACTGTTTTTCTTAGATCTGATCCATAACTCCAGTCCAACTGTCAAGAGGGACCCTTAGATGTCATAACTCCAGTCCAACTGTCAAGAGGGACCCTTAGATGCCAGTTTAGCTATATTCCTACATCTTACATTTCCCCCTTCAGACATGGTCTACGCCTTTTATTTCACTGAAATTTTATGAAAATCATTGCTCAGCTCAGATTGTCATGGAATTGGTGGCTTGTCGTAAAGGATATCTTAGCTACTGGCAGCAGTGAGGACAGAAGTGGGAGACGGAGATTTTAGGAATGCCTGGCTCCAAGGACTAAAGTCTGTGTGAAATTGTACCTGCCCTGACATAAAACCTGAACTCAAGGCTTACTGATTGGCTCTTCCTTGTCTCTTCATGAGGGAGATTAGGCAAAGATTCTGCTTTGGCAGGAAGAAGCCTGGCTCCCTGTCCACACCTCCTTACCCAACTCACTCCCACATTGCCAGAGTCCACCAAGTTGTAAGCACCAGCAGGCCACTGGGTTTTCAGAACTTCTCTGGAAACCATGAAGGTTGGGAAGCACAAGATTTAGGGTATTTGAGCTGTTTAACCCTTTAGTAACCAATCCAACTTGTAAAACGGTAACAATATATGGCATTTGTATACGTTTCACAGCTTTCAAATTGCCTCAAGCTTCAATTATCATTTGATGCTGTCAACAGCCCTGAAAGCAAAGCAGTGGTCATCATCTTCATTTTACAGATGAGGAAACTGAGAAGTTAAATGACCTGCCCAAGACCACGGAACTCAGTAAGTGCCAGAGCCAGGGTTGAGAGTTAGGTCCTTCCTGACAGTGAGTCCTGGTTCACTCATTTCTCCCATAAAGATGTGCCGAGGGCTTTCCAGGTGCCAAGAACAATGTTGCATCCTGGGACCATGGCAGTAAACAGGGCAGACATGGTCTTGAGCCATCAGATGACCACCACAGAAATATTTAAAATGTGAGGTACAAAGTTTTATGAGATTATACAAGAGGGATCTCTAACCTAGTTTGGAGCTAGGTCCTTCCTGACAGTGAAATGGCATTTCTTCTGTGATGCCATTAAATGTTCATTTAAGCTAAGATCTGAAAGCCCAAAGTTGTTAACCAGGAGAAGATGCAGTGGGGAGAGCATTCCAGACAGAGGGATTAGCTTGGCACTTTCAAGGACGGGAAAAATATGTCAAAATGGCTATAGGGTGTAGAAAGTGGGGAGAGTAGGGGTAAGATGAAGCTAGGGAGGAAAGCAGCAGCCAGACCACAAAGTGCCTTAAAGTTCTGGTTGAAGATTTTTGATTTATTTGACGAGCTATGGAAAGCCTTGAAGGTTCCTAACCAGGGGAATCACATATTCATATTTATATTTTTAAAACATGACTCCGGTTGCTGTGCAGAGAACAAGCTGGAGGCAGGCAGGGCAAGCATGAGAATGGAGAGAGAAATTAGGAGCTGTTGCAGTGGTCCAAGCAAGGGATAATGGTGAGTGTTACGGCAAGGGGACGTAGAGAAGAGGATGGGCTTAATGACTGACTGGATGCGATGGTAACGAGGGAGAAAGAAGTATCAAAGATTTTCATCTATCCACGGGCTAGGCTTCTTGTGTTTGATTTCCTACTTACAGAACAAAGAACAACAACAACAACAAAATCAGGTCCTTCCAGACAGCAGCTGGAACACAAAGGAAGCCCAGCCAGTCTTCAACATAGTCTCAGAAAACCTCTTCAAATATCTCATTGTCATGGATTCACACAACATCAGGAAAGCAGGCAAAATGTTTGCACTTGATGCTCACCTGTTTGACTGGACTCTTTGAAAGAGACATTGGCTTCTCCCCATGCAGGAAAATAAATACAGATAATCCCCTGACTTACAACATATTTGCGTTACAATGAACTGCACTTAGGACCATCTGTTTTTTTTTTTTTTTAAACACATCTATCATTAGTAATATGTACTACATACAATGTTAAAATATATGTGTTAGTTCATGTGTAATGTTTTCAACCTCTAAAGACAAAGAAATTGAATTTATAAAGATACTGGTAATAAAAGGCAATAATAACGAAAATGGAAAAAAAAAGATATTCAACTTATGCCAGAGCTGAGTTAGGACAGAATTGTTGGAACAGAATCCCATTGTTAAGTCGAGGCCTACCTGTAACTTGTTAGCTAACACAAATGGATATATGTCCTGTTACATAAAACGTTCAAATAGTATCTTAATCTTAACATCATTGGTCTTGACACAGCTTCTGAAGTCCAGTACTGTTGCTCTTGATAATCACAAAAGAATTACTTAGAATTAAAAGAAAAAAAAAATTATCCTTAAATTTTCTCTTCAAAATTCTGGGGGAGAATTTGCAACAGGATGAGGGGAACATGGAAGCATGAAATACTGTTCAGGGAATTATAAATCCAGTTACCGTCAAGTCAGCTCCAACTCATGGTGGCCTCACGTGTGTCAGAGTAGAACTGTGTTCCACAGTGTTTCAGTGGATGACTTTTCAGAAGTAGATCACCAGCCCTTTCTTCTGAGGTGCCTCTGGGTGGACTCGAATTTCCACCCTTTCAGTTAGCAGCTGCGCACATTAACCATTTGCAACACCCAGGGACTCCCAAGGAATTATAAGCAACTGGATGCTCTAAACAAGCTTCACCTCAGGGCCCACACAGCTCAGAGGTAGAGAAAGCCAAGGCCAACCTTTCATAGTTTCTGACTGTCTTAGGCTGTGTTCTCTAGAGAAGTAAGACCAGTAGAGCAAATAAATGTATATAGAGAGAGACTTATGTCAAGGAAATGGCTCACATGGCTGTAGAGGCTAGAATGTCCCGAGTCTGTGGATCAGGATAGAGGCTTCTCCTGATTCATGTAGCCACAGGGGCTGGTGAACCCAAGATTGGTAGGTCAGAGAGCAGAGCTCTTGGTCACAGGCTGCAAAGCTCGATGAATCCAAAGACTGGCAGGCAAGACCAGGAGTAAGCTGCTAGGTCAAGTCCCAAGAACCGAGGTCATACAAACAGGAGCCAGCTGCAGGATCCAGAGTGGGCACAAGAAAGAAGCAAGCAAAGAGACAGGGGGGATTCATATCATCAAGAAACAAGAGCCAGGAGAATAGCGCATCCTTTGGAAGCCGAGTCCCTTTGCTGAGAAGCTCCTAGACCAGGGGAAGATTGATGACAAGGACCTTCCTCCAGAGTGGACAGAGAGAGAAAGCCTCCCTCTGGAGCTGGCACCCTGAATTCAGCCTTCTACTAGACTGTGACAGGATAAATCTCTCTTTGTTAAAGCCATTCACTGGTGGTACTTCTGTTTTAGCAGCACTAGATAACCAAAACAGAATTTGGTACTGAGAGAGTGGTGTGCTGCTCTAACAGATACCTAGAATGTGGAAGCAGTTTTGGAACTGTGAATGGATAGAGGACTCAGAAGGAAATGAGGAGAGTTGTTACACTGGAGACAGTACAGACAGCAAGAGGCATCAACAGAACCAGAAGACCAGCATTAGACAGTACTGGAGTCGACCCACTGAGAAAGAGATCTGAGTGCCTTCTGGCCGAAGTTTACTGGCAGAGTGAGGTGCCTTCAGGCACTTACTGGTGCAGCTAAAGAGCTTTGGAACACTTGCCCAAGTAGCGCAGATGCCGGAAGTGAGGCTGGAGAGGCCTAGGACCCAGGAAGCAGAAGATGAAGAGACAAGGAACACAGGAAGCAGAGCTGCCTCAGTCTCGAAAGGAGGAATTGTCATTCAGATGGACTAGGAGAATTCGACCACCCAAATCTGAGGGAGCAGAATTGCCGTGCCAGTGGGCCTGGAAGGTGGAGCTGAAGTCTAGGGCAGAGGGGTCTCCATGCAGAATCTGGAGACTGTGGCCAATACCTAGACTCTGGAGGGCAGGGCCATTGTGTAAATGGTCTCAGACAACAGAGGATTATTTTCAAGCCTTGAGGGCTAATGTAATGTGTTCTGCTGACTTGCTTGGTGCCTGTTACCCCAACTTTCCCTCCAATTCCTCCCATTTGTGATGGAAATGTCTAGTTTATGCCTATTCCACCATTGTACTTCGTACATTAAAGCAGATAACTTGTATCCTAGATTTCACAGATGAAGAGGAATTTTTGGATTTTGGACTTGAAGTTAAATTAAGACTTTTGCTATGACATGATGGGGTGAATATGTTTTAAATGTGGCAAGGGCATGAATTTTGGGGGACCAAGGGGGGAATGCCATGAATTGAACTGTGTTCCCCCAAAATGTGTCAACTTGGCTAGACCATGATTCCCAGTATTGTGTGATTGTTCACCATTTTGTCATCTGATGTGATTTTCCTACGTGTTATAAATCCAACTTCTATGATGTTGATGAGGTAGAATTAGATGCAGTTATGTTAATGAGGCAGGACTCAATATACAAGAACAGGATGTGTCTTAAGCCAATCTCTTTTGAGACATAAAAGAAAGAAGTGAGCAGAGAGACATGGGGACCTCATATTATCAAGAAAGCAGCACCAGGAAGATCACGTCCTTTGGGCCCCCGGTCCCTGTGCAGAGGAACTCCTAGGCCAGGAGAAGATTGATGACAAGGGCCTTCCCTCAGAGACAACAGAGAGAGAAAGCCTTCCCCTGAGGCTGCCACCCTGAAGTTGAACTTCTAGCCTCCTAGACAGTGAGAAAATAAATTTCTCTTTGTTAAAGTATATCTGTTATAGCAGCACTAGATAATTAAGACACTGGCTTACAGAGCATTGAATAGACTCAAAAAAAAAAAAAGCATTGAATAGACTGAGTCCCCAAATATCCCCTCCCCATTATCCAAAGCTTCTGTTTTTAGCTTAAAGCTTTGATCTTTGTTTAAAAAACAGACACATATTTTAGATAACAACTGCTCATTTACACTTGAGTGAGGATGAGTTCCTTGCATTTTATCTAGAGAAGGTTTTAGATATTTAAAAAGCAAGAGTATCTGAGTCCCTAACTAGAAAACTCAGTTATACTCAGCTCCTGCCTCTCTTTCAAGTCCGTTAAGCTTCAAAACCTTTGCGCAATAAAGACATGTACTAATCACTTATATATTTGAAAATTTACAAATCTGCTGGTTTTGAGTGATGTGACCTTTGCCATACTCCTTGTGAATTTTGCTTTATTTTCTAGGACAGGTTAGTAAGATCCTCTGGCAAATATCAAGATGAGTCAGCTAGTCTTTACATTAGCCGGAAGTTGGCCTTTAAATATAATCTTTCTTCCTTTCAGGTACAGCATTCTGAGAAAGGCAAAGAAAAAGATTGTGTCTTCTTATACTTCTCCTTTTTTTTTTTTTCAATTAAACTTACCTGAAAAAGCACAAACTGCATTCCCATTCCTCCTGTGACTCTGCCCAGGTTCTCAGAGGAGATGGTGTTCTGTCTCTATTAATTGCTTCTGTTACTGTGTGACTTCCCAAGCCATTCTCCTAGCCACGTAAATACACATTTTGTGACTTGCCAGGTATTATGTGCTATTATTCTTGGCAAAATACTTTGTTCTGTTACACTCCTGCCCAGAGGCAGAGAAGACAGAAATGGTCTTTAGAAGTCATTTGCCAATTTGATTACTCCGTATAATTGTGGAAGGTTCTGGGAACTGAAAACACATGAAATCAAGGTAGACTTCAACTCATGGCAACCTTATGTACAACAGAACAAAACGTTGCCTGGTCCTGCCTGCCTCATCCTCACAATCTCCAGCATGTTCAGTGCATTGTTGTGACTATCGTGCCAATCCATCTCACAGAGGGTTTCCTTTGCCCTTGCTGGCTCTCTGCTTTGCCAAACATGATATCTTCCTCCACTGATTGATTCTTCCTGATAATGTGTCCAAAGTAAGTGAGTTGGTCAATGTTCTCTTGTGATCCATAAGGTTTTCATTGGCTAATTTTTGGAAGTAGACCATCGGGCCTTTATTTCTAGTCTGTCTTAGCCTGGAAGCTTTGCTGAAACCTGTCCACCATTTGTGACCCAGCTGGTATTTGAAATACTGGTGGCATAGCTCCCAGCATCACAGCAACAAGAAAGCCACCAGAGTACAACAAACTGACAGATGAGTGGTGGGAGATCAAGGTAAGCACTTCTATAACTGAAAAAATGTGTAATCAAGGTAGCACTTCTATTAGATGTTCAGTGCAACCCAAGTATTAAACTTCTAGGAAGGAAAGAGACTTGGTGGAAGCTCAAAATCATAGTCAGTTTGACCATGTTCGAGAAGTGGCTGTTGACAATGTTGCCACCTTCAGAGAGGGTCTAAGGGAAGGGACAATAAGCTGGCTTTAGGTGTCTCTGCAGAAGACCATGCATTTAGATAATTATGAAAGAGTCAGGACATCCCTGAGATTTGGTGGGAAGAGGGTGGCGGTAAGATTGAAGGGTAGTGACTTTGAATTGAAGGTCATCAGGATGTAAAGACTTTTATTAGGCCAAGGACAATGCATCTTTTGTTTCCAGCAGTGGTGTTGCTGGGGAGCAGGTTGGGTGAAGCCCTTTACCTCTCTCTGGGATGAAGAGAAGGTATGAGAGTGCACATATAGTGGTGCAGGGCCTCTGAGCAAGCATATGCTTAACTGCAAACCCATTGCTGTTTGTATCCCACAGAACCTCATTCTGGAGGAAATTATCTCAAAATGATTATTCGCTCTAAACCCCAGAAAGAACGTCTTTTTGGGCCTTGAGTTCGTCCTGTGATTTTAGGATAGGTCTTAATTGGAAGATTTTACTGTCCAATCTAACACTCACATCCTGTGTCTTAAGTTCACCAGTGGTCCCTAGTGACGGGTAGATCAAGCCTAGAAGATAGGGAATGGGGTGGGGAGAAGGCACTCATTCTGAGACATCTGTTAACTCCAGACAGCGTCACTGACTTGAAGAAATTGCCATCGTTATTTAGGGAATTTCTTTCAGCTTTAGCTTGAACTCAGATCCAGATTCTAGCCACTTTTCACCACTTCCATTGCTACCACCCTGGCCCAAGCTATTCTCACTTCTCACCTGGATTATACATAAGCTTCCTAGTTGGTTTCCTTTCTTCTGCCCTTGCCGCCCCCCTCTACACCCACTGTCTTCTCAACACAGCAACCAGAGTGAAGTTTTTTTTCTTTTTGTATTAAAAAAAGATTTTATTTTATTTTGTTGTTGTTGTTGAGAACATACACAGCAGAACATACACTCATTCAAACAATTTCTACACGTACAATTCAGTGACATTGATTACATTCTTCAAGTTGTATAACCATTTTCACTCTCCTTTTCTGGATTGTTCCTCCACTATTAACATAAACCGATTGCCTCCCAAACTTTCGAGTTGCTGTTGAGTGCCATCTCTTAACAGCACCCTGGGAGGTGGTTTGGTGATTAAAGGAGCTTCTGCAGTCTGGTGAGCTGTGAGGGAGCCCTGGCTCTCCCACTTCCCTAGGAGCCTTCTGACTTTCTCGGTAAAATGTGTCAATAGTATCTAACTCACAGAATTGTTGAGGATGTCATCTAAGATAATAAATACATCTGAAAATGAATTGTAAACATAAAGCAATGTCCAAGTTTCAGTCTCGGATGAAGTATTCAAATATTTTCACAAACTGAAGAGCTCCTCTGTAACAGAAGTAATTCTCCCATAATTTATCTGCCTTTTAAGTCTGGAGTTTCACATACTAACCTGGGTCAGATTTCCGTTGTTGCATTCTTGTTCTTTTATCATCATTTGAGCTGTGAAAACTGAAATGATGTCTAATCGGTTATTTTTCATGATCCATTAATTCAAAGAACCAGATGTTTCAGGTCAACAACTGCTTAAGCAGTTGCCTGGGGCCTTCAACAAATAGCTCAAGTTGGCCAGTTATCCCATAGTTTGACTTTGAAACAGGCCTGGCCACTGTGATGGGGACCATAACTCATTTCTATAGGTTAATATAGATATAGGATATAGGATCAATGAAGCATCAAGTTCACAGGACTGGTAAAACACCAATCTAACCTTGAGACGAGTGATCGGGGTGAATGGCCATCCAGGTATGTTTCTGAATGAGCAGGTTTACATCTTCTGTGTATTTAACAGGTGACCGTAGCATTTAAATACTAGTATGGAGACAAGAGATTTCTGTCTTTCTCTTGCTCACCTAACAAATGACTTTTGGCCAAGGGAACAGCAGGATCGAAAGGCTGATTAATAAGACACAAAAGAAGCCATCAGTGAGGAGAGAAGACTATCATTAGGCTGAAAGACATGCCATCAGAGAAAAAAATCTGAAAGCAACTTAGCCCAGCAGTCTACATTATAATTACTGGAGCCCTTTAAAAATACTATTACTTGGGTCCCACCCCTAGTGATTCTGATTTAATTGCTATGAGGTAGGGCTTGGGCTTTGATATTTTTTAAGTTCTTCGGATGATTCTAACACACAGCCAGAATTGAGAACCATGGATTTGGTCCAACCCTCTCGTTTTACAGATGGGAGTGCTGAGGCCAAAGAAGTTTAAGTGACTTGCCCGAGATCAAACAGTTGTTTTGTGGCTTGGCTCCCTGCCACTATGCATGCCATCCCCATCCCCAGAGCATTTTCACCTGGATAATTCATGGTCATTCATCAAGCTTTAGCTCAAGTATTGACTCCCCTTTGGGACCGCTAACTGCTAGCCTCCCAGACTAGGTTGGGGCCTCTCTTCTGTCCTCTTAGCTTTCAAAATCACTTGCCTTATCATACATATTGATTTATAATACTTCCTTCCACTAGACTGCAAGCCACTTTTGGGTAGGAAGTAGACAGGTAGAGGAAAATCTTTGAACTTGTTCCAAAGTTCAACAAAGGAGGATCCCAAATTACTTTCGATTTCCTAATTGGTGTGTAACTCTTACCGTCGTATTCCATATTTTCTCGTTATTTGTTTCTCTTGCCTTCTGCTTTTGTTTATTTAATAACATTTATTTTATTTTTTCTGATTATAGAAGTAATTCATACTCATGATTAAAATTTTGGAAAGCATTTACAATTACACAGACAAAATAAAATTCCCACAGAATTCATCTCCTGAAGGCCTCTTGTTGAGGTCATTGCTCGATTCTACAAGCATTTGTTGAGTATCTATCATCTGCTACTTGGCATCAGAACCCTTGGGATCAAACCAGCCATTAACTTATTGGCCTCACTCTCTCTATTTTGTAAAATATACTTCATTTCACCTTCACAACAACTCCATAAAGTATTATTTTTCCTGCATAAGCAAACTAGGACTCAAAGACTTTGTCTAAGTTTCTTAGCTAATAAATGCTCGTACTGGAATTGGAACCTAGATCAGATTTTCTCAAAACCCATCCCTTCTCCTCTATTGAAGTGGCCAAATTCTGAAGGCCTGTTCAGTTCAAGAAAGCAGTGAGATTCTGAACTCCACTAGTCATCATAAAACAAATTGAGAAAGGGTATTCAGGGCCATGATGTACAGTCACACAGGTTGTGCACTCTCAACTCTAGAAGGCATCATTGACATTATAGTCCACATGAACGGCTGCCCAAGGAGCTGTGTGATGCTGTGAACTCAGGGGTCACGGTTTACACTGAGCTCAAGACTGTGTAGGTGGAACCCGAGCTGAGCCTGTAATACCTGCAGGTTGTGGAGCAACACTGAGGGCAAAATGCCTCAGATGGGTGCTAGATACACACACACACACACACACACACACACACACACACAACCCTTCTGAAATGTTCCTCTGACATGCCGTAACATAGAATAAGAGGGAGAGAGCTACATAAGAGTTCTTCAGAGCAGGTCACAGTCTATGTTTAGTCATCTTGGGAAAAGCACTTTGTCTGAGAACAAAGCAAGAGGACTTGTTAGCAGGCTGGCTGAGTTGGAAAGGTGGGTAATGATGACCGGATAGTGGGGGGCAGTGGTGGGGGAGACAAAGAAGACACAGTGGGCATTTGCAGATTGCTTGGAAAACATCATGCTGACTCCTGGGCATCTTGGGAAGTGACTAAAGCTGGCTGGGCTTTCTTTTCAGCAGAGGAGGGGTGGCCATGTTCCCTTAGAACCACAGAACAAGATATAAAGGTATCTCCCCACAACTCAGAAGAACCTTCAGGATAAGGGGTGAGAAGGGCAGTGGGAGAGGAAAAACAACAAAAGATATCTGTAGGAGAGGCAGGATGCCGATTTTTAATAATCAGCATTGTCACCCTAACAAGCCCTGGCATTTCTATGGTATTTGCAGAGTACTTTCATATGCATTTTCCCATTTGGTTCTCACAACCACTCCATGCAGTTGTTACTGTCACAATTTTACTGACGAGGAAACTGAGGCTCAGTGAGACCTGCCACCTGGTTCATAACTATCAAGTGTCATAGGCAGGACATGGCCTCCATGTACAGCCTGGGCTGTTGATAACAAATCTGAGCTCCCTTTAGGGGGAAGCTTCAAAACCCTTGGTGGGATGATATCCTAGGGCAGCCTTGGGAGGAATGACTGGAAAGAAGCTCTGAAAAAAGACTAGTGGCATCTCAGCAGGATGAGTCTGTCTTTTTGTTGTTGTTGTTGTTGTTGAGAATATACACAGCAAAATATACACCAATTCGCCAGTTTCTACATGTAAAATTCAGTGACATTGTTTACATTCTTCGAGTTATGCAACCGGCCTCCTTTTCTGAGTTGTTCCTCCCGCCTTAACATAAACTCACTGCCCCCTAATTTTCCTATCTAATCTTCCGAGTTTGTGTTGTAGATTTGATCCCATATAGATAGATCTTGCAAGAACACAATGCTCAAAGCAGACATTCTTTACTAGCTGAGCTAAACTATTGTTTGGTTTTAAGAAGACCTCAGAGGATATTTTTGGCTTAAGGTTTAAAGACTATCTCAGGGCAATAGTTTCAGGGGTTCATCCTTCATCCGGCTTCCACGGCTCCAGAAAGTCTGGATTCCATGAGAATTTTAAATTCCGTTCTATATTTTCCCCCTTTTGATCAAGTTTCTTCAATAGAATCTTTAATCAAATCTGGACCTGTCTTTGATCTTGTATAGGATGACCTCTTGATCTCTTGAGATCTTGCCCTAACCACTCTCCAGAGTCTTTACCCTCTATTACCTCTATTCCTGGCACCCCCAACTACCCTAAGCTTAGCCATACTGAACTGTTACTCTGCTCTGCTTGCTTGAAACATCATTCTTTTTGTGGTAAGTCCTCTGGCTAGTTCCTATTCAGAGCCCCTATGGGGCACAACCAGTTAACACGCTTGGCTGTTTGAACCCACCCAGCAGTGCCGTGAAAAAAAGATATGGGGATCTGCTTCTTCAAAATTTGTAGCCAAGAAAACCTGATGAAACCTCAACAACAAAAAGACACATAACTCAGTTTAAAAAATGGGCAAAGGTTATGAACAGACATTTCACCAAAGAAGACATTCTGATGGCTAACAGATACATGAGGAAATGCTCACAATCATTAGCCATTAAAAAAAATTCAAATCAAAACCACAATGAGATATCATTTTACCCCAACAAGGCTAACATTAATCCAAAAAACACAAAATAATAAATGTGGGAGAGGTTGTGGAAAGACTGGAACACTTATACACTGCTGGTGGAATGTAAAATGGTACAACCATTTTGGAAATTGATTTGGCACTTCCTTAAAAAGTTAGAAATAGAACTACCATATGATCTAGCAATCCCACTCCTTGGAATATATCCTAGAGAAATAAGAGCCATCACACAAGTAGTTATATGCACACCTGTGTTCATTGCAGCACTGTTCACAATAGCAAAAAGAAGGAAACACCCAAGGTGCCCATCAACAGACAAATGGATAAACAAATTATGGTATATTCACACGATGGAATACTATGAAATGATAAAGACAGACAACGAATCCGCAAAACAACTCATAACATGAATGAATCTGGAAGGCATTTGCTGAGTGAAATTAGTCAGTCTCAAAATGACAAATATTGTAGGAGACCACTATTATAAGAACTCAGGAAAAGGTTTAAACACAGAAGAAAACATTCTTTGATAGTTATGAGGGGAGGGAGGGAGGGAGAGGAGAATTCACTAACTAAATAATAGACAAGAATTATCTTAGGTGAAGGGAAAGACGACACCCAATACAGGGGCTGTCAGCACAACTGGACTAAACCAAAAGCTAAGAAGTTTCCTGAATACAACCAAACACTTTGAGGGTCAAGGTAGCAAGGGCGAGGGTCTGAGGACCAAGGTTTCAGGGAACATCTAGGTCAATTGGCTTAACAAAGTTTATTAAGAAAATGTTCTGCATCCCACTTTGGTGAGTGGTTTCTAGGGTCTTAAAAGCTTGCGAGTGGCCATCTAAGATGCAACAATTGGTTCCAACCCACATGAGGCAAAGGAGAATGAAGTACACCGAAGATAATTTTAGCCCAAGAGACAAAAGGGCCACATAAACCAGAGACTCCATCAGCCTGAGACCTGAACTAGATGGTGCCTGGCTACCACCAATGACTGCCCTGACAGGGAACACGACAGAGTCCCTGGTGGAGAAGGAGAAAAGTGTGGTGCAGAATTCAAGTTTACCCAAAAAGACCAGACTTAATGGTCTGACTGAGACTAGAGGGACCCCAGAAGACATGGCCCCCGGATTCTCTGTTAACCAGAACTAAAATAATTCCTGAAGCCAACTCTTCGACAACTAATTGACAAAGATCAGACTTGACTATAAAACATAAAATAATACTCGTGAAGAATGTACTTCTTAGTTCAGGTAGGTACATGAGACTAAATGGGCAGCTCCTGTCCAGAGGTGGGATGAGAATGCAGAAAGAGAAAGGAGCTGGTTGAATGAACATGGGAAACCTGGGGTGGAAAGGGGGCATGTGCTGTCACATTGTAGGGACAGCAACTATGGTCACATGACAACATGTGTATGAATTTTTGTATGGGAAATTAACTTGAGCTGTAACCTTTCACCTAGAGCACAATTAAAAAAAAAAAAAAAAGAAGAAAACCCTATGGAGTACATTTCTACTCTGCAGCACACGGAGTCACCATGAGTCAGAATGGACTTGACGGTAATGAGTCTTTTGTTCTCAAAGGAATTATCAACTGGCTGTTTACTTAGCTATCTCAGTAATCCTGCCAGTGTCACCTCCAAGCAGATCACTCCACAGCTGCTAATAAAACCCTAAGCCAAGACACCATCACCTCTCATCTGGGTGATAGCCTCACCTCCACCCTTCTCCGCTATGGTCCATCCTCAACACAGCAGTCAGAATGAGCTTCCTATGTCTAAATTAGAGCATATCACTCTGCTGCTTAAAACACTCTATTGCAGGGGCTGGCAAACTACAACTGGAAGGCCAAATCCAGCCCACCACCTGTTTTTGTTACTTAAGTTTTATTGGAGCACAGATAATGCCCATTTGTTTATGTGTGGCTACTTTGGAGTCCCTGGGTGGTGCAAACAGTTAACGTGCTTGGCTGCTAACCAAAAGGCTGAAGGTTCAAGTCCACCCAGAGGCTCCAGGCCAATAGCCCCAGCTAAGCTTGCAGTCAACAGAAGGAAGGCCTGGTGATCTACTTCCAAAAAATCAGCCACTGAAAACCCTGTGGTACACAGTTCAACTCAGAGGTCGCCATGAGCCAGAGTCGACTTGATGGCTACTTTTGTGCTCCAATAGCAGAGTTGAGTAGTTGTCACAGAGACTGTCTGCTATGTAAAAGCTAAAATATTTACTATCTGACCCTTTTCAGAAAAAGTTTGCCTGTCCCTCCTTCTCTATTGACTTCTCATATGTTTGGTTATTTATTGTTACATAGCAAGCCACCCCAACACTTAGTGGGTTAAAACAATGGTAATTATTTATTTTGCTCATGAATCTACAATTTGTGTAAAGCTTGATGGGAACAACTCATCCCTGCTGCACGTGGGGTCAGCTTGGGCAGCTCAACGGGGCTGAAGGACCCGCTTCCAAAATGGCTCACTCTCACAGCTGGCAAGTTGATGCTGGCTGTTGGCTGGCAGTTGAGCTGGGGTCCTTGGCCTGGTGTCTTGATTCTTTCCTTTGTGGGCCTCTCCAAGGGGCTCTTTGGATTTTTTTCATGGTATGGGGGCTGGGCTTCTAGAGCATGTGAGGCACAGTGGTTAAGTGTTTGGCTGCTAAGCAAAAGGTCAGCAGTTCCAATCCACCAGCTGTTCCTTGGAAACCCTATGGGGCAGTTCTACTCTGTACTATAGGGCCACTATGAGTTGGAATCGACTCCATGGCTATGGTTTTTTTTTTTTTAATCTCTTAAGACTTGGGCCCAAGAACTGGCATAGCATCATGTCTGCTGAATTCCATTTGGCAAGCAGTCAGAGAGGCTGCCCAGGTTCAAGGCGAGGGGACATAGACCACCCCCCCTTCTCAATGGGAGGGTCATACATAAAATAAAACCAAGGCTTTCCACGATCTGACCACAGCCTAGTCGTCTGATACCTTCTTTGCAATCTCCCCCCATTTCTCTTCATTTCAGACTTGCTAGCTTTCGTCCTGCCCCTGGCACATGCTGAACAGGTTGTATCTTGGCCTTTGTCGTGGTCTTCTTCATACCTAGCCTCTCAGCATCTTCCTTCTCATCACTCAGCTTTTGGCTCTTTTGTCACCTGCCTTAGTCTCCTGGTGCTGCTGTAACAGGTCGGTCGCTTTAACAAATAGAAATTTATTTTCTCACTGTTTAGGAGACTAGAAGTCTGAATTCAGAGCTCCGCCTCTAGGGGAAGGCTTTCTCTCTCTTTGTTGGCTCTGAGGGAAGGTCCTTGACTCTTTCAGCTTCCGTAGCCCCAGCATTCCTCGGTTCCTTAGTGATCTCCGTATGGTGACTATCTTCCCCCTCTTCATGCTTGCCTGACTCTGTCTCTATGCTGCTCTTTATACTCAGAAGTGATTAGATTTTAGGATACACCCTATACTGATATGGCCTCATTAACAAAACAAAGAAAATCCTATTCCCAAATGGAATTATATCCACAGGTATAGGGATTACGATTCCAGCACATTTATTAAAAAAAAAAAAAATTGGAGGGACATAATTCAATCCATAACACCATCTCCTCAGAGTGGCCTTCTTCCACCTTGGTATCTAACTCAGTCCCTACCCGATCATTCTCTAATACAGTACTTGATTTCTTAGCACTTAAATGCCTGAAATTCTCCTCTTTCTTATTTATTAGTTATTAATTCAGCTATTTATTTATATGCTTATTGTCAGCTTCCTCCTCCCCTCACAATACAATGTACAATCCTTCAAGACAGAAAGTCTGTCCTAGGCATTGTCGTATACCCATCGCCTGGAACAGGTCTTGTTGAAAAGAGCACTCTATAAAAATTAGTTGGCACAGTATCGCCCTCATGACATTGTGAGCCTTTTGAGGGCAGGGACTGCCAAATCTGGTGTTGTCCCCGATACACCATGTTGTTATGTGCCGTCCTGTCAATTCTGACTCATAATGACCCTATATGACAGAAGAGAACTGCTGCATGGGGTTTCCTAGGCTATAATCTTTACAGGAGCAGATCACCAGGTCTTTTCTCCCTCACAACTGCTGGTAGGTAGGTTCCAACCACTGATCTTCTGGTTAACAGCCGAATGCATAATCATTGTGTCACCAGGGCTCCTGACACACCATGGGTGTTCATTAAATAACTGATGAATGTGTCAGGGTTAAGTGTCTTCAAAGACTTAACCTAGATGTGGGAATCAATCCCCTTTTATAGATTAAGCTGAAGACACTGAGGTCCCAAAAAGCCTCTCTGCCATTTGGTCTGACACTGTAACTAGCAGTGTGCTGTTTCTCCACTTCACGTCTGTCCTCCTCGCCTCTCCCAACCCCTGTTGCTCAGTCTCGATGGACTCTGAGTCTACTCTGAGACTGTGGGTCTAACCTAGATCCTGGCTACGGTGCTGGGTGGTTCACAGAATGTTGAGATTGCCACTGGTTGGGCTCTCCATAGGTTTCAGGCAGCTCTACTAGTCCCAAGACATTTCTGAGTGTTTAGATCTGCTCTAGTGTGCGCTAGACTGATCTCAATGCCTGACTGAGGCCACAAGTGGGGCCCATCAAGGCTTATAAGGTGTAAGTTCCAGTGCTTAGCAGCAAGTAGAGAAACAGGTGCTGTCATATTGACTCCAGCTTGGTGATCTCAGTTGTGTCAGAATAGAACTACGTTCCACAGATTTTTGTTTTTAATAATACTTTAGTTGTATAATACTTTTTTATTCTTGGTGAAAGTTTGTACAGCAAATTGGGTTCCCGTTTAACAATTACTACACAAATTGTTCAGTGACATTGGTTACATTTTCTACAGTGTGTTAACATTCTCATTCATTCCATTCTGGATGTTTCTTTTCCAGTTACCTGGTTTCCCTGTTCCCTTATCCTTTCATCTTGGCTTTAGAGTAATTGTTGACCATTTGGTATCATATACATGATTTTTTAAAAGGTGCATAGTACTCACTGGTAATATTCTTTATGTGCCAATCTGTTATTTCACTGAAAGGTCACCTCAAAGGGTAGTTTCCATTCAAGGTTTATGGAGTATCTCAGGGCGATAGTCTCCGGGAGCCCTCTAGTCTCAATCAGTCCGGTAAGTCTGGACTTTCTAAGAATTTGAGTTCTGTTCCACTTTTTTCTCCCATTCTGTCAGGATCCATCCATTGTGGCCCTGAGGAGAATGATCGTTAGTGGTAGCTGGGAACCATCCAGTTCTTCTGGTCTCAGGGTAGATGAGGCCATGGTTCGTGTAGACCGTTTGTCCTGTAGACTAGTTTCTTCTCTGAGTCTTTGGTTTCCTTCTTTCTCTTTTGATCTAGATGAGAAGAGACTGAGAGCTGTATCTTAGGTGGCCACTCACAAGCTTTTAAGACCCTAGACACTACACACCAAACCAAGATGTAGAACATAAACTTTGTGAACTATATTATGCCAACTGACCAAATTCTCCCATGAGACTATGTTCCTAAGTTTTCAAACCCATAAAACCAGTCCCACGAGGTGTTTGGTTATGTCTAGAAGTATCTATAACTGTGCCTCTGCTCCATAAGGTTTCCAATGACTGATTTTTTGAAGCAGATCACTAGGTCTTTCTTCTGAAGCACTCCTAGTTAGATTTGAACTGCCAACTTTTTGGCTAGCAGCTGAGCACATTAACTATTTGCACCACACAGGGACTCCATAATATCAAGGAGCTCTATGCAACCAAGATTTAGTGAGTGACTGAATAAATGCTAGAGACAGCATTGGCCTTATTTTGGTCAGAGATTATCTATTCTGAGGTTAAAAAGAGAGGACACAGGCCTGGCTCCCCAGTGGGAAGTCCCAGATCTACGGCTTCCGTGGCTTCGGGCTGACCTTTGCGAAAGCAAGGCCTGGCCACTTCTGCCTTTCCACCTCCCCCGCCCCAGCCACAGGTACCCACCTGTCTCCCCTCTGCATTACCCTTTGGGGCTGGGGAACAGTGCACTCTGCTGCTGGACACCATGAAAAAACAAGGACACCCCCCTTCTACCCACCCACCCAATTCTAGAAAATGAGAAGAAAATGGGCCAGAAGATCACTCTGGGCTCTTCCTCCAAGAGAAGAAGTTACTTTCTTCTTTGAAAAATCTACTCACTAAGGCATAAAGCAGAAGAAGCCTGGCAATTTCATTTTAAATAAAATTCTTCCAAATTATCATATTTCAAATTGCAATTACTGTCTCTCCTCTCGGCCCCTGCACCATTGCTCTTTCTTCAGTGTGGAGCTGTGGTGGGGGAATATGAATTCTACTGATTAAAAGGAGCCTGTGACGGACCTGTCACCAGCTAGTTCTCATGAGACACATCCAATTAAAACAGACAACATTTTCAAAGACCCCAGTCGAGCATCTCATCTCCTCTGCACTTTCTCCAGCATGTCAGTGTTACCTGCGGCGCTTCTTTCTTTTTTTTCCCCTCAATATGAAATTTAGGTCAGTAACTGCATAAGCCACAGAAATAACCCTGGCTGCTTCCTATCCCTCCTCCCACCTCCGAGTGGTATGTTTAGAAATACATAATTGGGTACAAACGCTTCCCCCAGCTGACTTAAGTGTTCTGGGTGGGAACTAGGGCCAGGAATGCTGCACACAGGACCCACAATGAGAAGGGGCTTGAAAGTTGGTTATGTGATTCAGTAACAAAATCGCACCAACCTCTCAGCACCAGGGCCAGGTGATCTGTCTTTTTGTGATGTTCAATTCTATGTCCTAGCCTGCTACAAACTATGTGGCCTCAGGTGAACCACCAGGGCTCTCTGGGCCCAGTTTTTCTGTCTGTAAAAGGAGGTGAGTTTGCTGCTCCAACGCCAATACTTCCCAGCTTCCCAGAGTCTTTCTGAGGCGAGCACTCTCTCTAGCAGGTTCTCCAAGACCTACTCCAGGGCTCAGGGGGTGCAGGTTCCTCTCACTGATCAGCTGAGTGAGAATCTGGGTCCATTTGTTGCCCCGGGTGCCTTTGTGAGGATGTCCAGATCCCCGGGAGATGGAGAGGTGGGTGTCCGGAAAGAGGACTCTCCTTACTCGGGGATTGGCTTCCTTCCCATCCTTTAGCTGGGACAAGCATTGTGGAAGAAGTATCCTCTTTGCCATAGAGACAGTGCTATTTTCTCAAACAGGAAAGTAAGTAAATTCTGTGCTGGGGAGCATGAGAGACAGAGGAGGTCAGGCTGTAGCCAGTCCCAGGTGGAGAGAACATAGAAAGCCCCACTCCCCACTACTCCTGCCCCAGGCGGGCCTGTCCTGGGCAATAGGGCTTCTGACAGTTGCCAGGTGAGCTTGACAAACTTTTCATTTTATATTTTAAATAGGCATAAATAGGGGAGATAGACATAAAACTACCACGCTGGTTTTGTCCAACAGCCTATGTGGCCAAGTACTACAGCCCCAGGAGGGCACAAAGAGACACATTGGGGTGGGCTATGGTCATTTATCCTCTGTGAGGTCATACTCAGCTACAGGGACATAGAGCTGGAAGGGAAACTAGACATCTTCCAGTCCAACCAGTTTGGAGATGAGAAAACTGACATTCAGACAGGAGAGATGACTTGCCACATTCACAGACAGTTGAGGTAGAGCTGGTAGACCAGGGATTCCCGACCGGCAGGCTAAGGTACTCTCCATTATCTTAGGACCTTCATCCTATGCTACTTTTCCTCCTTCCTGTTTGAGAATTAATTCAACTCAGTTCAGGGAGCACCTGCCTCCATCTAGCCACTTGGTACTGGGGTTAGAAAATAGAATGAGTCACAGACTCTGACCTGAAGAAGTTCACTGGATACTAGGAAGAAATTTCTATGAAGAAAGAAGTACAGGTGAGAATGATAAATTTAGGCTAGCCCCTCACCTGAGCTCCTGGAGCACCTATACCTTCCTTGATAATAACACTGACTACATTGAATTACAAGTGACTTCTACTTGACACCAAGACCTTGGAAAGCAAGGGCTGGCTTATTAATTTGCATAATCCTAGTGCCCTGGTGGCACAATTGTTAAGTGCTCACCTGCTAAAAAGAGGTTGGCAGTTTGAACTCACCCAACTTTCGAACCCACCTAGCAGCTCCACTGGAGAAAGACCTGGCAATCTGCGCCCCTAAAATTACAGCTACAAAACCCTATGAGGCAGTTCTACTGCGTCATACAAGGTCACTATACGCCAAAATCAACTTAAAGGCACCCAACAACAACAATGCCCAAGACAGTAGCTAATGCATTATTGGTGCTTACTGAATATTTTTAAATAAATGAATAAATGTTTCACTTATTTGGCAAGTTACTTAACATGCATGTGCCTCAACTTCCTCATCAATAAAATAGAAGTAATTCTGGTAGACCAGCTTGCACTAGACTAAGCCACCTGTTGAGATCTATAAAAGCAGATACATATATATGTATATTTCATATATTTATACACACGTTATATATATATTATATAGTGAGCCCTGGTGGTGCAGTGGTTAAGAGCTTGGCTGCTAACCAAAAGGCTGTCAGTTCAAATCCACCAGCCACTCCTTGGAAAGCCTGCTCGGTGGTTCCACTTTGTTCTATAGGATCACTCTGAGTTGGGACAGGCTCTACGGCAACATGTTTGGTTTTTGGTTATATACATATAAGCTTTTTGAGGGTGTTAGCAGGAACAAGGCAGCGAGGACTTGGGTGATCTTAATCACAAAGAGAAGGAAAAAGTAGATTAGCCCAATATTTGAAGCCAGCTTTCCCTCAAGTATTTGCTGATTTCTAAAAAAAAAAAATCTTTTTCTTTTTTTAAAGCAGCAGCCGAGAGGCCAAGAAGCTGCACAGCAAGTGGCTAAGGAGCTGAGAAGTGGAGCCAAGTTTTCAGCAGTCAGGTTTTGGATGTTAAAAATTAGAATTCAGCACCCACTAGGGAGGTGCGTCCCCAGTTAACACACTGAACGACAACACCCTAGGAACAAGAACGGTTTGAAGACAAGCCAGCTAACACAAAGACTGAAACGCAGCTTCGAATCGGCCCAGTCCCAGACTCCATTAACCTGATCTGCCTCTATCCTAACTGCCTTCAGAAGCGAAAGTAAATTATCTCCGGAGAAAGAGAACATTATCCAGAGTCTTGAAATAGCTCTACAGTTTTTCATATAAAATCACTGGCATTCGATCCAAAATCATCAGGAACCAAAAATAAAGAATCAAACCCAAAAGAAAATACAGGCAAGAGAAACAGAACGATAGGAGATCCAGCTATTGAAGTTATCAGACATAGACTTTAATATATAAAACGAGCATAACAATAGCATCTACCTCATAGGATTTTTGAGAAATTAGATGGATTAATACATGTTTAATGCTTAACATAATGCCTGGTGCATAGCAAGCTTAATATAAGTGCTTGTTAATATAAATGAAATATTTTGGAGGCATGGATTCTGTTGGGGGAAAATATCAATAGTTTATTCAACAGACAATTAATGAGTCAGACTGGCACTGTGCTAGGTGCCATGGATACAAATAAGGTGAGGAGCCTGTTTCCAAGATGTTTACAGTAGAAGGAGGACAGAAATTTTTCAGTACGGGAGAATTTTATAAGGTTGTTCTAAAGAAAAGAGTGAGAAGAAGAGGCATAGTATATGGGATCAACATATCTAAGCAAATAGAGTAGAGAGGAAAATAATATGACAAGCACTGTGGCCAGGGAGATGTCCAGTTGGCGTCTGATGCCTCTATTCCTGAAGCCATCAAGGTGGGCAGAAGAAACAATTGTCTCTGAAGAAACAATTGAGAGTTGGGTAGCCTATGGACATCTGAGTTTAAAATACCCTATCCTTTGTGTCTTTAGTCTTCTTCATTCTCCTTTGCTCCAGATGGAATGGGACTAGTAGATGTATCTTAGATGGCCACACACAGGCTTTTAAGACCCCAGTCACTACTCAACACAATTGGGTGTAGAACATTTTCTTGATAGACTATATTATGCCAGTTGAGCTAGATGTCCCCCAAGACCATGGTCCCTAGCCCTCAGCCCAATGGTTCAGTTCTCCCAAGGTGTTTGGATATATCTGTGAAGCTTCTATGACTTTGCCCTGGTCAAGTTTTGCTAACTTCCCCAGTATTGCGTACTATCTTACCCTTCACCAAAGTTACCACTTATCTACTGTCTAAACCAAAACAAAGCTTGTTGCTGTCGAGTTGATTCTGACTCATAGTGACCCTATGGGACAGGGTAGAACTGCCCCATAAGATTTCGAAGGAGCTCTTGGTGGATTCAAACTGCAGACCTTTTGCTTAGCAGCCATAGCTCTTAACCACTACACCACCAGGGTTTCCATCTGGTTAGTGTTTTTCCCTCCCCACTGTTCCCCTCCTTCAAACCATCAAAGAGCATTTCTTTCTGTGTGGAAACATTTTCACATGTTTTTATAGTAGTGGTCTCAAACAGTATTTGTCCTTTTGTGATTGGCTTATTTCACTCAGCAGAGTGAAATGCCCTCTAATTTCATCCACGTTGTGAGGTGTTTTGCAGGTTCATTACTGTTCTTTATTGTTGCATAGTATTCCATTGTGTGTATGTACCTAGTTTGTTTATCAATTCATCTGTCGATGGGCACTTGTTTCCATATTTTTGCTATTGTGAACAATGATGCAATGAACATGAGTGTGCATATGTCTATTCATGTGACGCCTCTTATTTCTCTAGGATATATTCCTAGGATTGGAATTGCTGGATCCTACGGTATTTCTATTTCTAGCTTTTTAAGGAAACACCATATCATTTTCCATAGTGGTTATACCATTTCACATTCCCAGTGCATAAGAGTTCTAATCTCCCCACAGCCTCTCCAACATTTGTTATTTTCTGGTTTCTTTCTCTAGTAATATCAGGGTGAGATGGCATCTCATTGCAGTTTTGACTTGCATTTCTGTAATGGCTAGTGATCTCAAGCATTTCTTCTTGTGTCTGTTTGCTGCCTGAATGTCTTCTTTGGTGAAGTGTCTGTTCATCTCATTTGCCCATTTTTTAATTGGATTATTTGTCTTTTTACTACAGTGGTGTTGAACTTTCCTGTATTTAGAGATTAGACCTTTGCCAGATATGTCATAGCCAAAACACTTTTCCCAGTCTGTAGGTTCTGTTTTTACTCTTTTGGTGAAGTCTTTTAATGAGCATGAGTATTTAATTTTTAGGAGACTCCATTTATCTAGCTTATATTCTGGTATTTGTGTATTGTTAATTATGGTTTATATGCTGCTTATGCTGTATATTAGAGCCCTTGGAGTTGACCCTATTTTTTCTTCCATGATCTTTAGAGTTTTTGGTTTTATCTTTAGGCCTTTGATCCATTTTGAATTAGTTTTTGGGTATGATGTGAGGTATGGGCCCTGTTTCATTTTTTTACAGATGAACACCTAGTTGCCAGCACCGTTTGTTAAAAAGACTGTCTTTCCCATTTAATGGACTTTGGGCCTTTGTCAAAGATCGGGTGGTGATAGGTAGATGGATTTACATTTGGATTCTTGATTCTGTTCCATTGATCAATATGTCTGTCTTTGTACCAGTACCGGGCTATTCTGACTACCATAGCTGTTCTGAGATCAGGTAATGGGAGGCCTCCTACTTTGTTCCTTTTCTTCAATAATGCTATGCTTACTCCAAGTCTTTCCAAATAAAGTTAATGATTAGTTTTTCCAGCTCGTTAAAGAATGCTGTTGGTATTTGGATCAGGATTGCATTTTATTTGTAGATTGCTTTGGGTAGAATTGATATTTTCACAATGTTGAGTCTACATACCATGTTTTTCCATTTATGTGGGTACCATTTAGTTTCTTGCAGTAGTGTTTTGCAGCTTTCTTTCTACAGATCTTTTATGTCCCTGGTTAGATTTATTCTTAAGTTTTTTTTTTTTTTTTTTTAGGGGCTATTATAAACGGTACTGCTTTCCTGATTTTGTTTTCATAGTTCTCTTTACTAGTGTATAGGGATTCAACTGATTTTTGTGTACTTATCTGGTATCCTGCTACTCTGCTGAATCTTTCTATTAGTTCCAGTAGTTTTCTTCTGGAGCCTTTAGGGTTCTCGATATATAGTATCATAAACCAAAAAAAAAAAAAAAAAAAAAACCCAAACCTACTGCTGTCAAGTCAATTCCGACTCATAGGGACCCTATAGGACAGAGTAGAACTGCACCATAGAGTTTCCAAGGAGCACCTGGCAGATTTGAACTGCAGACCTCTTGGTTAGCAGCCGTAGCACTTAACCACTATGCCACCAGGGTTTCCATAGTATCATGTTATCTGCAAATAGGGATAGTTTTACTTCTTCCTTATCAATTTGGATGACTTTATTTCTTTTTCTTGCCTTATTGCTCTAGCTTCACAGAGCACCTTATGGAAAGAGTGTTCTTTGACATACTACCAATGCTGGGAGTGATTTGTTGCAAAAATAACTACTCAGGTTCCCTAGGTTATCACCTATAACTGCCTGCCATATGGGCAATAGAAATCAGATGATTGTGGCAGAGAAGGGAAGCATACATTCTCAGACAGACTTCTGCTGCTATCTCCACTAACACCTAGAGGGCCTGGAATTTGAGTAATATTTCTCTTCTCAAAGTCTGATTACACCCTCAAGTTAACAAAACATCCTGTATCAGGGTTGTATAAGCTGATTTCTGGTATACATAGGATTTGCTTGGATAGATGATATTTGTTAGTCATTAGGGATGTTCACGAATGTGCTAGCTCTCATTTTCTGGGGACATCATTGGATTGTATTTCCTTGCCTCATTTAAAGTTAGGTCTGACTATATGACTTGCTTTGACAAATGCAGTGTGAGTAGAAGTGACGTACATCACTTGGACAGAAGTTTTAAGGGGAGCATGTTTTCTTCCCCCACCATGGCATGAATCAAGAGGCAGCCTCCCTCAGCGTGGGTCCCTAAGCGATTTCAATGAGCAGAGCCTCCCTGCTGATCTGCAAAAGAAATATAGTGCAACAGGGGTCAACTTCCCTTACCTTAAGCCACTGAAATTTGGGGTGTATTTGTCTATGACATAGTCAAGCCTATCCGTATTTTTATATTGCTCTGAAAGTCAGAAAAATACTCAATTTCATATTCATTTAGCAATCACCTGTATTTGTGTAACGTGCTATGTATTTCAAGGTACACAAAGACTAAGAAAACTCAGAGCATACAAATGGGTGTGACCCATGGAAGACTCTGATACATCTGTTATGTAAAACAATTACATAAAAAATAATTAAAAAAAAACAAACCTGTTGTTTTCGAGTCGATTCCGTCTCATAGCAACCCTTAAAAACACATTGATGGACAGCAAGGCTGTGTTCCAAGGGGTTGGTGGTAGAGCTCACTCCAGTTTCATAGAATGTTCCCACAGTCAGATAGCTGTGTAATCATAGATCTGGGCCCCTCAAGCTTTCCCCCGTAGCTTGCTGCTTAGAGTAATGATCAGATCTTAGTGCAGATTGATGGTTCCTCAGGCCTGGAGACTCCCTCCTCTCCTGGCCAGAGTGACCTTTCCCATAGCTGTCTCTACTTTGTCTCTGCTTCTTCGTCTGAAAAACAAGGTTCTGTTCTAAGCAAATGGACACAGTAGCTTACCACAACACCATGGCCCCACCTGGCCAGGGTAAGAACAGCACATCCCAGAATGGCGTTTGTGCAAAGTTAAGCCTATTTTGAGCAGCATGGAGTGATGCTCTGTGAACACATGAGACAACCTCCAGGCCCGGGACCAATGCCAAGCCCTTTCAGGTAGTGAAATGTCAGAGGGCTGAGCTGGAGGAAGCTCTCCTAGGATGGCAGGTGGGGGCAGGCTCCATGGTGGGTGGGTGGAAAGGACGAGTCATCCTGGCTCTATTTATGATATGACAGTAATATGAGACAGAGGAACACAAGAAATGCCATGTGAGGCCACAGATGGACCCATCTACATGCAGATTCTCTCTCTGACATTTGTTCCCAGGGACGTGCAGCCATGAAGCTGTCCCATTAGTCAGCAGTGCTTTCCCACGTGGCCTAGTTTGCCTTCACAAGTCATTAATGAATTAAAGAGAAGAGGGCTAGGAGAAGACTTCTGGCTTCGCATCCCTTCCTGCTTACCAGCTGTGTGACATGAACTGTCACTTCCCTGAGTTTCAATTTCAGGCCCATAAAATGAGGATTATGATGCCCTGCCCTGCCAGCCTCATAGGATTTTTCCAGAAGCAAAAGAACTTTAATTTGTGTAAAAGCATTTGGTAAACTATAAAGCAATGTTACTGAAGGTGTGATTTGCAGGCCCCAAACCATTTGTTACTGGTGCCGTAGATAAGGAACTTGCGCCAGAAAGTAAATCAAGGGTCACTTAACACACTGATTAGTTCAGCTGACAGATTTTTTTTTTTAATAGCAAGACTTTCTCGTTGAAGGAAGCAGTACAGTATGAGTTTCTTGTCCCATCGTGGACCTGCATTTTGGGTAACATTATTGTAAACGCTATATATTTGACACTGTCTTGCCTTAAAGGCCCTGGTCCCAGCTCCCTTCCTCTCCCTTAATTCTGCCAGCCTACCCACCCTAGTCTAATGCCTACTCATTTTTCAAGACATACCTCAAGCATCTCCTGCCCAGACTGCTGTGGCAGAGCCCATCCCCTCTTTTGGGGCCTCCATTATGTGGCAGCTATGAACATAATATCTGTCCCTCAACTAGGCTATGACATTATGACATTCTTGAGGTCATACTCATCTCTGTGGCTCCGCCCCCCTGCCCTGCCCCTGTGCAGGCCTAGTGCAGGGCCTGGCACATTGATTGTTCTCAATATATGTTGTTGTTACTACTTGCCATTGAGTTGGCCCTGACTCATGGTGTCCTCATGCACAACAGAATGAAACGTTGCACAGTCCTGTGCTATCTTCACGATTGTTGGTATGCTCTAGTCCATTGTTGCAGCCACTGCGTATTTTGAGTAACTTCAACCTAAGGGGCTCATCTTTCAGCACAGTATTGAACAATATTCTGTTGTGATCTATAGGGTTTTCACTGGCTAATTTTCAGAAGTAGATCTCCAGGCCTTTCTTCTTAGTCTGTCGTGGTCTGCTGAAAGCTGTCCACCATGGGTGACCCTGCTCGTGTTTGAAATACAGCCACCGCTGTACAATAAACTGACAGACAGGTGGTGATCGCAATACATACTTGATGAGTAAATTAAAGTTGACAAATTCAAGGCATTGCTACTTTTCTGCCTGTTTCTTGTGTAAAAAAAAAAAAAATTTTTTTTTTTTTTTTTGTTTCTTGTGTAAAAAAAAGAAAAGGTACCATTAAATCTGTTAAAGAAGTTGAACAGTCCCCAGGTGTGGTGGTTGAGATGCAGTCTAGCCTAAAGTTCGGGAAATAAATGAGGCAATGACACTTCGAAATTTAAAGATTCTATGAAGTTTTATTCATTCAACACACATTTATTAGTTACCTCCCATGTGCCAGGCATGGGATGACAGCTATGAATCAAACATCATACCTGCTCTCCCAAACACACAGTATATATTCTATATATATAGATATTAGCCTATATAGTGAAACCTGTGAGAGCCGGAACTCAGCAGGACTGCCTTGTTTTTCTGGGTTTTGCAAGTTTTCTGTCTTTGACAGGGTGTGGTCTTACCACTTTTCTATCACTATTAGTGGACAATATTTGATTTTCCTTCCCTGACAGGTTTCTGCCTTACATAGGTTCTGACTTTCACAGGTTTTACTTCACAATGTGAGTTATGCCTGTCTCTGATGCCTGGAAGTCCACTATTGGTGTGTCTACCCCTTGATGTTGGGTTAGATGTTCTCTTTGTAGGCTGGAGTGTTAGTAATATGGAGTAGATCAAATTCTTGCTTTCTAAGGAATCCTGCAGGGCTTCACCTGCAGGTAAGAAAGAGGACTGCTATTTAGAAGGCAGAGCCACCAGCTGCTCCTTGAAAACCCTATGGGGTAGTTCTACTCTGTCTTTTCAGGCCGCTATATGAGTCCAATGGCAACAGGTTATTTAGAAGGCAAGAGGGAGAGGTGGGGAAGGTTTAACCTGATTTTCTCAATTTAGAGTACGCTTTTCTCTAATCTACCTGGAAACTTCTTGGTCTGTTTCTGGACGCAACTCTAGCACTTGCTGGTCCCTTCTTCCTTTGGGCTGTTTCCTTCTGTATACACTATATATCATTCACGTCATTATGACACTTACCAAGCTCCTGTGCAACTATTTGTTTTTATGTCTGCTTCTCCTCCTGGGCTATGAGCCCCAGGAGACATAGACAGTCTTTCATCCTTTTTATCTTGTCTAGGATGTTTATTTCTTGAACAACTGAATAGTTATCTCTATTTATACAATTGAAGACCCAGGCTCTGAAATGCTGTGTCTTGCATAATGTCATAGGCAGAGCCAGGAAGTAAACCAGATCTTCAGACTCTAGTCCAGGGCTCTTCCCATGAGGGTCAGCCACACCCAGCAGGACTACCCTGAGGACCATAATTAGAAAACCACAAATCTAGATTAACTTTCTTATTTGGAGAAGTAGAAACTGAGACCTAAAAGAGGATAATGACTTATGGTCTGAAAGTTTGAAATTAATGGCAGAGTGGGGGACTGAATTAAATTTTCTAGTCTGGTGGTGCAGGGTTAAGCCTTCGACTGCTAACTAAAAGGTCAGAAGTTCAAATCCACCGGCCACTCCCTGGGAACCCCATGGAGCAGTTCTACTCTGTCCTATAGGGTTACTATGAGTCAGAATCCACTCGACGGTAAGGGGTTTGGTTTGAGTTTTTTGAAAACCCTGGTGGCGTAGTGGTTAAGTGCTACTGCTGCTAACCAAAGGGTTGGCAGTTCAAATCCGCCAGGCGCTCCTTGGAAACTCTATGGGGCAGTTCTACTCTGTCCTATAGGGTCACTATGAATCAGAATTGGCTCGACGGCACTGGGGTGGGGGATATGTCAGTAAATCTGGAGGTCATTCTCGATGTCTTCTTCCCCCTACAAGTCATTTCATGCTCAAATTATTATAAAATTCAATGGATTCTTCCTCCTTATGTTCTCATTTTTCTCTATCTCTGTGGTCACTGGATTAGTTCAGGCCCTCAGAAGCCTCTTAACTACTCATCCTCCTCCCAGTGCCCCTGCCAGACCAGAGTGATCTTTCTAAAATGCAAGTTCCATCATGTCCCTTCCTTTATGGAAACTCTCTGATGGTTGCCAGTGTCCCTGGAGTAAGTCCAAAGCCATTACTTACTCCAGGGACACTGGGAACCATCAGAAAGTTTCCATAAAGGAAGAGGCCTTTCTGATCTGACTCCTGGCCTCCCCAGCCTCCTTCTCACCCTTACACTCAGAGAGTATCCCCAGGCTGTCTTCTCCTCTCCCAACGCCAACCTTTAAAGCCTTCTCGCTCTGCTCTGAAGTCCCCAGTTTCAGTCCTGAGACCTCAGAACTAGATCTTTTTCTCTGGCCGGTCCCTGTGTGTTGATGAACTTGTGTATCTACCTGGCTTGGCTATTATTTCAGACTCACTCTGATACTTTTGAATATCCTGAGGTTTGGTCCAACAGCATCCCCATACTCACCTTCATCCTCATCCCACTCTCTGAGTTGCTCTGGTCCTTGCCTTGCTAGCCTGGATCTGATCATCCCAGCAACCACTTGTTAGGAAGGGCAATCAGAATGAATGAAAAAATGAATGCGCGAATGCACGAATAAATGAATGAATAGCCTTCTGCAGTCTTTCTCCTGCATTTCCTGCTCAGGCAGCCAGGGCCCTCATCCTGTGCTATGGTTCTCAAACATATCTTACTGCAGCTCCCCTTAGCCCAGGTCTACCCTTCCAGAAGTGTCTCATTCTCCAAAATAATATCACCTTTCCTTTCTCTATTCCCAAATCAAAATTTCCTTCCCCATCAGGGCAGCCGATATGGAGAAAGGGCACAGTCATGGGCCTTGGAATGCATGGGGTTTCGTCCCAGCGCTGTTCCTTACTGCCTGTGTAGCTGTCAAAGTTTTTTCCTCCTCCCAGAATTGATGTGATACCTAACAATACCACGATGAGACAGACAGCCTTTTTTGTAGAAGCTCAAGGCCTAGAGAAATATGGAGATTGTGGGAGGTACATTTCCAAGCAAGTCTTTCTTCCATCTGCAATGCCCAGGCCTGCCTATCAACCTGAATTGAGGGTCACCAACCCACTGCTTCGTTTTGGCTTTTACCAATCCCTATCCCGAAAATGGGAGTGATAATGCAGCCCTCCCAACCAGAGCGACTGGTAGAGCAAGTCCTAACCACATGGCTGTCCTAGACTTATAATAAAGTGCTTTGCCTTATTTTATCTTATTTGATCCTCACAACATCTGTATGAGTCAGGCAAAGCACTCATAGCTAAGGAAACCAAAGCTCAAAAATGTGGAAACACTTGTTCATGATTACAAAACTAAGTGGCAGAGCCTGGATTCAATGCCAGGTTTCTTTTTACATTTTATTCTTTTTTTTTTTTTTTTTTTAATTCTTATTGTGCTTTAAGTGAAAGTTTACAAATCAAGTCAGTCTCTCATACAAAAATTTATAAACACCTTGCTATATACTCCTAATTGCTCTCCACCTAATGAGACAGCACACTTTTTCCCTCCACTCTCCCTTTTTGTGTCCATTCGGCCAGCTTCTGACCCTTTCTACCCTCTCATCTCCTCTTCAGACAGGAGATGCCAACATAGTCTCATGTGTCTACTGGATCCAAAAAGCTTATTCTTCACCAGTATCATTGTCTATCCGGTAGTCCAGTCCAATCCCTGTCTGAAGAGTTGGCTTTGGCAATGGTTCCCATCTTGGTCTAACAAAAAGTCTGGGGACCATGACCTCCGGGGTCATTCGAGTCTCAGTCAGACCATTAAGTCTGGTCTTTTTTACGAGAATTTGGGGTCTGCATCCCACTGCTCTCCTGCTCCCTCAGGGGTTCTCTGTTGTGTTCCCTGTCGGGACAGTCATCGGTTGTAGCCGGGTACGATCTAGTTCTTCTGGTATCAGGCTAATGTAGTCTGTGCTTTATGTAGCCCTTTCTGCCTCCTGGGCTTGTACTTACCTTGTGTCTTTGGTGTTCGTCATTCTCCTTTGCTCCCGGTGGGTTGAGACTAATTGATGAAGCTTAGATGGCCGCTTATTAGCGTTTAAGACCCCAGACGCCACTCTCCAAAGGGGGATGCAGAATGTTTTCTTAATAAATTTTATTATACCAGTTGACATAGATGTCCCCTGAAACCATGGTCCCCAAACCCCTGCCCCTATTACGCTGGCCTTTGAAGCATTCAGTTTATACAGGAAGCTACTTTGCTTTTGGCTTAGTCCTGTTGTGCTGACCTCTCCTGTATTGTGTGTTGTCTTTCCCTTCACCTAAAACAGTTCTTATCTACTATCTAATTAGTGAATACCGCTCTCCCTTCCTCCCTCCCTCTACCCTCTCATAACCATCAAAGAATATTCTCTTCTCTGTTTAAACCATTTCTTGAGTTCTTATAATAGTGGTCTTATACAATATTTGTCCTTTTGCATCTGACTTACTTCACTCAGCGTAATGCATTCCAAGTTCCTCCATGTTATGAAATGTTTCACAGATTCATCACTGTTCTTTATCTATGCATAGTGTTCCATTGTGTGAATATAACATAATTTATTTATCCATTCGTCCGTTGATGGGCACCTTTTTGCTATTGTAAACAGTGCTGCAGTGAACATGGGTGTGTGTGTACCTGTTCGTAAAAGGCTCTTATTTCTCTAGGATATATTCCAAGGAGTGGGATTGCAGGATCATATGCTGGTTCTATTTCTAGTTTTTTAAGGAAGTGCCAAATCGATTTCCAAAGTGGTTGGATCATTTTATATCCCCACCAGCAGTGTGTAAGTGCTCCAGTCTCTCCACAACCTCTCCAGCATTTATTATTTTGTGTTTTTTGGATTAATGCCAGCCTTGTTGGAGTGAGATGGAATCTCATAGTTTTGATTTGCATTTCTCCAATGGCTAAAGATCATGAGCATTTCCTCATGTATCTGTTATCTACCTGATTGTCTTCTTTAGAGAAGTGGCTGTTCATATCCTTTAACCATTTTTTAATTGGGTTATTTGTCTTTTTGTAGTTGAGTTTTTGCAGTATCATGTAGATTTTAGATCTCAGATGCTGATCAGAAATGTCATAGCTAAAAGCTTTTTCCCGGTCTGTAGGTAATCTTTTTACACTTCTGGTGAAGTCTTTAGATGAGCATAGGTGTTTGATTTTTAGGAGCTCCCAGTTATCTGGTTTCTCTTCTGCATTGTTAGTAATGTTTTGTATACTGTTTATGCCATGTATTAGGGCTCCTAGCATTGTACCTATTTTTTCTTTCATGATCTTTATCATTTTAGGTTTTATATTTAGGTCTTTGATCCATTTTGAGTTAGTTTTTGTGCATGGTGTGAGGTATGGGTCTTGTTTCATTTTCTGCAGATGGATATCCAGTTACGCCAGCACCATTTGTTAAACAGACTGTCTTTTCCCCATTTAACTGACTTTGGGCCTTTGTCAAATATCAGCTGCTTATATATGGATGTATTTATGTCTGCATTCTCAATTCTGTTCCATTGGTCTCTGTTGTTGTACCAGTACCAGGCTGTTTTGACTACTGTGGCGATATAATAGTTTCTAAAATCAGGTAGAGTGAGGCCTCTGACTTTGTTCTTCTTTTTCAGTAATGTTTGTTTTTCCGGGTCCTCTTTCCCTTCCATATGAAGCTGGTGATTTTTTTCTCCATTTCATTAAAAAATATCTTTGGAATTTGGATTGGAATTACACTGTATCTATAGATTGCTTTTGGTAGAATAGACATTTTTACAGTGTTAAGTCTTCCTATCCATGAGCAAGGTATGTTTTTCCACTTACGTAAGCCTCTTTTAGTTTCTTGGAGTGGTGTCTTGTAGTTTTCTCTGTATAGGCCTTTTATGTCTCTGGTAAGATTTATTCCTAAGTATTTTATCTTCTTGGGGGCTACTGTAAATGGTATTGATTTGGCGATTTCCTCTTCCATGTTCTCTTTGTTGGTATAGAGGAATCCAACTGATTTTAGTATGTTTATCTTGTATCCTGAACTCTACTGAACTCTTCTATTAGTTTCAGTCGTTTTCTGGAGGATTCCTTAGGGTTTTCTGGGTATAAGATCATGTCATCTGCAAATAGAGATAATTTTACTTCTTCCTTACCAGTCTGGATGCCCTTTATTTCTTTATCTAGCCTAATTGCTCTGGCTAGGACCTCCAGCACAATGTTGAACAAGAGCGGTGATAAAGGACATCCTTGTTTGGTTCCTGATCTCAAGGGGAATGCTTTCACACTCTCTCCATTTAGGATGATGTTGGTTGTTGGCTTTGTATAAATGCTTTTTATTATGTTGAGGAATTTTTCTTCAGTTCCTATTTTGCTGAGAGTTTTTATCATGAATGTGTGTTGAACTTTGCCAAATGCCTTTTCTGCATCAATTGGTAAAATCTTGTGGTTCTCGTCTTTTGTTTTATTTATATGATGGATTACATTAATTGTTTTCCTAATGTTGAAACATCCCTACATACCTGGTATGAATCCCACATGGTTATGGTGAATTTTTTTTTTTTTTGATGTGTTGTTGAATTCTATTGACTAGAATTTTGTTGAGGATTTTTGCATCTAAGTTCATAAGGGATATAGGTCTGTAATTTTCTTTTTTTGTGGTGTCTTTACCTGTTTTTGGTATCAGGGTTATGCTGGCTTCATAGAGTAAGTTGGGTAGTATTCCGTCCTTTTCTATGTTCTGAAATACCTTTAGTAGTAGTGGTGTTAATTCTTCTCTGAAAGTTTGGTAGAACTCTGCAGTGAAGGTGTCCAGGCCAGGGCTTTTTTTTTTGTTAGGAGTTTTTTGATTACCTTTTCAATCTCTTCTTTTGTTATGGGTCTATTTAGTTGTTCTACCTCTGTTTGTGTTAGCTTAGGTAGGTAATGTGTTTCTAGGAATTCATCCATTTCTTCTAGGTTTTCAAATTGGTTAGAGTTCAATTTTTCGTAGTAATCTGATATGATTCTTTTAACTTCAGTTGGGTCTGTTGTAATATCACCCATCTCATTTCTTATTTGGGTTATTTGCTTCCTCTCCTGTTTTTCTTTTGTCAGTTTGGCCAATGGGTTATCAATTTTGTTAATTTTTCAAAGAATCAGCTTTTGGTCTTGTTAACTCAATTGTTTTTCTGTTTTCTATTTCATTTCGTTCTGCTCTAATTTTTATTATTTCCTTTCTTTTAGTGCCTAAAAGTTTCTTTTGTTGCTCTCTTTCTATTTGTTAAACTTGTAGGGATAATTCTTTGATTTTGGCCCTTTCTTCTTTTTGTATGTGTGCGTTTATTGATATAAATTGACTTCTGAGCATTGTTTTTGCTGTGTCCCAAAGGTTCTGATAGGAAGCATTTTCATTCTCATTGGATTCTATGAATTTCTTTATTCCATCCTTTATGTCTTCTATAATCCAGTCTTTTTTGAGCAGGGTATTGTTCAGTTTCCTAGTGTTTGATTTCTTCCCCCCCTTTTTTTTTTCTTTGTTGATCTCTACTTTTATGGCCTTATGGTCAGAGAAGATGCTTTGTAATATTTCAATGTTTTGGATTCTGCTAAGGCTTGCTTTATGACCTAATATGTGGTCTATTCTAGAGAATGTTCCATGTGCACTAGAAAAGAAAGTATAGTTGGTTGCTGTTGGGGGGAGTGTTGTGTATATGTCTGTAAGGTCAAGTTGGTTGAATGTGGCATTTAGATCTCCTATGTCTTTATTGAGTTTCTTTGTGGATGTCCTGTCCTTCACGGAAGGTGGTGTGTTAAAGTCTCCTACTATAATTGTGGAGCTGTCTATCTCACATTCCAATGCTGTTAGAGTTTGTTTTATGTATCTTGCAGTCCTGTCATTGGGTGCATAAATATTTAATATGGTTATATCCTCCTGGTATATTGTCCCTTTGATCATTATATAGTGTCCTTCGTTATTCTTTGTGGTGGATTTAACTTTAAAGTCTATTTTGTCAGAAATTAATATTGCCAGTCTTGCTCTTTTTTGATTGTTGTTTGCTTGATAAATTTTTTTCCACCCTTTGAGTTTTAGTTTGTGTCTCTAAGTCTAAGGTGTGTCTCTTGTAGGCAACATATCGGCAGATCATATTTTTTTATCCATTCTGCCACTCTCTGTCTCTTTATCTGTGCATTTCATCCGTGAACATTAACATGGATAGGTATGAGTTTAGTACTTTGATTTTGATGTCTTTCTTTGTGTGTTGTTGACAGTTTCTTTTTCCCTCTTAATTTTTTGTGCTGAGTAGTTTATTTTATATATTGTCTTTTCCTCATATTTGTTGTTACTGATTTTGTTTCTGCTGTGTCTCTATTTTTTTCTTGTATTTTATTTTGATGAGTAGGATAGTTAGCCTCTTTGTGGCTACCTTAATATTTACCTCTGTTTTTCTAAGTTTAAACCTAACTTTTATTTCTTTGTATCGCCTTGTCTTCCTCTCCATATCAAAGATCTATGACTACATTGCTTAAAAAAAAAAAAATTTCTTAGCCCCTCTTTATTATTTTAATGTTTTCTTCTTTTATATAATGGCATCGCTGTTTCCCTATTTCGAGCGTTTTTTTATCTTGATTTATTTTTGTGATTTCCCTGTCTGGGTTAACGCCTGATTGCTCTGTCCAGTGTTCTAGTCTTAGGTTGATACCTGATATTATTGATTTTCTAAACAAAAAACTCCCTTTAGAATTTCTTGTAGTTTTGGTTTGCTTTTTACCTAAGCTTCTGTTTATCTGGAAATGTCCTAATTTCACCTTCATATTTGAGTGACAGTTTTGCTGGATATATGATTCTTGGCTGGCAATTTTTTTCCTTCAATGCTTTACATAAATCATCCCATTGCCTTCTTGCCTGCATGGTTTCTGCTGAGTAGCCTGAGCTTATTGTTATTAACTATCTTTTTTTTTTTTTTTTTATCCTTTGTAGGGGAATTTTCGTTTATCCCTAGCTGCTCTTAAAATTCTCTCTTTATCTTTGTTTTTGGCAAGTTTAACTATAATATGTCTTGGTGACTTTCTTTTAAAATCTACCTTTTGTGGAGTTCAATCAGCGTCTTGGATAGATATCTTCTCATCTTTCATGTTATCAGGGACGTTTTCTGCCAACAAATCTTCAACAATTCTCTCTGTATTTTCTGTTATCCCTCACTGTTCTGGTACTTCAATCACTCGTAGATTATTTCTTTTGATAGATTCCCACATGATCCTTAAGGTTTCTTCATTTTTTAAAAAATTCTTTTATCTGATTTTTCTTCAAATATATTGGTACCAGGTACTTTATCTTCAAGGTCACCAATTCTGCCTTCCACTTGCTCAATTCTGCTCCTCTGACTTTCTTTTGAGTTGTTTAATTCTGTAATCTTATTGTTAATCTTCTAAATTTCTGATTGCTGTCTCCGTATGGATTCTTGCAGCTTATTAAATTTTTCATTATGTTCTTGAATAACATTTTTTATTTCTTCACTTGCTTTATCTGTGTATTCCTTGGCTTCTTCTGCATATTGCCTGATCTCCTTCCTGATGTCTTGAAGAGTTCTGTACATTAATCTTTTGTCTTCTGCATCCGGTAATTCCAGGAAGGCACCTTCATCCAGAAGATCCTTTGAGTCTCTGTTTTGAGAGCTTGTTGGAACAATTATGGACTGTTTCTTTATGTGGTTTGATATTGACTGTTGTCTCCAAGCCATCTATAAGTTATTGTATTAGTTTATTTTATGTTTGCTTAATGTATCCTAGTTTCTTGCTTTGTTTTGTTTTGATATGCCCAGATAGGTTGCTTGAGTGAGCTAGCTTGATTATTTTTGCCTTTGGAACTCTGACGTCCTGTCACCAGATGGCTAGAGCTGTTATCAGGTATATGAACTTATGAGTCTATTTACTCTTCTTGTGTGGATTCAGCTCAGGTGTCCAGGTAGCTGGTCATCAGTTGTATGGTACAGGCTGTGTCCTACAGTCTTAGAGGGGCAGGGGTGTTTGGTGTAGGAACCGGCATCTGGTTGCAGGACGGGGTCACTCTCTAAACAGGGCAGGGTCCGAGAACCTTCCCCCAAGTGTCTCTGAGGAAAGCACATCCTTGTTCCCTAGAATGTACAGGTGGGTGGGCTCTGCAGATGGACCATGGGCACCCAATGCTTTTGATTGTAAGGACTGGGAGGTACCAGTTATCCTTGGACCCCTGTTGTGGGTGGCTGAGTGACCTGAGTGGAGCCACCAGTCCTTGTGACCTTGATGTGGGAGTATGAGGACCCTGTTTAATAGAATGCCAGGTTTCTTGAACCTTAAACTGAATTGCTACCCCTTGCAGACCACAGTGATGTAATTACTTTGGCCCCTCCCTCTCTTCCTTCCTGTTAGCCTTTCATTTACTGGAATGCTTGGAATGCAAAGAGAAAGGCTTAGTGACTTAGAACTTAATTCAAAATGATGAGAGCTGGCATGCCATTCTGCCTGGAGTCAGGAATGTGTGCCTTTCAAATGGACCCATAAGCTTTATACAAATAAATGTGCAGAGGGGTAGGGGCACAATCATCACCTCTGAAGGAGAACATGCTGCAACTTGACAGGTTGCATTAGACCCCTTTCAAACCTAATATGAAAAGCTTCTGGGGGTGAGAAAGACAGGCAGGTACTCATTTCCAGTCCTTTTTCACTTGAGGCCATATTAAAAAGGGGCCCATTAGGATGGCATTAGAGGATGACTAGCATTCCTTTTTTAGACTAGCCTGAGGGGCCTAGACCTGTCCCAACAGCAATGGGTGAAGATCCTTGGTCTTCTTTCCTTCAGAGGAGGCTGGGCTAGGCTTGTGCAGACAGATTCAGGTAGGCCCCAGAAAGCTTTTGGAATGAGCCCCAGGCACTAAAAAGAGGGAAAGGCTCAAAATTTTCCATTTTGCAAGGAACTACCCATGGCACAATCTCTTAGCCCAGCTCCTCCCACATCCTCAACTCTCTGAAGCCCTCTGAGAATCATCCCACCTGGCTGGTCTCCTTGGCTGTGAACTTCTTAGCAGGCATACATCAATATACCCTGCATCTGCCTACACTTTGGTTATAAGGGCATTCAGTGATGTCAGCACTAGGCTTCGAGCAGCCACTAGGGAGCTTTACTTCATGGCTCCTCAGTCTCCCCTACTGTAAAACATGAGGATGATAATGTCTACTCCACCCATGTCACAGACCCATTGGGAAAGTGAAATGAGATCATCCAAGTGAAAGTGTTCTGTAAATTCAAAATTGTGATTATGCTGATGATTATCATTCTTGTTAAGTTCACTGCCTGGTTTGAAGGAATGCAGGTGGAACTTGGGAGACCCTTAAAATTTTCTGAAAATATTCCACAAGGGTAATAAAATGCCCCTTACTGACATTTTAGGGACAGAGAGAGAAGGGATTCAGTGCAGCAAATTACTTAATATGGACCTTCTAGCCATAGTCTTTGTGACAGCCGCAAAATGATTGCGAAGGACTATGCAAATAAGGTGCTCGTGGCCCACCAAGGAGATTGAACATCATGATAATAATGCAAATAAGTGCACGGAATCTTTGTGGGGATGGAACCATGCAAATAAGATGTATAGAACCCTAATGAGGGGATTGGTCAGTTTTGCCATCCCCTTAGCCTTAAAGAGAGACAATTTGAGGAATGGAGGAGGGGATCTCACTACCATCAAGAAAGAAGAGCCAGGAGTGGTGTGCATCCTTTGGATTCAGGCTCCCTGTGCTGAGAAATTCCTAGACCCAGGAGACAGAGCTGTAATACTGGAGAAGGTACAAGACGGTGAGAAGTGGTGGCAAGCGCAGCAGAGAAACAGCAGCAGCAGAACCAGGAGACCAGCAGGAGACAGTGTGGTGGGCTTCCCAGCTCATGGAGCAAGATAGCTACCGTGAGCATGCCGACCTACAGAGTGAGACAGCTGAGTGCCTTTGGGTAGGAGTCTTGCTGGTGGAGTGGGGTGCCTCAGGGTACTTACTGGCAGAGCTAAAGAGCTTTGTAATGTTTGACTGAACAAGGCAGAGGCCAGGCCAGGGCAGGGGCTGAGGGCAGAGAAGGCCAGGGCTGGGGCTGACGACAGAGAGGAGCTTGTCCTGAGGGTGCTGAGAGAAGACTGTCCTCAGGAACCTGAGAGGAGCCTGTCCTGAGGTGTCTGAGAGGAGCCCTTCATGGCCAAGAGGAGCTGAGAGAGCTGTGGTGCACTGAAGAAGGGAGTCTTTGCCTACATGCTTCCTAATCTTAAGTTGTAGCCTGTTGTTTCCCTAATAAACCTCATAACTGTGAGTATGGTCTGTGAGTTCTGTGTGGCCATTGCAACGAATTATTGAACCCAGTAGAGAAGTGAGAGTGCTGTGGGAAGGACACCTGGTGTCAGAATTGGTAAAATGGTTGGAGAGAGGAGGTATGTTTGACCTCTACCTCATAGGAATCAGCCTTGGGCTAATGCTGTTGATAATGGCTTTCCTTCCCCTTTATGACGTTAGATGAGGTCTGATGCCACACTACCATTTTTACAAGGGGGGCCACTTTCGTCTCAGGGAGGTATGCAATGGAGCTTTTCTGTGTCCTCTTTCTGGGGGAGGAAAGACATAGTGGAATCTCTGCTGTAATTAGTTTCCTGCCCACTGCTGACAACAGCCGAGGGGAAAAGTCAAAGTAGAGCTGTCCCCCGACCCTACATGGTGCAGAATGCAGTTCACTTTCTCAGGAACAACACCTGCAATCCCAGCTGACATTAATTAACTCTCACTGGTTTGACTGCTCAGCAGCACTAAATGATGAGGAAGAGTTCCTGTTTCTGAGCCTTCCTAAAGGAGAGGAGGCTAAGAAACTGCCCCATGTCCCTAGAGTTCATTTGCAGAGCTGGGCCCATCTTACCACTGGGACAAGTTCAGTCTACACAGCTGTCTAAGGCTCCCATTGTGACAGAACCTAGAAATACTGATTAAGTCCATAGTTTGTGGGGTCATCTTAATTAGGCACACCAAGCTGCGTGGATTCGAGATTCAATTAAAAGCAGTCTTATGTTGAAATCCAAGCACCATCTCTTGGAAAAGCTTAATCTTTTTTAAAAAATAATTTTTATTGTGCTTTAAGTGAAAATTTACAAATCAAGTCAGTCTCTCACATATGAACTTATATACACCTGACTACATACTCCCATTTACTCTCCGCCTAAGGAGTCAACCCACTCCCTCCTTTCAGTCTCTTCTTTTGTGACCGTTTGCCAGTTTCTAGCCCTCTCTACCTTCCCACGAAAACCCTGGTGGCATAGTGGTTAAGTTCTACAGCTGCTAACCAAAGGGTCGGCAGTTCAAATCCACCAGGTGCTCCTTGGAAACTCTATGGGGCAGTTCTACCCTGTCCTATAGGGTCAATATGAGTCGGAATCGACTCAATGGCACTGGGTTTGGTTTGGTTTGGTTCTACCCTGCCATCTCCCCTCCAGACAGGAGATGCCACCATAGACTCAAGTGTCTACCTGATACAAGTAGCTCACTCCTCAACAGCATCTCTCTCCAACCCATTGTCCAGTCCATTCCATGTCTGATGAGTTGTCTTCGGAAATGGTTCCTAACCTGGACCAACAGAAGGTTTGGGGACCATGACCACCGGGATTCCTCTAGTCTCAGTCAGACCATTAAGTCTGGTCTTTTTGTGTGAATTTGCGGTCTGCATTCCACTGCTCTCCTGCTCCCTCAGGGGTTCTCTGTTGTGCTCCCTGTCAGGGCAGTCATCAGTTGTGGCCAGGCACCATCTAGTTCTTCTGGTCTCAGGATGATGTAAGTCTCTAGTTCACGTGGCTCTTTCTGTCTTTTGGGCTCATAATTATCTTGTGATCTTGGTGTTCTTCATTCTCCTTTGATCCAGGTGGGTTGAGACCAATTGATGCATCTTAGACGGCCGCTTTTTAGCATTTCAGACCCCAGATGCCACACTTCAAAGTGGGATGCAGAATGTTTTCTTAATAGAATTTATTTGCCAATTGACTTGGATGTCCCCTGAAGCCATAGTCCCCAAACCCCTGCCCTTACTCCGCTGACCTTCGAAGCATTCAGTTTATCCCAGAAACTTCTTTGCTTTTGGTCTAGTCCAGTTGAACTGACCTTCCAGGTATTGAGTATTGTCCTTCCCTTCACCTAAAGTAGTTCTAATCTACTATCTAATCAGTAAATAACTCTCTCCCACTCTCCCTCCCTCCCCCCTCTCATAACCACAAAAGAATTTGTTCTTCTCAGTTAAAACTATTTCTCAAGATCCTACAATATTTGTCCTTTTGCATCTGACTAATTTCACTCAGCATAATGCCTTCCAGGTTCCTCCATGTTAAGAAATGTTTCACAGATTCGTCATTGTTCTTTATCGATGTGTAGTATTCCATTGTGTGAATATACCACAATTTATTTAACCATTCATCCCTTGATGGACACCTTGGTTGCTTCCAGCTTTTTGCTATTGTAAACAGAGCTGCAGTAAACATGGGTGTGCATATATCTGTTCGTGTAAAGGCTCTTATTTCTCTAGGGTATATTCCGAGGAGTGGGATTTCTGGGTTGTACAGTAGTTCTATTTCTAACTGTTTAAGAAAATGCCAGATAGATTTCCAAAGTGGCTGTACCATTTTACATTCCCACCAGCAATGTATAAGAGTTCCAACCTCTCCGCAGCCTCTCCAGCATTTATTATTTTGTGTTTTTTGAATTAATGCCAGCCTTGTTGGAGTGAGATGGAATCTCGTCATAGTTTTAATTTGCATTTCTCTAACGGCTAATGATCGAGAGCATTTCCTCATGTATTTGTTAGTCACCTGAATATCTTCTTTAGTGAAGTACGTGTTCATATCCTTTGCCCAATTTTTAATTGGGTTGTTTGTCTTTTTGTGGTTGAGTTTTAACAGAGTCATATAGATTTTAGAGATTAGGCGCTGGTCAGAGATGTCATAGCTGAAAATTTTTTCCCAGTCTGTAGGTGGTCTTTTTACTCTTTTGGTGAAGTCTTTAGATGAGCATAGGTGTTTGATTTTTAGGAGCTCCCAGTTATCTGGTTTCTGTTCGTCATTTTTAGTAATGTTTTGTATTCTGTTTATACCTTGTATTTCCTAACATTGTCCCTATTTTTTCTTCCATGATCTTTATCGTTTTAGTCTTTATGTTTAGGTCTTTGATCCATTTGGAGTTAGTCTTTGTGCATGGTGTGAGGTATGGGTCCTGTTTCATTTTTTTGCAAATGGATATCCAGTTATGCCAGCACCATTTGTTAAAAAGATTATCTTTTCCCCAATTAACTGACACTAGGCCTTTGTCAAATATCAGCTGCTCATATGTGGATGGATTTATATCTGGGTTCTCAATTCTGTTCCATTGGTCTATGTGCCTGTTGTTGTACCAGTACCAGGCTGTTTTGACTACTGTGGCTGTATAATATGTTCTAAAATCAGGTAGAGTGAGGCCTCCCACTTTCTTCTTCTTTTTCTGTAATGCTTTACTCATGCGAGGCTTCTTTCCCTTCCATGTGAAGTTGGTGATTTGTTTCTCCGTCAAGTTAAAAAATGTCGTTGGAATTTGCATTGGAAGTGCATTGTATGTATAGATGGCTTTTGGTAGAATAGACATTTTTACTATGTTAAGTCTTCCTGTCCATGAGCAAGGTATGTGGAAAAGCTTAATCTTAACAGTCAGACACACTTGGGCTCAAGTCCTAACTCATTCATTTGAAAGTTGTGCAATCTGGAGCTGTTTCTTCATCTGGTAAGGTAAAAAATTATAGTCCTCTTCTCTTAGGGTTGTTATGAGAATTGAATCAGATTAGACATGCCTGACATGTAGCTTGTTGTTATTGTTAGGTACCATTGAGTCGGTTCTGACTCATAGCAGTCCTATGTGCAATAGAACAAAACAGTACCCAGTCTTGTGCCATCTGCACAATTGTTGCTACGTTTGAGCCCATTGTTGCAGCCACTGTGTCAATCCATTTTGTTCAGAGTCTTCCCCTTTTTCGATGGCCCTCTACTGACAGGTAGCAGATATTCAGTAAATGCTTGTGGTTCAGAGCTGTTTGATCCAAAAGGTATATAAACGAGGCACAAGACTACATGTATCTTATTTGCCATAAGAAAATTAGTCTAAATTGTCCAAGCTAGATATCTGGGAGTCATCCTTGACTCCTCCTTCACCCTCATTCACTGAGGCCCGTCAGCTACCAAGCTCTGCCAGGTCTAACTCACAAGTATCTTTCATATTTTTCAAGTTTTCTTCCTCAAGTCAGGTTATACAGTGAAACCTGTGAGAACTGGAACTCAATAGAACTGCCTTGTTTTTCCAGATCTCTCAAGTTTTCCACCTTTGACAGGGTATAGTCTTACAACTGTCTATTGCTCTGTTTAGTGGGAAACATTTGAGTTTTCCTTCCTGACAGGTTTCTGTCTTACATAGGCTCTGGCTTTCTCAGGTTTTACTGTATTATGTCACGTATTTTCCAATATTAGCATCTTTGTTGATCAATTTACTAATCAAAAAGACAAGCATACCTAACAATTTGAGCTCATCGGTATGAGATAATCAGTGTTCCCAAAAGGGAACAAAACTGCATGGCCCTGGGAAGCACTGCCCCAAGTAAATCCACCATTTCAAATAGACTGTTTAAATTGCTGAGGATGAATCGAGGACCATCTTAACTTCTGGCTTAAAGGGGCCTGTTATAGGTTGAATCATGTCCCTGCAAAATCTGTGTTAACTTGGGTAGGCTATGATTCCCAGCATTATGCGATTGTCCACCATTTTGTCATCCGATATGATTTCCCTATGCGTTGTAAATCCTACCTCTGTGATGTTAAGGAGTCAGGATTGGAGGCATTTATGTTAATGAGGCAGGACTCAATCTACAAGATTAGGTTCTGTCTGAGGTCAATCTCTTTTGAGATATAAAAGATAGAAGCAATCAGAGAAATGCAGGGACCTCATACCACCAAGAAACAAGAGCCAGGAGAATAGTGCTTCCTTTGGGCCCAGGGTCCCTGCACTGAGAAGCTCCTAAACCAGGAGAAGATTGATGACAAGGCCCTTCCCTCAGAGCTGACAGAGACAGAAAGCCTTCCCATGGAGTTGGCACCCTGAATTCAGGCTTCTAGCCTCCCAGACTGTGAGGGAATAAATTTCTCTTTCTTAAAGCCATCCACTTGTGGTATTCCTGTTACAGCAGCACTAAATGACTAAGACAGGCCCTTCATGATCTGCTTTCTCTCTCTCTCTAGCTTCACCTGTTGACCCATCCCACCTTTTACTTTTCACATTTCATCAGATGGAATTATTTACTGCTTCCTGGACAAGCCATGCTCTCCCTTTGTATATACTATTCCCTCTGTTTTTAGTGAGAGACCCATTTGGTCTCATGTACTTGTTTGAACTAAGAAGCCCCTTTGTCATGTGTGTTTTATAACTCTAATTATTGGCTGAAACATAAACTTTGGGAGTGTCTTCAGCTCTGAGTTCACAGGGAGTCAGGGGCCGTAGTCTTGGGGACTCCTCCAGTCTCTGTCAGAAGATCAGAGATCACAGTCTTCAGTATGGATTGCACCTCAACGTAAAGAAAACAAAAATGTTCACAACTGGACCAATAAGCAACATCATGACAAACAGAGAAAAGATTGAGGTTGTCAACGATTTCATTTTACTTGGATCCACAATCAACAGCCATGGAAGCAGTAGTCAAGAAATCAAATAAGGCATTGCATTGGGTAAATCTGCTGCAAAGGACCTCTTTAAAGTGTTGAAAAACAAAGAAGTCACCTTGAAGACTAAGGTGCACCTGACCAAGCCATGGTATTTTCAATCGCATCATATGCATGTGAAAGCTGGACAACAAATAAGGAAGACTGAAGAAGAATTTATGCCTTTGAATTGTGATGTTGGTGAAGAATATTGAATATACCACGGACTGCCAAAAGAACGAACAAATCTGTTTTGGAAGAATTGCAACCAGAATGCTCATTAGAAGCAAGGACAGCGAGACTGCGTCTTACATACTTTGGACATGTTGTCAGGAGGGATCAGTCCCTGGAGAAGGACCTCATGCCTGGCAAAGTACAGGATCAGTGGAAAAGAAGAAGACCCTCAATGAGGTGGATTGACACAGTGGCTGCAACAATGAGCTCAAGCATAACAACAATTGTAAGGATGGCGCAGGATCAGGCAGCATTTCGTTCTGTTGTGCATAGGGTTGCTATGAGTTGGAACCGACTCGATGGCACTTAACAACAACAACAACTGTCAGAGCAGGAAGTCTAGTCTTTTGTTGTGAATTTGAATTTTGTTCTGCATTTTTCTCCTGCTCTGCCTGCGACCTTTTATTGTGATCCCTGTGAGAGCTGTAGGTGGTGGTAGCTGGGCACCATCTAGTTCTTCTGGGCTCAGGTTGGTAGAGGCTGTGGTTCATGTGGTCCGTTCATTAGTCCTTTGGACTAATATTTTCCTTGGGTCTTCGGTTTTCTTCAAGGCTGACTTCTTGAACTAATTGTGTTGGAGCTTCTGCTTGTTTTTGTAACCAGTGGGTGAAATCAGTGAGTTTCAGCCCAAATTATTTCTTCAAGGAAGTTCCTGAAAACTGAGCTCTTCTCTCATTTAACTGACCCCTTCTCTCTCTTAACTTTCTTCTTCTTTGTTTTCTTGGGGAGGGCTTTCGTATATGTCCGCCTGTAGTCACTGTAACTACCCATTCTGTTTGGAACACTTTTTCTCAGCCCTTTGTGGCAAACCACCAAAGCCACTTGCCATTGTATCTCTAGAGCCTAGAACAATGCCTAAAGTATCGTAGGCCTTCAGTAAATATTTGCTGAATGAATGTCTATAAACACCATCTATTGGTTCTTATTCATCTTTGAAGTCACTCTCTTCCCTTAAAAATGGGTCAAAAAGAAAAATTAAGATGAATTGAGTACTATTGTGTGCCAAGAGTTCTAATTGTACTATTTTAAAAGTTCTTCAGAAAAACTTGTTCAGGTTCCAGAAAAGGAACCTGAAACTCAGAGATGTTAAGAGACTTGGTTCCAGGCCATAGGACTCATAACAGAGTAAATACTTCAACCCAGATTGGTTCTAAATGAATTTTTGACATGAAGCAGCAGGGCCATTTATCTTCCTCTTCTTTGTACTCTACAGCTGCCTTGAGATGTTCAAAAGTTCCAACATGCCTTGAAATTTGCTCTCATGCTATTGAGAGTGGCTTGTTCCCAGACAATAATGTTGTTGTTGTTAGGTGCCGTCAAGTTGGTTCCAACTCATAGTGACCCTGTGCACAACAGAACAAAACACTGCCTGGTCCTGCACCATCCTTACAATCATTGTTATGCTTGAGCTCATTGTTGCAGCCACTGTGTCAACCCACCTTGTTGAGGTCTTTGTCTTTTCTGCTGACCCTGTACTTTGTCAAGCATGATGTCCTTCTCCAGGGACTGACTTCTCCTGACAACATGTACAAAGTATGTAAGATGCAGTCTCGTCATCCTCACTTCTAAGGAGCATTCTGGTTGCACTTCTTCCAAAACAGATTTGTTTGTTCTTTTGGTAGTCCATGGTATATTGATGATTCTTCACCAGCCCCACTATTCAAAGGCGTTCCCAGACAATAGGCCAACTCATTCTGGAGCTTAAAAAGAGAGGAAGAGACATACAGGATACAAGCTAGGACTGACAACCTCTCCTACAGTGCCGTCTTGCCTAGACACCTCTCTTCTCTCCAGGTCTCTGAATTTGGCTCTGCGCTGGCTACTGTGTAGGGGACGCAGATGAATCTTTAGCTAGAGACTCAATACCACAGGCTATTCTAGGGAAAATCTCTGCAAAATCAGCTATTTGTTGGGAATGAATTGTGAAGAAAAAGTGTAAATAATGGATCATTTTCCAATACTAGCTATTCCCCTCATCTTTGGCAGCTATTACAGACGCTCAGTAAATGTTAATTAAATAACAACTCAGTGAGGCTGATGCAATTGTCAGGGAAAGAACAGCCAGGGAAGATTTTGTGGAAGTCACAGAGTAGCCATCCTGGCATGGCATATGAAACACTTCAGAGGCCCTGTAGGCTATCTTTCTCCGAAAAGGATTTGTTTTCTCTTCTCCCAGGCAATTATAAGGGGGTAAATGAGATCACCTTAATCCAGTCAGGGGTTGGACTGATTTAAAGCTGCATTTCCTTTTTGTAAACTTGGGTCTGTTTCTAATTGCCATTATTCCTAGGATACAGGTCTTGAAACAGCAAATGAAAGCCTGAGGTATTTCCCAGGTTCCGTTTTGCTGGATAGGCCCTGAATTCCAATTTGTTCTCCTCAGCATGGTGGTATGGCTGAAAGCTCTGCTTAGGTTCCCAGCCTCTTATGGGGTACTTTTGGTTTGGCTTATCAGCATAACTCTATACTCTTTATGTATAGACAAATGCTTTGAGAAGAACAGTATCTCATAGCAACAAGCTCACTTCTTTGTGATCCCTTCTCTCTTGATCCCTCTATTCCTGGCTCCTTGGTAGCCCTGAACTTCACTTTCTGCCAAAAGCTCTGCTTAGCTACTGCTTTCTGTTCAGCTTCCTGCTTGGCTTGTCAGACTTATCCTAAAATAATTATGGGCTAGCAAATTCCTTGAGGGGGAAACACAGCATAAAATGTCAGGCTCACCTCAGTGAATTTTCCCTTCCCTCAGAGCTCTTGGTCCCTCATGTCCTGGCTTCTTGGGAAACGCCTGAATACCTTCAACCACTTTTTTTTTTATTGTGGTAAACACACATGCAACAAAACATTTGCCTTTTCAGCATTTTTTTACACATAAAATTCAGGGGCATCAATCATATTCATCTTATTCAAAAAATTTTTCTATAAAGCGGTATTTTAATTTTTGTCCTTAGGAACTATAAAGACCATACATAATTTGGAAATGAGACTACCAAACATTGACCAAAGAAGACGCGTCCACTCTAGCCTTCTCTTTTGTCTGGTCACTTAGAAATAAAATGTTATCAGCTATGATCACCATTGCCTGTCATCTCGTATTATTTTTATCTATGTATTCACCGTAGTCTACTTTCCCTTCCCCATAAATGCGAGACCTTTTTTTCCCCATACCAACGGGAATACTGACATTCTGTGCCATGTTGTCTTTTGACGGGTGTCACCCATTTGTTATACTTCACTTTACCCTAATCAACACAACTCATTGTTCCTAGAGAAAATATAGTGACTGGATTTTTCCCTTCCACCTGTCTCATGACAGGGTGCTGACTCACTCGCCCATGTAAAATGCACAGGATTCAGAGATCTTTTGAGAACCAAACTGCTAGCTATTTCGAACTCATGTCTTACACACTGGTGAAGCACCTATAACACAGGTCTTGGAAACATGGCTTCTATTTTCTTTTCTTACACTCTAATTTTAATCTTTTCCTGAGGCCCCAGCCCCAACAGTCCCCTGTCCAACCATTTTGTAAATCCAGCTTCTCTGTTGCTGTTTGTCAGTGGGAGGTTTGACGTATTGCAAATTAGTCAGAGGCAGCCGACATAGCTGAGAGTCAAGTCAGTTTCCTGCTTTTTATTTTTATTTTTTCAAATTCCACTTAAACAGAAATTCTGGGTGAGTTTCAAGATGATAAAAATTTACCTGAATCATTATATAATGAAGGTTCATCATAAACAAATTCAACCATATGCACTTCAACCATAACCCACATATGGGTTAGAGAGAACGACCGTTTAAGTGTTGTGAGCAATTCTGCTAACCATCTACTTGCTAAAGGTGTGCTCCAAGCTGAATGTGAGATGGGAGGCATGCACCTGTCTTTTTCTCAGTCAGCTTCAGTGTGAGCTGGCTGCCATACTGAGGATGATTCCAGAATTAAGAAGAGAGAGTACAATGTTTGTACAACCTGGCCCCTGAAAGCCAACTGCCTTATCTTGTGTTCAGCTGAAGAAATGGTGGTATAGTTTGCAACTGTGTGTTCGACTTAACTGAAAAATGGCATTTCAGCCTCCAAAATGATACCTTCAGGAGAGACTTTCATAATTCTATTATGAATTCTATGCAATTTTCACCTTGCACGCTAACTTTCAAGGTCTATCTCTGTGTTAAATGTAACTCTACCCATGGGGTGCTCACTATTCTGCTCTAATTACCTCACAGCCCCAGTGCTGAGGAAAAGAACCTTTATGGGAGAAGAGTCATCATGCCCTTCTGAGGAGCTGTGAAGTGAGAGCCACCCTCAGGAATAAAAGGAGAGGACAAAAATTCAGAGACACTTTCCGTGCCCATGCCAATATGGAGTCAAAGACTGAAAAAAAGCAACTGTGACTCTTAATATGTTGGAAAGATACCTTAATCTTTTTTAATTCATCACATTTATCTTTTCTATAGCCTCTGCCCATTTTCATTGGGTGAGTAAAATCTAAAGGGCTGCTCTGCAGAAAAGGAGAACCTCAAGGGTTGGGTAGCGGCCACTCTGAAGAGCATCAGACAGCAAACTGGGTGTATGGGACCTGTGAGAAGGAGGGAAGGGGAGGGAAGTTCCACAGCAGGCTTGGGATGCCACATTTTCACTTAGTGAAAATGCATCAACTTGTACCTTAAGATTTGTGTGTTTAGATATATAGATATATTTTTTGCATGTATGCCATCAAGTTGATTCTGACTCATAACGATCCTATGTAACAGAGTGGAACTGCCCCACAGTGTTCCCTAGGCTGTAATCTTTACAGGAGCAGATTGCCAGGTCTTTTCTCCCATGGAGCTGCTGGGTGGGTTAGAACTGCTGACCTTTCGGTTAGCAGCCAAATGCTTAACTATTGTGCCACCAGGGCTCCTTACATAGATATGGGCATATAGATATATTACAATTCTATTAAAATTTACTTAAAAATTAAATCTGATGAGCTGTTTAAGATGGGAATGAGACTCTTATGTGGCATTCAAGAAGAGAAATTGCTTTTCTGATGAGAGGAAGGCAGGAGAAGAATGAGGAAGGCAGGGAGGGAGGGCTACAATGGGATGGGGCACAGGGGCCAGCAAGGTAGGGAGAGGCTGGGACTAAGAAAGGGGACAGACCTGAGCCATTCCATGCTGGGGAGGGCTGAGAAGGTTTTAAGAATCTCTGTTTTGTCATGTTCCCTTTAAAGTCCTTCTCTTACTTATCGGACTGCAGAGGCTTTATGGGAGCAGAGTTTAGTGGAACTAGAGGGAAGGGCTGGGTTTCTTGGCTGCAGTCACATCAGGAGACAGCATTTGCATAAGCAGGAGATTGGAGGGAGGAGGGACAACGGATTCACAGAAAAATCAGGAAGCTTTCCCATTTCCCCCCGGCTACAAACTTGGAGATGTTACAGAATTTCCAGAAAATTCAGTAAAAGCGCACATCATTGCATCCATGAACTACTTCCTCTCCTCTCATGAGACCAGGACTGGAACGTGCCTGGCTACCATGACTGCATGTTCTGATCATAGACACAGTAGATGGATCCTGATCAAAAGGGGAAAAAAATGTGGAACAGAACTGCAGATTTCTACGGATTCCAGACTTACTGGACTCATTGAGACTGGAGGAACCCGTGAATCTATTTCCCTGAGGTACTCTTTAAACCTTTAACCCAGGGGCAGATTATCCAATAAGCAAGGTAAGCGTGGGCTTACTTGTGCTTACTTACTAATCTGTGGTGCACAATTTCACATGGATTTCATCATACCACATTAAAGTGAAATTGTGAGTAAGCACAAGTAAAACCGTGCTTACCTTGCTTACTGGATAATTTGCCCCTGTTTTAACCAAAACTATTCCTGAAGTCATCTTTAAAAACTAAACAACAATTTAGCTCAATCAGTAAAAAAAAAAAAAAAATTTTTTTTTTTTTTTTTAGTAAAGAACGTGTGCCTTGAGTATATGTATAAGACCAAATTGACAACAGCCACTATAAAGCATAGATGAGAAGACCAGGGGAGCAGGGAGTCTTAACATAATGGCAGTGAAATAATTTGAGTAGAAATAGTGAGATTATTAACACAAAGTGAAGGATGTAACCAATGTCACTGAACTGTACATGTAGAAACTGTTAAATGGGTGCATGTTTTGCTGTGTATTTTCACCAAAACATAAAATAAATATTTTTAAAAAGCCCATGCCAAAGTTTTATTACAATCTTGCTGCAAGTGAAAAGACCTCTAGGAGGCCAATTCAAATATTCTTTTTTGGTATTTCGTAGAAAAAGGAAATGGTTAGGTCATTGTTAGACCAAGACGCAAAAAGAAAAGATTGGTTAAACCCCACTGGACAACTGACTGACAGTCTGCAGGTGGATGGGTGAGTGAGGGACTAGTTTCCCAGCACAAATCTTAATCTTCTTAAAGTTTATTGAAAAAAAAACAACAACTGATCAATTAAGCATTTTATCAGAAATGGTCTTTTTTTTTTTTTCCCCAGGAGTAGACTTTGAATTACATCACCCCAAAAAGTTCTATCCTAGACCAGATTTAAGACATATGTATATGTTTTTGTTTTTTGTTTTTTTTACAGGGGTTCCCAGCTATTTGGCCAGCTACCTGAGGGCTAGTGGGTACCCAGCTGACATCTGAGTTGTATTCTAAGGATGCTGTGCCCCAGTGGCACCCATTTCACAGACCCTTCTTCACCAGCTCTGCCCTATGATCCTGTACACTTATATCCTCCATAGGAGCAGCTGCCTTCCAGCTTGTCCTCACACTCCAAGAGATGGGAATTATCCCGCTCTTACAAAATACAGAATCCTTTTCAAGGCCCTCGAGGCCCTGTGTGGTCTTTGCCTTCCCCTCTAATCTTATGTGAGTCCATCTTCTCTTGGTTCATTGTCCTGAATCCACATTAGCCTCCCTTCTGTTCTTCCAACCTGTTGAGCCTTTTTCTGTTTGGGGCTTTGTACTTGCTATTCCCTCTGCCTGGAGCATTCTTCAGCAGAGCTGGCCATTTGTCATTCAGGGCTCATTTCCAATGTCACTTCCTCAGAGAAGTTTTGCCCACACTTATTAGCTTCCTTGGAAACCCTGGTGGTATAGTGGTTAAATGCTACGGCTGCTAACCAAAAGGTGAGCAGTTCAAATCCACCAGGCGCTCCTTGGAAACCCTATGGAGCAGTTCTACTCTGTCCTGCAGGGTTGCTATGAATCGGAACTGACTTGACAGCAATAGGCTTGGGCATTAGCTTCCTAAGGAGCCCTGGCGGTGCAACAATTAAGTATTTGACTGTTAACCGAAAGGTTGGCAGTTTGAGCCTATCCAGCAGTTCCCTGGAAGAAAAGACCTGGCAATCTGCTCTTGTAAAGGTTAAAAAACCAAAAAAAACCTATTGTTGTCAAGCTGATTCAGACTCACAATGAGCCTATAGGGTTTCCAAGGAACGCGGGGTGGATTTGAACTGCCGACCTTTTTGGTGAGCAGCCATAGCCCTTAACCACTATACCACCAGGGTTTCTAGACTAGAAAACCCTACAAGGCAGTTCTACTCTGTCACATGGGGTCACTATGAGCTGAAAATCTACTTAACAGCATCCAACAACACCAACATTAGTTTCTTAGGGTTGCCATAACAAAGTACCACCTACTGGTTGGCTTAAAATATCAGAAATTCATTCTCTCATAGTTCTGGAGGCTGGAAATACAAAATCAAGGTATTGGCAGGGCCATGCTCCCTCTGACTCAACTAGGGGAAAATCCTTCCTTGTCTCTTCCAGCTTCTAGTAACCCAGGTTTTGCTTGGCTTATAGTGGCATAACTCCAATCTCTATCTCTGCCTTCACATGGCCGTCTTTCCTCTGTGCCTGCAGCTATGTCTCGTCTCCTTGTCTGATAAGAACACCCAGATTGCATTAAGGTTCCGCCCTACTCCAGTATGACCTCACATTAACTGATTACATCCACAAAGACCCTATTTCTAAATCAGGTCACATTCTGAGGTTTTGGGAAGGAACATTTTGGGAGGATGACACACTAAGTAACCCAGTACACTGCCTAAAACAGCTTTCCCTACCCAAATTACCTTCCATTCATATTTTATCTTGTTTACTTCCTTCACAGCACTTAGCATCACCTGCCTTCATCTTGTCACTAATGCGCATCCTTTTCTCTTGTCTCCTTTCCCTACTAGATTGTTAGATGCATACGAGCAAGAAACTTCTCTGTATTGTTAACTACAGTATCCAAGTATATCCAATACACAGTATCCAAATGCTCAGATGCTGTACTGAATATTGGATGTAGAATAATTATACGTTGGAGAATGTTGAATAAATGTATGCGGTAACTGGGGACTCAGAGTAGTTGATCATTTGCATAAAACCTCATAGCTTTACGTAGGGGGATGAGAAAATTAGCTTGACTTACTCCAAAGCCCCTACTGGTCTCACTGTCCCCTTTACCTTGTTTGCCTCTTAATCCTAGGGGTCCCCAACCCATTTTCATGGTTAGGTATCCTCAGTCTATGGCCTGATAACATAAGAGCTGATTCTCTGGGGATTTCCCTTGACCCAGAGGCCACAAATCCCTTCTGATGCTGTGGGCAATCCTTTGACACTCAGTTTTCTCTGATCTGGTTGCCCTCCTTCCAAAGCACAAGATGCTCACTGGGCAGCCCCAAAGCATCTCCTCTTCCCCACCTTAGAAATCTTCCATTCCACAATCATGCAAAAGTCATTCAAAACTTATCAGAGGCCAGGCCTGTTAAGTTGTTGTTTCTGTTAGGTACCATCGAGTCTGTTCTAACTCATATTGACCCTGTGTACAACAGGACGAAACACTGCCCAGGCCAGCTCCATCCTCACAATTATTGTTATGCTTGAGCCCATTTTTGCAGCCACCGTGTCAACCCACCACACTGAGGGTCTTCCTATTTTTTGCTGGTCGTCTATTTTGTCAAGTATGATGTCCTTCTCCAGGGACTGGTCCCTCTTGATAACAGGTCCAAAGTATGTGAGACTAAGTCTTGCTTCTAAGGAGCATTCTGGTTGTACTTTTTCAAGACAGATTTGTTCATTCTTCTGGCAGTCTGTGGTATATTCAATATTCTTCACCAACTCCAGGTGAATCAATTCTTCTTTGGTCTTTCTTATTCATTGTCCAACTTTCACATGCATATGAGGCGATTGAAAACACCATGGCTTGGGTCAGGCGTACCTTAATCCTTACAAGTGACATGTTTGGTTTTCAATACTTTCAAGAGGTCTTTTGCACAGATTTGTCCAGTGCAACTCATTGTTTGATTTTATAATTACTGCTTCTATGGGTGTTGATTGTGGATCCAAGTAAAATGAAATCCTTTACAACATCAATCTTTTCTGCATTTATCATGATGTTGCTTATTGGTCCAGTTGCGAGGATTTTTGTTTTCTTTATGTGGAGGTGTAATCCATACTGAAGGCTATGGTCTTTGTAAGTAAGTGTTTCAAGTCCTCTTCACTTTCAGCAAGCAAGGTTGTATCATCTGCATACCACGTGAATGAGTCTTCCTCCAATCTTGATGCTGCATACTTCATCATATAGTTCAGCTTCTCAGATTATTTGCTCAGCATACAGATTGAATTAGTACGGTAAAAGGAAACAATCTTGACACACACCTTTCCCGACTTTAAACCACGCAGTATCCCCTTGTTCTGTTTGAACGACTGCCTTTTGGTCTAAGTACAGGTTCCTCATGAACACAATTAAGTGTTTTGGAATTCCCATTCTTCACAATGCTACCCATAATTTGTTATGATCCACACGTCAAATACCTTTGCATAGTCAAAAAAAACACACAGGTAAACATCTTTCTGGTATTCTCTACTTTCAGCCAAGAGCCATCTGAAATCAGCAATGATATCCCTCATTCCACATGCTTTTCTGAATCTGGCTTGAATTCCTGGCAGTTCCCTGTTGGTGTACTGCTGCAGCCACTTTTGAATCACCTTCAGCAACACTTTATGTGTGTGTGTGATATTAATGATATTGTTTGATAATGTCCGATTTTGTTGAATCACCTTTCTTTGGAATGGGCTCTAATATGGAACTCTTCCACTTGGTCTGTTCTAGGAGCTCTAAATCAGAGCTCCATTTTCTTTCCTCAGTTTCTCTAAAATGGAAGTAAATAACCTCTTGTATCTTTTTTTCTTCAAAGAAACCCTGGTGGTGCAGTGGTTAAATATGCTTAGCTGCTAACCAAAATGCTGATGATCTGAACACACCAGCTGCTCCACGAGAGAAAGATGTAGCAGTCTGCTTCCCTAAAGATTACAGCCTTGGAAACCCTACGGGGCACTTCTATTCTGTCCTTTAGGGTCACTATGAGTTGGAATCGACTCTACAGCAATGGGTTTGGTTTTTGGTTATCTCTTCTCTTCATCAGCCCCTTTTCTGCAAGGTCTTGAGCCCAGAGCTCTGCTCACACCTGTCGGGTCCTGTCCCCAGTGTAGGCAGAAAATAATCCCTACTAGCTCAGTATAACCATTATAGCATACCAAAAACTCCGGTTTACATTGGGGTTGCTCCCACTCAGCACAGCACCTGAGGCTGAAATCCAAATAGATTGTAAGGCATATGGTTTCCTATATTGTTTCTCCATATAAGGTGCCAGACATGCTACAGATACTCAAACCCTGTGACAAAATCTCCCCAATCTTTCTCTGTAAATCCCATCCTGGTGGTACTGAGGGGGCAGGTTGGACTTGCCAGCCCTTGCTTGTTCTCAGATGTTAGTCCAGGACAAGCCTAAAATTAGCCACCACCACCCCTTCCCCCAGTGCTAAGGCTCAGCTGGGAAGGCAGCAACATCAGGCCCAGTTACTTTTAGCAACCATGCTTTTGGGCCTACAGCTGAGCAAGAGAAACAGGTGATGGAAACTGGGCCCAGAACTTGTGAGGCAGGAAAGAAGAGCCAGATCAGGTTCAGAAGCTGAAATCAGAATGCTAGATCCTGGGACCAGGGCTGCAAATCCAGGCAGAGGCCATAGTCTTGGTCAGATCAAGGAGAAATAGCTCAGAACCCAGCCAGAGCTTCCTGTAGCTCTTGTCACAGTTTGAAGGCAGGGCAAGGGGTGGAGGGGCGTGGGGAGATGCGGAGGGAGTGGATGTTTATCAGGTACACACTATGTGTTATTTGTTATATATGGTGTCTCAGTGGGTCTGCAAAATAATCCTGTATGGTAGCTACTGTTATTTTGCCTCTTTTACAGTTAACTAAATGAAGCATCAGAGATGTTCAGTAACCTAGTCAATGTTACCCAGCTAGTAAATGGCAAAACAAGATTTCAGACCTTAGCTTGTTTAACATAAGCCTTGGGACTGTCCTCTGTGCTGCCTCCAGGAGTAGCAGGAAGGAAAATTTCAAACCCATCCACATCCTACGAGGATGGACCAACTCATCCTGGGTCATATAATGTGATACCTTTTGGTTAACAGCCACAGCAGCAGCTGAGCACTTTAACCACTGTACCACCAATGCTCCTCCCTCGAGTGTACCAAAACCAAACCAAGCTCGTTGCTGTTGAGTTGCTTCTAACTCATAGTGACCCTATAGGACAGAGTGGAACTGCCACATGGGGTTTCCAAGGAGCGCCTGGTAGATTTGAGCTGCCTACCTTTTGGTTAGCAGTTGTAGCTCTTAACCACTACACCACAGGGGTATCCCCCCCACAAGCGTAAAAAACCCACCCACTGCCGTCGAGTCGATTCCGACTCATAGCGACCCTATAGGGCAGAGTAGAACTGCCCCATAGAGTTTCCAAGGAGCGCCTGGCGGATTTGAACTGCCGACCTCTTGGTTAGCAGCGGTAGCACTTAACCACTACGCCACCAGGGTTTCCCCCACAAGCACAGAGGAAGGATATTCCCTCAGCATAGCTGGGAAGGATATTCCCTCAGCATAGCTGGTTGGGCTTCGCCAAGGATCAAGATCCACAGGTAAGTCCACTTCTAACTGTACTCAAGTGTGCCTACCCTGACACACTTTACTCCCAGCTTCTATGCAGTTTAGCACTTGATGATGTATGTTTGGTGTCCTTTTGATTTCTAATTGTTTTATATTTAATCACTTCAAGTCCTGCCTTCTCTGAATTGCCCTTGAGAGCAAGGACTATGTCATATAGAAAATAACATCTGAAAAGTCTCTGGTAGTCCTGACTGGTAATTCTTTAGGTCTTCTTTGCTGTATTGGCATCATCTTGAGAACTTAAAAAAATATGAATACCTGGGTCTCAACCCCTGAAGATGTGATTTAATTGGTCTGGGGTGTGGCCTGAGCATCAGGATTTTTCAAAGCTCCTCAGGTGATTCTAATGTTCACCCAAAGTTGAGAAACAAAATTTGAAGGATGACCAAAATCTATGTGAAAAAAATGGTAACAATGATTATGTCCAGGAGAGAACAAATGACATGATTTGATTTATTTTTGCTAATCTGTGTTCTGCATTTGTTTCCGTATATTGGTTATATAATTCAAAAAGGGAAAACTAAAACAAAAGTTAAACTGGATGAGGTATTTCTAAGTGGTCTACTTTTTCTGGAATAGATCACTGATGATGTCATGATATCAAGAGATGGGTCCTGAACAGACACTACCTTAACACACTCGCCAAAGTTTACTGATTCCTTACTGTGCTCCACAAGACAGACACTGGACATACAATCATAAGCTTCACAAGTACACTCCCTGCTTTCCTGAAAGTTGCACCTAATGGGGAAAATTAACTGTCAAACAAGCAAATATAGTACTTTGACTCCAAGAGATGTTCTAGTAGCTACAAATGTCTAAGTATTATGCATTGTTTTGTAAATAAATAGATGGAAAATATAAATATCTGACCTATACTTCTCCTACTGTATCCAAAGCAGACATTGCTTATTGATTATGTTGCCCTTTCTATTGAGCCCCAACATCCTTTTCAACATTACTAATCAATCTGAGGTCTTGCTTGAAATGAAACACTTAGTATTCCAGCTAAGAGCTATGAATTATCTTGCTGATTCAAAAGGTAGCTGAAGGCTTCTGGGATGGCCAAGTAGAAACTTTTAGATCAAACCTCTTGTAGATACCCAGCCAAAAACCCAGTGCCGTCTAGTTGATTCTGACTTATAGCGACCCTACAGGACAGAGTAGAACTGCCCCATAGAGTTTCCAAAGAGCACCTGGTAGATTCGAACTGCTGACCCTTTGGTTAGCAGCCATAGCACTTAACCACTATGTCACCAGGGTTTCCCCTTTTGTAGGTAACAACTATAAATTCTGGATAAGATACAAAAGCAACTAGCTGAAGGCACCGGAGAGAGAACAAAATCAGACAGAAACTAGGGGAGAGTCAACTCTGCCTAACCTCTGGGTGACTCCTGATCCACGTATGCATGAGGCAGACTCTAAGCAGCCCAGCCAGGGTTAAAAGAACTGACCTGAAGTTTCAGCTGTTGCCATCAAGATAGAATTTTGCAGTCCAGCCACCTTAAAAGCCTGAATAACAAAAATTCAATACTTACCAGAAGAACAAAATACAATCCAAACTTTCTATAACATATCATTGGTAATGACCAGGATACACTTCAAAATTATTTAATATACAATAAAACAGGAAAGCATGATACATTTTAAAAAAGAAAAGATAATCAATAGAGACCAACTCCAGTGCAGACCTAGATATCAGAATTAAAAAAAAAAAAAAAAAAGATTAGCAGGCAATAATTTTAAAGAAGCTATTATAGCCATGGAGCCCTGGTGGCACAGTGGTTAAGAGCTTGGCTGCTAATGAAAAAGTCAGCAGTTTGAACCCACAGCTCTTTCTTGGAAACCCTATGGTTTCTACTCTGTCCTGTAGGGCCTCCATGAGTCAGAATCAACTTGACAGCAATGGGTTATTATAACTATGCTCAAGTATGTAAGGAATAGGCTCATAATGAATGAAAATATAGAAAACCTTAGCAGAGAAACAGAAACTATAAAAAAGCATCAAATGAAATTTAAGAACTGAAAAATATAGTATCTGAAATTAAAAATCACTAAATGTACTTAATAGCATAAAGGAGATGGAAGAGGAAAGACTCAATGAACCAGAAGTAGATCAACAGAAATGATCCAAACTGAAGAACAGATTTTTAAAAAATTCACAGACTCAGGATCTTTGGGCAATACAAAAAGGTCTAGCATACATGTAATTGGAGTCCCAGAAAGAGAGAGAACGAATGCTTCAGAAAAGTATTTGAATAAATAATGGCTGCTAAGTTCCCAATTGTGTAAGATAAATTTGCATATACCAAAACCTTGACAAACACTAAGGATTAATATAAAAAAACAAAATTAAATAAATAAAAACACCTAGACATATCCTACATAGTCAAACTGCCAAAAATCAAAGACAAAGGCAAAGAAAAAATCTTGGAAGCAGGCAAAGAAAAAAGATACTTTGCAGAGTAGGAACAATGATTTTAAATGCCACTGAAACAATGGAGGCCAGAAACAATGAAGGCCAGAACACAGTGGGTCAACATCTTCAAATGCTGAAAGAAAAAAACCTACCAACCAGAATTTTATATCCAGCAATAACATCCTTGATGAATGAAGATGAAATGAGACACCTTCAGCAGAACTAATTTGTCACGAGTAGACCTGCACTACATGAAAGACTAAAGGACATTCTTCGAAACAAAGGGAAATAAAACTAGATGGCTACTCGGTTATTCAGGAAAGCATAAAACATCTCAGATGGTAAATGGTGTAAATATAAAATACCATTTTCTTCAGCTTAATTTATTTAAACTACGTGATTGTTTAAAGAAAAAACGTGGCATTGTATTGTGGAGTTCATAGTGTATATAAAGGAAATACCTATTACAGCTACAGCATAAAGGAGGAGGTAGAGAGGGTAAATACACCAAACCAGTAGCAAGACTCCTATGTTTTACATGAAGTGGTACAATATTAACTCCCAGGAGTCTGGGAAAAGTAAAGAATATATATTTTAATCCTTAAAGCAACCACTAAAAATATAATGCAAAGATGTGTTGCTAAAAAGCCAATAACCTGATTCCGACTCATAGTGACCCTATAGGGCAGGGTGGAACTGCCCCATAGTATTTCCAAGGAGCACCTGGTGGGTTCAAACTGCTGACCTTTTGGTTAGCAGGTGTAGCACTTAACCACGGCGCCACCAGGGCTCCAAAAAGCGAATAGATAGATTAAAAGGGAATTTTAAAATATGAATGCAAAAGAAAGCAAAAGGAGGAGCAGAGGAATAAAAAAAAAAGGGGGGGGGGAACAAAAAGAAAACAAATAGTAAAATGGCATACCTGGAAGTGGAGTGGGCTGTCTGAGGTCATTCACCCCTTAACTATCTACTGAGTGCCTACTGAACGCCAGCCTCTGTGCTAGGCTTTGACAATACTATGGTGAATGAAACAAAAATGATTCCTGCCTTCATCAGTCCTACCAGTGTCCAAACTCTGTTCCTCTTCTCCTCTTCTACTTCTATCATTATTTACACCCTGGACAGAAGACTAGCAAATTCTTTTTATAAGCCAGTCTGAAATGTCTTAAATTTCCAAGTTCAAAAACCAAACCTTTTCTAATGTTGGGCCTGAATACCTCTATCTGAACAGAAAAGGGTTTCTTCTTCTTTTAGCCTCTCTGGAGTGAAATGTGACACAAGAAAATCTGTCAAACCTCAGAACAGCTCAGCAAGAACCTGGACACATGCCTAGTGACCCAGAGTTACCTTACCCTCTCCTGAAGTAGAGTTGAGGAAGAAAGGGCAGTCAGCTGCCAAGCTGTCCACCCCACTTCTAACAGAGCTCACATCCATTGCCATTCCTTGTCCTGGCATCCCAGCCAGAAGTCCTGCCTGAAGTTTTTGCCCAAGAACCTGGCACCAAATGGGAGGTGCCTAGCACTGAAGTAACCGAGAATCTCTTGTTACAAGTCCAATTGCTCCAGCCTGACCCTCAACATACAAAAAAGCAATCCAGGCTTGGTTGACTAGTACTATAAGCTCATTGGCATCGAGTTGATTGCAACTCATAGCGACCCTATAGGACAGGGCAGAACTGCCCTATAGGGTTTCCAAGGCTGTGATCTTTACAGAAGCAGACTGCCACAGCTTTCTCCCTCAGAGCCGCTGATGGGTTTGAACTGCTGACCTTTCGGTTAGCAGCCGAGTGCTTAACCACTATACGACCTGAGCACCTTAGTACTTCATCAACAAAATGAAAATAACAAAATTTGGTTAGAATGGCTGCCACACTTCTTTTTTTCCATACAGTCGCTTGCCCCTCTGCACTAGCTTTCGCTTCAGCTTTGTATATGTGTACTTACAAATCCACCAGCTCTGAAAACCTCTTAGCAAGGTGATAATTTCCAGCTCCCTTATTGCCCTATCTGGGTTATTGCCCTTCCTCCAGACTGAAATGTCTTTGTTTCTCTCTCCCACCCCCTGCCCTCTGAGAATTTCTACCTCTCAGAAGTTTAAATCTGTTTTCCTTCCCTAGAGTACCGTTTTTTTTCACACAGCTGAATTCTTAGAGATAATGATAAGACTCAGGGAAATAAGTGCATGGTTTCCTCCTCCCTGGCGCCGGTTAAGGCGATTGGTGCTTCGGGACGTTCTGAAGCTCTTTGAAAACAACAGGCTAGTCAGATTCCAAAGATTTACCTTCTGAAGGCTCAGCATGTCTGGGCAATGGTTGCATAATTTGGATGGAGTCATCGCTGGATGGAGCAGAGTTGGCTCAGGCGGGGAGTACTCGTTGCTCTTTTTAAACTCCACGGCACCAGGGATTAAGTCACCTTTCTTCTTTTAAAACCAACTGACTTGCCCCGTGAGTCCCTGTCAATTCTGTTAGAACTTGGTGCTTTCTCCACTGCTGCACACCTAGGACCTCCTCTCAGGTAAGAAAACTCTTCTTTAGTGGGTTTCTATTAAAAAAAAAAAAAATCCAGGGAAGGGGGATTTGAGGGGAACTTTGGAGGGCATTTGTTTGTAGAGGTGGGGTTAAGGTTGAAGGACACTCGATGAAATGAAAAGAATGGCTGCTTTCCAGGCAGCTGGTCTCCACCTGGTGGGTGGGGCAGCCCTGGGCTGGGTAAGCAGAAACCCCACTCAGCCCTGAGCTGAGACGGTGGACTCTCAGAGTGGTCAAGGACATCTAATCCAGGTTTGGTTTCTCTTAGTTGTTTAATGAACTGAGCACGTTGGTGAAGCAGCTGCAAGTGGTCTTCTTTGGGCTGGGGCCATTTGTACCCTCTTTTGCTTTCCTAATGTTTGGCTTTGTGTTTTGGATAGAATAACCCTCAGAAGGTTCTGATAACAGTTGATGTGCAGAAAAGCAGCGGCTCTCTGAAGAGCCCTCATTTGCTCATTAGCTGGCTTGAATGCTTCCCTTCTTCCTCAAGAGGGTAGGGGAGACAAAGGAGCCCTGGCTTCCTGTCCTGACATGCAAGTACCTTGTGTAAACAATGGCTGTGTGGCTGCAGGTGAGGCAGAAATGTACAAAAACATCTTAGTGCCTGCCCATATGAGTTCTTCTAAGAAAACGGACGTGAAATCTTGTTTTATGTGTGCACAGTCCACTGAAATCTCCCTCTGCTTTCTCTGAGTTATACAAGTCACTGTCACTGACTGAATCATAGAGTCTTACTTTAGCTTTCAAATGCTCAGTAGAGACATTTTGGTTATGACACAGGCGCCTGCAGGGTGATGAATGGCAATTGGAGAGAGCTGAGCCCCTACGAAGTAGAAACATTTGAGAGTTGCAGATCCCCTTCATTGATTGACACAGAGCCCTGCCACAAATAGCATTGGCTGCAGTCATCTATAACCTATGAAGGGAGCAAAGGATCTCATTTAGATAAAAGATGCTTTGTTTTCAAAAGGAGGGTGAGAATGGTTATACAACTTGAAGAATGTAATTAATGTCTGAATTCTACATGAAGAAATTACTGAATTGGTATATGTTTAGCTGTACATATTTCCAATAACTAACAGAAATAAAAATTAAAAAAAAAAAAAAGATGTTTGGTTTTAAATGCAGTTGCGTACTGGCTACCAGTTCTTGGTTACTCATTGACCTCAAACTCAATCATGCTCAAAATCCATACTCACCTGAAATCAGCTCCCCTTCTATGCTCCTAGCTCAGTGAAAAGCACCTGGTTGTCTGTGACAGATTTCTGGACTTCTCCTTTGACCCTTCCCTCTTCCTCACATTCCACATCTGGTTTGGCAAGTATCCAGCAGGTTCCAACTTAATATCTCTCAACTGCACCCAGCTCTCTCCACCTCCTTGGCCATTATCCTTGTTTAAGACCTTATCATCTTCTACCAGGAACACTGAAAGCTTTCATCTAGGCTTCGTCTCTCCAGTCTTACCTTCCTGGCAGCAATCAGAGTGATGGTTCCAAGATGATTGGTCAGCACCTGCACAATCCAATCAATCACTAATCTGTCGATTCTGTCTTCTTACTATGCCTCAACATTTCTGACATCTCTCTGTTCTACCTCTATTACCTTGGCTCAGCCCACAAGCACCCTTTGCCTGAGTTATTGCAGTTGCCTCCTAGCTGGTCTTCCTGCCACCAGGATCGTGCTCATCCTAGTATAAGACATCTTAAGCTTCTTGTCTTCCCAGGCTTCTGAGGGCATTTTTACAAGAACTTGGAACATGGGTTTTTGGAAGCATTTTCATTTTTATGACTCTTGTGGATTCTTCAAGGAAGTGGGGAGAGAAAAGGGGAGGAGTTAGGGGATATGTATTGCAGTGGGAAGAAAGCACGGAGAATGCAAGAAGCTCCCTTGGAGCCACACACGTTTGCATTTGAATCGTAGCTGCTCCACTTCCTACTGTGGCTTTGGCCAAGTTTGTGAACCTTCTTGAGACTCATTTCCTCAACTATGAAATGGAAATAATAATACCTACTTTTTTTTTTACTTCACTGAGTAAATATAAGGGTTAATTGAACAATTATGGAAGACTCTGAACCAAGCAATTAAGAAGTTTTGGTTTCTTTTTTTCTTTCTTTCCCTTTTAAAGCTTATAATTTCTAATCACAATGTCTTGAAAGTATTTTTACATATGTGTGTGTATAATGATCTGTATTTAACATGGTGGAAAGAAGCCATGGCAAAGAAATATACGAGAACTCGCTTAAGGAACTCACCATCTACTTAAAGAGATAAATCAAACCTAAACAGCCCAAAAGCATCAATAAAACAAGCAATCTGTGATTGCCATGTATACGTTCCCAACTGAGTACATAACCAGGAAAGGCCTGAGTAAGCAGGCATGTGAATACCTGCAGAGTGTAAATAATGCTATATCAAGCAAATTTATATTTAGGCTTCTTGGGGATTTAAAAATCCTTGGTCTCTCTGATGTTCCCAGTCTAGAGTGATTCTAGAACGTATAGATGTATGTTTAAAAGTGACCTTACTCATTCATTCAGCAAGCATTTGTTGAGTACCTGCTCTGTGCTGGGTCTTAAAATATACACTTCTTTGTTACTCCTCCCATGGAGAGGTGAACCTGAGCTAACTTTAGGGACTTACATGCAATGGAATGAGAAGGAAGTGATGTTTTGGGACATCCAAAGCTGGGTTCTAAGAAGTTTTGCAGCTTCCTCGTCGATTTCTTGATTCACTCACTCTGGGGAAAGTCAACCACCATGTAAACTGGCTCTCTGGGAATAAAAAAGAGAGAGAGTGCTGAAGTATAGTGTTTGCCAATTTCCATAGTGTAAATAATCCCAGTTGCAAGCTATACCGAATGCAGAGTTGAGAAGAGGTATGCAATCAGTTCTTAAAAGGGCCACAAGCTGGTCCCAGAGCACCACTGCCAATTTTTCTGAAACTACCATGTTGAGAGACAGCCCAAGCTAGCTATGTGAAGAAAGTCCGTGGAGAAAAACCCAAACAGCCTCCAGTTGTTCCAGCCATTCAAGCTCAATCTCCAAACATGTGAGGAAAGAAGTCTTTAAATGTCTCCAAACCCAGCTAGCCACTATCTGAGTGCAACTTCCTGAGAGACCCCACGTAAGAACTGTTCAGCTGAGCCCAGTAAACTCACAGAGCTTTCAGAGATAACAATAATTTATATTATCTAAGTTTGGGGGTTGTAAATTTTACAGAAGCCATCCTAGATCAAGCTCCTGAGGTGATGTGGAGGAATGGGGGAATCTATCCAGAGAGTTCTCTGTCCTTGTTTCTTCTCTGACCTCAGACCACTAAAGAAGCAAATGTTTTAGTTAAAAAAAAGCCAAAAAAAAAAAGAGACTCAATTTCTTTGCTAGCTAGTTTTTCCATTTTAATTACATCAGTGGGGGAAAAATCTATTTCGTAGTAGTGCAACTCTCTCTTAATTTCTTAATAGTACATTCGATAAGTTAAAATGGGCAAAGTGCATGAATAGGCAGTTTAGAGAAAATAGAGGTGGCCAAAAAACATATGAAAGGAGGATAAACTCACTACAAGTTTTAAAAATGCAAATTAAAACAGTGAGAAAACTTTCTTTTCTACTGTTTTAAAAATTAAAAAGTTAATAAATGCACTATAAAAGTTGCAAAATACATATGAAGTAAACCAAAAACCAAACCCACTGCCATCGAGTCAATTCCGACTCATAGTGACCCTACAGGACAGAGCAGAACTTCCTTATAGAGTTTCCAAGGAGTGCCTGGTGGATTTGAACTGCTGACCTCTTGGTTAGCAGCCATAGCACTTAGCCATTACGCCACCAGGGTTTCCACATATGAAGTATATGGTATTAAATGAAGGTTTCCTTCAAGTATGAAATCTCATTTCCTTCCCTAGTATTAAATATTTGCTATTCCTTCCAGCCCTTATTCTATGTGATTATAAGTGCATGCGTGTGTTTCTTTCTTTCTTTCACACACATTAAATCCTGTTTATAAATTGTTTTGCACCTGAACCTGGCTTTTTACAATTCACATATTAGCACAATTTTCCATATCAGTTCTTATAGGGTCACATTTTTTTTTTTTTAATTTTTATTGTGCTTTAAGTGAAAGTTTACGAATCAAGTCAGTCTCTCACACAAAAACTTATATACACCTTGCTTCATACTCCCAGTTGCTCTGCCCCTAACGAGACAGCCCGCTCCCTCCCTCCACTCTCTCTTTTCGTGTCCATTTCACCAGCTTCTAACCCCCTCTGTCCTCTCATCTCCCCTCCAGGGAGGAGATGCCAACATAGTTTCAAGTGTCCACCTGATCGAAGAAGCTCACTCCTCACCAGCATCCCTCTCCAACCCATTGTCCAGTCCAATCCCTGTCAAGAGTTGGCTTTGGGAATGGTTCCTATCCTGGGCCAAAAGAAGGTCTCTGAGAGCCTTGACCACTGGGGTCCTTCTAGCCTCAGTCAGACCATTAAGTCTGGTCTTTTTATGAGAATTTGGGGCCTGCATCCCACCACCCTCCTGCTCCCTCAGGGGTTCTCTGTTGTGTCACTGTCAGGGCAGTCATCGGTTGTAGCCACGCACCATCTAGCTCTTCTGGTCTCAGGCTGATGTGGTCTCTGGTTTATGTGGCCTTTTCTGTGTCTTAGGCCTGTAATCACCTTATGTCCTTGGTATTCTTCATTCTCCTTTGATCCAGGTGGGTTGAGACCAATTGATACATCTTAGATGGCCACTTGCTAGCCTTTAAGACCCCAGATGCCCCTCTCCAAGGTGGGATGCAGAATGTTTTCTTAATAGATTTTATTATGCCAATTGACTTAGATATCACCTGAAACCATGGTCCCCAAACCCCCACCCCTGCTACTCTGGCCTTCGAAGCATTCAGTTTATTCTGGAAAACTTCTTTGTGTTTGGTTTAGCCCAGTTGTGCTGACCTCGCCTGTATTGTAATATATTTTTTTTTTTTAATAGCTGCACAGGACTTGCCATAAAAATATACTGTATTTTATTTAACCATTTATTTAGAGGCATTCAAGTGTTTCCTTTTTTTATTACAAAGAATGCTGCATTATATATATCTTTGTGCTCACTTGTTTCATAGTTTTATCCTGTAGAATAAGTACTTACAAGTGGAATTGCTGGATCAAAGTATATATGAATTTTTGTTTTAGAGGATGTACCAACTTGTCGTTTGTATACGTTTACTCATACCAAAAGTATGGGAATACCTGCTTCTTCAAATAGTCACCATCTCTTGATGTTACTCAATCGTTAAAAACATTTTGCTAATGTGATGAGTAAAAAATGGTGTGTGAACATTATTTTAATTTGTATTCTCTCACTATTGAGATTGAACATCTTTTCATACATTTATGGTTCATAATTGTTTATCTGTTAATCGCCAGCTCATAGCCTTGCTTATCTTTCTGTTGGACTGTCATTTTCTTATTGACATATCGAAATTTTTTTAGTATAGATATTAATTTCTTGTTACGTATGTTGTAAATGTTACCTAAATTCTCTCGTTTTTATTTTATTTTTCTTTATTGTGTCTTTCATCTTAGAGAAGTTTAAATTTTTTTAAATTGTGCTTTAGGTGAAAGTTTACAGCTTAAGTTAATTTCTCATACAAAAATTCATACACATACTATTATGTGACCCTAGCTGCAATCCCTATAACATGACAGCACACTCCCCCTTTCCACCCCAAGTTTCCCATGTCCATTCACCCAGCTCCTACCCCTTTCTGCCTTCTCATCCCACCTCTGGACAGGAGCTGCCCATTTAGTCTCATGTATCTACTTGAACTAAGAAGCATACTCTTCATGAGTATTAGTTTTAAATTTTTTATTTAATCAAATCTATCTAAAAAAATAAAATAAATTTTTATCATTTATTTATTTTTTATCATTTATTTTATTGCTCCTAGATTTCAAGTCTTATTTAATAAAAATGTTCCCACTTCAAAATTATAAAATTATTTCTTCTAACATTCTTAGAGATTTGTTTTCATTGTTTAGATCTTTTCATTCATCTTGGATTTATTTTATATGCATTGCGAAATAAGAATTTATTTTTTAAAAAATGAGTAGCCAGTTATCCTGATACCACTTATTGAGTAGTCTATCCTTTCACCACTGATTTGAAATGCAAACCTTTTCATTATACCAAATCAATTTCATTGATTATCTTTTGACTTTTTATTCTATTTTAGAAAATAATTTGTCTATTCCAGTAACACTATCATACTGTTTTAATTACTTTAGTTTTATAACTTGTTTTATTACTTGGGAAAGTATGTAACCCCCAAACCTTGCCAAAATTTCTTGGCTAATGAACCAAGATATATTTGTAATAGAAAAGTCAGTCTTAGAAAAAAACATGCATGTGTGTGTAGTATAAGCTCATTTGTGTAAATAAAAATATAAACAAACATACCTATATGTTTGTATTGTTGTTATTAGTTACTATCAAGTGGATTCCAACTCATGGCAACCCTCTGTATGCAAAGTAAAAGTGTCCCATGAGGTTTTCAAGGCTGTGAACTTTCGGAAGCAAGTCACCAGGCCTGTCATCCAAAATGCCTTTGAAGGGATTTGAACAGTCAACCTTTCAGTTAGTAGTTCAGCACTTAATAGATTGCACCACCAGAAATTAAAAGTTACTTCCAGGGAGTGGGACTGTTGGGAGTACAATTGATGAGTGAGGCTTTTCACTTTGAATCATTCCTCACTATTGACCTTATTTTTATGCAAATAATACACACCTTCAGCATTTGCCAACTGTTCCCTCCCCCTGTGAGGTATTTTTGTAAGTATACTATGCTAATTTTTTTTTTACAGCAACATGTAAAAAAATGGTATTTATTTTCCAAAAAAAATGATTATGTGTTTCTTTTATAGTTAAAGCCAGTACGATTTCCTCTGCCAGAGTCCCCAAGCCTGTATGAGGGACTTGCATATCAATGGTTCTCAACTACTGCTGCACATTAGAATTACTTGGGGAGCTTTCAAAAATTACTGATTAACAGGGACCTGCACCCAGAGATTCTGATGTAACAGGTTTGGAGAAGGGCCTGGGCATCTGCAAATTTTAAAAGCTCCCCAGGTGGTTCTAATGTGCTGGCATGGTTGTAGATAATATGAGGCTTAAAAGAGTCCGCAGAAGGCCACAGCCATGAAGTCTTTTCAGACTCTGATTACTTGGGGATGCAGCCCAAAGTCATTTCTCTGTCAGGCTAAGTGTTGACATGAGAATAAGTGCAAATGAGTCCATAGGGGAGAAGTGGGAAAGAACTTTGGTCAAATGTGTGTAAAAGTATTTAGATCTGTGGTAGACATTATTGTTGAAAGGTATAGAAACTCAATCCGGCTCCCTCATGTCATAAAGGATTCTAGTAAACTAGTCATAAGCATAAGAAAGACGAGAATCTCATGGAAAACTAGGAACCAAACAGGTGGGCCTCAGGAGCCCAGAATGTGTGTGGTGCTGGAAGATGCCAACTGAGTCCCGGGTACCAGAGTTATTTTGAGACTGTGCAGTGGGAAGCTTTCAAACTTCTTTCACCTAGAGAGCTGCTTTGCTAGAATGAAATGGCTTTTGGAAGACTGATCGGGAGTAGGTAGAAGAGGAGCTATTCTGACCTGCTTACCAACCTCACCCAAAACCCTGCTTGAAGAAGCCTAAGGAATGACTGGAAACTCAGAGTTATTGTAGTTCCATCTGCTCTTGGAGACCCTGAGTGGTGCAAATCATTAAAGTGCCCATCTGCTAACCAAAAAGTTAGAGATTCAAGTCTGCCCAGAGGAACCTTGGAAGAAAGGCTTGGTGACCTACTTCTGAAAAGCCAGTTATTGAAAACCCTGTGGAACACAGTTCTACAGTAACACACATGGGTCACCATGAGTTGAAATCAACTCGATGGTGACTTGTTTTTATCTGCCCTTAATATGACTCAACTACTCTCCCTTTCTGCTTCTTTTGGGAGTATTTTCTCCCAACGGCTGTCCCCATCAGCTGACCGATTCTGTGACTATATTCCTGACTGAGAATCTAACTGGCCCACGGTGGTCTGACCCATGGATGAGTTTCTCTACATGCATAGATGGATTGAATGCTTCATGGAGTTGTGCCTCCCTAGTCTAATTGCTGGCCCAGCATGGGGTGGGGAAGAGAAGAAGAAGTGGGGAGCCTAAAACTGCCTTGGGATTGAAGGGGAGGGTGGGGTTGAGGCGGTTTCCCTTAGAATGGGAGAATGGATAGAACATGTACCAAAACATGACCTCTCCAGGTCAAGACTAAATCAGCCCAATAAAATTTGAATTGGAGAATGGATTTCCAAGGGATGTGAAACTGATAAAATTCAAGCAAAGGTGCTAAGAGAGAACCTACCAGGAATGTGTAGATGATCCCTGCACTCTGAACATCTCCAAAGATCCTTTCTGGCTCTAAGAATCTAGACTTTAGAAAGGTCTTAACTACCTAGACTGTCAGAAGAATGAAATCTCCTCTGCTTCCACTTTGGGATTAGATCCACATGGCTATCGAACACTTTAAATATGGCTAGTCAAAACTGAGATATTGTTGTTGAAAATATACACTGAATTTTGAAGACTCGAGATAAAAACTCACATTATCATTTATCATTTTTTATATTAATTACATGATAAAAAACTATTTTGAATATAGTAGATTAAATTAGGAAACCCTGGTGGTATAGTGGTGAAGTGCTACGGCTGCTAACCAAAAGGTCTGCAGTTCAAATCCGCCAGGTGCTCCTTGGAAACTCTATGGGGCAGTTCTACTCTGTCCTGTAGGGTCGCTATGAGTCGGAATCGACTCGACGGCACTGCGTTTGGTTTTTTTTTTCTGGGTTTAGATTAAATTAAAATATTAAAAACAATTTCACCTGTTTTATTTTTTTAACATGACTCTTAAAAAATTTAAAAGTATATCTGTGGCTCACATTCTATTTCTGTGGGACAGCACTGGATTAAATGGCTGTTGTTGTTGTTAGGTGCCATTGAGTTGATTCCAACTCATAGCGACTTTCTGTACAAAGAAACGAAACACTGCCCAGTCTTGCACCACCCTAACAATCATTGCTATGTTCCAACCCATTGTTGCAGTCACTGTGTCAGTCCATGGTATTGAGGGCCCGCCTCTTTTTTGTTCACCCTCTAATTAACCAAGCGTAATGCCCTTCTCCAGGGACTGGTCTGTCCTGATACTATATCCAAAGTATGTGAGACGAAGTCTCCCCATCCTTGCTTCTAAGCAGCATTCTGGCTGTACTTATTCCAAGATAGATTTGCTCAGTCCACGGTATATTCAATATTCTTTGTTAACACCGTATTTCGAAGTCATCAATTCTTCTTAGGTCTTCCTTATTTATTGTCTAGCTTTCGAATCCATACGAGACTTGGGTGACATCTTTGCTTTTTAACACTTAAAAGAGATCTTTTGCATCAGATTTGCCAAATAAAATACATCATTTGATTTCCTGATTGCTGCTTCCATGGACATTGATTGTGGATCCAAGTAAAATGAAATCCTTGACAACTTCACTCTCTTCTCTGTTTATCATGATGTTGCTTACTGGTCCAATTGTGAGGATTTTTGTTTTCTTTATGCTGCAGTGTAATCCATACAGAAAGCTGTGGCTTTTGATCTTCATCAGTAAGTGCTTCACGTCCTCTTCACTTTCAGCAAGCAAGGATGTGTCACCTGCATATCACAAGTTGTTAATCAGTCTTCCTCTAACCCTGATGGCACATTCTTCTTCATATAGTCTAGCTTCTTGGATTATTTACTCATCGTACGGATTGAATAAGCACATGAAAGGATACAGCCCTGATGCACAGCTTTCCTGCTTTTAAACCATACAGTATCCCCTTGTTCTGTTCAAATGACTGCCTTGGTCAATGTGCAGTTTCCCACATGAGCACAATTAAGTGTCCTTGAATTCCCATTCCTTGTAATGTTATCCATAATTTGTTATGATCCACACAGTCAAATGCCTTTGCATAGTCAATAAAACACAGGTAAACATCTTTCTGGTATTCTCTGCTTTTGGCCAAGATCCACTGGATATCAGCAACGACATCCCTTGTTCCATGTCCTCTTCTGAATCCGACTTGAATCTCTGGCAGTTCCCTGTAGATGTAGTGCAACAATCGTTTTTAAATGCTCTTCAGCAAAATTTTCTTGTGTGTGATATTAACGATATTGTTCAATAATTTCCGATTGTGTTGGATCACCTTTCTTTGGAATGAGCACGAATATAGATCTCTTCCAGTCAATTGGCCAGGTAGCTGTCTTCCAAATTTCTTGGCAAGTGCTTCCAGTGCTGCGTCTGTTTGCTGACCACATCTTAATTGATATTCCATCCATTCCTGGAGCTTTGTTTTTTTGCCAACGATTTTAGTGCAGCTTTGACTTCTTCCTTCAGTACAACATGCTTTTGATCATGTGCTACCTCCTGAGACGGTTGAATGTCGAATTCTTTTTGCTACAGTGACTGTGTATTCCTTCCGTCTTTTTTTGTTACTTCCTGTGTCATTCAATTTTTTTGCCCGTAGAATCCTTCAATATTGCAACTGGAGGCTTGGATTTTTTTCTTCAGTTCTTTCAGCTTGAGAAATGCTGAGCACGTTCTTCCATTTTGGTTTTCTATCTCCACGTCTTTGCACATTTCATTATAATATTTTGTCTTCTGGAACTGTCCTTTGAAATTTTCTGTTCAGCTCTTTTACTTCATTTTTCTTCCATTCACTTTAACTACTCTATGCTCAAGAACAAGTTTCAGAGCCTGTTCTGACATCCATTTTGGTCTTTTCTTTCTAATGACCTTTTGATTTCTTCACGTATGATGTCCTTGATGTCTTCCCACAACTCGTCTGGTCTTTGGTTATTAGCATTCAATGCATCAAATGTATTTTTGAGACGGTCTTTAATTCAGGTGGGATATACTCAAGGTTGTACTTTGGCTCTCACGGGCTTGTTTTAATTTTCTTTAGCTTCAACTTGAGCTTGCACATGAGCAATTGATATGTTCCACAGTCAGCCCCTGGCCTTGTTCTGATTGATGATACTGAGTTTCTCCATTTTCTTTTCCACAGATGTAGTATATTTGATTTCTGTGCATTCCATCTGATGAGGTCCACTTGTATAGTCACCGTTTATGTTGTTGAAAAAGGTATTTCCAATGAATAGGTTGTTAGTCTTGCAAAATTCTGTCACGTAATCTTGGGCTTAGTTTCTATCACGAAGGCCAAATTTTTCAGCTGCTGATCCTTCTTGGTTTCCAACTTTCGCATTCCAATCCCAGTAATTATGAATGCATCTCCATTGCATGTTTGATCAATTTCAGACTGCAGAAGTTGGTAAAAATCTTCAGCTTCTGCATCTTTGGCATTAGTGATTAGTGCATAAAAGAGTCCTGGATTAGATGGTACCTCATGTTTTCCCCTGCACAATATGGGTAAAGATCTTTGCATGAGCAACAGCACTTTGCTGTAGAGCCCATGTCAATATCCTATTCTTGGTTCATAATCAGAGCTAGGGCAATTTATCTCATTCTGGCTCTTTGTCTCTGCCTGGTAGACTGCTGCTCAATTCCTTTTCTCAAATAGAAACAGTTAATCCTCTCCTATGGTTTCCCAACATTCCACACCCAGGTGGTATTTTTTGTAGCTCTGCCTCAGCAAGTCCTTACAGAACTTTTCTCCACCTCTTCCCTTCTGTTGCTCTTTTCTGCCTAATTTCCCTTCCCCCCATCTCCTCCCTTTCTAGAACAGGCACACAGCAGCTGACTCGCATTTGTGCTCTTATCCACTTTTCACATGTATTCCTCTCTAGGGAAATGTGTTCTAGCCGGCAGCCCTTCCTTTAGGGGCAAATGGCTGCTTCCTAGTGTCTCCTCACAGTTTATTCTGTTTCCACGTAGAATGAGGTTTGTGGAGGGGGCTAAATCATTTCCAAAGTGTATATATTTCAAGAGTTAATAATGATGAGATTTTATTATTGACCAGGGAGTGTACTAGGTACATTTCAAACATTTCTTAATCTTACAACAATCCCACAAAGTGACAAAGTGTGTGCAATGATCCTATATTATAGATGTGAAAAAATTTGGCTCAATGGGGTTATATATCTTGCTCACGTATCACTGCTGGTATATGGTGAGCCAGGGATTTAAATTTAGATGGGTTGCCAAATCTTTGCTTTTACCCACTACATTTATGCTGCCTCCCACTTGCTGTGTCACCTCCCAAGTTGGGCAACTCCAAATTGGAATTCAGTCCTGCATGGCCAAGTGAGGTCTGTAAGCAAATTTGCTAAAGTAACAGTGCTATGCATTTGTGTACTGTTTTGGTGATTTTCTAGTTGACACTTGACTTTCACAAAACCTTGTCAAAGATAGAATAGTGGGCTTTATGAGCTTTATTTCATACACTAGGTAACTGAGCTCCAGGGAGATAAAGTAATTTGTCCAGGGTCAATTTAAAAGATTCCAAACCATATGAAAACCCAGTTCTCTTCCTTTTTCTTTTCTCATCAGTGTGTCCTTGGGCACTGTGCTGTCTGGGAGGCAATATTTGGGGACAAATGTTTTATTATAATTGTTGATTTAGCTCTTTCATTATGTGAAGGGTTTGCGATTACAGACTCACTTGAGTTTCTCAGATGTAGGTAGGGTGGTCCTCATTCATCCATCAAGCATTGTCTGAGCCCTAGTCTGGTCAGATGTTATGCTAACAGTGGGAACGGATAGGTGGATAAGACATGATTTCGTTCTAAGGACCTTCTAATGGAGAAGACAATCACCTTGTAAACAGAGTATTATCCAGTGGAAAACCACTGTCCTAACAGAATACAAAAAATTCCGAGAAGCACAAAGGTAGAGGGAAATAACTTGCCTGGGAATATTTCATGGTAGGGGGAAATTTTGAACTTGATCTCAATGAACTGACTTTAAAGATGAAAAGCCTGAGTCACTGAAAGTTCTACAAAAAAAAAAAAAAAAAAAAAAAAACCTCATAATTTGGTTTCCTAAAAATACGCTTGTTGCCACAGCTCCTTAGAGAGTAGTACCATAAATTATTTATAGGAATACTTAAAATATTAATATCAATAAATTTCACAGTAGCTTCACAAGCACTCTGCCCAGTTGGATAAGCCAGTTTGAAATAATGGTTTTCAAGTTACTTAAAGTTTCCGGCTCTACAAAGCTGGTAAGTAGTCTTAGAAACAAATAAGAAGCCCAGAACAATCATCTCAGCTCTCTAAACTTTAGCCATTTAGGCTAAAGAGGATTCTATCCATCTAGCATTTCACATCCTTTTATTCAACGTGGAAAGAGCTATTTTCTTTCACAGTGGATACTTAGAGTATCCCTCTCTTTTTTTTTTACTTAGAGTATCCCTCTCTTCCAACCAGGCTTAATAGTTTTGTATTATAAATGTCACTGAATTTTATCACTTGAATATTAAGAGCTCAGGTGTATACTTTGATATGTTTATCAAGTTTCAGTGAGACTATCTGGAACTAGAAAGAGAGCAACCTTCCAAGTTTAGGAATTGAATCTCATCAGAGCCAAGCCCTTTGGACAGCCTAAGAGGAAGTTGTCCTCCATTCCATTGTGGTCCATGAGGTCACCTGTGATTTGGATTTTCCTGTGTTGGTAACACTAGACCAAACCTAGATGATGGCGATCTTGGCTAGGTATTCCTGGTGAGGAAGAAAGATCCCATTGTGTGACTTCTTCCCTCTCTTGCTTCAATTAGTGGTCAGGTTTATCTTCTGGGTGTGCCCAGATAATTTACACCCCCTTTTTTTTTTACTTGTGGCCAAGATGAAACATTCCTTCTGATTACTGACTCACTGAAGACGAAGGTCCAGATTTGTAAGGCTAGGAGGCCCTCAGAGCTGGGGTGAAATCTTGATGTCTCTGGAAGAATATCTCACCTTCAAGCAGCTTTTGAAGGGCAAAACAAGGGGCAAGAGGTCCTGGAGCAACTCAGCAGCACTGAAGATTACTGGCGAATATCAATATTGTGTTGAGAATTTAAAATGAGTTTTTCACAGAGGTGTTCACAAATGTAATGGGATGCCTAGGGAGGAAGTAAGCTCCTTACTAGCAGTATTAAAGTATAGGCTGATTGGACATATACTGGGGACTCATTCATAAAACTAGGGTTGGACCAAAGGCCTTAAGGTCCCTTCCAACTTTCAGGTTCTATTATTATTTGCAGATCCTTGGTCTACCCCGTGCATACCTCTATGCCTGCACTTAGCCCATTGTTCTGTAATGACCTGTCCAGTTATTCGTCTCCCCAACAAGTTCGAAACCTCCTTGAAGGATGAGACAATATTCATCCTCAGTGTTTAGCACAATGACTAGTACATAGGAGACACCAAGTAAATGTTTATCAAATGAATTAATGAATTTGTTTTGTAAATCAATATGTATACATTTATGTGTAGCTTGATTTATAATATTAGCTATCAGCAAGTAGACTGTGAGGGTGTTTATATTTTTTAGAACCAGTGGTTGTTTGTGTGTCTGGTTGATGGAACATGCCATCAATTCCCCAAATATGGTGCTTCTAGTTAATTAATTCCTTCAGATAGAGCCATATCATGGCAATAGCTTAAAACCAAAGTCAGAGCATGGCCTGGTTCTTTTTAACTTGTATTTCTAGACTAAGCCTCCCTGCCAGAAGTGGCCCTGGAAGTGTTGGTTAGAACCTAAGGTGTGGTTTGGCTGTATCAGGAGGGCAGGTGCCTCTTGTGGGTAATCAGAAGTGTAGTTTCATCTCAGGCTTGGTGAGGGAGGCAGGTATATGCGTAACAGGGACTCTAGTGGCGTGCTACGAGGAGGGGCAAGTATGCAGTTTGAAGTGGGAGCATACCTGGGGAATCTCAGTGAATTAGACTGGATGAAGTGGTGAGAATGGGGCCAGAAAGCAGAGGCAGATGGGGTGTGGTTATTGGGTAGAGGAATTGCCAAAGAAACAGAGGAGGTGGGTGAGATTGCAAACTTGGTAAGCTGAGACCTGCGTATGCCAAACATTACCATTCATGCATATATGGATTCGTTCTTTCAACAAGCATACATTTTCTGTCTATCTTGTGATAGACACCACTCATTCCTGTCAAGTCGATTCCGACTCATAGCAACCCCATAAGGTTTCCAACGCTGTAAATCTCTATGAAAGCAGGCTGCCACATCTTTCTCTCTTGGAGCCACTGGTGGTTTTGAACCGCCAACCTTTTGGTTAGCAGTTGGTTGCTTTAAGTGTAAACACCAGGGGTACATACATACTAAGGGAGAATCTCTGCTCTCAAGAAGTTTGTATATTATGAACTATATAGACATATTAACAGACAATTACAATACCATGTGGTAAACGCTGTAACAGGGGACTACAGGAGCCTCTGAGGAACACATAACGAAGTCTAAGATGGGTGTGAAGAATGAGTTGTAGTTATCAAGGTGAAGAGGGTGGGGAAAGAACAATCTAGCTAGAGCTCTAAGAATGGCTGAATGTGCAAAGGACTAAAAGAGGGGAGCTTATTGAGGGATTGCACATACTTTGCTATAATTGGGACTTATATGCCAAGTTAAGTGATCCAGGCTTTCTCCTGGGAATAATGAGTCACCGGACTACTTTAACAGGTAGTGACATAATCAGATTCATGCTTTAGAAATACTATTACAACTAACTTATAAAGAATGGGTTGGAGAAGAGGAAGACCTAAAATCCCCTGAAGTCATTGTAGTGTCTGGGTGAAAGATGATGGAGGCTGAACTAAGCCTGAGACAATGGGAACAGAGAGGTTCAGGTGGATTCTTGGGACTTTTGAAAAGTTAGAATGGGCAAAGCTTGGTGATTGAGTGGATGTGTGACATGGCCAATTAATCAAGGATAACCAGGTTTCTGGCTCAGGCAGCTAGCTGGTTGGATGGCTTGCTCTAGAGGCAGTTACATAAGATAGGAGAATATGTCAGTCTCAGGAGAGCCCTGGTCTTAAGGAAACCAGAGGACCAAGCCTCCTTCAGCCCAAAGGTATGTTGGGCTTGCTTAGGGGTGCACCACCTATCAGGATAGACAGGTCTTCCTTAGTGGGATCTCATTCCTCAAGTACCTGGCTGGATTTCACACCCACACCCATCATTCCAAATCTTAAATCATTCATTCATCCAACCAACCAATATTTATTAAATATCTATTGTGTGTTCATGTTGTTTGCCGTCGAGTTGATTCTGACTCAGCAACCCTATGGGACAGAGTAGAACTTCCCCATAGGGTTTCCTGGTCTGTAGTCTTTACAGCAGTAGATTGCCAGGTCTTCTCTCCTTCGGAGTGGGTGGTGGGTTTGAATGGCCAACTTTTCAGTTAGCAGCCCAGCTCTTGACTTTGCCCTACCGGGGTTCCTACTATGTGCTCTTAAGGTACCAGTATTCCACAAACTGTGGTATTCATCTATAGATGAAGCTTAGTTCTAAAACATCAGCTATCAAAGTTAGAATTACAACCATAAATTCTCAATAAGCTTTCCCACTCACCCCTTCCCACTTTACCATACATATTATCATTATTTTTTTGTTTTTGTTTGTACATACTATTGCTTGAGCTGCCATGTACTGCTTTAGAGGAAAGTATTTCCTCATCTGTTCCAACGGTTGCATTACATTTTTTAGTTTCTTCTTCATGGACTTAGTCTTTGATAGTTTTTACTTGGATAGATATTAAATACTTTATTTAAAAAAAAAAAAAAACCGAATAAGTGGTTTTATATGGCCAGGAGCCTGGAAAATATTTTCTAGGCTCTAGAGTTTCACGAGCAATTCTGGGGCTTCCTGTGACTGAAGCGATGGTGGTGGGGTGTCAGTAACAGATGTGTCTGATTAAAGTCTTCCTTGCAATACCCGCGTCTGACGCAATTTCATTTCACATTTAGTGCCTGGCTTTCCTAAGCTTAGGCGTGAAATTCAAGCATTGGAGAAACCAGCAGGGTTTGCAGATTGAAGTTAATAAAACACTCAACATGAACCTATGTAGTTTAGATTAATAAAATAAGATGTGTGGATGTGAGAGCCTAATCTTATACGTTCAGAAGATACCATCTTGCATGTCTGTTTCCTGGAGCCAGTGGGTGGCTGGAGAGATGGTGGATCTCCTTTGAAAACCACTCTGGAATTAATCAGTAAAGCCCTATTTTTGTCCACCAAAGCTATTAGAATCTCCAGCTCACTTCTCAAGGATACGGCAAGGACGACATTGTTTTGAATTATCCATTTATTGTAAATGAATGTTATCTTTATGGATGTAGTATCGTATAGGAGCCTTGGTGGCGCAATGGTTAAATGCTTGACTGCTAACTGCAAGGTTGGAGGTTCAAATCCACCAGCTGCTCTGCAGGAGAAAAGGCCCGGTGGTATGCTCCTGTAAAGATTATAACCTAGAAACCCCACAGGGCAATTCTACTCTGTGGTTTAGTGTTGCTACGAGTCAGAATCAGCTGAACAGCAAACAGCAACAGTATTATTGTTCGTGTTATTTCATAGTGAGTGAAGATACAAAATACTGGATATTTAGTTCATTTGACTAAATGATGATGGCCCAGGATTTCCATTCTATTCCACATGTTTTTAGTTTTGCACAGAAAACATATCTTTTTCCATGGCAAACTGCCTGTAGCCCCAGTCAGCCACCTGTCACATGCTGAGGCTGATGTTTTAGTTTGCTAATGGATAAATGACACAGCTTTTCAGGTCCACTGGTGGTGGGAGAATAGGCTGCCTTTGTGTGTAAAAGCCGTGTGACTACGGAGTGCACGTCTTGGAAGCCTTAACAGGATTTTTACATCTAGTCCTAATTCCTTCGTTTAAAATGGAGGAAATTAAGTCCAGGGAGAGAAAGCGATTTGCTCAAAGTCACCTAGGGGCTGGTTAGTGCCAAAATCTGGGTTTATTGTTAAGTCTAGTGTTCTCACTGTTGCACTGTGGTAAATTCACTCTGGAGTCCCGGGGTGGTGCAAACGGTTAACATACTCGGCTGCTAACCTAAAGGTTGGCGGTTCGAGTCCACCTAGAGGTGCCTCGTAAGAAAGACCTGGCGATCTACTTCTGAAATATCGGTAGCTGAAAACCCTATGCCATACAGTTCTACTCTAACATGCATGGGGTCAACATGGGTTGGAATCAATTCAACAGCAACTGGTTTTATAGCCACTCTGATCTAGGATTTCCTTCTTAAACTTTTAGGTGTTTGGATTGAGCACAAATCCCTCGCAAGCCAGTACTCAATAACATCCAGTGCTATATTTGACGCCCCCTGGTATTTTATCAGGGTTTTTTGTTGGCTGCAACCCCCCACGAGTACCACCCTTCTCTGGGCAGGAAGTTCCAAGGCAATGAGTAAATCCACCAGTCTGTAGTCAGGCAAGCAGCTCAGGAACCCGCCGAGCAGCTCCACCAGCCTTCTAAAGACCCAATCAAGCCAGCTGGTCTGATTGTAACAGATGCTAATCGGTGCCCATCCGAATTAGGATGAAGGGATTTCTGCCATGGTGGATGTCCCACTCTCTGGATCCCAGTCATGTTCAATTACTCAACCACTTTCATTTGAGTACCTGTTACATGTTATGTAGATCTATTACTAATAAGGGCAAAAGTGTGGCCATCATTTGTAATATGCCCAGATACAGTTTTTATATAGAGATTCCCAGGCTGGCCTTCTCAAAACAACCAATGGTGTAGGGTAACCTTTTTATGAAAACCAAAAGCCCTCATGACATAGGCCTTTCTATCTTATTTTTTAAGAGGAAATGGAAACGTGGTCTCCATGGTCCCTCTAGACCCTGGGATTTTCCTTGAAATAATATCTATTGTATCCTTTTTTCAGATTACAAAAGTAGTAGTGCATGCTTATTGTGGAAAATACAGAAAAAATTTAAAAAAGCACTCATAATTTCAATAGATGGTAGTTACTTCCAACTTTTTAGTTCAAATTTTTCCATTCTGTTTTTTTTTTTTTTTTACGTAGATATAACTGTTTTTTATAAAATTGAGATCACACTGCGTTCTGCACTAAAATTTTAGCCAGTGGCCATCGAGTCACTTTTAACTCATGGAAACTTCATGTGTTGCAGAATAAAACTGTGTTCCATACAGTTTTCAGTGACTGCGACCTTTCAGAAGCAGATTGCCGGGCCTTTCTTCCAACGTGCCTCTGGGCAGATTTGAACCACCAACCTTTTGGTTAGCAGCTGAATGCTTAACCACTTGCATCACCCTTCTAGAGTCTATAAAAAGTGCTGACCACAGTAAGTTCCTTGCCCAGCGTTTGGTATGTAGTAGATGTTCCATAGACATTTGTTAACTGAATGGAGAGGAAAACCACGGTTCATAGCTTGAGTGGGCTCACATTCAGGACATGCCTGACTCTTGACAATAGGCTTTGCATGCTAAAGAAACATAATGGACTAGACACAAACTGCTTTCCTTCAAGAAAGCTTCTCCTTTGAAGAAACCATCAGTAGGAATTCATGCACTTTTTTTGTGCTCATTATTTGTTTCAGGCAATTCCACTTGATCTGAGAGCTGCACGTACAAGGACTTGCTGGAAGCATGGACCTCAGTGAAAATTGGGCTTTGGAAGAAGGAACCTGGTTGTCTCATGCTGGAATTCATCATTTTGCCAACACCAGAGGGGGTATGGCTGCTTTTGATGTCCCTGATAGACGTGGTATTCTTCACCTCCTGCACCTCATTGTGTCAACCCAGCTGTGCTCAGTACGTGCTCGGTGCTGTCTGTCTGTGTTTTCAAAAGCAGTAGGGTGGACAGGAAAGGGCATGGACTTTGTAATCAGGCAGAGCTGGATTCAGATTCAGAATTTAGCACTTACTAGCTATGTTGCTTTGAGAAAATCTATACTTTCCTCAGCTCTGAAATGAGAGAGAGTAAAGCTAATTTCACTGAGTCCTTACCTTCGACAGCAAAGGGTTTGATTTTGGTTTGGTTATCTTAGCCAGGTAAGGAGCTAGTCAATATCTTTGAGCATCTAACCTGTGCCAGGAGCTCTGTTCCTGCTTTTCTTGTCACCTAGCCTCTCAATAATGCTTCAGGGATTAAAGTTGAGGGTAAACTCATTGGTGTCGAGCCAATTCCAGCTCATAGCGACCATAGAACTGCCCCACAGGGTTTTCAAGGCTGAAATCTTTAATGAAGCAGACTGCCATATCTTTCTCCCATAGAGGGTTTAAACCATAGACCTTTTGGTCAGCAGCTGAGTGCTTAACCACTGTGCCACCAGGGCTTCTTAAAGTTGAGGGGAAAGCAACTGCATAAACGGAGTATTTCAGTTCCCTTCCCTCCTTTTTCTTTGTCCTATTATCTGATTAATGTGAGTCAGCATTAAATGATGGAGATGGTGTCCTATTACTTTCCTAGAGCTGAGTGTGAAAATTTAAGAACCATAACCCTTGGCACAGAGCTGTGGTCCCCTGTCAGACCTAAGAGTTCACCCCTGTCGCCACCCCCAAAATCTAATGGCGATCTGCACTGGTGGTAGGAACCATCCTACAGGTGGGGAGATTGAAGGCCCTTGAGGTTGGTGTACTCACATGATGTTTCTAGCAAGGATATGCCTCCCATTTGTTTGTTGCTTATTCATTTATTCAACAAATATCGAGTATTTGCTATGCGTTGAGCACTGGTATACAAGAGTGAAGGAGACAGACATGGAAATCACCAGACTACACCCTCTGCTGTGCCCCAACTCTAAAATTGGGTGACTTAACATGCTTAGCTGCTAACCAAAAGGTTGGAGATTCGAGTCCACCTAGAAGCTCCTTGCAATAAATTCCTGACAATCTACTTCCAAAAAAATCAGCCGCTGAAAACCCTATGGAGCACAGTTCTACTCTGAGACACACAGGGTTGCCATGAGTTGGATCGACTTGACTGGAACTGGTTAATATAGCAACAAATATTTATTGAGCTTCTTCCCTGCACCAGGGTCCATCTTCCAACCAAGACTACCACATGCAATGGGAGGACTCCCCAAAAGGAAGATTGGCCAACCTAAGAGGAATTTGGAATTTGAATGCTGTGCAGCCAAAAAAATGGAGCCCTGGTGGCACAATAGTTAAGCACTCAGCTGCTAACTGAAAGGTTGGCAGTTTGAACACACCCAGTGGCTCCTTGGGAGAAAGATCTTGTGATCTGCTCCCATAAATATTTTAGCCTAGAAAAGCCTATGGAGCAGTTCCAGTCTGTCACATGGCATAACTATGAGTTGAAATTGACTTGAGGGCACCCCAACAACACCAACAACCGCACAGCCAAAAACCAACAGGTGTTTGCTCCTGTGTCCTATACCGCCACCACCTAAACCACATTTAGGGGGCTGTTAAACCAGTATCCCTGCACAGCCCATGACATAAAGCTGAAACTCCTTGGCTTAACACACAGCCCTTCCCAATCTGGCCTTTGCCTATTTCTCTAGACTCATGTCCTGCTGCTCATTACTAAGAACAAACCCCTTCCCTCCCTCTCTACTGATCAGCCTCTAATACATCAAGCACTTACAGACCTGGGAGACTTTGCAAAGCCTCTTCTTGCTATTTGCCTTCTACATGGCCAGTTCCTGCTTATCTCTGAGGTCTCAGTCTAAGTCACCTGTTCTGGAATCTCTTTCTGCATATGCTGCCTACCCACCTTGAATGAGAGGTTTCAGCCCAGGGCTGCCACAGCCCTTGAAGGCTCCTCGGTCACAGCACTTGTCACACTGTTTTGTGGTTGTCTACATGCTGAACAGTCTATGAGCTCCTGACATGGAGGTCTTGCTTTTTTCATCACGGCAGCCCTATTACTGTAGCCTGGCAATGCTTGATGTATATCCGATCACTAGCTAGCTGGCTGACTGACTGGATGAACTAATGAATGAGTGAGCTGGAGGTAGGGCCATGTCCTCTGCATAGCTCTGCCTTAACTGAGAAACTTTTTTGGTTATGGCAGCCCAACTGATTGCACAATTGCTTCTGGCACCCCTGCATCACTTCAACTTACTTTCAGCACACCTTTAGTGTCTCATCCAGTGACCCCAGGCTTGTTCACCGGAGCTTGACAGCAGAGGACAGGAAGGAAGTAGGTGTGGTTGGTCCACCGGTGCCTCTGTAACCTAGGCAATAGAATCAACCGTTATAGAATTTTTGAGCTGAAAGAAGACTTAAGGATCACTGTAACAAAGGGGTGGCTAAAAACTGCTCATGGTGACTGCTCCAAACACCACCCCAATCCCCTTGTGAGCTCACTGTGTCATATATCTGCCATCTTGGGAGCATCATTGGCCAGTAGGAAGGGGAACAAGTCGTGCGACTAGATCTGTCCAACACAGAAGTACTGTTCTCAGGTAGGTGATGAGCCGCTGGGGCTGGCGGAGGACCTTATTTCTGGTGTGCAAGGGATACCACGATATTTGGTCCCGGTCCAGATTGCCATTCTGCAACGATGGAGGTTCCAAGAGGAAGTGTGGAAGTGTTTTGGAAGTGACAAGCAGTCAGTGTGGCTGAAATTTGAAAAAATCCTTGTGGATAGCTCTTACTAGGATGGCTTCTCAAACAAGAGCAAGGCCTTGGGCAATGGGCTGGGGCCCAGCGTAAGCATTCAGGTCCTAAGAGGACTAAGTAGGGTACCAAAATTGAGAAATTAGGAGCAGGGAACCTGGTAAAGTCATGAAGTGGGATGAGGAAGCTCACACCGAGAAGGAGAGTGGAAGGCCCACTGGGCCAGAGAAAAGTCAGAATTGGCTGAATTACAAAAAAAATATTTTTAATCATTTATAGGTGTATACTATTGCCAGGCATTTGAGTCCCTATGTGGTGAAAACTGTTAATGTGCTTGGCTGTTAACCAAAATGTTGATGGCTCAAGTCTGCCCAGAGGCACCTTGGAAGAAAGCCCTGGTAATCTACTGAAAAATTAGCCATTGAAAACCCCATGGAGAACAGTTTTAGTCTGACACATAGGAGGTTACCATGAGTTGAAATGGACTCCACAACAGCTTTTTTTTTTAATCGTCAGACATTAAGCTAAGCTTTTTATAGGCTGTTTCATGTAATTCTAACAATAATCTTATTCTCATTTTATAAGTGAATAAGTTGAGTCTGACAGGCTGAGAAGCTTGTGCGAGGTCACTCAGCTGATAAAGGGCAGAGCTGGAATTTGAGCCTAGCTCCTTGTAACCCTGAACCACCACAGGCTAAAAACCCGTAGACTATTGCCTCTCAATTCACTTTCCAATACTCCCTACTCTGCCTTCACAGCTTGTAACTGATGGTGCACTTACAAACTTTTATTGCTGGTTATTTCGTTGCCTCAGTAGAAGAGAGAAATGACTCCGAGCAGGGCCAGAAGATCAACAGTGCTGCCACAAGGCCCATAGCACAACCCTCCTCCAGCCACCTCAGCTAACACATTGCAAAGGCTTGACCTACCTGCTTCCAAGCATCTTTCCTCCACACTTTCTTGTCCCTGCCTCACCTCTTCCCAATGCTGGCTAGTATCACCTGCTCCATTGTGAGGCCCAATGTGGGCCAACGAGGTCTGCATTTCTTGTGAAGTACCAGGGAAAGTCCTGGAAATGTGCAAGCCTCCAGGTTTTGTTCTTGGCTTCGTGGAGCCTTCAGAGAATTGTGTTATTGCCAGAGAGGCTCAGTCATCCTGGTGAGTCATAGGCCTCGAGGCAGGGCCAAAGCCATGCAACATCTGTCTTTGTGCTGTCTTCAGAGAACCTCTGGGCTGACATTGGGCTGGGACAGCCTCCAGGAATCTGGCCGGGGAGAACCCAGGATCTCTGGGAGTGACACGGAATTTCTGGAGGAAAGTCCCTCCGCCACACTTGCTTCCTATGCTCCTAAAAATATAAAATGCCAGGTTACCCTCCAGGACCTGGGCCAGTGGTTTTTCAAACTTACCTTAAAGCTCTGGAACACATTTTCTAAATGAAATTGTATGCAATCCCTGACACATAAAACAAAAGGGAGCCAGTGTTTGGCTAGAGCGTTTCTGATTGTTGCCTTGCAAGTTGATCTGGCTGCCCCTCTGATTTGCCAGCCATTACATCATGCGTGTGGGGATTTGTGCAGCAGGGGAGGCATCATTAGCCCTTGTCAGTGAATCCATAAAACATTCTTTCTTCCTGTTGCAGAAATGCTCAGTCAGTTTTTCCAGGATTCTGCTGTCATCCATTCTTCCCAGGGGACTCAACCTGCTTAGGCTTCTTATTAGGGGACAGGCAAGAAGTCTATGAAACATAACCTGGCAATACGGGCCAGGTAGAGCACTGGTGTCGCGGTGGTTAAGAGCTTGGCTGGTAACCAACAGGTTGGCAGTTCGAATCCTCCAGCCTCTCCTTGGAAACCCTACAGGGCAGTTCCACTCTGTCCTGTAGGGCAGGTATGAGTCAGAACTGACTCAATGGCAACGGGTTTTTGGGGGTTATGGGCCAGGTACATTGTAGAAATTCAGTGGTACTATTGCCATTGTGGTTATAAAAACAGAAAGGAGCAGATTTCCCTTCTGGTGCCTCTCAAGGTCAGAAAGAGTTTTAACATGAGTCAGGGAGGAAGGAAGCTAACATTTTCTGAGAGCAGTCTGTGTGCCAAGCCCTGCCACGGACGTTATTTCATTTTATTTAAATCTTCATTGAAATCTTTTGAAGTGGTTGTTATTATTTCCATTTTACAAATGAGGAGAGGTAAGCTAACTAAGCCAAGCTCGCACAGTAAATGTCAGCACAGCTGACATTCAAACTGTGGTCTTTCACATCCCAGAGCTATGCTCTTTCCATTTTATTCCTGTCGGTCAGTTTCTGTTTTTCCACCAAAGGCACTATTCTGCATCTCCATCTTTCTGTGAAGTTTGACCCTTTTTGCCCACCTCTCTTGCATACAAAAAATCGATTGATATCGAGTAGACTCTGACTCATGGCCACCTCTTGTGTGTCAGAGTAGAATTGTGCTCCGCAGGGTTTTCACTTGCTGATTTTTTGGAAGTAGATCGACTGGTCTTTCTCATGAGGAGCCTCTGGGTGGACTCGAACCTCCAACTTTTGATTAGCAGTAAAGCAGATTAACCATTTGCACTACCCAGAGACTCCCTCTTGCATACAGTGTGATAAAAACGCCAAATATCATGGAATTTGTTACCCATGATCTCCTCCTATCTGCGGTTGCTTCAAAACAAGTTTCACGCAGGCCGTCATCTGTTTCATCCCTTTCACTTTACAGAGGAGGTCTGAGTACAGACACGTTTGAGACTTATTGGTAATTAGTGGCAAAACCGGGACTAGAACCTTAGTCTCTGCATCTTCTTCCAGCACCCATTCTATGATGACTACTAAGGCAATACCTTCTTACCCAAACCAAAGCAAACCCATTGCCATCAAGTCAATTCCGACTCATAGTAACCCTACAACTTCTTGGGAAACAACTTTACTGTTAAAAAAAGAGAGCTCCTGTGCAGCCCCAGGAGACTTAATTTGGGTCTCTGAAAGAAGAGATTCCCTCTCAGGCCTCTGTCTTGGATGCTGGGGTGGAAAATGTGAGATCAGTGTGGTCTCTGTAGCTCAGCAGAAACTCACATTCAGCCTATAGATTTTATTTAAAAAAAAAAAAAAAAGATTTCGTCGTAGATTTTAATGGAAGCAAAAGTTTTTGCCCTTCATCTTACAAAGAGTATTTTGTCTGATTTTACTCAATAGATCCAACTGAGTGTAAGTTGGAAGTATATGATTAACTCTGTTGGAATCGTTTTCTGTGTATATTTTTGGAAGGTTTCTTTATCCCGGTTCATGTCCATAGACACCTTTTAGTAGCTGCGTTGCTCAGCCGGAGCTTATTTCCTTTAGGATGGTGTTAAGTGAGGATTCTTTTGAATCTTCATCTCTGGACCATACCTGGTAACAGGACTCGTGTGGGGCTGGACAGTTCGAGGTTGTTCATACATGTCACCAAACTCCTTGTGTTTATTAATTGCATCCACTGCATTGATATTTTGGTTTTTTAGGGAACATATTTAGGATTGTTCCCGAAATGAACCCTTGGGTCCCTGTCAGACTTAATGTCACATCATTTCTTGGTTTGTACTGTTTCTGCTCAGATTAATGGCTTTTTTCAGGTGACAGATGGTCAACTCATCTTCTATGAAGCCCATTTCTTTCTTTCAAAGTTAGAAAACACTTAAAGCAGTTATCTATCTGAGGCTTGATTTTCATTTCAGGGAAATAAAAGCAACTCCGTTTGCTTTCTTCCTTTCATCAAGGACAGTGAAGAAGCCACGTTGTGCTAAAAGAAAAAAAAATTAAACCCTAAGAGAAGGAGTTAATGCGGTGGCCAATTAAGTGGAAAATATGTACATATATATATATATTTTCATGAAACCTTACAGGTAGGCATAACTTTGTCCTTGGTGTCATCTGCTGGCATGTCCTAAAAAAGGAACAAATAAGAGACAAGGATAACAGTCAAGCTGTGTGCTTTGTCCAGGGGGCCCCATGCCTCCCCCCTAAATCAGTGCTGCCCATGCTCCCTAGACAGAAGAAGGGGAAGACATTGTTTCCAGGCTGTGCTCTGCTAACTAACAGCAGGCCTCCAGGAGACAGAAGGCTACCTGCAGAGAAGATGAACAAAGGGCAACACCAGGGAGGAGGGAAGGCAGAGGGAGGGCTTAGCCCACTTCTTTCTGTCTTTCATGCTTGAAAGTGGTGACCTCCCCAAGGGCTGGGGTTGGGAAGGCTGTGCACAGAGCCTAGTGGGCCCCTGCTACGATCCTAACTTGTTATTGTGCATTTGAGCAGCTCTTTCTTGCACAGAGAATTGATGATAACATACCTTGAATAAAAACAAAACTTGTCCCCAGGTGGCATTTGGGCCCCTCCCCCATCTCTTAGGGAGCTGGAGGAAAAAGTCATTTATCTGTGGGAGACTCCATTTCTTCCTCTTCTCTACACAGACCTAGAGGCTGTGTGGTCCCAGGGGAGTCCCAGAGTAAGAGCAGCCCCTAAGGGCCAACTGGGGATAGCCACAGAGCTATCTGCGGTGGCCTTTCCTCCAAGCACAGCCTAGCCAAGGCTGGCCCTGCCACCTCTACAGCAGATGCTGGAGGGAGAGACGGGGGAAAGGGGAAGCTGATGTCATTCCCGGACAGTGCAGGGCCTGCTCCTGGGCCACAGCTGCAGTCCCTGCACGTTCTCAGGGTACCAGTGATGGGCACTGGGCTAAGAATACCTTTTCTATCCACCACAAAAAGCATGGAGCCCTGGTAGTGCAGAGGTTAAGAGTTATAGCTGCTAACCAAAAGGCTGGCAGTTTAATCCACTAGCTGCCTTTGGAAGCCCTGTGGGGGCAGTTCTACTATGCTCCGTAGGATCACTATGATTGACTCGACAGCAACGGGGTTTTTTTTTTTTTTTCCTTATCTTCCAAAGGAGCCATTGTGGCGTGGTGGTTAAGTCCTTGGCTGTTAACCAAAAGGTCAGCAGTCCAAGGCATTTCGAACTCACTAGCCACTCCACGGGAGAAAGATGTGACAGTCTGCTCCCATAAAGATTATAGCCTTAGAAATGCTATGCGGCAGTCCTAGTCTGTCCTATAGGGTCCCTATGAGTCAGAATCCACTCCACAGCAAGGGGCTGGCTTGGTTGGGTCTTAGCTTAGAGTTATATCCAGTGCTGCTATAAGACCATCCCTCATTTACTGAGGAATAAGGATTCTGCTTGAGTTTTTCAGATAACTAAAATATAACCCTTTGGGTGCCTACATTCTAAATTTTTGCCGTTTTTCTAATAGCGAATAAGAAAATTTTCTGCACGTTTTAAATACAACTTCTTGCCCCATGAAACAGAAAATTGTCGAACCCAAGCTTAGGATTGATTGGGCTTGGACCAACGTTTCCTTTAGAAGTTTATTGTGTTTAATTTGGAATCCGCTTAACCACTGCACCACCAAGGCCCCTATGAGATCATATCCAACTTGTTTAAGCAATTCATGCAGTACATGTTTGAATATGCCTAAAATAATTCTCTACCAGGACCCGCAAGAAGCTGTGAATAGTGTTCCAGTTTGGGAATGGGAACTGGGATAGGATGGGGAGGGGACTTTCATTTTTCAATTCATACCCCTCTGTGCTAAATGTTTTTTCCTTTTCCTCAAGCATATATTTTATTGCTTATATAAGAAAACTAAATTTAAAATAGTATAAAAAAGAAAGAATATCATACCCAGGAGTTAAGTTACCAGGCTAGCTCCCAAAAGCCTGTTCAACTCTTAATGTAACAGGGCAGTAGTCACAGGGGACATTAGATACCAGCCTCTGTGTAATCTGTTTCTATGGAAAACCTCACCCTGAGCCCGGGAATATTTCCTAGTTGCTGTTTTCTCCCCACCTGCCCTCCCTTTAATAAATGCTGCCCTAGAAATAAGTGCAGGGCCTCCCTCTTCTTCCTGTCTGCACAGAGGCATGGTGGCAGGAATCCCACTCTCCACCTGAGGCAGTAAAAAGAAAGCTGGGAGGGAAATGAATATTTATTAAACACCCACTGTGTGCCAAACAGGAGCCCTGATGTCACAGTGGTGAAAGTGCTCAGCTGCTAATCGAAAGGTCAGTGGCTGAAACCCACCAGCTGCTCCAGGAGAAAGATGTGGCAGTCTGCTTCTGTGAAGATTTACAGCCTTGGAAACCCTATGGGGGAAGTTCTACTCTGTCCTATGTGGTTGCTATGAGCCAAAATCAAGCCGAGGGCAGTGAGGTTTTTCTGGGTGTGCCAAACACTGCACTTGATCTGTCTCATATCTTATCAACAATTAGGAGATAAGCCTTGGAAACCCTATGGGGGGAAGTTCTACTCTGTCCTACGTGGTTGCTATGAGCCAGAATCAAGTCGAGGGCAGTGAGGTTTTTTTGGATGGGCCATACACTGCACTTGGTCTGTCTCATATCTTACCTATTTGCCTCTAACAACAATTAGGAGATAAGTATTATTGAACAGAACACTGAGATTCTGAGAGGTTGACTAACTTGCCTGAGGTCGCCTTCTAATATTTGACAGTCGAAATTCAAACCTATAAATTTGTGCATTCTCTGCTATAGCTCAGTGACCCTCCAGTAGAGCTATTTCTTTATAACAGGCCTATAAAAGTTAAGCGTGGACAGGCCATTGAACACTGCCGTGAGCTTCAGTATGGTCCTTTTTTATGGGATCTGTTATTACACCATGAGCAATGTAGTACACCAGTGCTGACCACCTTTGGGTCTGTAGTGCCTAGCACAGTGCCGCAAGCTTGGTAGATTCTCAAAAAATGTTCATTTGCTTAACAGGAAACATTGTTGTTTGCTCTGCTCTGCTTCCTAAGATAGGAAATTGGAACCATATATTTTAGAAAAATTTTCAACAGCAAATATTGAAACAAGAAAAATGTATTCTCATTAAGCTTCAGTTGATTAGGAAAGTCAAATAACTAAAGTTCTATAAAGACAGTTTCTGGCTTATGAGCTAGTCATTTATACAAACAAATAGAAAGGGAGTCCGTTGTGAGTTAAAACAGACTTCTTTTGGCAGGCTCCAGAACTCCATCACCATGTGGAACACTTGTAACACTCTTCCTATGGGGAAAAACCTGTCCCCAGCTCCAGAAAATCAACTTCCAAGCCAACTCTTAGAATACAAACTATAAGTCGGGGATGACATTGTTGTCGTTAGCTGCCGTGGAGCTGGCCCCTGAATGAAATCCTGCCTGGTCCTTTGCCATCCCCATAATTGGTTGCGGATAGGACCATTGTAATCCATAAGGTTTTTGTAGGCTGATTTTTTAGAAATAGATTGCCAGGGCTTTCTTCCTACTTTGTCTTAGTCTGGGAGCTCTGATGAAACCTGTTCAGTGGGTGATATGCATTTCACTTAATTTGAAGCATACTGTGTGGTTATTTTCTTTCAGCAACTTGAAGCTGTCAAAGGAAAGAAAAGAGCCCATTTATCTCAGCTGTAAAGGGGCATGCCATCTAATAATAACTAACATTTACTTGATTTTTACAAAGTGACAGTCTCTCTTCCGGGAGCACTATGTGCTCACCACTCTTAACCGCTGCCCCACCAGGGCTCCGTTATGAGCTAGGCATGACTATTATCTCCATTTTTACAGGAAACGAAGGCTTACAGAGATTAAATTACTAGTCAGTAGTGAAGCTGGTATTATAACACAAAAGGCTAGTTGCCTCTCAGTATGATGGGGAAACAGAGGAGACTGATTCTGCAGGCAGTCCGTAGGAGCCCTTCTACTCGTAGGATCAGTGAGTCAAGAGTTAGGATGAGTAAACTGAGAACCAAAACCTAATCACTGGAATTGGCAATGTGGAGGTTATTTTTGACCTTGGTAGGAGATGCTTTGCTAGAGTGTTACTGGGAGCCTGTCTGCGTTTAAAAGAAAAAGAAAGTAGGAGAAGTGGACATAATGACTGTAGATGATTCTTTCAAGGAGTTTTGTTGTAAAGAACAGTTGGGGTGGTAGTTGGAGAGGGATGTGAAGTCAAGGAAGGATTTTTTTTTAAGACAGGGACATACTAGGATATCTGTATACTGATGGGAATGATCTTGGATAGACAGAAAACTTAATTTAGGTGAGAAGGGGAACAAGCCATGACCATCACTATGTGAGAGAGCATAGGATGGGATCTAATCCAAAATGGAGGAGTTGGCTTAGATGGAGTACAGATGGCTCATCCATGGTAACAGGAGAGCAGGAAAATAAATAGACCAGGCAAATGTAGAGTGATTGCTGGGCCACGCTAAGGTCCACTTGAGATTAGTGGTCATGAATTGAAAATGAGACCGGGAGCTTGATTGCATGTTTCTCCAACCATGTTTAGCTGGATGCAGACAGTGAGAAGATAGGGGATTCGATTTCATCAAGGTTGTGGTTTTTCCAGTAAGTGTGTCTGTGTGTGTGTGTTGGGGGGGGCATGATTTGAGAGTGAATGTAGGAGAGAAATTATAATAGTGAACTGTGGAAACTAAATTGGATAAGGAAGGAAGAGAGGTCATGAGGTGAGTGAGGAACAAAGAAAAGGTTATGGGATAAATTATAAGTGCTGTTAAGATATTGGATAGGATAAAAGAGACCAAGCTGGAAAAGCAGCTGGTAGTAGAGCTGGAGAGTTGAATGCTTGGCACTGAGATAGTGGAGGGTAGCACTATGAGAGGAGGGGTCTGGAATAGGTTGGAGAGGTCAGGGAAGGGTGAATAGGTCAAAGAACTAAGAGACTAGAGTATGAGAAGAATCTCTTATGTGGATACTGAAATAACAAGAATTATCATAGGGATGGTGTCAGGGAAAGCGACAGTGATCCAGATGCTTCTGTCTTCAAGGACTGAGGTGTAATAGCTTAAGGGTCCGTAGATGGCTGCAATAAGGAGGGGTGGTGGGTAATATGGTCTACTATTTTCAGGGACAGCCTGGTTTCAGTCAGAGCAAGAAAGTGAAAAACTTTCAGAGAAGTGGCTGAGGATATAGTGGGTTTGGCTGGTGATGAACCGTGAGTTCTAGAGGGAAAATGGGAGGATTCCAGGAGGTGGGAGAGGGTGGAATGATGTGTGCAAACATTCACCCAGGCACGTTTAGTTCTTGGAGTTGGCAGCTCAGCTTGTCAGAAGGAGGAAAAGGGAAAAGGATGGAGATATACACTAGGCACACTAAGAACGGCTGCTTTTGTGTGAAGGAATAGCCCTGTCCCTGCTTCCCTGGCCTCCATGATTAGTGTTGGCTAAAGTGGTTTTTTTCTGTTCCCCACAGCGATTTGTAAACCAAAGGCTGACAGTGGAAAACCAAGAGGTGGCTGAGTTTCTATAGGGTAAGGGCATAGTGGTACCTATCCAGGGGCACTCAAGCTGCAGCAGCTTGTGCTCTGGTCGCTTTGGGACAATGGAAGCCCTCAGGAGACTGCCCAGACTGTTGACACTCCATTGGTCCTCTAAGGACCCAGAAGGAACAGCCATTTTCCACAATTGCACCTTCCTTTCGCTTGACCTCTCCCTGTCATCAGTTGGGGGGCTCGTCCTCTGGAGCGCATGCCAAATCCCAGGCTAAGCAGTCACAGTCAGTCAATTGCCCAGGGGGGAAAATACATAATGCATCTGCCCAAGTTATCCAGGCCACTGACCCAGAGGCAGAGAGATTCTGCAATATGACACCAATTAAAGACCTATGGGAGTCCCTAAGTGGTGCAAACAGCTAAAGAGTTGGGCTGCTAACTCAAAGGTTGAAGGTTCAAGTCTACCCAGAGCCACCTGGGAAGAAAGGCCTGGCTACTTATTTCTGAAAAATCAGCCACTGAAAACCCTTCCTAGGAGGGTTCTACTCTGACACACATGGGGTCACCACGAGTGGGAATCAATTTCCCCACAACTGGTTAACGACCTATAACTCAAACTCTCGGACTGTAATTTCTGGTTCTACATCTTCAATCTGAAACCAGGCAGCCCTTTAAATATAGAAGGAGCCACTGCTCTCTCTTGCAAACCCCTTCCCCCCAACATACACCTAAGTATGTATACAGTACTAAGTTACTTAACTTCTTGAGCCTCAGCTTCCCCACTTGTGAAATGGAGATCATATTACCCTGCCTATTGGAACCAGCTGGTCTCTTAAGTGGAGGGAATATTTTTTTGGACTAGAGTTAGTTAGAATTCGGGTTCAAAAAGAAGGTGGAGGTTGAAGCGTTTGAAGCTCCTCCTCTCTCGTTGCAAGGCATAGTCCGGCCCTGAAAATTCAGCATCTTCTCACCAGAAGCCACAAAACAAACGATTTTCCGGGCGTCGATGGGGCAAAGGTAATATTAAAGAGCAGGGGATCGTTTTGGAACTGGTTATGTCTCTAAAATTTTTAATAAACTGTCAGAGGGGGGACCCCCTCCAACGTGGAGTTGGGAGGCAGCGCGCACGCCTCTGCAGAGCGTGACCGCCGCGGTCGCCTAGCAACGGGCGGGGGTAGGCCGGGCGGCGGGGAAGCGCGCCGGGCGGCCGGCCGGTGTGCGCCGGGAGCTTGCTGCTGCCTGGCGCCTCGCTCCTCCCGGGGCCGCCGGGAAACTTTGGGGCTTCTCGGTGCTGGGACGTCGGCGCGAGGCCGGGCGCGTGGAGCGATGCGCCCTGCGGGGCGAGGCCCGACGATGAGGCCGCGGCCGGGCGCGCCCTACCCGGGGAGCCGCGGGCGCGGGGTCGCACCCGTGCAAAGTTGGCGCGCGCTTTGGAGACGCTCGCACCCTGTGCCGAATTGCCTCTAAGTTTCTTCGGCGATTTCCTGTCGTCAGTGGATCGGGCGGTTGGGATCCCGCATAGCCCGGGGTTGACGGATTCTGAACGCTGGGAGAGAGAAGCCCGCGCTTTTCTAAGGAACCTGCGCGTGAACTGATGCTTCAACAATTCGCCCGGAATGGTTGCGAGTCTATTTTTTGTTTCCTGCCTTTCTTCTTCCTCCAGGCAATGAGTTTGTGGAAGCCACTTCCGCGCCCTACAGCCCAGAGGAGTTAGGTGAGTCTGCCCCTTTGTACCTTTTCTTCTCGGAATTCCGCCCGAGAACCCTGAGTTTGGGGGGCTCCGGAGGCCGGGAGCATCCCAGGGGAGGAGGGAGAGAGGCCGGAGACCACATCCCGGGGTCGCGTGCTCCCTTTATGGTGCGAACTGACGTTTCCTCGGTGCATGTGCTTTGTGGAGGTGGGGAAAGTGTCGGGATGTGTCCTTAGTGTGTGTGGCCGTGTCTGTGGTGCCGCTCCGAGGAGGGCGGCACAGAGCAAACTTCCCGACCTGGGGCCTCTGGAAGCAGCGTGAACTCATCCTGCCTGGAAGGACGGAATGGGGGCTGCTTCTGTGTTGCGAAGCCTTGACAAGCCAAGAAGGACATTGTGTGAATAATCCTTAAGCTAAATTTAATGAAATTGAGGGCCTAAAACGGCGGTCTAGGAATTAAACGACAGGTCCTGGAAGCTGGGACCCTGGCTTCTATTCCTTATTCAGCCTGGAGTAGGTGACTTGGAGTAGGGCATTTCCGCCTCCTCTGCCTGTCGCTGTGGTGGGTGAACCCGCAACACTCTTGTCAGACGCAGACTTCCCTGTGTGAGAAGGAAATTTGCATTGTCAAGATCCCTCTAAGTATTCCTGCCGCCCAGTCTCTCCTGGTGGCTTAGTGGATGGGTTCTTTTTTTTTTTTTTTTCCCCTCATTCTGTGGGTTAGCTTAGCTGCTAACAATCTCGGCTGTCAAGGCTGTCCTTTCTCTTTGCTTATCACCAGCCTGGAAACCTTGCCTTCCTACCATGACATGAAAGGATTTTTTTTTTTTTTTTCCTAGTGTAAGTTGGCAGTAAAGGAGAAGAGTAATTGTCCACGGACAGCAGTTTAAAAAATGTGTATCCACAGTGACATTCTCAGCCTTGGGCATCTTCTTTCTGGTCAGTGTCTTGTCCTGGGATATATGGTTGTATGAAGTAGAATTCTGCTTCAGCAATGGTGACTTTCATTCATTTCTAGGAGCCAAGCACCCCAAAACAGGTCCAGATCAAGGTTGGCATTGTTGGCGGGGAAGAGTACTTTGCTCTATTTGGAAGATGCATTTCTGACAAGTTGTCAGGCCATCACATCTCAGTAAATGGAATCATAGATTAAATACATGAGCAAAATTTGTTGTCACACTATGGTGAATCCTTTTATGAAATGAAAATGGCATCTAAACCGTAGCTTTGCATGATCTATTAAAAGGGCATGTACTTGGTGATCTGTTCCACATGTGTATAATTGTATATTAATGGCTTGAGCACTGGCACTGTACAGTGTGACAGAAGCTATTTCATCCTCTTAAATTACAGATAAGTGTAAGCAATGGCAGAGTGAACACTGCTTTCCCTGAGAAACCCGACTATATTACTGCTAAGTCATTTGTATTCACAGAATGATTTATGTACCAGAGAGGCCCAGATGTTTGGCCTCTTTCATCTCCATATCCCACTCTGGGATTAACAGACCAGATGATAATAGCCTTCTCTCCTGCCCAGCTGAGGCACTGATAAATAGTGGGGAGGGGAGCTTTAAATTAGCTGTAGAGAATAAGAAAACCTTTTTTTCTCTTCAGCTCATCTGTGGGGAAAGTCCAGTTTTTCATGAGGAGGCGAGCATCTGATAGGAACTATGGGGTCCTCTCCTGAGCTCTGGGCTTACAGGGTGATGGACAATAAAACAAAATTAGTGAGCCTGAGACCAGGGTTCTAGTCCTCACTTTGCCCCAGCTTCCTTAGTAAATGTGTTAACTTTTCTGTACCCCGGCTTTCTTATTTATGAAAAATTGGGGTTGTGCCAGTTGTACTCTAAGGTGCCTTCCAGTTCTGGCCACCTAAAATCCTGTAAGGTGCCTTAAGACAAAAGAGGCCCATAGCCAATGGGTATTAAGTATTTTTTCATTCAAGCATGGTGCTGTTTGGGTGCATGGTGTCTCCAAAGGGTTGTTCTCTCCCTGACAGAGCAGCATTTTGAATGAGACTGTGTTGTTTCCATGCTATTCAGGTCAAAGAGGGAACTGGCATCTTTCCCTTGGAAAGAGTCGTGATAGTTTTTGGTGCTTTTCTTAGACACACAGCAGGGAAAATGCTTCTTACAGCAGTTGATGAGCTTGTCAACTGCTGCAAGATGGCAGCCATTATTTCTGGAGCACAAATGAGCACAGACTCACCCCTTGGCCAGAATATAAGGAACTGGGGGAAGAACTAGAGTGAAGTTATAAAGACTTAGTTTGAATTTTATACTACACTTACTGTGTGACCTCAGGCAGCTGACTTAACTGCTCTGAAGTTCGGTTATCTTGCCAAACCAATCACATGGATGTTGTAAATGATGTACCTAAAGCGTTGGCATCACATGTTGTATGTGTAGGCCTTTGTAAAGTACTTGTTGTCAGTATTACTTTCATTATTATTCATTTGAAAGACATTTATTTCACAGGCATGAAGAATAAAATAGCTCTTATCAATTGTCCCACCTAATAACCAAAACCATTTTTATTTCTAGAAATTTCTTTGTTACCTAGTCTCCAGAAACAAATACCTGGGGATGCTGATTGGGTCAATTGAATTATTTTGTGGGTTTATCCCTGGGGCAGCATATGAAATGGTTTTTAATCTGAGGTCTTTGGTGGCAATCCCTCTACCTTCTTGTAGCAAGATTGATAGTCTGTTTCATTTCCTGAATTTTTATATCGTCTGCAGTTAAACTACAGCTGCTTCTTGGGGATTCGTTCTCAGTGTTGCAGCAAAATCGTGTAATTAAAATTTAATCACCAAAAGGGGGGCTTTGGAAAAGGCAGTAAAAAAAGGGGTGTATCTCTGGTTGAGTGCTGTCTGAAAGGCTACCATGATGGGGAGTAGAGAAATGGGCCCTCTCTCCATGGTGGTGGTACCATTTTCTGAGGAGGCGGAGCCCGCAGCTCTCTATAGGCTTTCTGTAGTCCCATCCATAGGTAGAAGCAATGGCCACCTGAGGGGGTAAAGAATGCTTGGAAAGTCGGGATGAACCCAGATCTGACCATATCTATGCACCTCTGTCTAATAACCTTCATTGAATCCCCACATTTAAAGGGTAAACATTTGGTTTGGCATAGGAAGACCTACATGATCTGTATCACTTTTACCCCCTTTAACCTTCTAGTTATATGGAACTCTGGAGCGATCCTGTAGATTTGACTTTGTTCCCTTTGCCTGGATGCTCTTTCTCCCCCTTCCCTCTTCCTCCCGCCTAGTTCCTGCTTAGCCCACGTGTTGTGTCGTGTCGTGTTGTGTTGTGTTGTGTCGTGTCGTGTTGTTTCCTTGTGGTTCCCAGAATTGGCAGAGCTTTTAAAAGTCCTGGGTTAGGTCCTGTTGTTAGGTGCTGTTGGGTCGATTTTGACTCATACGGCCCCATGTGACAGAGTAAAACTGCCCCGTGGGGTTTTCTAGGCTGTAATCTGTCTTGGAAGAAGTATAGCCAGAATTCTCCTTAGAAGCAAGGATGGCAAGACTTTGTGTCATGTGCTTGGGACATGTTATCAGGAGGGGTCAGTCCCTGGAGAAGAGCGTCACACTTGGTAAAGTAGAGGGTCAGCGAAAGAGAGGAAGACCCTCAACTAGGTGGACTGACACAGTGGCTGCAACAATGGGCTCAAGCATAGCAATGGTTGTGAGAATGGCGTAGGACCAGGCAGTGTTTCGTTCTGTTGTACGTAGAGTCATTATGAGTCAGAACCGACTCAACAGCACCTAACAACGACAGTCTTTATGAGAGCACACACCAGGTCTTTCTCCCACGGAGCAGCTGGGTAGGTTTAAACCACCAGCCTTTCAGTTAGCAGCTGAGCACTTAATTGCTGCACTACCAGGGCTCCTTGAGGCTAGGACATAACACAGACCAATTACATTAGAATCTCTAGGTTGTTCATCCAGGCATTTTTTTTTTTTTTAAATCACTTTTCAGGTTGTTCTGGTGTGCAGCCAAGGTTGCGGGCCACTGTACCAGGTTGTGGGCACCTCGTTCTTTGTAAACGGAGCAGCCAGCACAGTGCCAGGTACTCGTAAATCTTCAATAGATGCTTGTTGAACAAGTGAGTGAAGGAGTCACCCCTGAGATGCTTTATCTTTCCATGGTTACATATCTCTCTGATTGGCCTCAGCCTTGTAACAGTGCCTGGGGGACTAGGGCCTTTGACCCATGACCTATATCTCTCTTTTGTTCATTCTCTGGGCCTATCTGTTTTCTAGCTTTCTTAAAAACTGATGTTTTACAACAATTTTTACTGTAAAAGTAATACATATTTATCCTAGAAAATTGGGACGTTAGAAAGAACAGGGAAAAAATCCACTCCCACCATCCAAAAGCAAACTGGTCCCTTGTTTTTAATGTTTCCTAATTTCTTGACCTCTCGGGTTACTTGACCTCTGGCATGCCTCAGTGAGCTCAGTTGTTGCGCTCTTTGCTCGGACTCCATGACCTGCCCTCTGAGGGCCTGAAGAGGAGTGTCTCATGAGAATAGCATTTTTGGAAGCCACCAGGGCTAACTTCCCGGGGCGGGGGCGGGGGGGTGCGGTATGCCATGAGAAAACGTTTCCCTGTGCTATTCTTGCCTTCCTTCTTCAGGCAGGATGAATGAGCTTTGTTAGAATAAATGGTAACATTTGTGTAACTTCTTTAAAATAATAACTGTTTGCCATCCCCACCCCTTGCCCTCCTAAAATATAGGATGGGATTGCAGACCTGGATAATGTATTGGTGTCTTTCACCTGTACGATCAGAGCACAGCAACTTGCAAGTATGGAATTAGTCAGAATAGGCTAACTCCTGTAACAAACGGACCCTAATCTCAGTGGCTTAACATAATAAAGGTTGCGATTCTTCCTCATGTTACAGTGTAGTGTTGGGCTCTCAGAGAATTTCGCTCCATATATGGTCATTGAGAGCCCTGGGCTCCCTCCATCCCTGGCTCTACCATCTTCTAGAGCCTCAGAGTCCTTCACTGAATCCTTTGCATCTGTGTGACAGACAGTGAGTGAAGCGAGCAAGGAAAAGTTATGCTCATCCTTGATTGCATCAGCCTGAGAATAACCTACTCACTTCTGCTCATATTCCAAAGATGAGAACTAGTCCCATAGCCTCAGCTAGATGCAAGGAGGCTGGGAAATATAGTCTGGAAATGTGTCCAGGAAGAAGAGAAGAGCATATGCATTGGTGATTACTAGCTGTTTCTACCGGTCACATTCGTATTGTTCCTCACACCACAGGGACTGAGCCTTATCCTGGCCGTGCAGGTACTTAGGCATTGTACTATTTAGGATGCAAGTTTGGCTGCAATAACAAGGACCAGAATGGCAGTGACTTAAACAAGATACTTGTTAAGTTCTCTTTCACTTAGAGCATAAACAGTCTAGTGTTGGTATGGTGGCCCCATGGTGTTCTGATATCCTCAATATGTAGCTTCCTTGCAGTGGTCTGAGGTGGTTTTTTTCAAATTCCGCCATCACATCCATATTCCAGTTCACAGGATAGAGAGAAGGAAAGTGGAAGGCACAATGTGAAAGCTGTATTCCTCACTTCACCGACATTCCATTGGTCAGGACTTTAGTTACATGGCCATACCTAGCTCCAAGAAGGCTGGGACATTTGGGTAGGAGTAGGATGGGGTCTGTTACTAGAAGAATGGTTGGGAAGGCTGAGGGAGAAAGAGATGCTAGTTAGCTAGTGACGTTTTTGTCAAGTTGTAGGAAGCATGGCTAAGTGGTTAAGACCCAAGAGTCATACTGCGTGGGTTTAACTTTTAGTTCCACCGCTTACTTGCTGTACTTAATCTGTATCTCTGCTCCCTAATCTATAAAGTCATGTGCTAGCTGTTCTCTTGTGCTCCCCCCAACCCACTCACCACCTTTGCCACTCTGCTCCATAACTTGAAAGGCTGACCTTTTGGAACACATCATCCAGGTTCCAGTTGGGTTTGGTCAATGAGAAGCACAGGCAGGATATGGGAGGGTAGGAAGAAAGAGACGTCAGGGTACTTATTCCCTTCCTTTCCCATCAGGCTCTTGATTGACCTGGTTGTGTTATTCTGCAAAAGGCCACAGCTCCTATAGAGTGGTCCTCTCCTAGAGCAACAGGCTTGTTGGATTCTGATAACCTCGTCTTCCCCTTTCCACTTCAGCCTTAAGGATGTAGCAGCTTCCCACTGTTGCTAGCCCCAGAGTGCTTCATCTTCCCTTGTTGTTTTCCCTTAACCCTGCCTATTACACATTTGTAAGTAGTCTCTTCATCAAACTCTCTTCAGCCACTCCTTTTGAAGGTGCCATCCATTTCCTGATGGGGATCTGACTGATACAATGGAGATAATAAGTACCATCCTCCGAGCATGGCAGTGAGGATTAAATGAGTTATGAGGAATGTCCAAACGTGCTGTTGTTGTTAGTTGCGTTGGTTCCAATTCATAGTGACCCCAAGTATAACAGAATGAAACGTTGCCCAGTCCCGTGCCCTCCTCACAATGATTGCTATGTTTGAGCCCATTGTTGCAGCCACTGTGTCAGTCCGTTTTGCCGAGAGTCTTCCTCTGTTTTGATGACCCTCCATTTTACCAAGCATGGTGTCCTTCTTCAGGGACTGGTCTCTGCTGATAACGTGTCCAAAATAAGTGAGAGAAGTCTCACTGTCTTCGCTGCAAAGGAGCATTCTGGCTGTACTTCTTTAAAAATCAATTTGTTCATTCTTCTCGCAGTCCCCGGTGTTTTCAGTTTTCTTCGCCAACACCATAATTCAAATGTGTCAATCTACCATAAAATGTTACTGTGTCTATATGCCTCTGCTCAGGTGCTCACATACCTCGAGATGTGGCCAAAACCTTCTGAAATATTTTGGTATTGACTCTGAAGTTAAATAATATTGCAGCTCACCTCCTCCTCTTCCCCATCCTTGCTCAGGAGTGCTCTGATTCTATCCTGCATCCAAGGTTTTCTTACTCCCGCTTTTATGAGGAGAAAGGAGCTAGAATTGTTATTTACCTACTTGGTGCCACAGCCTTGAAAACCCCGCGGAGCAGTTCTGCTCTGGTGACACGGGAATCAACTCGATGGCAACTAACAACAACAACAACAACAACTCTGTGTCAGGTACTTTAGAAGTGTAAACAGTGTCCCCAGTTTACCAGCTTGGGGCTTCTGTATTGTCACCCGTATTGGCAGCCCAAATTATAACAGCTTCTGAGGATTCGCCCGTATTACTAAGAAATCAAGCCTTTCTTTAACTTTTATATGTCCAGTTACATGTCCAAGAGTTCCCAGGTTGTGCTTATTTGCATCTAAAGCATCAGCTCTGGCGGCTCTGGCCTCTTCCCGGGAGAGTTGGAACTCAGATACATCTTGTCGAGGCCAGCAGACACTGTGATCAATATTCCACATCCTTTCTGCTCCAGACTTCGGTGGCTGTGCAATGCTGTCTGCTGCTGCTGCCGCCAGTGCTCACACCAGAACCTGGAAGCTTGGCATTTGCTTGCTGAGAGCCTGTCTAGACCACCTGCTCGTGCTTTCCCAGTGTCTTACTCTTTGCTGTTGCAAGGATGAGGACACTACTCCCTGTGTATCTTTCAGTTCAGGCCAGCTTTCAGTCAGGTCCTTCTGGTTACACACAAGCCCTGCCCCACCCTAGAATCTCGAATCAGACTGGCTCTCTGCCTTGGTCTGGGCCACCCCATCCCTCGGTCAACCCAGACCTCTCCGCCTCTTGGAAGCCTGACTGTCCTGCTGTTCTCCTCCCACCCCAACCTTTAGTCCTACGAACATAGCATCTGAAAGGGAGGGAGTTTTCATCCCAGATGAACGTTTTCTCAGGATGACTGACAGTGGAAAATTCAATTCCCTTAACAGGAAACCTCACCCTACCACAGGGGTGTGGTCTGGCCTTCTGGCTTCAACAAAATAATCACAGAGTTGTTCAACATTACTATCCTTCCCTAAGTCTGGGTAATGCAGTCTTTTCTGTGGTTGTTCTTGTTGGACACATTAACATGTTTGATCCTCAGAAGGACTCAGTGAAGCACATAGAATTATCTTCATTTTGTAGAGGTGGAAACAGAAGCTTGGAGAGGTTAAATGAGCTGCCCAACGTCACACAGCTAGCTGGAGGCAAAGCTTAGGTTCAGCATGTAATGTGACTCCAAGGCCAATCCCAGTTTCCACAGGATGTGAATACTCAAGTTGCCTTCCTCTCAGGAAGAGTCACTTGTGAGTTGAATGAAATAACGTATGTAAAAATATCTAGGACAGAGCTTGGCAGTGTATCGCATGGCTATTCCGTATCTATTTGTTGAATAAATGAATGAATGAATGGTCCTCAAAGCTATGTACATGTATATTTTTGTTGTTTTCTTTAGACCATCAAATAGTGATCAGTGTGCCCCTGAGGAATTTTCTGTAATGGGATCTGAAGGAACAAGCAGAAGAACCTGTCCTTGCTTCCTTTACCCACTTCCTGTCTTCCTGCTCTGTATTACAGCTTCGAGTCTGTGGGATATTCCTGAGGGTGCTGATGCAGTTTCTAAAGGCAACTAAACCTTCGCAGGAGCATGATATGGGACAGGGCAGTAGAAGCTTGGAGAGGAACATGAAAGTATAATCGAGGTGGATGGATCCAGACTTGGGTGTAAAAACTAATCCCACTCCCCCAGATATTTGTTAGCTAGGTAATAATATGCATTGCTCAGGAGGTGAAGCTTTAGTTCATGGTATTCTAGTTGGAAGACAGAATGGAGTAGGAAGGAGGAAAATGACAGTAAATTCTGGGGAGCTAAATGGTTGTCTACCCTGGCTAAAAAGAGCAAAGAAGGAAATGTGGAATAATGGGATAAAATATATAATGTACGCACAAGCCTACACACGAGTACATGCACGCACACACACACACGAAAATGGAAAGGGCATTTTCCTTGCCAAAGAGATGTTTCTAGTAGAAATACTTTTGGGCTGTGCTCAGTCATTCTTGAATATTAAACACAAATGTGACTACCCAGAAACAATGGTATTTCATTATTTGTTAAGCACTGTGAGAGTAAATGGAAACCCTGGTGGCATAGTAGTTAAGAGTTTGGCTGCTAACCAAAAGGTCGGCAGTTCAAATCCACCAAGCGCTCCTTGGAAACCCTACTGGGGCAGTTCTACTCTGTCCTGTAGGGTCGCTATGAGTCAGAATTGACTTGGTGGCAACGGGTTTGGTTTTTTTGGTTTTATGAGAGTAAATAACCAGCTTGATCTGTTCAAGGAAAATGTGATTACAGTTCCTTGGTTGTGTTCTTACTGGATTATTCTGGAATATGTTCTGTTTGGGTTTTTCCTCTCATACCCTGCAAGTCAGTTTTCCCAGGGTGGGCACATTAAACTTATTAGACATCACTTGCTCCGGTGCTCTCTCTCTCTGACCTTTACCCCCCGCCACCCCGTTTCTCACTCTGTTTCCATCCCTCTCTGTTTCTCTCCCCATTCTTCACTCCCCCACCTCTGCCTCTGTTTTCCAATGTCAGTCTCCTCTCCCCTTCCTCTTCTTGTTTTTTCCTTCCTTTTTCCATTGTAATTTGGGATATGGACAGAAAAGGCAGTACTTGCATTCCTAGGGCCCCTTGCCAAAAAATGAAACAGGTCAAATTATAAAAAGGGATAAAAAAAAAGAATGCTTCTTGGCAAAATGGGAGAAACAAATGTTCAGGGATGGTTTTACTGTCTCTAGCTGCCTGCTGCCTGCTGAAATACACCTTTTACAGGATCGCTAGATAGCTAGATATGGACATGCATCTTCATGGCACACATATATGGCACACGTATATGTGTATATATACATATATATTTGGCATTAAAATAACCACACATGTGTGCCATGAAGATGAATTTTATATATATGTGTGTATGTATGTATACATACACATGTATGTATATGTCTGTTTAATTCTCCTCTTCCTGTGACTTTTGTACCCCCAGATCCAAAGTTAGCAAGATTACTGAATACTTGGTAATGAGATTCATTTTCAACTTCTTCCCAGAGGGTTTTTTTTTTTACAGATTACTGCGAATAGTAGACACTGAGCTGCTTTCAAGTCACTGTATAACAGTAAATATTTTATGGAAACTCTTCAGATTATTACAAAGACAGAGAAAGAGCCTGTGGGTGCAGAACCTGGTCTAAAATGAACCCCACCAAAAGTAAGGCAGGGGCTAACTGATTAAGGTCTGCTGCTGCAACTGGAAAACCTGCCAGGACTCCTTTGTTCTTTTTCTGATTTGCTCAAAGGCAGTGTTTGGCCTTATAGTGGCTCTGGCTTTGTGCTTTCATAGCTGGTTTCTTTTTTCCCCTTTCTCTTCTGGCATTGTTGTCAGATAAACAAAACAGAGTTCAGAGAAGGAAGCCATACTGGAGAGTGATGAAGGAAGTGGGGGGAGGGAGGCAGGAAAAAGGAAAGCAGCAGGAAATGAGGTAACATTTATTAAACACTGGCCATTGTCAGGCACAGGCACTGTTCTAAGTGCTTTCGATATACTAACTCATTTGACTCTCCTGTGGGAGGAAACCCTGGTGGCATAGTGGTTAAGAGTTTGACTGCTAACCAAAAGGTTAGCAGTTCAAATCCACCGGCTGATCCTTGGAAACCCTATAGGGCAGTTCTGCTCTGTCCTATAGGGTAGCTATGAGTCCAAATTGATTCGACAGCAATGGGTTTCTTTGGTATGTGGGAGTCCCTGGTGGTATAAATGGTTAAGCGCTGGACTACTGGCCAAAACGTTGATGGTTCAAACCCACTCAGAGGTACCTCAGAAGACAAGCCTGGCGATCTGCGTGAAAACCCTATGGAGCAGTTCTACTCTGTACGCATGGGGTAGCCATGAGTCGGAATCAACTCAATGGGAATAAACAAAAGCAAAGAATGACAGTTTCCAGGTCACAACACACTCCTATGGCATAGGAGGGTAACCACAGAAGGTAGAGGCATCAGGCTAACCAACACAAGGCTCCAACAGGTACCCAAAACTGCCTGTCATTCTGCATAGTCTGTAGCAAATGTTCAGTCTGGAATCCCCCTTTTGAGTACAAAAAAAAAAAAATCGTTGTATACAACTTTTACAGCCAAACGGGGAATATTTTTAAAAGGAGGAGGAAATCTAAGCTCTCTGGCTGGTCAACCATAAGCAGTGTCATGGGCAACGATAAGCAGTATCCAAAAAAGAGTTTCTGTGTGTCCAGGCTCATGGCAATAATGAAAACTCTAGAATGACCACATTTGGAAAGAAAAGGGATAAACTATTAATAATGATAGGTAATATTTATGGAGCATGTGCTGTGCGTTAAGTAAGCACTGTGCTTAGAGCTTTACGTGCCGTTAACTCTTGAATTTCTCACAGTCCTTTGAGGTAGACACTACCGTAATCCCCACATATCAAAAGAGAGAAAACTGAGTTTTAGGGAAGTGAAGTCATTTACCCAAAGTCATATATCTAATAAGTGGCAGGAGGGGATTTGATCCTACCATCGTCTGACTCCTGATTTCAAATACTCAGTCGCCTCCCACAGGGACGATACTGCCTGTGGTGGTTTAGAAGGACAGAACGTACGTAACATGCCTAGCATAGTGCTTGGCACAAAGCGGAGGCTTAATAAATCTTACTGCCTCCAATAAGGAAAAGGAAGAACTTCGTAACAAGTTCAGGTCCCTAACAGCCTGCGGGAGCCTATGAAAAATGTCTTAGATCCATCAGTAACCATGCTGGTGTCAGGCTTTGTAATAGCACCCGAGGTCTGGAGTCAGAATGGGAGCAGCTCTCTCTTGCACAGGCCAGCTGGGAGGAGGAGCTCTTCTCTTGGGAGATAACAGTGTAATGGTTAGAGCAAGAGCTCTGCACTGAAAAACAGGCTTAAAGCCTGACCCTCACCAGCCATGTGATCTTGGGTAATTCATGTGACTTTGCTTAGCCACTTTTCCTCATCTACACCAAAAGCAAAAACAAAAACATTGCTGTTGAGTTTGATTCCAACTCATAGTGACTCTATAGGACAGAGTAGAACTGCCCCCATAGAGCTTCCAAGGATTTGAATCCTGGTGGATCCAAACTGCTGACCTTTTGGTTAGCAGCCATAGCTCTTAACCACTATGCCACCAGGGTTTCCTCCTCATCTGTAAAACATGGATAATAATACCTATCACGCAGGGTGTTATGTACTGATGGAATGCGATAATGTTTAAAATTAGTCTGACACAGGGGATACACTTCATACATGCTAGTTCAAAACAGAAAATTGTTTTTGTTTTAATTTTATTTTGTTTTAGGTGAAAGTTTATAGTGCAAATTAATTTCTCATTCAAAAATTTGTACACAAATTGTTTTGTGACATTGGTTGCAGTCCCCACAGTGTGTCAGCACTCTCCCCGTTTTCCTTTCCACCCTGGGTTCTTTGTGTCCATTTGTCCAGTTTTCCTGTCACTTCCTGCCTTCTCGTCTTTGCTTTTGGGCAGGGGTTGCGCATTTGTTCTCGTATTCTTGATTGAACTCAGAAGCTCGTTCTCCACAGGTGTTTGTTTTATAGGCCTGTCTAATCATTGGCTGAAAGGTGGACTTCAGGAGTAGCTTCAGTTCTGAGTTAGCAGGGAGTCTGGGGGCCATACTCTTGGGGGTTCCTCCAGTCTCTGTCAGACCAATTAGTCTGGTCTTTTTTTGTGAATTTGAATTTTGCTTTACTTTTTTCTCCCATTCTGTCTGGTACTGAAAATTGGGTTTTGATCATTCTGCTCTTACAGTATCACTTGCCTGTTCCCTCATTTAGGCTGTGAGATTCTGAGCTCGTAGAAATGTGGGGTCTGTATAGATGTCCTTAAACAGTGGTTCTCAAAGTGTGGTCTCTGGACCAGCAATGTCAACTCCATCTGGTTGGAAATGCAAATTCATGGGCCCCACCCAGACCTATTGAATCAGAAACTCTGGGATGGGGCCTAGCAATTTGTGTTTTAACAATCCCTTTAAGTGACCCTGATGCAGCTAAAGTTTAAGAACCAAAACCCTGGTGGCATAGTGGTTAAGAGCTACGGCTGCTAACCAAAGGGTCCCAAAACCCAGGGTCAGCAGTTCTAAATCCCCTGGGTGCCCCTTGGAAACTCAACGGGGAAGTTCTAATCTATCGTATAGGGTTGCTATGAATTGGAATCCACACGATGGCAATGGGTTTGACTTTTTTTTGTTCTTTTGGGATCCTAATGAAGCTGAAGATCAGTGGCCAGGAGCAAGAGAGAGATGCTCTGGCTTTTTTTAATCCCTCAAGGGCAGGAGGAGGGCTGGTTGGTTGCTTAAACCTCATTTGCTTCCAGAAAGGACTTGAGGCAGGTTAAAATAATTTTTAAGAGGAAAAAAAAAAACCGAATTATAAACCTGAAGTCATGTACCTGAGTACGAGTCCTCTAGTCTTCAGGAGCTTACCCTTCCTTTCCTTTAGATTTAAATGGGATGTCTGTGGTGGGAGATCTGTGTGCCCCTCTTCTCCCCTCTCAGTATCTCTGAAGATTCTCTGGGGCCTACCAAGTTTCGCACTGAGATGTATAGAACAGTCAGAGCCGTAGTTATATTTAAGGAGTCCTGGTGGTACAGTGGTTAAACCACTTGGCTGTTAACTGAAAGGTTGGTGGTTTAGACCCACCAGTTGCACCACAAGAGAAAAGACCTGGCGATCTACCCTGTAAAGATTAAAACCTGTTGTCCTCGAGTCGATTCTGACTCATATTGATCCTATAGGACAGAGTAGAACTGGCCCATAGGGTTTCTAATGCTGTAACCTTTATGGAAGCAGACTGCTACGTCTTTCTTCTGTGGAGTGGTGGTGGGTTCGAACTGCTCATCTTTCAATTAGCATCCGAACGCTTAACCACTGTGCAACCAGGGCTCCTTAATGTAAAGACTGCACCCTGGGAAACCCCATGGGGCAGTTCTACTCTGTCTTATAGGGTCACTATGAATTGGAGTCGAATTTATGGCAGTGGGTATAGCTATATTTGCGAATAACGTGCTTAGGGCTTGTAACCAAATACACAGACTGAGGCATTACATTCAGGTTGTTTCCATTTAATCCTTTTATTATCATTTATCCCAAATTGGTAATTTTCTGATGTTCCTTTTCTCCCATTTCATTTGAAATACGTATTGCATATACCTTATAAAGGTTGAAAAGGGAGCCATCGCCAGGCCACTGGGTAAAGGAGACTGGTAGCATCCCTAGGGAACTCTTCCTGGGCTGTCCCTGGACCCTCTGTACAGGATACCTGCAGATGCTATACTTGTTTTGCTTCCTTTAAGCTTTGCAAACCCATCAAGCTCTCTCCTGCTTCAAGGCCTTTGCACGTGCTATTTACCCTGTAAGAATGCTCTTCCCCCTCTTTTTCACATGGCTACATCTTCTCAAAGGAGCCTCGTGGAGCAATGGTCAAGCACTCGCCTGCTAACTGAAAGGTCAGTGTTCAAACCCACCAGTGGCTCCGTGAAAGAAAAGACAACAACAAAAGCGAACCTTCTCATCCTTCAGATTCCTATTTAAATATCACTGTCCTAATCGCTCCGTCTAAGTAGCCAACCCTCCCTCTAATTAAAGAAAACCAGCTGCTGTAGGGTTGCCTCTGACTTACGGCAACCTCATGGGTGTCAGAGTAGAACTGCCCTCTGTAGGTTTTTCAATGGCTGATTTTTTGGAAGGCTTTTCTTCCGTGGTACCTCTGGGTGAGCTCAAACCACTAACCTTTTGATTAAAGGCCAGGCACGTTAACTTTTTTCACTACCCCAGGGGTTTTCCCTAGTTAGTCTTTGTTATTGCACCCTCAAGGGAGTCTTGGTGGCTGGTGGTTAAGTGCTTGGCTGCTAACTGAAGGGTTGGTGGTTTGGCCCCACCAGCCCTTCTGAGGGAGAAAGATGTAGCAATCTACCTCCATAAAGATTACAGCGTTGGGAAGAAAGGTGGGATGCAGAACTCAAATTCATATAAAAAGACCAGATTTAATGGTCTGATGGAGACTAGAGGAACCCCAGAAGACATGGTTCCCAGACTCTCTGTCAACCCAGAACTAAAGCCAACTCTTCAAGCAAAAATTAGACTGGACTATATAAAACAAAATATAATACTCATGAAGAGTGTGCTCCCTAGTTCAAGTAAATACACGAGACTATTTTTTTATATGGGCAGCTTCTGTCCGGAAGTGAGATGAGAAGGCAGAAAGGGATAGGAACTGGTTGAATGGACATTGGAAATCCAGGGTGGAAAGGGGGAGTGTGCTGTCACATTATAGGGATAGCAACTAGGGTCACATAACAATACGTGTATAAATTTTTGTATGAGAAACTAAAGCTGTAAACTTCCACCTAAAGCACAATAAAAAACAAACAAAAAGATTACAGCCTTGGAATACCTTGTGGGCGGTTCCGTTTTGTCTTATTAGCGTCACTATTTTTTTTTTTTTTTTTTTTTATGAGCCAGAATTGACTCAGTCGCAACAGGTTTGGTTTGGTTTATTGTGCTCTCCTCGTATTCTTCATCACAGTCCAATTTGTAGTTATAGATTAATCTGCATGAGTTTTAATAAGACAGGGCCCATACCAGGGTATTCAAGCACCTAGCAGAGTACCTATTATTCAATGTAACCAATAATATTTTTTGAATGAATAATAAAATGGATGAAAGAATGAATGGGTAAACCATCGCAGCCCTCACATAGCTGCACCTTCTTCTAAACTCTGTTGCTTTGAGTTAATCCCTCTATTTAGGACTTTTATTTTTTATTTAATTTCTAATTCTTTCCTGTCTACCTCAGACTTTTCTAAATACTTTTTTTCTGCTTAGCATGATACTAGTTCTGTTGCTGACAGACAATAAATACTTTCTGATTGATGAATAGATAGCTTACAGAATATTTAAAACGTGAATTTTAACTCCCCCTCAACTCTGAGTGTATGCTGTCAAATGGCTTTTCCTCCTGAATAGAACCATCCAGAGCAGCAGGAGCCATTAAGAATGGTAAGAATTTCCCCGTCTCTTTTCTGCCTTTGGCATTTAAAGTACAAGACCTGCTGGTCTGTAGTGCATATTCTGGAAAGAGAGAATGAGAACTGCCATATAAGGACATGGAAGGGCTGTTCCTCCCACTGTTCTGTCTGTCTGTAAACCTGGAAGGATGTGTTTTCAGAATAAAACACCCAGACACCCTTTTCCAAATGGCTGTTACATGGGATCTTCAGTGTGAACATTCTGATCTCCAGTTATTGTGACAATCCTTGTTTATCATAGAGGCTTTATGTTGCTGTTGTTTTAGAAACTCAGTAAAATTCTGGCTTTAGAAACAAAAATATGGCTATATCGTCACTGGAAATAAGAGAGGAATGTGATTAGGTTTTTTGTTCATGGAAATAGGGAAAGGAAAGAATTACCATAGCATGATATATTGTAGGGTGAACAATATTGAGGATGCCTTCTATTAATTTGGAACTGGAATCATCCAGCCACTCAGTGGACTGATCCATGTGTTTAGAAGTTTGAGAGCCTCTTATTATAAGCAATATCAATCAGCTAACTCAGCGGTTCTCAACCAGGGGCAGTTTTGCCTTGGAGGAGACATTTGGTAATGCCTGGAGACATTTTTGATTGTCACCTGGGGGAGGGGGTGTTACTGGTGCCTAGCGGGTAGAGGCTAGGGATGCTGCTAACACACAGCAAAGAATTATCTAGCCCAAAATGTCCATAGTGCCATGGTTGAGAAACCCTGAAATGACAAATCAACCAAAAAGTATTATGAGCTTTCAGTACTCTGAAGGTTTCTGTGTTAACAGTAGCAAATAATAATCATACTAAAAAATAATCATACTAGTTACCATTTATTGACTCCTACTACATGCTGGCACTTTATAGTCACAGCTACTCCGTGTTTCAGTTGGGATCTGACCCCAAGTTTGTTTGGGGCCAATGTCTTTGTCCTTCCTTACCTACTTACTGTAGGTGCCTTTTCCTTGGACATGATTGTATCTACCCTCTATTTCTTGTGTCTTATGCAGATGATATTATGTGTCTAGTGTATATTGGGTAAAATGCTTGCAGGAGAATGCAATGAGGCAAGCAAAGACCAGTTTGTCACCGTGAGTGTGAAGCTAAAAATATCCAGACAAACAAGCCTTTGATCCATAACTTAGTAATTGAGCCACACTAGCTATATAGGTGGTAGCACAGAGCCTGGCCCTTAGTTGGTACTTGATAAATATTTGTTGGCAAATTTTTTCATAATCATCACAGAGTCTTCGGGTGAGCTTCAAATGGAACAGATATTCCACAGGACCTATTCTGTTATGTGATATTTAATTCCCATAGGAGTGGTTTCCTCATCTCTAGGGGACTTGATATTTCTAGAACTGCAGAGGTGTCTCACCTTGCTTATCTTCCCACTTAACCTCCACACCTTCATCTTTTGTTTTTCACTCTTCCACTCTTAGTCAATCTGGCTCCTCCCTTGCTGCTCCCTCTTCTCACTTACCAATATACATGCACTGTCTGTTTTAGGCACTCCCAGTGTTCTCTGAATTATACTCCTGTCAACAATTTGCAAGATAGGGGCCGGGCATTTGTCAGATTCTCCAGGGAAGGCATGTGCTGTATGAGAAGCTTATTAGAGAGCATGATTTTACATTTGGAAACAGGCAGGAAAAAAAAAAAAAATCAACTATTTGTAATCAAAAACCCATACAGAGTACTAAAAGCAAAGCTTAGAAAAGTCTTCTTGCCTAGTGATGACATAGGGTTTATCCATCTGGGGCTGGTGTGAGAAGAAGAGGAAGTTAAAAGAAACAGCATTGAGAAATATGATGCTATGTGCTTTCCTGTTTCCATGCCTTTACTAGTAATATCCTTCTTCTCTTAGCACTTGAGTTTCTTGGAACCTTCCCTTTTCCCCGTGCAGAATCAGCCACTGCTGCGTGCTCCCGTAATGTTTTGTTCTTAAACCTCCCGTAGTCACCGATCATCTGTTACCTTATTATATTAAGCTCTAGTGTAGTAAATGCTTCTGGAAGACAATTGCAAGAACACTGTGACTACGATGAGCCACTTGGCCAACTGGAGACCATAGTTCAATGGCCCACAAACTTCAGGGTGTTAGGGATGACTTAGAGTGGATTTCAGGACTTTATCCACAGAAATTCTCAATTTAGAGGTGGAGACATTAGGAATTTAAATTTTTTGGTTTATTGGTTCATACATGACACTTTGGGAAGCACTACAGGAGTTGGGCTTTAAAATTACGCTTACATGTTCTAGAAGTGAAACAAGAATTTTGATCAAGGCAGCTTGGGTGCACTCACTCAGTCATTAGTTTTTTCATTCAGTAATCATTAATTAAGAGCTACTAATTGGAGCCCTGGTGGTGCAATGGTTAAGCACTCGGCTGCTAACTGGAGGGTTTGTGGTTCGAACCCACCAACCCACCAGTGGCTCCATGAGAGAAAAAACCTGGCCATCAGTTCCTGTAAAGATTGTGGAGTAGGAAACCTCACAGTGTACCCCTATCTTGGAAGAAGTACAGCCAGAATGTTTCTTAGAAGTGAAAACGGTGAGACTTTGTCTCACTTTGGACATGTTATTGGGAGAGACCAGTCCCTGGAGAAGAACATCATACTTGGTAAGACAGAGGATCAGTGAAAAAGAGGAAGACCCTCAACTAGATGGACTGATGCAACGCCTGCAACAGTGGGCTTAGACATAGCAACGATTGTGCAAATGGCATGGGACTGGGCAGTGTTTCGTTCTGTTATACTTAGGGTCACTATGAGTTGGAAATTTATGTGTTTATGTGAATGATGAAAAGAAAAGTGGGAGAGGAAGGAGATTTGCATCTTAATAGGCAATTTTCAAATCACTGGAGAAGGGAAGGGTTTCTAACTTTTACTGAATTCTACTATGTGCCTACACTTGACATATAATACCTCATTTAGTCCCACAATAACTCTATGAGGTATTATTCCCATTTTACAGAGGAGAAGGCTGAGGTACTTGTCAAGTTACTTTCCATAGCTGGAGATAGATGGCACTAGGACTAGAACTCACTCTAAAGGCCATGCTTATTCCCCTCTACCTGGATGTCTCTGTTGCCCACTCTTCTTCCGGCCTTGTCTGGGACATCCTGGTACCTGCCTTGTTTGGAGTTAAAGAAACAGTTCTCTGGGTTGCCCCTAAGAGTGCTGAAATCAGCCTTTTTACTTTTCTGGGAGTGAGTAAATGACAGCTTGGGTCATTTCAGAAAGGATGCTGAATATGTATAGAGTGTATAGATCCGAAGGAAACGTAGATGCTGACAGATTCACTACATTGCAGCTAGTAAAGCTGCATTAATTTTATATTGTAAACATACCTCGTTTCTATTTGGTTGCAACCATACTTCAGAATCTCCAACCAAATACACTGCAGGTGTTACTGACAACCTCTTACTAGTCAAATCCAAAGCCTTTTCTCAGACTTTAGTTCTTGAACAGGAGATTTAGATATATCAGATGGGGAAAATATAAACCTTTTGTTTGATGTTGTCGTTGTGTGCTGTCAAGTGCATTCTGAGTCATAGCGACCCTGTAGGACACAGCAGAACCGTCCCATAGGGTTTCCAAGGAGTGACCAGTGCATTTGAACTGCAGACCTTTTGGAGCCTTGGTGGTGCAGTGGTTAAGAACTTGGCAGCCAAACGCTTAACTACTGAGCCACCAAGGCCCCTTCTCTTGCTCGGTGGGCAGTAAATCATTCATCGTCCTTCTTGAGCCACTTCATTTCCCCCTCTCAATTGTTTTTCCATCATTGGTTCAATGACCCATTCTTCCAAGAATGGTCTGTTCTTCCAACAGACTGCTTTCTAGGATACAATATGGTATCTGTTGTTAGCTGCTGTTGAGTGGATTCTAACTCATTTCGACCCCAGTTGTGCAGATCGCCAGGCCTGTCTTCAGAGGTGCCACTGGGTGGGTTTGAACCACCAGCCTTTGGGCTTGTACTCAAGCACTTAACTATTCACATCACCCAGAGACCATATGGTATCTGTTGTTGTTGTGTGCCGATGAGTTGATTGCGACCCATAGCAACCCTACAGGACAAAGTAGAAGTGTCCCATAAAGGTTACTAGGCTATAATCTTTATGGGATGAGATTGCAAGGTCTTTTCTCCTGAGAAGCAGCTGGTGGGTTTGATTGCCAACCTTTTGGTTAGCAGCCTAACGCTTAACCATGGCACTACCAAAAAAAACCCCACTGCTGTCGAGTCAATTCAGACTCATAGAGACCACATAGGGTTTCCAAGCCTGTAAATCTTTACACAAGCAGGTTGCCACATCTTTCTCCTGTGGAGCTGCTGCTGCTTTCTAACCACCGCCCTTTTGATTAGCAGTCCATCGTTTTAACCACTGTGCTACCAGGGCTGCTTATATACTATTGCTATGAGTCGGAATCAACTTGTCGGGAGTGGGTTTGGTTTTGATTTGGAGGCAATTAATGTTTATTTCCTTCCTTCTTTCATTTTTCTATCCATTACCTCTCCCCCTAATCTGATCTATACTAAATTCATATAAATACTAGGTAAGTCACTGCCCACAGGATACCATCTCAACCCCTAATTTGTCATTCAGGATTTACAACAAGCAAAAGAAAGCACATTGGCTTTCTACCCCTGGCTTTGCTCCTAAACACGTTCTGTTACCTGGGACAAATCATCCAACGGCTAAGCCTGAGTTTTCTTTTATGCCAAGTGAAAGGCTTTGTCGATAGTTTTGTTGGTTGTTTGTTATTCTGCCTTCCCCCTCGTTTTTTACTCCTTTTCAGTAAAACCCTTCCCTCCATTTATGCTTCCTTCCCAAGCACTCCAACTTTGTCATCTCCAACCCTGTCAGCTCCCTCTTTGCTTTAGCCTGTGCTCTCCCAGTGACTGCCTTTTCCTCTTCCAGCTATACCAGAACCCCACCACCTTTCAAGGCTATTCTTTCTCCTCTTTAAGGTCAGTCCTTCTTTTCACCTTTTCCAGGCATCTGCAGCACTTGGATCTCCTACCTTGTTGCTTATCTCTTTCCTATTTACAGTCTTATCTTTTTAAATAGATAATAACTCCCGGAAGGGCTGGCTACCTGCTGTAAGTTTCTTTTGTGTGCTATTAAGTAGTAAAGTAGCTGACTTTAAATAAAGTAGATATTTGGTAAATAATTAAGTGATTGCATTTGGGCTTTATCTTGAGAGCAGAGGTTACTGAGCCAGGACTCAACAAGAGGAATCAGAAGAATAGGACACACAGACCTAACAGGTACAGGATAGACTGGAGGGTAAAATTGCTCTATGAGTTAGGAGGGGACTGTGACAATCCAGGCATGAATCCATGAAGCCTGGCCTGGTGAGAAGGCAGGGAGGAGGGAACACAGAGGAGACTTGGTATGAGCTGACTCTTACTGTCTTCAGCAGCACCTGGAGTATTTCTTTGCCTCCTCTCATCCTCTGAGCACTAGATGCAGCCCTAGAAAATCAGAGAGAGGCGCTATGGCAGAGGCCCATTCAGGCAGCCCAGATCGGCTGCTCCAGAGGTCCCCCAGGAATAGCTGGGGTAGATGAGTTGGGTTACCTGGTAGAGCCTGATTTAAAAGGTGGTGCAGAATCGGCAAAAGTTTCCCAGAATCATTGGCCTCTGCTTGGCAGATGATGCCCTGAGGCTTTGTGGCCACAGGATGTGTGGTTCCGCAAACATTCAATATCTGACGCTCTAAGGTCTGTTTTTGACCTTCTGCTTGTCAAGAGAGCACAAGTAGGTGCTAGTCATCCCATCCAGTGTGCGATACAAGCTGAGAGAAAAGTGTGGGCACTTTCCAGCTGGAAATTCCATTAGAGAATTTACAAACAAAACAACAAAAAGCAGACAAAGCAAAACAAAAGTAACCAAAGAAACAAAACCCGAAGCAGAACCTAACCTGGAGTTTGGGGGCAGATCCAGAAACTGATTTCGGCTGGGGGTGGCCTGGAGGGAAGGAGGAACAAGTCCAAGGAAAGAGCACTGGTGAGTTGGACATTAAGCCATGTCAGAGGACAAAACAACTGAGGCTGTCGTCTTTCTAACTCTTGGGGAGACACGTCAGTTTGAGCTCTGGGGCAATTGCAGAATTGCATTCTCGCGGGCCCAGGGAAGGGTGGCGGGCGGCTGAAGACGGGCTTTAGGGCCCAGCGGCCGGGCGCCGGGGCGGGGGTGGAGTGTAGGGTTACAGTGACGAGCCCGGGCGACCCTCCCCGGCCGGCACGCGGGGAGCGCGGGCGGAGGCTGGAGCGCCTGGACGCTCTAGGACCCAGCAGCGATTGTCGGGTTTGGGGCAGGCGGTAAAGCCCAGGCATTTCTCTCCTGTGAATGGGGCTGATTGTCGGGTGCCACTTCCCCCCGCTGCCCCACGCCATGCCCAGCGCGCTGCCCGGCGGCCGTCTTTCCCAACCACGGGACTGAACTGGCCATGATCGCCTCATGTGGAGGGCAAAGTTGCGCCAGGAAACTTGTGAGCCCGCGGTGAAAGGTAACCAGTCCTTGTTCGGGGTGTTGGAAAGGCGCCTCCGCGCCGCCCACGCGGAGGACCCAGCCGTCCGGCGCTACCCCATCCGCTGTTGCTTGTGGCAGGGGCCTCCAAGGGCGCTCGGGGCTGGGATCGGCTCAGCTCCTGCGCGACTCGGGCAGCCGATTCGGCAGCGGAGGCCGAGAGCGTCCGCACCGGACTCTTGCGCTTTCTTACCCCGATTATGTGTTTAAAGAAGAACCCTGTCCCGGTGCCCACCCTCCAGGCCCCCAGTTCCTGCAGCTCGGGTCACAGCGCCGCGCTCTGCCGCGCCGCCCAGCGCCCCACCGAAGGCGCAGAAATCGTGTCCACCAGCTCAGCCCGCCGGCCGCGGGGGTGCGGGTGCACCCGCGACGCGGGGGCTGGCTTTTGCGGTGGAGCGCCGCCATATGGCTTGACTCTCTGAGACGCACCAGCGCCCGGGTCTCCCGGCTGCCGAGGGAGGGGTCCGCATTGTGGGCGGAAGGGGGTGTCCGGTGGCGGCTTCCCTCCGCGCCAGACAAAGGCGCTCACACTGGCCCGCCCGACGGGCTGCGACGCTTAGGCCGGACCCTTCCTGCCTGGCCGGGAAGTCTGGGTTCTGGCGGTTGGGGCGGCGAAGGGGTTTGCGCCCAGGACCCTGAAGCTGGGATCGTGTTTGCTGCTGCTGCTTCTTTGTTCTCTCTAGACAAAGTTTCTTTTCCAGAAACGGGGGACTTAGATCTAGCTTTCTTTAGCCTGTTAGAACTGCCTTTAAAAGAATCTGGTTTCGGGGGGGAAAAATTAAACTTTCCAAGTGGAACTGGTTTTTCTTGGAATGTGACATTTGTGGTGGGAGGCACGATTGGCACGTTGGCCGATGACAGCTAAGCGGAGCTGGGCCCTTAGCCGAAAGTGTCCGGTAGGCAGTCAGACTTGATGACGAGGCGTCCGGATTGTCTAGTCCCCGCGCGCACCTCGAGGGCCTCAAGGGCCTCCAGCGGCCTGGACTGAACGCGCGGCAGTTTCCAACTTTCTCCTCAGAGGACCCCGGGCCAAGTGTCCCGGTTTCCTCCCTGCAGCTGCACCTCCACAGGCTTCCTACTCTTGGAACCCCTGCTGAGAATTTCCATTTCTAACAAGTTCCCAGGCAGGCGTTTATACATAAGAATCACTTGGGCATCGTGTTTAAAATGTACATTCGGATCCAGTATATCTGGGGTGGAAATGCAAATTCCCAGCAGGGAACTTGCAAATTATGGGGGGGAGGTGTGGGGGTAAACCAAAAGGAACTGTTCGGAAGCCCTGACTGGGGAGACTTTCCCTTTCCGTTTTTTGTTTGAAGGTTTTTGCTTATTTTGGTTTCCGTGTTTGTTTACCATCTCCAAGTGGAAAATGCCCCACTAGCGTGTGGATCACCAGGACTGGGGTTGCAGTATACCAGGGCCCTGATGCTGCGAACTCCTTTGTGGTGTGGACGGAACAATTTTGCCCCCCTGGTCTCAGCTCTCTTGCTCTGCCTCTGACACAGTGCGGTCATGGTTGCCCATTTTCTTTTTCTCAGGCACATTATAAGAATCAAATTTTTGTACTGCTTATAAAACTGTTGATGTCGGTGGTGGGGGTCACAGACATCATTTGTGATAATTGTGATACTTTTGACTCTCCAAACAACGTGTTAACTCTTGCTGCTCTAAGAAGCAGTAAAACCAGAATCCCCCCCCCCAAAAAAAAAACCCATAGAGGGCTATTAATTGCTGTTTTCCAGAAAATGCCCTTCCTTTTCAAGAAGAGAAAAGTCAGTGCTTGAAATATTGAACAGTCATGGCTACCTGTTTCCAAAACTGGCCTGTAGGTCCCAGCCAAACTGGCTGAGATTTCCCTTGACTGCTTACAACTCCTGGACCCGGCAGCTCCCTGTGGACCAGAGACCTCTGTTAAGGACTAAGGGTTTCTCTAGATTGCAAGTTCTTGAAGAATCTCGACAGATGCGAAATTTTTTTCAACGAGGCGTGTTGAGCTTTGTAATGCATCTGCTACCAGTGGTCTTCACTCTTTCAGAAAATAATGTGGAAACAGTACTTAAATATAGTTTGAACTGCGTTGTAGGGCAGTAAAGCCCTGGTGATTGGTGCAAATGGAACAAACTATTAGCGACTGCTGACAGAAGGGTTGGTGGTTCAAACACACGCACTGAAAGGTTGGCAGTTGGAACCCACCCAGCCCTTCAGGGGGAGGAGGATTTGGCGATCTGCTTCTGTAAAGATTATAACCAAGAAAACCCCTGTGGTGTAGTTCTGTTTTGTTACATGGGGTCGCTATGAGTCAGAATCGATTCCATAGCACCTAACAACAAAGAGTCGAGAACCACTGATTTCACCAGAAAGAAAAGAAGTAGGACATAAAAGACTTCAGAGACCTCTCCTCTCCCTGGTGGCAGCAGCAGTGGTGGCGTCAGTGTGGGCTGTTTTGTTTTTGAATGGGAATACTTTTGCTTTCGTGTGAAATATTTTTTCAAGATAAATAATGAAACACCTGTAAAGCCTGCAGGTGGATAAGAAGGAGAGAGGGCACTGGGCCTATTATTCCACTGTCCCCTCTCTCTTCTTTTTAAAATGTGCAGAAATCTTGGTCTTTTAGGTTGTGTGTGGATGGTGGAGGGTGAGGAATACTAATTTATCGCAGGGCATGTGGAGATCAAAGCACTTAAAAATACATCTTTTCATGGAAGCTAATGGAGGCGTTTCAGTTTAAATGAGATTTTAAAATGCTGTCGTTAAGAAAAGCACATGAATGCAGAAATGGGCATGATTTTATGAGAAGGCACTCTGCTGATTAGACTTGGGAGTGTTTGTGGGCCCTAGGCCAGTTAGGCTGGAGGCTCCTGTGGGTAGAGCTCTCCTCTTTTGATGTCTACCCCTATGGAGAAGTGTGGACCCTGGGCCTCGGGGAAAGATGGCCAAACTTATTGAAATTGGACAAAGGTTTGGCTGGGGAGAGTTTTGGTGAAGAGTGCAGCCCCTAGGTACCAGTGCTGCCTTTTTTCGTAGTGATTTGTGAAAGTGCTTTGAAATGGTAAAGAGTTAGGTTTTATAATTAATGACATAGTGAAACAAAGGAAATTCTGGTGGAAACTGTAAACATTTGGAAGAGTTTTCTAGGCCAAGAAATTAAAAAGGGATAATGTTATAACACTTATCTAGTAGTTCTGGAAAGCCAAATTTTCCCAAATTAGCACTTTTTTTTTTTTAAATCGGTATCTTAAATGCATATGGAAACTGAAGTGAGGAAACTCTGCAGTCTTTTGAATTATCCTCACCCCACCCCCTTAATTTTGGTAGGTGCTTATGTCGCAGAACACAGTAGGTAATAGAATCCTTGAAAAGCAAGGGGTAGCTTGGAGGTCAAGTAAGAGGTCATATTTGATTACAAGTTTTGTTGGAAATAGTTTGAGGTCGTTGAGGGTTTTTTTTTGTTTGTTTGCTTAATAATTAAAAAAAAAAATTCTTTTGTTGTTTTGATTTTGTTTTGTCTTGGAGGAGAGGCACAATGTAAATCTCCGCCATTGTGGGTAGGTCAGTACATTACCTTTGCTGGAAGGAAGCTATTTCTGCTCCAAAACCAAAACCAAACCCACTGCCGTCGAGTGGATTCCACTCATAGCGACCCTACAGGATAAAGTAGAATTGCCCCATAGAGTTTCCAAGGAGTGCCTGGCGGATTCGAACTGCCGACCTTTTGGTTAGCAGCTGTAGCACTTAACCACTACGCCACCAGGGTTTCCATTTCTGCTCCTAGGCTTGTATATTGGCACTAAGCTGAGTTCTGCTCTAACTTGTAAGGCCCTTGGCCTTTGCCCTTGTGACCAAGCTTTGAGAAACCCTGGCGTATATTCATTCTAGGCGCTTAAGACAGGACTCCGGGACTCCCAGAGAGGCTCATACGTCAGGCTGTTTTTTCCTTCTGGGAGGGTGTAAAAAAAGTAGCTCTGGTGGCACAGTGGTTAAGAGCTTGGCTACCAGCCAAAAGGTTGGCAGTTCAAATCCATCAGCCGCCCCTTGGAAACCCTATGGGGCGGTTCTACTCCGTCCTATAGGGTTGCTATGAGTCAGAATCCACTTGACAGCAAAGAGGGAAAAAAAAATGTTAGGAAATGTATCCCTGATAGGACCCTGGAGAACTGAATTCTGTTTTTTAAAATCACTTAGCCAAACTCTTTGTGTGTTTTAAATCTGTGTTTGGTACTTCATTTGCCAGTATTACAGCTATATCCCCCTTTTTTTTGGTTTTCTTTTTAAGATGTAGTTTTTGTTTTTGCTTTTTTTTTTTTAACTTTCTGTTTTGATTGATTATAGATTCACAGGAAATTACAGTAACAGTGGGGAGATCCTAAGTACCCCTCACCCAGTTTCCTGTAGAGGCAGCATCTTGCTTAGCCATAGTGTAATATCAGGACCAGGAAATTGACATCTTACATCTCAGAATATTAGGACAAGGACATTGCCATTGGTATAATCACAGAGTTGTTCAGATTTCACCACTTTTTTATGCACACATTTGTGTTTGCGTGTGTATGCTTACAGTATATGCAGTTGTGTAGATTTGCGTAACCACCACTACAGTCAAGATGATCATAGTCAGCTATTCCATCACCTCAGTTCCACCTCCATCCCTGGTACCCACTAATCTGTGCCCCACCTCTAGAATTTTGTCATTTTGAGAGTGTTATATAAGTAGAATCATGCCATATGTGACCTTTGAGATTGGCTTTTTTCACTCAGCATAATGTGCTTTAGATCGGTTCAAGTTGTTGTATCCGTAGTTCATTCCTTTTTATTGCAGAGTAGTGTTCCATGGCATGAATATACTACGGGTTGTTAATCATTCACCTGTTGAAGGACATGTGGGTTGTTTCCAGTTTCTGGCTATTACAAATACGGTTGCTGTGAACATTCGTGTATGGGTTTCTGCATAAACAGAATTTTCATTTCTCTAGGATAAATGCCTAGGAGTACAATTGCTTGATCATATAGTTAGCATACGTTTAGTTCTTTAGGAAACTCAGACTTTTCCAGAATGGCTGTAACATTTTACATTTCTACCAGCAGTGCATGAGAGATGGGTTTCTCTGCATCCTTGCCAGCATTTGGTATTGTCACCGCTTTCTATTTTAGCTGTTCTTATAGGTGTTCTGTCTCATTTTGATTTTGATTTGCATTTCCCCAGTGGCTAATGGTGTTGCATATCTTTCATGTGTCTTTTTTTTTTGCCATCTATATATCATGGAGCCCTGGTGGCGCAGTGGTTAACAGCTTGGCTGCCAACCAAAAGGTCAGCAGTTCGAATCCACTAGCTGCTCCTTGGAAACCCTATGGGGAGGTTCTACTCTGTCCTATAGAGTTTCTGTGAAGTTGGAATTGACGAAGGCAGCCGGTTAGGATTATTTTGGAAACCCTGGTGGTATACTGGTTAAGTGCTGTGGCTGCTGACCTAAAGGTTGGCGGTTCACATCCACCAGGCGCTCCTTGGAAACTCTATGGGGCAGTTCTGCTCTGTCCTATAGGGTCGCTATGAGTCGGAATCGACTCGACGGCAATGGGTTTGGTTTGGTTTTTGGTGTATATCACCTTCTTAGGGCCTTGGTAGTGCAGTGGTTAAGCGTTTGGCTGCTAACCAAATGGTTGGCAGTTCGAATCTACCAGCCGCTCATTGGAAACCCTGTGGTGCAGTTCTACTCTGTCTAGAGGGTTGCTATGAGTTGGAATCTACTTGATGGCTATGGGGGATATATCACCTTAGGTGAAATGTCTCTTCACATCTTTTTATAAGCGGATGATATTTTTTACTGTTGAGTTTTGAGAGTTATTTATATATTCTGGATACAAGTCTTTTGTCAAAAATACTTTCTCCAAGTCTGTAGCTTGTCTTTTCATCCTCTTAACAGGATACTTTGCAGAAAAGAAGGTGTTTAATTTTGATGAAGGTCAGTTTATCAATTTCTTACTTTTCTGGATTATGATTTTGGTGTCAAGTCTAAGAACATTTTGCCTAGGCTTGTACCAGAAAGATTTTTCTGCTGTGTTTTCTTCCAAAAGGTCACAGCCTTGAAAATCCTATGGAGCAGTTCTACTCTGCACACACAGGGTAGCCATGAGTTGGAATGGACTCAGTGGCAACTAACAACAACTTGTGTCTATTATGCATTTGGAGTCACTGGGTGGTGCAAATGGTTAACACGCTCAGCTGCTAACCAAAAGATTGGAGATTCAAGTCCTTCCAGAAGTGCCGCAGAAGAAATGCCTGGTGATTTACTTTAAGAAATCAGCCACTGGAAACCCCTGTGGAGCACAGTTCTACTCTGACACTGAGTGGTGGGGGCGGTTGGGGGCTCCATGCGTTGGAATCAGGGCTTCAAACCTATGGAGCACAGTTCTACTCTGACACTGAGGGCTGGGGGCGGATGGGGGCTCCATGCGTTGGAATCAGGGGCTCCATGCGTTGGAATCAGGGCTTCAAACCGGCTCCTTCAGGTTCCTTCGCATTTCTGACTAGTTCCAGCAAGTTCCTGGGGCATGCTAATGATGCTGGTTAGGGACCGGTTCTATGAACCACTAATAGAACAGTGACTCTTAAAATTTACTATACTTACGAATCACCTGAGGATGTTGTTAAACTGTAGGTTCTGATTTAGTGTATCTGGGGTGGAAATCATCTCATAGCAACCCTATAGGACAGAGTAGAACTGCCCCATAGAGTTTCCAAGGAGCGCCTGGTGGATTCGAACTCTCGACCTCTTGGTTAGCAGCCGGAGCACTTAACCACTACGCCACCAGGGTTTCCAATGAGTTGGAATCGACTCGAAGGCAGTGGGTTTGGTTTTTGGTTTGGTTGGGTGTGGAAATGCAAATTCTCAGCAGGGGTTTGAAGTGCAACTAACTGGTTCAAAGCCCTGGTTGGAATTGACTTGATGCCACTTAGTACAGAGCTGGGCACATTGAAAGCATTCACTAAACACTTGCTGCCATCATTATTATAGCAACAGAGAGGCAAATGGTTGTATAATGTTATATGTATTCTGATATATCTCTTTCTTCTGAGAAGTTGAAATCTAGTTCTTACTCATAGAGGCTTTTCACAGTTGGGGACACTCTATCAGGTACCCAATATTCTTTATATTCTAATGAATATATATTCTAGAATATATATTCGAATGAAGTTAGAAGCCAGGGTCCTCTATTCACAGTCTAATTGTTATTGTTGTTAGGTGCCATCAAGTCCACTCCCGTATGACAGGGTAGAACTGCCTGGTTGGGTTTTCTTGGCTATATTCTTTATGGAAGTGAATCACCAGATTTTTCTCCTGCGGGAGTGGCTGGGTGGGTTCGAAACCATCAACTGTTCAGTTAGCAGCTGAGCGCTTAACCATCGCATCACCAGGGCTCCTTCACAGTCTAGTATTTTAATAACTTCTTCCCCAACTTTAAACCATGCACAATCCCCTCCCTGCCCCTGACCGCAGGAAGTCGCTGGAAGTATGTCCCCTGTGTGAGGCTAGGTCAGGGTTCGTGGTGTTTGTTACCCTAGATATAGAAGTCAGGACTGATGTCATTAGGATGCATTCCAAACTTCATAACTGGCTGCTCCATTTCCTTTACTGACCAAGTAGTTTGTTTCTCTGAGGAAACTGATTAGGTCTTTTAGAGATACAGTTCTAGAGCTGTGGCTCTTAAATGTGGGCGTGCATCAGAACCATCAGGAGAGCTTGTGAAAACACAGATTGCTGGGCCCCACCTCCAGAGTTTCCTGTTCGGTAGGTTTGGGGTGAGGCCTGAGAATTTGTGTATCTAATCAGTTTCTAAGTGATGCTAATATCACAGGTCCAGGTGCCACACTGTGAGAATCACTACTTAGAGCATGTTGTTGTTTTTAGCTGCCTGGAATTGGCCCTTAACTCATGGCGACCCCACTCATAACAGAATAAATTGCTGCCCGGTCCTGTGCCATCCCCGTGATTGGTTTCAGACTGAACTCTTGTGATTCATGGGGTTTTCAATGACTGATTTTCGGAAGTAGATTGCCAGGCCTTTCTTCCTAGACTGTCTTAGTCTGGAAGCTCCACTGAAAACTGTTCAGCATCATAGCAATCCATGAGCTTCCACTGATAGATGGGTAGCGGCTGCACATGAGGTACATTGGTTGGAAATTGAACCCAGGTTTAATACTGAACCATCACTGTCCCATAAAACCAAAGAAAAAAAAAAAAAAAACCAAACCTGTTGCTATGGAGTCAATTCCAACTCATGGCGATCCTATTGGGCAGAGTAGAACTGTCCCATAGGGTTTCCAAGGAGCAGTTGGTGGATTTGAACTGCCGACCTTTTGCTTAGCAACTGTAGCTCTTAACCATTACGCAACACTGCCCCACTTTAAACTGGACTTAGACTGAAACGCTTAACCCTTTAGGACTGTCTGTTTTTCAAGTTTGTTTCTATTCTTTTTTTTTTGTACTTTAGATGAAGGTTTACAGAACAAACTAATTTCTCATCAGTTAGTATACACATTGTCCTATGACATTGGTTAACAACTCTGCGACATGTCAACACTCTCCCTTCTCAACCCTGGGTTCCCTATTACCAGCTTTCCTGCTCCCTCCTGCCTTCCAGTCCGTGCCCCAGGGCTGGTGCACCCCTTTAGTCTTGTTTCGTTCCATGGGTCTATTCAATCTTTGGCAGAAGGGTGCACCTCAGGAGTGACCTCATTACTGAGCTGAAAGGGTATCTGGGGGCCATACTCAGGCCTGCAAGTCTGGTCTTTCTTTTTCAGTTAGAATCTTGTTCTATATTTTTCTCCAGCTCTGCCCGGGACCCTTGACCCCTATCAGAGCAGTCAGTGGTGGTAGTCAGGGACCATCTCATTCTACTGGACTCAGCTCGGTGGAGGCTGTGACAGATGTGGTCCATTAGTGCTTTGGACTAATCTTTCTTTAGTTTTCTTCATTCAAGACTGTGTCTGTTTATCTTTAAATGACTACGTTTGAAATAGATTGACTTTGAAAGTTATTAGTTGATGTACACAGTGACATTCTCTCCTCTCACCACTCTTCTTCCATGCCTACTCCCTTCCCAATTCCAGTCCCGTCTCTCACATGTCTTTTGGCCTTGCATTCCTTAATAGACATGCCGAGTTTGTCTGAGGGAAAGCATTTCAGTCAGCCGCCTCTCCCATGTATAAGCCGTTTACCTTGGGTAAGTCACGTATCCTCTGTGAAAGAATTGTCTTTACTAAATACTTATATCCTAAGGTTATTGTGGAGTTTAAACAATCTAATGCACGTGAAGGCACTATGTAAGAGGTCAAGCATGGTGCAAAATTAGTTCATTATTTTATGCATCCTGAAGGTCTATTTGGAATAGGGTCCTTGGACTTGGGGATGGACTGCCTCTTAGGATGCTGAGTTTCATTGCTGGTAGGGGGATTTGGTGAAGACTGCATAAAACTGTGGAGACATTGTGGGGAGACGGTTCCTGCAGTGGATGGAAGGTTGAACTAGGGCCTCTAAGGGCCTTCTAAACTGAGATGTTTTGGAGGCACGTTGATGTGAGGCTGTAATAATGACAGAAGACGACATTAGTGCTGGAAACTTGCTTCAGTAGATGCTGGAATGAGATTCAGCCTCCTCACAGTACAGAAATATAATTTCGTGACGATTTTTTCTGGCAGCCTGGGACCACTGTGATCTGGCGTCCATCTCTTTCTTTATCTTCTAGACTTACAGTGTCCAGTACAGTAGCCATTAGCCACATGTGGATATTTAAATTTAAATTAATTAAAATTAAATAAAACTAAAACTCTATTTCCTTCCTTGTTTTAGCAATATTTCGAGTGTTGAATGTGGCTAGTGGCTACTACAGCACAAATGAAGAACTTTTCTATTCTTGCTGAAAGTTCTATCGGACAGCGCTGTTCTAGAGAGATTAGGCCTGTCTCTGAGGGGACACTGTCGGGCCTCAGTTAATGGGACAAGGACATATTGTTGAATGAAGTGTACCACATCTCCCTTGAGAGTCTACTATGAACTGATTTGGAGAAAATGCTCTGTCAGCCTCAGCGTCATTTTGCCACTTCTTGTTTTGAAGACTCATCTCATTTGCAAGGTGAGTCAGCAAAGCATCTGGGTTATGATGCAGGGTGGAGGTACCTGGCCATGGTCAAGGGTGTCTTCTCATTCTAGGGATGATTTGAGGCTTTGGTCTATTTCATAGGGTTCTCTCATGGATCTGGTTTTGTGTAGGAGTCCTGTTATTTGAGAGAAGCAAATAGAAATGCTTCCTTGGATTTAGCACGGAGGTCCTTCTCTTTGAGGGGACCTTAGGGGCAAGCCTGAAGTCTTCTGCCCTGGGTTCTTTCACTATTAAACTAGCCTTTGCTGATTGAGAGGCATGGGTGCTGGCCATCATTCATCCTGCCACAGTATTTGGGCTTGCTCAGATACTGTACAATACTGCATCATCCTAACTGTTGCCTCCTTTGAAGGTACTCTGTAAACTGTGAAATTCCCCCTTCTCCATCCCACTCCCACATCCAGTCACTAGGTCCTTAGAGCTGACCTGCAAAATACTTGTATACTTTCCTTTGCAGGTCTCTATAACCTAAGTGAAGTCCCTGGATTGTGCAAACAGTTAATGTATTCAGCTGCCAACCAAAAAGTTAGAGGTTCAAGACCACCCAGAGACACCTTGGAAGAAAGGCCTGGCTATCTACTTTAAAAAAAATCAGGGATTGCAACTAATGTCACATAGCAATATGTGTATAGATTTTTGTGTGAGAAATTGATTTGAGCTGTGAACTTTCACCTAAAGCATAATAAAAAAAAATTTTTTTAAAAGCCACTGAAAATCCTATGAAGGACAGTTCTACTGTGACGCACATTGAGTCAAAGTTGACTCAATGGCAACTGGTTACTGTTACCCAGGTAGCACTCATTACCTGTCTCCCGAGCTGTTGTGACAGGCAAGCCACATAACAGGTCTTCCCATTTCTGTTCTCTCACACCTCCTCTGATGCCTTCCGCTCTTCCTTCTTTACTGTCCTCCACCCTTCTCAGAACAGGCGGATCAAGACAAAGATGATAGCTGTCTCGTCTTCCAGGCTTGCTTTGCTTCCTCTGTGAGGTGGGGCTTTGTACACTCCCCGTGGTTGTGTGCCAGGGAGGAAGGAGGCATCTCACATTCAGCTGCTGCTTTTCAGCTGTAAGGGCTGCCCTGCGGGGTGTGATGCAGGAATGTGACCCCTGAAAAGCAGGTGTGAGGCAGGCCTTTTCCTTCTGGTCATAGGCTGCATTCTAAAGGGCTCTGAGAATCAAGTTTATCATGAGCAAGCACCCCCTATGTAGGGGATTCTGGGAAAGGAAAAAATATGAAATTCTCTAATAATCGAGGGCTCTGTTTCGTGAAGGAGTGGCCCCTAAATATCACTGCAATTACAGATTGATAGCTCATTCTGGTTATCTGGAGAAGGTTGAAATACGTAAGAGTAGACAATATTGCCTGTCTGGGATCTTTTTTTGAGGTGGGGGGAAGAAAGAGGAGAGAAAAATAGAAAAAGGGACTAGGAAATGTTCTTTTTCAGGATTATAGAAAGTAGTGGGTGCAGTGCCTGCTTCACAGCATTAGTTCATTGCAGACACATTAGTTCCTATTCTTGATAACACTTGTAAGACTAGTCTAGTTTCTGAAGAGAGAAACGGTCTAACGTTTCTCTGTATCTAATAGAGTAAAAGAAAATACCTTCTGAAATCACAGTAAGCTTAAATTCCCTGACACCTGGGAAAGTAATGTAAAAAGCCTCACAAAACCAATTACACAAACCTTGAAGACAAGGGGAGTGTCAGGTAAGAACGAGTAGGTTAGTTAAAGGACATGGTCTTGTCAGACATGTCATTCTGTTAGTGACTGGCCTGCTAGATCAAAAATGAGTAGTGAGTGGCGTGAAAAGTGGTGAATAGATTAACTTTACCTGTCTTAGATTTGATCCTGTAAGATAATTCATCAAAAAGTTTAGACTATAAGGTCTATAAGGTCTGCTTAGAGATTTAGGCTGTCTTAGTCCTGAGTTGAGAGAAAATTTTCAGAAATTCTGAAGTTTCTTTCTTTCAACTTTCTCCAAAATAAATACCAGTAGTTTGGTGAAAAAAGATTATTTTTGAAATAAATACAAATATTTATATTTTATTGGCATTTATTGCCTAAGATCACTTTATTAGTTTAGGAACATAAAATGGGTAATGTGTAATTAAGTGTGTTCATAAAAAGAGCAGATTTTGCACTATTAAATTTAGTAGTTTATTTAGGCAGAAATCACACATACTAATTGATTTACTTTGAAATGTGTTTAGTTTCTCTTACACAGGAAGGGACATGCTCCTGACCATTAAGGAGCATGACATTTCTTGTTTTTAGACAGATTGTAAATTAGGCAAAATATGGACACAGGAGCAATCACTGCTTAGTAAATATTGGTTGAATGAATAATTCTGGGCCATATAATTCAATGCTGAGGTGGAGAATTTGGGGAAGATACAATTTACCCATGTGATGTAAGAGTCTATCATGAGCCAGCCTAGACTCCTCTGCCTTGGGTCTATTCCACTATTAAACCAGTCTTTGTTAACTGGGAGCCCTGGTGGTGCAGTGGTTAAGAGCTCAGCTGCTAACTAAAAGGTATGCAGTTCAAATCCACTAGCTGCTCCTTGCAAACCCTGTAGGATAGCTCTGCTCTGTCCTGTAGGGTCACCATGAGTCAGGTCGACTCAAAGGCAACGGGTTTGGATTTTTTGGTTTGTTCTGTTGGTGAAAGGTGGGCTTACGGGCTAGTTGTGATGTGTTCTTAGGATACCTTTGTTTTTATCTCAGTAAGCGCCTATACAGGTTAATGGTTAAGACTCCAGGGCTGGAAACCTGAATTGGGCTCTGCCACTCACGGGTTTTATCATCTTGGGCAAGTTACTTACTCTCCTTGTGCTTGGGTTTCCTCATACGTTAAATGGGGATAATAATAACGCCTATCTCAAAAGATTATTATGAGGATTACATATATTATGTGAATTAAAATATGTAAAGAGCCAAGAATATCTGACACTGACAGAGTTACGTGTTAGTTATCATCACTTGTTCCAGTTACAACAAACTACCTCAAATCCTGATGACTTCAAACAAGCATTTTATTGTGCTTACAGATTCTGTGGGTCTGGAATTCAGACAGGCAGGCACAATGGAGATGGATTTTCCCTGCTAGGCCATGTCTGGGACCTCACATAGGAAGACTAGAAGGCTGAGGAATGACTGGGTGGTTTGGGGCTGGAATCACTGGAGGCTTCTTCGTACATGTCTGGCACCCGGGCTGGAATGACTCAAAGGCTAGGTCTGCAGACTGGAGTGCCTTCCCTGTGGCTTGGATTCTTCACAGCACCAGGGTAGACAGATGCTTACATGGTGGCCCAGGGCCCCAGATGTGAATATTCCAGCAAACAAGACGGAAACTGTATCACTTTTTATGATCTAGTCTTAGAAATTACACGGAGTCACTTCTGTCATTCTCTACCAGTCAATAGACTTATAAAACAAACAAAAAAAACCCAAACCCATTGCCATCGAATGGATTCCAACTCATGGTAACCCCACGTGTCACAGAGTAGAACTGCTCCATAGGGTTTTCTTTGCTGTAATTTTTATTGAAGTAGATAGCCAGGCCTTTCTTCCACAGTGCCTCTTGGTGGGTTTGAATTGCCAGCCTTTAGGTTAATAGATGATCACAACCTATTTGTGTCACTGAGATCCACTGCAATTGATTTATAAGCCCACCTGAATTCCAGGGGTGGAGTGTGAGAGACTCTGCAAACATGTATTAAACTACCACAATCACCATCATCAGTATTATTACAGTGAAATATTAAAAAATTAGTATTAATAATCCTCAGCTATTTGGACCACCTAAAGAATGCATTGCCCTGGAGATGTGAATTTTCTAGTATTCCAGAATTTTCTAGGTAAATATTTTTGGTGACAGTCTTTCTGCAAGATTGATCTTCTCTCCCTCACCCTCCCCCGTGTAACTTTTTCTTAATGGTTTGAGGTCACTGTTATAAACATCAATTAATATGATATGTTGTTTGAACTGGGGGTAGATAAAGAGATACATATAAATAATACAAATATTTCTTTTTCAATTAAAAAATTAACTTTTGTAATTGTAGAAATATATATTTGTCAAGTCAACATTTTTTATGTGACACTCATTACATTAATCATGTAATTAATCATTAATCATGATTAATTGTTTAGGAAGCCCTGAATATCTGTTAATGGTGATAGAAAATTTGGTAGTGGAAATGGGTGATGGTTGCACATCACAACAAATATTCCTTGACAGTAATTATCACTTTTTTTAATTGGGCAACTTTGTAAATGTTGGCTGTATCTAGCCTCCAGTGCCAACAACTTAATTCACAACTGTAAAGTGCTCCTTGGGCTGTTCTTACATTTACAGCTCAATTGTTTATATTTGCTCATTAAAGAGCAACAGGAACCTTTTTACTTGAGCTCTTTTTCACTGAGAATCACTCATAGGGAAATCGACCAAGAATGACTCAGAATCTGCACATAATTCAAACAGCTGAGTTTTGTGAGTCTGATAGGGCAAGTGAGTCAGTATTGTTTTAGTCTGCAAACACTATCCTATTCTAAAGCTTTCCTTTTGCTTTTTCTTTCTTCTCTCTTTTTCATGCCTCCTCCCCATTTTTTAAAAAAAATCTTTATTGTACTTTAAGTAAAAGTTTACAAACCAAGTCAGTCTCTCATACAAAAACTTCTATGCCCCTTGCTATATACACCTGGTTGCTCTCCCCCTAATGAGACAGCACACTCCTTCCCTCCACTCTCTATTTTCATGTCCATTTATCCACCGTCTGCCTCCCTCTCCCCTCTCATCTCTTCTCCAGATGGGAGCTGTCCACATAGTCTCATGTGTCTACTTAATCCAAGGAGCTTACTCTTCACAGTGTCATTTTCTATCTCATAGTCCAGTCCAATCCCTATCTGAAGAGTTGGCTTTGGGAATGGTTCCTGTCCTGGGCTAACAGAAGGTCTGGGGACCATGACCTCTGGGGCCCTTCTAGTCTTAGTCGGACCATTAAGTCTGGTCTTTTTGCAAGAATTTGGGGTCTGGGCACCATCTAGTTCTTCTGGTCTCAGGCTGATGTAGTCTCTGGTTTATGTGGCCCGTTCTGTCTCTTGGGCTCATAATTACCTTGTGTCTTTGGTGTTCTTCATTTTGCTTTGCTCCAGGTGGGTTGAGACCAATTGATGCATCTTAGATGGCCACGTGCTAGCGTTTAAGACCCCAGACGCCACTCTCCAAAGTGGGATGCAGAATGTTTTCTTAATAGATTTTATTATGCCAATTGATTTAGATGTCCCCTGAAAGCATGGTCTCCAAAACCGTGCTATGCTGGCCTTTGAAGTGTTCAGTTTATTCAGGAAACTTCTTTGCTTTTGGTTTAGTCCAATTGTGCTGACCTCTCCTGTATTGTATGTTGTCTTTCCCTTCACCTAAAATAGTTCTTATCTACTATCTAATTAATGAAAACCCCTCTCCCTCCCTCCCTCCCTCCCCCCTCTCGTAACCATCAAAGAATATTTTCTTCTCTGTTGAAACTATTTTTCGAGTTCTTATAATAGTGGTCTCATACAGTATTTGTCCTTTTGCAGCTGACTAATTTCACTCAGCATAATGCCTTCCAGATTCCTCCATGTTATGAAATGCTTCATGGATTCATCATTGTTCTTTACTGATGTGTAGTATTCCACTGTGTGAATATACCATAATTTGTCCATTCATCAGTTGATGGGCACCTGGGTTGCTTCCATCTTTTTGCTATTGTAAACAGTGCTGCAATAAACATGGGTGTGCATACATCTGTTCGTGTAAAGGCTCTTATTTTTCTAGGATATATTCCAAGGAGTGGGATTGCTGGATCATATGGTAGTTCTGTTTCTAGCTTTTTAAGGAAACGCCAAATCGATTTCCAAAGTGGTCGTACCATTTTACATTCCCACCAGCAGTGTGTAAGTGTTCCAGTCTCTCCACAACTTCTCCAACATTTATTATTTTGTGTTTTTTGGATTAATGCCAGCCTTGTTGAAGTGAGATGGAATCTCATTGTAGTTTTGATTCCTGCCCCCCTTTTTAAAAGTCATAATCCTTGGTCCGTGATACACTGTCGTATTTGGTCCCTGTGGAGAAAGTGACAACCAATCTGAGAACTGAAAGTAGGGAACAGGGAAGGTTCAGGCCTTTCGACCTAAAGAATTTGCTATGAGTCGGAATAGACTCCACGGCGGTGGGTTTTGGGTTTTGGTTGGAGCTGAAAAGGATCATGGTACATTTGAGCAACCTCCGGAAGCTCTGGCGACTGGAATTGCAGTTGCACAGGCCCCGCAAAGCCAGATCGGATTCAGGAGGTTCTCCCAGAGGAGGGAGCAGAGTACTGTGAAAACCTTGGGTGCTGTGGACGCAGTCAGGGCCATGTGAGACGTGCTCTGTGGCTGACGGCAGGGTTGTGTCTGCATTTGCCTTCTGTTTTTAATTTTCCCTTTTCTTTGATTTGAGTGAGTTGTACATTCTGGGGAAAACAGTATAAAATTGGTACTAATTGTGTATCAGTGTTTGTAAAGTCTACCTTACTTGATAGAATAATAATAATTCTAATGATAATTTAGAAAAAAGATGCAGAAATCTATGATCTGTTGATTGCTTTTTCGGTTTGACAAGTTTAAAAAAAAAAAAAGTCTCTCAGACTCATAATTCTGTGTGTCAATTTAAACCTCCATGAAACCAAACTTGAGGATCACCAGCACAGCAATGAAATTGATGCTCACATTGGTGACCTTCCAAATACCTGCAAGATTTGTAATCCGGAGAAATGTTAAATTATGTTCTGGTCACATTGATTCGGAACGTTTTTCAGAGAACTGTTGTAAATCAGTTTTGAAACCCCTGGCTTAGAAGAATTATTCAGGTATTTGTTGCACAGGATATCAAATGTTCTATCAGGTCTCCTAGTCAAAGGATACGTTATACCCCTCGAAGTGAGGTCATCCGTTTTTAGTTTATCATTCTTGGCCAGATCACCACAAGATTCACTGTTTTAGGAATGAAAAATAGGCTTAAAATTGCCCTGAAGAAGTAGCCTGTCCTCCACTTTTGCTCGTAAAGGGTTCTTTTTTCCCCCATTGTCAGTGACAGGGACAGATTCACTACAGTAGATGCAGAGAACAGATCTGGAGTTCAGAACTTGACCTGAAGTGCCATCCTATCATATCACAGATTAAATGAAAAAAAAAGTCATGGAACACAGGTGCCAAGGAGAGAGAAGATTTTTTTCTTCTTATTTCACATGCTCAGTGCAGCTTGCAAATCTGCCTCCTTCCTTTCCCCCAAGTAGCCACCCTGCTGCCCCTTTGTCTAAAGCTGGAGCCTCCTGGCCGGCTTGGTGGTATTCAGGTTAGAGCCTGGTTTCTGATTCCTTGTCCAGGTCCACTCAGCCCTTGGCCTGCGTGCCACGGTGGCCGGATAAGCTTGGGATTCTGAGGAGCCTCTGGATAACACCATGTATTGTTTTAGTTTTTGATAGTAGGACCACGGAAACCCTGGTGGTGCAGTGGTTAAGTGCTACGGCTGCTAACCAAAAGGTCAGCAGTTCAAATCCACCCGGTGCTCCTTGGAAACCCTGTGGGGGCAGTTCTCCTCTGACCTGCGGGGCTGCTATGAGTCTGAATCGACTTGATGGCAATGGGTTTGGTTTTAGTTTAGTAGGACCACAGTATTAAGAATATTTTCAGAGAAACTGTGTGTTTAGGGACTTCTTTCATCCCAACTTCTTGGAAAATTGAAAATGTAATTTTAGATGAGTTAGTCAGTTTGACCTGAACGAAACTCTAAAATTCATCTTTGATTTGCTTCAGCATCTTGCTGCTGCTTTTTAAAAACTTTGGATATGATCATTTCTTTTTATATATATTTTTTACTTTATTATTTTGTCGTTGAGAATATACGCGACAGAAAAAAAAAAAAAAACCTGAAACCAAACCCACTGCCGTTGAGTCTATTCCGACAGAGTAGAACTGCCCCACAGGGTTTCCAAGGAGCACTTGGTGGATTTGAACTGCTGACCTTTTGGTTAGCAGCCGTAGCTCTTAACCACTACACCAACAGAGCATACATCAATTCAGCAGTTTCTACATGTGTAATTCTTGACATTGGTTATATTCTTCTTGTTGTGCAACCATTCTCACTCACCTTTTCTGAATTGTTCCTCCTCCAGATGGGCTCATTTCTTAAAAGTAAATTTTACAGCAGCAATTCCCATTCCATTTCTCCGTTTTCCTTAAAAGAAGCTAAAATTTACTGATTATTAACTATGTACCAGACCACTGTTCAGAGCTGTTATCTCGTTTATTCTCATAGCAGCCTTATGTAGTTAATCTCCCATTGCCCAGGAATTGGTTCCAACTCACAGCAACCCTACAGGACAGAGTAGAACTGCCATGTAGGGTTTCCAAGGAGCAGCTGATGGATTTGAACTGCCAACCTTTTGGTGAGCAGCCGAGCTCTTTAACCACTACACCACCAGGGTGTACATAACTATTATGTAGTTAATAGGTCCTATAATTTTTCCTGTTTGTTAAGGAAACGGGCACCAAGATATGATAAAGCAAGGATTCTTAGATTGTTTGAGAAGCAGATTTGTCAAAACAGAACAAAACAGAGTGTGTCCTTTCTCTCCACCAAGTGACTATTTTTTCCTCTCTCTCTATTCTTTACATCTTCTTAAGACTCTGGCCTTTCAGCTTTACAGCATCATTTGCTTTCCTCTTCAGTCATCCTACCTTAACATCCTTCCCTTTCTCCGTAGAGCCCCTGGCCTCCTGCTGGGCAAGCTGTTACATTCTTTTCTTCCCACCTGCTCAGAGTAATCGCATGGAGCCTTTTTTCCTAGTGAAGTATCATTGTTGATTTGTATTTCCTTTTATAAAAACTCCTCAAGGGCAAGAAGATGCCTTCTTCTGCAGGTGTTTTCTGGGTGGGCTGCTGTCTCTCTTCAGATGCTGCTTCTTTAACCAAAGGGGTCTATTCATCTGACCTTTCAGCCAGCAGCCCAGTGCGTTAACCATTTGCAGCACCCAGAGATGTCAATTATAAAATATGAGGCACTAAAATGATTAACTTGAAATCTAAATTTATTAAAAAGTATCAAATTTATGCAAAGTTTTCTACACTTTACTAGTCAATGCAATTTTGTTTATTTTTTTTAGAAAGTTACATCTCCTTTATTTATTCATTATTAGTTCGGTTCATCAAGTCCAGCAAATTTGATGCTTAAAATGTGATCTGATTTACAAAATTCCAATTGACCTCAAGTTTTTAAGAGCACATATGTTGTATGAAAAGATCTTGCATGACAGAGGAACGCAAGCTTCCCAAACCTGATTGCATTTAAATCATCTGTGAAGAGTGGCCACAAACATTGGTTTCCTGATGTTATAGGTCTGGCGTAGGGGCTTGGAACTGACATTTTTAACATGCTTTACAACTGATTCGCCACACGGTAGGTTTGGGATTCACTGTCAAAGTGGAAGCACCTTCATGAAAACAACTTGCGGCCAATGGTAGGGTGAGGAAGAGTAGCTTCAGCAATCATCTTGGTGTTCTGACTGTCAGGAATGTGCTATTATTACCCTAAGCTTCTGTAAGAAGTAACACCCATCAATGGTTCTGGATCCTTCTCTGCTCCATATGTACAGGGAAGGAAACCTTCCCAGTACCTTTCTTCATTATACACAAGCAAGAGCATCTCATTAAAACTCCCCTAATTTTAATGCAAGAAGTTAGGCAGGAAAAGGGAACTTAGAATTGAGTTTGTGTTATTAAGGCAGAATGGCATAGTAAAAACAGCTTTGCCATTCTGGGAGCTGTGCCGATGGTTAGTTTTGTAAATCCGGGTGTTGTTTAGCCTCTGTGAGCCGCAGTATCTCTGTCTTCAAAATGGGCATAGGGTGATGATAAGTAAGATACTTTTTATAAAGTCTCGGAGAATTAATGGGCTCTCAATAAATGGTAGCTCTTGCTATTACTGATTATACTCTTGTATTACTAAAGGGATCTTTAGTTTCTTGCGGAATATTGGCTGCTTTAAATTGTGTAGCTCTTTCATGAGTCCCTGTTGACTTAATGAGGTGGGTGAGGGTGATAAGAAGACATGTGCTTGCCTCTTGAGAGAGTCCCAGTCCTGTGAGATGCTGCTGCCTGACAGACATCCTGATGTTAGCCAGCTGCAACAACAAAATCCGAACAGCTGGAGGAATCAGGTGGCATCCTGGAAATGTCTGAACTGCTTGTCTCTTTTTGGTGTGGATGAAAGAGGGAGGTTTGAGGAGCATAATTGTGCAGACATGTTGTCATTTTGTGTCTGGGGGTTTATTTTAAGGCTTTCCATCCTGTTTGTTTTCCTTCGTTAAAAATTAAGTACTTACCGTGTGCATACAGGGATTCAAACACATTTAAGCAAACATGGAGCTTACATGTTAGTAATAGTTTTTCTTGCTCAGTGGGAACATAACGTGTATGTGCCAGGGCCACCTAAAAAATACCTTGTGGTTCTAAGATACTTGATAGGTGTAAACACACAGGATGTGATTAAAGATTATTTTAATTTCATTAATTTAGTCAAATATAGATAGATTAGACACATAGATAAATGTGTGAAGTCAGCTCTGACTCATGGCGTCCTTATGTACAACAGAATGAAACGTTGCCTGGTCCTGCATCATCCTCACGGTGGCCGACATGTTTGAGTCCATCGTTGCAGCTATTGTGCCAATCCATCTTACTGAGGGAGTGACTTCCTCACCCTTGCTGGTGAAATATGAATCATAATGTTATTATACATAATTTGAGTCAAGATTTTTTGTGTGTGTGTGCTTTAGGTGAAAGTTTACACAGCAAATTAGTTTCTCATTCAACAATTTATACACAAGTTGTTTTGTGACATGGGTTACAATCCCCACGATGTGATACCACTGTTCCCTCCCCCACCGTGGGTTCCCTGTCTCCATCCATAATTTTTCCTGTCCCTTCCTGCCTTCTCATCATTGCTTTTGGACAGGTGTTGCCCATTTGGTCTCTTACACATGACTGAACTAAGAAGCACGTTCCTCACATGTGTTATTGTTTGTTTTATAGACCTTGTCCAATCTTTGGCTGAAGGGTGGACTTTGGAAGTTGGCTTCGGTTCTAAGTTAAAAGGGTGGCTGGGAGCAACAGTCTCGAGGGTTCCTCCAGTCTCTGTCAGATGTAACTCTGATCTTCTTTTTGTGAATTTGAATTTTATTTTACGTTTTTCTCCCACTCTGATCCCTCTGTTGTGATCCATGGTAGAGCAGCCAGTGGTAGCGGGCACTGTCTAGTTGTTCTGGGGTCAGCCTGGTAGAGACTGTGGTACTTGTGGTCCATTAGTCCTTTGGACTAATATTTCCCTTGTGTCTTTGGTATTCTTCGTTCTCTTTTGCTCCAGACAGGATGGAACCAATGGATGAATCTTAGATGACCACTCGCAAGCTTTTAAGACCCCAGACACTACTCACCAAAGTTGGATGTAGAACATTTTCTTTATGAACTATGTTATGCCAGTTGACCCAGATGACCCCCACGACTATGGTCCCCAGCTCTCAGTCCCAGTAACTCAGTCCCTCAGGGTGTTTGGATATGTCTATGAAGCTTCTGTGACTTTGTCTTGGTCAAGTTGTGCCTGACTTCCCCTATGTTGTGCACTGTCTTTCCCTTCAACAAAGTTAATACTTACCTGCTATCTAGTTAGTGATTACCCCTCCCCAGTCCTCCCTTCCCTCATAACCACCAAAGATGGTTTCTTTCTGTGTATAAATCTTTTCTTGAATTTTTGTAATAGTGGTCTCATACAGTATTTGTTCTTTTGTGGCGGATTTATTTCACTCAGCATAATGCCCTCAAGGTTTATCCATGTTGTGCAGTATTTCACAGATTTATCATTGTTCTTTATTGTTGCAGTATTCCGTTGTATGTATATACCATATTGATTTATCTGTTCATCTGTTGATGGGCACTTAGATTGTTTCCATCTTTTTGCTATTGTCAATAATGTTTCAATGACCATGGGTGTGCAGTCTATTCATCTGACAGCTCTTACTTCTCTAGCGTATATTCCTAGATTGAGTCAAGATATTTAGGTAACATTTTGGATTTTATGTTAAAATCCAAATTAAGGTGACACAATGTAGAAAATGTAACCAATGTCACTGAACAGTATGTGTAGAAAATGTTAAATGGGAACCCAATTTACTGTGTAAACTTTCACCAAAAATACAATTAAAAAAAAAAAAAAACCCGAGTTAAAAAAAAAACTTCTCATTATGGATAAAGGCCTCTTATTATGGATACTGTCATGTTGTACTTGCTGTAACTATGTGGTAGGTGGGACTGAGATTTACATTTTTTATGGTGATACTTTTTTATGATATTCTCAGAGGTAGTCCCAGGACTAGGAACCAGGTCTCCTAAGTCTGTTCCAGCTCCCAGACCTGTGAAGGAAGCACAAGCAAAGGGCCTCATTTAGGGCACAGCCCTCTGGGTCCTCAGAGCCTGCCTGCAGGAGATTGAGTGGGATGAAAGAGCACCTTTCTTTAGCACAATGGGAGTTGTGTTCAGGCAACAAAATCCCTGTGATATTACTTTAACATCTTGTACAAGGCACCTGCAGTAACTGGATTATAGTACCCTTGTAATTAACTTGTGTTAGCACTAGGTGGCTTTCTTTTTTTTTTAAAGTAGTTTTCACTGAAACTTTGTCCTGAGTAGTTTGAAAGAGACTTTAAAAAAGACAAATTCACCTTTGAACTAAGCTCACTAATAATAAAAATATGTCTATAACTGATTATTTTTAAATGTTTCTTAATTCAGTTAAAAGGTATGTATCGAGTACCCGTTATGTGCTAGAAAATGCTAGGGAGTGTGTGAAGATACACATATAATTCAATTGATTGGACAAATAGGTATTGAACACTTACTGTGATCTTACTTCTGCTAGAAACTAGAGATACAAAGGTGAATAAGAAACAGTCCCTGCTGTTAATTAATTTATAAGACTTTGAAATAGAGACAATTTAATATATTGTGGCATAAACATGCATACAATGCAATGGGAGCACAGATGAGTGGCACATAAAGAATGGGGGGACGATGTAGATGACTTCCTGAGGGAAGTAACACTACAGTAGAGCTTCAAAGACAGTTAGTCAGCATATATATTTTTTAGGATCTAGAATGTGCCAAAGTACAAGTTTTCCTAGGCTAATAAGGGGAGAAAGACATTTCAGATGGAGGAACCTTTTGGAAAACATTTAGTATTTCTCTGTGGTTTGTGCAAAGAATATGTGGGGTGATGGACACGAGTTACTATAAGTCAAGGCAGATTGCGTTAAATCATGTCATACTTAAGATACAAAGAAAATGCTTTGCTAGAATAGGGGTCAGAATATTAATTTTTTTAAACTGTAAGTATACCTGTCAGAGGTTCTTTCTTGATTATAAGCAACAGAAAATGACTTTGGCTAAAAGAGGAATTTGTTCGAAGTATTTTTTTTTTATATTGGGAGGCTCAGAGAATTAATGGGAAGGCTCAGACAGTGGGCAAGAACCTAGGCAAGGATACTGGGAACCCAACTAGCGGTATACTACTTGTCCTGTTAGGATGAGGTCACTATGGACACCACTGCTGCTCCTGTACTCCTGATGATGATGTTGCCATGGATAATTTAGCAATTGCCCTTTCATCTTTGTGATTCAAAGTCTTAGGTTGAAATATCCAGTTGCCTGAGCCTAGGCCTCCTAGCTTCTGGAACTGGGAGGGGACCCTTTGGCTTCTATAATGGGAGGTAGAACCTACAAGGAAGACTTGCACAGTGGTTGGTTAGGAGTTCCTTAACTTTGAAGTTTATAATTAGAGGCTGACTAGCAGGACTATCCCCCACATGTCTGTCAGTTTGTCATACTGTGGGGTCCTGCATGTTGCTGTGATGCTGGAAGCTATGCCACTGGTATTCAGATACCAGCAGGGTCACCCGTGGAGGACAAGTTTCAGCTGAGCTTCCAGACTAAGACAGACTAAGAAGAAGGACCTGGCAGCCTACTTCTGAAAAGCATTAGCCAATGAAAACCTTATGAATAGCAGCGGAACATTGTCTGATATAGTGTTGGAACATGAGCCCCCAAGGTTGGAAGGCACTCAAAAGATGACTGGGGAAGAGCTGCTTCCTCAAAGTAGGGTTGACCTTAATGATGTGGATGGAGTAAAGCTTTCGGGACCTTCATTTGCTGATGTGGCGCAACTCAAAATGAGAAGAAACAGCTGCAAACATCCATTAATACTCGGAACCTGGAATGTACAAGTATGAATCTAGGAAAATTGGAAATCGTCAAAAATGAAATGGATCGCATAAACACCGATATCCTAGGCATTAGTGAGCTGAAATGGACTGGTATTGGCCATTTTGAATCGGACAATGGTATAGTCTACTATGCTGGGAATGACAGCTTGAAGAGGAATGGTGTTGCGTTCATCATCAAAAAGAAAGTTTCAAGATCTATCCTGAAGTACAACGCTGTCAGTGACAGGATAATATCCATACGCCTACAAGGAAGACCAGCTAATACAACTACTTTTCAAATTTACGCACCAACCACTAGGGCCAAAGATGAAGAAATAGAAGATTTTTATCAGCTTCACAGTCTGAAATTGATCGAACATGCAATGGAGATGCATCAATAATTACTGGCGATTGGAACGCGGAAGTTGGAAACAAAGAAGAAGGATCAGTAGTTGGAAAATGTGGCCTTGGTGATAGAAACAATGCCGGAGATCGAATGATAGAATTTTGCAAGACCAACGACTTCTTCATTGCAAATACCTTCTTTCACCAACATAAGTGGCGACTGTACACATGGACCTCACCAGATGGAACACACAGAAATCAAATTGACTACATCTGTGGAATGAGATGATGGAAACGCTCAATATCAGTCAGGACAAGGCCAGGGGCCAACTGTGGAACAGACCATCAATTGCTCATATGCAAGTTCAAGCTGAAACTGAAGAAAATCAGAGCAAGTCCACAAGAGCCAAAATATGACGTTGAGTATATCCCACCTGAATTTAGATACCATCTGAAGAATAGATTTGATGCATTGAACACTAGTGACCGAAGAACAGACGAGTTGTGGAATGACATCAAGGACATCATACATGAAGAAAGCAAGAGGTCGTTGAAAAGACAGGGAAGAAAGAAAAGACCAAGATGGATGTCAGAGGAGACTCTGAAACTTGCTCTTGAACGTCGAGCAGCTAAAGCAAAGGAAGAATTGAAGTAAAAGAACTGAACAGAAGATTTCAGAGGGCCTCTCGAGAATACAAGGTTAAGTATTATAATGACATGTGCAAAGAGCTGGAGATGGAAAACCAAAAGGGAAGAACACGCTCGGCGTTTCTCAAGCTGAAAGAACTGAAGAAAAAATTCAAGCCTCGAGTTGCAATAGTGAAGGATTCCATGGGGAAAATATTAAATGATGCAGGAATCATCAAAAGAAGATGGAAGGAATACACAGAGTCATTATACCAAAAAGAATTAGTCGATATTCAACCATTTCAAGAGGTGGCATATGATCAGGGACCGATGGTACCAAAGGAAGAAGTCCAGGCACTGGCTAAAAACAAGGCTTCAGGAATTGATGGAATATCAACTGAGGTGTTTCAACAAACAGGTGCGTAGCTGGAGGTGCTTACTCATCTATGCCAAGAAATATGGAAGACAGCTTCCTGGTCAACTGACTGGAAGATATCCATATTTATGCCTATTCCCAAGAAAGGTGATCAACCAAATGTGGAAATTATAGAACAATATCATTAATATCACACGCAAGCAAAATTTTGCTGAAGATCATTCAAAAATGGCTGTAGCAGTATATCGACGGGGAACTTCCAGAAATTCAGGCTGGTTTCAGAAGAGGATGTGGAACCAGGGATATCATTGCTGATGTCAGATGGATCCTGGCTGAAAGCAGAGAATACTAGAAGGATGTTTACCTGTATTTTATTGACTATGCAAAGGCACTCGACTGTGTGGATTGTAACAAACTATGGATAACATTGCGAAGAATGGGAATTCCGGAACACTTAATTGTTCTCATGAGGAACCTTTACATAGATCAAGAGGCAATTGTTTGGACAGAACAAGGGGATACTGATTGGTTTAAAGTCAGGAAAGGTGTGCGTCAGGGTTGTATTCTTTCACCATACCTATTTAATCTGTACGCTGAGCAAATAATACGAGAAACTGGACTATATGAAGAAGAACAGGGCATCAGGATTGGAAGAAGACTCATTAACAACCTGCGTTATGCAGATGACACAACCTTGCCTGCTGAAAGTGAAGAGGACTTGAAGCACTTACTAATGAAGATCAAAGACCGCAGCCTTCAGTATGGATTGCACCTCAACGTAAAGAAAACAAAAATCCTCACAACTGGACCAATGAGCAACATCATGATAAACGGAGAAAAGATTGAAGTTGTCAAGGATTTCGTTTTACTTGGATCCACAATCAACAGCCATGGAAGCAGCAGTCAAGAAATCAAAAGACGTGTTGCATTGGGCAAATCGGCTGCAAAGGACCTCTTCAAAGTGTTGAAAGCAAAGAAGTCACCCTGAAGACTAAGGTGCGCCTGACCCAAGCCATGGTACTTTGAGTCGCATCATATGCATGTGAGAGCTGGACAGTGAATAAGGAAGACCGAAGAAGAGTTGATGCCTTTGAATTGTGGCATTGGCGAAGAATATTGAATATACCACGGACTGCCAAAAGAACAAACAAATCTGTCTTGGAAGAAGTGCGGCCAGAATGCTCCTTAGAAGCAAGGATGGCGAGACTGCGTCTTACATACTTTGGACATGTTGTCAGGAGGGACCAGTCCCTGGAGAAGGACATCATGCTTGGCAGAGTACAGGGTCAGCAGAAAAGAGGAAGACCCTCAACGAAGTGGATTGACACAGTGGCTGCAACAATGAGCTCAAGCATAACAACGATTGTTAGGATGGCTCAGGACTGGGCAGTGTTTCATTCTGTTGTGTATAGGGTCGCTATGAGTCAGAATCAACTCGACAGCACCTAACAACAACAACATCAGGAATATGGTTGGTAGTAGGTGCACATATGCAAGTTCAAGTTGAAGCTGAAAATAAGTAAAAGAAGTCCATGAGAGCCAAAGTACAACCTCGAGTATATTCTGCCTGAATTTAGAGACCATCTCAAGAATAGATTTGATGCTTTGAATGCTAATGACTGATGTCCAGATGAGCTGTGGAATAACATCAAGTACATCATACATGAAGAAAGCAAAAAGTCATTAAAAAGACAGAAAAGAAAAAAAAGACCAAAATCGATGTCAGAAGAGACTGAAAGTTGCTCTTGAATGTAGTGTAGCTAAAGTGAAAGGAAGAAATGGTGAAGTAAAAAAGCTGAACAGAAGATTTCAAAGGGCAGCTCAAGAAGACAAAATAAAGTATCATAATGAGATGTGCAAAGACCTGGAGTTAGAAAACCAAAAGGAAAGAACACGCTCAGCATTCCTCAAGCTGAAAGAACTGAAGAAAAAATTCAGGCTTTGAGTTGCAACATTGAAGGATTCTATGGGCAAAATGTTGAACAACACAGGAAGTGTAAAAAGAAGATGAAAGGAATACACAGAGTCACTGTTCCAAAAAGAATTGGTCAACATTGAACCATTTCAGCAGGCATATGATCAAGAACCGATGGTACTGAAGGAAGAAGTCCAGGCTGCACTGAAGGCATTAGCAAAAATCAAGTCTTCAGGAATTGATGGAATACCACTTGAGAAGTTTGAACAAATGGATCTAACTACTGGAAACGTTCATCTATGCCAAGAAATTTGGAACTCAGCTAACCTGGCCAGTTGACTGGAAGAGATCTATATTTGTACTCATTCCAAAGAGAGGTGATCCAACAGAATGTGGAAATTATCAAACAATATATCATTAATACCACACACAAGTAAAATTATGTTAAAGATAATTAAAAAATGGTTGTAGCAGTACATTGACAGGGAACTGCCAGAAATTCAAGCAGATTCAGAAGAGGATGTGGAACAAGGGATGTCTCTGTTGATGTCAGATGAATGTTGGCTGAAAGCAGAGAATACCAGAAAGATGTTTACCTGTGTTTCATTGACTATACAATAGCATTCAGCTGTATGGATCATAACAAGTTTTGGATAACATTTCGAAGAATGGGAATTGCAGAACACTGAATTGTGCTCATGAGAAACCTGTACATAGACCAAGAGGCAGTTGTTCAGAGAGAACGAGGGGATACTGCATGGTTTAAAATCAGGAAAGGTGTGCATCAGGGTTGTATCCTTTCACCATATTTATGCAGTCTGTATGCTGAGAAAATAATCCGAGAAGCTGAAGTATATGATGAAGAATGGGGCATCAGGTTTGAAGGAAGTCCCATTAACAACCTGTGATATGCAGATGACACAACCTTGCTTGCTGAAAGTGAAGAGTACTTGACACACTTACTGATGAAAATCAATGACCACAGCCTTCAGTATGGATTACACATTAACATAAAGAGAACAAAAAATCCTCACACCTGGACCAGTAAGCAATATCATGATAAATGGAGAGAATATTGAAGTTGTCAAGGATTTCATTTTATTTGGATTCACAATCAACAGCCATGGAAATAGCAGTCAAGAAATCAAACAATGTATTGCACTGGACAGATCTACTGCACAAGGCCTCTTTAAAGGGTTAAAAAGCAAAGATGTCACCTTGAGGAATACAGTACACCTGACTCAAGCCATGGTGTTTTCAACCACCTCATATGCGTGTGAAAGCTGGGCAGTGAATATGGAAGACCAAAGAAGAATTGATGCATTCGAATTACAGTGTTGTCGAAGAATATTGACTGTACCATAGACTGCCAGAAGAACGAACAAATTTGTTTTGGACAAGTACAGCCAGAATGCTCCTTAGAAGGGTGGCGAGGGAGGGACCAGTCCCTGGAAAAGGACATCATGGTTGGTAAAGTACAGGGTCAGCAAAAAAGAGGAAGACCTTTGAGGAGATGGATTGACGGAGCAGCTATGACACTGGGCTCAAACATAAGGATTGTGAGGATGGCGCAGGAGAGGGCAGTGTTTCGTTCTGTTGTGCGCAGGGTGGCTATGAGATGGAACCTAACAACAGCAAGTTGGAAGTTGAACCATTTAGTCTTCTTTCAATTATTTTCAGCTTATTGTGTTATGAAAATATGTGCCAATGCTTTGAAGAAAAAAAAAAAACCAGTTGCCATTGAATCGAGTCTGACTTATTGTGATCCCATTGCGTATCAGAGTAGAACTGTGCTCCAGAGAGCATTACAATGGGTCATTTTATTTTTTGGAAGTAGATCGCCAGGCCCTTCTTCTGAGGCTTGGGTGGACCTGAACCTCCAACCTTTTGGTTAGCAGCCAAGCACATAAATCATTTGCAACACCCAGGAACTCTAATGCTTTGAAAAAGCCTCCCATAAATACTGGATTTTGAGTCTGCAGATGTAGCTTAATCCTTCTCACTCATACTGAAGTTACATTGAACTCTCCATTCTTTAAAGAGATGAAGCAAGATCGTGACTCAGCCTCTATGGTTATGCTTTTCCCATGTTGGAATGATCTGTTCTGACTTCAGCCCTCTCTCCTCACCCTGCAGCAGATTAACAGCCTCCTCATTTTTTCTTAGTTCAGTTCACCTGTCTCTTTCTCCTAGTCAGTGCAACTCCATGTCACCTCCCTCAGTCAATTCATAGTTGTGAATTACTCTTGAGTTTCCAAAGCATTGTGTCTGTCATAGAGCGCTTACTCTGCTCTTAAACTTGGTTAGTTGTGTGCACGTTGGTCTCCAGAACCAAATCATGATATCCTAAGTCCGATGAGTGTCTTATGCATTTATTTATATTTATAACTCCTAGCACCATGCTCTGTTGAACTCAATTATTATTTTAAGGATTAAGTATACTTCTGCATTTTGCTTCACCCTAATACATCTCAGAGATATTTCTCTGATTTTTCCTCAGATGTGTTGGTGTCAAGTACTTTATCTTAAATCTCTCTAATTCTGACTTCCATTGCCTCAATTCTGCTCCTATGACTTTCTGTTGAGTTAATTCTGATGTTTTGTTTTTAATCTCCTGGATTTCTGTTTGCTGCTGTCTATGGATTCTTGCAGCCTATTAAATTTGTCATTACGCTATTCTCTAATCCTAAATTCCTCTGTTGCTTTGTCTGTGTGCTCCTTGGCTCTTTCTGCATATTGCCTGATCTCCTTCCCGATCTCTTGAAGAGTATCTGTGTATTAATCTTTTATCGGCTACCTCTGGTAATTCCAGGAAATTCTTTTAATCCAGAAGATTTCTTTATTCTTTGTTTTGGGAGCTTGCTGAACCCATCGTGGTCTGCATCTTTCTGTGATTTGTTATTGACTGTTGTCTCTGAGCCATCAATAAGTTATTTGTTTATTTTATGTTTGCTTACTGTGTCCTATCTTCTCGTTTTGTTTGATAGGCTCAAATAGGCTGCTCGTGTGAGCTAGTTTGATTATTGGTGCCTTTGAAGCGCTAACATCCTGTCACCAGGTGGTTAGAGCTATTACTAGGTATGTGAGCCTAGGAGTCCATTTACTTTTCTTGTATGGAATCAGCACAGGTGTCCAGTTAGTCGGTCACTAAGTTTGTGGTGCAGGCTTCCACCTACAGTCCTAGATGAGCAGGGGGGGGATTGGTGTAGGTACAGGTATCTGGGTGCAGTAGGGGGTCATGTGCTGAGCAAGGCAGGGAGCTGACAACCACCCCTGAGTGTCTGTGAGGAAAGCATGTCCCTGTTCCCTAGAGCACGTAGGTGGGTGGGTTTTGCAGCCAGACTATGGGTTCCCCATGCTGTAAGGACTGGGAGGCATCACTTATTCTTGAACCGTTGTTACAGGTGGCTAGGTGTCGTGGGTGGAACCACCAGCCCTCTGGTCCTTTATGTGGGTAGGCGAGGACCCTGCATAGTAGGCAGAGCGGTGTCAAATGTCACGAATCTGCTTCTCCATCATGTAGCTGAAACGGTTGAAGTTAGACTTCAGGTATATACCCTGTTGTACTGTGCTAATGAGGGCCTGTGCTGTTGAGATGGGCCCACACAAGCCTATGCAGGGGTGAAAGGCATTCCTGTGCCTAGGCAAAGGAGCTGTTTCTGCCCCAAGTTCCCAGCTTAGGGGACCTGGCAGATTATATTTTCCCTGTTTGTTAATTTGTTCCCTCTCCAAGACCAGGAGAATGGCTCAGGGCATGTGACAGGTCCTACTTCTGGCCCAGGGGATGCGGCAATCTCTGAAGCAGGCTTGGACCCAGTGCAGAGCAGGAAGGGGGCAGGAAAATGGGAGAGAGGTTTTTCCCAAAGGGGTGTTTTTTGGTCCATGCGGTAGGTTAGACACATGTACTTATCTTTTGCCATTTAAGCACCGCTTTTTGCTGATTCTGGAGGCATGAGTAGACTCTCCACCACCGGGTCTCTCCCGATGTGGAACACATGTCCCAAACACCACTGCTTGCCTCACTGCGCTTGTGCCAGCGGATCTAGCATTCAGGGTGCCAATTCCTGCCGGGTCAGGTCTGGCGCCTCCTTGCTGCTTCTGAACCATCTCTCCCTTCCCCTGCCACTCAGTCCAATTCCTCAACTTCGTCTTTGATGTTCTGGGCTCCTAGATTGTCATATATAATGGATTCACTTGTTTTTTCGGGTCTTTGCTGTAAGAGGGACTACTCTGCCATCTTGGCACCACCTCCCTCTCAGAGATATTTCTAAATAAGCATTACAAAGTTAAGCTTCAGACAAGTTTAGATAAAGTTATCCATCACGAATTCCACTTTAAGAGAGTCTAAATTAAATTGGCATTGGTGTATTTATTTTCCCTGTTTTCTTGAATAAATGGATGGATATAGGGATTAGAATTCAAGTTTGGTATCCAGAAAGACCATAGTCTCTAAAACCAGTTATTGTTGAGTTGATTCTGATGCACGGCAACCTCACCTGCTACAGAGTAGCACTGCTCCATAGGGTTTTCTTGGCCATAATCTTTATGGAAGCAGATTGTCAGGCCTTTCTTCTGCTTGGGTGGGCTTGAACCACCAACCTTTAGATTAGTAGTTGAGAGCAAACCGTTTGTGCCACCAAGGGACCTTACCATACTATGGAAGGGTTGAGAATTTTGGCAATTGTTTTGTTGTTGTTGCTTTCTTTCTCCCTATCTTGGGCTTCAGATAACGGTTCCTTGAGGAAAAGGAAATTGAGAAAGTATATTCCACTGTTTGCTTTCACATTAGTGGTGGAGATTCCGCTGTTTCCTTTGTTAACTACATGCATGCAGGTGTTCATAGAGAAAGGTGCTGTCACCTGTCTGTGGTTGACTCAGCTCTCTGTTCCTGGAGTTTGGATTGGCTAACCCAGACGAGCTGGCTAGGTTTCGCATGAGGACTCTTGAACAGGTTTCACATGAGGACTCTTGGAACGTGAGTTCTCCAGTTTCCTTCTAAACGTTATTTCCAAAGCATCTAATTCCCTGAGCAGAGCATTCCATGCTCCAGAACAATCTTGAGTTCTGCCAGAATCAGAAGACTCGGTTGCACACATTTAACTTGGAGGCCTCTGGCACACTCAGCAAATTCCTCAGCTCTTTGAAAGGAAAGATAGAAGCCACAGAGTTGTTTGTTGCTGTGGTTAAACTCCATTATAAAGTTATAGACAGTGAGATTCTTTTTAAATGCATTAGATAAGGTGTTGGATTACCTGTAGCTGGGCAAGATAACACCTGGGAGTTGTTCTGCAGTTAGTGGTAGCTTTGAGGAATGGGCTTCTGTCTTGCAAAACCCAAAGCACCACTAGCAACTGTAAAGGGGAGAGTAGATGCTCCTTCTTCTTAGGGAACTGGAAGGTGCAAGGAGTTATCTGGAACTCTCGGAGACTGGCTTTGGATGGATCTTTGACCTCTTCTTCAGACTCTTATTTGGTAGTGAGGCCATCCCAGAGGATAACATCATGTCCTTCATCAGTCAGCACATAGTCAATGAGCATATAATTTATATGCTACTTGCAGAAATTACAAAGTCTACAGAATGGTCCCTGCCTTCAAAAGATTTGTAATTTCATCAGGGTAATAACAGCAAAACCCAGCAAAGCAAACCCATTGCCATCAAGTCGGTTCTGACTCACAGTGGCCTTCTAAGGCAGATTAGACTCACCCTATAGGGTTTCCGAGGCCGTGATCTCTACAGGAGCAGACTGCGACATCTTTTTCCCATGGAGCAACTGGTGGATTCAAACCACCAACCTTTAGATTAGTAGCTGCTTAACTGCTGTGCCACCAGGGCTTCTGCAGTCACACCAGTTTATAGTAAATGATTACTGCAAAATACTTGACAATTGATGTTTAAGTCTAAATTGTGTGCTTCAGATCATAATTGCTAGGTTGGTGGAGGGAAGGGAGGCTGGTGTAGCGGAGGAAGGGTGCTCTAGAGGGAGGTAGATGGAAGAAATAAAGTTCACTGGGGTAAATAAACTTTGTGCCGGCGGAAGCTGGAGGATGGCATTCTTTGCTGGGACTTGGAGGAGGAGGATAACATGTTCACAGGATGCTTAGGGGATAACCGAGACTGTTGACAGCTGGAAGAGGAGCCTGATTACCTAACCAAACACATTTTTGAAAAACTAAACAAAAATTCGAACTTGAAGCTATAGTCAAAAACGGTTATGGGCAAGGGAGTGGCGTGTTAGAAGTGGAATTTAAGGACAGGTAACTTCCCAGCTAGGTCCCTGGGTAGCTCAAATGGTTTGCACTTGACTCCTAACCTAAAGGTTGGCAGTTTGAACCCACCCAGCAGCACCGGAGGAAAAAGGCCTGGCGATCTGCTTCCATAAAGATTACAGCCAAGAAAACCCCATGGAGCACTACTACTCTGTAATACATGAAGTCACCGTGAGTCAGTTGACTCGATGGCAATGAGTTTGGCTTTTGGTTTTAATATGCCAACTGTGTGTGCAGTTTGGATGATAGTGGGGCAACAGATTGAATGCTCTCCAGGGTTTAAACCTAAAGGAAACTTCTGAGCCTTCTGTTTTGCCTGTTCATCAGCTTGTTTACAGATTCAAGATCTGGTCTTAGGGAAGTAACTAATTACAGTGGGAGGTGAAGCAGTTGAGCAAGGGTCTTTGTGCCTCTTGCCTCCCCCAGCAGACTCCATTCATTTCACCTTAATTCATTTTTCCTTCAACAATGAGGCCCTTTGTTATTGCTGTTACATAGTAAGAAAAAAACGCGTTGTTCAGGGTCACATTACCTAAAGGCCTCTGGATAGTTAGGAAAGAAAGCAACAGCGTAAAACGATAACGGGAAGGAAGTCTTCAGTGCTTCAGAAGCAGGCCAAAAGCTGTCATGCTCATAGAGAGCAGAGGATTCTTCATGTTGACAAATGACGTGCAGATTTTATAAAGAAAAAGGAACCATTCTTGGTGAAATGGGCCATAGCCAATATCAGCAGAAATGTTGAGCCTCAAACTAGACTTTCAGAATTTCACCCTTTGTTGAGTACAGGACAAACAGATCTTTAGCCTTCCTTCAGGGTGTGGGCCGTGTGAGCTGCAGCTGCCTCTCCTCAGAGTAGATACTCAGCGTAGAACCAACTCCTATGCACCAGTTTCAGCTTGTGTTCCATTGCTTTGGCTCTTTATACAGACTAATGCTGTGTGAGTGATAATCCTTTGACTTAGGTTCCCGTCTGAAAGAAGTAGGTGATTGCAAGTTACTAAGTAAAGATGACCTTGTATGGAAATAATCTTCATGGAGTCCCAGAGGCCACCACCACTGTACATGTTACACACTGTTGAGGCAGCAAAATCTTTGACAGGCCGAGGACTCTCCTGAGAACTTCACTGCTACTTAGCCCCTGGGCCCAAGCCAGGCCTTGCAGGGGCTTACTGGGTAGTAGTGGTATCGGGGGTCTCCTGTGGTTTCTCACAGTTCTTGCCCCCAGGCATGGAGAGCTTTTAACAAAGAAAACAGCATTCTCCCTCACGCTATGCATCGTTTACCTCCAATTTCTCATTTCCGATATTCTTGACTCTTTTGGTTAGATCTAAAACCAAAACCCATTGCCATCCAGTCGCTTCCAACTCATAGCGACCCTATACGACAGAGTAGAACTGCCCCACAGGGTTTCCAGGGAACAGCTGGTGGATTCAAACTGCTGACCTTCTGGTTAGTAGCCCTGTCCTTAACCACTGGACCACCAGGGCTCATGTGCCCTGAACTTTATTAACAGAATAGACTCCATTTTTGCTCCAGGAGTTCACAGTGAAGACAGTGAACTAGAATAGACTGGGAAGAATGAGTTCAGTGGTGTCACGTGGGGGATGTGGGGGTTGTGTACCGCATCGGGTGACACTGTCAGAGGGGATGACCCCAAAATGACTATAAAATTTTTGTACAAGTGTTTCAGCATAAATTTATTATTTTTTATAAAAATATCCCTGCATTTAGTAACAACAAAAACATTTTTTATAAGCCCAGCTTACATGTATCAGTATACCTACAGGGCCCAAACTCGATGCTAATTTACTTTTTGAGCCTTCTAATGTGCTCCGGTGGGAGCTGTCATTATCACCCAATTACAATGATGCTAGAATCACGTGGTTTCGTCTGCATCCACTACGAGCACGTGCTGCTGTTTTTGTTGCTGCTGGTGTTTTATACTCACTGATTTTGTCAAATTTTCTGGTGTTTTAGCTACAGTATTGTGGTAATTAGTATTCATGAACATGTATCAAATAGCTGTTTTGAGAATGAAGTAATAATTAAAGGAAAAGAAGGAATGATATACAAAAATTCTGACTTATGAGTAACATGAATACAAAAACCATTGCTAAGGATTCTGTATGGTGTGGTACAGGAGAAGGTCCGTGGGGGCGTGAACACCAACTGTAGTGACAGCACTGGATGAGTTATATGTGGAATGGGACCAGGGCCTCTCGGGTTTTTGCTGTGTGGCCCAGGAATCTGATGCAGAGAACCCTGTGACGCACATTATCATCACTTTACCTTGTCTTACAGGTCATACTGGGCCGTCTGTCTTCAGGGTCAGTTCTCATCTCTTAGTGGGCTCTCCTGCCTCTCTGAGGAATGGTGGGCAGCAGCGGGAATGTCGCTCTCAGTGCGGGCCACCAAGTGTGTGCCAAAAATGGAGTCTTGAATGAGCGTCTTATATGATCATTGGCACATAAGTGGATACCCTGTCTGTTAGCCAGAAACCCTGGTGGCGTAGTGGTTAAGAGCTATGGCTGCTAACCAAAAGGTCAGCAGTTCAGATCCACCAGGTGCTCCTTGGAAACTCTGTGGGGCAATTCCACTCAGACATATAGGGTAGCTATGAGTCATAATTGACTTGACAGCAGTGGATTTTGGTTTTGGTCCTTTAGACTAGTCTGCATGTGTGTGCGCGTGTGCGCACATGTGCGAAGTACATTAGTTCTCTCATAACGTTGAGGCCTGTGAAGAAACTGGTAAAAGGTTGCATATCTCTGGAGTCCTCTGTCTCAAGCCCCCATGAAGGACTGTTCTCTGTTCAGTGTTCTGTGCCCTGGAGCTTTTGAGCCTTATCTAAGCTGGCAGGCTATAGGATAAGGTGAGGGGAAGTAGTTCTTACCAATGTTGTAGTGACTATTAATGGTTTAGTGAAGGGGTTCTTCCCTGGGCTATTTATACACACACACACTCACACTCCTGTACACACCTACATACCCGTTCAGATACATATGCATATACATTTACACCTTAGGCTGCAATTTTTTTAGCAGTTTGCTCTATGTTATCACTCAAAATTCCTGCCCATACAACTAATTGGGATCACTCAAGGTTTGTAATATGCTGGCACTTGCCATTCTTGACCCAGATCTATCTCAAGAAAACACAACACTTTTTTCTTGAAACATATGGATCCTTAACTCTTCTGTTACTCTGATTTGATGGAAGCAGTGGGAGTAGGGGCATAGGAAGGCTTTTTTTTTTTGGCCCATTTGCGCGGTTCTCCTAGCATATAGGGTCTTGACTTTGACCGAGCATTGGAATCATTTAAGGAGCTTTGAGAAATGCAGTTGCCCAGTCTGTGTCCCCAGGGGTTCTGATGGAAGAAGTCTAGGGTGAGGCCTGGATGGTGTGGTTTTAAAAGTTCCCCAGGTGATTCTCGTGTGCAGCCAAGGTTGCACCTGGCATCCTCGCTCATCCATCAACATTTTCCCCTTGCTTGAAGCAGAAGCAAGGTCAGGGTTTGCCTTTGGTTGTGGTCCATCTGTGAGTCCTAATTTTAGCCCTAGACGTTTAGGTTTATAGATATAGAAGATGAAGCCCAGAAAGGGGGTACATTTCTTTCCAGGCTAGTCCTTGCAGGTCGGTCCAAAAGAGAGCACTGACAGATACTGTCTTAGGCATTGGAACCGTCATTTTAGACAGATCCTCACCCTCAGGATCTCACAACACGGTTTATATTCATCTCCAAGACAGGAGTCCCAACTACATTACCGATACCAAAACTTATAAAATAAATATTCTAGGTGTCCAAATTTTTTATTCTGTCTAGTCCAGATGTGCATGTTATACCTGTGAGCATACATGCAGTACAATTTTACATGTTGAGGTAAAGAAATGCAGGGAGAAGATGAGTACATTTTCATCTTCGGGTCGCTCAGTGTAATTAAGTAGTCCCATACTATAAGCTTTGGCCTTGTGGGAAATAGCTGGACAACAAAACCTAGCAGAAATTTTCAGATTGCCCAGTTGAAGCAGTTGCTGAAAAACATTATTTTTCTTGTAATGGAATTATCTTTTGGGCAAAGATTTTAATTAAAAAAAAAAACAAAACAGCTCGACTCTTTGTCCAGAGTAAACAAAATTACTTTTGCAATAAAAAGCCTTAAACTTGGTGCCCAGGCAGAGCAATCCATGCAAAGGGCAGAGATCCCAGGCCCATCCTGCTGCATGTTCCCACGGATGTTGTGTGTGCCCTGTCAGTGGTGTTGTAGTGGTATCTCGTGTCCAGTTACTGTAGGATTGAATACAGTGTCACGTTTAATAGGAACAGGAAGGACGCTCCAGTTTGTGTGAGGCAGATAAACTGGAGCTGAAAGGCCAGTGCTTGGCAGAGGGCCCTAACTCATAACCCCAACTCTACACTGCAACATGAGATTCCAGAAACCTTTGAGTGAGGCTGTGTGCTCTGTGCTGGGCTGGGACATTCTCTTTTTAACACGTGGTCTGGCAAAATGACCACCCCTCTCTGTATCTTTTATATATTCTGAGAGACAGCTGCACTTCCCATTTTAATTTTCCTTTTTTGTCCCCTTCACCTCCCTCCTTCCTCTCCCCCACCTTGACCATGCTGAACTTTGTGACTTGTAAGGTTACGTAGCCGTGGACTCGATTTTTGCTGTTGTCGCTTCTGCCCTTAGAACTGAGTTGTGTGGAAAACGCAGCAGAGCCTTTGTTCAGTGTGTCTTGAAGATTTTTTTTTTTTTTTTTTTACCTCACGGGTCATTTGGTGGGTGGTTGGACTTGGGATCATTCTGAATAGTAACTCTGGAATTTTATGAATCAAAAAGACAGAGCTCCCATTACCAGTGGAAATATTGTGGGAGAATGCCTCGTGGGCTCTCGTGAGTCACACAGGAAGGAAGGAGGGTTTTATTGGCACTGATACACACTATGCTTTTTTCTCCCCAGGTCCCCCTCCTGTATGTTATAGCCCCAGTAGTCCTGTCCAGATTCTAGAAGACCCCAACTACTTTTTCCCGGACTTTCAGCTGTATTCTGGGAGGCATGAAGCATCTGCTTTGACTGCGGAGGCAAACAGTGGCATCAAGGAAAAAGGCGGTATGTCCTGTTCCTGACTCTTGTGGTCAGAAAAGCTAAATGACCTTATGGTTCACATTTTTAGCTCTTTTGCACAATTCAGATTTTTCTGTATTCTCTACCCTTGTTTTAAAAATCAGCCTATTGGATGATTGGTTGTCCCTTCATTGGAAGGTGCCTTATTTTTAATCATATTGTGCTATGGTTGTTTATGGACTATTATAACATGTGATTATAGTATGTGACCCTCTCTGTTGATTTGAGGTATGTAGGAGCTTTAGAATTGTACCATTTTTATCATTTTCCTTTATTGGAATCCTAAAGACTTTTTTCTACCCTTTCCCAGAATCTTTCATTTCTTTTTTCCTTCTCTGCTTTCATGTTTGTCCCTTATAGCAAACAGTTCAGAAGTTCAGAAGAAATAATTCAAAACTAGAGTGAGGAGAGAACTGCTTCTTTTGTTTAAAAAAAAAAAAAAATTGTATCCTTTTTTGAGGGCTTTTTTTTTTTTTAAATAAAATTATGAGGGAATCTTTAAAATCACTTTAGAGAAGGATCTCCTGGCTCTTGCCAAATGTGCTGATAATTCAGTTCTCAGTGAAAAAGGAATTCAACAGTTTCTATGCTTGGCTAGACCCCAGTCCCGCTATTATTTATCCAAATAAGTAATTTTTCTTTAGGCATATCACTTTGTTTTTATTTGAATTTCTGTTTGAAGTTTATTTAAGCTTTTAAATTTTTATTCACATGTATTTGTTCCATTAAGCCTTTTGGATCACTTACCCTGAAGGAAGGACTATGTCCTCTTTACTGTTGCATCTACAGCAGTCAGGGTGCCTGAAATTTAATAGGTTCACAGTAAATATTTTAAAGTGAAGAGTGGACAGTGCAACCCACACTGACCCGCTCCTGTTTGGGGCAGTTCATTATTTACTGCAATTATTTGGCAACTGATGTTATGTGGACTTTTAATGATTTGTTTTTATGGTTTAAAATTTATTGTTGTACTTTGGGTTTATATCTCAGCTACAGTGTACATTGTCTAAAGGCAAAGAGTAAGTTTGAATTTACTCCACATACAATCCAAAAAACCAAACCAAATCCGTTGCAGTCGAGTCGATGTCAACTCATAGCGACCCTAGAGGACAGAGTAGAACTGCCCCATAGGGTTTCCAAGGAGCAGCTGGTGGATTTGAACTGCCGACCTTTCGGCTAACTGTCGTAGCTCCCTGTAGCTCTTAACCACCACGCCACCAGGGCTCCAGTATCCTATGAGGTAGATATGAATTCTCCCCATTTTGTGAGAAAGGTTCAGAGAAGCCAAGTAACTTGCCCAAGGTCACAGAGATGTGATTTTTTGTTTTTGAATAGGTGAGTGATGTGAGCAAAGTTGAACTTCAGGAACCAGTCTATAAAATTAATTTAATAATTTCATTTGTCCAGCAAATATTTCCTGAGTGTCTGTGTGCATCAGACAGTGTTCTAAGCACTGGGGATACAGCACATGAATTTCACAGACAAAATCTCTGCCCTCTGGAGATTTAGTTCTGCCTCATTGTATTGGGAACGAGTGAAATAACATAGAGAGTTTAGTACAGAACTTGGCATATCATCCCACCTACGCATGTTAAAATTGTTTTTGTGGTTATTGTGGCTATTAATAATAAATTTGGAGTTTGGGCAGAGAAATAACGAAGAGAGTTGGTAGGGATGTTTAGAAGGCTGAATTGACAGGCAGCAACTGGGCACACAACAACAACTGACTGAATTCCCAGGTTTCTGACTTGACAAAAAGTAGGGACTATAGATTTGGGGGCTGGGGGAGGCAGTTGGGAGGGGCGAAGAAAACGTGTTGAGTCTGAAGGACTTTTGGGCCATTGGCTGCTGGTTGTAGATGTTCGAGTTATGAGTCAGAAGCTGAAGACAAGTTGTTGATGTTGTGATTTGGGGGACTCTGTTGAGTGAGAGTAGAGAAAACTCAGGACAGAGCTGTGGGAAACACCACAATTTAAGGGCAGGTGGAGAAAAAGGAGCCCGAGAGGAGAGTAAAGAGAGGCAGGAGCCAGAACCAGGAGGAGAGTGACCTGGAAGCCAAATTAGGAGAGCATTTCAAGAAGGGGGTGATCAACCATGTCCAGAAAGATTAGCTGTGTAATATGAGAACTGGAAAATTCTCAGTGGATTTGGTTACTACTCAGAGCAGTAGGGAGGGAAGGGCAGTGAATGGAGCATTTTGGAGCTGAAGACAGCAAGCGTAGATTGCTCACTGAAGATGCTTAGAAAAGAAGGGAAGGAGAGAGATACAGGGTGGTAATTAGAAATATATGGTAGGTGGTTTCTTTTTGTTTGATTTTGTTTTCTGCATATCATATATATACCTATGGTCCTGGTAGCACAGTGATGAAGCGTTTGGCTGCTAACCAAAAGGTGGGCAGTTTGAATCCATCAGCTACTCCTTGGAAACCCTGTAGGGCAGTTCTAGTCTGTCCTGTAAGGTTGCTATGAGTCGGAATTCACTCGACGACAACGGGTTTTTTTGTTTATATATGTATATATGGCCGCCGTGAGTCAGAATTGACTTGATGGCCATGGATTTGGCTTTATGTATGTATATATATATATATATATTTTTTTTTTTTTAATGGGAAAGGTAACATGTTTATATGATGAAGAGAAGGGACTAATGGGGAGGTTAAAGGGAAAGCAAAGTCCTGGAGGATTCAGGAGAGGGAATCGAGAGTAGTAGAGTAGTCCTGGATTGGAGAAACACTTCTGTTAGATGTTGCAGGCTCAATGGAGGTATTGTTGTGTTTGAAATCTTGTTTTTAAACTCTGTTGTAGTTGGAATGTTAATTGTTCACCACATACTTACTGGACATGTACCTCCTGTGGAGCAGTCTGATATCTTTTTTCCTATGTTTATCTTTCAGTTGAGGATCCTCTTTGTAAATTCCACTCCCCGAACTTCCCGAGGATCTCAGAGGTGGAAATGAGAGGTTCCGAGGATGCAGCAGCTGGAACAGTATTACAGCGGCTGATCCAGGAACAACTGCGGTATGGCACCCCGACTGAGAACATGAACTTGCTGGCCATTCAGCACCAGGCCACAGGGAGTGCAGGACCAGCCTACCCTACAAACAACTTTTCTTCCACGGAAAACCTCACTCAAGAAGACCCACAAATGGTCTACCAGTCGGCTCGTCAGGAACCGCAGGGTCAGGAACACCAGGTGGACAATACAGTGATGGAGAAACAGGTCCGGTCCACGCAGCCTCAGCAGAACAATGAGGAGCTGCCCACTTACGAGGAGGCCAAAGCCCAGTCACAGTTCTTTAGGGGGCAGCAGCAGCAACAACAGCAAGGGACTGTGGGCCATGGCTACTACATGGCGGGGGGCACCAGTCAGAAGTCCCGGACTGAGGGGAGGCCCACGGTGAACCGTGCCAATAGCGGACAGGCACATAAGGATGAGGCTCTGAAAGAACTCAAGCAGGGCCATGTCCGCTCTCTCAGTGAGAGAATCATGCAGCTGTCTCTGGAGAGGAATGGTGCTAAGCAACACCTCCCTGGCTCGGGGAATGGAAAGGGGTTCAAGGCAGGAGGGGGACCCTCCCCAGCCCCGCCTGCAGGTAAGGTGCTGGACCCTCGAGGTCCTCCACCTGAGTACCCTTTCAAGACCAAGCAAATGATGTCTCCAGTGAGCAAAACCCAGGAGCATGGACTTTTCTACAGTGACCAGCATCCTGGGATGCACCATGATATGGTCAAGCCTTACCCACCTCCTCAGCCTGCGAGAACAGAAGTGGCTGTCCTGAGGTACCAGCCACCCCCAGAGTATGGGGTAACAAGGTGATTATCAAGTCTACAGTTTTAACTTGGTTTTTCAAAATCCAGCAATCATGTTTTTAGCACATATTTTTTAAGGCATTTTAGGTTTTTGTCATCAGTTTACTTATGCATAGTATTTAATAAACCTCTTTTTGGCCAAAATCTATAGGGTGAGAGAGAACAGAGGGCAGCTGGGATTTACTGCAAACGTAACAGAGGGCAGTTGGGGATTTATGCCTTCAGGGGAGGAGCCCCAGCTGTTGGCTGTCCTTGGGAGCACTGCCTAGTGCTCAGCAAAGTAGTAATTTTCCTGGCTGACTTAGTGGAGAGCGTCCAAACTCCTGGAACATATTATTACCAAGGGGTTTTATAGAGCCTTTCTTCATTGTAGATTTTAAAGGAAAATGTTGTCTGAATGCTAGAACCAAGGAGTCAAAAGGGACTGTAGAAATCACAGAGTGCCGCCCCTCATTCAAAAGATAAGAAACTAAGGCCTGGAGAGATTAGTTAAATGCTCCACAGTACATAACTTTGAGGCAACAGGGGACTTGACCCAAGGAACCTGACTTTCAGATTATTGTTCTCTTCACTCCACTGCCTAATTCCTCTAACAGCCTTCCAGTGTATTCTCTGATGGACTGACTGATTTCTATGCGGCCCTGTACCAAGGACTCAGATAAAGATGTGGCCCCTGCTCTCAAGCGCTTGCAGCATTATCTCATGGGAAACCAGCATCTGAACAGGTCATGGCAGTACAGTGTGCTGTTTTAGGATAGAGGTGTGCTGAGAGTGCTAGGGGAACACAGGATAGCATGACTCACGCCTGGAGGAAGTTGGGAAGAGCTTCACAGAGAAGGTGACATTTGAGTCAGGTCTTGAAAGGCAGGTGAGGGAAGTGGGGTAGAAGTGAAGTAGCAGGATGTACCATGCAGAGGGAATGCCATTTTGGCAGACAGAAGCTTCTGGAATGAATGAGCTGCAGCCATGCGGATGGAGCATCCGTGGGACAGGATGTGGCGAGAAGTGGTGGAAGATGTGTTTGCAAAGGGAAGTTGAGACCAAATGGAAGATGAGTGTCATGCTAAGGAGTTTAGAATGTATCCTGTAAGCAGTGGGGAAAGTGGTGTTTTTAAGTCGGGACTGATACGTGGGTGCTTACTAGGATGACTTCAGTGCAGTACAGGGTGAATTAGAGGAAAGGGAGCTGGAGGACAGTCTGTGGTTAAGCTTGAGGCAGTGGGAAGGGAGAGGAGTGTTGTATGTTGAGAGAGGTAAGGAAATAGAACTGATAGGAGTCACTGACTAGTTAGGGGAGTTGAGGAACAGAGCAGCTGGGAATAAGGCAATTGGAAATCAAGCTGCCAGGAGAGAGCAGTCTGAAGAAACCAATTCGGTCACTTACTGTTTAGATGCTGGTGAACTGGTGCAGGGAGAGCATGGAGCATGAGAGGAGAAGACAAGTAGCCACTGCATATCATTGGGTACGTCTTTGTCTCACAGAGGGCTTTGTCTCTTTCTAAATCAAATGACCTGGGGTTTTCCCAGATGACCCCAGGGGCTGTGTGCAAGGCGTACCTTGATCGAACATCTTCTGAAAAGAGAGTGACTGCAGCTTGGCAGGAAGACAGCTGGCCCATCTGCCACTTACTTCCCAGCTGCTGACACATTTCCCTACAGTCGCTTGAGGACGCCAGCTTTGAAGCCCTATAACCACAGTTTAGACCTCTGACAGGCAGCAGAACTTCTTTGGAAAGTGGTTATAATCTGACCCTGCTAGAGAATCCAAGTGAGAGCCCAGGAGGTGTTTCTTCTTCCCTTTATAGTGTCTTAAGCCAAAGGAGAAATTTAAACTCAAACCCAGATTTGAAGAGTAAAAATTTTTAAAAATCTCCAAATATCTGGTAATTACACTGTATTGATGTAGTGACATTGTTTAAAATAACCCACGATGTTTATCCCAGAATCATACCACATTTTGGTTTGGAATATTTTACATTTTTTCCCTAAATGTTTAACTCAGCCTCTAGAGTTTGGTGAAAGGTAAAATACCACCAAACGATGTCTCTTTCCTCCTCCTTGGCTTTACTGTTTGGAAAAAGACAGTGCACAAAGTGGGCCATTTTGCTTTTTGCCATTTGGCAGTAGGTGTGATATGAGATGGGAGAACCAGTCAGGGGAGAAGGGAAGCACTTCTTGGAGGTCTACCCGGTTACTTGTGGAAAGTATCATTTGTCTCAAGGTTATGACGTTGAAAAGATGAAGAAGAAATGTTTGAGGGGTTTGAGCCGATTGCCAGGCTTGGCAGCTGGATTGACATGACACATCAAATGTTCCAGAAGACGTAACAGACAGGCCATTGAGGCTGGCTCCAGAGCTACAAGGTCCCTTTGTGAGGCTGGCCATGGCTAGCCAGCATGGCTCCAGTGGTGCAGCCCTTGGCTGACTGGGTAAACAGAGTTGCATCCACACCAACCCTGCTTCAGACGCATGTAACATGGCCTGAACTCCAAAGGTTTCATCTGAAACTCAGTAGTGTGTGATATTCAAGTTATCTTTGAGCCAGGAGGTAAGCAGGGCTTCCTTTGATTTCACTAATGTATTCTTTTATGCTTAAATAGGGTTGTCCGTTTGTCATTAATAGTAATGGTTCAAGAATAGCTGCAGGCTGTTGGGTAAATGGAGTCCCTGGGTGGTGCAAAAGGTTAATGAGCTCAGAATGCAAAGATTGCAGGTTCAGCTCACCCAGAGGTGTCTTAGAAGAAAGACCTGGCGACCTACTTCCAAAGAATCAGCCACTGAAAACCCTGTAGAGCACAGTTCTACCCTGACTCACGGTAGCCACGAGTCAGAATCAACCTGACAGCAGTTGGTTTTGATTGCATAAATACATAGCACAGATTCCTGGACTAGAAGGAGAGGGCTCTGACAGAGATCATTTCGTCCCTCTCCCTACCTAGTGCTGTAAAAATGGGCCTAATATTTGGTAAATATTTAATGGTTTGGTAAAGCCCTTTAGATTGTTGAACCTTCACTACTTTTTACCTGGAGGAGTAAAGGTCCTAAGGGTCAAGTGGGACGGGGGCAGAGCTTATAATATGAGAAGAATAGAACTTGGATTTCATGCCTTCTTTTCTGACTCACTGCAGTTTATAAATTGTCTTACCAGCTCTGATATGCTAAAGATATGGAGGTGGTTGGTGGATGATTATAAACACATTAGGCTCCTCTCATAGGAGACCCCATGGAGAGCCACTAGTCAAGGCCAGTTAGTTGACTTGCACCATCTTGGCTCTTGTCTTTTTTTTTAACTCAACGTTTTTTGGGTTTTTTTTAATTAAATTCTGGTAGATATATGTGTAATGAAACCTTTGCCATTTCAACATTTTTACATGTACAGTTCAGTGACATTAATTATGTTCATCGTGTTGTGCAGCCATCACCACTATCCGTTTCCAGATTTTTCCATCACCCTTAACAGAACCTCAGTGCCAGCCCACCTAATTCAACTGGTTTTATTTCACATCTCGACACTCACACGTTCTACCAACATCCTCTACCTCTGACTTACTGATGAGTGAGGAAGAACCGAAAGGAAGAGGAACTGTGGCTAGCTGTATCTTTCCCTTTCTTGGCCCTTTGTAATCAAACTTTCTCCCTTTGGCCATCAGACTGTCGCCTAAATTAGTTGAAGTCTGTGTCTTAAATTATGAGCCAGATAATGCAATTTTGCCATAATGCAGTTGTATAATTTCAGGCACAAATGCTATGTTGGAAATACAGGCACAGGAGTAGATCTTAGTGATAATGATTTGAAAGGACTGGTACTTGGGCATCCTAGCCCCTGTATGCCTCACTGGTCTGGGTAAGGACGTTGACACCCACTAGCTCTGTGAAAGAGAAGGTCTTTTGACACTGTGTGCCAACACAGCCAGGGGCAACAGGACATATACTGTGACCCCTGTCATTGCCATTATACCTGTTGGAACTGCTGATGGAACTACTGTCCTGTTCCATGTTTGAACTTGGAAGAGCTGCTGGGACCACACCCACCATTTGTCTCACCTGTTAGAGGAGTGGAGTGGGAGGGCCCTGAGAGGGGAGTTTTGTAATCCTTTCCTTTCTTCAGGCTAGGTAACCTCACCTTCCTCTCCACCGAGCATGTGGAGAATGGGTGATGGTTTTAGAGTCCCTTCCTTGTCTTTCTTTTTTTTTTTCCTTGTCAGTCTATGTAAAGACCTACTCAATTACAGAAATTCTTGCCTTCCATATTGGAGACTTGGGTTTGATTCCTGGCCAGTGTATCTCATGCACAGGGGGTGGTGCAGGACCTGGCAGTGTTTTGTTACATTTTGCATGGGGTCACCATGAGTAGGGGCCAACTCCATGGCAGCTAACAACCACAACAGTTACAGAAATCAGAGGCTGCATACCTTTGGAACTAGAAAATAAGTCTTTGATCAGACTAAAACTTGGGAATACAGAAATGAATAAACTATAGTCCCTGCCCTCAAGGAAAGACAAGCAATTGGAGTATAGTTTGAGAAGTGTTTTCTTTCCTTCATCAAGTACTGAAGGCCCACCCTGGGCTTGGCACAAAGATACATCATGGCCCCACCAATCCAGTGGAAAAGACACACGTTTAGAAGTCTTGACACTGAGCTGTGATGAGCGTTGAAGTCCTGTGAGTAGAGGGACATGGGGGACATAAAGCAGGAAGGCCTGACCTAGCCTAGGGTTCAGGAGGCCTCTCTGAGGTCACAGCATGTAGGCGGAGACCAGCAGGATACTGGGTATTAGCTGGGAGGGTGGAGAGAGATGGAATAGGGTGTCAGGAGGAGTGTAGAGGTTGTGGACGTGGAAAGCGATGAGCTCAAGAGGCCAGCATGGTCTAGATCTAGATCCTCAGGACCTTAGAAGGCATGCGAGGACCCTTGGCCTTTACCTCAAGGGCACTGAGAGCCATCGCGGCTGTTAAACAGGACACAGACATGGTCAGTTTAGCAGTCTTTGCTACTCCCTGTGGCCATGTTGTAGAGAGGAAGTGGAGCCCCTGAGGGACATCTGGGACCTCAGGGCTGAGGCCTTTGTTCTTCTCAGTGCTTACAGCTCAGAGGAATGACTCTTGGATGCTTCCATCTACGGCCTCATACCAGTGGTGTGCACTGAGTCAAAATTCGGAGCCTTCTGCCACCCTGGACAGATGACAAAGGAACTTTGGCTGTTTCCTTCACCCAGTTCAGCTCATAAGGCTGGTTTGAAGAAAGTCCTCCTCCTTGCACCCTATCTACAACCCAGCTGACTACTCCCTCAGCCTTGGCTTTCCAGCCACAGATGAAACGTTTGGGCCCCGTAACCATGTGCTCCACATTACCTATCTGTTTGGTTGGGAAAGGGGCCAAGCTTCGGAAAGCTTGGCTGCTTCCCAAAGTACAACAAAATAAATTGCCATCGTGTCAGCTCTGACTCATGGCGACCCTATGTGTGTCAGAGAACTGTGCTCCATAAGGTTTTCTCTTTTGAATATTTTATGTGGTATAAGTCAAAGTTTGCAGAGCAAATTAGTTTCCCAATCAACAATTTATATACAGCTTGTTTTGTGACATTGGTTGCAAACCCCTGAATGTGTTAGCATTCTCCCCCCCTCCTCCCTGGCTTTCCCATGCCCTTTTGCCCAGCTTTTCTGCTTCCACCTTCCTTCTGAACTTTGCGTTTAGACAAATGATGCCCTTTAGGTCTCGTATAGTTGATTGTTCTGAGGTATACATCCATCACTGGTATAACTGATCATCTTATTATAGGCCTGTATATTGTATGCGTATAACGTATGCCAGGAGTGATTTCAGTTCCAAGTTTGAGGGGTGTCTAAGAGCCGTAGTCTCAGGGATTCCACCAGTCTCTATCAAACCAGTAAGTCTGGTCTTATTTGAATTTGAATTTTGTTCTACCTTTCTTTCCCACTCTGTCCATGACCTACTATTATGGTCCTGGTCAGAGCAGTTGGTAGTAGAAGCTGGGCACCATCTAGTTCTTCTGGTCTCAGGCTAGTAGAGGCCATGGTTCATGTGGTCCATTAGTCCTTTGGACTAATTGTTCCTTGAGTCTTTGTTTTCCTTCACTTTTCTTTGCTCCGGACAGGAAGAGACCAATTGTTGTGTCTTAGATGGCCGCACACAAGCTTTTGACACCCTAGTCGCTACTAACCAAGGTAGGGTGTGAAACATTTTCTTCGTGGATTATGATATGCGAATTGACCTAGATGTCTCCTGAGGCTATGGTCCCTAGCCCTCAAGCCCAGTATCTCAGTCCCAGGAGGTGTATGGTTATGGCTAAGAAGTTTTCATGACTGTGTCCCCTCTACACATTATTGCATACATGGGTATATTTATAGCACGTACACACATATATATGTATGTGGGTGTACTTCATGGGCCCTCCCATGTTCAGCTTACATATCTACCTGTGTATCCACTTGTACATTGTTATTACTGCAGTTGCAGATTTGTGTATGTATTGGTATTTACTGTTGTTGCCTTTTACTCTTGCGTATCTTTCAGTGTCTTCCTTTACCTTGATTACGTTGTGCTGACTTCCCCCATGTTGTGTATTATCTCTCCCTTCACTAAACAGTATGTGTCTACTAACCAGCTAATGGTCCCCTCACTCCCCATCCCTGGCAACTATCAAAGAATATTTCTGTCTGTGTGAAACCTTTTCTTGACTTTTGGTAATAGTGGACTCATACAATAGTTGTCCTTTTGTGATTGACCACTCGGCATAATGTCCTCCAGGTTCATCCATGTTGTGAGATGTTTCATGGATTTGTTGTTATTCTTTAATGTTGTATAATATTCCATTGTGTGTATATACCACAGTTTGTTTATCCATTCATCCATTGCTGGACACTTAGATTGTTTCCATCTTTTTGCTATTGTAAATAATGCTGCAGTGAACATGAGTGTGTATATGCCTATTTGTGTCATGGCTGTTATTTCTCTAGGATATATACCAAAGAGTGGGATTGCTGGATCATATGGAATTTCTATTTCTAGCTTTTTTTTTTTTTCCATTTGTAATTTTTTTTTTAATAACTTTTATTAAGCTTCAAGTGAACGTTTACAAATCCAATCAGTCTGTCACATATAAGTTTACATACATCTCACTCCCTACTCCCACTTGCTCTCCCCCTCTTGAGTCAGCCCTTCCAGTCTCTCCTTTCTTGACAATTTTGCCGGCTTCCCTCTCTCTCTATCCTCCCATCCCCTCTCAGACAAGAGTTGCCAACACAATCTCAAGTGTCCACCTGATATAATTAGCTCACTCTTCATCAGCGTCTCTCTCCCACCCGCTGACCAGTCCCTTTCATGTCTGATGAGTTGTCTTCGGGGATGGTTCCTGTCCTGTGCCAACAGAAGGTCTGGGGAGCATGGCCGCCGGGATTCCTCAAGTCTCAGTCAGACCATTAAGTTTGGTCTTTTTATGAGAATTTGGGGTCTGTATCCCACTGATATTTCTAGCTTTTTGAGGAAGCGCCATATTATTTTTCATAGTGGTTGTACCATTTTACATTGCCACCAGCAATGTATGAGAGTTCCAATCTCCCCACAGCTTCTCCAGCATTTGTTGTTTTTTGTTTTTTTTTCCATCAGTGCCATTATTACTGGTGTAAGACGGTATCTCATTGTAGTTTCGATTTTCATCTCTCTAATGGCTAATGGGAAACCCTGGTGGCGTAGTGGTTAAGAGCTACAGCTGCTAACCAAAAGGTCGGCAGTTCAGATCCACCAGGCGCTCCTTGGAAATTCTGTGGGGCAGTTCTACTCTGTTCTATAGGGTCGCTATGAGTTGGAATCGACTTGATGGCAGCGGGTTTAATGGCTAATGATTGTGAGGATCTCTTCATGTATTTTTGTTGACTGTCTGGATGTTTTATTTAGTGAAATGTCTTTGGCACTTGTCTTAAGTGAGCTAGTGTGCCTGGTGGAGAAGGAAAGATTGAGGCAACCTTGTCTTACTGAGGTAGCTGGTGGGGACCTCCAGGGAACATGAGCTGGCCATGGGTAAGGGATCTGGTTTTGCTCCTGCTCCAGTTATAGCAAACTTTCCTTTGACCTGAAGGTGGAAATGGACTGGAATGAGGACAAGGTGGTAAGCAGACAGGTTGATACTACGGAGACTTATACTTTAAAAAAAAAAACAAAACAGGCATTTGGATGTTAATTCTGACTCACTTTGTGGAAACAGCACTTTGAGAAGTGGTAAGTTGCTTGTATAGTCTACACCGTTAATGGAAATGAATGCTGGATGAATACTGGTGGATGATCTGATTTTGATCAAAAAAGGTTAGAGTACATCAGTCAAGATACATGCTTTTTTCCAAGGAAATCTGTCCATATTTCCAAAAATTTGGAAACCACTAAAGATGCCGAAAAATTACTTATAATATTCTGCCTTCCTAATATAATCACTGTTCACATTTTTCTTCTACAAATTAATTTTTTCATATGTTATTGTAGATTATATTGTTTAATATCTTAGCTTCTTTTAATAGCATTGTATCACAAACTTTTCCCACACTGCTTTGTTGTTTTTATAGCCATCTGTTTTATATCCATATAGTATTTTCATAAAGTATATAATTTATATCATTTTCTCTATAAATAATGTAGTAAACATCATCATGCATGTAAAACTTTCTACATTTTGGATTATTTATTTAGGAAATTAGTATTTAGAAATGAAATTATTGAGTACATTGTAATGAACATTTATCTGGTGCCAGATAACTTTGCAAAAGTATTACAGCGCCTCTTTCACTGTACTTTTGCCAACATTGCCCATAGCCATCGAGTGGATTCCAACTCAGCGACCCTATAGGACAGAGTAGAACAGCCCTAGAGGGTTTCCAAGACTGTAAATCTTCACGGAAGCAGACTGCTACATCTTTCTTCTGCAGAGCAGCTGGTGGGTTCCAACCATAAGCTTTTTAGTCAGCAGCGAAGCGTTTAACCACTCTTCCACCAGGGCTGCTTTACCAATTTTAAGCATCCTAATTATGAAAAGTCTGGTAATTTAATAGACAAATAGTGTTAACTCTTTGTTTTAATTTGCAATTATTAGTTAGGTTAAGTTTTTTTTGGTATATTTTACTTGTTAGATTGATTCAGTCTTGAAAATCGGGCCTTCGTTTTCATTGTTCATATGATTTATGTATTTTAATGGATTCGGAATAAACTTAAACTTGATTCCTCTAATGCTTGCCCTGATTTTCCGATTTCTACAACTGTTTCTCCACACTCAGCAATTAACAGTAGAGGGTTGGTATTGGTGGTAGTTGTAGGTCTCGGCCTTTACTAAGTGCTTACCGTGTGCCCAGTACTGCGTATGGATTATCTTGGTTTATCTTCGTAACAATTAGAAGGGCGGGTAGTAGTAATATCTCTGTTTTTACATATAATAAAAACTGAGGCTTAGAGAGAGCAGTTAATGTAACTTAGCCATGGCCACCAACTTGGTAGTGGAAGAGCCAGGGTGCATGCCTACATCTCTGTACCACACCACACCTCCTATGTGAGTAAATCCTGGGCCTGTCACCTCTGTTTTCCTCAGGTGGACCAGAATACTGAATAAGTATTCCAGACTCTAGAAGGAAAGCCTGTGATCCCCCTTTCTCTCTAGATGTCCTGTAAGACTGGATAGAACAAAACTAACCTTGCTGACAGCTCCTGGGCTGTGAGCATCTAGTCTGTCTTTTGGTTTGCTTTCATTTGGAGATAGTGACTAAATTATTTGCCTTAGTTTTTTTTTTTTTAATTGTGGTAAAAACATATATAAAACAACATTTGCCAGTTCAGCATTTTTACACGTACAATTCAGTGATGTGAATTACATTCATTGTGTTGTGCGACCACCTCCAGCATGCCTTAGATGGTTTTTAGTAAAATATTTCAGCTATAGAAAATGATATGAAATGTATCATTTGATTAATTTGTATGTTTCAGGCATTATGAGTTTGGAGAAAAAGAATGACTCTGTCCATGAAAGAGCACTCATAGCTGTAGTTTTCCGTTCTCTGAGCCTGCTCGTTGCCCTTTATGTTGGCTGAACCTTGCCAGTTCAGTATAGGGGGTTTGATTTACTGGCTTCCCAGAAGCAGAAGAGTGTAACTGTTACCAATATTTTTATTCACCTATGAATATTTTAATTAGATTTTTAATATGAAGGTAGACACTTTAATAGAAGTGTGACCCGACCTGTCTGTCCTAGGCTGCTAAAAGCATCTTCTTACGAAATGATGTCAGAGCCAAAGAGGCTGTGGATTTTCTTCCAGAGAGCATGCTTGTTCTCTTTTCCTGTCACGGGCAGTCACCACCACTACCATCGTCCTCATAGTGCGTAAAACCAAAAACCAAACCCCTTGCCACCAGGTTGATTCCGACTCATAGCTATCCTATAGGATAGGGTTGAACTGCCTCATGGGGTTTCCAAGGAGCAGCTGATGGATTCAAACTGCCAACCTTTTGGTTAGCAGCTGAGCTCTTAACCACTACGCCACCAGGGCTCCCCTCGTCAGTGCAGGGGCTTGCAATTTACTGCCTTGATGGAGGGAACCAGTGACGCGATCAATCTCAAAACTCATATTTTCCTTAAAAAAGGTGAACCATACATTTTTTCCCAGAAAACCTCTGGCTTTTTTGTTTTGTTTAGGATAGAGTGAAAGTGACTGGCATCATCTGGAAATGTGTCAACTGACATGAAGGGAGGAGAGAGGGAGCAAAGGGTGACACAGCCCAGGAGCATGTGTGGCCAATTAATTAAAGAGACACCGTGCCCCTCCACGAGGACAGAGCTCACGCCAGTCAGGCAGTGCAGCAGAGCACGCCGTAGATCATGAGTGGATATAAAGGTGTGTAGCTAAAAACGCAGATTTTACTCCTGGTGGGCCTGATAGATACTTGGATGTGCTGTATTGTAAGAAAGAATGTTTGGTGGTCCCATCTTAACTTGGAGTTGGAAATGACTGGCAGAGGAAGGGGAATTTTGGGAGTACTAAGTGTATCATATGTTTCCAAAGTCGTGAGTTTTGATTTGCTGTTTAAACGTTTATGAAAATGAATTACTAAGGGAGACCAAAAGGTGAGCCAGACCCAAGGCTATCTGTTGGATTAAAAACCAGGCATTGTCCTTGATGAAAATAAGGCCACGGAGCCTTAATTCCACCAGCTAAACATGTGTTTTGAATACCAGCATTCGAATTCGAGAGTTCCCGTAATTTTTTTAGCTCAATTATTGTCTTACATGGGCCAAGGAAAATGCCCTTTTTATCCTGAGAAACAGTTGTGCAGTGTGGGAAGTTCAAGAGGCTGGGGTCAAGTTCAGGTTACTTTCTCAGGAAAGCTAACACAATTCCAGCTGTAATACATTAAATGAGCCACTTCTCCAAAGAAGAGGATTATCTGTATCACTCCTGCATAGCAGTGGTTTTGATCTTAGTTTTGACCCAAGAGCCAAGTTTTAATTTGAACCTTTCTGAGCCTTATGGTATCTTCACAACCAAAGGGGTAGAGGTGGGAAGTCTGTGGGCTTGGGAAAAGATACGAGGGAGATGGAGTCTGACTCTTCCATGTTGTAGCAAATTGCATATGTTCTTTGAGCCTCTGTTTCCTTATCTTTGATTTATTGTAACAGATTTTTCCTAAAACTGATTTTTTTCCTTACGTAAGTAACATGTTCACTGTAGAAAACTTAGAAATGCAGTTACCCCTCCCCCCAAAAAAAGAAGAAAAGTAGAAATTACCTCCAGAGATGACCATTGTTAAGCACTTCATCAGATTGCTTTGAGGATTAGTAAAATTATAATATTGTAAATTGCAAAGCTGTATGTAAATAATGAGGTATTTTTACTGACTGTGAATTACTAAAATTTGAACCTTTTCACAGCCAGGAGCCTTTTATTATTTCATCTCATTTTTTAATTCTTGGATTTCATTTTGTTTACTTATTAAAATACCACATGCCGATTTTATTGCTTATCTATATTTCCTAATTTTTCTACAATGTACATATATCAGATAATGAAATGTTTTTAAAGTAGACATACATGTTCATTGTAGAAATGTGTGAAGTGAAGTGTTTCTCCCAGCACCTGCAAACAGCTGCTCTTAGCTTTTGTCATAGTTTCTTCCAGTGTTTTTTCTGTGCCTTCTTTTTACACAGATAAAATTCTAATATGTATCATTACTTGAGAATTAAAAAAAATCTCTGATTAAAACCCAAAATCAAACCAAATCCATTGCCATCGAGTCAAATCCTACTCATAGTGACCCTGTAGGACGGAGTAGAACTATCCCCTACGGTTCCCAAGGCTGTAATCTTTACGGAAGCCATCTGCCACATCCTTCTCCCATGGACCAGCTGGTGGGTTGGAACCATCAACCTTTTGGTTAGCAGCTGAGTGCTTTAACCACTGCCCCACCAGGGCTCATCAATCTTTGCTTAGGCTCTCAATAAAAGTTTGTTGAACTGAATTGTTAATACTGATCAACTGAGAAAAACTTTTTTCTGATTATTCCTCTACTATTAAGATCTCATTGAAAAATGTATATTAACCACTTGCATTTTCTCTTGTGATTTACTTGATCATGTTCTTTCTCTATTTAACCACTGACTTTTTCCCTGTTAAATATTGTCTTAGTTAACTAGTGCTGCTAGAACAGAAATACCACATAGTGGGTGACTTTAGCAAACAAATTTATTTTCTCACTGTTTAGGAGGCTAGAAGTGCAAATTCAGTGCGCTGGCTCTGGGGGAAGGCTTTCTCTTTCTGTGGGCTCTTGAGGAAAATCCTTGGCTCTTCAGCTTCTGTGAGAATGTATGTTGAGAGACTGTACTGAGAATTCTTGAAACCAAGCTCTGGTCTTGCATTACATTGCAAGAAGACTCGTGTGTGAAGTTTTCCTGTTGTCTCCTGAAACTCACTTTTCCCCTCGATTACAGCAAGCCCAACTCTGCCTTGTGCATTTTCTCTTAGTCAAAGCCTTGAAAGTAGGAGGGAATTCAAAGACCTTTGAGCCTACCAACCCCATTTGGCCTGCACGCCATCCATTGTCATGTGGTGTTAATTGAGCATGAACGTGTGACCAAGTTATTTGTGAGGGCAGTGCCCTCGGTTTGGTAGATTTTCCATTCTGAAAGTCAGCTCTTCTTTGTTCCTTAAGCTTGTCCATCACCCTTTCTCTGCATCGTCACTAGGTAACTAAACCAAAAACCAAACTCATTGCTGTCAAGCTGATTCAGACTCATAGCAACTGTACAGGATAAAGTAGAACTGCCCCACTCAGGTAACTAGTGACCATCATTGATGACTTAGGTTGGTGTTAAGAAAATATTATTACCTTATTTCTGCCTTCTCTTCTTGGGTTTCCTTGTAATTGTTACATAGCAGACAAAGGTGAATGAGAAGATAAACCCAACATTGGCCGTGAGTCCCAAATTCCAGAATTAAATATTAAAAGATGGGAGCCCCACCCCAAAGTGGCGGGGTCTGAGTGAAGTCCTGGTGCTTCAGGGAGCAGAGTTGCAGATTCCTCTGTACCCACCTCCAGCCCCAAAGAGATAAGCTGCATCTACCCCTTGCATTGGATAGTATGAAGGGACAATATAGGAAATGGAGATGGATGTCTGCTGATTAGTAATAGCTATTATCTCCAGAAGACACAGCCCTGTGATACAAAAGGTTGATGATTTTGGGCTTGCTGATAATTTTTAGCACCTAACTCCTAGCGCCCAGATTGAGACCTCAAGCTTTAACAGAGCCAGCAAGAAAACTAGTTTTCCCAAGTCACTACAGGAGAGAGACAGGGATGGTCGGAGAACTAGACATCAAGATTATCTTTGTTGTTTATACCTGTAAAAGTTGTTGTAGGCTGGAAGAAAATGGCAATGTTTTTAAAGAAACAGGTTAATAGAATAAAAAAAAAAAAACAACCAAACCCAGTGCCGTCGAGTCGATTCCGACTCATAGCGACCCTACAGGACAGAGTAGAACTGCCCTATAGAGTTTCCAAGGAGCGCCTGGAGGATTTGAACTGCTGACCCTTTGGTTAGCAGCTGTAGCACTTAACCACTACATCACCAGGGTTTCCAGTTAATAGAATCGTGAGGAGGAAATTGTTAAGGAGTAGAGGCAGGAGATAGAAATCCGTGGTTTCAAGTATAGGAGCTAGTACCAGCAATCTGAACCATCAGTGACTGCGTCTGTGTGTCCTTTTTATCATGGCTAAGATCAGGCGTTTGATCCCCCCGTGCCTCCCTAACCCCAGCAAAACAAAATGACAAAAAATCAGTTCCTCCCTATAAGACTTCACTATTTCATTAAATGGTACTGCTGTCGGTTTGTGTAGAGAGCAAAATCTAGGAGAAATTTTTTCCTTTTCTCCTCTTTCTGTCTCTGCATCAGCGATATATCCAAAGCATATCATATGTCCATTATTTCTCCACTGCTGCTACCCTGTGAGCCTTCATTAGTTCTCACCTAGACGACATAATGGCCCTGGCCCCTCACTGGTATCCCTGCATCTTGCCACTGTACATTCTGTCCTCTACATACCACTCAGTTTAAAGTCAGAAGACACTGCATCCATGCTTAGTTATCCTCCACTGGCTGCCGTTTACACTCTAGGGAGCCTGTCCTTACTTTTTTTTTTTTTTTTAATTATACTTTAGATGAAGGTTCACAGAACCAACTAGCTTCCCATTAAACAGTTAGTACACATCCTCTTTTATGACATTGGTTAACAATCCCAGGACATGTCAACACTTTCCTTTCTCAACCTTGGGTTCCCTATTACCAGCTTTCCTGTCCCCTCATGCCTTCTAGTCCTTGCCCCTGGGCTGGTGTGCCCCTTTGGTATCGTTCTGTTTTATGGGCCTGTCTAATCTTTGGATGAAGGGTGAACCTCAGTAGTGACTTCATTACTGAGCTAAAAGGGCGTCCAGGGGCCATACTCTCAGAATTTCTTTAGTCTCTGTTAGGCCAGTAAGTCTGGTCTTTTTTTGTGAGTTAGAATTTTGTTCTACATTTCTCTCCAGCCCTGTCTGGGTCTGTCTGTTGTGAGCCCTGTCAGAGCAGTCAATGGTGGTAGCCAGGCACCATCTAGTTGTACTGAGCTCAGTCTGGTGGGGACCTTGGAAGTCGTGGTCCATTAGTCCTTTGACCTAATCTTTCCCTGTATCTTTAGTTTTCTTCATTCCCCTTTGCTCCCAAAGGGGTGAGACCAGTGGAGCATCTTAGATGGTCGCCCAGAGGCTTTTAAGACTCCAGACGCTACTCACCAAGATAAAATGTAGAACATTTTCTTTATAAACTCTGTTATGCCAGTTGAGATAGATGCTCCCCAAGACCATGGTCCCCACAGCCCTCAGCCCAGCAGTTCAGTCCCTCAGGGAGTTTGGATGTGTCTATGGAGCTTCCATGACCTTACCTTTTACAAGTTGTACTGGCTTCCCCAGTATTGTGTACTGCCTTACCCTTCACCAAAGTTACCACTTATCTATTTAGTATTTTCCATGCCCACCCCTCCCCTCCGTTGTAACCATCAAGAATTGTTTCTTTTGTTAATAAAAAAAAAAAATTGTTTCTTTTTGTGTGTAAATCTTTTCATGAGTTTTTATAGTAGTGGTCTCATACAATATTTGTCCTTTTGTGATTGACTTATTTCACTCAGCATAATGCCCTCCACATTCATCCATGTTGTGAGATGCTTTCCAGATTCATCATTGTTCTTATCATTGCGTAATACTCCATTGTGTATGTGTACCGTAGTTTATCCATTCATCTGTTGAGGGCACCTAGGTTGTTTCCATCTTTTTGCTATTGTAAACAATGCTGCAGTGAACATGGGTGTGCATATGTCTATTCGTGTGATAACTCTTATTTCTCTAGGATATATTCCTAGGAGTGGGATTGCTGGATCATATGGTATTTCTATTTCCAACTTTCTAAGGAAGCGCCATATTGTTTTCCAAAATAGTTGTATTATTTTGCATTCCCACCAGCAGTGCATAAGAGTTCTGATCTCTCCACAGCCTCTCCAGCATTTGTTATTTTCTGTTTTTTTGATTTTGTGCCAGTAATGCCAGGGTGAGGTGGTATCTCGTTGTGGTTTTGAGTTAAATTTCTCTAATGGCTAGTGATAGTGATCATTTCCTCATGTGCCTGTTAGCCACTTTAAATGTCTTCTTTGGTAAAGTGTCTGTTCATTTCCTTTGCCCATTTTTTAATTGGATTATTTGTCTTTTTATTGCAGAGGTGTTGGATTTTCCTGTAGAGATTAGACCTTTGTTGGATTTGTAATAGCCAAATTTTTTTTCCAAGTCAATAGGTCCTCTTGTTACTCTTTTGGGGAAGTCTTTTGATGAGCATAATTGTTTAATTTTTAGAAGATCACAGTTATCTAGTTTATATTCTGGAGTTTGTGTGTTGTTAGTTATGGTTTGTATCCTGTTAATGCCGTGTATTATTAGAGCCCTCTACCGTTGATCCTGTTTTTTCTTCTATGATCTTTATAGTTTTTAGCTTTATATTTAGGTCTTTGATGGATTTTGAATTAGTGTTTGTGTATGGCGTGAGGTATGAGTCCTGTTCATTTTTTTGCAGATGGACATCCAGTTTTGCCAGCACCATTTGTTAAAAAGACTGTCTTTTCCCCATTTGATGGACTTTGAGCCCTTGTTGAACATCAGGTGATGGTAGGTGGATGAATTTACATCCGGGTTTTCACTTCTGTTCCGTTGGTCAGTGTATCTGTGGTTGTACCAGTACCAGGCTGTTCTGACTACCATAGCTGTATAGTAGTTTCTGAGGTCAGGTAGTGCGAGTCCTCTTACTTTATTCTTCTTCTTCAATAGTGCTTTACTGATACAGGTCTTCTTCCCTTTTCATATAAAGTTAATGATTAGTTTTCCCATCTCTTTAAAGAGTATTGTTGGTATTTGGATTGGGATTGCATTGTATTTGTAAATTGCTTTGGGTAGAATTGTCATTTTCACAGTGTTGAGTCTACCTATACCTGAGCATGGTATTTTTGCATTTATGTAGATCTCTTTTGGTTTCTTGCAGTAATGTTTTGTAGTTTTGTTTGTATAGGTCTTTTACATTCTTGGTTAGAATTATTCCTAAGTTATTTTATTTTTTTTTAGGGGCTGTTATAAATGGTATTGTTTTTGTGATTTCCTTTTCTTGTTCTCTTTATTGGTATATAGGAATCCACCTGATTTTTTATGTTTATCTTGTATCCTGCCACTCTGCTGAATCTTTCTGTTAGTTCCAGTAGTTTTCTCATGGAGTCTTTTAGGTTTTCTATGTATAGTATCGTATCATGCACAAATAGGGACAGTTTAACTTCTTCATTACCAATTTGGATGCCCTTTATTTCTTTGTCTTGCCTTATTGCTCTAGCTAGGACTTCCAGCACAGTGTTAAATAGGAGTGGTGATAAAGGGCATCTTTGTGTCCTTATCTTACAAAGGTCCTTGCCCATCTCTCTGGCCATATCTTGTACCACTCTTATTTGCTTGCCGTGCTTCGTACCAGCTTTATTTCTTCTCCTTGATTGTGCCAGTGTTAATTCCTACCTTAGGACTTTTGCACTACCTCTTATATTTGAAACCATGAATTTCCATTTCCAGCCTCCAGGAATTATTCCTTTCCTGGAAAACTTCCTTCCCCACCTCCCTTACCCCATATCCCCACAAACCACTGGTTCACTCTTGTCTTTCAGACTTGAGCACATACCTCAGCTTCTTGGAGTCACCTTCCCTGACTTCTCAGCATGAAGTAGCAACTCAGACATTCACTATCACATCACTCCACAATTTTCTTTGTGATGTGCCATTACTTTTGATGCTTGGTAGGTTGGTTTGTTGTTGGATGGCTTGCCTTTCTGACTCATTTAGAATGTAAGCTTCATGAGAACAGGGACCTTGTCTGTCTTGTTCCCGTATCCAGTGTCCAGAACACAGAAAATACCGTGGAATGAATGATTCAACCTGATGTACTCAACCCAGCGTTTGAAAGTGCATCGATCACCTCTGAAAGTGGGAGCCGTTGATAGTGCATATATTGTTGGGGCTTCCTTCCTACTTCCACAGTCTTTCCTGGCATCCGATTAATGGTCTTCCTTTCCCTTACAGCCGCCCATGCCAACTTCCTTTCCCGTCAACAGTGCAGCAGCACAGCCCAGTGTCCTCCCAGACCTCCTCCATCAGTGGGCCGCTGCACTCGGTCTCCTTACCGCTCCCCCTCCCGATGGCTCTGGCAGCCCCACAGCCACCGCCTGCCGCCTCCCCCAGCCAGCAGCTTGGCCCAGATGCATTTGCGATTGTGGAACGAGCCCAGCAAATGGTGGAGATACTAACAGAGGAGAACCGGGTGCTTCACCAGGAACTTCAGGGTTACTATGACAACGCTGACAAGCTCCATAAGGTATGGACTTCCTGGGGGAGGGGAGGAAGAAGATTCTTTGGAAGGAACAGACTCTTTACCTGCTCATGGGGTGTTGATTCACTGACTGACTCAGTGGTACTTAACTAGGCCCCTTTTTAAGCCAGGTGGTGTACAAGGCTTTAGGGAGGCAAAAATAAATACAATACAGCGCCTGCCTGGGAGGAGGTTGCAGTCTAGAAGGGGAAAGAGATGCATAAGCCAGTACCTGCAGTAGGAATGTGAAGGGGCTACAGTAGATACAGTGGGACTGGCCCTTGACCTGAGACTCAAGGGCTAATAAGTAGGATTTCCCCAAATGGGCAAGTGTGGTGAGGGTCCTCCTGGAATACCAAGATTAACACACAGAGATGTTGAGGGAGATGAATTTTCTCTTTAAATCTGGGAATCTCAGACAGCAACCTTGTGGTTGCCATTTTTCATTAGCTGATCTCTGCTAAAGGCAATGTTGCCTCCACTCTAGAGGGTCGGAGGGTCGTGTTATTGCATGCATTTTTTCTCTATGCTTGTGGTTTATCAGATGGGGAGATGCTGAGTAATTCCAGCCTTTGTAGCCACTGTGGGAAAACTAGAATGTATGGCAGCCTTCATTCTTAGGGCTTCATGTTCAGAGTCAAAGTAAGTATAAAACCACCCCGCAAGAGTAACTATCACCATGTAGTGAGGTCATGCTGACCGATATGTCAGCATCTGTTATGCTACAGGTAGAATGGGAATACAAAGGTGTTAAAGGGCAGGAGAGCCACAGGGCCCTCGAGTTTCCTTTCTAGGGGCAAAGAAGCATGTGTGATAGTCAGTAAGGGACTGTGTAAGTGCCTGGCTCTGTCCTGGGCAATACAGGGCTTTGGAAAAGAGAAAGGTAGGAATATAAACCCTACCGGCCTACAGGAGCATTGTCACTTCTGCTCCTTAAGGCAATTAATGTGCCTGGCTGGCCGCATGGTGTTCACTATTTACTATTGATTTCGTGATTCGCAGATAAAGAAATCAGGTGTGGCGAAGATTTCAGAGTAGACTCCTTTTCTTTCCCGAATGCTGGCAGCAAAAAGCTGGGAGCAGTGGGTTTGATGGTGCCAGTGTTCACACATGGAATCTGTCCCAGCATGTGCCTGTGGAGCTTCCACTGAAAGTGCCTGAGCTCCCTGGAGTGTCAAGTCCAGACTTGGCTCAGAGAGCTCCAGCTGCCTTGATTGGTGGGATAAAAAATGAAAGCCAGAAACAAACTGGGGCTGCCTGAAGATTGCAGCCCCACACCCATTCGCACCCTTAGAAATTGGGAAACAGTGTGTTATCCCCCTGCTGGGCCTGTAAGTCAGTGCTCAGGCCCAAGCTTGCCTCTGGCACCTCCCTGCAGCTGCTTCTTTCTGGGTATGTTTTTTTTCTTCTGAACATTGGGAGGGGCAATCTCAGCTCTTCCTGGGAAACAAGTATTTCCTTCTCCCCTAATGATGCTCTATGGCAGGTGTGTCCAGGAGCAGATGTGTCCACCTGAGGGCAGAGCTTGGTTCTGGGTCTTCTCACAAGGATGTTGTATGAACAGTTATTCGTGATTGATTTTTTTGTTAACGTATAATTTTAATTGACATGTAACATACATATCTTACTTGATTTTGATGCACATTTTTGTTTTGCAAAACAAAATTACTTAAATCGCACAAGGACTCAGTTTCCTTGTACAGGGGATGCTTCTTAAAATTTGTGGCTGAAAAGCAAAAGCTAAGAAGTTTCCTGGACACATCCAAACACTTTGAGAGACAGAGTAACTAGGGCTGGGGACTGGAGACCATTGTTTCGGAGGACACCTAGGTCAATCAGCATAACAAAGCTTATCAAGAAAATGCTCTCCCACTTTGGTGAGTGGCGTCTGGGGTCTTAAAAGCTTGTGAGTGGCCATCTAAGATGTATCAGTTGGCGCCATCCCACTTGGAGCAAAGGAGAATGAAGAAAACCTAAGACAGAAGGAAAATATTAGGCCAAGAGATTAAAGGACCACATAAACCAGAGACTCCACCAGCCTGAGACCCTAAGAACTAGATAGTGCCTGGCTACCACCAGTGACCGCCCTGACAGGGAACACAACAGAGAATCCCTGACGGAGTAGAAGAAAAGTGTGGAGCAGAACTCAAATTGACATAAAAAGACCAGACTTAATGGTTTAACAGAGACTGGAGGAATCCCTGAAACTATGGCCCCTGGACACTGTGTTAACCCAGAACTGAAACCATTCCCAGAGCCCACTCTTCAGACAAAGATTAGACAGGACTATAAAACAAAAAATAATACATGTGAGGAGTGTGCTTCTTAGTTCAATCAGATCCATGAGACCAAATGGGTGGCCCCTGTCTGGAGGCAGGAGGAGACGGCAGGAAGGCCCAGGAACTGGCTGAATGGACACAGGGAACCCAGGGTGGAAAGGGGGAGTGTGCTGTCACATTGTGGGGATTGCAACTAATGTCATCAAACAATATGTGTATAAATTTTTCTATGAGAAATTAATGAACTGTGAACTTTCACCTAAAGCACAATTAAAAAAAAAAAAGTAGCCAAAAGGATTTTGATGACTGCTGAAAAAGGAGAAAATTAAAAAGGTATTTCCATTCTATAACTCAAACTCCATCAGCCCCATGACCCTTATAAATGGGTTTATAAATACTACATTTCACTGACCTGTCATATGTCAAACTGGAATTATTAACTTAAAAACTCAGATTTTGACAAATACGTCGCTAGTTTTTTAGCTGTTCTCAACAATTAGGACCAAGATATAGAAGAGCTACATGAAATCTTTGGCTTAACATTCTGTGGCTTGTGATCTCTAGGTCTTCCTAGCCATAGATCCTCTCATACTGTTGACCTCATGGCTCAAGTGTCTCTTAGCAGCTGCTTAAGCCATAGGTCTGGGGAGAATGTGGTCAAATGGGTTGACAACTTTACTTTTCAGTGACAAGTGCTGCTAGTTCCCCTGGCATGGAGTTGGTCCCCTGCTTTGGGTGGACGGACTGTACTCCATTGTAGGATATGATTATACTATGCCAGCAGTATCATCTGATCTGAAATCTTCACTGTATTAAGAGCACTTTCTTGGAGAGATACATTGTAAGGGCAGAACCAAAAATAGATGAATTCTTAATTGCATGGCTTAGCCTGTGTATACAGTGCCAGGAACATAGCAGAAAAGAACTAATAATTCAGAGACTGTCAAAGCCCAGCCTAGCTATGAAGACCCTGTTGCCAAAGAGGCAAAAGGTAGTGATTATCCCTGTTGGTGTTGGAATGATGGTTGAGGACCCCCAGAAAGAGTTGTCGTTGTTCATTATTTCTTTTTGGTTACCCATTTTGCTTCTCTTTCCTCCCAGTTTCCCTGAAACATAATTAATGGACAAAGTTTCTGCCAGGAGCAGACTGTGGGCCGTTGAGTGGGTTGGCCTCAGAAGCCATCAGGGCATAGATGGGCATCTGAAGGAAAAGGGCCAAGCATTTACAATCACGCAGGCCTTGGCTGGGGAGTCTGTGGCTTGGACAGCAAACCTGTCTTTGGTCCTGCGAGCCCCTGAGCGGTGCACATGAAGATGCCTAGGGGAAAGGAGCTTGGAATGGCTGAGATTTTCTCAGGTCTTCTTTGCTCATTCGCTTTATGGCAACAGCTCCAGCGGAAGCTGTGCAGGGCTTTCCCCTCTGCATGTACTCTGTGTTATTTCAGGGTGGCCATGAGTCAGAGCCAACTCGACAGCAACTGGTTTACTGATTTATGGCCTAGACTGAGAGCGTCCTGACACCTGGGCCGGAAAGAGGTGGGAGCTGTGAGGGCAAACCCAATATTCTGTCCATGCAGTCACAGGTAGAGCCTGAACTGAGCCAGACGAATTTTATATCAAAGCCAGACTGCGCAGCTTTCTCTTCATCTTTAATGAACATCCGTGGGTGCTGAATATATTCAAGACATGGAGGATACGAAGAAGGTGTGGTTCTTACCGTGAAGGAGTGTGCCATCAGGAATCATAGAGCTTTAGACGTAAAACTCTTGAAATGACTCTAATCCAATTTCCGATGCCTGAAATCCCTGCTTCATGTTCCTGAAAGGAGGCCATTCAGTTTTTACTTGAATACTTCCAGAGAAGAGAGGCTCACTGCCTACTGTATACTAGCATTCTTCTAGAAAATGTAGTTAGGAAATTCTTCCTTATGTTGAATTCAAGTCTGCATCTTTTTATCTTCCTGCTTTTAAGTCTTTGTTCTGTCCTCTACAGTCACAGTAAAGGGGACGAATCCCTCTCTATCATGACAGCTGTCATTTCTCACAGGAAATACCTTGTCCTGAACTAAGGCCCATTCCCTTTCTGTCTCGGTACCTTCTAATCACATAACCCTATCCTGATTCTTGACTGTTTTAGCGTTTGAGACAGAAAAGTAAGCTATTGTAGGGATCTTACAGTTTCCATTTATAGTGTGTAGAGAGAGGGAAGCCCTTTTAGTGAATCAGGTATAGAATATCAGTGCCCAAGCCTTTAAGAGTTATAAGTTCAATATTAACTGTATGGTCAGTATTTTTGTCATGGGCAGGGCACAGTTCCTAGGCTGCAAGGGCAACTTCTGCCCTCATGAAATTAACAGTCAAATCAGAGACAAAATACACTTGCACACCAGACTTCCATTTGGATGAATACAACAGCTAACAGTACTATAAAAACTGATAAAGGAAAGGTTCCTGAGGGTGGGGTAGTTAAGAAGCTGTCCTGGGCTGGAAGGATGTACACCACTCTTGGGTACCTCCTGGGGACTGCCTCAGGCCTAATGGTACTTTCCTTCACTAAGAGATGGGTGATGCCCTTTGACCTTGAAGAAGACTCTCCTTTCAACATGCCCATCTGTCTGAAAACAAAGGCCACCTTTTGTAGATGAATTTAGCCTACAAGTGGTGGTGTGTCTTGGAGCTATCTCTTTTGAAAACAAAATTAAAAAGAAGTAACGTCATTTGTGGTAGAACTGAGAACAAAGTTCAGGACATGTTGTTCTCTCTTCTGCCACATTACCAACAGTTCATGATATTTCCGAAAGAAACAGAAAGGCCTCATTGAAACAATGGGAACATGGAAGAGCCAACTCTGGTTTAAGGAGGCTTTTGGGAATATTACATGGTACCAAAGGAGCGTTGGTAACCTTGGTTTCACCCCGTTAGCTGCAGCTAAGCAGGAACAGCTCTGTCCAGCCTCTTCACTAACCTCTTCTCAGATTTTATCAGTCTTAGCGCCACTGTAACCTCTGGGGATATTGACCACATTCCCTGTCCTCCTTTAAGCTTTTGGCTTCCTGGCTCCTATGACCCCACTTGCTTACGGCCCTGCAGTCTCTCTCACTGGTTCTTCTGCCCCACCCACTCCCTTGGTGTTAATGCTCCTCCGTTGAACTCCCTAAGTGGTCTCCACTTTACGACTCTATCTGTCCCTTGAATGCTGATGACATCACAACTGCTGTCCTAACTTTCAGACCCGTATCACCAACGGCTTACTGGGAATCTTTGCCAAGATGTTCTGAAGGCTCCTTAGGTACACTGTCTCCAAAACCAGACTGGTTTTCTTTCTTTGGAAAACCTGTTTTTCTTATAGCCACTTATCTTGGTTAGTTCTTATTGCCAAGTCTTGTAAGCTATGAATGTCTATATTGTTTTTGGTTTCTCTGTCCCTGGCCATCCAGACCTAGTCACCGAAACCTGTTAATTCTACTCTTCAGTGTCTTTGGAATTTGTTCTTTTAGTCAGCCTAGTTCCCACTCTTTCATCTATCATTGAACCACTTACATTAGCATCTTACTTAGACTTCTTTTCTCCTGCTTTCTTTTTCAACTCCCTGCCCTCCAACCCCATCCTTCAGTTTTATCCCTATAAAAATACAGATACGATCATGCTGGCCATCTGCTTATAACCCAGTCCCTTTAGCCACTGCCTTCACCTGTAATTCTTCTTTGCCTCATAACAAAGTCCATACTTTTGGCGCTAGCTTCTCCACTTCCACCTTGCTCTAATCCCTTGGACTGCATGCCATATCAAAGACTGCACTTACTTCATGGCTTTGTGATTTGGCTCATGTTACATCTTCGGCCTAGAATACCCTTCGGCTTTTTTTTCCCCTTGCCTGGCAAATTTCTGTTCATCCTTCAAGACATTTTTCTAAAATTTCACTTTCTCTACAATCTTTTTTTCATGAAACTCCTTCCTTGAACCCGCAAAATTCCTTTACCCTTAGGCTGTCCTATCATCTCACCGCTACACCTGTTATTACTTTGCGCTTGGAAGTGCATCTCAGCACCCAGAATCGTTTCTGCCTCTGTGGTGGTTGTTAGGTGCATGGAGTAGGTTCTGACTCATAGTGACCCTACGTGTATGACATTGCCCAGTCCTATACCATCCTCACAGTCATTGTTATTTTTGAGCCCACTGTTGGCAGCGACTGTGTGAATCCATTCTAACACATAATAAGTGTACAACATATGTCTGTTAGGATATATACCCTTTACAGGAGCCTCAGCAGGACTTTCTGACCTGGCCATTTGGGCTTCAGAAAACAGGATGCCTGCCTCATGGTGACACAGCTTTTCTGTGGAGGGTCCGAAAACCTGGTACAAATCTCTTGGTGCCCAGTAAAGGGCACTAAAGCTGTCAACCCTGTAAGCTTTGTCTCCTATCCAACTTTTATCAGCAACTCGTCATGGTTCCATGTTTGCAGGCACTCTCTACCGGGTCTCCTGCATTGACATTACTCATAATATGATCTATGATATTTACTTCAGAAACACAATTAGACTCCTGCCATAAAAGTGACAACTACTTGTTATAGACTCATATATGCCATAGATTAAAGGATCCCCAATCACAGTTCTTGATGTAGTGAAATATGAGGGGGAAAAAGTTATAGTCATGTACCTACCAGTTCCTGCATATAAAGAGGCTTCCAATGGTACATTTGTTTACAATTGGATACACCTTCATTAATTCTTTATAGGGATCATTTCATAGATAAAGAGTTAAAAACAGTAAGTAATGTAGTTTCTCTTCAAGTGGATTTTATATTCCTTTAGGGATGAGTAGGAAAACCCCGGGAAAGAGCACTGTATTTGGAATCTGAAGTTTGGAATCTAGTTGTAGTCCTTTAATTTTTGTCTAATTTTTCCTTATGATAACTGGAAATAATAATAATAGGTATAAATTGCCATACGAAATATAAGTGTTTAAGTTACATTTATATTCACCTCTACCAGATTTTTGTACAGAGAGACTTTTATAAGGTGACATCAGACAGTCTGGCCAGATTGTGAGTTTGTTATTTACGGAGTCATCTAGTAGCCCTTAAGGTCCTGGGGTGGCACAAAGGGTTTGCGATCAACTGCTAACCTACAGGTTGGCAACTCAAACCCACCCAGCAGCACCATGAAGAAAGACCTGGTGATCTGCTTCTGTAAAGAAAAGCCTATGGAACAGTTCTGCTCTGCACCGCATGGGTTCGCCATGAGTCAGAGTTGACTCAATAGCAACGGACTTGGTTTATTTTGGTTTTATGGTAGCCCTTTGACGAATTGGGTGGGGTGAAATGGATTACACAGTTTGGTAGAGATGAAATTCGAGATGCAGAAAGGCTGCCTTGACACTTGAAATATCAAAGAATGAGTGTTACTAAAATGGCCAATGTGAATGTCAAAAGTCCCACTTTAATGCCAGCTCTTTCTTTTAGTTTGAAAAAGAACTTCAGAGAATTTCGGAAGCCTATGAGAGCCTGGTCAAATCTACAAGCAAGCGAGAGTCGCTGGACAAGGCGATGAGAAACAAACTGGAAGGCGAGATTAGAAGACTTCACGATTTCAACAGAGACCTCCGAGGCATGTCAAGCTTGATTCACGTTTTATCCCCTGAACCACCCATGTGGCCAACTGCCCGATTTCAGGGCCAAATTGCTTTGCTGCAGGTGCTACTCTGTGCTAGATAATCTTGTAAATTCCACCCGGGGGTGAGGGGGAGCCGTCCTCAAAGAGCAGAATTGTTCTTTTCTGCCTTGCAGCTCGCAGGTGGCACGTTAAGCCTTAGAAGTGACACCTGTATGCGTGAGTCCATGAAAGGGAGGGAGCACATGTGCAGCTTGTTCTTGCTTTAAAAGTACTTATCGGTGACCTGTGACCAGGTGAATGGGAATATTTGAAAAGACCAATGTTGGATGACGATCCGTTCTACATCAGGCGAGTCGTTTGGTAGCATTGTTTGAAAGCCAGTGCTTTTAACACTTGATAGAAAGAGCATAGAAGACAGAGCTAGACATAGGTTCTTCCTCCAAGGAGAAAAAAAGCTCACAGCTATGAAAAGAGTAGACACATAGACTCCCTGAAAAGCAGAGGCCACCTGCTGCAATATCTTGGCAAACTCCAAAATGCAAGATGATTTAACCCAATAAATTTCACTTCATTTTCAGTCAGTCACACCACTTTCCAATTGCATTATATGTCACCAGAACACTCAATGCACTGGTAGTTCCGCTAGCTAGATCCTCCAGTGTGGCTTCTGAAGACCTTCCTTTTGGTATCTTGGAGTGTGGGTATTGCTCCTCTGCCAGAGTTGTTCAGACTTTGACTGTTGCCTGAGCATCTTTGAGCATCTCTTCATACTGAGTTCTTGGCACCCATTTCATTTCTCAGGTAAATGATGATTTAAATCCATATGTATTTATTTTTAACCATTTCCCATTAATATATAGATCGACTGGAGACCGCCAACAGGCAGCTGTCCAGCAGGGAGTACGATGGGCATGAAGACAAAGCCGCGGAGGGGCACTATGCTTCCCAGAGTGAGTCTCCACTTTTATTTATCCCAATGTGGGTCTTTTTAAAAACTGGGAGCTTGAGGGAGGAAAAAAAAAACCACACTCATTTTAAGGTACGTTTTTGTGCTTTTTGGTCTTTGTTTGTTAATTTAGCATACAAACTGTTGGGTCTCACATGAACTACCCGTGTGGCCAACAGCCTGATTTCTGGTTTGGTCTGCCAGAGACAGAGCCAGGGTAGGTGGGCGTTATTTCAGTAATGTTTACTCCATCCTTCTGTCTGTCTGTCTGTCTATGGTGCCCTCCAAGGGATAGCAATATTGCAGTATTTCCTGGCACTCATTACTTTAAATAAGTCACAACCCATTTTCTCTGGTGGAAGGAGAAAGAGGCCCAGTGCCAGAATCTGGTTCTTTTGGCTTGTTTTATGCTTGCTTAGGTTGAGCTCACGTAGGCTTGTTCTAGGCTGATTGCTCCTTACCAGCATGTACATCATCTAAACGATCACATCGTACACCAGCTTGAGTGTCCTCAATATGTGATCTCGTTTCCAAAAATCACTGAGCCCATTTCTGCCAGGAATAATGAACAGTCCTTTCTATGCCTCTAGATGTCTTAAGAAACCATTGGTCAAGGCTTAAATTTTTGCAGGTTCATTGTACATGCCACATATTTTTAAAATCTTTTTTCAAAGTCTTTTTTTTAAAGCCGTTTAGAAAATTGGATGCATTTCTAATGCATAAGTGTCAACAACATTGTAAGTGTTCGCACACTAAAGATAGTTGTAATAAGAAAAAGTCATATATTCAGGTGCTAGTTGTCATCCTGTGATGCTGGTATTCTGATGTCTGCATCTCTCAGTACGGCCCTACGTTTCAAGGGCTAGAGACTAATTGGTTAAGTTTTCTAATTCCCAAAGTCGTTTGGTTGGGTTTAAGCCTTTCATTTCCCCTAAATTTACTCATGAATGCATTCCAGTGATCAGGCTTCCCTTTTAAAATTCTGTTTTTGGCAAATGGACACTAATACCACCTAGGGCTTTTGTCCCAGATTCCTTCATAGTCTTGCAGTAGGTGAATTGGCCTGTGTTCTGATTCACATAAAGAGCTGTATTGGCACCTTGAATTACTCACTTTTCTAACAAAATTTCTCTCTCCTTACTGGTGCAGTAAATTTGCTATCTCATATGAACTTTTGTTTGAAAAATGAGTCATCTGTAGTATTTGCATTTAGGATATGTTACTTCTGAGTGATAGTATGCCAAGGTGGAGGAAGTGTCTTTGTGACAGTTATATTTTGCACACTCTGCCAATTCTCTGCCTTCTTGCCAAGGGATATTATTTGATCACTTAGTTCAGGTCAAAATGGAAAAGCCATTCAGTTTCATCTGATGGACTTTTCCTCGGGCCTCCTAACTCAGGCAGATGCTAATGGAATAATTGGGTTTCATGTTATGTGATCTCAAAAATGTTCCTGAAGACTCTTTAATTTTCTGCCTCAAAGCTGAAACGTCAGTAAGGCAGGCAAAAAGGCCTTTTTCCAGCTTTACAGGGAAGGATTTGTTCTGTGAAAACATGAGCCCTCTATGTTCCAAAGGCAAGAACAAGGGAATTTAGAGGCATTTTGAACTGTGTAAATGTATCTCTCTCGGTGTTTATGTGTGATGTCACTGAATCCAGGCAGGGCATTTGGATCAGATTTGGTAACAGTGATACCTAACCAACTTTTCTACACCTAGTCTTTATAAGATACTTTGTGCCCTCCTCACGGCTTTATAATTATTTACATTAGCTTTTTGTCTTCCTGTGTGGCCAAGGGATGGGCTCAAGATATTGTTTTAACTTTACAGAAAATTTTTTTAATTGAGTTGTAAAAACTCTTTGTATATTAAGGAAATTAGCATTTCCCCCTACCGTATATAACAGATATTTTGCCCAGTTATTTGACTTTGATTATAGTGTTCTTTATATTACAGAATATTGTGTAAGTAACCGTATTTATGTATTTTAAGGAGCCCGGGTAGTTCAGTGGTTAAGCACTTGGCTGCTAACCAAAAGATTGGCAGTTCGAACCAACACAGCAGCTCCATGAAAGAAAAGTGGACAGTCTGTTTCCATAAAGATTACAGCCTTGGAAACCCTATGGGGCAGTTCTACCCTGTCCTATAGGGTTGCTGGGAGTTGGAATTAACTCAAGGGCAATGGGTTATTTATATCTTTTAGATTTTATGTCATACATAGAAAAGCCTTTAACACTCCAAGATTATAAAGATTAGGTTATTTTCAAATGTTAATGATTTCATTGTTGACAAGACTTGTATTTCGGAAACTAGCTCAAGAGGCAAAGTAGAAAAGGAATTCATGAAGGACTGACCTGGAAGCAAGGAGACTAGTTAGCAGATATTTTTAGTATCTGGGCAAGAGATATAGAGTCTCTGAGCTAAGACAGTAGAAGTAACGATGGTGAGTAGGGAACGGATAAGTGTAGCGACAGATCAGTAGGACTTGGTGACCGGCTGAATAATAGCAGTGTGAGAAGGAGAAAGGAGTGCGACTAGGGTAACTAGATGAATGGTCGCTATTCAGCAGTAAAAAGCAGGAAGAGCCGGTTTGCGATTAGATAGAGCTAAGGTCTGAGCATGTTGAGTCATCTCACCTTGTGACCCATAGCTAAGTGAGAAGTTGTAACAATAGGTGCAGAGATACTCAGAAGGCTAGTGATGGGCGGTGCTGTCAGTCAGTCTTTCTTTTTAACATGTGGGCAGAAAATGGCAGGTGTAAATTATTCCCTGTCTTCCTAGTTAATGTGTTCCATTGTCTATGTGTTCTATTAGAAGCTCTATTATTAGAATGAATTTCAAACCCCTAGTAATCAAAATTATAAATATTGCCCACTCAAGAGGAGGCCATTCTTTTTAAATGAATCTTTTGGGATTCTTGCACTTGGCTAAGAAAGACAAGACTGCACAGCAAACAGTAGTGATTTCTTCGGATAATAAGTACCGAGAAGGTACGGCTAAGTTGTGAAGCCCCTGAAACCCACCTTGGCCAATGGGGAAGTAGGGAATAACGTGTTCAACTTTTTGCTAAGTGTTCATGTTGAAGCTAGGAGTACTGGTTCAAGAACACCCAAGCAACTGTCAGTATAAGTGGTAGGTGAAACTTGAAAACTCTTAGTGGAGGAGTTCTTTCTTATCCAATTTTTAAATTTCCCTGCTGCCCCGGGTAGTTTTAAAGACTGAACTCTCTGTTCTTAAGTTTGAGCCTGATAAAGGCCTTGGTAGAGTGCCTGGGTAGTTACTACTCAACTCTAAAGGTAAATCATGAGATTTGTCTTTATTAAAAGTTATGCAGAATTAATTTTTTTTTTTTTTTTAAGTGCTTAGGAGTTTGACGACTGTGAGGATTTTTTTTCTTGTTGCTTCATGGTGTTGCAACTTTCTCTTTGGAGGAATTCAGAGTTTCCTGTTTGTTTATTTTCTGTTTTTGCTTGTTTGCTTTATTTCCACGTTTTCATGGCTTATAGATAAGTGATACCGAAGCCAAATTGCTCTTGAAAACATGGCCTCTTGCCAATTCCTGCTTGGTCTGACTGTGTAAAACTAGGCCGCCTTTGTCCTTTAATTTAACTGAGGTTCCCATTTTCCCCTTCATTTATTTGTGGACACACACACACATCAGAGGAAGGTCACAGTCAGCTAAGGCAGTGCCCTGGGAATGTCTCTTACCATTCTTAGCCATGTCTCTCAGGAAGTGAAACTTTTTGTACCATTTCTTTCCGAAAATTGATAACTCTGCAGAATTCCCATCAGCTTTAGGCCAGAAAGCCAAAAATAAAATATCAGACGTGGAGAAACTAGATTGGTAGGTATGAAATTTCATTTTAGAGGGGTTTTTAAGTAGATGTGCCAGGGCCTTGTCACATTCTTGGATCGAGCGGGAACCTAATTAGCTCTGGCATGCCCATATTATCCCAGGATAAAACCAACCATGTTTAAAGGATACACAAGGACTAACCTCCCCCTCTCTGAGATTTTTTAGGCGCTCCAGGTTTAGCATATTCAGTTAAACTTAAGTCTATTTCAGGTAGATTCTGGCTCCTAATGGGTGTCCCTCTCTAAGAAAAAAAGATTCCTTAGACTTTCAGTGATTCATGTAAAACAACATATTGATGAGTAATGGGCGTGAATGAGTCATAACTAGGTGGATTTGATTTCTCTTAAAATTCTCACGGGTTTAAAAATTGACAGAAAAAAATATGTGGGACCACACTGTTTTAAAAATAATAATTTGCCATTTTCAGCATGTCTTGTAGTCATCATCTTATCCTTGACTCTTATTTTCAGTGCCTTGGTCTTAAAATAAAACCTGAAAGAGACTGAAATAATTTCCTAAAAGAAAGTCCCTCAGGTTTATATTGTCTGATATGGTCTTTTTTTTTGAAATGCAAAGTAGAAATTACAATGACATAAACCTTAATTCTGTTGACCCACATAGAACTTAAGGAGATTATCCCAATTCTCCACTGGGTTCACTATGAGTCAGAATTGACTCAACAGCACGGTTTTTTTTTTTTTTTTGGTTCTTTGGGTCCCATTGCATCAGATATTGTGGGTTCTATCAAGCTTCATTACAAAGGAAAGGTTAAATAGATGTTTTCCAATATGGGCACACTGCCTTACCTCCGCCTTTGTGGGCTGACCAGCGCTTTCAGCTCCTCCTGACTCTGCCCACGCCCAGCCTCCCTAGCACCACACTCCTGGTATAGCACTTACTCTGCATTCTGTGTGGTCATGATTTATTTGCATGGATCTCTTGACTAGATGAGAGAGTTACAACCATTCTTTACCAGTACCCTACCCACCCACCCTCCCCGCACCAGAACACCTTGAGTCTTTATGTAGCAGGCACTCAATAAAATGTTCATGGAGAGAATGGAAACAAAAAAGTAGAAAATCCTAGTAACAACAGGCTTGAAATTCTTATGCACCATCAGCTTAATCGAAACATCCTTTTAGTTTTAACTCAGTATGTTCCAGTCTTGTTGGGAGATACCTGGCTTATCCTGTTATTTCAAGGCACTAGGGAAAATCAAAGAAACCCCTGTGGCACAACGGCTGAGCACTCAGCTGCTAACTGAAAGGTTGGAGGTTTGAACTCACCCACTGGCTCTGCAAGAGAAAGACCCGGCGATCTGCCTACAGCCAAGATAATCCTACAGGGCAGTTCTACTCAGTCATATGGGGTTGCTATGAGTTGAAATCAACTAGATGGCACCTAACGACAACAGGCAAAATTATTAAAAGAATTAGTATCAGAATAGAAGCTATTTTTAAATGTTCAAATTTCTTGTTTTTTTTTTAAAAAAACTTTACTGTGGTAAAATGCAGTCGTGTGCTGCATAACATCTCTTTGGGCAGCATCTAACCACGTATACATCTCTGGGCCCATAAGGTTGTAATAGAGTTCAGAAACCCAGATCGGAGAACAGGGCACATTCAATAATCATGATGATCTTCAAACACGAAGAAAAAATTCTCCAAGCTATTAAACGATCAGCTCCACTGAAAGCTACAAGGCTAGCAGAAATGCAAGTGGGAGCTAGATCAGGTATGGAGAAACTGCCAAACACAGTAGCGAATTCCTCTCAGTACATTGACCGTCACTGTTAAGGCACAAAGCTTGTTCAAGATGCTTAAAGAAAAAACAGGACCAGACAAAAGATACCGAGTTTAGTACTAGCTCTGGGTGGTTCCAGGGCTTCAAACAACATTTTTCGCTGCATAATGTGAAAGTGAGTGGAGAGTCTGTGAGCGCTGATGCGACGGCAGCAGAAGAGTTTGTTGAAACCTGTCTAGTTGATAGAGGTACACTACAGTATCCCATGGAGCCCTGGTGGCGCAGTGGTTAAGAGCTTGGCTGCTAACCAAAAGGTGGGCAGTTCAAATGCACCAGCCGCTCCTTGGAAACCCTGTAAGGCAGTTCTCCTGTGTCCTGTAGGGTTGCTATGAGTCGGAATCAACTCAACAGCAGCAGGTTTTTAACGGGTACAGTATCCCATATAGCTTTGGTAAGTACGTAATATGGTGTGCGCACAGCGTCCAAATCACATAACGTCCTGTCTCACAGAGTGTATCGTGGATGTTAAGCGGCTCATGACTGTGTATATAACAAAACATTTGCCATTTCTACCATTTTTCCATGTATAATTCAGTGGCATTAGTTACATTCACCATGTTGTATAACCATCTCCACTATCAAATTTCTTCCTTTACCTTTCTCCTTCCCTCCTTCCTTTATTTCAACTAGAAGGATATCCAGGTAAGGGGAATCTTTAATGATATATCAAGAACAGTAGTAGAAAGGTGATATTACTACAGTTGGTTTTCAGTTTCCTGGACACCTTCTTCATTACTCTGATGTGGATAGGTTGGAGGTGAGAGCTGGTTGTGGTATATAAAGGTTTTTGTAGCAGCTGGCCAGATGCCCACACTGACCAGTCCATAGACCATGCCAGACCCCCCAGGGCAGTGGCATGGGCAAAGGGGATGGAATTCAGCAGCATCCATGAATCCTATAATGATGACGTCATTTAGATCAAGAAAATTGTCTTGCCCTGAATGACCCGATTCTCCTTAAAGGTGACCACTACATTTATTAGGATTGTGCACTTATGAAAAATCAAAGGTTCTGTAGGCCCAGGCTCAAGCAACTAGTCTTGGACCAATTGCTACATCTTCTAATTCCTGTTCTCTCACTAACATGCTCAGTAACCTGAAGTCAGGTGCTTCGTCTCCCCTCACCTCCTGTGAAGGAACAGAGGAATAAATCTAACTCAGCCAACAGAACCACGAGGGATAACCAGTGATAGGAAATGCGAAGAAGCCTTGATAAAATCAGTTTATTCTACAACACTTCTCCCTGCATCAGCACTCCCATTCTCCGAAAGGATCTGCCGGTTTTCATGGTGGAGGAATGGGCTGAGTTCCCAAGGAAAACCTGCAGGGCTTACCGAGCGAGCGAGCCTTGCTGGGTTTGGGAAGCAGAGGATGTGAGTGCTTAAGCCCACTTGATCAGCCTTGACAGGCAGCAGCGCTGAGAAACTTCAAACCTGCATGACAACCAGAGGAGCACGCAGGCTGCAGGGCATCTGTTTATGCTCAGTCAGATCTCCTCTCCAAGTGTGAAAATGCAGGTCACCCAATTTAGACCCTGATTTTCCATGCTTAAAAAACCAGAGCTGATTGAGGAACTGGCTGGGCCGTGTATTAATATCTGGTCTCTGTGAGTGGCCATGGGTTGTGATTTTCATGTTGTTGATTTTTAAAGTATTTATTCATTTGGCATCCCTGTTAGGAGTTTGAAGAACCAAGTATCTTAAAAACAGAAGAGTTGCCGTGTGAAACTTTTTTACAGTCCACATTTCCTGTGCTGCATAGCTATGTGGACTGAGTAAACACAGACTGAGAAACGTGTTGAAATTCATTTGCATCCTGTGTGGCGCCAGAGAACCCTTGCTTCCCCTAGGTTCCCACAACTGGGAAATCTACCTTCAGGTCTAAGCTAAAATTAAATGACAGTTCCTCAGGGAAATCTCCCTGAGACAGTGTTAGCCCTTTCTTTTGTGGTGCGCTTGGCTGCTAACAAAATTTGGAGATGCCACCAGAAAGTTTGGAGGTCCACCTAGAGGTGCCATGGAAGAAAGGCCTGGTGATCTGCTTCTGAAAAAATCAGCCATTGAAAACCCTAAGGAGCACAGGTTTGCTCCGCACACATGGTGCCAACTGGCTTTTCGTACACTCCCCTAACACCCTATGTTAAGTCCCTGGGTGGCACAAATGCCCTGCTTCAGGCAGAAGAAACCATAACCAAGAGCAATCAAATGGTTTACCCAACGGCCCGTAGGAGTTTAATGGTTAAACCACGACTAGAATTGGGACCTTCTTTTTCTTATTTTTTTCCTTCCCCTTCTCCAAAAGATCATTTCTGTCGGCTCAGAGAGTGACTGAAGACTTTACATTTTTACTTGAGAAGAATCCTGGACAATAACAAGACATAGTTATTATGCTAGAAACCGTGTTTGGCTGCAAATTCTTTAGCCCAGTACTGTGACTTAATAACAATGTTTTCAGGTCTCCTCAAGTGAATTCTAGCTACTGGAATTAACATTCTGTTGTAATAAAAAGCTTTGTTTGATAATCCAGTATATCCTCTTCAGATACCAAAAAAAAAAAAAAGAGGATTTCTTTTTTTTTTTTTGCTGAGATCAGAATAGAACTTAGAGTCTAAAAAGAAGTTGTCTCAAAATGTTTGTGAAAATTAAACTTTTTGTGTTTGGATAATAAAAAAAGTCAGCAGAATACAATGAGTAATTTTAGTGTTGTTTCTTAAAATTAGTTTTGAAATTTCTTTTGGTTCCTGAATTGTAGTGAGAGCGTACGGTTGTATCTTGATGGAATCAGAGAACTTTGAGAAGACAAAGTGTTTGTTTTAAGTCCAGAAAGTTTGGTCTGAGACCATTAAAAATAAGCTTGCATCTGCTACTAATTTTCTTTTTGCTTACAAAGACTGTGGTTTGGTAGAAGGAAAAGAAGAAAAGGGTCTGTTCAAAGCAAGTGAATAGAAATGATGACGGAAGTGGTTGCAGAAGTTAAAGGAAGGGAGAAAATGCAATTGCAGGCAACACATTGCTCCCTGATCAGTCCTGCCATGAACCACTTCTTTCTCCTGAGGTAACAACTCCCCGCCCCGCCCCCTCCGCCCCCCCATTAACTTCTGTCTTTGGGCCAGGCTTTGTGTCAAGCCCTATCTGCCATTCAGAAGGATCATTTAAAAATCATAGCTTTATATGTACACATAGGCCCACTGCCGTCGAGTCAATTCTGACTCATAGCGACCCTACAGGACAAAGTAGAACTGCCCCATAGAGTTTCCAAGGAGCACCTGGAGGATTCGAACTGCTGACCTTTTGGTTAGCAGCCGTAGCACTTAACCACTACGCCACCAGGCTTTCCATGTACATATGTATATGTATATATATTTCTATATGTGTGTATGTATATATTTTAATTAATGTATTATTTACATACAGTAAAATGCACAGATTTAGCAACCACCACAATCAAGGTAGAGAACGTGCAGAGCTTGAATAGCTTTTCATTTCCCTTCCCAAATGAGCTGGCACCCCCCTACTCAGTCTGTCTGCTTATGTTCACTTTCAGTACCTTCAGGTCATTGTTTTTTGTATTATATCCAGATTTTATGGTTGTTTTCTACATAGGGAGCCAAATTGTTTGGTACAGTCTTAGATTGTCAGACCCAGTAGTAAAATTGTCAGTTGCATATCTTTTTTTTGTTTGTTTGTTATTGAAAATATACACAGCAAAACATACCAATTCAACAGTTCCTGCATTAAGAAAAAAGAAGGCAAAAAAAGGACTTCTGTTCCGCGATGGTTAGAGAAAGTTTATGTCTTAAAGTTTGGCTTATAATTGATTCATGAATATGTGCATAGTCAAAATCAAATGGCCTGTGTACCCTATATTTATGTGGCATTATTAGTTCATTGTCTAATTTATTATGCTGCCAGCAGTGATATAGAAGCAGCAGTATATTTTTATTTCAGGTAAAACAAAATAAAGTGGAAGGTTGAACAGTACATTTTGGAAGCTAAGCTGAATGAATGGGTGTATATTCAGTCAAGCAAATTTGCAGCATATTTAATGCAATTAACCAAAACCGAACCCATTGCCATGGAGTTGATTCCAACACATAGCAACCCTGTAGGATGGAGTAGAACTGCCCCATAGGGTTTCCACGGAGCGGTTGGTAGATTCCAAGTGCAGACCTTTTGGATAGCAGCCTGACTAATCACTGAGCCACCAGGGCTCCAATGTAATACAATTAGGTAAATAAAAAGACTGGAATTATACCTAAGTGTATAAGTATAATATCTAGAGTTAAAATGCAATATGAAGAATAACTAGACTTAAGAAAATTATATTTAAGAGAGCTTTTGTGGATATTCAAATACACATTTTACCAAATCACACCTGAGATGTCTTACAAACTCAGTTGGAGGTCTAGACATTAAAGAGCAATAAATAAAACAGTAGATCAAATAACAAAATATAATAAATATGTTAAGACCAAAATGTTAATATTTTCCTGCATTAGACCAGTAGAAGATTCTGTGGTTAGATTTTCCTGCTCTCCAGTGATAAGTGTTTGAAAATGATCTATGAGATCATTTTTAAACTTTAAAGACTGAATTAGAATTGATTGTATATCAACTAAAAAAAAAAAACCACTGCCTTCGAGTCGATTCCGACTCATAGGGACCCTATAGGACATAGAGCTGCACCATAGAGTTTCCAGGGAGCCCCTGGCGGATTGGAACAGCCGACCTCTTGGTTAGCAGCCATAGCACTTAAACTCTACGCCACCAGGGTTTCCGACTACATCCTCTTATTCACTAAGCCTTGTCCAAACTTGTCGTATCTCTTCACATATTGGACACTTGTACTGTCTTAGATTCTTAAAATCTCATAAAGGTAGAATGGTTTAGAAACACTGAAGGAAGGGTCAGTACCTGTTCTCAAAGAGCTTACAGCGCAGTAGGAAGGATAAAATCGGCAGACATCAGCCACTGTACCTGGAATACAAGACAGGATGTGGTAAGCACTCTTAAGAAAAATACCCGTCCCTGCCCCCCAAAAAAGAGTGGCACAGGGCTTCTGAGATGCTAGAGAGATCTCTTTTGTTGAAGGAATCAAAAAAAAAAAGCTTTACAAAGGGTGGCAATTTTAGGGTGGTGGTGTTGTGTGCCACTTAACCATTGCACCACCAGGGCTCCTTAGCCTTTAGGGTAGGCCTTGAGAACTAACTACTATTTTAGACTAATTTTGATATCATGTTGTTGTTAGGTGCCATCAAGTCAATTTCAACTCATAGTGACCCCATGTGACAGAGTAGAACTGCCCCATAGGGTTTCCTAGGCTGTAATCTTTACAGGAGGAGTTCTGGTGGCCCAGTGGTTAAGCACTTGGCTGCTAATTAAAAGGTCAGTGGCTTAAACCCACCAGCCATTCCGTGGAAGAAAGATGTGTCAGCCTGCTTCTGCAAAGATTACAGCCTTGGAACCTTATTATGGGCGGTTCTACTCTGTCCTGTAGGGTCGCTATGAGTCAGAGTTGACCCAGCAGCAGCAGGTTTTGGGAGCAGATCGCCAGGTCTTTTCTCCCCCAGAGCCATCAGTGGGTTCAAACTGCTCACCTTTCAAACTGCTAACCGAAAAGTTCTCAGCCGAGTGCTTAACCGTTGTGCCACCGGGACTACCATTGTACTATATTAAAAAAAAAAAAAATTTTTTTTTTTCCTATATAAGAGGGAATATTTCTATTTTCCTTTTAAACTTTGGTAACAAAATTTGAAAAACCCTTTCATACTTTAGACTTTGCCTCACTTTCCCAAGTTTGTTCCCCTCTCCAAGAGATTCGTTTCCTGCATTTTAACAGCAACCGTTTTCACAAATCTTAATTGCTTTTTCAATGTCTGAACCAGTGGTTTTCAAACTCAAAACTCCTGTTCAAAAGAAAGCTTACTCGGAAGCCCAGTATATACAACACATGAATGAGGGCTGAAGAAGTTTCTGGTTGAGTCAGGAGCGTAGAGCTCAGGACCTCCCTCCTCCTTTGCCTGAACAGCCCTTCTCTCACCCCCTGCTTTCCCTCTCCCAGGCCTCTGCAGAATGCGATTTGGTTTGAACTGCTGTTCTTAATTTTCCTTATCACAGTACACATTTAAAAACTCCTCTCCTTCAACCATTTAAAAAGCAAACCCTCACCAGATTGTTCCTGTGTTTAATTCACCTACTTAACCACCCGCTCACAACCTATGTCTTAGGTGCCTGGTGAAACCATGGCAACCTGCACTGTAGGACAGGAATGATATAAAACTGGGGACCCTTTTCTGAAATTAAAAGGTTCCTTACCTCAGAAACTCTGGGCAAAAAAATCAGCAGCTTGTGGGGTCTGCTGTGTATTGTATTATTTCTCCGTTTCTGAATTAATGAGTAAGACTTTTTAAGGGAGATCATCTTTCATGTTTTGCATCTCATGAGTCTTATGTGAATAGATCACTCTTAAGTAAACAGTACTCTGTTTGGATTATATTTTTGCGGTCTCTTTCTGGGTTCATCAGTTTGACTGTCAGACTGGGGTGAGGGCAGATGTTAAGAGTGGGCCCCTGAGTATGGAGTATCTTTGAGGCAGAATGAACCTAAAAAGTTTTGCAGATAGTGGAGTTAATGAAATACCTTCCTACAGTCTTTCTACTCCCCCAGCCACAGAAAAAAGAAATTACCTTTGGTGTCAACAGGACTGCCAAATGAATCTGACTCTTCAGTTACTCCATGAACTATAGCGGACCTTTGGGATAGAATCTTTTCGACATCTGTTCAGTATTGCAAGATACGGTGCCAGGGAACTCAGGACTGAAGGATTCTTGAGGAAGAAGAAACAGGAGAGATGATATGGGAAACAGTAATTTGGACATCTTTTCATCAGAGGGAGTCCATTTTCAGCAGCACTGCAGAGAAATTTCTAGCTACCAGGATTGCCACATTGCCACAATTGGCCAGCATTGTTCTAAGGTGTTACCAAAATACCAATTTCCTTTTTGTGTGGAGAAGGGAGTAGAGGTATAAAGAAAGAAGAGACAGTGTCTTAGTGATCTTTTTGTTATAAAAAAGAAAATTCTCTGAGCTAGCTTAAGTCCCTCCAACCGCCCCCCCCCCCAAAAAAAAACCGTTGCTGTTGAGTCAATTCCGATAATGACCCTATAGGACAGAGTAGAACTGCCCCATAGTGTTTCCAAGGCTGTGATCTTTATGGAACCAGACTGCCATATCTTTCCCCCGCAGAGCCACCGGTGGGTTTGAACTGCCAACCTTTCGGTTAGCAGCTGAGTGGTTAACCACTGTGCTAACAGGGCTCCTCAACCCCTAAATAGAGGACTATATTTTAAGTATATATGCATGTGTGGTGGGGTCCACATTCAGAGGTCCCCAGGGCTTGGGGCCAGGTCTGGAACATCTGTGAGAAACAAGGAAAAGTGTGTATTTAGGGAGGCTCTGATTGTTTGTGTTGATCTGTTTCCCTCTCTTGCCAGGGACAGATCCACCTTTCTGTGTACACCTGCTTGATTCTTCATTTTCTGCAGAGTGGCGTTCTGTTTCTCCTAAGCACATGCTCCAATATGGCCCCACATGCTAGGAGCTAGGTTACATCCCCACTTCAAGATCACTGCCTCTTCCAGGCTCCCACTTACAGACTCCCAAATGAGAGCATCTGATTGGCCTACCTCACATCTGGTGGGCCTTTTGGGTTGATCAACTGCCAACCCAGAGTGATGGGTAGGAGCAGATGGGAAGGGCTTTATATTGCAGACATGGCTGCTTGTCAGAACTTACTCCTGGGGATGGAGTACAGCTCTTTCAAAAGCGTTGTTGGTTAGGCAGATACAGGAAAGTTATCTACTCCCACAGAGAATTTCAACTTAGGAAGCATTTATCTCTTGGCGGGCCTCTCCCCATGAACCTCCTGTGCTGGATGCAGAGACTCCACTGTGGTACACAGAGGGCCGGCATACTGTCAGCCAGGTCTCCCCTCAGCCTCCCTACACAGCCTCCTCCTTTGTCTGTAGCCTCTACTCTGGTAATGTCCTTTAAGCGCTCTTCATTCAGAGAGTCATGGGACTTTTGTCTCAGTCCCAGAGACTGTACTTCTAATCAGTCTCATGTATCAAAAATGAGATTTTCAGTCATGAGCATTTGAGAAAAGGTTTTTGAATTAAACCTTTTCCTCTACTTTTAGCTCCTGTCACCACCACCCACTCCTCCCACATCCAAGTCAAGAGGGTCTTCCCTGAGATGTGCAGGGGAGATACTTGATGGTCGGGAACCAGATGCAAAAATGAGCTGGTTGTGCATCGCTATGTGGGCAGATGGGACTTGGAGCTTGAACAGATGTAGCTTGGTCTGTTTCTATGCCTTGATACACACGTAATCTCCAGGGTAGATTTAAACCACAGACAGCTAGCCTTTTAAAGGTCAAATCTTGCTTTCAGCTGAGAGAAATGAGGAGGGAGAACACCTGTCTTTTTACCTACCAGGCATTTCAGGAATTAGTCACTCCTCGGTAAAGCCGGCAGCAGCTGGAGTTCCTTGTCCCTTCAGCTATATCAGACTCAGGGAAAATTCATCAAAAACCCATTATATCAGGAGAGGCCTGGAAATAATTCCCTTTGAGAAGGACCAGGTCACAGCTTGCTCTCCGTGTGAGTGCCAGCTGTAAGTTGGACCACTGAATTAAAAAAAACAGCACAGCAGACACCCCCCCGCCAGGCCCCTTGCACACACCCCACCCTTGGTATTTCTACACAGGGGTTACTGGAGTCCGCCATTCTGCACTTCAACCAGCAGTTCAGCTTAGTGTTCAAATCACAATCTCAGAGACCGTTTCAACAGACTGTCCACTTTAAACCTTACCCAGAACTGGCAGAGGAGAAGGTGAAGATAGAAAAGGAGTATCTTTGAACTCTTGGGGCCATTTCCAGTTTCTATCCACTTGCGCTCTTCTGTCAAAGCAAGGAGACTAACCTATAGGTAGAGGCACAAAAACAACTACCATTTGATCTTGTGTATATATCATAATGCATTTTGCTTCAGTTTTCTTATTTGTCAAAACTGTTGTGACTGGAGAGTTCTACCAAACTTGCAGAGAAGAGTTAACACCACTATTACTAAAGGTATTTCAGAGCATAGAAAAAGATGGAATACTCCCAAACTCATTCTGTGAAGCCAGCAAATCCCTGATACCAAAACCAGGTAAATACACCACAAAAAAAGAAAATTACAGACCTATATCCCTCATGAACTTAGATGGAAAAATCCTCAACAAAATTCTAGCCAGTAGAATTCAACAACATATCAAAAAAAATAATTCACCATGACCAAGTGGGATTCATACCAGGTATGCAGGGATGGTTCAACATTAGAAAAACAATTAATGTAATTCATCATATAAATAAAACAAAAGACAAGAACCACGTGATCTTATCAACTGATGCAGAAAAGGCATTTGACAAAGTCTAACACCCATGCATGATAGAAATGCTGAGCAAAATAGGAATAGAAGGAAAATTCTTCAGCATAATAAAGGGCGTTTATACAAAGCGAACAGCCAACATCATCCTAAATGGAGAGTCTAAAAAGATTCCACTTGAGAACGGGAACCAGGCAAGAATGCCCTTTATCACCACTTTTATTCAACGTTGTGCTGGAGGTCCTAGCCAGAGCAATTAGGGTAGATAAAGAAATAAAGGGCGCCCAGATTGGTAAGGAAGATGTAGAAGTATATTTGCAGTCGACATGATCTTATACACAGAAAACCCTAAAGAATCCTCAAGAAAACTACTGAACCTAATAGAAGAGTTCAGCAGAGTATCGGGATACAAGATAAACATACAAAAATCAGTTGGATTCCTCTACACCAACAAAGAGAACATTGAAGAGGAAATCACCAAATTAATGCCATTTATAGTAGCCCCAAGAAGACAAAATACTTGGCCTATACAAAGAAAACTACAAGACACTACTGCAAGAAACGAAAAGAGACCTACATAAATGGAAAAACATACCTTGCTCATGGATAGAAAGATTTAACATTGTAAAAAAGTCTATTCTACCAAAAGCAATCTATAGATACAGTGCAATTCCAATCCAAATTCCAACAACATTTTTTAATGAGTTGGAGCAACAAATCACTAACTTCATTTGGAAGGGAAAGAGGCTCCAGATAAGTAAAGCATTACTGAAAAAGAAGAACAAAGTGGGAGGCTTCACACCACCTAATATTAGAACCTATTATACCACGACAGTGGCCAAAACAGCCTGGTACTGGTACAACAACAGATACATAGACCAATGGAACAGAACTAAGAATCCAGACGTAAATCCATCCACATATGAGCAGGTGATATTTGACAAAGGCCCAAAGTCAGTTAAATGGGGAAAAGACAGTCTCTTTAACAAATGGTGCAGGCATAACTGGACATCCATCTGCAAAAAAAATGAAACAAGACCCATACCTCACACCATGCACAGAAACGAACTTAAAATGGATAAAAGACCTAAATATAAAATCTAAAACGATAAAGATCATGGAAGAAAAAATAGGGACAACGCTAGGAGCCCTAATACATGGCATAAACAACATACAAAACATTACTAACAATGCACAAACACCAGAAGAGAAACTAGATAACTGGGAGCTCCTGAAAGTCAAACACCTATGCTCATCCAAAGACTTCACCAAAAGAGTAAAAAGATTACCTACAGACTGGGGAAAAGTTTTTAGCTATGACATGTCTGATCAGCGTCAGATCTCTAAAATCTACATGTTACTGCAAAAACTCAACAACAAAAAGACATCCCAATTAAAAAGTGGGCAAAGGATATGAACAAGGCACTTCACTAAAGATGACATTCAGGTAGCTAACAGATACATGAGGAAATGCTCATGATCATTAGCCATTAGAGAAATGCAAATCAAAACTACAATGAGATTGCATCTCACTCCAACAAGGCTGGCATTCATCCAAAAAACACAAAATAATAAATGTTGGAGACGTTGTGGAGAGACTGGAACACTTATACACTGCTGGTGGGAATGTAAAATGGTACAACCACCTGGGAAATTGATTTGGGGCTTCCTTAAAAAGCTAGAAATAGAACTACCATACGATCCAGCAATCCCAGTCCTCGGAATATATCCTAGAGAAATACGAGCCTTTACACGAACAGATACATGCACACCCATGTTCGTTTGTGCACTGTTTACAACAGCAAAAAGATGGAAGCAACCAAGGTGCCCATCACTGGATGAATGGATAAATTATGGTATATTCACACAATGGAATGTTACCCATTGATAAAGAACAATGATGAATCCGTGAAACATTTCATAACATGGAGGAATCTGGAAGGTATAATGCTGAGTGAATTACTCAGTTGTAAAAGAACAAATATTGTGAGACCACTATTATGAGAACTCAAGAAATAGTTTAAACAGAGAAGAAAATATTCTTTGATGGTTATGAGAGTGGGAGGGAGGGAAAGAGAGAGAGGGTTATTCACTAATTAGATAGTAGCTAGAACTATTTTAAGTGAAGGGAAAGACAACACTCAATACAGGAGAGGTCACCACAACTGGACTAAACCAAAAGCAGTTTCCTGAATAAACCAAATTCTTCAAAGGCCAGCATATCAGGGGTTTGGGGAACCACGGTTTCAGGGGACATCTAGGTCAGTTGGTGTAATAAAATCTATTAAGAAAACATTCTGCATCCCACTTTGGAGAGTAGCGTCTGGGGTCTTAAATGCTAGCAAGTTGCCATCTAAGATGCATCAATGGGTATCAGCCCACTTTGAAGAACACCAAAAACACAAGGTAATTATGGGCCCAGGAGACGGAAAGGGCCACATAAACCAGAGACTACATTAGCCTGAGACCAGAAGAACTAGGTGGTGCCCAGCTACAATCCATGACTGCCCTGATAGGGAACACAACAGAAAACCCCTGAGGGAAAAGGAGAGCAGTGGGATGCAGACCTCAAATTCTCATAAAAAGACCAGACTTAATGGTCTGATTGAGACTAGAAGGACCCCAGAGGTCATGGTCCCCAGACCTTCTGTTAGCCCAAGACAGGAATCATTCCCAAAGCCAACTCTTCAGACAGGGATTGGACTAGACTATAGGATAGAAAATGATACTGGTGAGGAGTGAGCTTTTTGGATCAAGTAGACACATGAGACTATGTGGGCAGCTCCTGTCTGGAGGGGAGGTGAGAAGGCAGAGGGAGACAGAAGCTGGCTGAATGGACGCAGAAATAGAGGGTTGAGAGAAGGAGTGTGCTGTCTCATTAGTGGGAGAGCAACTAGGACTATATAGCAAGGTGTACATAAATTTTTATATAAGAGACTGACTTGATTTGTAAACTTTCACTTAAAACACAATAAAATTAAAAAAAATTTTTTTGTTGTGAGCATTAAGTGATGTTGCATTGTGAAGCTCTTGCCTGGGACATGGTAAGCTCTCAGCAAAAATGTATGTTAGCTCTTGTTATTTGTCAAGCATCTACTATGTGCCAAGCCCTGTGGTTCTGCATAGCAGATCTCATTAGTTCCATTTCAGGAGGTTGAGTCTCAGAGGTGAAGTCACATGCCCAAGGTGAATGGGTGTGTGAGGGTGCCAGAAATAAACCAGGTTGGCCTGACTACAAAACCTAGGCCATGGCTGTGGTTTCGAGAGTAAACAGTGTTTGAGCAGACATCCTTCTGTGTAAATGGGCTTAGAGCCAGGAGGGTAAACAACTCCCTGCTCTACTCCATTCAGGGTAATTCATATCCACTGAGTAAACAGACCATTCTGGGCAAGAATTCTCTTGTGTCAACTTGTCTGTTCTAGGAATTCTCAGTATACACATTGGAGCCCAGCCAAAAAGTCAGCATGGGGCTTAGTTAATAAAAAACTGAAGGGACCTTCTAGGAGGTGGTTTTACCCATGGACTCTCCCTTGGTATCTCCTAAAGGATGAGTTTTTAGACTGAGTCTGACACACAAGTCCTGGCATCTCCAGGGAGTTAGGGAGCACAGTTACCCTACCTTATAGGCTCACTGAATTGATAGCCATCCTCCTCGCCCTGGGCCTGAATTAGATGCCCTTTCTGTGTTCTCATAGTTCCCGTGCAAGCATCGTTAGGACAAATTGTCACATTGCTTTTGCTATTCCCTTGGCTTTCTTCCCACCAAATTGAGAGCAAAACGCTACACCCTATTCACCTTGCCACCACGAGTCGGAATCAACTCAAGTTTTTTTGTTGCTGCTGTTGTTTGATTTACCTTGTAGTCCCTGAATTTATAACACTTCCTGGAACAACAACAGTAACCCCCATGTTATCATAGTTGACATTTAGCGGGCTCTTCCTATATGTCTTTTTGAAATACTGTGGTGATCCTTGCTTTAATGGTGAGGAAACAGAGGCCCAGAGAGGTTAGCTTACTTCCAGTTTCACAAAACCACAAGAGGTAGAGCCAGATATGAACCCAGACAGTCTAATTCCAGAGTCACACTTTTAAGCAATACTCTGTAGTAGATGCTGAAGTAATATTTGTTAAATGAATATACGTATGAATGTAACTGCTGAGTTTTAAGAAACATGATATGACCTGTGACAGTCTTAAATCTCTGCAACGGTAAGCTGTAACGGGGCTCTTCTCTACTGTCTGCTTATGTTATCCTGCACGTTGCGTTTGAGAAATGCAAATGCAAGTTCTGGCTGTACCATTGATGAGGGTCATTTCTTGGGCCAGTTACTTTTCCTTTCTTAGTCTCATTTTCCTCAGCTGGGAAATAGATAAATAATGGTCACTACCTCATATAGAAAACTTAGAATTAAGGGGAATAATGTAAGTAATGGGCTTCAGTTCCTGGAACACAGTACTTATTCAGCAAATGTTAGCAGGTATTGTTATTACTGTCACTGTCACTATTATCGTGAACATTGTGTTAAAACTTTATAATCGAGAGCATTGCTTCCTACGAGTGACAAGGAGTTTTAAGCCAGGGTGAGTGAGTTCTAAGTGACATTACTACGGCCTGATAACTAAGGTCACCAAATTCAGAGCAGAAGCTTTTTGACTCATGAATTTCAGAGGCCTGCAAAACATTCCAGAGTTAATGACCACTTCATCCAATATCTACCTTGTCCTGTGGCGTTCGGGAAGCGTGGGCAAGGAGGGGTCCAGGGGACGTGCATGTCAGTACCAGCCATCTAAGTGAGCAGTGGGTTCGAAGGCTGAGAGGACAGCTGGATAACAAAGGCTGTTAGGTGAGAACAAGGAGACTGAGTACCTAACAGCTAGTAAGAGTTACCATTTATTGCTCACTTGATGTTGAACTTGGGACACACTAGAGACTCATTCATTCATTCAACAACATTCTGGACCCAGGGGATCAGTAATGACCAAAACAGATCAAATCCTAGGTATTCAGGTCCTTTTCTGTTATGCATCATTTTTATTAACAGAGTCATCACACAGTATATGATGTAGATGTTTTCATTCCCATTTTACAGATGAGGGAGCTGAGGCTCAGAGAGGTTAAATACTTTGTCCAAGGCCTCATAGCTGGAAAGTGGTGAAGCTAGGATTTAATCCAGGCCTTTCTGATGCTAAAGTTCACTCTTTAACCATAATACGAGACTGCTTGTCAAGGAAATAGCAAATGCTGGAACCCAGGGGTCAGGGGGGTGGTAGTGGTGGTAGTATTTGTTCATTCAGAATCCTTTCTAAATACCTGTCATTGTGTCATAGCAATAATTGTGATCATAAATTTGCAAAAACACAAGAAGCTCTGGTTTTGGCTTGTAGTCTTGAGCTGAGTTTATCATTTTACTGCTTGCAATTGAAATTGTACTCGGCTGCCCTAACAAAGAGAACTCTTCTGCTTTGGCTGATAACCAGATAGAAGCTATGAAACCAGTGCTTCGTTCACAACAAGTCTGCTTGGTAGCTCCTGGGTGCCCTCCAGCGCCTGGACGAGACCAGTGGGCACCATGCCCATTGCGATGCTGTCCACACCCAAGAAGCTGGTGCTCAAACTTCAGTGGTGTTGTACAGAAAGAGTGAAATGCTGTGATCCGTTCAGGGCTGTGGATGATGGGGCACAGAGCCAGTGGGCTGCTACTGACCCATTGGCTTAGGCTTCTTGCGTGCCTGTTCTCCATGATTTGGGAAGGAAGAAAATGCCACTGCAAAGGAGAAGTGGGGCGGCCAGTCGGGGCATAATGAGCCTAGAAGTAGTGCTCAGTCCATTACTTGGTGGCCTTATTTTGTTTCCAGAGGATGCCATTGTTTCTAGGTTTCACAACCACTATTTAGCTTTACAGTCCTGCTCTTTCAGTCTGTCTGTCGATTCAGAAGCTATTCCATTGCACTCTGGTCCTATCGACATACCATCACAGTGCAAGGACAGTGCAGTCAGGCAGGAAGGACACCATTGTGGGACCTCAGGACACCCGGATTCTGGCCCTGGCTCTGCCCCAGCTGGCGGTGAAAACTTGGACAAGTGTTTTCACTCCTGAGCTTTCATTTCCTCACCCATAGATAGAAGGGGGTAGAACTGGGTGTTTCCTAAGACCCCTTTCAGCCCTAAAATTGTGTTATCTGATTTTTGCAGCCTTAAAATGTTTTTTCATTTGTATGCCCTTTATTCAAAACCACACGTTCTGCCCCTTAAGCGCAGTATTCTTTCTGTTGCCCCAGTGCCCAGAGTGCCGGCATTTAATGTTTCATAACTATTTGTTAAATTGATGAATGACTATAGGAGGAAATAATGAATGAATGAAACCACTGTTAGCATGCTAATGTAGTTTCCAGACTTTGGGTCTCTGTGTTTCATTGTGATTTGCTAGGAGGATTGAGGGAACGTGCAGTGTAGCATTTGAATGGTATAGGCACAGAGAAATCCATTTCTAACTGTTGTCATTGTAGTTATATTCCTCGTGTTTTACAAATATAGGATAGTGTTATACAGAAGTTTTACAACCAGCTTTTCTCCCATTTAATAATAAAGGTTTTTTCCATGTCACTAATATTCTCTCATGTACTTTTAATGGCTGCATCCTATTCTGTTGTAAGGTTTATAATTGTTTATTTAACCAATCCTGTACTCTTACACGTTAAGCTCATTCGAGTTTTCCATATCATAAACGACTTATCTCAGTATTCTAATTTACTTTTTCAAGGAACATGTATTGCTTTTGTAATAGGAAAAAAATGTTTTCAGTAAAAAAAAAAAAAAAAATGCCCATCCCTGCCTGTTTAAGCTAAAACTGTCTATAAGTGTGTCTGGGAAGGCAGCGTGGCAGTGCTTGAGTGCACGCTGGCCTTGGAGTCCCACATGAAAACAGACAGTGATCGCCATCAGTTATGCTCCTGTTGAACGGGAGAGAAGCAGTTTTCCTAAATCCAAAGCATTGCGTTGTCCCTTTCCCCTCTTCAACAGGACTAGGAGGAGATGTAGGGCCAGGTCACATGGGAAGAGGTCCCAGCCGGAGATCAGAGGCCTGGGCTTGAGGCTCCCCTCTGCTGTCTGGGCTTACACAAAGAGCTTAACCCTCTGGACCTTGGTTGATTTTCCTATGAATGAATTATTAATATTGCTTGGTTGGTTTTTCTGTGAATGAGAATATTATTATCTGCCTTTTCATCACATTTTTGGAAGATAGAAGTAGGGGAGGTTGTGAGCATAAAATGAAATAGTAGATGCAAGATTAATTTGAAGCCTTAAAATAATCATTGTACAGAAATCAGTTACTGTGAATATAGGGTCACTGGTTCTTTGTGTACGATTCATCCCTGGAACTGTGGCCTGGAATGTATCTGGAGTTAACAGTGGTTTTGAGAAAATCCTTACCTCACACACCACCACTTAAGAGGAAGCAAAAGCAGTAATTCAGTCCTCTACTATTTGCATGCTTTTTTTTTTTAATCCTTGCCAGGGGTAGCCTGGCCACGAGTCCAGAGGGTGAGCCCTTTCTGATAGAGGTAGTTTTGTTATTGTCTCCCTTCTAGACAAAGAATTCTTGAGGGAGAAGGAGAAGCTAGAAATGGAGTTGGCGGCGGTACGGACTGCTAGTGAGGACCAGCGGAGGCACATCGAGATCCTGGACCAGGCTCTGAGCAACGCCCAGGCCAAGGTCATCAAGCTGGAAGAAGAGGTGAGACCAGGCTCCGGTGGGCAGAGGCAGAGCCCATGGTGCCTTCATTCTGTTTTCCTAACCCTGCTACCTTAACCAGAGCCAATTCCAAGGAGTTGAGAGGCGGGAGGAATGTGGGAAACCTCCCAAATGAAAATTAATAAAAATAGCATTCATCCAACCCAGAGCCAGGCAAAGTATGAAAGGCACATGTGAACACCATCAGCAAAGAGCTTACTTTCAGCCTGAAACCCAGCCTACAGCCCATTGGTTGGTGAGTGTCCAGGGCTGGAAATAAATGGAAGGATTGGAATCTACTGGTGCCTGTAGAACACAGAGATTAAAATTTTTTCAGAATAGTTCAGTTGCTGTGTCTTTGGGCTCTTGGTTGCATAGAAATAGGCAAAGATCTGATGGGGATGCAGTGGGCCTGGCATTCAGCAGACCTGGGACCAATTTCTAGAAGCTGACTGAGCCATGCAGAGACCCCCTTCCCCCAACCCAGGAAATTTTGATCCCATTATGATCTCAAGCATTACTGGTTTAGTAGTTTCTGATGACATCAACCCTTTAAATTTTTTTCCAGGTAGACCTTTCCTTTAAGCCTGACCTTGGGATTAGAATGACCATTTCTGAGGCCCAGTATAGGGGGATTCAGGCTACAGGCACCATGGCAGAAAAGGAGGAGCAGTCTAGCTGAGTAGACACCTTCCAGCTTTGTGTAGCGATAGGCAGGCACCTCTGTGTTGTTGTAGGGGGCTGGCCTGAGCAGGATCCATTGTGGAAAGTAGAAGCTCAAAGTCTGAAAGAGACTTACATGAGATAATCTATGTAAGGTACTTACCTTGGTGTTTGGCACACAGAAATCACTATTGTTAATAACCTAATTGTTCTTGAAAAAAAAAAGTCTACCCCTTCAGACAGTATCTCCTGATACTGGGTGACTAGATTGTATCACCAAACTTCAAGGATAAAGTAGCTAAAGGGAAAGATAGTTCAGCAAATGAGATCCTTGTCCATTTGAAGCCTGTTAAACCTGGTAAGTACTGGGTAAAAGCCAAGATTTTAATACTAGAATGAAGGTCCGAGCAACAGCTCCAGAGTATCTTTCTTTTTATGACTAAGGAACTCATTAAAGATGAAACACTCATCACAGAAAGTGACCTTAACCCCTTAAGGACAGGTGGCCTGCTTTGGGGAAGGGCGGCCAGGACTCTTTATTATCATCATCACTGAAATCATTTATTGAGGCTCAAGCTCCATGTGGAGTGAAGGAAAATTTTAATTGTTAAAAAGTCTTTCAGTTCTAAGGTTTCTTTTATAGTAGAAGTTAGTTGCGAGCTCCTTGAAGATAGGTTCTTTGTAATCAGCATTATGGATTTGCCTATGATAACTTCTTGTCATTAGACTTAGATGAAACTTTCTTTCTTGAACGTAGCCTTTCTAAGATGTCTCTCCTAGATCTGATTTCCGTGTCACTCCTTGCTCTTACTGCAGGTTCTTTCGAAGGGTCTTAGTTCAGTGCCTGCCATAACTTACTGTGGTGGCCAAGAGCACGGGCCCCAGGGCCAGGCTGCTGTTAATTAGAACCCTGGCTCCATGACTTTCAGCTGTGTGACCTTAACCTTTTCAGTCCTCACCTTTCTTGTCTCTAAAATGGAGATAATAAGATTTTACCTCTTACTGTTACTGGAAGGATTGAGTGAGATAATAGAACTAAAGCACGATGTTGGGCGTGGCAGCGCTCCACAGATATTAACTGACATGGCTGATATTGCTGATCATTCTCACCGTTGCATACTCCTTGCCAGACTTAAGGTTGGTACAGTGCTGAATGAGACAAACCCATACCTTCAAGGATCTTGCAGTTGAGTAGAGATAATATTAATCTATTAGTTTAGCAAATCTTACTGAGTGCCTGTTGGATGCCAGGCACTGTTCCAGGCATTGGGGGCTCAGCAGAGAACAAGAGACAGTCTCACGGTGCTCACGTTCTAGTGGACGGACACCCAGAAAACTAATGCAGTGTAAAACATGCTAAGTGGTGGATGAATGTGCTCAAAAATATTTGACTGAATTAGGCCTCTAGCACAGTGGCCTACACCTCATAGGTCCTCAAATGCCTATTAAATCGAACCACATAGTCAAAAGTACAATGACTGAAAGGGGCAGATGAAAACCGATCCCAAGAGCAGGTTTAAAAAAGGCTGTAAAGTCACTGTCCCTCCTTGAAAGGTCACCAGAAGTGCCTCTTTTTCATTGCAGTGACATAGGATGAGATGTAGACACAGCTCACGGCAGTGCTGCCTGCTAAGTCAGAAACCTCACGGAGCAGCAACCTCGTGAGTCACTAACGTGTTCCGGTGTGCCCATGTAACCACAGGTTGAACTCAGGATCTGAGTCACCCGTAAGGCCTCTGCACGCCCAAGTGCAGAATGACAGGACATAGCATCCGGTGTCTTCTCATCCAGAACCAGATCATGTAAATGCCCCAGCCTGAGTTTTTGGCACTAGCCAATTCCCAGAAAGGAGAAATATGCCTAGGATTTATGAACATGGGCCAAACTCCTAATTGGAAAGTCTGCGGGTAAAATTTTGAAATCATTGGTCACAACCCTAAATTCTTACCTGATAGGACATTTACACAAATCATTTTAACCTTAATTTCTCTTTCCTCAGTTATTGTGCTGTTTGAGTGTTCATGATTTCCTTCCTGTCACTTCAACTAGGTTGTCAATTACTCAGCTGTAAAGTCCTCTGAAATCTTTAGGGGAAAATTACTCCATAAATATCTATAATAAGAAAATTTTACACTTACTGATACACAGATGGATACATATGCATAATTTCTCCATCATCATAGTAATTTATATTTAGCGTAGAAAATTTGAAAAATACAGAAAAGCATAAAGATGATAGAAATTACTATTCTGCCACATGGAAAATCACAGTTAATGGTTTAAGATTTCTTTCTAGCCTTTTTTATGAATATATCTTTATGCAATTGTGATAATATGTTTATGCAGTTGTGATAATATTGTATATAATCTTTGATTCTGGGTTTTTCCTTTAACGTTGCAGAGTAAGCATTTCTTCTCGATATTAAGAACCCTTTATTAACTGCATTTCCAAAGCCTGAAAATGTTCTAATTATTAAGCAGTAACCGAGCATTGAACTCAGAGTCGTACGAAATAAATTACCGAAAGTGCCCTAGTAGGTCTTAAATTCCAGGCATCCCAGCCATCATAGGTATACCTGATGGCCGTTTTCTGAATCTTTTTTGTCCCAACACACCTGAGATACAGGAATAGGATGGGTATGTGCTCGTGTAGTTTCAACGGAACCTCCAGTTAATCTGACCCCACCGCCACCGGTCTAAGCTCCATGCTCTTTTTTACTCTTCTTGGCTCAGTTACGAGAGAAGCAAGTATACGTGGAGAAAGTTGAGAAGCTGCAACAGGCCCTGACCCAGCTGCAGTCTGCATGTGAGAAGCGAGAACAAATGGAGCGGAGACTGCGCACCTGGCTGGAGAGAGAGCTGGATGCACTGAGAACCCAGCAGGTAAGGGCCAGGTCGGGTAGACTGATGAACCAGACACGTTCATCCCCAGACATAGGGATACCTGCTGTGTGCCAGGCACTGCACTCTGCCCTGAAGACCTGGGTCAGCCAGCACATACCTCAGCAGAGGAGACAGGCAGTCTACGCACTGTGGAGTAACCAGCATCCTCACAGACAGAAGGTCATAGCTGACTCGGGGATGGGGAAGGGTACAGGGCTTTAGACAGCTTCACACAGGAGGGCATTTGAGCTGGACTTGGAGCAGTTGCCTGGGATTTGGGTGGGAGGTGGGAAACAGCATGGCAGGCTCAGGACCAATGGGTGAAGTTATCCCGGGCATGTGCGCCCGATGTGGTGGCTGGCCCGGAGGCAGAGGCCAGTGTGTGGAGGGCTTTGGTCAAGGTGAGAGATTGGACTTTTTCCTGTAGTCAACAGAGAGCTAAAAACTAGGGTTTTAAGCTGGAAAGAAATGTGGTACAAAGGATCTGGGAAGGAGCCCTGTGGTCGTATCACAGTCTGGAGGGGCGGATGTTGCAGTCAGGGAGGCCAGCCTGAAGGCCTTTACTCTGGACCAGGGTTGTAGGTACAGTGGGAATCTAGGGAGGAGATAGATTTAAGAGCTACTAAGGTGGTGAGTTGGAATCAACTCAGTGGCAATGGGTTAGATTTTGGTGTTTTTAAGGGGGTGAAGGGAGTCCAACAGCTAATGCTTTTGGCTGCTAACCAAAAGCTTAGAGGTTTGAGTCTACCCAGAGGCACCTTGGAGGAAAGGCCAGACAATCTGCTTTTGAAAATCAGCCATTGAAAACCCAGAGCTACTCTGACACACGTGGGATCACCATGAGTCCAAATTGACTTGACGGCAACTAGTTAATTGGAAGGGGGTGAAATTCATAAGACATGATGATCAGTGAGTTTTTAGAGGTAGAGGAGAGGAAAGGGGTTCAAGAAGACCCCCCTAGGAAATCGTATTGGCCATAAGTTATTCCTTCCGCCACTCCTCTGCTGGTCACAGCTGTTAGTGTAACTCAGCTACGAAAATACACAGAGTAAAATGTCCCAGTCCAGGACTCATGTGTGCCTCAGCAAGGGCAGAGGTTCTGCAGGTCTGATGTGTGGCTGCACTGGGCTGGGCCCCAGAGTGAGCTTGGGCTCATGTGTCACCATCCAGCATGGTGGGCAAAGCCTTGTGCAGCTGAAGAAGGGCATGCTCTAAATTGGGATACCAGAGACATACCAGCAGGGCTCTGTGGAATTACCTACTGAACAGGGCATAGTGGTTGTGGTTGCAACACTTGAAAATACTTGAAAGCATACAAGCTTTCATATCGCGGGTGCTTTTAGTTCCCTCTGAATATGGGTGCCTGGCTGGTGGACAAGGGGGTATTAATGAGATTGCCCAGAAAATTAAGAAACCCACCCTAACATCCCACCATCTTGGCTTAGTAGATACCTGGTAAGAAAGGGGGTGGACCTCTCTGAACTCCTGATATTCTTATAACCTGTGCCACATACCCTGGCACTAAGTTACTTATACCCTTCAGCTGTTCTCTGTTGCTCAGTTGCTGAGACCTGAAACCCCCAGACCCTTGAGGGCAAGGCTTCTTTGGTGCCTGGTACAATGCTGAGAACACAGTAGATACTGACAGATCTTTGGCTGACATAGTAGACCCATCTCAATACTAAGAGCAAAAGAGTGTTCTTTTACAGTTAATATGCCATCCACCCCCTACGGTTAGATTACTTATCCTTGGATCTTCTATTTTAAGTGCTGTGAAACCAGACTCAACTCATTATCCTCCCTCTGAATCAAGAAGAAGAAATATGACATTAGAATCATTTGAAACTATCTAACTTGCCACAGAGGAGAGTTCACTGTATGCACCTCAGACCCAGACATGCTCACACACATCACTTCCTCAGACCCACAAACACTACATTCCTGCTGTGCTTCCACACTGCAGACAGATTTAAGCACACCAGTGGAGAATGGATTGCTTCAGAGTTGGGGCACTCTGGGGAAATTACTGTGCTTGAATTTTGAATGTGGAGCTGATAGCAGGCAGTCTCAGCTGTCTGTGGCTGACACAAGGCCCAGGAGGGGAAGACAGTCTTTAGAGTTATACAAAACTTTGATGCTGAGCATTTCCTTAAAAATAATGTTACAGTTTTGTTTCTTTATGAGAGTTTTAATCTATCTCTGATGATAGGAAATACACTTGGAGATTTTTCTGATACTCTTGCCTGCTCATTAAAATGATGGGTATTATTTTTTGTTTTTTCCTTTAGTACTTCTTTATTTTCTAATGTTTTCAGTGAGCATACATTATTTTATAGCCAGAAAAGGTAAAAATGTTATTACCAAAAAAAAGGTTACCAGAAAACTGAGTTTTCTAACAAGTTCCGTGGGGGTTAAGTTTGGCCAAACTCAAGTCCACCTGGATACAAGATCTGGACCCCATGACTGGTGTGGCCAGCACAGAGGCCCCAAGAAGGAGTATCCGAGGCCTCTCTGATCTGCCTCCCGCCTCACTCCCTGGTGCACAGCTCATACATCTGCCTGCCACTTCTTGGCTTGGACAGGGGTAGCCTCAGGAGAGGCTTCCGCAGCCCATGCCACACCCTGCTCCTTCACCCCATGTCAGTGAGGCACTTATTATCTGCCCACGTGAACCCTCTAGAGAGTATGTTGAGGTCACACTATAGCAAAGACCCTCCTCATCTCCACCCTCAGCCAAGGAATGAGACCACACTGCCTTGTCACGTCCCATGAGGTATCGTTCTGAACAGACTTTTGAGACTGTAGCTTAGAGCACTTGTTGAATCAACATCCTTCCCAAGAGCTCTTCCCTTCAGACTGACACCAGGGCACAGCGCCCCTCCACTAAGCCCCTCTATCGACTAGAACCCCAAGTGAGCTCCAGTTAGTCCTGAGAGATGCTCTGGAACCTTCCAGAGGAGTCAGTAGACTGGTGATGAACAGAATGGCCTAGAATTGTGTACTGATTCAGAGCACAGGCTCCAGGGTCAAACCAACCCGCATTGAATCCCACCTCCTCCTACAGAAAAATGATGATCTTGGGCAAATAATCTTTCTGAGCCTCAACTTTCTTGTCTATAAAATGGGGGCATTAAATTATACTTACCCCATAACTTTAAATAAGAAAAACCTGCACAAAGGGCTTATCGCAGCGCCTGACACTTAGAAATTGATGAAGGAGGAGTAACATTGTTCTTACTCATTCTTACTGCCATCATCTTCAGAGTCATTTGAAGACTCCCGAATTCCTCCCTTACCCCATCGTTTCCATTCCCACTGAAAGGTGACATAGTATAGCAGATTGAGGGAGGGGGAAGGGGAAAGACAGGTCAGGACAGTAGGTCTGCCAGGAAAGGGAAGCTCTCAGCTAACAGGTTCTTGTTATTATAAGTAAGTTTTTCTCTGCTGGGGAGGTGAAGTGTAACACGTCCGGCTTCATTAGAAACTGGGAGGGAAGTGAAAGAGAAATAAAAATAAAGGAGTGAGGAAATTGACATTTTTAAGAATTCACAACTTTACCTTTTTTTACAAAGAGCTCAAAATAATGTTTGCATGTCTTAACTTGCACAGTAGTCCCATGAGGTAGATGAGGGGAGGCGAGAACGTTCTTGAGGAGGACACTGAGGCACAAAGACCTTAGGAGACCCCAGGATCACGTAGCTAATGAGGGCACAGTATTTTCTCTGTGTTGTTCACTGTTGTCTCTACCTCCAGCACATGGTACGTGCTCAGTCAGTGTTTGCCGGCTCACTGAACGGGCAGCAGCAGCCTCCCTGACTACCCTCAGTCTGTTTTTCTGGCTAGCCCACTTACACATTAGACCATGCTGTCTCTGTAGCTTGAATGTTGAAGTCGATGCATGTATTTAGATAACTCCTCATGGCCTGCATTAGGGGGCCTGGGAGGAGTTGTCATGATCTTGTGTGAGGCCAAAGGATTCTGCAAAAATAAGCCAGCTTAGATGGCAACACGAGGCATTAAGATAGAAACTGAGACGCATAGATGGCAGCTTAGAGAGGCCATGGAAGCTTTTTCTTGGAAAACTTCTAAAAATAGGGGAGCTTCTCCTTGGGATGGACTGGTTCATTTGTCTTCCTGCTCGAGTCCATGTGCCTGGCCAGGTGGGGGCGGTGACTTCCTGTACAGGTCAGACAGATGTGTGCCTTCTGAATTCTCGCTTGAAAGTCAGTCATGGGAATACTAGAATAATTTGGATGTGCAGCTTTGAAAAACTGAATAGAAACATACAGTTTACAGAAAGCCTGGGGGCTCATTTGGTCTCTGTGGTAGGATTAGATTCCGTCAGTGCAGCTCAACTGCCCAGCTGTTGTTCTAGGTAATTCAACATTCTTTTCTTAATCTAGGATAAGACATTCAGATACCTCTCACCTTGCAACCAGCTCTGCATTTAAAATTTGTAATCTCTGGAAAACAGGAGGGAAAGTGTGTCCCAGGACATAGAATATCTGTGATGAAATCATTCTCCCCATGGGTACCAGGGAGCCTGGCTCGGACCGGGACTGGGGCTCCTGACCCTAAGACAGCCTGTCTCTGCCTCTGGCCTGAAGTCAGAACCTCCTCATAACCCATAGTCTTCTAAGCCGTGTTGTTTAGAGGAAAGTCTATACCTGAATTAAAAAAAAAAAAAAATCTGAAATCTAAAGATTCTCAGATAGTAGTTCAGAGAAGACCCCAAAACCAAACCTAACCAGCTGCCATGAAGTAGATTCTAACTCATGGCGACCTCATGTGTGCCAGAGTAGAACTGTGCTCCATCGGGTTTTCAGTGACTGATTTTTGGAAAGTAGATTGCAAGGCCTTTTCTTCTGAAGTGCCTCCGGCTGGACCCAAACCTCCAACCTTTCGGTTAGCAGGTGTGCACGTTAACTGTTTGCACTGCCCAGGAACTCCTCAAACAAGACAGCTGCTGTTTTATTTCCGCCTTCACTGACACAGATGAAAAGAATGTGCTGGAAGTGAGCCTAACTTGCATTAGAGGTGTTCAGGTAGCATTTTACTTTGTTCAGCGCTTTAAAGTTTATCAAATGCTTTCATAGACATTATCTTATTTGATTCTCCTAACAGGCATTCAAGGGGCAGGTATTAATATCTCTGTGGTACAGATGGGAACGTCACAGCTGGAAGAGCACATGTGTTAAGCCATGTCACTCCCACGTCTGTTGCCTTTACATGTTATCTCCCAGCCTCAGGGGAAACAAACAGAACTGAAATCACTTCTTTGAACTCTGGAGAAATTAGCCTAGACCAGGAAGTCAAACCTTAGTTCCTGTTCTTGCCTTTGGTATAAATCAACTGTAGTATATCGGACATGCCACCTCTTATCCTGCAAAGACGTTGAGCTATGTAGCCAGACAGACTCGGGTTGGAATCCTGACCCTACTGGTGATTAGCTGAGAGACCTTGAGCAATTTATTTAAGCTCTCTGAACCTTAGTTCTCTCTCGTGTAAAATTGGGATAATGTTGTCTGTTTTGCAGAGTTTCAATGAGAATTAAATGAGATACAGGAGTCTGAGAGTTAGGATGCACTGAGGTCAGTTTACACATGCGAGAGAGAACGGGGCAGAGCGGTGATAATGTATACGGATGTCCCACAGTATCTGGGTGGACCATTGTCTTAGTTTCCCAAAAAATGCCACAAAGTAAATGGCTCTAAAGAACAAATTATTTCTCTTAGTTCTGGAGGCTAGGAGTCTGAACTCAGGTCGTCGTCAAGACTGCATTCTCTCTTTCAGTTCTAGGGAACAAGCGTTTTTTGTCTTTTCCAGCTTCTGGTAGCTCTGGACACGTCTTGGAATTCCTTGGCTTATCGATGTATCTTCACATAGTGTCTGAGTTCCTCTGTGTGCCTGTTCTCCCCTTTTGTAAGATACCACGAAGAAGCGATTAGGTCTAGGACCCACCCTTCTCTAATATGAACTCATTAACGTAGCTGGTAACATCTGTGAAGAAAAACCCTATTTCCCAAAATAAGGTCATACTCACAGGTACAAGAGTTAGGACTTCCCTTCCACATATCTTTTTGGGAGACACAGTTCAGTCCATAAAACCATGAATTGATGTGTGTGTTCTGTGTGAATAACCATGCAGACATCATTTATATGTTCTACTTTATAGCCCATTTTGAGCATCAAGATGTTATTTCTCCTACTTGTCCAGAAACATGGAAATGGCCAGCCAGCCAACATGCCAGAATACAATGCCCCAGCCCTCCTAGAACTGGTGAGGGAGAAGGAGGAGCGGATCCTGGCCCTGGAGGCTGACATGACCAAGTGGGAGCAGAAGTATCTGGAGGAGAGCACCATTCGACACTTTGCCATGAACGCTGCAGCCACTGCTGCTGCCGAGAGGTGAGACCAGCTTAACTCTGGTGGTTGTAAAAACACTGGGTGTCCAAAGAGATCTAGAGACTCCTGTGGAGAGTGAGGTCATTGAACATTTAGAACTGGTTATATGCTGATTAGAGAGCAAGATGGTGTAAAATTTCTGGAGGGTGATTTGGCAATAAGTTCCTCCCCATTGGTTCTAGAATTTCAGTTCTAGACCTTTATCTTAAGGAAATCATCATATAAATAACTGAAGATTTATGTTCCAGGGTGTTCATTCCAGGCTTGTTGAAAACATCAATAGTCATGCACCACATAACGTCCTTTCAGGCAACATTCAACTGCAAATACATCCATGGTCCCATAAGGTTATAATAGAGTTCCGAAATCCCTATCGGATGGGATGTATCTGATTTAGGCATGTCACACTCAACAATCATGACGATCCTCAAAGAAAAAATTCTCTAAGCTGTTAAAGGATCAGCTCCACTGAAAGCTTACAAGGCTAACAAAAATGTGAAAGGGGCCTATATCAGATATTGAGAAACTGCTAATGATGTGGATCGAGGACGAGATGCAAAAGTGAATCCTTTTCAGCACATTGACAATCACGGCTAAGGTTCAAGATGCATAAAGAAAAAGCAGGACGAGACTACGACACTGAGTTTAGTGCTAGCTCTGGGTGGTTCAAGCACTTCCAACAACATTTTTTGCTGCATAGTGTGCAAGTGAGTGGTGAGTCTGAGTGCTGATGTGGAGGCAACGGAAGAATTTGTTGAACCCTTGTCGTTGTCGTTAAGTGTAGTTGAATCCGTTCCAACTCATAGCGACCCAGTGTACACTAGAAAGAAACACTGCCTAGTCCAGCACCATCTTCACAGTCATGCTACTTTGAGCCCATTGTTGCAGCCACTGTGTCAGTCCATCTCCTTGAGGGTCTTCCTCTTTTTCACTGACCCTCTACTTTACCAAGCATAAGCTAATTGTAGAGGGAGGTTATTTGCCCCAGCAAATGTTTAACATGGACGAAACTTCCTTATTCTGGAAGCAAATGCCCGAGATGACTTTCATCCATAATGTAGTGTTTGTAACCCACCCAGTGCTGTCGAGTCGATTCCAACTCATAGCGACCCTATAGGACAGAGTAGAACTGCCCCATAGAGTTTCCAAGGAGCCCCTGGCGGATTCGAACTGCCGACGCTTTGGTTAGCAGCCATAGCACTTAACCACTATGCCACCAGGGTTTCCATAGTGTTTGTACAATGTCCAAATCACATAATGTCCTGTCCTAGTCATCTAGTGCTGCCATAATAGAAATACCACAACTGGATGGCTTTACAAAGAGAAATGTATTCTCTCACAGCCTAGGAGGCTAGAAATCCAAATTCAGGGTGAGGGCTCCACGGGAGGGCTTTCTCTCTCTGTCGATTCTGGAGAAAGATCCTTTCACTGATCTTCCCCTGGACTAGGAGCTTCTCAGAGCAGGTACCCCAGGTCCAAAGGATGCGCTGTGCTCCCAGTGCTCCTTTCTTGGTGGTATGAGGTCCCCATGTCTCTCTGTTTGCTTCTGTCTTTCATATGTCAAAAGAGATTGGCTTAAGACACAACCTAATCTCGTAGATTGAGTCCTGCCTCATTAATATAACTGCCTCTAATCCTGCCTCATTAACATCATAGAGGTACGATTTACAACACATAGGAAAATCACATCAGATGACAGAATGGTGGATAATCACACAATACTGGGAATCATGGCTGGCCAAGTTGACAGATATTTTGGGGGAACACAGTTCAATCCATGGCATGTCCTATTTCACAGATCTATCATGGATGTTGGAAACCCTGGTGGAGTAGTGGTTAAGTGCTACGGCTGCTAACCAAAGAGTCGGAAGTTCAAATCCACCAGGGGCTCCTTGGAAAGAAACTATGGGGCAGTTCTACTTTGTCCTATAGGGTCGCTATGAGTCAGAATCGACTCGACGGCACTGGGGTTGGTTTGGTATCATGGATGTTAAGTGAAACATGACTGTACCTTTAAAACAAAACAGCCTGGGATCCAACCACAGGGGACTCATTAGATGATTTAAGGTACAGCCACATATGGTAACGACTGTGGAGTCATTAAGAATAATGTTGTGAAAGTATATTTTGTAAGTTTTTTTTTTTTTTTTTTTTAACATTGGGTATGTATCACAGACCAAACAAGAAGTGTATTTAATCCTCGGAACAGCAGGCCTTTTCCAGATGAAGCAAACAAGGCTTATAGAGGCTCAGCAGTTTATTCTAAATCACAGTGGTAGCAAGTGTGGAGCCGCACGTCAAACTGAGACCTGTCTGACTGTGAAGCCTGTGTTCTCTTAGTTTGAAAACATTTGCTGCTGCTGTTGGTTATTACCTCCGTTGCTTTCTTTCCTTTTTGTAAGAGCACAGCCTTATTCTTTCTTTAAAAATTAGCTCAAAATGTCCAGCAATTCACAGAAGACACCAAGTATCTGTTAAATTATACTGTGGTCTGAGCGACCAAGGTTATTTCCCCTGATGGCTGGATCTCATGTGCAGGCATTATTGCTGAACGTATTTGAGTGGCTGTGCCTTGGACCAGTCAAGCCCCTTTCTGCTCCCCACCCAGTGTGCTTTCTGTCCATAAGTTATATTGGGTGTTTAAATCAGGGTTGTTTGGAATTCACCAAAATTGGACTTCTTAATAAGGTCTATTTTTAGATCATTTGGGATGGTAGGACCTGAACCAGGCAAGACAAGTGAAAAACTAAGGATGCAAACTGGTTATATAGCCAGAACCCCCATCTCCTTGGGACGTGTTTCTTCCTTAATGAATACAGGAAGGTCTGTTGGGATGGGAGGATACTTTATAAGCTGTATGTGGGCTGTCATATGCAAGTGGAGAAGAATCCCTAGCAATGTGCCCAGTTGTTGCTTCCAGGATCTGGAAAGAAAGCAGCGTGGGCATAGAAGCCTCACTGGGCATCACGGCACACTTGCCAATAGGAAGACCTGCAGACTCGTGTGGAAAATGAGCGTTTTGGAGTCTTTTTTCTAGAGCTTAAGTGTTGTGTTTACATGTATCTAAGCTGTGAGGGAAAACAACCCACACTATTCCATCTGAGAGAGACTTTGGGAGTTGGAATAGACATTTAGACATATGTTGTGTGGCAAAGCTCCAGAGTCGTGGTCTGAAAACTGGAAGAAGCTGCAGGTTCTGGTTCAATCCCTGCAGCGTGTGGGTGAGAACAGTGATGCCCTTTGAAATACTTGTTAATTTTTACAGAATTGAAAATATTCTTATGTTAATTTTCTAAGGCAATAACTGAATCACCTCTCTAGTCTGACGACAAGAGCAGACTGTCATAAAGTTACAGGTGAAGGTGGTCTTCTCTGCCAGATCTGGTCTAATACAGGCTGCCATGCTGCCCTGGAAAGACCTGGATGGGGAGACAGGACCCCTCCAGTCGTCAAAGCGTCTCCCTCTGTCACTGATGAGGAGGGTGTGATCCTGAACAAGGCTTCCTGAGTATCAGCTACCTCATGTGTGAAATGGAAATTATGAATCGTGACTGGTTAAGAGCAGGGAACCCAGCCACATTGCTCTGGCTGAGAATGCTAAAGCCCCAGTAGCAGGTTCAGTTTGTTACCTTGGAAGGATGACACAGGGGCCTTTATTTGTCATCTTCGTCTTAGCTCCTGTTGATTTATCAGATTAGATGTCTGTTTGGTATCTGGGGCCCCGAGGGGATGAATGGGACTGGAATGTAAAATCAGAAGTGAGGGAGTGGACAGGTCTGAAGTATTAGTCCCCTGTGATGGGTCGGAGGCTAGCTGGAGAGTGAGTAGGATCAGACAGACCCCAGTCACACACTCACACTGTTCTAGGCCCGGCCTTATTTATTACCCTTCATGCAAGGGAAATATTTCTCCCTCCGCCAGAGAACAAGAGTTCTATAGGATTTATCCAAACCTGTTGTTCTCAGGTGCCATCCAGTTGATTCTGACTCATAGTGACCCTATGTGACAGATTAGAACTGCCCCCGCAGGGTTTTCAACGTTGTGATCTTTATGGGAGCAGATCACCAGGTCTTTCTCCTGCGGAGCGGCTGGGGGCTTCAAACCAATAGCCTTTTGGTTAGCAGTCGAGTGTTGTGCCACCAGGGCTCCTTTTGTTGTTTTCCTGCCCTGTCCTATTTGGAGTCCTGGGTGGGTGGGTGGGTGGATGGATGGAGTGAGTCATGGAGTCTCTTTCTGCCATCTTCCCCTTCCCCTCTTCCTTGCTTCCACACATATTTATTGGGCATTGAATAATTCTATGGAAAAGTACTCCCCATTACAGACCACCCCTTCCCACATTCTCAGGGGAAAATAAGTTCAGAGAAGGTCAGGCTTTATAGCTCCAATCTTAATGTTCTTATAAAGAAAACCTCTATCATTTCAGCATAGCTAGAGAAGGAGAGAACAGGAAAATAAAGAATTTTTGGAAAAGGTCAAAGTTCTGAGCTCTTATCTAAATGCTAAATGGCTGCAGATAAGTTGGTAAAAACGAGCATTTCCAGCCATTAGTTTTGTGACTTTTCATCAGCTGACACATGCTTCACACGTATAAGCAATGAGTTTTAAACAAATAGTTTTTGTACATCTATTGGTTTTGCTATCTTTATGTGTTTTGGGGCCATGCACCAAAATTGTGAGAGGTTTCAAGCTATTTTATATTCGAGGGAGATTTTTGCAACTTTTTATAAATTTCAAAGGAATGTAATTTTTTTTATTCCAGATTTGTGTGTTTACATTTCTAAACTGTTCTCCTCTAATTGTGCCTGCTGTTCCTTATCTGGCAGTGTAAACATGAATTTTTTAATTTGTCTCTGACTCTAAGTGAATTCTCCAGAAGTAAATTGGTTGAAAATGAGTGCTTCTAGCCATTAATTCCTATTTTGATTATTTTTGTGTACCTTAAAGTGAATTTGGGAAACCCTGGTAGCGTAGAGGTTAAGTGCGACAGCTGCGAACCAAAAGGTCAGCAGTTCAAATCTACCAGGCACTCCTTGGAAACTCTGTGGGGCAGTTCTACTATGTCCTATAGTGTTGGCTATGAGTCAGAATTGACTCAATGGCAGTGGGTTTTTTAGACTGAATTTATAATTTTGTAAGCATATTTAAAGCATTTCATTTGGTTTCTGCATTATTTGGCTTTATGATTATCTTCAGCTGTAATTTTACTTTCTTTAGCTGCACTCTCACATGTGCACTCTTAAGGGTTTGTTTATCTCCATGCACCTTTGCTGAGGCCTCCTTCGTAAAAGCCTCCTGGAGTGTAGACTAATGGTGAAGAACATGCGTGTACTTTGGAATCATAAATATCTGGGTTTGAATCCATCTCCACCATTCACTAACTTGGTGGAAAAGTCACCTAACCCCTGTTTCTTCCTCTGTAAAATGAGAAGAAGAATACTTAACTCCTAAGCTGTTGTGAGATGCTGTGTGCCGTATGCTTTCCCCAGCCCCTGGCATCTAGTAAATGCTCATTAATTGATAGCTCTCATTGAATGGATGAAAGACGGGCCCCTTTTTTGCTGTTTTGGGTGGCTCCCAGAAAAGAACATTAAGACTTCAAATATGATTGTAACACTGGGATGTGAAGCTAAGAGATATGAAATGTTTGGCCGAATCATTTCTATCAATTTAGTATTCACATAATTAGAGACAGTATTGTGCCTTTTAGCCTAAGATGTATCACTCAGATGGCACAATTATCTTATTTTTATTAATCATTGTTAATTAGGAGCAATTAAGTTGACAAAACCAGTGACAGGAATAGTTCTTTTTGCCCAGTTATTTTCAGCCAGACACCTGCTTCCAGCTAAACTGCTTTTCCATCTCTCTGTCTGTCCCCTCCCCTCACTCCACCCACCTCCCCTGAACTTTTCAAGGACAGAGCGTCTTCTCAGTCTTTCTACCCTGAACTGACCCGAATTCTAAGCAGCAGCCCTTAACGATAAAATGTGAAGTAGAATGTAAGCATGAAGGAGGATCTTGGCCTGGAGTCACACTGACCAAGAGGATCATACTCAGTTTGAAATATTTACTGAGCCCACATTCTATTGTAAAATACTGAAGTAGCTGCTACATAGTGATGAATAGAAATAAAACTTTCACTCTGGGAAAGAGGGAAAGGAAAGTATGTATGAAAGAGTACAAATATAGAAAAGAGCACTGGCGGCACAACAGTGAAGCGCTTGGCTGCTAATTGATGGTTCAAGCCTGTCAGCGGCTGTGTCGGGGAGAGACCTGGTGATCTGCTCCCATAAAGACTACAGCCTAGGAAACCCTATGGGGCAATGCTACTCCGTCACATGGGTCACTGAGTCAAAATCTACTGAGCGGCACACGGCAGCAACAAGAAGTACAGAAACACCAACAAATATGATAATAGTAATAATAATAAAATCCACATGTGAGTAGATTAAAGCTGAAGTTGTAGCATCTCTATATTCATAACATGCCAGTCAGCTTAATATAGGTAGTCCACGACATACATCGTATTCGAGTTACCATGAATCACGCCTAACAACCATGTTTTTTTGGCTTTTTGTTCTACATCTTATATACTACATACAGTGTTGCAGGGCGTAATTTGCTGCTGTATCATTCTCAGATGTTCACTGGCAGGTGTTCAGTGTTACGATTTACTGTTCAAAACACTGTGTATATAGCAGGCTGTGAAAGCTTAAAAAAAAAAGGTATCTGACTTAACATCAGAACCGTCTTAACGACGAAGTCATCAGACAATAACCCAGTTGTAAGCCAGGGACTACCTATATACAGTGTGATTAGAGGGGGTAGGGAATTTTTATTTTTAAATTGTATTTTGTTTTCCTAAGATACTATCTGGAAACCTAGTGGCATAGTGGTTAAGTGCTACAAACCAAAAAGTCAGCAGTTCAAATCCACCTGGTGCTCCTTGGAAGGTCTATGGGGTAGTTCTGCTCTGTCCTGTAGGGCCACTATGAGTCGAAATCGACTCAATGGCAACGAGGTGAGTGAGATATCCTAATTCCAGCAAGCTTAGAAGAGAATATCAGGCATGTGGAGATTTAGGGACAAGAAAGTGGTACATCTTCCCACAGTACCCCACTGCACAGCCTTCACGGGTCTCTGCCTCTGGTGTCTGACAGCTGGGTAACCGGGCTGGGGAGGTGGAGATGGGGAGTGCTGTTGTTGGCCAGTAGGAAGGAGGGGCAGGTTTCTGTTCCAGCGTGAGCACCAGCCCCTGTCCTGACTCTGTGCTGAACAAAGCAAGAAGGCTTTCCTGTGACCCCGGTGTGTCCTGTGTTGTCAGGGACACAACGGTCATCAACCACTCACGGAACGGCAGCTACGGCGAGAGCTCGCTAGATGCCCGCATCTGGCAGGAGGAAGAGGAGGTGGTGCAGGCTAACAGGCGGTGTCAGGACATGGAGTACACGTAAGGACAGCTGTGTGCGATGCGTCACCGGGTCTCCTCCGGCCACTTAACTCCAAAACCCACATGGAGCCCCCAGCTCACACGTTTGCACTCTCACATTCCAGCCCCTTCCAGAGAAGACTGTTTCTGCTGCCCTGTCTGAATGAGTGCTCCAAAGAATCTGCTCCCCCAGCTCTGCCCTGGAGAGAAGAGAGAGCCTCAGACCTAAGCAAATGGCTCCTCTCAGCAGAAGGACTGTGCCTGAAGTCTCTCTGGGATAATTTCATGTCAGATGCCGTTTTTAAAGTGTAGGCTGAGTCTAACAACAGAAGAATGTAGATGCCCGTGTCATTTCTGGGTGTCTCTTTCTACAAACTTCTAGGGAGCTGGAAAGGAGAGACAAATCATACTGTAAAGGCTCAGAGTTTTTGAGCTAGAATTGATGTATTTTCAACATACAGTGAACTTATTAGCTAATGCGTTCTTCGAAGGAGTTAAACAAGATTTCTATAACAAATTATCCTGCCCCCACCCCCTTGACTGCCTGCCAGGATCTGTGGAACCTGGGGCCCTAAGCCCCCTCGTTTTATAGATGTTCTAAATGTTAAAACAGGGCTGAATGGTTGATAGGCTGAGAGAGTTACTATCAGAGTTGTGAAAAGAACCCAGATGTTTTCTAGTTCTTATTTTTGGATCATTGGTGGGATGGGGGTCAGCCTGTCTTCTTCCCAGGAACGTGTTCATCTTTTATTTTTTTCCTCAGAAATTGGCTTTAGTTGAAAGCTCACACTATTTGAAGCTTCAGTGTTTATGTGCTTCTCTATCTCCTTCTCCCCAGGAGTGCTAGACTCCCTAAGTGTGGTCCCTGGAGGTGGCCTCAGTCATTCTAACTGTACCCCCTCAGGCTGCAGAAAGTCCTAAGTCTCCTGAGGTGCCAGAGGAAGGGTACCCTTCTGATCTACCGTGACAGAGCCATCTTATACAATTTGGAGATTTTTAAATTCTGAAAGACTTATACTTCATTTAACCCTCCATCCCTGAATTATAATTAAAATCCCTTGCATAGCCTAAGAGAAGTATTTCAAGTTTTTCTAACCAAATTAATTTTTTTAACCAACTACTTTATTTTACAGTATTAAAAATCTCCATGCCAAAATCATAGAGAAGGATGCCATGATTAAGGTCCTTCAGCAGCGATCCCGTAAAGATGCTGGGAAGACAGACTCCTCCAGCCTGCGGCCTGCCCGCTCGGTCCCATCCATTGCTGCGGCCACTGGCACACACTCCCGCCAGACCTCTCTTACCAGTAGCCAGCTGGCCGAAGAGAAGAAGGAAGAGAAGACCTGGAAGGGAAGCATAGGTGAGCTTCACGCCTCCTTCAGCCTCAGATCTGAAAAGCAAGAGCTCTTCAGACACAAACATTTGAGAGGCAACCTCATATGGCGGGAAGAGTCCTAACACATGTTCGTGTGGTGTCCTGCCTCCACTGCCCAGAAGACACGGAAATGTCACTGAATATCTCTAAGTCTCAGTTTACTTATCTGTAAAATGGGGAGAATAATCAGTCATACTTCGGCTATGGGTATTAAATGACATGTGGAAGCACTATGTAAATTCTAAAAGCTACACCACCGGAATAGCTGTCAGCCCTGGGTTGACTGATATCATAGTTACTATCCATTGTTGTTGAAAGTTGAGGCCACCTTTACAACATAAAATGGAAAAAGCCCAGAGACATCAGGCCTCTGAACTTGACTGCCTCAGACTGGTTATATGACTATTCCACCTCTGTTTCCTTCTCTAGAAAAGAAGGGTGGTGTCTGCCCACCCCGCGAACCCCCCACCCCCCCCACCCCCTGCTTTTACCCCATGGGGTGGAAGTGAGGGCAAAATGAGCTAATGGGAGAAAGCATTTGGACAAAGTACTCTCAAACGTAAGGGGTGGGTGGTGCTTGTGCTTGTTGTAGATCTTGAAGAGAACTGGGCAAGTGTGGTCGTAGCAATGAATGGGCTTCCCAGGGTGAGGGTGAGGTTAGTTGACCAACTGGAGGAGTCTCAGAGGAAGCCGCAGAGCCAGCCCTAAGTGCAGGAAACATTCCCAGACACATACCCCTGCACTCTTGCACCTCCAGAGGTTTGGCCCTTTGATGCGTATCCCTGGGTCAGCGTGTGTCTTGTTTCTCTATGGAGCTAAGAGCCAGCTTTCCTCAGCACAGGACCCCAGAGGAGCCTGGCTGCTTCTCACCAAAGGGTTGATAAGAGCCTCAAGTATGCACCCAACAGAGTTGAGGGATCAAAGGCTCCAGCCAGAACCTCTGTTTGAAGTCCCTCCATGGGGTCATTTCCCTCAGAGGAAATGCACTTCAAAGAGGATGTGTGTGTGGACAGCAGATGTGATCATCAAAGACCCTCCTAAGGACACGTCCAGACCCTGATTAGGGCTCCTGGGAGCTGATGCTCAGATGGCGCGGTTAAGGAGACTGAAAATGTGTTAGGTCTCATTGAAATCTCCCTGGGAGAAGCCAGTTGGACACCCAGCCAGGCTGGCCCAGTATTGAACCCATCTAAACAAGGCCTGGAAGCCCAGGATCCTGAGCTGCAGGAAGAGTTGCTGGGGTCCCTGCACTGTCGTTTCTTCCCATTACTTTGGAGAATCCTATACTGATTAGTGCCCGTGTGTCATGAAAACAGGGACCTTCTGAGTGGCAAGGGAGGAGCACATATCTGTGGGCCACTGCACAGTTCTTGAAAGGTATCACCATCTCTTCCTGATGAACTCTGGGAGGAGGTACGGGCAACAGTCTACCTTCCTGATTTCTCAGGGCCCCTCAGGTGAGATGTTGGCTAGTAATTTACTTCAGCCTGACACTCCCCATAAGAACATCGTCATCAGAATGGTGCTTTGACAAGCAGGGTGACAAAACGGAAAGGGCGTAGATGAGTTTGAGTCCCATTTCTGCCACATTTAGCTATGAGATGTTCATTTCTCTGAGCTTCCGTTCCTTATCTGTAAGGCAGAGGAAGCCAGCACTGCACAGGAGTGTTGTGAAATGTAGAATGAGATGGTGTGTGTGATGCATCCAGCACAAAGACCCTTGCCACTCAAAGTGTGGTCAATGGACCAGCCACAGCAGTGTCACCTGGGAGCTTGTTAGACATTTTGGAAGGAGGGGATTTATAAGGAGAGGACTAAAAAAAAACATTGCCATACAGTCGATTCTGTCAAGTCGATTGCCATCAAAACAACCCTATAGGACAGAGTAGAACTGCCCCATAGGGTTTCTAAGGAGCAGCTGGTGGACTCGAACTGCTGACCTTTTGGTTAGCAGCTGAGCTCTTAACTACTACACCACCAAGCTAGGTCTTTCTTTTTTTATTCTCTCAGTGCTTGGCATTTTACCAGGCCCATAATAAATGCTTATGAAATGCTTGGTGAATGAATTAGTGAATGAATCAAGCAATCCTCAGGCAAGAAGGAAATGATCTTCAGACTAGTTTAAAAAAAAAGACGGTATTGAAAAGCTGTTCTTCTACCCTCAGGATTGCTGCTGGGGAAGGAGCACCACGAACATGCCTCAGCCCCCATGCTGCCAGCCCCACCCCCATCGGCACTGTCTCCTGCAGCTTCTGCCACATCGGCCAGCAGTGCCCATGCTAAGACAGGCAGCAAGGACAGCAGCACCCAGACAGACAAGAGCGCTGAACTCTTCTGGCCCAACATGGCCTCCCTTTCCACCCGCAGCAGGCTGGGCATGACCCCCTCCAACAGCCCCGTCCTGAAACACCCAGCGGCCAAAGGGACTGGAGAGAAGCCGGGTATGTGGTTCCCTCCTTCTTTTAGGTACTCTGGGGAACCATAGAACTCTCCAGCCTGAGGGAGGGAGTCTTCTCTTGAGCTGGGAAGGAGCAGGAGCACCAATCAGCTCTCACTTTCTGGGTTTTTTAGTAGGATTTTTGTTACCCTAATGTACTTTTTTTTAGGCTTTGTACACACAGGTATTCATTCTAAATGGAAAAACTTAGGAGTGCTTCTACCCTTTTAATGCATGCTTTATAACTAACCCTGTCCCGGAAAGGGCAAAAATAGATCCTCTGAGGGATGTTAGGAAATTGGTTCCCTGGAAAAAAAGAAAAAAAAGTTTTTTTTACTATGTTTGGGAGCTACTATCGGACACCCGAAGGAGCCCTGGTGGCCCAATAATTAAGCACTTGACTGCTAGCTGAAAATTGACAGTTTGAACCCACCTAGTGGTTCTGCGGGAGGAAGACCTGGTGACCTGCTTCTGTAAAGAATACAGCCAAGAAAAGCCCAATGGCGCAGTTCTGCTCTGTCCCATGAGGTCACTATGAGTTGGAATTAACTGGACAGCACCTAACAACAGTTAGGCCCCAGGTACCTCAGAGGCACCAGAGACATAGACGATGCCTTTGAGGATTCAGGGTTCAGTGGGGTACATCCTGATAGGAGAAGAAGGGGTAGATTTAACTACAGGGTAGCTTAACCTCTGGCATGGCCTTTGGGCCAGTGCTGGTGAGTTGCTTTAGTAGAGTGAATAACAGAAGACAGCTTGGGAGTAGTGAGCTTTGTGGTGGGTCCGGAAGTTCCAGGGAAAGAGTAAGTTTGGGTTCGGACCAATCAACGTCATAGGGAGAGCGCTTTTCAGGAATTCTTTTGCAGAGATGGGGGCTGTTTTGTACACAAGTTAACTGTTTTCTCCAAGGTGGCTCTTTATTTTCACCCTCACAATAAAAAAAAAAAAACCCATTGCCATTGAATCAAGCACCTGGTGGATTCAAACTGCTGACCTTTTGGTTAGCAGCCATAGCACTTAACCACTATGTCACCAGGGTTTCCACTGTCTTGATACACAAGTAAATACTGTGTTGTCATTTTGGAGAGATTAAGTTCTTGCAATAACTTTTCCATGTTAAGGCAGGGAGCACGTAAAAAGTACCTGGCAGGTAATGCACACCTGACAGTTTTGATCAGATGAGTAGAGGGAGTGTGGTGTGAAGTGCTCCCCACAAAGTCCCAGTGTCACCTTCACCCACTAAATGCTTTTCCACCACCCTCCTGATGGATGAAGGTTTTTTATTTGATTCTGAATTCCAGAGCCAGCCACTGCATGTCCTTTATAACACTCAGTTCTTCTCCACCATGGGCTTGATTCTGTGTGGCCTTACCTGCGTGCACTTGTGGGAAGGGAGCCTTCCGGATGAGTGGTGGGGTCTGAAGTGGTTCCATTAGAGAGAGATTGTGCAGCCCATGCGCCACATAAGGAATGAGCTGTTCTGATGGTCCCCTTCTATTTGGCAGAGAACTCTCCTGGCCACGGGAAGGCACTTGACCACAAAGGCCGTGTCAGCAGCTTGCTCCACAAGCCTGAGTTCCCTGATGGAGAGATGATGGAAGTCCTCATCTAACACTTTCCTCCCTGTTGAATTTCATACGCAACGTTGACAAACAGGGAAAGTGGCAAATAGAAGGAAGGTCACAAAGGTTGTAGGTGGGAAATCAGGAATAATTTGAACAGATAAAAGATATGGGATTATAAGAACATTTTTTATAAATGTAAAATTAAAAACAAGAAAACACAAGAACAGGAGACCTACATGACCGAAGGTAGAAGAACGTGCTCTGGATTTTTCTTGTACATGGTGGAAGAGAGAGGACACTTGTAGGTTTGGAAACAAAGTTCAGAAGAAATAGGAAATGGAATTTTTCATTGTACAGAAAACGTATCTCTTATGGGGGGGTCTGTGTATACCCATTCTCCGGTTGTGAACACATAAACCTGAGCATGGATCTTCCCTCGAATATCCCCATTCTCCTTGCCTTTTAGCATGTTTTCTTTATGAAGAACCTTCTAGAAATCTCTAGAGCCAGTGTTGGCAAAATGCAATATTACCTGGGCCAACCATCAGGTGTCCAGGAGAGAGTGTGTGTGTGACAGTAAGAAGAAACGTCCGCAGGTGATGAGGGTTTTAAAAGGCGGTCTTCACCTAGTTATATGTTTGGCTTTGATTGCAGGAGATGATTGGGCTTCTTAGCTGGATTCAGCAGTATTTTTTAAGCAGGGCAGGAGTGTTAGGATCTCCATGCTCATCCTCCCCGACTTCTCTCATCCATCTCTGTTTCTGCTTCACTCTCTTTAATTTTCTATTTTTTCCTTTACTTTTTCTCTTTTTAATAAGACGTGGCAAAGTTCTTTAGGCCTGGGGTCTATCAGTGCATTATCTGAAGTGTCCTGTTCCTGCCGTGTTTAATAGCGACCTTAGGATGAAGCCATACGTTGGCTTCATGGCTGCTTCCTCCACCTTCGTGTAGTTCGGGTGCAGTCGTCAACCTTGTTCTGACTGTGGACTAGTTGGGCTTTGAGGAGGTGAGAGACTCTGTGGATCACTGCGACATCTTGCATTAGGGTCATGTCACACTTTTTGCTCTCTGACATCAGCTCTCCTGCGAGGAGTCTGATCACTTCCACCCCTTTGCTCTGTTAGGGTAAGTCTTTAAGGTCAGCGCTCCAGGAAATGACAGTTCACACGCAGTTGCCTTGGCAGCGTCCAGAGTCTCACAGGGCACCCTCGGAACACTTTCTGGGGTTTCTGGTTCTCGAGCAGATTCCACCGCCCCCCCCCCCCCCCAGTATTCTTGGTTGCTGTGCATGAACGTGCTGCTTTCTGTCAGGACAGGCATGTTAATACATCAGCAATCCTCTGCTCTGAACTTTCCCTGTAACCTAACAGACTGGTACATATACAGTGTGGTTGGATTTTAGAAGAGTTCAGTTTTGGAGCAACTTGTCCAAAGTACCACAGAGCTACCAGGAAAAAGAGTCAGGCATGAGTTAGGTGGTGGGTCTCCTGGTCCTTTGCTGTGGGCTTCACATATGACCCTTGGACAGTGGCTTCCTTTACAAATCCAGGAGGTGCTGGATCAGAAATGCAGAAGCTCCCTAGGCCATGAGGCTCTCTTGCAGGGTCCCAAGATCTTTCTGTCTCCAGGTCAGCTGGATTCGTGTTTTCGCAGGTCCCCTTCCTCATGCTTGCTTACGAGGAAAAAGCCCTGAGACTTTTTCAGGTCCCACCTAAATGAAACTCTGAAGCAGGAACATTACTGGGAATTTTTTCTCAGGTAGGTTGTTTTAGAGCTTCCCTTTGGAGTGTAACCTGGGTGGAGTTACAGCCTTTCCAAAACTGGGGTGGCAGAAGGATGATGAGAATTGTAGGCTGAAGCGTGGGAAGGAAGAAATCAGTGGCTTTGGTCCAGGGGCCTCCTGAGCCATCCGCTATGAGAGAGTAAGACCCCCGGCACATGCTTTGTGGTGGGCACCGAGCTCGGTGCTTCATGCACGTTGCCTCCTTGAGTCTCACGTTGAGAGTCAAAGTAAATGTCATGCAGAGCTCCAAGAGGCTGAGCAGCTCGCCCAAAGCCTGGTGGTGTGAGAAAACAGCACAGGGGGCCTCACGAGTGGGGGCAGGAGTTGACTGTGGATGCGGGAGTGGCTGCAGCGGAGGGATCCCATCCCGGTCTGTTCCCCACCACGTTTCATGGGTGACAAGGCTCAGTGGATGGCAGCTAACTCTCTTGAGGGCGTTTTGACATCTACTTAATGTTGGGGATGAGCAGGGACGGATTACCCAATAAGCTAGGTATACGCAGGCTTGCTTGTACTTACTTACTAATCTGTAAATCAGCTCTGCCAGCCCACCCCAGCCCAAACCTGGGCTGTCACCCCTAGAAGTGGGTGAAAGGAGAGCTGCAGCCCAGTTTCTCCCAGGGCCCGCCTCTGCTGCAGGGCACTCACTGGCATACTCTGTTACAAGGCTGGCCTGCTCTCCCAGGGCCCCTGACATGCCAGGATGTTTTCACTGTCAGGGTGTAGATGGAAACATAACCGCCATTTCTTGGCACCTTTGTCTATGTTTTCTCCCCCTGACCTGCCGAGACTCTTCCTTGAGAAAAGGGATCTTAGCTTTAGAATATCATCTGTTTTGAGAGATACCTCCTAAACCAGGGCCCTCAACCCCTTAATTGTCACAGCTTTCTTGAAGCTTTGTTTACATGTAGGAAGAAGGGATTGTGTGGACTGACCACCCAGTCTGAGTTCTGGACAGTTTATAATATAGTTTCTCGTTTGACTTTCAGAAAAATAATAATAACTGTGTTTTTCTTACTGCTTGCTGTAAACAAGCACTATAGTAGCTACCTTTTAATTAATCCTTCAAATCACCTTGGGGCAAGAGAGTTTCTTTTTCTTATTTCATAGATGAGGAAACTGGGGCTCAGGGAAGTTAAGTCCTCAGAGCCAGGAGCTAGAAGTTGAACCAAAAATTTGGAAGAGGAGCTGTGCCTTAACCACAAGGCTGCACTGCCTCTAACATGGGAATAATAAGCGCTCGTCCCTGTCCTGTTATGTACACTCGTGCATACACACACACACACACACACAAACGTGCACACGGCTATCACTTGTCAGGCTAACAAATAGAGGATAGAGCCCAGAACGTATAGGGTTGTCTCATAAACATCAGGGGTGGATGGAAAGCTTCATGTTCCGTCCTAAGCAGGGCTACAAAAGACATCTAAAAAAAAACTTCCATGTTGTCTGGAGATCTGGACTTCTTCAAAACTTCCCAGTGGTGTGTGATTATGGAACTTGAAGATCCTGTGTCAGGGTGAAGGGCAAAGGCTTTGGTTTTGTGTGAAGATTTGCCAAAGTAATTCTGCTTCATCCTTGAATGTGTTGTCTGGATGTTTCTGCCTGCTGCCAGAAGTATTATATGGAATATGAGATGTTGGATGCAAGCCTCTGACCCCAGATCTTTTAGCTAAGCAGATGGTCTTGTACTTAAGAACTTTTACTGTCTGCAGGTCCATAAGCTGAACTAACAGGGAACACATATTATTTTCCAAAACTTTCAGAGAGCAGAACTTGACCACATTCTCTTCTCAGCAGTTGTTTCCCAGAGGTTGGTAGCCAATGCGAATGTTGAGTGAGCGTTCTAGCCAGGCGTGCAGGGCGGGGCTGCGTGTCCCTCCAGGCTTAGGCTGGGAGGGCAGGGCTGGTGGAACACTTCCCGTTTAGTTCAGGGGTTGCTCTGGGAAGCTCACGTTTGAATTTGAACTGCACAAGGCTCAGCTTTGACCGGATATGGAGGCGTTTGCTCCAAATGACTTCTGAACTTGGAGTAGAGAATTCAGTGGTTCTGTCCCTCGGAAACCCTGGTGGCGTAGTGGTTAAGTGCTGCGGCTGCTAGCCAAAGGGTTGGCAGTTTGAATCCGCCAGGCGCTCCTTGGAACCTCTGTGGGGCAGTTCTTCTCTGCCCTATAGGGTCGCTGTAGGGTTGCTGTAGGGTCGCTATGAGTCGGAATCGACTCAGTGGCACTGGCTTTGGTTTTTTTGGTTTGGTTGCTCTGGGAGAGGCTCTCAGAACGTCCCTGCACAGAACTCCTATTGGTTCTCACCTGGTTTGCCCTCAGCCACCTGTATCCTCAGATGCTGTAGCTGAGGCACATTTATGCTGACTTCGTGATGGAATTACTTGTTCTCCCTCCCCAGGGCTGCCTTCTGACTTCCAGAGACAGATGTGAGCCCAGATGTCTGGTGAGGCTACGGTTCCAGGAGGGAGTGAAGAGTACACTGGGGGTTAAAAGGCCCCGAGGCTCAGAGCTCACGTTTATACTGTGGGAGCTGTGCTCAGCCAGGATGTGTTTTCTAAAACCGAAGTCTTACACAGCCTTTGCACTTGCCAGCGCCTCTGTGGAATGTGTTTCTGTGTGTACTCTAGTCTCGCACTCCTCTTAGGGCAAAGGAGTATTGTGGCGCTAGTAAGAGGGATCCCACAAATGTTCTTAAACAGCAAAGGCTTGATGGATGTGGCCAGAGAGTATCCCACCCACAGTTAACTTCTACATCCCCCAAAACCTGAGGCAGCCGCGGTATATGCTTAGTAACTCTTGGTTTTCTTTTTTTCCTTGCTAATGAGTGTGTTTAAGAGGTGTTCATTTGATGTGAGGATTATTTACTGGGTTGCCTCTGATGCATGGCTTTTGGGGAGGTGGGCTGAACAGTTAAGAAGTTACCAAAACCAGGTCAGCTGGGAGCATGTAAAGGTTAGCATTTCCATAAATAGATTTCTTCTGGAACTAATGAGCAGTTTTTTTTTTTTTTTTTCCTGCCTTTTAAGTAGCACACCCTTTTCTCATTTAGTAATTTTAATGGTATATGGAAATGCATATATGTAAGTGCATACATATGAGATATGATCATAAGGTTGTGTATCTAGTTTCTTTTCTGAACACCCAGAAGACCCAAGTATTTCATCTCACCCCACAGTCCTTAAAAGGTGTCCTCTTGGGAGCAGGTACTTTGATTACTGCAGGGCTACCCAAGTAGAAACACTCCGGGAACACCGCTACGAGAGTGGCCTCTGGGCCTGGCACGCTCCTTTGATTAACCTTAGAGATGAGAAGTCTTCATCCTTTGAGGATGGATTTAAGTTTTGAAAATGATCCAAAGTCATTCATAGCTCAGTCAGATGAAAAACGATGGGTGATCACGGTAAGTCGTACCATTTTAGCTTCTAAAAAAAGGTCCCCAAAATGTGTCTCACAACGAGCCTTCAGACTCAGAGGGCCTCACTGAATGACCACTTCAGAGGAGGATGGTACTGATCAGTACACGTAACCCCTAGTGGGTTCACTTTTACAGATCAGCTGTCTTGCCAAGCTCCTCGGTTGTATTCACATCTCTGCATACGCTACAGATGTAAGTGTATATTCATTAGTACAAACACCCAGCAGGTATTCTATAAAGCCGTGTTGTTATACTCTAGTGCATGTTATTGTCATGTTATGCAGCGGCTGAGGTGTTTCTTTGTCAGGAAACTGCTCCTTCACAGAATTAAAATACTCTTCTCTTTGTAATGAAGTAACTACGCAGCATCTCCTTGTATCAGTTCCCGAAGTTTTGATGTCCAGCCATGCGTTTACATGTGTTTTTGCCCAGGATTCTGTTCCCAGATAAGACACCTGTAAGTATTTATTACAAAGAAGAGTGTAAGCAAATTTGTCCACAGTAGTTTTATTTGAATCAGGGTGTTTTCTTTTCCTTTGAGGAAGGACCCTGGAGCCTCCTCACAGAGGCATTTAGAGAATCCGTGTAAAATTCTGTGGCTGGAGGGCAAGCGCATGCACCCAATCTCAACTAAGAAGCCCGAGGGTCTGTCAGCTGCTTCCACCCACTGTGTGTGCATCGCTGTGCCTGGTGCCTGGTGTCTGTTTGCCGTATTCTTTCCAGGGGACACCGGGATCTGGGTGTCACTTTTTTTGGTATCTTCGTGTCGCTGGTGTGTACAGAGCTGTACAGCCAGATGGATCTGTGTACAGAGTGGGGAGTCCCACAGCGTGCCCCCACAGCAAATATTGATGTTGTTGGTCAGCCAAAGATTTTCCTATTCTTTGCTGCTTAAACTTGTGCCTTAATATTGTATATAATAAATGGATAAAATGGCAAAATGGCTATCCTTTCCTTCATTGTTGCTCTTTTTGTCTTCAAAGAAAAACTTCTATGTTGAGTGTTCAATAAATGTTTGTTTAATTTTATTTCATTGCTCTGGGGGCAGCTTCCCTTGATATGCTTTGCTTCCAGGAGGTTCAACTCCCTCTCCTGGGGCCTCATGCTCACAGCACCCCACCCTCACCAACACAGAGCTCTTGATTCGGGGAGGAAATGAGTCACCCAGACCTCAGAGCTGGCAGTCTGCCCACTCCTGGCTCCTCCAGACAAAAAAGGAAAAAGGAAACATAGGGAGACCATGGGCCCAGGGGGGCAGTTTCCACTTCCATTGCATATGAGCGACCTTTTGGGGGTTCTGTGTTCAGAGCCTGCCAATGACCACCGTAAACTGAACTGTCCCAGGGAATTAACCCAAGCAGCTGGAACTGGAGTTGGGGCCCCAGCATGGGCTGTGGGAGGTGGTAGCTGCTTGTTAATGCCTCGGGTCACAGAAAAGAAAAAAAAAAATGTGCTTTGGTAGAAAGGAATCACATGGTAAATTAGTGAAATTCAGGCCAGGAGCCTTAGAGACTGCAGCGAGGAGATGAGAATCTGGCCTGTGAGAGTCCCCAGGTGAAGATGGCTCCCACGTGGAGTGGGACCTTGGGGTTGCTGGGTGTGAGGAGGGGGCTGTACCCTCTGTTTAATCTCCGGCTGTGCCTCTTTCAAGAGAAGCCTTCTTGCTCCTCCTCCCCACACCCCTGGCCCCAACAGTGCTTTCTCATAGCATGAGAAAAGCTTTCTAAAATGTGAATTTAGGAAGAGTGCGTATTTTTTTGTGAAGGATACGTGTCTGCTTCCCCTGTAATAATAACTGATGTGATTTACATGAATAATCTCCTTCAGTCCTCGCAACAACTTAGTCATTGTTCTGATTTTAAAGATGAGGAAATAGGTTCGACCAACATCAGGTAATAATATTAAAAAAATCACAACGAGAAAATAATAGAACTGGGATTTGAACCCAGGACTGCCTGATCAGAGCCCTTGTACTCAAATGTGAAAGGTTGGTTAACCCTGTGGAGAAGAAGAGCTCAAGTTTAGATCTACTTGGGTTCCTATCTACCCAAGGAGTCCTTTGCAGAGAACTCTGGGTTTCAGGCATGTGAATGTGACTTAATTAGCATAAAGGACAAACCTTCGCAGCTCCCAGGCCTTTATCTTTCAAGACTTCAACTCTATGAAGACAGTTGGAGGCCTCACTGGACCTGCTACCTTTAGGGCTTGGAAGAGGACTCCTCTGAGCAGACCATCTAGTTGGCCCAGCACTTGTAGCTCCTGTGAGGTCCCACCTGTGTCTGGCATTTCTCTTGGCCCTTCGTACACCAAAGGAGAGATATCCTCAAGCCCACCAGTTCTGTGTAGTCACTGCAGGTGGTAGCCACACACTGCTGTATCCTCAAGGAATGCTGGCCTCTGTCCCTCTGAAGATCCTGGGCTGGACCCACCGCAGACCCGCAAGGGGTAACAATGCCCTTGAAAATTGCTCAGGCTCACCTTAATCAGGAGGTAGTTCCCAAACGAGACATAAATCTGGATCTATGAAATTCCTTTCTTAGAAGAGTTCTGTGTTATTGAAATAAAAAGGGATTTTTGACATTAAAGAATGTTGCTGTTTTATTGTTTCTGTCGCCCTTCTGTCAAGCCCGTCAGGTCTTTGCAGGCTTCCTTTAACTGTCGCATGCCCACAGGCAGAGATCACCGTACCTTATCCAGGTGAGCCTGAGCACCTCTTTTGACTAGTGTATCACCCTCGAAACTCTTCCTGTTCTAGAATATTGGGAGATGTATATATGATTTTTAAAAATGAACCTGGAATTTATGGAGCCCAGAAGGGCAAGGAGACCCTCCCCATCTGATGTGGATTGCTATCAAAGAATGACTCTTCCCAGGTTCCCGAAGACTCAGTGTGTATATAGAGAACATGAAGTTCACAGACTATATTGTTGAGTAATTTGGAGTATAATAATTTATAATCCTATCATTGGAAACTAATAAGATATTAAATAACTTTATATTCTGATTGGTTTAATTAGTCCCTGTGATTGTTGGAGGAACTAACATTTATTGAGTTGGCTTTGGGATATCATTTAACCTTCACAACCCCACAGACAGGTAATATACTTATTAGCCCTGAGTTTTAGATGAGGACAGGCACAGGAAAGGTGAAGTGTGTGCTCAGCTCCACAGCTTAATAAGTGTGAGGAGTCGGGAGATGAAACCCAGCCTGCTAACTCCAAAGTGCTCACTCTCCTTTCCATGCCCAGTGTGTGGCCTCATTAGTTTTTGTTCTTATTTTAATGATTTGTTTGTTTTTATTAGTTCTAAAGAGAATTGGTAGGCAAATAACTAATGAAAATACCATCTTTTTGGAAATACGATGTTTCCAGCAGAAGGCCTGCACTGGATGGACAGACTGGACCAACTGTTTTGGTCTATTTGTAGGATGCATATACTCATTTGACTTTCTTTATTAACACAGAGCTCACTGGAAACCTTGGGCAGCATGGGGGAGAGGGACCTTCAGGCAGATGCTGTTTCAGGCCTCACTCTCAGGCTGGGATCCTGCTCTTGGTTTTTCTCAGGTGCATCATGAGACCACTGAATACGTGTAGACTAGAGATGGTGAATGTAAGATGGAAGTGTCTGCTTTTCACTCACATGAAATCCTTGATTATGCCTGACACAATCGTTGATAGTGACTTCTCTATGTGGATGTCCCAGTCACCCGACATCAGGCCTGGATCCAAACTCGGAGCTTCCCTACACCGCCACTTCTCTGCTCGCTTTCCTACACACTCAGCTTCCTCTGTTAGGAACCCAGGTCATATTTGGCTCCTCCCTCCCTCTCCCACTTGTCTAGCCATCACCTGTTCCTATCCACTCTGCCTTCCAGTGTGGCTTCCATGCTTTCATTTTCTCCATCCCCACAGCCTTAGTTCAGACCTTGCTCTTCTTGGATGACTGCAGGGCCGCCTGCCTCCAGTCTCCTCCCACTCTATCCTTGACACAGACACCAGGGAAAATATAGTAATAACTGCCACACATTTACTGTCATGCACCAAACACTCCTGTGAGCCTATCCTATATTAAGACATTGAATCCTTACTGTAGCTCTCTGAGGCTGGCACTATTATATCTCCCTTGTAGTGGTTGAGAAACTGAGAAGCAGAGAAGTTAAGTCTCTTGCCCAAAGTTATCGAGCTTGTGAGTGGCAGGGCTGGGATCCAAACCCAGGCAAACTGGCTTGAGAGTCTAGGCCACTACACTGTCTGTCCTCAAGTTTTCTGAAGCAGGTCTGATCACATCTTTCCCTTGAGGGAAATGGCAACAACATTATTACCTCCCCTTGCCCAGGACCTTCAAGGTAAAGTTCAAATTTCTTAATATTCATTCATACCCTTCACAATCTGGCCCCAGCCCAACTCCCCAGGCTCGTTTCTCTCCCCTTCCCCTTAGATGCCTGCTCTCAAGACACTTTAGAACCATCACTGTGCCCCAAACCTGCCATGTGAGTTTCCGTTTCTGCCCCTGCTTGTGAGGTTCCCTGGCCTGGAATGCCCCCTTGTCTGTCTGTCCAAATCCTATTCACTCCTCAAGGTGAGGCTGAAATGTCACTTCCCTCAGGAAGGTGTCCCAGATCACCAGGGTCAAAATGAATTCATCGCTTCTCTAACAATATTCTCCCACTGAGAAAGTCGTTTAACTTGTCTAAACCCCAACTTGCTAAACCTTCTCTAAGCCTGTGAAACGAAGGCATGGAACAGATACCATGCCTGTTTATTCACTGATGTGAACCAGGCACCTAGCACAGGGTAGGAACTCATGTATTTGTAGATCAAATGAGTCAACCGTACAGATTTAGTGAGAGGAGAGTTGTAACGAGTTTAACACATAGTAGGCCCTCCAAGAAAACAACAGCTACATGCATCATGGCATCTAACCCAGCACTTGTCCCAGGCTACCTGTTACAGCAAACACACAAGCGTCTTCTGACTCATCTGTCTGGAATAGGAAGACCCCTGTATCTAGAGTTAACCAGTGGCCATCGGGCTGACTGCCTCACGGCAGCCCCGTGTGTGTCAGAGTAGACCTGTGCGCCACGGGGTTTTCAATTACTGAGTTTTTCCAAAGTAGATCACCAGCCCTTCTGGGGTCCTTCTGGGTGAACTGGTGCTTTCACCCTTTCAGTTAGCAGCTGAGTGTATGAACCATTTGCACCACGCAGGGATAATTGCTCATTAAAAGCGGAACCCAATGTGAGTTCAGTGAATGTCACCGTGTATGTCCCGTGACTTTTCAGGGAAACGAAGAAGAGATCCTGAAGTAAAATTTTATTTTAAAGTTATTACAAAAATAGCGCACATTTGTTATAAAAACAACCAGAATTACACAAAGTAAAAGCTACCCCCTCTTCTAAATGTCTCTAAGGAACCACTGTTGAGAGTTTGGAGAATTTCCTTCTAGATTTCTCTGCAGGTATATACAACCAAATAGAGACATGGTTGTGTGCGGATGAATATTAATTAAAAAATAAGATCATGCTATGCATACAAGGTCCTTTTTTCATTCAAAAATAGATAATAGATTTCTATACTAGCATATATGGATCTATCTTGTTACCTTTTGTGGCCATGTAGCATACCTTTGTCTGGAAGAGAGGCAGGCTACTGAAATCCTGAAAGTGCTTCTTTGCTGCCACCCAGCTTCCCCGCAGCATTTCCCCAGCAGGAAAGGGAGAGCTAAGAGCATGGGGAAGCTGGGGAGAATGTTTGGTTTCCCTCCTGAGAAAGAGTCTAAAACTTGCAGGATATATAGGTCAGGCTTGACCAAATACTGTTCCCAAGTTCTCCAGTGTGTAGTGTTTCCATTTGCCTGTCCAAGCACTAATTGATGATAATGTCATGATTGGGATCCAAAGGACTTGACAGCCCCATGGCCCCAGCTGATGGCTCAGGCCCAGCCTGGCCTGGCCTGCCCCAGTTCTATCCAGAAAACCCGAGTCTGCTTTCTTAACTGAGAGGGGCTGATTTTCCATCCAACGTCTTACCCTTTGGCCTACAGAAGAAGACATTTTCCTGGCATAATTCAACTCAAACTTCACCCCAGTGTGGCTTTATTCAGTAGTGATAACGACATTGATTTCTTCCCTTGTCCTTGACACTTTGATTTTGCAGTACGTCTATCCATTTTTTACAAATATTTAGCTTCAGGAATAGCCTGTAAACAGACGCTCAGTTCACGGTTCACTAATCAGGTTACTGCTGACAATTAATTGTGTGCCCTGCAGTTTCAGATCCTGGGGGAAAACGAGATTGCTCTGGCCATCCCTGCCCTGAAGGAAGTTGTTGGGGGGGCGGGGCCAGGAGTGCTAAAGTGAACTGATCACCTACTGTGTGCTAAGTATGCTACACATGTATCCTGCCTTTGGTCTTCACACCAGCAAGTGCACGGAGACTCAGATGTTAAGCAAATTATCCACGGTCCACAGCCAGAAAATAGCAGAGGGGCGTTCGTGCATGACTCTCAAAGTCAAGATTTTTCCACTGTATCATGCGGCCTCCATGTTGAAGTCGAGTTGAGATCACAAGACAAATAGAGGAAACAATTTGCTAGTTACTCATCTTAGTTGGGGGATGTACACCAGGTACTTGGATATATCTGTTGAGACCCTGCCGCCTTGGAATTTGGAGGGAATTTGGATGGTGTCCAGCCATGCGCTGCTGTCCCCAGCCCCAAGGCAGCAGCGTGGACAGCACCACTAGGAAACTAAGACACTGGAGCCCTGTTCAGAGCCCAGTCCATCACATGGGGGAGGTGTCCCAGGCAGGGTGTCCTCCTGGTGCTGATAAAGCTATACAGAGAGGCAGGCGAACAAGGAATCAGCCCCACAGCCTAAATGAAGGCAAGGGTGGGGTTCCCCAAAGGGGCTTTTGTAGCTTCGTAAAAGCCTGTATGGGTACTTTCAGGGGAGCGAACAGGGAGCCAAGACACCAGAATGGCCCTACTCTTTGGCATACACACTGGGGAGGATATCACTGAACCAGCATCTGGAGTGCCCAGCACCCTGCCTCCATCTACCAGGACTCTAATCACATGGTTAGAATGGGGCCTGCAACCTTCTTACAGACCACACTTCCAGTCTGCTACTGACTGGCCCAGGAGGGACATCTGACCCTGCTGAGGCCTTTCATCATTCTCCTCCTCCTTACCATAGTCTATATAGGCATGTAGCCTGGGCCACTCAGGGCACAAGTTCTCCCCTGGCACCCAGCCTGTCATGAATTGAATTGTGTCCCCCCAAAAATATGTGTATCAACCTGGTTAGACCATGATTCCCAGTATTGTGTGGTTGTCCTCCCTTTTGTAATTTTATGTTGAGAGGATTAGGGTGGGATTTTACCACCACCCTTACTCAGGTCACCTCCCTGATCCAAGGTAAAGGGAATTTCCCTAGGGTGTGGCCTGTACCACCTTTTACCTCAAGAGATAAAAGGAAAGGGAAGCAAGCAGAGAGTTGGGGACCTCATACCATCAAGAACGCAGCACCAGGAGCAGAGCACATCCTTTGGGCCTGGGGTCCCTGCGCCTGAGAAGCTCCTCGACCATGCGAAGACTGAGGACAAGGACATTCCTCCAGAGCCAACAGAGAGAGAAAGCCTTCCCCTGGAACTGACGCCCTGAATTTGGACTTTTAACTTACTATACTGTGAGGAAATAAACTTTTTGTTAAAGCCATCCACTTGTGGTATTTCTGTTATGGCAACACTAGATAACCAAGACACAGTCCCTCCATGCAGAAGTTTCCAGCTTGAACCAGGCTGCAGTCCTTCTCTGGTGGCAGAGCTGGAGTCAGCTGATAGGTACACAGTGATACGGAAGCCTGCCTGAGAGAGAAGGAAGCCAGCAGGCAGAAAGAAGTAGAGAGGAGAGACTGGGAGAGTTCTGGCTGTGTTCTTGCCCATGATTCCAGGCGTCTCCGGGCCCAGGCCCACTCCTGCTCTTCTGGTGATTTGGTTACGGGAACCAATAGATGTCTCCTTTCTGCTAAGCTAGTACAGCTGGGTTTCTCTCGTTTGGTGCCAGAAGAGTAATGCAAGTATGGGGAGAGCTCCTGTCTCAGCCAAGGCAATTTTCAATGCCCTACTGGTTCGCAGACACATGACAAGGATGATTACAGAATACAGATCATGACTTTGTCCCGTAGGCTTCAGTAGGTAAAGCTTCCTTCCAAACCCTTCAAAAACAGACTGCCTGTGTGGTCGCTGCAGATGTCCTATCATAAGACCTGCTGAGATAACCAAGTGGTTGCCTATGTGTGAATGCCCCTCTACTGGTCCTGTATCATCAACTCTGCCAGCTCTCTTGTCAGCTAGATCTGCTTTCTGTCCCTGTGTTTTCCTTCTCTTTTTGGAAAAAAAAAAGAAGAAGAAAGAGACAAACAGCATTAAAGAATGCAGACATGCCAGTTTTCCTGACAGGCGGCCATCCACCCTGCCCCACCCGAGCTACACGTGGCACAGAATGATCCCTGGCTCCCTCAGTACATTCTAAGGAGGAGTTTACAAAGATTCTGTTTACACACAGCTTTCAAAGAGCACATCAACTCCGTGTTCTGAAAATCTCCATGGCTCCGTTTTCTTACCTCCTTCAAACTTCACCAGCATCTCAGTAGGTCTGAATGCAGGAGTTCTGACACTTGTTTGCCAGGTTTTTTGTTTGTTTTGTTTTCTTTGATCTTCCCCACAAGGATTCCAGGGTAGCTTAAGAGCAAAGCACACCATACAAAGTGACTAATAAAATAGAAGCAGGAGACCCTTGATTTTTGCAACTTAAAATTCCCAGTTTTAGCTATTCATAATTAATAATGCCTAAGATAGTGAAACAATATAATTCTGAAATCTCTCAAAATTCGAGCCACTTGGCCTTTTCTCCTTCATTCCTCCCATCCAAAAAAAAAAAAAAAAAGTTAGTGAATCAGTGCTGGCCTGCCCCTAGCCCCTCTCCAAGGCCAGTGGCCCTCCTTAGGACTTAGCAGGCAGCATAGCCAGGGTTAAGGAGCTCTGGTGACACAACGGTTAAGCACTCAGCTGCTAGCCAAAAGGTTTGCAGCTCTGCGGGAGAAAGACCTGGTGATCTGCTTCCATAAAAAATGTTAACCTAGGAAACCGTATGGGGCAGTTCTACTGTCACATGGGGTCACTATGATTCAAAATTGACTAGACTGCACCTAACAACAATATGGACAACATGGCCAGGGTAGGGTTACCGGCCTCCTGATCCATGTGGGATTGGAAAGTAAGAGGCCTGCCTGACTGCACTCGTAAATCTCCATCCCAGGCACTGGTGATGCAGAAGGGGTTTGGGGAAAGGGGAAAGTGTCATGAGAAATTGTTTCTCTGACCCCCTGGTGTGCTTGATAGTATCTGGGAAAGGTAACTAAAAAGAAAATCTACTCCCAACCCAGAAAATCTTTCCACAAAAATAGAAGAGAAAGAAAAGTTTTATTATTGAATAAGCATTAAACCAGGATGTGATGCATCACAGGCAATCCGATAAAGAGATTGGACGAAGAAAGGAATATTAACTGTTATATATCTGGATCGATACAACTCATTATGTTCATGTTTCAAGATAATATTATTAGTTTTCTAGTATCTTTATGGCCAGAGGTAGAGCTAGACAACCTGAGGCAATGCTAACCTTCTTCCAGGAAAACCTGTGTTTTATTCACTATGCAAAAACACCTGACTGCGGATCGTAACAAAATTATGGATAACATTTTGAAAAATGGGAATTCCAGAACACTTAATTGTACTTATGCGGAACCTGTACATGGACCAAGAGGCAGTTGTTTGCGTAGAATGAGGGGACACTTCGTGGTTTAAAATCAGGAAGGGCATGTGTCAGAGTTATATCCTTTTACCATACTTATTCAATCTGTATGCTGAGCAAATAATCCAAGAAGCTGACTATATGAAGAACTCCAGAATTAGAAGAAGACTCGTTAACAACCTGCAATACACATATGACACAACCTTGCTTGCTAAAAGCAGTGATGAAGATCAAAGACTACAACCTTCAGTATGGATTACACCACAACATAAAGAAAACAAAAAAGCCTCACAACTGGACCAATAAGCAACATCATGATAAAGGAGAAAAGATTGAAGTTGTCAAGGATTTCACCTTACTTGGATCCACAACCAACACCCATGGAAGCATAGTCAAGATATCAAATGATGTATTGCACTGGGAAAATATGCTGCAAAAGACCTCTTTAAAGTGTTAAAAAGCAAAGTTGTAAAGCCCATAGGAAACATCTGAAGTTTGAGCATGATTTTGCAAAATAGAATAGCATTAGATTTCCCGTTAGTCTCCCAAGGAGGAGTTTGTGCTATAATAGATAAGCATTGCTGTATTTATATTGATAACACGCAATCCGAGGTCTTGCAGAACATAGCTGCCTCTGAAGCACGTGAAAAGCAATTGCTGATGCTACTTATGTCTAAATAAACACCTCATGGGATTTGTTTCCTTAGTTTAAAGACCTAGGGCCATGGTTTTGTGGGTCATTTCAATCAGTTGGCCTAATATTGTTCTGTCTCCTAGTTCAATATGTAGCATCCGGAGGCTTGCAAGTGGCTTTTCAAGGTGCAACAATTGGTCTCTGCCTGGAACAGCAGAAGAAAGGAGAGCTGGGCAAGGGAGGAGCTAGACTCCATGTCGATTACCTCCATTAACAGCTATCTCTTTCACCCTGCTGCCAAAAGAATTGGATGGTGCTAGCCTACCATTGCTGAACATCTGTGATCAAAGATTCTATAGCAGAATCATGATCAGAAGGAGGGAATGACAAAATTGTTTTGATTTTCAAGAATCCAGACTTCTGGGTTCATGGATTTGGGGTGACCCACACAGGCCATCCGCACTTAGGTGTCCTTTTGAACCTTGATGGAGCTGGTTCCCTGCAGTCAACTTCAGGTGGTACAATAGCTTAGTAAGAGCAACTTAGCAGAAACATTTGGCCGTAGGCATTGAGTTACTTTGGAAAACTATCTGCGTGTAGCCAGCTTCGAGAAGCAGGAACTCCAAGGTCTGACTAGAGGCTGTTTTAGGCTGTATGGCATGTTCTTGACAACTGTTTCTGTAACCTGCCCTGTGCTTTGATGTTATCTTCTGAGAGATTAACATAAAAATGATCTACATAACACACTTTCACTGTCTCCTCTTCGGAGCGCCTTCGAAACAAGTTTGAGTTAAACTAATTTTTTGGTGTTTCTCTAAGCAATTAGGTTTTTGACACAGGCTAATAAATTCACCTGTTGCTGTTTCATGGATACCAGCAGAAAATACAAGACTACTGGGTCAGCAACAAACCAAGCAATCAAACCAGTTACTCTTGAGTTGATTCCAACTCATGGCGACCCCATGTGTTTCAGATTAGAACTGTCCTCCACAAGGTTTTCAGAGACAAAGGACTCCATTATTCATGGCACAGCAAATAACAAGCGCATCATGTTGGCATCGCTTCCCCATGCCCCCAAGTTTCACAGGGTAATGCAGAGGGGCCCAGGCAGATGCTGCTCACCATGTAGATTTGCATCACAGCTTGGGGAGTCATTGTTTTTATAGTGCGTGGGAAACAAGCCCACTTTCTATCCAGAAGGAGACATTACCTCATCCTTCAAGGTTGCTTGCTGCAAACACAGTCCTGAGAAATAGCCTGGGTAAAGACCAGTTGAGGCCTTGCATTCTTGGCACACGCAGTAAAAAAAGTGCAGGGACCCTCAGGGCCCATTGCCAATTATCTTTTTTAACACCATCCCAACACTGTCCAGTTAAGAATTCAGGGTGAGATGAATGCATGGGCTTCTGTGAGAATAAAGGCCCACTTTTCCCCAGCTGCTCAGCCTCTTTGAGTTGCAACCAGGGCTGCAGAGAGATTCTCAGCTCTAGGTCTGTGACTTCCACAACCTCAACCCTCTCTGCTGAGCTGCCGGTCCAAGGCTTGATATCCAAGAGCAATGACGGTGGCTGAATTTTATGGAGCCCTGATGGTGCCAGGCACCATGCCAAGCCCTCAACATGCTCTCTCTCATTTAATCTTCACAAAAATCATATGAAAAATGTGACCTCTCACCTTTCTTCCCCCTATTTACAGATGAGGAAACTGAAGCTCAGAGAAGTTAAGAGCCATATTGCCTGTCAACCAGCTAGCCAGAAATAGAGCCCAGATTTGATCCACAGTCTGGCTGACTCCAGAGCCCACACTCTTCATGCTCACACTGCTGCTTCTGCTCCACTCCTGTCAATAAGGCGTGGATTTTTTAATTTTTGCAAATTATCCTTCACCAAAGGGCTTCTTCCTTCTGACCCCCAGCCTCTGTGTCTACCCAATGGCCTGGCTGGGATTCAACAGGTTCTCAGTAGATTTTGGAATTAGCCTGAGCAAAGGTGCATGAGGAAGCAGGCAGAGCAGAACAGTCCATCATGGCCGTCTCCTGCCTCCCTCCTTGAGAAGACAGAGAAGTGATGGCAGCCATGCCAGTACTGCTGAGAGCTTAGATAGCACCGTCTGCAAATTAGAAAAAGGCATCCCTCCCTCAAGACACTTGATTGCCGTTTCTGGAAAACTACCCTTATAGATATTCATATCTAAGAAGACGCCCATGTGCATACGTATCTAAGGAGACTCCAATTGCCTCCTACAGTTGTGTAGTACACAGCCCGCACAACCGTACACGGCCAGGCTGAGTTACGCCAGTTCTGGCATTCGCTAGCTGAGGATTCTGGACAGGCCATGGGTCTAAGGCTCAGTTTCTGATAGAATGGGGAATGGAGGCAGGGTTGTCTCTCTGCCCACCTTGTTCACAAAGTTTGAACAGGGAAATGGGAAAGAGCTGTTGCTTAAGACCCAGGGAGAGGATAAGATTCACCCTGCTCTTACTTTTAGGATAAGATGGAAATTATTAAACATCAGAGCCTGGGGTCTTGTCTCAGGAGACGTGCATCCTCCCTGTCTCCTCCAGCCACAGGTAGGATACATGGAGTCCCTTTAAGTGTTTGTATTGTTCTTGTCACAGTGGAAGAGGAAATGGGATAGTAATTGAGGTTTGTCTCTAGTATCCTTTCCTCTCCTTTTTTCAGTGACTTTAATTCATAAATCTTACTCCTCTCCCACCCTGTCCCTCTTCTGGCAACTCTCTTACTTATTTTTTCTTTCTCCTATTCAAGGTGGTGCAGTGGTTAAGAGCTCAGCTACTAACCAAAAGGTCAGCAGTTCGAATCCACCAGCTACTCCTTGGAAACCCTGTGGGGCAGTTCTACTCTGTCCTATATGGTCACTATGAGTCAGAATCGACTTGATGGCAACGGGTTTGGTTTTTTTAATTTTTATTCAAGACTTTTTTTTGGAAAATGACTGATAAGGCTTAATGGGTCTTTAGAAATTTGCCCCTGAGTATCTTTTGGCCAAAAAAATAAAAAACCTCTAATAGTGGATTTGGGGCCTCAGGAAAGATATTTTACAGCCAATATCTGCAGGTGACATGAAAATATCACCAAGAAGCTGATGTTTTTTTTCCCCCTTAAAATGCATGTTGGGAAGTCTTGATACCCCTGAACTAAAGGAAATAACTGAAGCAAATGACCTCTTGCTATTCTGAGAGCGTCCTCCTCTAGCAGCCCACTGTGGGAATGGCCACCCTTCTGTCTACAATCCGTAGTCTCTGAAATTCTCCTACTCCATACTTGCAGTTGGGTGCCGTTGACTGGATTCCCGCTCACAGTGACCCCATGTGACGGAGTAGAACTGCTCCATAGGGGTTTTTCTGGCTGTAATCTTTACAGAAGATCACCAGGTCTTTCTCCCGCTGAGCCGCTGGATGGGTTTGAACTGCCAACCTTTAGGTTAGCAGTTGAGTGCAAACCATTTGCACAACCTGTAGTTGTTGTGGTAAGGTGCCGTTAAGTTGTTTGAGACTCATAGCAACCCTATGTGTAGCAGAACAAAACATTGCTCAGTCCTGTGCCATCCTCACAAGAGCAGGTATGTTTGAGCCCCTTGTTGCAGCCACTATGTCAATTCATCTCATTGACAGTCTTCTTTTTTGCTGACCCTCTACTTTACCAAGATGATGTCTTTCTAGTCCCTTCTGATAACATGTTCAAAGTATGTGAGACGTAGTCTCACCATCCTTGCTTCTAAGGAGTGCTCTTAGAAGCATGAATACTTCTTCCAAGACAAATTTCTGGCCGTCTGTGTTATATTCAATATTCTTTGCCAACATTATAATTCAAATGCGTCAGTTCTTCTTCAGTCCTTCTTTTTCACTGTCCAGTTTTCACATGCATATAAGGCAATTCAGAAGAAGATGTGGAATGAGAGATATCATTGCTGATGTCAGATGGATCTTGGCTGAAAGCAAAGAATACCAAAAAGAATACCTATGTTTCATCGACTATGCAAAGGCATTCGACTGTGTGGATCATAACAAATTAAGGATAAATTTGCGAAAAATTGGAATCCCAGAACACTTAATTGTGCTCATGCAGAAACTGTACATAGACAAAGAGTCATTCCAATAGAATAAGGGGATAAGAAGTGGTTTAAAAATCAGAAAATGTGTGCATCGTGGTTCTATCCTATTTACTGAGCAAATATCCAAGAAGCTGGACTATATGAAGAAGAACGTGGCATCAGGATTGGTGGAAGAATCCTTAACAACCTCCAATATGCAGATGACACAACATTGCTTACTGATAGTAAAGAGGACTTGAAGCCCTTACTGTACAACCTAGGGACCCCTCTCTCTCTCTTTCTATATATGTGTGTGTGTGTGTGTTTAGTTTAGCATGGATTCATTTTATATTAAAAAAAAAAACCTGCCCCATTAGGTTTCCAAGGAGCGCCTGGTGAATTTGAACTGCCAAACTTTTGGTTAGCAGCCATAACTCTTAACCACTATGCCACTAGGGTTTTCATTTTATATATACATATATGTATATATGAAATCACCTGCTATGTGTCTGCCAGGCACTGTGCTAGGCTCATTGTAGGCAGTCCTATGACAAGAAGGGCCAGGGCTGTTGAAATTTACTGCTCCACCTGGGTGCTTGGATGAGGGACTGTGACGAATGCAGGGAAATTTCATCCCCATGCCCCTGCCACCCATAAACACACAATTAAACCCCCCCTGTTTTTGTTTTTTTTTTTTTTTTTGTAGCTCCCATTGTTACATGTTAGAGTCCCAGCCTCTAAAATGGCTTACAAGAGTACCTGACCAGGCTGCTGCAGGCGTATCTCACCCCTTCCCAATCCCCTTCCCCCGCCCCGCCACCTTCACACGCACCTGGCTGATGCCCTGCCGCTCTCACCCTACATATCATTTACTCTGGGTAGACTTCCTGTCCTCTCTACCTGAGGTTGTGAGCCCTCCTATTTGCTTCCATAGTACCTTGTTCTTCCTTTCTCATTGCCTTTATTACACTACAGTGCAATGACCAGTTTGATTGCTTTCTGTTAAAATTTAAGCTCTCTGAGAGCAAGGACCAGCTCAGTCTTAAATTCACTCGCATCTGCAGCCTCCCACACAGGGCCTGACCCATATATAACAGATGCTCAAAACCTATTAGTTAGTGAATGAATGAATAAAATGAATGCTATTTATGGATGGGTGGATTTCTTTGTTCCTTCATTTGGGGTCCTGTATTACCCTGTATGGAAACCCTGGTGGCGTAGTGGTTAACAGCTACAGCTGCGAACCAAAGGGTCAGCAGTTAGAATCTGCCAGGCGCTCCTTGGAAACTCTATGGGGCAGTTCTGCTCTGTCCTATAGGGTTGCCGTAGGGTCACTATGAGTTGGAGTTGACTTGAGGGCAATGGGTTATTACGCTATTTTTTTATAGGACTGCCATGAGTTGGAATCAACTTGATAGCAACAGGTTTTTTTGTTTGTTTTTTATTCCCGTTCCTAAAGCCCTCAGTTACAGAATTACTAGGGATTCTCTTCATGCTGGGCACCACATTCCTTGGTCTTATCCATTGCCCCAAAAAGGGCAGCACAAGTTGAGTGGAAAGAGCACAACTTGATTTCAGTTTCTGAAGATTCAGCTGATGAAAACCACTAAAACGCTGGATAATACTTAAAAATTACCTTTTTGGGTGATCCACACAGAAACTTGTACATGAATGTTCACAGCAGCATTGCTCATAATAGCCTAAAAGTGAAAACAGCCAAAATGTCATCAACAGATAGATATAAATAAATAAATAAATAAAGTAAAATATTATCCGGTAATAAAAAGAAGTGAAGTACTGATACACACCGCAACGTGGATGACCCTTGAAAACATTATGCTGTGTGAAAGAAGCCAGTCACAAAAGACCGTAGATTGTATGAGTCCATTTACATGAAATGTTCAGAACAGGCAAATCTGTAGGGACAGATTCGTGGGTTCCCGGGACCGGGGGGAAAGTGATTACTAATGGGTATGGAGTTTCTTTTTTGGAATGATGAAAACGTTCTGGAATTAGATATAGAATTGACTCCACAGCAACACGTTTGGTTTGATTACATGCATTGTCCATTGTTGTTGTTGTGATAATTACACAACCATGTGAATATACTAAAAACCACTGAATCGTACCCTTTAAAAGGATGAATTTTATGGTATGTGAATTATATTTCAATAAACAAACAAAAACCCGTTGCTGTCAAGTCAAATCCGATTCAGTGACCCTATAGGATTTTTTTTTCTATAGGATGGAGTAGAACTACCCCATAGGGTTTCTAAGGAGCGGCTGGTGGATTTGAACTGCTGACCTTTCGGTTAGCAGCCGAGCTCTTAACTATTGTGCCGCCAGGGTTCCCTATTTATTTATTTCAATAAAGCTGCTATTAAAAAAAAAAAATCAACTGTATGCCACTATAAAGGGTGAGAAAGGAAATGCTAAATATGTGGCTAAATCCAAACAAACATTGCTTGTACAAAGAGTCATAGTAAGAATGACATCTAATTTGTAGCATTAAACAGAGATTGCACTTAACTATAGAACAAAATTGCATTAAGTAGGGAGGGCGTGATTCCAGTGGATTAATTCTAAGGTCCTTGAATAGCTTGGAAGGGAGGTAAGTCTACTGATTACCCTTAGACTCTGTTAAGTATGCATGTTTAAATAATCAGGGAAACTACTTACAGGATAGAGTACAAAACCTCAAAACTCGGGGCAGAAAAGGGGATGAAAGTAGCACCATCTCCCTCTCTCTTTCCCAGATTGCCTGAGAGTCCCATCCCCAAGGTTCCTCCAAGCGTTCGTTGGTCTCTTGCTGCTGTATTTTCCTTTGGGCTGCCAGGAGACTGTATCTGAAAACAAGCAGGCAATAAGTGTTAAATACTTTACATACATTGAGGTTCCCGGGTGGCACAAATGTTTTGCTTCCAGCTTCTAACCTGAATGTTGGCAGTTCAAACCCACCCAGCTGTGCCATGAAAGAAAGACCTGGCGTATGCTAAGAGTACTTACAGGCTATGAGGTTAGAGAGACCTGGATTCAAACCTTGGTTTTGATGTTCCTACATGCTTTGGGCAACTTACTCAATATCTGAGTTTCAGCTTCCTCCTCTATTTGGGGATATTTGTCTCCCAGGGTTGCTGCGACGTTTTATCAAGAGAACACACATCAAACTCCTAGCACAGGCCTGGTACATACTGAGTACTCAATGAATGTCAGGTATTGTTATTACTGTTAACTTTGCTTTATAGAGATTTGGCAAGTCTGCTTGATGCGGGAGGGACAGTGTAGGAAAGAGAGAAGAGAGCATAAAGAGGGAAAAACAGCTTTTTCTCTCTTTATTCTGATTACCCCACAGCTACTGATGAAGGGAATCCAGGCAATCTCTCTCCAACAGCAGATTACTTAGAGTAAAAAGAGCCTAAAATGACCCCATAGAGGCCCTTGGCTATGACAGGGACTAAGTGTCAGAAGGCTTACTATATATATATACTACCCCTCAGCCCTCAATACCCCAGGGAACACCAGTGTCCATATTTAGCTCTTAAGAGTATTTAAAAAATCTTCCTTTAAACCAATCTGTGGGAAGGTGTCCTCAAATGTCTTGTTAAGGTAGTAAAGTTATTTAATAATAGACCCAAGGAATGGCTGGCTACACCCATTGCATACCTCATCTTAGCATGTCTCTCTTGGTCACCCACCCATTTTAAAAATGGTGCTTGCGGCTCTGAAATTCTGATGCTTTCATTTCATCCACAACGTGTTTCAGGCCAAACCTTGGAAAGTCTCAATAAAAGGGACACTTATTCGATCATTCATGAATGCCATTAGCAGTGAAATTCTGATACTGATTTCCAATTCCCAGCTCACTGGGATTTCTGTTAGTTAATTGAATGTCAATTATGTGCCAGCAATTGTGCTAGGCCCTGAGCATATGAAGATGAGCAAGATACAGAGCTTACCGTCCAGCGGGAGAGATTCTTACGGATACGATGCAGGGTGATGGCGTGCTAGGATGGGAGAAGCTCAGGTGCTCTTAGATTAGTGAGAAGGGGCATCTACCTTGAGCATCAGACAGAAGGAAGGCATAGTAGGTTGGGTTCTTGGGAACAAGATGCTGAGAAGGAATCTGGGGCTTAGTGGGAATCAACACCTGTGAAAGGAAGGGGGAGGAGGCAGGATTGAACAGAGGAAGAAAGCCAACTGAGATACAAAGTTGACATAGCTTGACCAACCAGGTAGGGAACTTTGGAGGGAGAACTGCCTATCAGAGAGTTCCTCCTCAGGCTAAAAGTGCTGGTCTTCCTCCCTCCCCCGCCTTGCTCAGTCACTGGCTATCAGCTGATCCCAGGTCACGACCTTGGGTGTCCCTGAAGGAGCTGACAGCCGAGGCCGCCTGCTGACACATCCCTTGAAGCTGGTCAGCAAGTCCTTCCTTGAAGGAGGATCTGGGTGGCCCAGAGCCCCATCTACCTCAGAGGGAAAAGCTTCCTAGAATAGGTAACATCTACATCAAGATTTGAAGAATAAACTGTCAGCTAAAAAGGTAGGATGGGGATAGGGTGGGGGAGCTGGCCTGTATGAAAGCCTGAAAGAACAAGACGGGTTGCATTGGAAGAACTGAAATAGGCAGAGCTCAGTTAAGGGGTGGGGTGGGGTGGGGTATGCAAAGATGAGATTGGAAATGTAGAAGGGAAAAGAACTTTGCAGGACCAGTGTGCTGTATTAATAAGTTTGGATTTGACCCTAATAGCGGCGGAGATGAACTTACCTATGAGTTCTAGAACATCCACCATGGCCTCTACATGGGAGAATAGATTGGGGCATGAGAGAAGGGTGGAGCTTAGAGGAATGGAGTCAGGAAGCCCTGTTGTCAGTGTGTGGGTCTCCAAGGGTGGCCTCCAATAACAGAGGCCATTTTAAATGCCTTAACACCTTGGTGACCCAATTATTTTCTGCTTTGAATTTTTTGTTGATACCATGTGTTTTTATTAACGAAAGCATGATGAACCACTGAGTGTGTCTGAATTTTTGGTATGTAGTATGGATTTCTTTTTCTTGCCTCCTTCCACAAGCCTACCCTAAGTGTTTAGTGCTATATACGAAGTAGAACTAATTATACCCCAGAGCCCCAATGGGGTCTATTGGTACATATGTATAACAAAAATTTTCAGAATTTATTTTTCCTACCCAAAATGCAGACACCTCATACAATACCTTATAACAACAGTAATCTGTGGCGCACGACCGTTTCTTCAGCTTCAAACAGTCATAAGGCCCTTAACTCGTAGCAGTACGCCCTGTCTGTGGTGCGGCAGCTTCTCAATAAACCCCAGAGGCTGAAAAAGTTCATGGTTGCTATATGTCCCCGCCAGGCACAAAAGGGTTAAAATGCCTCCTGAGAGCAAGGCCTCCCCTCCCACATTGTACCACTGGCCTGTGGCTCCCTTTGACCTTTAGGATGAGGTAGAAGCAAGGCTGTGCCAGGTCCAGGCCTAAGCCTGAAGGCCTGGCAGCTTCTGCTTTTTGGACTCCTGAAAGCTGGCCCCCATTGAAGAAGTCCAACTATTGTAGAATTATTACCTCATGGCCAACCTTGCTTCATCCATATCCGCATCAATTTTCCCTTTCTTTTTACTTTAAACCTCTATTCGCTTGTACCTCGCATGAAACAGTAACAATTACGCTTTTACAGGTTTCCCCAGTTTTCAAACTACATTTGAAATCCCCGTGCAGTGAAGATGAAAGTTAAACTGTAAAACAGGGACAAAACCACATTTTGTCAAAAGGGAACAATTTTTTTTTAGCTGTAGCTGCCGCATTTAAGGAGAACAGTTGATGCTCAGGGAGGAAAAGGCTCCTAAGAGATGGAACAGTGCCCAAAGGCCTACGAACTTCTTCCACTGCAGCTGCAAGAGACATTTCTGGTGGCGATTTTTGCAAGCATTTTGTAGGAGGCATTTTTTCAGAGTTGCTATTCATTCTTTTGGTAAATATCTATTGGGCACCTCTTATGATGCAGGCATTGGGGAAGGCACCAGGATGATCGACGGCCTCTCCGACATGGCCCGTTGTGCCGCTGCAAACAGAAACTGAAGTAGCCAGAGCAGTTGAAGTTGGGGCAGTTGAAGGCCTCGTCATAGTTCAGACGGCTTGGCAAAGCCGCGGGCCAGCCAGGGGCTAGAGCTGTCTGCGGTAGCAGGTCAGCTGCGATGGGAGGAAGTGCTCTCCGCTGTCAGCAGGTAATGCACCGAATAGTGGGCGTTCAAACCTACCCAGCGACTCTGCAGAAGAGAGACATGGTGACCTTCTTCTGTAAAGCTTACAGCCAAGAAAAACCCTATGGGGCAGTTCTACTCTGTCACATTGGTCACTATGAGTCGGAAGGGACTCAACAGCACCCAGCCACAACAACGACGTTGAGTAGGCTAGGCACTTGGCAAGCACTATCTCATTTAATACAACAACCCTATGAAATGGTTACTATTATTATTTCCATTTTAGTGAACAGGAAACTGAGACTTAGGAATTTTAAGTAACTTGGCTAAGGAGATGCAGTGGCACTAGGCCTGTGTTCTTAACCACTATGCAGATTACCAGTCCAGACTTAATAAACCAGTACAAACAGACTCCATAGTATGTTTGTTTGTTTTCTGCACAGCTCATCCTTTTGCAGTTCTTATAATATCCTGAATTAAAAGAAAAGTTTCTGACAGGATAGACCAACAGCTGTAGACACCAACCAACAGCTGGATCACCATTCCAATACCAAGAGGGGGGGTGGGCGAGGTCACTTTCACATGTCTGTAGTCCTCCCATGACTTCATGAGGTTGATACTACCACCACCACAGTCACAGCCAAATTAGCTGAGGCTCAGAAAATAACTGCACAGCTGGTAAATGGAGCCGGGCTGAAAGCTCGTGTTGCTGCCTCTGGGGCTACTCTGTCTGCACAGAGCGAATAACAGATGTCTGTTCCTTTCCCTGCGTTCCATTCAGAGAGAAAGTCCCTGACCATGCAAACGTGCAGCCAGCCAGGCGGCCTTTCTTTTTATTTGCTTCCTTTAAATCTCAGAGGTGAACACCTACCAGTTTCTCCTGAATCTGAGCATGAAAGACGCTTTGGTAGAGATGGGTTTTGGGGGTGAAATCAGGGCACAGCTGGTTTCGTTTTCACCGAGCCCTGAATGTGTGTGCTTGGGCTGGTTATATAATTTTGGAAAATAGCTGTACCAAGTGTGGGTGTGGGAGCCTGTGAATTATGGGTGTCTTATTTTTCAGAATTTAAAAATATACACTTTGGGGTGGCCAGCCCTTCTCCGGGGGGGGGGGGGAGGGGCTTTCCCTGGGTCTGTAGAGAGTTTTGGGCCTGTCCTAAGGTCTGCAAGCCTCTCTTCACAGATTCATTTATTCATGCTCCCCTACTTGAGGCAGTGCAGGTGAGCACAGAACCTGTCTACCTGGACTGGAGTCCTGGCTTGGCTACTTCCTTCAAGTTACTTAAATTCTTTGTGCCTCAGTTTTCACACCTGTAGAATGGAAATAATAATAGAACATGCCTGGTGAGCTGATTTGAAGACTAAATGAGATACTCTGTAAGTACTTCAAGCAGGGCTGGTGTCATGGATTGAATTGTGTCCCCCCAAAAGATGTGTCCACTTGGCTAGGCCACGATTCCCAGTATTGTGTGATTTTCCACCATTTTGTCATCTGATGTGATTTTCCTATGTGTTGTAAATCCTACCGGTATGATGTTAATGAGGCAGGATTAGAGGCAGTTATGTTAATGAGGCAGGACTCAATGTACAAAATTAGGCTGTGTCTTAAGCCAATCTCTTTTGAGGTATAAAAGAGAGAAGCCAGCAGAGAGACATGGGAATCTCATACCACCAGGAAAGCAGGGCCAGGAGCACACCGCATCCTTTGGACCTGGGGTTCCTGCTCAGAGAAGCTCCTAGACCAGAGGAAAATTGGTGACAAGGAGGTTCCTCCAGAGATGACAGAGAGAGGAAGCCTTCCCCAGGAGCCGATGTCCTGAGTTCAGACTTCTAGCCTGCTAGGCTGTGAGAGCATGAACTTCTCTCGTTGAAGCCATCCACTTGTGGTATTTCTATTACAGCAGCACTAGATGATTGAGACAGTCAGCTTGTAGTGGGCACTGTATGAGTGTCTGTGACAAGCTCTGAGTAACACAGAGAAGTATGACACAGTGTGCCTGCCCTCAGGGAGCTCACAGCCTAGCTTCAGAGCTGACCAGTTAACCAGTTGCCACGAGTTGATTCCAACTCATGGCAACCCCATGTGTAACAAAGTAGAACTGTACTCCATAGGATTTTTAATGGCACATTTTCCAGAAGTAGATCACCAGGCTTTTCTTCTGAGATGACTCTGGATGGACTCAAACGTCTAGCCTTTTAGTTAGCAGCCTAGCGTGTTAACCGTTTGCATCACCCAGGGACTCCAGCTGCAGACTGAACACGATATAAACACTGTACCGTATTTTAAGGCAAATAACACACACCTTCAACATTTGTTTGCCAACTGCGCCCTCCCCCTGCGACATATTTTCATAAGCGGGCTCTGCCGAATTTTTTACATGTTGCTGTAAAAAAAAAATTTATATAGCATGCTTATGAAAATACCTGGGGGGGTGTGGTTGGCAAACAAATGTAGAAAGTGCACGTTATTTGCATAAAAATACGGTAATACAAGGTCAAGTAATTCCTATCTTGAGACAGGGACAAACAAAGCACCGTGGGGGATACTAGTTTTGATGAGCTCTTTCTTTATCTCTAAATTTTTCTGAATTGTTCTGTTACTCCTTTGTCTTTTTCACGCTATCATTTTCTGAAACACAGCATTCTAGAGCTTTAGAAAAAGCCTAATGATCTCCTAGTCCAAGTTGCTTATTTTACAGCAAAGGTAGCTGAGGCCCAGAGAGGTAGAGTGAACTGCCCAGGGTCACAGAGTGTTTTATGGAAGAACTGAGTTCAGGACTTAGGTTTCCTGATTTCCAAGCTACGCTGTTTCCACTATGCCAAGTAGCTTTTTAATGTATTGAATCTCTAATGTATAGAGTTCACCTTAATAATTGTCTGTCACCTGGCGTACAAGGTTGGGAGGAGATAGATATTTAAAAACTGCAAGATATCCACAGTCTTCACTGTGGCTCAGAGCTTTACCCAGAACACCATGGGAGTCTTTTCCAAGGCTTCCAAGGACAGAATGGACCCTGGAGGGGAAGAGTCCAGCATGTGTGTGCCAGGCTGGGAGACATGACTACACAGGCCTGAGCAGCCATGAGTTTGAATAACTCAATTAGTTACTAGCTCCTACTATGGATTTTTTTTTTTTTTTTTTTTATGGCCCAGTGGAGCCCTGGTGGCTCAGTGGTTAAGAGTTAGGCTGCTAACCAAAAGGTCAGCAGTTCAAACCCACCAGCCGCTCCTTGGAAAGCCTATGGGGTAGTTTTACTCTGTCCTGTAAGGTCACTATGAGTCAGAGCTGACTAAACGGCAACAGGTGTTTTTGATTTACTATGGCCCAAGCACTGTGCTCGGCATTAGTAACTCCAAAAACAACAAGGTAGTCATGGTCCCTGCCTTTACAGAGCAGTGGTTCTCAATCAAGGGTAATTTCACCCCCCAGGGGACATTTGGCAATGTCTGCAGACATGTTTGGTTTTTGTTAACTGGGAGGTAGATGTACTTACTGGTGTCTAGTGGGTAGAGGCCAGGGATGTTGCTAAACATCTTACGATGCACAGGATAGCCCCTCACAACAAAGAATTATCTGGCCCAAAATGTCATCGGTGCTCAGGTTGAGAAGCCGTGTCACTGAGCATAATGTCTATGACAATTAAACAAGTAGTTAAAATAATGTATGATTAATAGTATTATGGTAGAGGGAATTCAAGTTGTTATTAAAAAAACAAAAAACCAAACCTGTTGCTATCGAGTCAATTCCAACTCATAGTGACCCTATAGGACAGGGTAGAACTGCCCGATGGGGTTTCAAAGGCTGTAATCTTTACGGAAGCAGACTGCCACACCTTTCTCACTCGGAGCAGCTGGTGGGTTCCAACTGCCGATCTTTCAGTTAGCAGCCAAGCACTTAAGCCTAGGGATCAGGCAGGACTCTGAGAATAGCAGGTTCACTATGAATCAGAATTGTCTGAAGGCAACGGTTGTTTGTTTTTTTTTTTTAATTTATTGTGCTTTAAGTGAAAGTTTACAAATCAAGTCAGTCTCTCATACAAAAACTTATATACACTTTGCTATGTACTCCTGGTGGTGCAGTGGTTAAGTGCTACGACTGTTAACCAGGAGGTTGGCAGTTCAAATCCGCCAGGCTCTCCTTGGAAACTCTACGGGGCAGTTCTACTCTGTCCTATAGGGTCGCTATGAGTCCGAATCGACTCAACAGCAGTGGGTTTGGTTTGGTTTTTGGTATGTACTCCTAGCTGCTCTCGCCCTAATGAGACAGTACACTCCTCCTCTCCACCTTGTATTCCCTGTGTCCATTAATCGGCTCCTATCCCCCTCTGCCTTCTCATCTCACCTCCAGACAGTAGCTGCCCACATGGTCTCATGTGTCTACTTGAGCCAAGAAGCTCACTCCTCGCCAGTATCATTTTCTGTCTTATAGTCCAGTTGAATCTCTGTCTGAAGAGTTGGGTTTGGGAATGGTTTCAGTCTTGGGCTAACAGAAAGTCTGGGGACGATGACCTCCTGGGTCCCTCTAGTTTCAGTCAGACCATTAAGTCTGGTCTTTTTATGAAAATTTGAGGTCTGCATCCCACTGTTCTCCTGCTCTATCAGGGATTCTCTGTTAGGGCAGTCATCTCTGGTAGCCGGGCACCATCTAGTTCTTCCAGTCTCAGGCTGATGTAGTCTCTGGTTTATGTGGCCCTTTCTGTCTCTTGGAAACCCTGGAGGTATAGTGGTTAAGTGCTACCACTGCTAACCCAAGGGTCGGCAGTTCAAATCTGCCAGGCACTCCTTGAAAACTCCATGGGGCAGTTCTACTCTGTCGTACAGGGTTGCTATGAGTCAGAATCGACTCGACGGCGCTGGGTTTGGTTTTTTTTTGGTTCTGTCTCTTAGGCTCATATTTACCTCGTGTCTTTGGTGTTCTTCATTCTCCTTTGCTCCAGGTGGGTTGAGACTAATTGATGTGTGCTAAGCAACAGATTTTTGAGGAACCCTGGTGGCACAGTGGTTAAGTGCTCAACTGCTGACCAAAGGCCAGGGGTTTGAACCCACCATCTCCGTGGGGGAAAGATGTGGCATGGCAGCAGGGGCAAGTGACCCAATAAGCAAAGTAAGCATGCGTTTACTTGTGCGTATTTACTGATGTGTAGTGAACTATTTCACATGGGTTCCACCACGTCTTTAACACAGTGAAAAACATGCGAAACTGTTTGCTACAGACTAGTAAATAAATATGCACAAATAAGCCTGTGTTTACCTCGCTTACTGGTTAATTCGCTCCTGTCAGGGATTGCAAGTTTGAAAAGAGGTTTTGATTCTGTAGGAAAGTACTGTGGGGTTAGGAGAGAGACAGATACTACCCATATCTAGAAGCAGAATCTTTTATGTGGTGAAAAATGTGAAATTTTTCACTGCAGATGATCTGGTAAGCAAGGTAATCACCGTGCTTACCTTGCCTGTTGGATAATCTGCCTCTGTGCAGCAGTCTGCTTCGGTAAGATTTGCAGCCTTACAAACCCTGTGGGGCAGTTCTACTCTGTCCTTATAGGGTAACTACAAGTAGGACTCAACAGCAATGTTTCGTTTTTTTTTGGCGGGGGCAGGAGGGGAGTGGCAGGGAGAGATAAACTAAATACTTAAGGCTGAGTAGGAGTTAGCAACACAAGGCGGTGGAACTGGAAAGCCAGGAAACAGCAGGGAAAACAGAACTCAGGATTCAGAGATGTCTAGTGGTTGGTACAGTTTGAAACTGGGAGTTGCAGAAGGCAAGTCATGGATGTTCTTGTGAGACATTTAACTAACTTGCACAGGGGCCTTGCCCATTGTCGCGCTGGTGAGTCTGAACTGAACCAAAAAGGCCACTGCCATTGAAGAGCTTCCAGTCTTATCCTAAGGGCAATGGGAAGCCACCGAAAGCCTTTTATCCAGTAGATGACAGAGGGAGATTAGCATTTTGGGACAAGCATGTGGAGGATGGATCTGAGGGCCTCATGAGTGGAGGTAGGAGAAGAGGCTGGAGGCTGTTACTATAATTTGGATGACAGAGGAGGAAGACCTGAACTAGGAGAGACTCAGTGGACATAGGGGAATGACAGGTTCCAGAGATGAAGGATATATAATACATGCGTATAATAAATACTTTGCTCCTATTATATTAAAATACAACAATATAACTATCTTTGTTTTCAGACTTTATGGCCACCTCAAATTTAAGAAGTAGATAATTAACTGGATTTGTTGATGGAGTCCCTGGGTGGTGCAACTGGTTAACTCACTCGGCTGCTAACTGAAAGGTTGAATGCTCAGGTTTACCCAGAGGAGCCTTGGAAGAAAGGCCTGGTGATCTACTTCTGAAAAATCAGCCAGTGAAAATCCTACGGAGCACATTTTTACTCTGATGCACGTGGGAGCACCATGAGTGGCAGTCAAATCAGTGGGAACTAGTTGTATTTTTTTTATTGGCCATATTTGCCTCCCTCCCTTCAGTTCTATTTTCCTTCTCCAATTCTCTGCATGGGTTAGGAAAGCTACTGAGACTCGTGAAGATGAATGAATTTCTAAAATACCTGAAGTTTAAGCTTCCCTTCCCTACCTCTCTCTACCCCCACACTCCCCACCCCAGCTAGTCCATGGTAAAGAAGAGAGAGCTCTATGCGGCTGTGCTTCTGAGTTCTGCTTCCTTCCCCCTGGAATTCCAGGCCCTTCTTCTGCCCCAGGCATTCCTTCTTTACTGATTTAACCCAGGCTTACTCATTCCAAGGGGACTGTCCCACTTTCAAAATACAACAAAGCTTAGGGAATCTGATCAGCCACCAGTGGGCCCTTGTTTTCAGCTTCCTTCACTTCTACAACAATGGCCAGTGCCATTCTTGAAAACAGGTCCTGTATGAGTTTCCTATTGCTGCTATAACAAATAACCCCAGACATAGTGGCCTAAAACAACACACATTCATTGTCTTCTAATTCCGAAGGTCACAGCTCTAAAATCAAGGTGTTGATAGGGCTGTGTTCCTTCTGGAGGCTTAGGGGTGAATCTATTTCCGTGCCTTTTCCAGTTTCTAGGGTCTGAATGCATTTCTTGGCTCATGGTCCTGCATCACTCCGACGTCTACTTCATTATCACACCTCTTTGTTTTCCTCTGCCCCCATTGTCACGTCGCCTTCTCTGATTCTGATCCTCCTGCCTCCCTCTTACAAGTACCCTTTGGTCCACCCAGATAATCCTGGATAATCCCCCCATTTTACTTAATCACATCTGCAGAGTTCTTTAGCCATGTCAGGTAACCAGGGACTAAGGCATAGACATCTTGGGGTGCCATTTTTCAGCCTACCAGAGGTCCCACACAGTTTGCTGCATTCTTGTCCATTGCTGTGCTCCCTCCCCCTACAGCTGGTTGGTGAGTCCCAACAAGAAAGTCCAATCCCACCCTCCATGGTCACTTCCTGCATGGCTCCCAAGGCACCGCCTTTTCAGTTTCTACAGTCATGCTCCACTGTTTACAAAACCATATTCTGGGCCAAGGTGACTAAATCAGGGGCTTCCACATTTGTCCCCAAGACCCTGTGCTGAGGATTGAGCCGGAGTTCAGATGCTTTGTCTTAGTTATCTAGTGCTGCTACGACAGAAATATCACAAGTGGTAGCTTTAACAAACAGAAATTTATTTTCTCATTAGCTTAGGAGGCTAGAAGTCAGAATTCAGGGTGCTAGCTCTAGCGGAAGGCTTTCTGTCTGTCAGTGCTGGAGGAAGGTCCTTCTCTCTTCTGTGCTTCTGGGCAACCTTCATGTGGTTTGGCATCTCTCTTTCCCCATCTCTACTTGCCTAATCTGCTCCTTTTATCTCTTGTAAGACATTGAACTCCAGACACACCCTACACTAATCCTGCCTTATTAATGTAATAGAAAACTCATTCCCAAATGGGATTATAGCCATAGGCATAGAGGTTAGGATTTACAACACATATTTTTGGGGGACACAATTCAATCTGTAACACTCCCCATCTGTTGCAGAATTATGGAGGACAAGGCTGGAACTGTTATGTCCTGATATGTAAAAAAGACCCTCTGGCTGAAAATGATCTGTTATCCTTCTTTTTAAGATGCCATTGTTGCCATGGTGACTGCAGGTTAGTGAATGAGATCCTTACCTCTTTCCCAGTTACCCAGTCATCTGCACATCACCTCACAAATCTCTGTAAGTGAATTACATCCACTTACTGACATCTCGGGGGCACTCTCTCTGCTTTCTGCAAGTGGGCATCCCCACAGCCCACAGATCCAGTCCCCAGGACTGACGGGGCACACGCTGTCACATCTTGACCTGCCTCCTCCTCCAGGCAAAAGAAGAAAAAGTGGTCAGTGCTTTCAATGAATAAATAATAAGCATCCTGCTGACCTGTCTCTGTGTGCTGTGGGTGCCAGTGTCTACAAAGGAGGGGGACAGAGATGACAGAGCTGAGCCAGGGACCAGAGAAACAGGAGCCACTTAAACCCACTTGTCAGACCCTCTGTCTTGTACTCAGTTCTGTGAAGACACACCCATGATCACACGCACTCTCCCCCAACCCTCCCCAATACACAGCCTAAAGCCCCATCAAGGCCCTAGGAGGCTGAGCTGGAGGCAGTGAATGTAAGGATAAGGTCTAGGATAAAAATAGGAGTCTCCAGGTGGCACAAATAGTAAAACACTTGACTAATAACCAAAAGATTGGAGGCTCAAACCTACCCAGAGGTGCTTTGGAAGAAAGGCCTGGCAATCTGCCTCTGAAAGATCACAGTCATGAAAACCCTATGTAGCAAGATCCCAGGGTGGCACAAATGGTTTGCCCTCAGCTAGGGTGGGACTGGGTAGTAACCAAAAGGTTGGCAGTCATCCCACCCAGCAGCACCCTGGAAGAAACAGGCCTGGTAATCTTCTTCTGTAAAAATTACAGGCAAGAAAACCCTATGGAGCAGTACTACTCTGTAACACATGGGGTCTCCTAAGTCACAAATCAACAACAAAACCCTACGGATGGCGGAATAGACAGACGCTTCCGTCAAGCCCTCTTTACAACAAAGACCCGAAAAAACAAGTGAAACGAGTATATTTGTGACAAGCTGGGAGCCCTGAGTATCAAAGGCAAGCTTAGACAAGGAACTGAGGGGCAGGGGGAGGAAGAGGCCGTTCAGAGGTGGAGAAGAGTCATCAGACCTGAATCGTGGGGAGCCCTCAGGCACCATTCCCGGAGCGGTGGCGGGCTGGTCCTAGCCTTCAGCTGCAGTTTCCTCAGGGAGAAGCAGCCAGCCACACAGCCCACTCACACCTCCAGAACCTGAGGAGAAGGACGCTCTGGGCAAAAGCTAAGTACTTGAATATATTTTGCCGTGCCCCCCCGCCACCCCCAAGCTGGCTTCAGTGGCGGAATCCCTGGGCCTGAGATAGACTCAGGTGAGCACCTGGAGCCATCCTCCCGGCCTTGGAGAAGGAAAAAATTTGCAACTGGGGAGAAAAGATAATTTGCTAGCTCCATTAACTGCCGGAGCTCAGGACAGAAGCAGCTCCTGTCCAGGCATAAACTGTCCGTGGACCTTGAGCACCTTTCCCTTCTGCATGGACCTCTGTGGGCCTATTTCAGGAGAATAGGCCCTCGTTGGCAAACTCCAACCATTTCAGCTGTGCAGTGGAGACGTGGGTGTTTGACATTTGACATTGCTTTGCCTATTAAACAAGGTCCTCACCTACCCACAACAGGGACCTAAGGACTGGTAGCTCCACTCAGGTCACCCAACCACCCGCGACAGGGGTCCAAAGATAACTGGTACTTCCGAGTCCTTACAACAAAAACTTTGGGTGCCTGTGGTCCCTCTGCAGAGCCCACCCACCAGCACGCTCTAGGGAACACAGATGCATTTTCCTCAGAGACACTTGGGGATCGGTTCTCAGCCCCCTGCCTTGTTCAGAGCGTGACCACCTGGTGCAATCAGATACTGGTATACACTCCAATCACCCCTGCCCCTCTAAGACTGTAGGTCAGAGCCTGTACCACACACTTGATATCAGCTACCTGGAAACCTGAGCTGAATTCATACAAGAAAACTGAATGGACTCCTAGACTGATATACCTGATAACAGCTCTAGCCAGCTGGGGACAGGACACCAGAGCTCCAAAGGTGAAAATAATCAAGCTAGCTCACTCAAGCAACCCACAGGGGTACACCAAAATAAAACAAAGGAAGCAGCTACGACACAGTAAGCAAGCATAAACTAATACAATAACTTATAGATGGCTCAGAGACAACAGTCAATATCAAGTCACATAAAGAAACAGACCGTAATCACCTCAACAGGCTCTCAAAACAAAGAATCCAGGGATCTTTTAGATGAAAGTGCATTCCTGGAACTACCAGATGCAGAATACAAAAGTTTAACATACAGAACCCTTCAAGACATCAAGGAAGGAAATGAGGCAATATGCAGAACAAGCCAAGGAACACACAGATAAAGCAACTGAAGAAATTAGAAAGATTATTCAGGATCATAACGAAAAGTTTAATAACCTGGAAAAATCCATAGGCAGACAAAAAAAAAAAAAAGGCAGACAGCAATCAGAAATTCAGAAGATTAACAATAAAATTACAGAATTAGATAAGTCAATAGAAAGTCAGAGGAGCAGAATTGAGCAAGTAGAAGCTAGAATTTCTGAACTCGAAGATAAATCACTTGGCACTAATATATTTGAAGAAAAATCAGATAAAAGAATTAAAAAAAATGAAGAAACCTTAAGAATCATGTGGGACTCTATCAAGAGAAATAACCTCTGAGTGACTGGAGTACCAGGACAGGGAGGGATAACAGAAAATACAGAGAAAATTTTTGAAGATTTGTTGACAGAAACCTTCCCTGATATTGTGAAAGATGAGAAAATATCTATCCAAGATGCTCATCGAACTCCACATAAGGTAGATCTTAAAAGAAATTCACCAAGACATATTATAATCAAGCTTGCCAAAACCAAAGATAAAGAGAGAATTATAAGAGCAGTGAGGGATAAACGAAAAGTCACATAAAAGGAGAGCCAATAAGAATAAGTTTGGACTACTCAGCAGAAACCATGCATACAAGAAGGCAATGGGATGACATATTTTAAAAATTGGAGGAAAAAAATTGCCTGCCAAGAATCATATATCCATCAAAACTGTCACTTAAATATGAAGGTGAAATTAAGACATATCCAGATAAACACAAGTTGAGGGAATTCGTAAAAAACAAACCAAAACTACAAGAAATACTAAAGGGAGTTCTTTGGTTAGAAAATCAATAATATCAGGTATCAAATCAAGACTAGACACTGGGCAGAGCAACCAGAAGTCAACCCAGACAGGGAAATCCAAAAAAAAAAAAAAGCAAGATTAAAAAAAAAAAAAGCCCAACACGGTAATGGCGATGTTATTATATAAAAGAAGACAGCATTAAAATAATAAAGAGGGACTAAGAAATGTAATCATACACCTTACATATGGAGAGGAAGACACGGCAATACAAAGAAATAAAAGTTAGTTTTAAATTTAGAAAAATAGGGGTAAATAATAAGGTAGCCACAAAGGAGACAAACTATCCTATTCATCAAAATAAAATACAAGGGAAAAATACAGACTCAGCAGAAACAAAATCAATAACAACAAATATGAGGAAAGGACAATATATAAAGAAAATCTACTCAGCACATAAAATCAAGTGGGAAAAAGAAACTGTCAACACACAAAGACATCAAAATGATAGCACTACATTCATACCTATCCATAATTATCCTGAATGTAAATGAACTAAATGCACCAATAAAGAGACAGAGACTGGCAGAATCGATTAAAAAACAAGATCTGTCTATATGCTGCCTACAAGAGACACACCTTAGACTTAGAGACACAAACAAACTAAAACTCAAAGAATGGAAAAAAATATATCAAGCAAACAACAATCAAAAAAGAGCAGGAGTGGCTATCCTAATTTCAGACAAAACAGGCTTCGAACTTAAATCTACCACAAAGGATAAGGAAGGACACTATATAATGATTAAAGGGACAATACACCAGGAGGATATAACCATATTGAAGATTTATGCACCAATGACAGGGCTGCAAGATACATAAAACAAACTCTAACAGCATTGAAAAGTGAGATAGACAGCTCCACAATAATAGTAGGAGACTTCAACACACCACTTTAAGTGAAGGACAGGACATCCAGAAAGAAGCTCAATAGAGACATGGAAGATCTAAATGCCACAATCAACCAACTTGACCTCGTAGACATATACACAACACTCCACCCAACAGCAACCAACCATACTTTCTAGTGCACATGGAACATTCTCTAGAATAGGCCACATAATAGGTCATAAAGCAAGGCTTAGCAGAATCCAAAACACTGAAATATTACAAAGCATCTTCTCTGACCATAACGCCATAAAAGTGGAAATCAATAACAGGAAAAGCATGGAAAAGAAATCAAACACTTGGAAACGGAACAATACCCTGCTGAAAAAAGACTGGATTATAGAAGAGATTAAGGATGGAATAAAGAAATTCATAGAATCCAATGAGAACGAAACACTTCCTATCAGAACCTTTGGGACACAGCAAAAGTGGTACTCAGGGGCCAATTTATATCAATAAATGCACACTTCCAAAAAGAAGAAAGGGACAAAATCAAAGAATTATCCCTACAACTTGAACAAATAGAAAGAGAGCAACAAAAGAAACCCACAGGCACCAGAAGAAAACAAATAATAAAAATTAGAGCTGAACTAAATGAAATAGAAAACAGAAAAACAATGGAAAGAATTAACAAGACCAAAAGCTGGTTTTTTGAAAAACTCAACCAAATTGATAAACCACTGGCCAAACTGACAAAATAAAAACAGGAGAGGAAGCAAATAAACCAAATAAGAAATGAGATGGGCGATATTACAACAGACCCAACTGAAATTAAAAGGATCATATCAGATTACTACGAAAAACTATACTCAAATTTGAAAACCTAAAAGAAATGGATGAATTCCTAGAAACACACTACCTACCTAAACTAACACAAACAGAGGTAGAAAAACTAAATAGACTCATAACAAAGAAGAGATTGAAAAGGTAATCAAAAAACTCCCAACAAAAAAAAAGCCCTGGTCCGGACAGCTTCACTGCAAGAGTTCTACCAAACTTTCAGAGAAGAGTTAACTCCACTACTACTAAAGGTATTTCAGAGCATAGAAAAGGATGGAAGACTACCAGACTCATTCTATGAAGCCACCACATCCCTGATACCAAAACCAGGTAAAGATACCACAAGAAAAGAAAATTATAGACCTATATCCCTTATGAATATAGATGCAAAAATCCTCAGCAAAATTCTAGCCAATAGAATTCAATAACATATCAAAAAAATAATTCACCATAACCAAGTGGGATTTATACCAGGTATGCAGGGATTTTTTTTTTCATGCAGGGATGGTTCAACATTAGAAAAACAATTAATGTAATCCACCACATAAATAAAACAAAAAACAAGAATCACATGATTTTATCAATTGATGCAGAAAAGGCATTTGACAAAGTTCAACACTCATTCATGATAAAAACTCCCAGCAAAATAGGAATAAAAGGAAAATTCCTCAACATAATAAATGGCATTTATACAAAGCCAACAGCCAACATCACCCTAAATGGAGAGAGCCTGAAAACATTCCCATTGAGATCGGGAACCAGACAAGGATGCCCTTTATCACCACTCTTATTCAACATTGTCCTGGAAGTCCTAGCCTGAACGATTAGGCTAGATAAAGAAATAAAGGGCATCCAGGTTGGCAAGAAAGAAGTAAAAGTATCTCTATTTGCAGATGACATGATCTTACACACAGAAAAACCCAAAGAATCCTCCAGAAAACTACTGAAACTAACAGAAGAGTTCAGCAGAGTATCGGAATACAAGATAAATATACAAAAATCAGTTGGATTCCTCTACACCAACAAAAAGAACATTGAAGAGGAAATCACCAAATCAAAGCCATTTACAGTAGCCCCCAAGAAGATAAAATACTTAGGAATAAATCTTACCAGAGATGTAAAAGACTTATACAAAGAAAACTACAGTACACTTCTGCAAGAAACCAAAAGAGACTTACATAAGTGGAAGAACATACCTTGCTCATGGATAGGAAGACTTAACATTATAAAAATGTCTATTCTACCAAAAGCGATCTATACATTTAATGCAATTCCGATCCAAATCCCAAGGACATTCTTTAATGAGATGGAGAAACAAATCACCGATTTCCTATGGAAGGGAAAGAGGCCCCAGATAAAAAAGGCATTACTGAAAAAGAAGAACAAAGTGGGAGGCCTTACTTTACCTGATTTTAGAACCTATTATACCGCCACAGTAGTCGAAACAGCCTTGTACTGGTACAACAACAGATACATAGGCCAATGGAACAGAATTGAGAATCTAGACATAAGTCCATCCACATATGAGCAGCTGATATTTGACAAAGGCCCCAAAACAGTTAAATGGGGAAAAGACAGTCTTTTTAACAAATGGTGCTGGCATAACTGGATATCCATCTGCAAAAAAATGAAACAAGACCCATACCTCACTCCATGCACAAAAACTAACTCAAAATGGACCAAAGACCTAAATATAAAATCTAAAAAGATAAAGATCATGGAAGAAAAAATAGGGACAACATTAGGAGCCCTAATACATGGCATAAACAGTATAGAAAACATTATAAAGAATGTAGAAGAAAAACTAGATAACTGGGAGCTCCTAAAAATCAAACACGATCATCCAAAGACTTCACCAAAAAAGTAAAAAGACTACCTACAGACTGGGAAAAAGTTTTTAGCTATGACATTTCTGATCAGAACCTGATCTCTAAAATCTACATGATACTGCAAAAACTCAACTACAAAAAGACAAACAACCCAATTAAAAAATGGACAAAAGATATGAATAGACACTTCACTAAAGAAGACATTCGGGTAGCTAACAGATATCATTAGCCATTAGAGAAATGCAGATCAAAACTACAATGAGATTTCATCTCACTCCAACAAGGCTGACATTAATCCAAAAAACACAAAATAATAAATATTGGAGAGGCTGTGGAGAGACTGGAACACTCTACACTGCTGGTGGGAATTTCAAATGGTACAACCACTTTGGAAATGGATTTGGTGCTTCCTTAAAAAGCTTTAATAGAACTACCACACGATCCAGCAATCTCACTCCTTGGAATATATCCTAGAGAAATAAGAGCCTTTACACGAACAGATATATGCATACCCATGTTTATTGCAGCATTGTTTACAACAGGAAAAAGATGGAAGCAACCAAGGTGCCCATCAATGGATGAATGGATAAATAAATTATGGTATATTCACACAATGGAATACTATGCATTGGTAAAGAACAGTGAGGAATCTGTGAAACATTTCATAACATGGAGGAACCTGGAAGGCATTAATTATGCTGAGTGAAATTAGTTGCAAAAGGACAAATATTTCATAAGACCACTATTATAAGAACTTGAGAAATAGTTTAAACTGAGAAGAACACATACTTTTGTGGTTATGAGAGGGGGAGGGAGGGAGGGTGGGAGAGTGGTATTCACTAATTAGATAGTAGATAAGAACTACTTTAGGTGAAGGGAAAGACAGCACGCAATACAGGGGAGGTCAGCACAACTGGACTAAACCAAAAGCAAAGAAGCTTACTGAATAAACTGAATGCTTCGAAGGCCAGCGTAGCCAGGGCAGGGGTCTGGAGACCATGGTTTCAGGGGACATCTAAGTCAATTGGCATAATAAAATCTATTAACAAAACATTCTGCATCCCAGTTTGAAGAATGGTGTCTGGGGTCTTAAACGCTAGCAAGCGGCCATCTAAGATTCATCAATTGGTCTCAACCCACCTGGATCAAAGAAGAATGAATAACACCAAGGACACAAGGCAATTACGAGCCCAAGAGACAGAAAGGGTCACACGAACCAGTGACTATGCCATCCTGAGACCAGAACTAGGTGGTGCCCGGCTACAACCAATGACTGCCCTGACAGGGAACACAACCGAGAACCTCTGAGGGAGCAGGAAAGCAGTGGGATGCAGACCCCAAATTCTCATAAGACCAGACTTAATGGTCTGACTGAGACTAGAAGGACCCTGGTGGTCATGGCCCCAGACCTTCTGTTGGCCCAGGACAGGAACCATTCCCGAAGCCAACTCTTCAGACATGGATTAGACTGGACAATGGGTTGGAGAGGGATGCTGGTGAGGAGTGAGCTTCTTGGATCAGGTGGACACTTGAGACTATGTTGGGATCTCCTGCCTGGAGGGGAGATGAGAGGGTGGAGGGGGTTAGAAGCTGGTGGAATGGACACAAAAAGAGAGGGTGGAGGGGGAGAGCAGACTGTCTCATTAGGGGGAGAGTAATTGGGAGTGTGTAGCAAGGTGTACAGGGGTTTTTGTGTGAGAGACTGCTGTAAACTTTCACTTAAAGCACAATAAAAATTATTAAAAAAAAAACTCTAGGGAGCAGTTCTATTGCACATATAATGTCACCAGGAATCAGAATGGACTTGATGGCAACTGCAAAGGATCACAAGGTCTGATTTTGTTTACCAGCTGTGTGACCTAAGGCAAGGCGATCTCTCCATCACAGCTTCCCTATCTGCAAACTGGGACCAAGACATCTGTCCTGCCTGCCATGCACGATCATCGTGAGGATCAAATCAGATCACATTGTGAAGTCGTCATCTAAACTGTATATGCGACTCGCAAACATGATGATGATGGCAAGCTGGTGGTGATGATAAGGAGAGTCATTGTGTGTGTTGAGCTCTTACCATGTGCTGGGCCCTGGTACTTTACATGCATTGTCTCATTTAATCTATTTGAAATAGGTGCTATTAGAGCCCCCTTCTTAAGTTCTGCTAAATAAAGTAACTCTGGCCAAGGTCATAGGGTTAGTAAATGGCAGAGCCAGAACCCATACTTCTAACCAGAGACTACTGGGGTGTGGAGAGCAAACAAATCCTAAGGCCTTGACAAAAGGGTATCTCCAGGTAGACCAAAATATAAGCTGAAAATCTTGGCTGGAGGAAGACTCTAAGGACCCGAGGCATGCCCTATGGTTCCAGGCAGAAATGGCGGCTAATGCAATGTTAAGCCAAAACCAAACCAGTTGCCCTCAAGCAGAGTTGACTCCAGCTCGTGGTAACTCCATGTATGTCAGAGTAGAACTGGGCTCCATAGGATTTTCAATGGCTTATTTTTCCGAAGTAGATTGCTAGGCTGGCCTTTCTTCTGAGGTACTTCTTGGTGAACTTGAACCCGTAACCCTTCGGTTAGCAGCCAAGCGCATTAACCATTTCTACCACCCAGAGACTTCAGTGCAACATTGGGGGCCATGTAATGTAGGAATTCAGGATTGCCTAGAGCTAGGAGCTGCTGGGGGAGGACCCAGGCTGTTGTCTGCAGCCAGAGAGCCAAAAACTTTTAAGTTGTATGATGCTTTCATAAATGTTAAGATATGTATCATAGAATAGAGAAAATACGGAAACATTTACAGCCCAGTAGTTACTGAGGGATTCCTGAGTACCAGGTATCATTAAACACTCAACACACATTATTTAGTAGAAATAGTAAATTCTACCTCACAGAATTTAAAGAGTTAACTAGGTAACGCATTCAGAACAAGGCTTGCACATAGCATTTAATGCAATTATAAAATGTTGAACAGCGATAAAGAAGGGAGGAGGCCTGCTATAGTAACAACAGAGGACTAAATCCCAAAGGGTCCTAGGTGTCTCCTCCCAGCTCTATCACCACGGTAGATGGTTGGTCCTGGAAAAATCACTTCTTGATGATCTCAGCCACAGTTGAAGTCATTGCCTACTTGCAGATGAGTCACTAATTCATATATCCAGCCATGAGATCCAGACCCTCATATACAACCGTCCATATACGTAAGGTATCCATGAGTCTAAACCAACTTGACAGCGGCTAACAACAATTGCACATCTCCACTTGGATGTTTCAAAGGTGCCTCATCAAACTCACTATGCTAAAACTGACCTTCTGAGCTCCACCCCTCATGCCTCTAAATGTGTCTTCAGTTTTTTCTCTGCCAACAGTAGCACTACCTACCATCTCTCCAGTTGTTAAGGCCAGAAACCTTGGAATTATTTTAACATTCTCCACTCCCTTCCACTTCACATCTAAAGCATCATCAAAACCTGTGGATGTTAACTAGTAAAAGTAATTCTGTTGCATCACTTGATCTCCACTGCCACCGCTTGAGGCCAAGACACCATGATCTTTCTAGACCACTGTGACGACTTCTTGACCAGTTTCCCGGTATCAGTCTTGTCCATTCCAAATCCTTAATCTCTTCTAAACTTTGCAGCCAGAGTGAATTATAAATGCTAATTTAACTATATTTATCCTCTGCCCCAACCCCTTAAGCACCTCAGTGGCTTTAAAAATGTACTATATTGTGAAATATGATAAATATGCCAAAAAGTGCCCAAAACACAAATATACTGTGTGGCCTGGGATTAACAAACTGTAATACGAGCACCTGTGTAATCCTCACCTAGATCAAGAAATAGAACATTACCAACATCCTGGAATACCTCCATCTGATCACTTTTCCTTCCGTGGAGCTGCTATCCTGATCTTTTATGCCACTGTCTTTCTTTTAATTTTTTTTTTTACATCCTAGTCGTGTATCCTAAACAATGCAGTTTAATTTTGTCTGATTTTAAACTTGCTATAATTGAAACCATTCTATCTATCTATCAATCTATCTATCGGTCTATCGATCGGTCTGTCTGTCTATCTGTCTCTCTGTCTATCCATCTATCCATCCATCCATCCATCTTTCTATGTGTGTATCTATTCTAGTGAATCTGGCTTCTTTTTCTCATTATTATACCTTTAAGATCTGTCCATGTTTATTTTTATTTCTGCATAATATTCCATTTATGCACGAGTATGCCATAATTAGTGTATTGCTTATATACATCCTATTGTTCATAAAGCCCTTTATTTCTTGAGAGCCTTGGCCAAGCCAATCAATATGAAAATGATCTCACCTCGTATTAGGTTTTCATTCATTCACAAAACCAATTACATATTTGACCCAGTAATTCCACTTCTAAGTAGCTGCCCTAGGCCAGTGCTTGCCAGACTTTAATGATGTATAGGAATGATTTGGGGAACCTGTTAGAATGCAGACTGATTTGATAGGTTCCGGATGGGGCCTGAGAGTCTGTGTTTCTAAACAGCCCCAGGCATTCCTTGGTTCCTTGACATTCCTGAGCTTGTACATGATCCTCACATGTCTGTCTTTCCCCATTATGTTTGTTTCCCTGTGTTTAATCTGTTCCCTTTATAACTCAGAAGTGATTAGGTTGAGAACCCACTCTATTAGGGTATGATCTAATTACCATAGCAAAGAAAACTCTATGCCCAAACAGGATTATATCCACAGGTGTAGAGGTTAGGATTCCAATGCATATTTTGAGGGGACAAAATTTAACCCATAACAGTTGGAAAACACATGGATGTCATCTGGCCCCTGCCATCCTTGCCAACCTCTTCTTTCACCTACTACCTATTGCTCAGGTTGGTCTAGCCTTCCTGGTTCTATTTTTGCTCCTTAAACAAGCAGAACTTTGCATTTGTTGGTCTTCCTGTCAGCAGCTCCTTCCCCCCAGACCTTCACATGGATGGGCTCTTTCTCTTTGCTCAGGGCTCTATTCTGGTGTCACCTCCTCAGAGGCTTCCCCTGACCACCCTAGGAAAAGTTCGTCCATAACCCTCCCTCTCCTACCCCAAGTTGCTCTCTGCCAGATTACCCTGTTTTCTTTATGGTCCCTAGGACTTGAAATCGTCATTTGTTTACTCTCTTATCTCTGTCCCATCAAAGACAAAAACCGAACAAGGAAATTGATTTTATTCAGGCTACTGCAGTGGGGAGAACACCACAGATCTGAAGACTAGGGTGTCTCAGAAGGTGGTTTTGCCTTAGACTTTTATAGGGAGGAGTAGACAAGTTATATAAGCCCTGGTGGTGCAACGGTTAAGCACTCAGCTGCTAACCAAAAAGTTAGCAGTTTGAAACAAACCAGTGACTCTGTGGCAGAAAGGGCTGGCAATCTGTTCCCGTAAAGATTACAGCCAAGAAAACCCTGTGGGCAGTTCTACTCTGTCATGTGAGGTCACTATGGGTCAGAGTCTACTCCAGCCACCCAACAACAACAACTACAGGTAAGTTGCAGTGATTTACAGTTGTTTATCTCTGTGTCTATGAGTCGGAATCAACTCGAGGGCACTGGGTTTGGTATCTCTGTGTCTAGCTAGTTTCAGGGAGACAAGCTTCTAATCTCAGTTAAATGTTCATGAGACAAAGAGCAGGGAGATAGGGATATATCTGGCCTTTCAGCAGGCTACAAGGAAGTCATCCAAGAGCCTTATGGGAGTCATGAGAAAAAGTGGGCAGTGAGTCTCATCTAAGTACGGGGAAGGGTGGTTCTCTGCTGTAAGCCAGAACACAGAAGAATGGGGGAATCATTAACCATCACCGATTTCAGGGCTCAGCTGAAGTTCAACATTTCTGGCCTTATTAGAAGAATATCTTCTGTGCCTCCAGCTCCTCAACAGTGAATAGCCACATAGAACAAATGAACAACACATGTGTAAGGATGTCATTTTGCCAAGCGACTAATGTAACTGGAGGAGACAACCAGATGAGATGGAGTCCATACTAAAAGGGCTCCGGGAGGAGGTGAGCCCTGGATCCGGGCTGAATGAAGTGAGTGGTATGCACAGGTTGTATGCAGTTCCTCAGGGACAGCCAAGGCCCCGCTGGGGCTCCGTTGGTGGAGAATCTGCCTCTATGTTAAGAGTATTACCAAGAGAGGTAGTTGGCGGAGAGCGGGCTGCAGTGACTGCTGTGTCTTCCAGACCTGTGTTCTAAATCCAGCTCCACCACTTCCTAGCTGTGGAGTAGTTCTCAAATTATACCTGCTCTGTCCCTGAGCCTTAGGTTCCTCATTTCTAAAATGGAAATACTGTAGGTGTATTTCCCTTGTAAGGTCCCTGGGTGGTGTGAAGAGTTTGTGCTCAACCACTAACCTAAAAGCTGGTGATTCAAACCCTTGTAGCATTTATATATATATATACACACATATTCTTATATGAGAAGAATACATGTCCTATACATAAAAATTACTTGGGGACTTGTAAGAATCACCTGGGGATCTTGTTAAAATGTAGATTTGGATTCAGTAAATCTGGGGTGGAAACGCAAATTCACAGTAGAGGGTCAAACTGAAAATAACTGTTTCGAAGCCCTTTGAAGGACCCAGGTGGGTCATTGTTTAAAGGTCACCTTAAATCTTTAAAGGCATCCACACAGAAGGAAACAATCTTTGATAGTTATGAGGGAGAGGAGGGGTGGGGAGGGAAAAACACTAACAAGATAGTAGACAAGTGGTAACTTAGGAGAAGGATAAAACATTATATAATGCTGGGGGAATTCAGCACAACTTGACCAGGGCAAAGTCATAGAAGCTTCACAGACACATCCAAATGCCCTGAGAGACTGAGCTACTGGGCTGAGGGCAGAAGACCATGGCCTCGGGGAACATCTAGCTCAATTGGCATAACACAGTCTATAAAGAAAATGTTTTATATCCAACTGTAATAAGTAGCATCTGGGGTCTTAAAAGCCTGCAAGTGGCCATCTAAGAAACATTTACTGGTTCCATCCTGGCTAAAGCAAAGGAGGATGAAGAAGACCAAAGATACAAGGGAAAGATTAGTCCAAAGGACTAATGGACCACAACTATGACAACCTTTACACAGACTGAGCCCAGAACAATTAGATAGTGCCCGGTTACTACCAAGATCCCTGCTCTGGCAGAGATCACAATAAAGGGTCCCAGAACAAGCAGAAGAAAGATGTAGAACAGAATTCACATTCACACACCCACGTACAAAGACCAGGCTTGCTGGTCTGACGGAAACTGGAGAAAACCCAAGAATATGTGGCCCAGACACCCTTTAAACTCAGTACTGAAGCCACGCCTGAGGTTCAACCTTCAGCCAAAGATTAGAGAGGTCCAGAGGGCCAACACTAGAAACCCTGGTAGTGTAGTGTTAAGAGTTACGGCTACTAACCAAAAGGTTGGCAGTTTGAATCCAGCAGGTCACTCCTCGGAAACTCTATGGGGCAGTTCTATTCTGTCCTATAAGGTCCCTATGAGTCTGAATTGACGCAACAGCAATGGATTTTTTTTTTTTAAACAGTGCCAACAATAACACACATGAGAGACGTGCTTCATAATACAATCATGTATATGAGACTAATGCGTGCACTAGTCCATAAGCGAAGATGAGAAGGCAGAAAGGGACAGGAATACTGTACAAATGGAAACAGGGAACCTGGGGTAGAGAAGGGGAGAGTGTTGACACATTGCGGGGTTGGCAACCAATGTCACAAAACAATTTGTGTATTAACCGTTTAATAAGAAGCTAATTTGCTATGTAAATTTTCACCTGAATCACACACAAAAAAAACTTTAAAAGCAAAGAAATTCAGCTGTGTGCCTAATAACACTCATGCGCACTTGTCTCCATGTCATACTTTCAGAATCTTTTCCCAGGCTTAATCTCATCTGATTCTCATGAAACTCCAACAAGTGGTCATTACAGGTATTATTAGCCCAGTGTACAGATGAAGAAACCAAAGCTCAGAGAGTTTGTCTTACACAGATGGTTAGTGGCAGAAATGAGATTATTTCAGGATTTTTTCCCTGCATATAGGACAGGACCTGGACGTGCCAGTAGAGGATAAATGCATTCTGGGCAACTACAGTTCCAGAGGGGAATAAACAAAACAAAACAACAGTTGCCTTCAAGTTGACTCTGACTCGTGGTGACCCCATGTATGTTACAGTAGATCTCTACTCCACAGGGTTTTCAATGGCTGAGTTTTTTGGAAGTAGATTACCAGACCTTTCTTTCAAGGTGCCTCTGGGTAGACTTGAACCTCTAACCTTTGGTTAGCAGTGCAGGTAATGAAGCCGAAGCTTTAGAGACAGACAGTACAGTAGGTCCATAACCCGTGTGACCCTAGACAAGATATTTTCTAGGGCTCAGCTTTATTTTTTATGAAATGGGAATATTGTCTGTGCCGGTCTCATGGAGTTTTACAAAAACAACTCAAGCAGATGCCAATGAGAGTGTTTTAAAAAATATGGCACACCAGCTATATCAAAGATAAAGATGGCTTTGGTTGTTGCTGATGCGGTTATTATTACTAACAGCTACTTTGCTGGCTTGTTGGAGGATTAAATACATGCAGAGAGCTTGGTACAGTGCCCGGCACAGAGTAGTTGTTCAAAAAGTGCCAGGTATTCAAGGTCATAGAAGCTCCATAAACACATCCAAACTTCCTGAGGGACCGAATTGCTGGGTTGAAGGCTGTGGGGGCCATAGTCTTGGGAAACATCTAGCTTAATTGGCATAGCATATTTTACAAAGAAAATGTTCTACATTCTGCTTTGGTGAGTAGCATCTGGGGTCTTAAAAGCCTATGAGCAGCCATCTAAGATACTCCACTGGTCTCACCCCTTCGGGAGAAAGGAAGAATGAAGAAAACTAAAGATACAAGGGAAAGATTAGTCCAAAGGACTAATGGACCACACCTACCATGGCCTCCACTAGACTTGAGTCCAGTACAACTAGATGATGCCTGGCTACCACCCCTGACTGCTCTGACAGGGATCACAATAGAGGGTGCCAGACAGAGCTCAAAAAAAATGTAGAACAAAATTCTAACTCGAAAAGAAAGACCAGACTTGCTGGGCTGACAGAGACTGGAGAAACTCTGAGAGTATGGCCCACAGACACCCCTTCAGCTCAGTAATGAAGTCGCTCCTGAGATTCATCCTTCAGCCAAAGACTGGACAGGCCCATGAGACTAAAGAAGCACACCAGCCTGGGGGCAAGGACTACAAAGCAGGAGGGGACAGGAAAACTGGTAATAGGGAACCCAAAGAAGAGAAGGGAGAGTGTTGACACGTCGTGGGGTTGTTAACCAATGTCATAAAACAATATGTGTAGTTAACTGTTTAATGAGAAACTAGTTTGCTCTGTAAACCTTCATCTAAAGTACAATTTAAAAAAAAAGTGCCAGTTATTTTTATCATGTATTGCAGCTAGGTAACTTCTCATTTAGTTTCCAGTTTTTTGGAGCCCATTGGTGGCTCAAACGGTTAAGAGCTTAACTACTAGCCAAAATGTTGGTGGTTCAAACCCACCCAGAGGTGCCTCAGAAGACAGGCTTAGCAATCTACTTCCGAAAAGTCACAGCCTTTAAAACCCTATGGGGCAATTCCACTCTGGACACATGGCATCACCATGAGCCAGAATCCACTCGTCGGCAGCTAACAATAACGATTTATGTCCTCCAGTTCCCTGAGTGGCACTAACAGTTTGCTTTCAGCTAATAACCAAAAGGTTCGTGGTTCAAACCCAGGGAGCAGGACCGCAAAAGACCTGCTTCCATAAAGATCACAGCCAAGAAAACCCTATTTGGAGCTCAGTTCTAGTCTTTAACACATGGGGTCACTTTGAGTCCGAATTGATGCAACAGCAACAGATTTGTTTTGTTTTTGCTTTGTTTTTCCTATGTCCCCCAGAACAAACTGAGGATCCCTCCCATCAGCTGGAGACAGACTGATCAGGGTCCCACAGCCTAGGCCAACAGAAGAAAAATGGCAATTTAACAGTCTGGGTGGAGCAGTGATCCACATCCCTGACCCTTACAGAGAAAACAGCTGGTCAGTTAGCTGCAAAGGGGGTTCTCTTATCCTCAATATTCATATTATAGAATAACAATACCATTCAGCTACTTAGGATGTGTGGAAAACCTCTGTCCTCAGCACTTCATCCTCCTCCCTGCCTGCAGGTCTTGTTCTGGCTCCTTGGCCCCTGTGACTTGGTGAACAGATAGGGGAAGTGTCTGAAGTACAAGTCCATTCCTTTGGCACAGATGGCTTTTACTATTTTGGGAGGCTTTGACGTTCTGGGTTTAAATGAGGCTCAGGGAACTTCTCTGGAATTTTCCCTATTCATGACCCAATTAACAGGCACAATAGAAAATTGTTTCTCTTGGCCCCTCCTCATAGCCAATCTGGGCACCCATAAGCGTGTGCTGGTGAGGAGTGATTTTGGTCGGGTAATGGGCCTATTCTCTCGACATTGGTTTTAAAGGGTGGAAATGCTCTCATTCAGTGGGTATTTTTTGAGCTCTACTTTCAGCTAGAAACTAAGCTCTTGTTGTTGTTAGTTGCCGTATTGATTCTGGCGTATGGCGACCTCATGTGTCCAAAGTAGAACTATATTCCATAAACCCATAAAAAACCCAGTGCTGTCGAGTCAAATCCAATAGGGCTTTCAAATCTGTGGCCTTTTGGAAGCAGATTGCCAGGCCTGACAATCTGCTTCCAGATACCCCTGGATGGGTTTGAACTGCCAACTTTTTGGCTAGTAGTCAAGTACTTAACAGTTTATACCACCCAGGATTGCCCAGAAACTAAGCTGGGTTCTGGCAATACATAAATAAAAATAGGGTCCTTGACTTTAAGGAACTCATAGTTTATTAAGGGATGCAAATAATTAGCCAAGCAAGGATGACACAGTGGGTTAAGTGCTCTGGAAACGTAGGAAAGAGGCGTCTTACTCTTTCGGGGGTTGTGTGTCAGGAAGGGCTTGTGTGAAGAGTGAGAAATTAGAAAGTTAACGATAGGCTCTACAGTTGCAAAAGGGCAACTATTGTATGCGATCACTATTATAAGAACTCAAGAAATAGTTAAAACAGAGAAGATAATATTCTTTGACGGTTACGAGAGTGGGGAGAGAGTGAGAGGGTATTCACTAATTAGATAGTAGACAAGAACTATTTTAGGTGAAGGGAAAGACAACACACAATACAGAAGAGGTTAGCACAACTAGACTAAACTGAAATCAAAGAAGTTTCCTGAGTAAACTGAACGCTCTGAAGGCCAGAGTAGCAGGGGTCGGGGTTTGGGGACCATGGTTTCAGGGGATATCTAAGTCAATTGGCATAATAAAATCTATTAAGAAAACATTCTGCATTCCACTTCGGTGAGTGGCGTCTGGGGTCTTAAACTCTAGGAAGCGGCCATCTAAGATGCATCAATTGGTCTCAGCACACCTAGAGCAAAGGAGAATAAAGAACACCAAAGACACAAGGTAATTATGAGCCCAAGAGATAGAAAGGGCAACATAAATCAGAGACTACATCAGCCTGAGACCAGAAGTAGATGGTGTCCAGCTACAACTGATGGCTGCCCTGACAGGGAACACAACAGAGAATCCCTGATGGAGCAGGAGAACAGTGGGATGCAGATCTCAAATTCTCGTAAAACGACCAGACTTAATGGTGTGACTGAAACTGGAGGTACCCCGGAGATCAAGGTCCCTGGACCTTTTGTTAGCCCAAGACTGGAACCACTCCCAAAGCCAACTCTTCAGACAGGGATTGGACTGGACTATAAGATAGAAAATGATACTGGTGAGGAGTGAACTTCTTGGCTCAAGTAGACACATGAGACTCTGTGGGTATCTACTGTCCAGGGATGAGATGAGAAGGCAGAGGGGGACAGAAGCTGGCTGAACGGACATGGGAATACAGGGTGGAGAGGAGTGTGTTGTCTCATTAGGGAGACAGCAACTAGGAGTATATAGCAAGGTGCATATAAATTTTTGTATGAGAGACTGATTTGTAAACTTTCACTTAAACCACAATAAATTTTTTTTAAAAAGACTCTAATGGAATACTTAAGGTATGAACAGAGCTAAGAGGACCTGCAGAGGAAACTGAATAGTAGCAATAAAACCAGGAGAGACTAGGACATATACACAGGAAAGGGAGAAAAATCAGAGGGAGAAGTTGTCAACAGGGAGCTACAAACTGAAAAACGTCTGCTAGAGTGGGTCATCAGGATACTGATGGAGATGCTTGTGAGAGCCATCTCATGGAGAGAGGGAAGCCAGATCTTAGGGATTATAGAGAGAGTGGTATAGGGTTGCTATGAGTCAGAACCGACACGATGGCACTGGGTTTGGTTTTTTTTTTTGGTTTGGACTGTGAGTATTAATCACTCTTTCAAGAAACCTGGCTGGAAATATGGCAAAATCTTGAATCTGAGTGAATCTGGTACATGGACATACATTGATTGTACTCTTCTATTTTTGTAAGAACATTTTTATAATACAAATTTGGTTGCATTGATTGAAGGAAAGGAGAACAATAGGGCAGTGGCTAAAGTTGAATATAGTAAGATGGGCAGAGGGTTTGTTGGTGTTAATGAAAAAGGCTTGAGTATTTTTGAATCCTGGTGAGAAGATGTAGATAGAAAAGGAAAGAAACGAGAAGGATGATTGATGGAGGATGAGAGGTGAACCCTGCTTTTCAGATGGAAGGATTTCAGATGGAAGAGTTTGTCTTAATGAGCAAGAGAGACACCTTTTTTGCAAAAGAAAGAAAGAATGGAAGGTTGGATGAGGGTGCAGATACGTTTGTTGAGTGTGGGGTCCAGAAATTTATGGAGGTCCCTCTTGATGAGCTTTATTTTCTGTATCAGCAGAGGCAAGATTGTCCAGTGGAAGAAATGGGCTTAAGGAGAGGACAGTTCTAGAATAGCTATTACAAAAAGGTATAGAAAGACAGGTAAGGCAAGTACAGGTGTGTAGTCTGTGTATGTGGGTGGGTCGGTGTGTGGTAAATATATATGTAATAAAACATTTGCCATTTCAACATTTGTCACATGTACAATTCAGTGACATTAATGATGGTTATCAGGCTGCTCAGTTATCACTATTATCCATTTGCAAATTTTTCCATCACCATTAGCAGAAGCTCAGAGTCCCCTAAGCAATGGCCCTCTTTTCCTCTCCCTCCCACTTGCCCCTGGTAACCAGTTATAAACTTCCATCTGAATACACTTGCTTATTCTAGATATTTCACATGCTACAACATGGATGAACATTATGCTGAGCGAAATAAGTCAGTCACAAAAGGTGTGTAGTTTTGAATTTCACAAAGACGCCCCTCAAAGCACTCCCAGCCCTGCGCCACGCCCTGAATTCTGCCATAGCTAGAAGGAGTGTACTTGGTCACCCACACCAAGTTTTTATGTGTCAGAGCTGTACCCATGGCAAAGAGCTGTTGACTAGGGACTTGCAAAAGGGTTGCCTGAGTTTGGAAACCTTGACTTCATTTGTGGTGACCTCCATCTGCACATGACTGTGAGAGTCTCTTGCTGTACGTGGGAGTCTGAACATAAGAAGCAAGAAAGCAGGTGGGCTAAAATTGTCCAAGGTTGAGATTTTACAGGTTAGGCAAAATTAATGTCAAAGGGATAAAGGAGTTGGAAGTGTTAACGAGAAAGTTAATGATGGTCCATGGGATCAGCCCTGCAGAGAGGAGAAAGTGAGGATAGCAGCAGGCTGATAGAAGGGGAGATAAGTAGAATGAAAAAGTAATAATAGACAAGGAGAATTTGATGAGACTCAAGAACAGGTGAGGTGCGTGTAAGAAAGTGAAAGTGCAGGGAGGATGGAGAACTGTGAAGAGTGATTATCATGTGGCATTAACAGCTAGAAGTTGTAGTGTTTCTTCTTAAAAGAGGTCCAGGTAATAACAAAGTCCAGGTGTGATCGTGGAGTAACAGGCTCAAGTGGCATGGAGGTGGAGAGTGATGCCATTGTTAGAGCTGTGAACCCGGGGTTAGATGGCCTGTGCACCACGTGACGCTGCGTGTCCGCCAGTGATGGTGGGGTCCAAGTGCTGAGGAAGACTCTGGACCAGATGCGAAGTCCTTGATGAATGTGACTGTGCGGGAGGGGGGAGTGGAGGGAGGAGACAAAATGTCCCAGAAGATTATACAAAAGCTGGAGGGTGTTTCTCGTTCTTTCCACAGTGAAACTATGTTATTGATGCCAGAGCTGGTAATTAGAAAACTGAAAAAAAGGAAAACTTTGTTTTTTACCCAGGGCTGGCTTTGTCTATAGTCTTCTATCTATGACCTTCATCTATGATCTATCGTGACTCTCTCGTTTCCTTTTCAACTATCTCTACCGAAACCAGCACAGTATCTGTCCTATGTGCCAGACTTTGTGCTGGGCCCTCAGAAGAACTTTTAAAAATTATCAGAAAGGGTGGGATTTGAGCAAGGACGTAAGGGATGGGGAAGATTCCCTGTATCAAAGGAAAGGGTGAGAGAGGAGGCCTGAGGAATGAGAAGGCACGTGCAGAGGGAAGGAGGACTAAGAAAGGCGTATTTGAGAGAGGGTGGTTGGCAGTTCCAACCCACCCAGTGGCTCTGAGGGAGAAAGACCTGGCAATCTCTTGCCATAAAATTACAGCTAAGAAAACCCTATAGGGCAGTTCTACTCTGTCACATGGAGTCGCTATGAGTTGCAATCAAATCGATGGGTACTGACAACAGCAACAGTCAACAGGGCTGCTTATGACAGGCAGTGGGGAGAGATAAGGCTAATCTGAGGGCTCCTGGGTGCCCGGCTGAAGAATGAGGCCAGTGGGAGGTATACTAGTTTCCCAGGGCTGCCCTAACATATTACCACCACCCGTGTGGCTACAGGAGCCAGGGTGGTACAGTGGTTAGGTGCTCAGCTGCTAACCAAAAGGTTGGCAGTTCGACCACCAGCTGCTCTATGGAAACCCTATGGGCAGTTCTACTCTGTCCTATAGGGTCGCTATGAGTTGGAATTGACTCAATGGCAATGGGTTTGGCTTTTTTGGTTTGGTGTGGCTTACGACAGAAGTTTATTCTCTCACAGTCTGGAGCCCAGAAGTCTGAAATCAATGTGTCTGCTCTAGGGGAGACTCCTTCCTGCCTCTTCCAGCTTGTAGTGGTTCCCTGGTTTGTGGGAGAGTGCTTAACTCCAGCTTCTGCCTCCGTCTTCACATAGCCTTCTCCTCAGTGTGTCTGCACCTCCTCCTCTTCTGTCTCTTATAGGGACGCTTGTCATTGGATTTAGGGCCCACCCAGATAATCCAGGATGGTCTCATCTTGATGTCTTTAACTTAATTACATTTGCAAAGACTCTTTTTCCAAATAAGACCACAATCACAGCTCCTGGAATTAGCCACCATTCAACCCACTTTAATAGAAGAAGGCAGAAATTCAATGATGGGTTGGAATGAAGCCAGAGAGTCTGCAAAAGAAGGGAGGGTTGGAAAAAACCTCTGGAAAAACCTTCAGCCAGACTCATAAAACTTTCTTTTTTTCTTTTATAGCTACACACACCTTGCCTCAATAATAATTATTGTCCTACTATGCACCAGGTTTTGTTTTCACCCCAGCAAGGATTCAGCAAGCTCTGAGTTCTCTTCCAATTCTAAAATTCTGTAAGAGACGCTTTCAGATACTGGCACTTCTAAAGCTGATGACTATTTTGAACAGAAGATGAGTCAGGCGAACTGAGAGGAAGCCAGCAACCAATTTTCTAAAAAGATAATAGCCCCTATGTTTGCTATCCAGCTTAGGCGAGGCTCCTGAATGATGAAACTTACTTCTGGGAAGGATGTTGAAGACAAGTGGGGCCTTTCAACAGGTGTTTTCCAGGACCAGCAGCATCAACATCACCTGGCAACCTGTTAGAAATGCAGACTCTCAAGCCCCACCCTAAGCCCACTGAATCAGACACACTGTGTTTTAACAAGGCTTCCAAGTGATTCTGATGAACGGTACAAGGTGAGACTCACTGGCACAATGCTTAAGAGTTCAGGCTTGGGTATCAGTTATACCTTGGTTTGAATTCCAGTTGTCTTACCTGTATGATTCTAGGCAAGTTACCTAAGCTCTCTGAGCTCTAGTTTTCTCATAACTAAAATAGCAGTATCTACTTTATAGGGTTCTCAGAGAATTAAAAGAGATAATGTTTATAAAGAACTTCACACAACACTTGGCACATATTAAGCACTCAAGAAATAACAAAAATAATAATCACTTTTATTATTATATAAGGAAGTAAGGTCCGTGGGTGGCACAATTTGTGCTCGACTACTAACTGAAAGGTTGGCAGTTCAAACTCACCCAGTGGTACTGTGGAAGAAAGGCCTGGTGGTCTGCTTTCTTAAAAATGACAGCCAAGAAAACCCTGTGCAGCAGCTGTACTCTGTATCACAGGAAGTTGTGAGTCAGAATCAACTCAATGGCCGTGGGTTTGGTTTGGTTTTTGGTTTAACGTTGTAAGTCAGCAGTGGCCATCCAACTCTCCTAGTCTGTGTACTTAGAAGGACTGCCTTTAACTTTGTGGCTTCAGCTACTAGGTTCCTTGCTTTCTTATCTCGGGCTGTGTCAGACGGATGCTTCCCAGCTGACACTCAACCTGTCAATTCAATTCTGCCGCCAGATCCAACTTGTGTCCACAGAATGGAAAGCTGCCAGCCTGAACTGGCCCAATAAATTAGTTACATGAAGAAACCGACACTCTCCTCTGTCCTCCACAGAGATGTGAGGCAGTGTTGTGACTCAAGAGATGGTAACCAGCAGTGAGCAGAGCAGCAAAGACAGACTGCATTCTTTCCAGGCAAATTGCTGCCTGTTCAAAGAGTGGCTTTTGCTTCCTGTTTCCAGATTTATTACTGTCTGTTTTTTAACAGCAGTTTTTGTTTGTTTGTTTTTGTTTAATAGATCTCTGGTTGTGGGTTTAATTTGCATTTCCCTAATAAATAATGATGCTGAGGATCTTTTCACATGTTTATTTGCCATCCTTATATCTTCTTTTGTGAAATGTTCAAATGTTCTCATTTTTTTCTTTTTCATATAGATTTCTTTATTGTACTTTTTTTTGTAGTTTAGATGAAGGTTTATAGAACAAACTATCTTCTCATTAAACAATTAGTACACATATTGTTTTATGACACTGGTTAACAACCCCACAAAATGTCAACAATCTCCCTTCTTAACCTTGGGTTCCCTGTTGCCAGCTTTCCTGTTCTCTCTTGCCTTCTAGTCCTTTCCCCTGGGCTGGTGTGCCCCTTCAGTCTCCTTTTGTTTCACGGGCCTGTCTAATCTTTGGCTGAAGGGTGAACCTCAGGAGTGATTTCATTACTGAGCTGAAAGGTGTCTGGGGGCCATACTCTTGGGGTTTCTCCAGTTTCTGTCAGGCCAGTATATCTGGTCTTTTTTCGAACAACACTTTTTATTTTTTTTAAGAGTGATTCAAAGTGCTTGAAAAAATCTGTTGTGTTTGTGTTGCACATTGCAGTCCACAAGGAACCCCCTCGTCCTTTTTTTTTTTTTTTTCTTGTTTAATCATCATCCAGTCCACTATATTGTCATGGATTGAATTGTGTCCCCCCCAAAATGTGTATTAGTTTGGCTGGTCCATGATTCCCAGTATTGTGTGATTTTTTACCACATCTGATGTGATTTTCCTATGTGTTGTAAATCCTATTCCTATGATGTTAATGAGATGGACTAGTGGCAGTTATATTGATGAGATATACAAGATTAGATTGTGTCTTAAGCCAATCTCTTTTGAGATACAAAAGAGAGAGGCAAGCAGAGAGCTATGGGGATCTCATACCACCAAGAAAGCAATACTGGGAGCAGAGCACGTCCTTTGGACCCGAGGTTCCTAACACAGGGAAGCTCCTAGACTACAGGGAAGATTGATGACAAGGCTCTTCCTCCAGAGCTGACAGAGAGAGAAAAGCTTCCCCTGGAGCTGGCGCCCTGAATTTGGACTTACAGCCTACAAGACTATGAAAGAATAAATTTCTCTTTGTTAAGCCATCCACTTGTGGTATTTCTGTTATAGCAGCACTAGAAGACTAAGATATATGTGAAACAGGAAGAAAAAGCTGGTTGCTGTTGAGTCCATTCCAACTCACGGCAACCCATGTGTGTCAGAGTAGAACTGCACTCCATAGAGTTTTCAGTGGCTGATTTTTCAGAAGGAGATGGCCAGGCCTTTCTTCTGTGTAGGCTCAAACCTCCAACCTTTTGACCAGCTGTCAAGCATGTTAACCATTTGCACCGACAGCGACTCTTGAAACAGGCAGAACAGGTCATATTTACCCAATTTTATAGATGAGGAGACTGAGTCCTTACGACTTGTCTAACTAAGGTCACACAGCTAGTAGGCAGTAGAACTAGTACTATAACCCACTTTTCCCAACTCCTGGTCTAGTGCTCTTCCAAATATACCACCTGTCTTCCTAAAATGGACATGATAGCTCCTCCAAACCCGGTGACCTGAGCTCTACAAAGTTTTTATTTTCGTTTGAATTTTTCTTTACTCTAATGGAAATCATCTCTCTTGCTGCTATTTGGCCTCATTTCCTCTGGCACAGCTCTCAGTGGGGAAGAGGAAGATTTGGGGGACAAGAAAATAAGACATCCTTCCCTGCACTGCCCATCTGTGCCATCTCTGATCTCCTGACCCCATGACCCTTGACTTCTTGGAGAGCTTAGGATGGTCAGAGACCCTGCTGTAGTTATGTGGTGTAGGCTGGTTGGGGGGCAGGGTAAAAATGAGAAACTTCTGCTAGAGAAGCGTCCCTGAGTGGTGCAGTCAAGTGCCTAGCTACTAACCTAGAGTTTGGCAGTTCAAATCTCCCCAAGGCACCTCAGAAGAAAGGCCTGGTGATCTACTTCCAAAAAATCAGCCACTGAAAACCCTATGGAGTGCAGTTCTACTCTGACACACATGGGGTCGCCATGAGTTGGAATTGACTCGACAGCAACTGGTCTGCTGGAGACGTGTTTCTTGCAAAGAGCTCCTGGGACAAGGGGATCTCTCTGATAATTCTTCCATAAATTTCAACATCTACTCATGGATAAAAATCTTGTTTTTATTGAATTCACCTAATCTTTTTCTCTTTAAAGTAAATAAGATAACGGACTCAGATCCCTGCCTTGATGTGGGGATCTGGCTGGGTGGAAGGGCTGAGGAGCCCAACTTGGCCTTGTGGTGACAGAGAGACACTGTCTTCTCTTTGGAATAGATGCTGGCATCCAGCAACAATCCAAACCCACATTTAAGGTTATCAGCCTCCCTACCACCCACCCACCCACCAGTAGGCTAGACTGTGGAGAAGGAAAGGCAGGAATTAAAGTTGCTAATTGTGTGTGCTTAGAGGAACTACAACCAGAATGCTCCTTAGAAGTGAAGATGACAAGACTTCAACTTGCCTACTTTGTACATACCATCAGTGTGATGGTTAAGATTGTGTGTCAGCTTGCTTGGGCAATGATTCTCAGTGTTTTTATGTAAGCATCCCCATGACGGAATCTGCTGTGAGTAGTCAATCAGTTGAAAGGGAATTTCCTTGGGCGTGTGGCCTGCATCCAAATATAACTGGATGTTCTGGCTTTTGCCCTCTCTGGATCCTGCAGTTGCCTCTTGTTCATCTGACATTTGGCTCTTGGGACTTAAGCCAGCAACTTACCAGCGGATCTTGGAATTGGTCAATCTTCACAACCTGTGAGCAAGAGCCCTGTTCTCTGACCTGCTGATCTTGGGTTCTCCAGCCCCTGATCTACGTGGATCAGGAGAAATCTCTATCCTGATCCCCAGACTTGGGATGTTACAGCGTCTACAATTGCCTGAGCTCTTTCCTTGATATAAATCTCTCTCTCTCTCACCCTCTGTCTCTCTATATGTATTTATACACTTTTCTTGTTTTTCTTCTCTAGTAAACCCAGCCTAAGACAATCAGGAAAGACAAGTTGCTAGAAGAGGACATCATGGTTGGTAAAGTAGAGGGTCAGTGAAAATGAGGGTAACCTTCTATGAGATGGATTGATACAATGGCTGCAAAAATGGGCTCAAACATACTGAAAATTGTGGTGATGGTGAAAGACCAGGCAATGTTCTATTCTGTTGTACATAAGGTCACCATGAGGCAGAGGCGACTCAATGGCAAATAGCAACAACTGTTTGTGCAATCCTCTTCAACCTCCTGCTTCCCCACCACCCCACCAACACACACAACATATACACAAATTTACTGCTCTTTAACTCAACAAATCAGGGAGAGCCTGGCTCCAGGTTGCTTTACAGCAGAGGTGTGCAGTCAGTTGATGGGGCCAAGGGGCCACCTAAGGATTCGTTCCTGATCTGAAGGCTGATGCTCTGCCTGAAGGATGACAATCTTGGTTAGCAGGCAGCCCTGTGGCAGCCTGGATTAACCCTAGCCTAGGCCTCAGTCTGTTGCCATAGCAACCACTCCCTATAGCTGCTCTGAAAACCCAGGCCCGGTTCTACAAAGGCCCAGAGCAGGGCAGCATCAGAGCTGGGCCGGGTGTGTGGGTCCAGCTCTCTGTTCCACTCTGTCTTTATCCTTGACTGCCCTAACCGTTCCAGACTAAGGAGTGGCATGTGGGTGGGAGACACCTTCTCATCAACCATACTTGGAATTTATTGAGAACCTTTCAGTAAATGTTCGGTAAAAATGCTGACTTTGAAGATAAAACCCAATCAAGTAATTTATTCATTTTTAATGCATAGCAAAGCCCTTGGCATATCTCTGGATGGAAGAGAAAATGTTCCCCATCTTAGGCCTCCAGATACGCATTTTTTTCCTCCAGAAAGAAAATCTCTCACAAGGATATGAAGGAAAAGAAGAGTAACAGCCCACCTGGTCAAATTAATTGAATGCAGCTGATTCCCGCCTCTACTTCTTTCCTTCTAAGAGTCTGGACAGTGAGAGGCTGCTCAAATTTCCCACAAGACAAAGCAACTAGGCAGAAGACTCCAAAGCCAGCAGCCAACTTGTAGCCAAGGAAAGTCGGTATTTTGAGGCTGGGACCAGTGAGATTGGCTTCAATGACATTTGTGCTTTGTGGTGTTAGCCAGAGAGGCTGATTACACACTGGATGCCTCCTGGGCTCTGGGGTTTGTGCCTTCTCTGTTTTACCAACTGGCCACTCACAACACCACAGCAGCAGGAAGGAAACCCAGGAGCCCGCTTTGAGTGGGAAGGATGGGCCGTCCCAGTAGGGATAAGCCTGGGTCGGGCAGAGCTTATAAAGGGTGATGTCCAGCTGAGCGGCCATTCTGAGCCTGGATAACCACGCTGACTCCACTGGCAGCCGGACTCACCAGGTGAAATGCACCTTCCTCCTCATCCCCCTGGTGATTAAGGCAGTCATTCCACTAGCATTCATTCGTACATTCATTTATACAAAACTCTCAGAAGCACTTTATTAAGAAGCAAATTTTTCTTCAATACCAGAGATACAGTAAAATTTCTGGGGTTAGGAAGCAACAAACACACTGCTAGCTGGGAGAGAAAGGAAAACAGTGAGCTTCTATCCGGTTCATTAACATCTTGAGTGACTAATCAATTGTGTAGTATATAAATGTAATCATTTATTGAACATTTATTATGATTAAACTCTGTGCTGGCACCATGGATATGGAGCTGGATAAAGCATGGAGCCTGCCCTCAAGTGCTCATAGTCTAGAGAAGGAGGCAAATCCATAAAAACCACAGGCCATTTAATACAGTGCAGAACTACGTGCAACCGCAACAAAGCGAAGAGAGGCTTCCACAAGGAGGTGACACCTGACATGAATCTTCAAGGAAGGAAAGGCATCCCAGAACGAGCAAAGATAGAGAGTTAATAGCATTGTGGTGTGTTACTGTACTGCATCTTAATGTTGGGATTTTATAAAGATGACAAGATGACTTGTTGAGAAATAACTGATCTCTCTGTGGAACAAGGACCAAAACGAGCTTTCTATACCTGATATAGTATGTACATGTAAGTGTGTATACGTATGTGCGTATCTATAATCATACATACACAAGTATATGTACATAAACATGTTGTGGTCCAGTTGATTCCGACTCATAGCGACCATATAGGACAGAGTAGAACTGCTCCACAGGGTTTCCAAGGAGCAGCTGGTGGATTTGAACTGCCGACCTTTTGGTTAGCAGCCGAACCCTTAACTACTATGCCACCTGGGTTTCCATATATATATAAACCCATTGCCGTCAAGTCGATTTTGACTCATAGTGACCTATGTAGTTTATTTTATATATGTGTGTAGGACAGAGTAGAACTGCCCCATAGGGTTTCCAAAGCTATAAAACTTTACAGGAACAGACCGGCACATCTTTCCCCCACAGAGCGGCTGGTGGGTTCTAACTGCCAACCTTTTGTTTAATAGCTGAGCACTTTAACCACTGTGCCAGTAGGGCTCCTGTATGTATGTATATATGTGTGTGTGTGTGTGTGTGTGTGTGTATATACTATAAAACCGAAGACTGTCAGGAGAAACCATCCATATGGATCAAGTGCCCACACTCATTCCTGTGCATTGTTTCCCTGTCAGGTCTTGGCATCTGGGGATTTGATACACCTACGAGCTTTGTCTTCCCATTCACTGCCCTGGCCTGGATCCCTGCAATTAGCTTAGATTTGCCTGGTATTCGATCCTGATGCTACTACCCCTGGACCCTGCTTTGGAGACTGACTAGGTGGTGTATTCTGTGTGAATGGTGCCCCCTGCAGGCATGCAAGGCAGGGCCGAGTCCACCCTGGCCTGCCCTGGTATTTTGTTAACACTCACCCACCTGTTAACTGACAGCTTTAGCGACCTTAAGGAGCTCTGGTGGTGGTGCAGTGGTTAAGTGCTTGGCTGCTAACCAAAAGGTCGGAGGTTCGAACCCACCAGCAGCTGTGCAGGAGAAAGATATGGCAGCCTGCTTCTGTAAAAGATTACAGCCTAGAAAACTCTATGGGGCAGTTCTACTCTGTCACATATGGTCACTGTGAGTCAAAATAGACTCGATAACAGTGGATTTTGTTTTGGGTTTTTTAGTGATCTTAACTTTGCCCTGGCACATGGCTAAAACACGACCAAGGGCTCCTTTCAGCACTTACAGGATCTCAGCTACAAGGAAGCTGTGTGTAATGGTTTCTCCAAGGTAACTCAGGAGCCGCCACAGGAAGTGAGCGGAAGGTACTGGATGCCCCAGTCTCAGCCAGAACTGCTCAGTATCTCCTTGTTTGATATGGCTCCACGTAACATTTCATTTGAAAATCACAGTTCTCCTCTGATGTTGAAAGGGTTTTATAAACCTCCTGACTCTAGCAAGAAGAATAACTACCTGTAAGCTGAGAGAGCAGCTTGGCAGATTTATTCTCATCTCCATCCTTGTCCTCCAGCACTTTCCCTTCCTCCCTGGCTCTCTGTCCCCTTCCCCCCACCCCCACCACTTCCTTGTCATCTCTAAGCCCTTTAAGAATTGGAGTCCCTGGGTGGGGCAAAGGGTTAATGCACTCAGCTGCTGACTGAAAGGTTGGCAGTTTGAGTCTATCCTGAGGTACCTCAGAAGAAAGGCGTGGCAATCTAATTCTGAAAAATCAGCCATTGAAAATCTGATGGAGCACAGTTCTAGTCCTACTGCAATTGACTAGATGTAATTGGTTTCTGGGTTACTTTAAGAATACCAAATAGCATTATAGCCTCACTGCAAGATCTAAGGTTGAAAACTTTCCATGCACCATTTTGTCATTTTAGTGTAACTATGTAATTTTTTTTTTTTATTTTATGTAATACCTATTTGCATGTGGTTTATATCAGTGGTCCTCAAACTTGAGTGAGCATCAGAATCACCTGGCTGTTGTTGTTGCATCAAATCAATTCTGACTCATGGGGACCCCACGTAACTATGACCTTTTGAAAGCAGATCACTGGGCATGTCTTCCAAGATGTGAGTTTGAACCACCAACCTTGTGGTTAGTTGTCCAGCACTTAATGGTTTGCACCACCCAGGGACTTCGAATCACTTGGAGGGCTTGTTAAAACAGATTGCTGAGCCCACCTCCAGAATTCCTGATTCAGTGGGCTAGGAATGAGGCCCAAGAATTTGTATCTCTAGCAAGTTCCCAGGTAAGTCTGATGCTGCAAATCCAAGGACCACACTTTGAGAACCAATGGTTTATATTAATATAACCTAAAATTAGCACAAATCCTTCTAGGGGCATCGAGAATACAGACGATGTAAAGATCTTGAGGGGACAGTGCTGGTTCTGTGGTAGAATTCTCACCTTCCATGCTGGAGACCCTGTTTGATTCCTGGCCAACATACATTGTGTGTAGCCACCACCCATCTGTCAGAGGAGGCTTGCATGTTACATGATGCTAAACAGGTTTCAGCAGAGCTTATAGACTGAGATGGACTAAGAAAAGAGGCCTCATGATCTCCCTCCAAAAATCAACCAGTAAAACCCTATGGATCACAACATTCCAATCTGTAACTGGTCATGGGGATGGCATAGAACTGGGTAGCATTTCGTTCCATTATGCCTAGGGTCTCCGTGAGTTGGGAGGCCACTCCATGGAAGCTAAAAAAAGTCCACAAGGAAGACAACACTAAGTAATGGATGTTAACTTTGCTCAGCCAGAGTAGACCTGAAAAGGTGATATGGTGAATGAGAAGAGGGGTTAATAGAAAAAGGGATTGCTGGGGATAAGGGTGGCCTTAAAGACGAAATATGATAGCATATAGAAAGTGCCTGCTCAGAGCATTTTAATAGCAGAAACTCAAATAATGTCAGATCCCATATTCCTTGTCATAATATAGGGAGCTATCAATGATTTTAAAATATTATCATGTATGTTTATTCTTTCACACATTTTATAAAATATTTGTGTCTCACTAAAAACCCAAGAGACAGAAAGGGCCACATGAACCAGAGACCTACATCATCCTGAGACCAGAAGAACTAGTTGGTGCTCGGCCACAATCAATGACTGCCCTGTCAGGGAGCACAACAGAGAACTCCTGAGGGAGCAGGAGATCAGTGGGATGCAGACCCCAAATTCTCATAAAAAGACCATACTTAATGGTCTGACTGTGACTAGAGGAATCCCGGCAGCAATGCTCCCCAGACCTTCTGTTGGCCCAGGACAGGAACCATCCCCGAAGACAACTCATCAGACATGAAATGGACTGGTCAGCGGGGGGGAGAGAGATGCTGATGAAGAGTGAGCTAATTAAATCAGGTGGACACTGAAAAAAAAAATATTTGTGTCTCAAATAGACGTATGCACACCCATGTTCATTGCAGCATTGTTCACGATAACAAAAAGATGAAAACAATCTAGATGCCCATCCACAGACGAATGGATCAACAAACTATGGTATGTACACACAATGGAGTATTACATAACGATAAAGTTTGTGGTTAGGTAGGTCAGGTTTCCTAGAGAATGTACTGCTGTAGCTGAGACTGATGGACAAGTTGATAGAAGACATTCCAAACAAACAAAAAAAAAGCAGCATTCAAAGTTTGAGTCTTAAGCCTACTTGATGAAAGCTGCTATTTTTAGAGAGTGAAAAGGTTAAAGAATGCAAACAAACATAGCAGGGCCACGTAGAGACTTAGGTCTCTATGGCTGGGAATCGGCTTCAGAGCATGCCTGAGTGAGGTTCTGGGGAAAGTGGAGAGGAGCTGAGGTTGGCCAAAGCCCAGCTCTTTTCAGCCAGACTATGCTTATAAGAGGAAAACCCATCAAAACGACTGCCACAGTTCCAGAAGAGTCAGGAATTCAGAGACGTAGAAGAGGCAATGAAGACCCTGTTGTTATTGCTAGGTGCCGTCAAGTCAATTTCAACTCATGGCAACTCCACCCGACAGCATAGAACTGCCCTATAGGGTTTTTGAGGCTGGAATTTTTACAGAGCAGATCGCCAGGTCTTTCTCCTGTGGAGCTAGTGGGTGGGTTCAAGCTGCCAACCTTTTGGTTAGCAGCCAAGCACTTAACTGTTACCTTACCAGGGCTCAAAAAATCATTACTTGAAAAGATCAAAGACAGAAGATGTTTCTAAAAGATGTATTCCATGGATAGATTTGCTGAATTACTTCCATATCTGGAAATGGAAATTCAGTTACTATGGATACCTAACAAATCACTCCAACTTAGTGTCATAAATCAGCTGTTTAATACGCTCACAGAGTCTGTGGGTCAGGAATTAGGACAAGGCACAGCAGGGACAGTATGTCTCTGCTCATGATATTTGGAGCCTCAGCTAGAAGACTCAAAGGCACAGGGCCTAAAGCCATTTGAAGTTTTGTTCACTTTCATGCTTGGCAGTTGATGGTGGCTGAGGCCTCAGTTCCTCTCCACATGAGTATCTCCATGTGATCTCTGCATGGTCTGGCTGGCCTTCCATATAGCCCGGGGCTGGGTTCCAAGGGTTTCCGTCCTAAGAGAGAGAGAGAACTAGGTAGAGACCATACCACCTTTTGTAACCTAGCCTCAGAAGTTACACAGCACCATTTCAGCCACATCCTGTTTGTCAAGGCAGTCATAAAGACCTGCCCAGGTGCCAGATTTACTTGTTGGAAAGTAACGATATTCCAGAAAAACATGTGGGACAGGAAATATTGCTTTGGCGATTTTTGGAAAATACAATTTATCACAATGAAAAAGAGACTTTTGAAGTAAATGCACATGGAAATAAATCCACAAACATACTCGAGTCCTCCCTCTTAGTTGGCCTCACTGTGGGGCCGTAAGCTGATATCCTACATAAAGGCCATGTTCAGGCTGCTTACATGTTTTGCTCAGCCTGCATAAAAATCAAGATTTCAGATTATCTTGAAAAATCAGAAGTTCTAGTAGTACTGAGCTAAAATTCTTGCAGGTCAACAATTTGCTAGAACAGAGTAGTAGCTGCCCTTTTTAAACACGGTAGTTATTCCCTCCTCACTTCCCTTTGCCTGCTCATTACAGGGCACATCACTTGGCTGTTTTCTATGCATTTCAGTCTATTTCCATTATTTATCTGGTCCTCTACAGACATTGAGTTTATGATCCCTGGACCAAGAGATTTGGCTCCCCCTAGACAACCACCAGGAGTCCCAGGTGGTGCAGTTAATGCCTTTGGCTGCTAACTGAAAGGCTGGAAGTTTGAGTCCGCACAGGGGTGCTTCAAAAGAAAAGCTGGTAATCTAATTCTGAAAAATCAGCCATTGAAAACCCTATGGAGCACATTTTTCCTCTGACACACATGGAGTCACCATGAGTCAGAATCAACTTGATGGCAACCGTTACTGGTAACCTAACCACCTATAGTAACTTGAAGATAGATGAGATCTAAAGTTGGTCTGAGAAGGTGTGGATATAGGGAAAATCATTACATTCAATACACCTTTGAATTAGTTATCACACAGCTGGGGTTTGTCCTAAATTTGCCTCCCTGAAAGCTTGTATTAAAAACATTACTTGCGCTTAGTTCAATTGCCCTTGATTTGAACAAAGATCTGAAAAGTATTTTGAGTCTGGGGCTGATAAACTAGGGCTTTAATACCTCTGTGTTGCCAGAGGTGAAGGAAACTAGGTGAATGTAAAGTTTTTTTAACCCGGGAGTAGGGACCAGGGAATACAGGAACCCCTGATATTATATACATAATTCTGTGTGTATGTGGAGAAAAAGCATGTATTTACATCAGTTTCTCAAAAGATCCTTGACCCAAAAAGATGAAGAATTTCTATAATGTCTGGAGACAGAAGATCAAAGCAGAGGCAAAGGACTTCAAGAATATCTGTTGCGTGAAGGAAGCTGAGAGTAAGATGAAGAGAAAACAGAAGTCAGGGGCATGAAACAGGCTGGAACACAGAAAGTGAGCACAGCAGGAAGATGGGCCAGATGCCAGACCAAAATTGCTCTTGTCGAGGCCATCAGTGACTTCCATGTTGCTATACCCAATGATCAACTCTCAGTCTTCCCCTCACTTGACCCATCAGGCATCTAGCACAGTTGATCATGTCCCTCCTAGAAATGCTTCCCTTCATTTGGCTTCCAGGACTCCAAATTCTCTTAGATTTTCTCCTGCCTAATTGGTTACTCCTTAATTTCCTTTTCTAGATACTCTTCTGCCTGCCTTCTTTGGATGTATGCAAGGCCCTAGGGCTCCTCTTCCCTGTACAGGCAATTCTTAGGTTACAAACGAAATCCCTCCCTAACTGTCGCTTTAAGTCTTTAAGCTGAGTTTGTAGATAAGTCAGAACAGGTGCATACAATTCTCATTTAGCCTTACTTTAGTATAAGAAAGGAGCTCTGGTGACACAGTGGTTAAGAACTAAGCTGCTAACCAAAAGGTCGGCAGTTCAAATCCACCAGCAGCTACTTGGACACCCTACGGTGCAGCTCTATTCTGTCCTATAGGGTCGCTATGAGTCGGAATCAACTCAACAGCAACGGGTCTGGGTTTTTTTGTTTAGTGTAAGAAAAGGCTCAAAGCCCAAGGGATAATAAAGAAAACCAAAGACCCAAGGGAAAGATTAGTCCAAAGGACTAATGGACTGCATCTGCCATGGCCTCCATCAGACTGAGTCCAGCACAACTAGATGGTACCAGCTACCACCACCAACTTCTCTGACAGGGATCACAGTAGAGGGTCCCAGACAGAGCTGGAGAAAAATGTAGAATAAAATTCTAAGTCACAAATAAAAAATCAGACTTACTGGTCTGACAGAGACTGGAGAAACCCCAAGAGTATGGCCCCCGAACAAGCTTATCGCTCAGTAATGAAGTCACTCTTAAGATTCACCATTTAGCCAAAGATTAGACAGGCCCATAAAACAAAACGAGACTAAAGGGGCACACCAGCCCAGGGGCAACTAGAAGGCAGGAGGGGATATGAAAGCTGGTAATAGAGAACCTGAGTTCGAGAAGGGGAGAGTGTTGACATGTTGTGGGGTTGGGAACCAATGTCACAAAACAATATTTGTACCAATTGTTTAGTGAGAAACTAGTTTATTCTGTAAACCTTCATCTAAAGTACAATAATAAAATTAAAGAAAAAAAGGCTCAAAGCCTTTTCAATAATTTAAAATCTGCATGTGCAATAAATGAAGGTGATTGTGATGAATTCCTTCTGAGTAGGGGCTGGATCAACCCTTTCAAAGTGAGGGCAAATTTACATAACATTAAAGGGCAAGTGAGAGTTGTCCGTAAGTTGAATGTTTGTAACCAGGGGACTGCCTGTAAATACTTCCTTGGTGATGTTACCCAGTCCCATGGATTTGAACAAAACCTATATCCCAAAGGTTCCCAATTGTATCTCTCTATAGATGTCTCCAGGGCAGTTCTACTCTGTTCTATAGGGTCGCTATGAGTCGGAATCGACTCGAAGGCAGTGGGTGGGTTTATAGATGTCTGTTTATATTTGTTATATCTCTAAACAACTTTTTTTCAGAACTCCAGACTTGGATATCTAACTGCTTATTCTACATCTCCACTTGAATGATTCAAAAGAGACTTTAAACTTAAAATATGTCCAAAACTAAACTCTTGTTTTCCCCTCCCCTCTAAGTGCTTGGCTGCTAACTGAAAGGTTGGCGGTTCAAACTCACCCAGCAGCTCCATGGAGGAAAGATCTGATAATCTGCTCCCTTAAAGATTACAGCCTAGAAAACCCTATGGGGCAGTTCTACTCTGTCACATGGAGTCGCTATGAGTCAGAATTGACTGAATGACACCTAACAACCACAACTCCACTTCACCAATTCCCCCCTCCCCTAAGGCTTCCTCACCTCTGTGAAAGGAACCTCCAGGCAGCATCACCAGAAACCCAGCCCCCTCACTTGCCTCAGGTGGTATTGCATGCAACCCTGCATTTTTTCTACTTTAGAATTAGGATGGACATAATCAAATCAGGAAGCCTTAATGAGTTCACCTGGTCAGTTTGATGCCTCCCATGGTTACTGAAGATGGACAGGAAAAAAAAAAAAATCCAAGTTCCCCGCTGCTTCACAAAATGGACCACAAACAGGGAAAATTGGAATGTGGACAATGACTGGCCAGTCATACCAGAGATCTCAACTGTGGCAGTTCCCAAGTGGAGGCTTCTAGGAACAGAAACACACGTGACCTGGCAAGGGGTAGAGATCCCGTTGAGTCCTCAGATTGCATTTGTTTTTAAAGGAAACTAGTGGGGAACATGTGCAATGTGGAGATTGTGAAGCTAAATATGAGCAAATCAAAAGAGTAACCAATTTGGAGCAAATTCAGGCTGAGCAGGAGATAGATAGCAATTGCCATGAGGGATGAAGTCAGGTCCTTAACCCGCACCGGCACCTCTTGCAATTATTCTGCTAGTAACCTGCAACAAAAGAAAGGAAAAGACTCTGATCTTTCTCCATGAATTCCAGAAAAGCAATTTTCCAGAGATGAGAACTGTTTATAGAAGGCTTAAAAGGAACAGACGATGAGCTTAAAGCTATTATTGTTATTACCTCTGATTCACTGTGCAATTCTTCAATTTATATTTATAATATAATTTGAGAGGCAGCTGGTTCTTGTAAGGCGACACCTCCCTGAAAACCAGGGCTTCAAACTGGTTCCTTCTGGTGTGATCCCCTGCTGAGAATTTGCATTTTGTTCCCAGATATACTGAATCAGAATCTACATTTTAACAAGATTTTAACAAGAGATCCTGATTCACTATATTTGGCGGTGGAAATGCGAATTCTTAGGATGGGTTGAGCTGGAAAGAACAGGTCCGAAGCTCTGCTGAAAACATATGTAAGGTACGGCCAGGTAAACTTTCCATTTAGAAAGCACTCTTTTCAATGAGCTCAAGCATAACAACGATTGTAAGGATGGCGCAGGACCGGGCAGTGTTTTGTTCTGTTGTGCACAGGGTTGCTATGAGTTGGAACTGACTCGACGGCACCTAACAACAACAACAACTTTACCTGAATATCCCCAGGCCCTGTGGGTCTAAATCTGGGGTTTCAAGGACGAGGTTGTCTTAATTTCCTAGTGCTGCTGTAATGCAAATACCACAAAGGGGTAGCTGTAAAGAACAGAAATTTATTTTCTCACAGTTCTGGAGGCTGAATGCAGGGCTTCAAACAAATTATTTTCGGTTCTACCTCTGCTGAGAACTTGAATTTATACCCCAGATGTGCTGAATCAGAATCTACATTTTAACACAACCCCTGCTGAGAATTTGCATTTCTACCCCAGACATACAGAATCAGGATCTACATTTTAACACGATCCTTGTAGATTCTGATTCAGTACATCTGGGACAGAAATGCAAACTCTTACCAGGGGGGTGAACCAAAAATAACCATTTTGAAGCCCTAGCTAAAAGTCTAAAACAGGATCTTGGCCATATCAATTCATTCCTTGTAGGTAGCCCTGGGAGTTCCCTGTTTCCTTGGCTTGTAAATGATCCTCACACGTGTCTGTCCACTTGCCACTCCCACCACTTGTGGGTATCTCTGTGTCTAATCTGCTCTTTTTATAATTTATAAGTGATTAGATTTTGTGCTCGCCTTGCTAAAGGATGATCTAATTAACATAACATAGAAAACCCTGTTTCTAAACAGGATTACTTCCTCAGGTCTAGGAGTTAAGATTTCAAGACATATTGGGAGAGGGAAGGGGAGACACAATTTAATCAATTAACACAGGCAAAGCATCTATTTCTCCAGAATGCCTTCCCCTTTGCCCAGTTAGAAGCAATGTCTCCCTTTACTCTCTCGGTACTTTATCCAGCTCTCCACTACTATTCTTATAACTTTCTTTCATTAGAGTTATTTTTTGTGCCTGTTCCTCCTCTCCTCTCAGACTTTGGCCCTGTGGAGGGCAAGGACTGTGTCTGATTTATCTTTGATACTCTGGCATTTACCACAGTGCCTGATGCCCAGTGGATGCTCATTAAATACTTGTTAAGTAAATGAAAGAATGAAAAGGGATAAATGAAAGCAGAGACCCTGTTTGTGCTCATGGTAATAATAGCTACCATTTTCGAGCCCTGACTATGTGTTAGGCCTATGCTAACAATTTTATATCTGATTACAGGGCCAGATAGAATAATTACAGACTACATGAAATAACTTAAACAGTTCCTTAATGCCTGCCAGTCTGTCCAAAATGCCTACTAACAACCCCTGTTGCCGTCAAGTAGATTTCGACTCATAGCGACCCTAGAGGACAGAGTAGAACTGCCCCATAGGGTTTCCAAGGAGTGCCTGGTAAATTCAAACTGCCGACCTTTTGGTTAACAGCTGTAGTAGCTCTTAACCATTACACCAGCATGGTTTCCAAAAATGCCTACTAGAAGTTTTCAAATAGGACAGACGAATTGAAAGGCAAATTTTCAAAGACAAACATGTTAATCATATTAACATTGACTGAGAACTTAACTATTTCCAAAGCTTTGTTCTAAGTGCTTTACATGTAGCATTTAATTTTCACAATTTTAAAATGACATAGTATTAGTATTATCATAGTTTCATAGATGAGGAAATTGAGACACATTGTTCAGTTCTCTGCCCAAGTTCTCACAGCTAGTAGGTGGTGGGTGGATCTAGGTTCAGAACCCAGTCAGCCTGGCTCCAGAATCTGTGCTCTTAACCACTTCATTGTTGTGGCAGTCATTTCCTGCAGAAGGCATCAAGATCCCAAGGAAATGGAACACAGTACCTTAAGAGAACAGCATGCAAAACAACTAAGCTTTGATGAGGAGGAGAAACTGGAAGACCTGAAAGAAGCATGGGCACAGCTCGAAGACACTTCTGAGTTGCAGTGTGCTGAGTCCCTGCTCTACAGTTACCAGTAGCTAGGTATCATGGGAGAAGCAGCCACTGAGGTGTGCTGCTAGATCTCCCTTCAAGAGAACCTGCTATGAGGAGGGTAGCTGCCATTTACTCCTCAGAAAACCCAAAATGACACAATGAGAGACATAAAAAAGTCAACAAATGACCCTGCTCTTGTTTGGACTATAACTTTCAAGAAGATTGAATATACGTACAAGATACCATTACCAAAACAAAAACCAAACCTGTTGCCATCAAGTCGATTCCGACTCAGAGCAACCCTATAGGACAGAGTAGAACTGCCCCATAGGGTTAACAAGGAGCACCTGGTGGATTTGAACCTCCGACCTTTTGGTTAGCAGCCGAACTCTTAACCACTATGCCACCTGGGTTTCCAAATACACATATAAGAAACCGTTAGGACTGGAATATTACTGTGCCATTAAGAGAAATATTATACGCCACATGGATGAGCCTTAAAAAGACGCTGCATAAAAAAAGTCAATCACAAAAAGACAAATATTGTATGTTCTCACTAACATGAACCGCTTAGAATAAGCAAAGGTACAGAGATCAGAGTTTAACAGTGGTTATTTATTTATTTATTTTTATGTGGTGGGAGGGAAGGGAAAAAGGGGAATCTTAGTTTAGTTAGCACTGACTTTCTGTTAACAGGGATGGAAAATATGGCAATGGATGTTGGTGATGGTTGTACAACATGATTGACGTAATTGGTTTCATTGAATTGCACAAATGAAAAAGGTTGAATTGGCAAATGTTGTGTTACCTACATTTTTACAACAAAAAGAACTATGAAACCATTCAAGGCATCTATAATCTCCAAAATGTATTTTTACTTGTTTCTTTTTTTCTGGAAAGATTTTGTGGTGCTTACAAAAATACATATGCCCCAAAAGGGAAAAATAAAGAATGGACGGAAGCCAGGCAAAGGAAAACTAGGGCTGGGGCGTTCTAGCAAAGAAACATGAAGACTGGTGGGAGATAGGGGATCCAAACAGATTTGTCTCTTTGTGATTGACTTATTTCACACAGGACTTCTTAGTGACTGAGCAAAGGGGTGCCCTGGCCTCTATGGGACTCACAGAGCCTGTGAGGTTGAACCAATCCAGTTCCCCAAGAAGACACACTGCTATTCTTGATGCCAACACCTGGTGCCAGGAGACATCCTTCTGTGGCTCCTCATCGGGAGACCTTGTTGTGATGAGATGTGGGCGACCATCCTAAGCCACACCCCTGTAAAAACTACACTGGGGGTGGTGGTATTTCAGTGGTAGAATTTTCAGCTTCCATGCAGGAGACCTGAATTCAATTTCCGGCCAATACACCTTATGAGCAGCCACCATTGTTTGTCATTGGAGGGTTGTATGTTGCTATGATGCTGAACAGAGCTTCCAGACTAAGATTGACTAGGAAGAAAGGCCTGATGATCTACTTCCAAAAATCAGCCAATGAAAACCTTATGGAGCACAGTTGTACACTGACACACACGTGGTTGCGGTGAGTCGGAATCAACTTGATGGTGACTGGTAGAAACGCCAACTTTGTGGGCACTTGGCTTGATTCAGTCCTTTGAATTTTAAAGGAGAGTGTTAACTCTGTGATCTCTAGGTGACTGACAAAGCAGTTTTGAATGGGCTCTCCAGGAGTCAGGCCCACTCCTTGGCAACAAACAATAATGACACCAGTAACATAAAAGCTACAACAGGACATTGCCTAGGGCTGCTTCTCATCATGGTCTACAGTGGAGAACAACAGCCTACTCTGAAGAACTACTCAGGAAAATTAATTCTCTAAGGGCCCAACTGATTGGCCCAAGATCACCACTACCTCATGGTATAGCTTAAGCCAACAGATAACATTCATAACATGTAGATGAATGAAGGAACTAGGTATTCTTCATTCGTTCTTCCGTAAACATTACTTCTCACAAATCAAGCTCTTATAATAACTGGGATGCGAAAGAGTTCCTGGTTGTAGGCTTTGGCTGGACCTGAAGTGTGTTACCCGTTACTGTAAGTGGTAAATCCACATGCTTTGTCAATCGCCTGGAGAGTGCAGGGTTAAAATTCTCTTTAGAAACTTAAGGGACTGTCCCAAGACATTTGCTCAGAGTTGGTGTTTTTACCAGGTGCCGTAGAGTTGATTCTGAGTCATGGTGACCCCATGTGTGTCAGAGTAGAACTGTGTTGCCTAGGGTTTTCATTGGCTGATTTTTCAGAAATAGATTACCAGGTTTTTCTTCCAGGATGCCTCTGGGTAGACTCAAACCTCCAACCTTTAGGTTAGTAGCCAAGTGGGTTAACTGTTTGCACCATCCCAAATAAGCACTAAACATGACAGATTGAGAGGCAAAGGAAGAGAGAAGGGGAAAAAACTTTAGCCAACTTCTGCCCCAGGCCAGGCTCTGAGCTGACTACTTAAAGCCATTGTCTCAACTTGACCCCATTGTTCTGGGAGCACAGCCTCACTGCTTTGCCTTGGTTCATCCAGCCACCAAGTGGCAGAAACACCATCCAAGCCAGTGTTCTTTTCATTACATTAATTTGAATGATAAGCTTGGGCATTGATCACTTTAAGATCAGGTTGTGCTAGGCACTCAAAATTCAGGAATAGCTGAAACCACCATTAAAAAGTCCATCTAACTTCAGAAAAGCAAATTAAGTTTAAGGGAGAACTCAGAAAAGGAAAATGATGGGATTCTGGTGCGATCGAGTTATTTCTTAATCTCTCCAAGTATGTGATTCTTAATCATATCAATTCAACTGCCACTTGGGCCCCGTTTCTCTGAGCTGAGAGAATTAGAATGGAGGAATATTTTTCATGGAACATTATCTCCACATGAACTATTATTGTTATTAATCTCCCTTCTTGCTCCAAGGCCGCTTTCACAATGAAGAAACTGACCTCGCCTTCTTTTTCTGTAAGGACTAGAGTAAGACAAGAGAGCGAGGTTAAATGATGCCCCAGCTTTGTAGAACTTGTGTTTTTCTTTCTGTTTCAGAGCAGCAAACCCCAGGAGATGACAAGTGCTGTGTAGAACTAGCGGGTACCCAGCGTTGGGTGGGCCAACAGCCTCAATGTCCCCCTCTCTGGAGTTTATGCTTGGGTCTATCAAGAGGCAGGGGCTAGGCAGCTCCTGCCCTTTTTGAAGCACTTGCTTTGAAATTAAATAGATAGGGATAGTAGCTGCCTTTGAATTGCCTTCTACTCATGGTGACTTTATATACAACAGAACGAAACATCTCCTGGTCTTGCATCATCCTCATGATCACTGGCATGTTCAAGTCCATCCTTGTGGCTATTGGGCCAATCCATTTTATCGAGGGTCCTCCATGTCCACACTGGCTCTCTGCTTCACCAAACATGATGTCCTTCTCCAGTGATTGATTCCTACTGATGACATGTCCAAAGCAAGTGAGTGGGAAAATGCTGTGTTGTGATCCATAAGATTTTTGTTGGCTGAGTTTTGAAAGTAGATTGCCAGGCCTTTCTTAGCCTAGGAGCTCGGCTGAAACCTACCCATGATGGGTGGCCCTGCTGGTATTTGAAATACCAATGGCCAGGGCCAGATTACCCAATAAGCAAAGTAAGCACTAATCTGTAAAGGACAATTTCACATGTTTTTCACCACATTTGATGTGATGAAAAACATGTGAAATTGCTCATTCAGGATAGTAAATAAGTTAGTGAGCACAAGTAAGCCTGTGTTTACCCCATGTCATGGATTGAATTGTGTCTCCCAAAAATATGTGTCAACTTGGCTAGGCCATGATTCCCAGTCTTGTGTGATTTTCCACCATTTTGTCATCTTTTGTGATTTTCCTAAGTGTTGTAAATCCTACCTCTATGATGTTAATGAGGCAGGATTAGAGGCAGTTATGTTAATGAGGCAGAACTCAACCTACAAGATTAGGTTGTGTCTTAATCTCTTTTAAGATATAAAAGATAGAAGGGAACAGAGAGACCGAGGGACCTCACACCACCAAGAAAGCAGGACCAGGAGCAGAGGGCATCCTTTGGACCTGGGGTTCCTGCACAGAGAAGCTCCTAGACTGGGGAAGGTTGATGACAGGGACCTTCCACCAGAACCAACAGACAGAGAAAGCCTTACCCTGGAGGTGGCGCCCGGAATTCAGACTTCTAGCCTCCTAAACTGTGAGAGAATAAATTTCTCTTTGTTAAAGCCGTTCACTTGTGGTATTTCTGTTATAGCAAGCAGCACTAGATAACTAAGATACCTTGCTTGCTGTCAGGGATTGTAACTTTGAAAAGAAATTTTGATTCTGTAGAAAGGTGCTGTGGGGTTGGGAGAAAGACAGATGCTAGCCATACCTAGAAGTAGAATGTGATGTGATGAAAAACTGTAAATTGTTCCCTACAGATGATCTGATAAGTAAGGTAAGCACCCATTGGATAACCCACACTTTCCTGTTACCGTAGCTTCCAACATCACAGCAACGCGAAAGCGACCACACTATGACACTGACAGATGGGTGGTGGTGCTATGGAATTACTGCTTAACAAAGAAGGTTGTGAAGAAGGTATCCTTACACTGAATAATAATGATAACTGGCCACTAACATTCCTAAAATACTTTGCAGTTTTTTTGGATTCTCACCTCATCCCAAGAGAAAAATTGTCATCCACCCCATTTTACAGCTGGGAAACCTGAGCCCAGTCCCAAACTAAAACCCACTGCCTCTGAGTCAATTCTGACTTACAGCAACCCTATAGGACAGAGTAGAACTGCTCCATAGGGCTTCCGAGGAACAGCTGATAGATTTGAACTACCAACCTTTTGGTTAATAGCCAAGCTCTTAACCACTGTGCCACCAGGGTTCTGAGCCCAGTCCCAGTGGTCCCTCATCCTCTTAAGGTCACCTTATCAGTATATGCTGGAGCTAGAACTCAAACCCAAATGTATAAAAGTGTGTTCCTCGCTCCTGAAAATTTACTGGGGTTACAGTGGGGAAAAAAGGTAAAAATAATATTTGGGGACCTAAGACCGACTTCATCATTGTTCCAGAGTCACTCATAATTTAGCAATTAGTTGCATCACTTTTTGTTTCTCGTGGACCCAGAATACACGAGGTCAAAAGGCAAGGTGGGCAAACAGAACTCATATAGGTTGTTTTTTCTTTGTTTTCCTTGCTTTTGTGTGTGGTGGGGTGGAGAGGGAGGAGCTAATGTGTAGTCACTTGCCCTGTTCAAGCAGTTAATAATCAAGCATTGAGCATTTTCCATTTTTCTTAAGAGCAGGAGGAGGTGAGTATAAATAACAATAAGACTCTGTGAGAAGTCAGGGACTCATAATCTAGTAGGGGAAGGTTACATCTGTGAGATCTCTAATACACCTAGAAAGAAAATAGTGTGGAACTATGCAAGGGATCTGTTGTGATCCATAACGTTTTCACTGGCTAATATTCAGAAGTAGCTCGCCATGTCTTTCTTCCCAGCCTGCTTTAGTCTGGAAGCTCCGCTGAAACCTGCCCCGCATGGGTGTCCCTGCTGGTATTTAAAATTCATGGCAGATCACGACAGAATATTGTCCAATATTGTGATGGAAATTGACCCCCGAGGTTGGAGACACTACACAATAGTCACAGCAATGGATCAGCCATACCAATGATCATGAAGATGGCACAGGGCTGGACAAGGTCTTGTTCTGTTATATATAAGGTTACCATGAATTAGAGCTGACATGACCCCTCCTATCCAACCCCTGAATCTTCTCTTCTCTGGACTAAATGTGGAGTTTCCTCAACAGTTCCTTACATGGTAAGTTTCTAAATCCTATACATCTTCGAACCCCCACATTTAATACAGTCTTTTGCACATAGTAGGTGCTCAGTTTTAAAGCACATATTTAGACCCACCCTCTAAAAGCACAAACTCACTATTACAAGCAAATCACATTCCAGTCGTATTTCCTCCATATTTTTTCCTTTAAATTTTTTTTTCTTCTTCAAAACCACCGATTTCTCTACATGAGTAATCTTTCACTTTTCCTGGTATGTTCCCAGGCCTTGATGCTTTTGGGCTTCTGATAACCTATTAAATAATTATGTTGTCTTCACACAGCTTATGAACTTTTTCCAGTGGCCCAGCTTAGAAGATAATGGGAGGATGGATGTAGTCATGTTCATCAGGACTGATGGATGTACCTGCCAGCCTTCAGGAATTCTCAAGTATAAGAAACACTGAAACTCAAGAAAAACATTTTTTTTTCCACTGATTTAAATGGAATCTATGGAACAATGCCCTTTTCCTCAGCTGGGCCAGAGTCCTAAGCTGCATAACCAGCTGCAGGGTGCTGGGGACTGGAGCCCTGTTGTAGCCAGCAACCAGAAAGTCAGTAGGAGCCCAGTCTGCTCCTCTCTTCTCTCCCACCTCATTTGAATCTTAGTCAATGACCCTGTTGCCAACTATGAGTCCTTTCCCACTCAAAGTGACCCTATAGGACAGAGTAGAGCTGCCCCACAGGGTTTCCAAACCTGTGATCTTTACAGAAGTAGGCTGCCACATCTTTCTTCCGTGGAGCAGCTGGTGGGTTCAAACCACGTATCTTTCAGTTAGCAGCCAAGCGTTTAACCACTGAGCTACCACGGCTCCTTTTAGTCAATTAAGAAGTGTTCAAACATATCAACTCTGAGCATTACTTTCCTCTTGAGACTCTCATGCTTGGCTTCTCTGTCTAAAGAATATTTTCTATCTTTAAGAGCAAGTACATTCTCTCGGGAAACTCTACGAGCTTTTCTTTTTCCCTAAATTGAGAATGTTCTTTCTCCAGAAAAAGAAAAAAAAAAAAAGAAGAAGAAGGAAGAAAAGCAAGGGAGAAGAGAGAGGAAGAGGGAGCTAACATTTGGGAACACCTGGGCTTTTACATACATAATCTCATTTAAATCTTCACAGACATTAGTGTTCTCAAAGTAGATACAAATGAAGATATGGCAGCCCTGCCCAAAGATGCAATTCCCCTTTTCAGGATGGAAAGATGCAGTCTAGTGGAAAGATAAGATAATGGCACAAATATCTTAGATAAAAGACAGAATGTGTATGTTAATATATGTATCATATCTGAAGCAATGACATCTATTTCTGGGCTCCATTTTGACATCTCATAATTTATTCAACAGGGGCCTTGGTTTAAAAATAATAACCAAGCACATTTATCTTCTCCCATTCAAAAGTAACCCAAGAGAGATTTCAAAAGATATGGCAGGTCTAAACCCGGGACTGAAATAAAACTGAATTGACTAAGATTGGGTTCTTTCCATCTAAAAAAAAAAAAAAACTAGTCTTTCCATCTTAGGGGCTGGAAATAGAAATTAAGTTGAATTATGGTAAAACAATTTTTATTTTATTTTATTTTATTTTTTGCATCCTTGAGTCTGTTGACTAAAAATTATACCCACAATATAGAGGGTAGGAATTGTGTTTAAGTAGGTATTTATTTACGTATGTACAATGAAGGGCTCTAGGTGGTGTGAACGGTTTGCTTTCCACTACTGACTTAAAGTTGGTGGTTCGAACTCACCCAGAGGAGGAACAAAAGAAAGGCCTGGCAATTTGCTTCCATAAAGATTACAGCCAAGAAAACCCTATGAAGCACAGTTCTAGTCTGACACATATGGGGTTGCCCTGAGTCACAATTGACTCAACAGCAATGGGTTTAGTTTGTACACACACACATGTGTATGGGGTGTGTGTACATATACATTTAAAAAAAAGATCACAAATTAAAACTACGATGAGATTCCATCTCACTCCAACAAGGCTGGCATTAATCCAAAAAACACAAAATAATAAATGTTGGAGAGGCTGCGGAGAGATTGGAACTCTTATACACTGCTGATGGGAATGTAAAATGGTACAACCACTTTGGAAATCTATCTGGCGTTACCTTAAACAGTTAGAAATAGAGCTACCATACAACCCAGAAATCCCACTCCTCGGAATATGCCCTGGAGAAACAAGAGCCTTCACACAAACAGATATATGCATACCCACGTTTATTGCAGCTCTGTTTACAATAGCAAAAAGCTGGAAGCAACCAAGGTGTCCGTCAACGGGTGAATGGTTAAATAAATTATGGTATATTCACACAAGGGAATACTACACATCGATAAAGAACAGTGACGAATCTGTGAAACATTTCATAACATGGAGGAACCTGGAAGGCATTATGCTGAGCAAAATTAGTCAGAGGCAAAAGGACAAATATTGTATAAGACCACTATTATAAGATCTTGAGAAATAGTAAAAACTGAGAAGAACACATACTTTTGTGGTTATGAGGGGGGAGGGAGGGAGGGTGGGAGAGGGTTCTTTACTGATTAATTAATAGATAAGAACTGCTTTACGTGAAGGGAAGGACAATACTCAATACATGGAAGGTCAGCTCAACTGGACTGGACCAAAAGAAAGAAGTTTCCGGGATAAACTGAATGCTTCAAAGGTCAGCAGAGCAAGGGCGGGGGTTTGGGGACCTTGGTTTAAGGGGACTTCTAAGTCAACTGGCAAAATAATTCTATTATGAAAACATTCTGCATCCCACTTTGAAATGTGGCGTCTGGGGTCTTAAATGCTAACAAGCCGCCATCTAAGATGCATCAGTTGGTCTCAACCCACCTGGATCAGAGAAGAATGAAGAACACCAAGGTCACACAATAACTAAGAGCCCAAGAGACAGAAAGGGCCACATGAACCAGAGATCTACATCATCCTGAGACCAAAAGAACTAGTTGGTGCCCGGCCACAATCGATGACTACCCTGACAGGGAGCACAACAGAGAACCCCTGAGGGAGCAGGAGATAAGTGGGATGCAGACCCCAAATTCTCATAAAAAGACCATACTTAATTGTCTGACTGAGACTAGAGGAATCCCGGTGGTCATGGTCCCCAAACCTTCTGTTGGCCCAGGACAGGAACCATTCCCGAAGACAACTCATCAGACATGAAAGGGACTGGACAGTGGGTAGGAGAGAGATGCTGATGAAGAGTGAGCTAATTATATCAGGCGGACACTTGAGACTGTGTTGGCATCTCCTGTCTGGAGGGGGGATGGGAGGATAGAGAGAGTTGGAAGCTGGCAAAATTGTCACGAAAGGAGAGGCTGGAGGGGCTGACTCATTAGGGGGAGAGCAAGTGGGAGTACGGAGTAAGGTGTATATAAACTTATATGTGACAGTCTGACTTGATTTGTAAATGTTCACTTGAAGCTCAATAAAAGTTAAAAAAAAAAAAGATCACAGGTCTAAAACAGGGACAGGAGAATGCAATGGTTCACAAACTAGGACAAAGATTGGTGCCAGCTGGAGAACTTAAAAAATGATGCCTCACTTTTATCTCCAAATATTCTGATTTAATTGGTCTGGGGTATGGCTGGAGCATCAGGATTTTTCAAAAGTCCCATGTGGTTCTTGGGTGCAGCCAAGGTTGAGTACCACTGGAATAATAGGAGAGAGGTTCAGAGAAAAAGAAAGGGATCTTGGGAAATTTAAATATGACTGCCAAAATGTAAGAAATAATCACTGAGTTGGAATAAAAAAGTTAGAAAACGCCCTTGAAAGTAGGACAAAAAGACAGAGACCAAAAATACGAGAAAAAAGAAAAGAGATAGAGGGTTGATCTACCAGCCAACTGGAGTTCTGAAAAAAGAGAAGAGATGAAATGGAAGGGAGAAATTATTAAAGAGATGAGAAATTTTCCCAGAGCTGAAAGCCATGAATCACCAAAGAACCCACTGAGAACCAAACACAATAAATGATAAAAGATTCACACTTGGGAACATTAGTGTGAAATTTTAGAACAGAAAAAAAAAAAAAAAGAGACGATTCTGCAAAACTGCGGAGATTAAAAATAAAACAAAACTAGAGCGCATATAAAGGAATATAAAGGAGATTGACATCAGAGTTTTCAAGACCAGTCCTGGAATTTAGAAGAAATTAAGCAATGCTTTCAAATTATAAGAGAATTTTATTTTAAACCTATACTCAAGACAACTATCAATTAGGGGGATGGTGGGAGGTGGGGGGCAGACTAAAGCTAAAATTAAACATACAAGGACTCAGGCGAGTTACCTCTCATGTACCCTTACTTTGGAACTTACTTGAGAATATAGTTCATAAAAAAAAAAAAAAGAAGCAAGTCAAAAAAGAGGAAGACCTGGGACACTAGAAATAGGGGATTCCACCCAGGAGAGCATTTAAGGCAATTCTGTGATGACACATCTGCCTGGGTCTGTACAGCATGGCTCTGAATGGGAGATTCCAGAGTCTTCTGGAAAAGAGAGGACTTGATTGAGCATACCATGTAATAAAACAATTTTTTTTTTTAAGCAAGATAAATAAATGACATTTTAAGAAGAAAAGAAAAACAGAAATTCTAAGAAAAATTTAGAAGGTGATATTCTTAAGGAAATGTAGTCATAATACCAATGCTTTAAATTCTTCTATTTATAAAATCTTTTCATTTTTATGAAGTCAAGTTTGTCTGCTCTGTTTATGTTTTCTGCTTTGGGTATCATGCTTAAAAAGGCGATCCCAGCTCAATATTAAGTGTATATTTATCTATATTCTTCTCTAGTATGCTTCCGGTTTTCTTTTTCTTTTTCCTTTAAATTCTTAAACCACATGGAATTTATCCTGCAAAACTTGTGAGGCAGCTGTAGGGGAACAGCTCTGTGTTGGCACCCATGGCCTTGCATATACTCATTTAGGCCACTATCTTAGTTTTCCAGAGCAGATATAACAAGTCACCAGAGACTGTGTGGCTCAAAACAATGGGGATTTATTTTTCCACTTTTCTGGAGGCCAGAGGTCTGAAGTCACAGTGTTGGCAGGGTTGGCTCTTCTGAGGGCTCTGAGGGAGAATCTGTTCCATGTTTCTCTCCTGGCTTCCGGTGATAGCCAGTGATCCTTGGCAATCCTTGGCTTGTAGGATGTATTACTCCAACATCTGCCTTCATCTTTTCATGGTACACTCTCCTGTGTTTTTGTGTCTTCTTCTCTTCTTATAAGGATACCAGTCATATTGAATTAGGGCCCACCATACTCCAATATGACCTCATATTAACTATAGTCATAAGTCGCTTAACGTCCATGGCACATTCTGTGAAATAAGACATTACGTGATTTGGACGATGTGCGAACACTGTATTATACACGGGCAGTCCTTGGATTATGAGCTAGTTCCACTCCTGAATCTGTCTCTAAACTGATTTTGTATTAAGTTGGAACAGTTAGTTGGGTTTGTATCTAAAGTCAGTTAGTCAAATGTTTGTCTTAGTATATAGTGTACATTTCTAAGCATAAAAAACATTAAAGAAACACTTCCGGATACACTAAAACATCAGTGGAATGTTGCTCAATCGGATGTTATACAGCACAGGACTGTATTTACATTTGTAAAGATGTTATTTCCAAATAGGTCACCTTCACTGGTATCAGAGATTAGGACTTGAACATAACCTTTCAGGGGACACAAATCAACACATAACGGCTACATAGGAAAGGCTTAACCTGCAGCCATTTTGTGATCCTCCGGGAATGTGAGAACAAGGGAGACTTCTGAGGAGCTGCGACAAGGCCATTTCTCACCACTTTTCTACCCAGGTGATCACGAGACTTCTTATTGCCTCTGGGGTTCTGATGAGGCTTTCTGCCTCACCCTCTTTAGGATGTAGCTGGAGGCTGTGAACCTGCTTAGCTGCAGGATGGCATTGGCTCCTCAGTAACAGGGTGTCCTAGCATTTATGTTGCTGTCACCTGGTCCCTTTTGTTTAGGTCTTGTCATACTCAAGGGCCACAAGGAGCTGGCACCTTTGACTACTCTTCCTTTCACTGCCTGTTTAAGTACTGACCCGTCTGAATCCAAAAGGGCTTGTTGTTTCTTTACTGGCTCAATCCATCAGCCTTGCCTTGTCCTTATGCTTGACAGGAGCAATCTGGTTTCTACCAAGTGGTTAGTAAACTGACACCATTTATTGAATAGTTCACTTTTTGCCCATTAATATTCTTTTTGTAAAAAAAAAAAATTCTTATACACAGTAAAAATGGCTTGGGGGGAGCATCTGACCTCCTTTAACTTCACAAGGGCGGAGGAGAAACAAGATAAACAGCCCAAGGCTGATTCCCATGAGGCAGAGGTCAGACATGCCACCTCTCTCCACCATCTTTACCAGCTCTGACACCAACCGTCCCTCCCGCAACATTCTCTGCTGGGTTCGAGAATTCATTGCAATGGCCACACAGAACTCACAGAAATACTCACAGTTACGGGGATTATTAGGGAAGTAACAGTTATAATTCAGGCCCAGGAACACTCAGGAAATAGTTCTTCTATCAGAACAGCCTCTTCCTAGCTGTGCTTGCAGGCATGCCTCTCTTTGGCCCTAGGCCTCTTCCCAAGGGCATACAGCTTTCTCTCTCCGTGGGCTGGAAAGCCTACCATGCCATCTGCTGCTGCTGGGTCTTTGCTGCCAGATCTCGCTGCCTTCAGTGTTGCTGCTGCTCTCTCTCTCTCTGTCTCCTGATTCCAGGAGCTTCTCAGTACAGGGATCCCCGGGACGTGCTGGCTCCTAGCTGTTCTTCCTTGGTGGTAGTGGGATTCTCTCCCTCTGGCCTCTGGGATGGCTCACCTCAAGCCTAGTGGCATGGCAAAACTGACCGATCCCTTTGGTGGGCCACAAGTACCCTATCACACAGTCCAGCCCAATCACTTGGGTGGGAGTTACAAAAGCATGGCTAGAAAGGCCATGCACAAAAGTGATCTATCACACCACATATACGAAATTATTTTATGTACTTGTATCTGTTTCTCGATTTTTTTGTGTTTTATTTTTTTCCCCATTTCTCTGTGGCAGAACCACACTATTTAATTTTTGTATGTTTATAATCCATTTTAAAATCGGTAGTGGAAACCCCCCTCATTGCTCTCCCTTGCCGCATTTTTTTCCTGGGTGTTCTTACAGACTTATTATAAGAAAAGAAAATTTTATGATAATTTGGTCGAGACACCATTTTTTTGAAAAAAATCCCAACCCACAGGAATTTCATAGTAATTTCTCTTGGGTGGAGAACTGATACCTTTACACTATTGAGTCTTCTCATCCAGAAAAATAGATATTTATCCAAATTTATTAAAGTCTTCTATGAGTCCCTGGGTGCTGCAAACGGTTAACATACTTGGCTACTAATCAAAAGGTTGGAAGTTCAAGTCCACCCAAAGGCACCTTGGAAGAGAGGTCAAGCAATTCAATTCCAAAAAGTCAGCCTTTGACAACAGAATAGAGCACAGTTCTACTCTGACACACATGGGGTTACCATGAGTTAGAATCAACTTGTTGGCTTTTTTTTTTTTTTTAAGTTCGAAATTCCCTTACTCCTTGGAAACCCTATGAGGCAGTTGTACTCTGTCCTATAACAGGGTTGCTATCAGTGGTGAGTAGGAATCGACTTGACGGCAATGGGTTTCGTTTTTGTGTGCGTGTGTGCTTTAAGTGAAAGTTTACAAATCAAGTCAGTATCTCATACAAACATTTATCTACACCTTGTTATATACTCCTAGTTTCTCTCCCTCTAATGAGACAACACGTGCCTTCCCTCCACTTTCTATTTTCATGTCCATTCGGCCAGCTGCTGACCCCCTCTGCCCTCTCATCTCCTCTCCAGACAGGAACTGCCCACATAGTCTCATGTGTCTACTTGATGGAAGAAGCGCTCACTCTTCACCAGTTTCATTTTCTATTCCATAGTCCAGTCCAATCCATGTCTGAAGAGTTGGCTTTGGGAATGGTTCCTTTTTTGGGCTAACAGAAGGTCTGGGGGCCATGACCTCTGGAGTCTTTCTAGTCTCAGTCAGGCCATTAAGTCTGGTCTTTTTATGAGAATTTGAGGTCTGTCTCCCACTGCTCTCCTTTTCCCTCAAGGGTTCTCTGTTGTGTCCCCTGTAAGGGCAGTCATCGGTTATAGCCGGGCAACATCTAGTTCTTCTGGTCTCAGGCTGATGTAGTTTCTGGTTTATGTGGCTCTTTCTGTCTCTTGGGCTCATAATTACCTTGTGTTTTTGGTGTTCTTCATTCTCTTTTGCTCCAGGTGGGTTGAAACCAATTGATTCATCTTAGATGGCCGCTTATTAGCATTTAGGACCCCGGACGCCACTCTCCAAAGTGGGATGCAGAATGTTTTCTCAATAGATTTTTTAATGCCAGTTGACTTAGATGTCCCCTTAAACCATGATCCCCAAACCCCTGCCCCTGCTACACTGACCTTCAAAACGTTCAGTTTATTCAGGAAACTTCTTTGCTTTTAGTTTAGTCCAGTTATGCTGACCTCTCCTGTATTGTGTGTTCTTTCCCTTCGCCTAAAATAATTCTTGTCTGCTATCTAATTAGTGAATACCCCTCTCCCTCCATCTGTCCTCACTCTCGTAACCATCAAAGAATATTTTCTTCTCAGTTTAAACTATTTTTTGAGTTCTTATAACCGTGGTCTTATGCAATATTTGTCTTTTTGCAACTGACTAATTTCACTCAGCATAATGCCTTCTAGATTCCTCCATGTTATGAAATGTTTCAAGGATTCGTCATTGTTCTTTATCGATGCATAGTATTCCATTGTGAGACTATACCATAATTTATTTATCCAGTCATCCACTGATGGGCATCTTGGTTGCTTCCATCTTTTTGATATTGTAAACAGTGCTGCAATGAACATCGGTGTGCATATATCTGTTCGTATAAAGGCTCTTATTTCTCTAGAATGTATTCCAAGGAGTAGGATTGCTGGATCTTATGGTACTTCTATTTCTAGTTTTTTAAGAAAGCACCAAAATTGATCTCCAATATGGTTGTACCATTTTACATTCCCATCAGCAGTGTATAAGTGTTGAAGTCTCTCCACAACCTTTCCAACATTTATTATTTTGTGTTTTTTGGATTAATACCAGCCTTGTTGGAGTAAGATGGAATCTCATTGTAGTTTTGATCTGTGTTTCTCTAATGGCTAACGATCTTGAGCATTTCATCATGTGTCTGTTAGCTACCTGAACGTCTTCTTTAGTGAAGTGCCTGTTCATATCCTTGCCCATTTTTTAATCGGGTTGTTTATCTTTTTGTAGTTGAGTTTTTGCAGTAACATGTAGATTTTAGATCTCAGATGCTGATTGGAAATGTCATAGCTAAAACCTTTTCCCAGTCTGTAGGTAATCTTTTTACTCATCTGGTGAAGTCTTTAGATGAGCGTAGGTGTTTGATTTTTAGCAGCCCCCAGTTATCTGGTTTCTCTTCTGCATTGTTAGTAATGTTTTGTATTCTGTTTATGCCATGTATTAGGGCTCCTAGCATTGTCCCTATTTTTTCTTCCATGATCTTTATCGTTTTAGATTTTATATTTAGGTCTTTGATCCATTTTGAGTTGATTTTTGTGCATGCTGTGAGGTATGGGTCTTGTTTCATTTTTTTGCAGGTGGATATCCATTTACGCCACCACCATGTGTTAAACAGACTGTCTTTTCCCCATTTAACTGACTTTGGGCCTTTGTCAAATATCAGCTGCTCACATGTGGATGGATTTATGTCTGGATTCTCAATTCTGTTCCATTGGTCTACGTATCTGTTGTTGTATCAGTACCAGGCTGTTTTGGCTGCTGTGGCGGTATAATAGGATACAAAATCAGGTAGAGTGAGGCCTCCCACTGTGTTCTTCTTTTTTAGTAATGTCTTACTTATCTGGGGCCTCTTTCCCTTCCATATGAAGTTGGTGATTTGTCTCTCCATCTCATTAAAAAACATCATTGGAATTTGGATCAGAATTGCATTGTATCTGCAGTTTGCTTTTGGTAGAATACACATTTTTACAGTGTTAAGTCTTCCTATCCATGAGCAAGGTATGTTTCTCCACTTAAGTAGGTCTCTTTTGGAAACCCTGGTCACATAGTGGTTAAATGCTATGGCTGCTAACCAAAAGGCTGGCAGTTTGAATCTACCAGGCGCTCCTTGGAAACTCTACGGGGCAGTTGTACTCTGTCCTATAGAGTCGCTATGAGTCAGAATCGACTCGACTCGACAGCAATAGTTTTGGTTTTGGTCTGGTTAGGTCTCTTTTGGTTTCTTGCAGTAATGTCTTATAGTTTTCTTTGTATAGGTCCTTTACATCTCTGGTAAGACTTATTCTGAAGTATTTTATCTTCTTGGGAGCTACTGTAAATGGTATTGATTTGGTGATTTCCTCTTCAATGTTCTTTTTGTTGGTGTAGAGGAATCCAACTGATTTTTGTATGTTTATCTTGTATCCTGATACTCTGATGAACTCTTCTATTAGTTTCAGTAGTTTTCTTGAGGATTCATTAGGATTTTCTGTGTATAAGATCATGGCATCTCCAAATAGAGATACTGTTACTTCTTCCTTATCAATCTGGATGCGCTTTATTTCTTTATCTAGCCTAATTGCTCTGGCTAGGACTTCCAGCACAATGTTGAATAAGACTGGTCATAAACGGCATCCTTGTCTGGTTCCTGATCTCAGGGGGAATGCTCTCAGACTCTCTCCATTTAAGATGATGTTGGCTGTTGGCTTTGTGTAAATGCCTTTTATTATGTTGAGGAATTTTCCTTCAATTCCTATTTTGCTGAGAGTTTTTATTATGAATGGGTGTTGAACTTTGTCAAATGCCTTTTCTGCATCAATTGGTAAAATCTTGTGGTTCTTGTCTTTTGTTTTATTTATATGATGGATTACATTAATTGTTTTTCTAATGCTGAACCATCCCTGCATACCTGGTATGAATCCCACTTGGTCATGGTGAATTATTTTTTTTATATGTTGGTGCATTCTGTTGGCTAGAATTTTGTTGAGGATTTTTGCATCTAAATTCAAGAGGGATATAGGCCTGTAATTTTCTTTTTTTGTGGTGTCTTCACTTGGTTTTGGTATCAGGGATATGCTGGCTTCATAGAATGAGTTTGGGAGTATTCCGTCCTTTTCTATGCTCTGAAATACCTGTAGTAGTAGTGGTGTTAACTCTTCTCTGAAAGCTTGGTAGAACTCTATAGTGAAGACATCCAGGCCAGGGCTTTTTTTTTTGTTGGGAGTTTTTTGATACCTTTTCAGTCTCTTCTTTTGTTATGGGTTTATTTAGTTTTTCTACCTCTGTTTGTGTTAGTTTAGGGAGGTAGTCTGTTTCTAGAAATTCATCCATTTCTTCTATGTTTTGAAATTTGTTAGAGTACAATTTTTCATAGTAAACTGATATGATTCTTTTAATTTCAGTTGAGTCTGTTGTAATATTGCCCATCTCATTTCTAATTTGGGTTATTTGCTTCCTCTCCTGTTTTTCTTTTGTCAGTTTGGTCAATGGTTTGTGAATTTTGCTAATTTTTTCAAAGAACCAGCTTTTGGTCTTATTAACTCTTTCAATTGTTTTTCTGTTCTCTATTTCATTTAATTCTGTTCTAATTTTTATTATTTGACTTCTTCTGGTGCCAGAGGGTTTCTTTTGTTGCCCTCTTTCTAGTTGTTCAAGTTGTAGGGATAATTCTTTGATTTTGGCCCTTTCCTCTGTTTGTTTGTGTGCATTTATCGATATAAATTGACCTCTGAGCACTGCTTTCTCTGTGTCCCAAAGGTTTTGATAGGAAGTGTTTTCAATCTCCTTGGATTCTATGAATTTCTTTATTCCATCCTTGATGTGTTCTTTAACCCAGTTGTTTTTGAACAGAGTATTGTTCCATTTCCAAGTGTTTGATTTCTTTTCCCTGCTTTTTCTGTTTTTGATTTCTACTTTTATGGTCTTATGGTCAGAGAAGAGGCTTTGTAATATTTCAATGGTTTGGATTCTGCTAAGGCTTGATTTATGACCTAAATATATGGTCTATTCTAGAGAATGTTCCATGTGCACTAGAAAAGAAAGTATACTTGGCTGCTGTTGGATGGAGTGTTCTGTACATGTCTATGAGGTCTAGTTGGTTGATTGTGGCATTTAGATCTTCTGTCTTTATTGAGCTTCTTTCTAGATGTTCTGTCCTTCACCAAACGTGGTGTGTTGAAGTCTCCTACTATAATTGTGGAGCTGTCTATCTCACTTGTCAATGCTGTTAGAGTTTGTTTTATGTATCTTGCAGCCCTGTCACTGGGTGCATAAATATTCGATATGGTTATATCCTCCTGGTATATTGTCTCTTTAATCATTATATAGTGTCCTTCCTTATCCCTTGTGGTGGATTTAACTTGAAAGTCTATTTTGTCAGAAATTAATATCGCCATTCCTGCTCTTTTCTGATTGTTGTTTGCTTGATATGTTTTTTTCCATCCTTTGAGTTTTAGTTTGTTTGTGGCTCTAAGGCTAAGGTGTGTCTCTTGTAGGCAGCATATAGATGGATCATGTTTTTTAATGCATTCTTCCACTTTCTGCCTCTTTATTCATGCGTTTAGTCCATTTACATTCAGCGTAATTATGGACAGGTATGAATTTAGTGCTATAATTTTGATGTCTTTTCTTGTGTGTTGTTGACAGTTTCTTTTTCCCACTTAATTTTTTGTGCTGAGTAGTTTATCTGTATATATTGTCTTTTCCTCTTATTTGTTGTTGTTGATTTTGTTTCTGCTGAGTCCTTATTTTTTTTCTTTTATTTAATTTGGTGAGTAGGACAGTTTGTCTCCTTTGTGATTACCTTAATATTCACCCCTTTTTTTCTATGTTTAAACCTAACTTTATTTCTTTATATTGCCTTGTCTTCCTCCCTGTGTGAAAGATCTATGATTACATTTCTCAGTCCCTTTTTATTGTTTTAATGTTGTCTTCTTTTACATAATGACATCGCTGTTTATGTTTTGAGCATTTTTTTATCTTGATTTATTTTTGTTATTTCCTTATCTGGGTTGTTATCTGATTGCTCTGTCCAGTGTTCTAGTCTTGGGTTGATACCTGATATTATTGATTTTCTAACCAGAGAACTCCCTTTAGTATTTCTTGTAGTTTTGGTTTGGTTTTTACGAATTCCCTAAACTTCTGTTTATCTGCAAATGTGTAGTTCTGCCTTCATATTTGAGAGACAGTTTGGCTGGATATATGATTCTTTGCTGGCAATTTTTTTCCTTCAAGCTTTATATAAGTCATCCCATTGCCTTCCTGCCAGCATGATTTCTGCTGAGTATTCCGAGCTTATTCTTATGGACTCTCCTTTGTAGGTGACTTTTCGTTTACCCCTAGCAGCTCTTAAAATTCTCTCTTTATCTTTGGTTTTGGCAAGTTTGATTATAATATGTCTTGGTGACTTCCTTTTAACATGAACCTTTTGTGGCGTTCAATGAGGATCTTGGATAGATATCTTCTCATCTTTCATGATATCAGGGAAATGTTCTGCCAACAAATCTTCAACAATTCTCTCTGTATTTTCTGTTATCCCTCCCCATTCTGGTACTCCAGTCTCTTGTAGGTCATTTCTCTTGATAGAGTCCCACATGATTCTTTGTGTTTCTTCATTTTTTTTTTAATTCTTTTATCTGATTTTTCCTCAAGTATATTGGTGCCAAATGTTTTATCTTCAATCTAACTAATTCTGCTCCTCTGACTTTCTATTGAGTTGTCTAATTCTGTAATTTTATTGTTAATCTTCTGAATTTCTGATTGCTGTCTCTCTATGGATTCTTGCAACTTATTAAATTTTTCATTATGTTCTTGAATAACCTTTTTAATTTTTTCAACTGCTTTACCTGTGTGTTGCTTGGCTTATTCTGTGTATTGCCTGATCTCCTTCCTGATCTCATTCCTGATGTCTTGAAGAGTTCTGTATATTTCTCTTTTGCATTCTGCATCCAGTAATTCCAGGAAGGCACCTTCATCCAGAAGATCCCTTGATTCTTTGTTTTGAGAGTTTGTTGTAGTGATCATGGTCTGCTTCTTTATGTGATTTGATATTGACTGTTGTCTCCGAGCCATCTATAAGTTATCGTATTAGTTTATTTTATGTTTGCTTACTGTGTCCTAGCTTCTTGCTTTGTTTTGTTTTGATATGCCCAAATGGGTTGCTTGAGTGAGCTAGCTTGATTATTTTCACCTTTGAAGCTCTGACGTCCTGTCACCAGATGGCTAGAGCTCTTATCAGGTATATGAGCTCATGAGTCCATTCACTTTTCTTGTATGGATTCAGCTTAGGCGTCCAGGTAGTTGGTCATCAAGTATGTGGTACAGACTCTGTCCTACAGTCTTAGAGGGGCAGGGGTGATTGGTATAAGTACTGGTATCTGGTTGCAGTAGGGGCTCATGCTCTGAGCAAGGCAGGGGGCTGACAACCATCCCCTGAGTGTCTTTGAGGAATGTGCTTCCCTGTTCCCTAGAGTTCACAGGTGGATGGGTTCTGCAGATAGACCATGGGCACCCAATGCTTTTGGTTGTAAGGAGTGAGACATACCAGTTATCCTTGGACTCCTGTTGGGGGTGGCTGTGTGACCTGAGTGAAGCCACCAGTCCTTAGGCCCCTGATGTTGGTAGGTGAGGAAACTTTAATAGGCAAAGCGATGTCAAACATCAAACACCCACCTCTCCACCACACAGCTGAAGCAGTTGCAGTCTGCCAACAAGGGCCTATTTTCCTGAAATAAGCCCATACAAGTCCATGCAGGGGGAAAGGTATTCAAAGTCCATGGACCATTTGCGCCTGGACAGGAGCCAATTCTCTCCTGAGCCTCCACGTTAGTGGAGCTGGCAGATCATCTTTTCCCCCACTTGTGAATTATTCCTTCTCCAAGGCTGGGAGAATGGCCCAGAGCATGCAGCAGGACCTATCTCAGGCCCAGGGAAATCATCAGCCACTGAACCCGGCTTGGGGGCTGGTGGCATGGTAAAATACTCACAAGTACTTAGCTTTTGCTGAGAGAGCCATTCTTCTCTGATTCTGGAGGTGTGAGTAGGCTGTGAGGTTGGCTGTTTCTCCCTGAGTAAACTGCAGCTGAACGCTACCACCGGCCCACCGCAGTTGCTCCCAGAAATGGTGCCTGAGGGTTCCTGGTGATTCAGGTCTGACAACTCCTCCCCACTTCTGAACTGTCTCTCCCTCCCCCTGCCTTTCAGTCTGTTTTCTAACTTTGCCTTTGTTATTTAGGGCTCTTAGCTTGTCATAGATATAATGGTTTTACTTGTTTTTTCTGATCTTTGTTGTAAGAGGGTTCACCGGAAATGTCTGACCACTCCACCATCTTGGACCCTCCTTCTGGTTTGGTTTTGTTATGCTCCACAGTAGAATACGAGCTTTCTTCGCATAGACCCTGTGCATTTCTTGTTGATGACTATGTGTTTTATATGTGCTGCAGCTATCATGAAGATGATCTCTTTTCTATTTTATTTCCTCAGTGGTGATTGTTTCGTGAAGGGTTTAAACAGGGAAGTGGCACCGTAAGCAGCTATACCTAGAGATGGCAAGGATGAGGTGGCCTGGCCTGAGGTGGGAGCCTGGTTAGAAACCCCTCACCATGGGGAATATGCTTTGATGCTCTGCAAGTTTTGCCACTTCTGTTATCCTCGTTATTCTCCTCATCAGGCAGCTTTCTCACCCCACTCTTGTGGCTTCTTTGAAGTGCATACACTCTTTAAAAGAGTGGCTCAACGCCCAGTGCATATTGACCTCTGAGACCAAGAGTTGACTTTCAAGGATGTGTACATGGGACAAGTGTTGGGGAAATGTCAAGATGACACTGGAAATCTCCCCTCTGAAAAAGTGAAAAAATGGTTTATGCTCACTGTCCCCACTTCCTCAGAGCCCTAACACAGAGATGGCTGGACTCCTGGGAAGCTGCTTCCTATTAGTCTGGGCTTTTAGGAGCCATTTCTCAACCTTTTTCAAAAGGGAGGCTGTTTGAAAATACTGTAAAATGGAAAGGTCACTCTGGAGAAGGACACCTCTCCTAGGAGTGTGAATGCTGCCAACTTCTCCCTCCTCTTCTTCTCCCCCCTAAAGTGCCTCAGAGAACTAGGGCAGGCAAGAGCAGGACATTTTAAAAAGATGAAAATGAAAAACTCCTAAAGAAGCTTCCATATAAAAAGATTTTGGAGCTAGGATGTACATGGAAGGGCTCTGCGGTAGTGGGATTTAGAAAAAGGTGCTAATGCTATATCCCAGCAATAGCAATGGCAAAAACATATATGAGAATATACCTAGCATTTATTGAAAGACTCCAAGGCTGATTCTGTTTCTTCTGTGTTCCCACCTTAGCCCAGAGAAGAGGCACAGGAGTGGGCCAATATCCCCCTCCTCAGAAGCTCCAGGGGGTTTCTGTCCTTTTCTCCCTTTCATTTGCTCCACCTTCCCAAACCGAAAACCAAATCCATTGCCATTGAGAGTTGATTCCAATTCATGGAGTTGAGACTTGATTCTGACTCATGGAAACCCAATGTCCTGACAAGCAGAACTATACTCCATAGGTTTTTTGTGGCTGTGACCTTTGAGAAGAAGATCACCAGGGCTTTTTTCTGAGGTGCTCCTGTGTGGGTTCAAACCACCAATCTTTCCATTAGTGGCTGGGCACTTAACAGTTTGCACCGCCCTGAGTCTCCCTTCTCCCCCTCAGAAGTGGCTTAATGCGATTAGTCCTATTTCTAAGAAGGGGTCCTTGGGTGCTGGTGCTTCCAGTATCCAGCAGAAAACTGACCCAGTAGGGCCTGCTCCTGGCAGGACTCTCCAACCCTCTGTTCTCTAGGTTCCAGTTTTTCCACCTGTGCCCAGGTGTGTATCTGACACTCCCTGTACCTATGCCCAGGCCCGCACTGGGGACAGAGGGCAGCAGTGGTTTCTGGGAGGGTTGAAGAGGGAGATAGCTTGGGTGGGGCCAGGATGCCAGGAGCTGGGCAGTGTGCAGTGGAGAACATGTCTCATGGAGTTAGGACCTCACCATGAGTGAAAGCTTCAAGTCCCCAGCACATGCTCCACTGTCCCATCAGACTTCATCAGCCCTTCTGAGGGTGGCACCCTGTGTGACTGCGCTGGTAGCACGCCCATGAAGCTAGATAACACCTTGCCTCTGTTCCTTAGCTGATTGGAAACCATGAAGGGAATAATTATCACTGCCCACCAAGGGGTCTCCAACAGTTATGTGTGCTAGGTGTTTACATACATCACCTCTACTCTTCACAACTTTGCGGTATTTTTATCATCACTGTACAAATGAGGAAACTGAGGCTCAGAGATTAGAATAACTTAAATTACTTCTTCAAGGGCCATAAAGCTAGTAAGTGATAGAAATAAAATTCAGTCTAGCTTTCTCAGGCTCCTGTGCTCTTTCCTACAATGCTTCCTCCAAAACGGCAAGCACCCTACCTAGGCCACCCCGTATTTAGTGAGCCTCTGCTATACGCCCAGCATGGCGCCCGATCCTGTGGGGAGATGCAGGCACTACCTCTGAGGAGTATGGCACTGCGGTTGTGATATCTTCATTCCTTCCAGATTGTGTCTTCCATGTATAGCTGAGTACCTCAAGCTATTGTCTGTACTAGAGATCGTACTGTCAATGTCCCCCCTGCCCGTGTCTACATTTGTGGTAGGTATCCTGGTTCCTGGCCACACCTCATTGGACCAACTTCATCTTGGGAATTTGAAATTGAGATACAGAGGCTCTATTGACTAGTGGAGCTAAAAGAACCGGCCAGACTCTCTTCTAGGAAGCCAGGAGCATCATGAGTGAGTGATCTCCAGTTTTGCAGGGCAGAAACCGAGAATCTTGCGGAAGTGGAGCAGATGAATAGAGAGAAGCAGAGAAAGAGCTGGACAGAGGAGCCATCTTTTAAGCATTCTTAAACCTCCATATTACTTGAGTTTCTGTGACTGGTTTCTAATCTTTGTGACCAAGCCATACCTATTGCACAACCTAAGCTTCGAGGAGCCAGGGATCCTCTTAATTCAGGACCAAACCTTTGTGAAAGAAAAATATAATAGGCTTTTAGACTTTCAGCCGACCCTGCTAAATGCTGGTAGAGGCAGGAAGAGAACACGTATGAAGTCCCTACCAGGTGATGCCAGATACTTAAACTTTATTATTTAATTCTCACAAAACTTACTCAAGATTCTCATTACTATCATTTCATAAGTGAGAAAACACAGGTCAGAACAGCTAATTAACATGAAGAGGCTATTAAGGATAGCAATTAAGAGGATAGCCTATAGAGTAAGACAGTTCTGAATTTGAATCTCAGCCCTACCCTCTTAAAGGTTGTGTGACTTTGCTTGTCTTAAATGTCTCTAACTTTAATTTCCTTGACTACAAAACAAGCAAAAATAATAACACCTACCTTACAGGGAGTGGTGTCAATAAAATGGAATACAGATATGTGTCGCTTAATGTCTGTTAGGACGTCTGACACATATAAGTCCATGGACCTGGGCACCCAGTTGTCTGAGTGCCATGACACCAGGTTACAGTCTTGGGGTCGGAACCCCACTTCTGCCCGGCTGCTGCCTGCAGCCCAGAAACCACCTAGTCTGTGGTGATTGAGGCCCAGGCCCAAATTCCCAGCCCCCATCCCCTGCTGCTCCCGAGACTCAGCAGATCTAGTTTCCACCTTTTGCCTGGTGTGGTCCCATAGGGCGCTGATGGAAAGGTATTCACCCCATACCCCCCAGTCCTGGATTGGGCACCCTTGGCCCCCTTGGCTTGCACCGTCCACTCCTTGGGTAGGTTCTCATGGGCCAGCTGGACTTCCCTGCAGCTGGCTTAGCAGAGAATGTGGCAACAGCTCAGGGGAACCCGGCCAAGCGTTCACCTGAAGTCATCCACAGCAGGAGCTGCCCGGCCGTGCGCTGCAGAGCAGGCCCGGCTAGCATGTCCGGGAGCCCCACACCCATGGACACAGTGTCCACACAACATCCAAATCGTATAACATCCTATTTCACAGAATATGTCTCACAGAACGTATCACAGATGTCAAGCGATGCATATATGTACTCTGGCACTCAATAAATGTTGTGTGCTGTGCAGCTGATTCTGACTCATGGTGACCCTATAGGACAGAGTAGAACTGTGCCATAGGGTTTCCTTATGCTGTAATCTTTACAGAAGCAGATTGCCAGGCCTTTTTTGGTGAAGCGCCGCTGGTCGGGTCAAGCTGCTGACCTTTCGGTTAACATCTGAGCATTTAACCATTGTGCCACCAGGGTTCCTTCAATAAATGTTAGCACTAATAAAGCTCAAGAGCTGGGCTTCGCATGCAGGTTCATCTGCACCTGACTCTTTCCACTCAGCATGGGCTCTTGAAGGAATGACAGATCCCTCAATCACTCCAACACAAGGTATTTTTCAAGGAAGATGCAAGGCATTTTAGCTAAGTAGGCTGAACCTGCTCTGTAAATTTGAAGCTAAAAGGGCAAGAAGAGCTGAAACTGAGACATTTATATGTGTCTCAGTCTATGATTCAGGTTAAACTACGTTGTTTTACATTGGGAAATGATATGCAGAGGGAGAAAGAAAACATTGCAAGGCGCTTTACTCTCTTTCAAACATCTCTTCCCGAACCTATCAAGCTCAAAAAGAGAAATTGAAAAAAGTGAATCTTGGAGTAACGGAAGGAGACCTGGTACGGCAGTGGTTAAGCGCTTGACTGCTAATGAAAGGTGGCAGTTTGAACCCAGGTGAAAGATGTGGCAATCCACTTCTGTAAAGATTAAACTCTTTGCTGTCGAGTCGATTCCAACTCATAGCGACGCTATAGGACAGAGTAGAACTGCTGTCGAGTCGATTCCAACTCATAGCGACCCTATGGGACAGAGTAGAACTGCTGTTGAGTCAATTCCAACTCATAGCGACGCTATAGGACAGAGCAGAACTGCCCCATAGAGCTTCTGAGAAGCGCCTGGTGGATTCAAACTGCCAACCTTTTGGTTGGTAGGCATAGCACTTAACCACTACATCACCAGGGTTTCCCTATAAAGACTACAGCCTTGGAAACCCTATGGGACAGTTCTACTCTGTCCTATAGGGTCACGCCATGAACTGGACTCAATGACAACAGGTTTGGGGTTTTGGAGTAATGGTACACCCAAACCATACCTCTAAGTCATACACCTTTAATAGGCTAAAAAAAAAGACTTATAGGACCTTCTTTTCCTCAAGTCTTTTACCCAGAGTTCCAAGAACTACCATTTTAGGACTCTAATTATGCTACTTGCACCTGTAAGTACACTTTTACGTATTTTAAAAACACTCGTACACGTTCCATCACGCATTAGCTGTGACCTTGATCGACTTATTCTGCCTAAGTCTCATTTTCCTGAACCTTGAACAACCAGTACACTTCTTTACTACTTAATGATGATGTTGTGAAGAAAACTGAAAATGAATGTAAAGGCACTTTATAAATTGTAAGATAAAAATAGGCTTGTTGGGTTTCTGTTTTTAGAGATTAACTGGGCATTTATATGCATAAAAAACACAAGCTAAAATTGTTCAAACTCAGCAACTTCAATTCAGTAGCTCTTGCACTTATGTCACCAAAGTTAGAGCCCTGGGCAGGTCCTTACAATTGATATTCTTACTTAAAAATACGGGTTTAATACTATTATTGAAGACTTTTTTTAAATGCTAGTGGAAATACTCAAAATTGTAACTAGTTCAGTGTGGAAACAATGGATCCCCAAAGGTCTAGTTTCTAAAATCTACAGGAAAATCTAACACCTGTACAACAAAAAGACAAATAATTCAATTTAAAAATGGGCAAAGGATATGAACAGACACTTTACCAAAGGCAGCTACAAGACACATGAGGAAATGCTCTCGATCACTAGCCATCAGAGAAACGGCAAATCAAAGCTACAATGAGATACAATCTCACCCCACGAATCAAAAAAACAGAAAATAACAAATGTTAGAGAGGCTACGGGAAGACTGGAACTCTCACACACTGCTGGTGGGAATGCAGAATGGTGCAACCATTTTGGAAAATGATATGGGGCTTCCTTAAAAAGCTAGAAATAGAAATACCATATGATCCCACAATTCTATAGCTAGGAATATATCCTAGAGAAATGAGAGCTGTCATCGGAATACACATAAGCATACCTATGTTCACTGCAGCATTATTCACAAGAGCAAAAATATGGAAACAACCTAAGTGCCCATCAACGGAAGAATGGATAAACAAACTATGGTACATACACACGATGGATTACCACCTACCCAACAATAAAGAACCATGATGAATCTGCAGAACAACACACAACATGAATGAATCTGGAGGGCTTTATGTTGACTGAAATATGTCAATCACAAAAGGACAAATACTGTATAAGCCCATAATTATAAAAACTCATGAAAAGATTTACACACAGAAATAATCAGTCTTTGATGGTTACTAAGGAGGGGAGAGATGGGGAGGGAAAAACACTAGCTAGACAATGGATTAGTGGTAAGTTTGATGAAAGGTTAAGACAGTACACAATACTGGGGAAGTTAGTACAACTTGACTAAGGCAAAGTCATAGGAGCTTCATAGACACACCGAAACTCCCTGGCGGACCGAATTACTGGGCTGAGGGCTGGGGACCATAGTCTTAGGGTATATCTAGCTCAATTGGCATACATAGTTTATAATGTTCTACATCCTACTTTGCTGAGTAGTGTCTGGGGTCTTAAAAGCAGCCATCTATGATACTCCACAGGTCTCACCCTGTCTGGAGCAATGGACAATGAAGGAAACCAAAGACACAAGGAAAAGATTAGTACAAAGGACTAATGGACTACAACCACCACAGCCTCCATCAGACTGAGTCCAGCACAACTAGATGGTGCCCACCTACCACTATCACTGACTGCCCTGACAGGGATCGAAATACAGGACCCCAGACACAGCTGGAGAAAAATGTATAACAAAATTCTAACTCACAAAAATAAAAAACAGACTTTCTGGCCCAACAGAGACTGAAGAAACCCCGAGAGTACAACCCCCAGACACCCTTGTAACTCAGTACTGAAGTCACTCCTGAGGTTCACCCTTCAGCCAAAGATTAGACAGGCCCATAAAACAAACACTAATAGACGTAGCTCAACCATGTATACGAGGCTAAATGGGTACACCAGCCCAGGGGCAAGGAAGAGAAGGCAGGAAGGGACAAGAAAGCTGGATGAGTGAGAACGGGGAACCCAAGGTACAGAAGGGGAAAATGTTGACAAGTCATGGGGTTGGCAATCAACAACACAAAACAGTATGTGTATTGTTTAATGAAAAATTAATTTGCTCTTGAAACCTTCATTTAAAGCACACACACATGAAAAAAGACCTGGGTCCCCTTTCCAGTTCGACTACTCCTGACTTAGGCTACATATAGCCTGTGACCAAGCTTCCGCTGGGAAAACGCTGGAATAATGAATAAGGTCTCAGAGAAAAGGATTTAAATAAATAGTATGTCATTTTTAAGTTTTGTTATTTCCAGCCTTATCAAGCTTAACATCATTCACTGCTGACGAAGCCTATCAGCGGGTCTCTAACTGTAGAAGGCTCAATTTCCGGTCCCCAATTTTCCATTAAAACAGCACCTTAAATCACATTCCAGGTGTAGAAAAACCTCATTTCCCCAAAGTAGTGCTTTTTATTAGAGCCCAGCTGTGTCTCTTCCTCTTACCACAGACATACTCTCCAAGATAATAAATGACGCAAAAAAATCTTATTTCCAAAGGTTTTATTTCATGTATTATTTGATTTTCAACTCTCCTAGGCTTTGCATGTATGTCAGAGATTTAAGACAAAAACAGCAGCTGAGTGTCCAGGAGAACACAGTTGTGTGCCACAGGCTTCTTAAGCATGCTTACCGGGCTCTTGTCTGGAGCCCTGAAAAAAGGAAGGAGTGCCTACAAAAGCAAGGGACACCCTGTGCTCCCTCAGACAAGCACTTGGGCGCTTCCTGACTGATGATACTCTTCCACACCCACCTGTGGTCCAAAACGGATTCTCTTTAACCTTCCATCACATTCTTTTCAAAAACAGAGAAAATATCATGAATTAACTGACTTTAAATCACTGTCAGAGGAAATGAGGGGAAAAACTTAATGCACAAAGAAACATAATACACAGTGACAATTTTTCTTTTCAAAAGAATATAGGCAACTTTTTATAAGCTGCATAAACTACAGCAAAAAGTTAGGGACACAAAGTTGGTATTTAGACTATTAAAATATTTATTAAAAGCCAAGACTCCTTTTCCCATATTAAAAAGAAAACACATGACTAGAAACATTGAAATAATTTCCAAGTCCATTATCAAATAAAAGATCACTAAAAGATATTTTGAAACCTTAAATTATGGAAGCCCTTACACAATTAGAAGGGTGGGGGGTGGGGGGTGGGGGGCTAACCAAAACAAAGCCAGAACAATCCTATACAGTCTTTTATAATTAAGCACATAAAACTGTACTACTTAATATATTTCTCCATGAACTTTTTGTGAAATTCAGATCGCAGCGTATCATTTACAAATCTTTTGTCTTTCTTCTGATCATCTACACCTTTTGCACAGTTCTTGAAAACAACATCATCATCCCACCTGAAAGAAAAAATATTAAAACAAAAATATCATAAGATTCCCAAAAGGGACGATTACAACGAAGAGCATGTAGAACATAAATAATTTAGGAATTGCTCTCATTATACTGTTTTGCATATTACTCTAGAGATATTCCTCACTTTATCTACTAATTAAAATTTTAGGCAATAAAACATCTGAAACCTTAGAATGTCCTTTAAAATATTCTGTAATGAAATAATGGGGCACTTATAATGCTTGTTGTAATCAGGAAACAAGAATACATTACTCCAATAAATCTCAGCCCGAAGTACAACTACATGCTTAAGCGCTGAGTCCTTTCAGGGAAACCTTGGAATGTGAGGGTGGTCTGGGGGACCCCCGACACATACACCTAAAATGAAGTTTCACAGGGTCAAGGGCTCAGTTTACTCTTCTATCTCTAGTGCTTAGAAAAATACCTGGCATACTGCTGGGTATCATATCTATTGAGAATAACTTTAATTTCTTTCTCCCATAATTTCAAAATCTGATAGAGAAGATTATCAGCAGAGGGTGAGGCTGTAGAAGCTTTACATGATGTATTTGCAATCCAGGTAAAAACCTGTATATACATCCAACTCACTACTGTATCTTACCTTCTTTTAACTTTGAAGTTGGCCTGAGGCTGGGATGGGCCAGTGAGATTAAGGAGTGGGTTTCCACTCAGAATATTTTCCATACGGATCCTCTCTTCTTCAGCTTTTTGTTCTTGTTCCTGTCAAAGTGGGGGGATGATTTATATTTACTTATAGTAACTCTTGGGGTCAAATTTCTTAAATAGCTCAAATTAAAAAAAAAAAGACTGTTATAATTTTACGGGGGAAAATAGGTAAGCATCAAGTCAGATTTTTTTTTTCTTTTTTAAGACACAGACAAGTCTCACAGATCGAAATAAAATAATTCAGCATTTTTCATGCTTGTCTCATATATTCATTAGTCACTTCCAACTCTGAAATCCTATGAAATGTACATTTTAATCAATTTTTTAAAGTACCTACAAAAAAATTAATTGCTTTAAATTTTAAGAGAGTGTATCAATGAACGTATTTTAGAATATATGGAACATTAAGAAAACACCCTTAGCAAAGTTATTACCTCAATATTTCAAGAAGGGCTATACGCTGTAAACACTGTGGTTAAAATAATTTTATTTTAAATTACCAATAAACTTCTGTGTCTACTATTGGTAAAAAGTTATCATTCATCAAGAAGTATCGCCTAATGTAAGACAACCATGTAAAAAATTATACAGTTAACATGCATTTTCCTACTAAATTAGCAGAGGTGGTCCATTTTGTTATGATCTATTGTTACTTTCTATTTTTCACCTCTCATCCTCCCATCAGTTATAACATTGTCTTTCCTTACTTTACTCTTATTTTTCTATCAATATCTTTTAAGCTCAAATCACCCTCAGTTCCATTCTCAGAATTAGAATTAAAAAATGTCTAAAATCCTTAGCTACAACTTTTAGATTTACCTGATTCCATGCTACCTTAAACCAAAGATAAATCCCACTTTGCTATGTTTTGAAGATGACAGCAACTGATGATTTATAAATCATGGAAAAAGGGACTGTCTGGGAAGTCTATTTAAAATGAACCTTTGTGTTAGGCCAACTGGAAAAAAATCTTAATTTTCTATACAGGTTACTGATACTCCATTTTGACTATTCAAATGGGAACAATGAATTTCAATTTCATGAGGACAAATAACAGGAAAGTAAGAACATGCAATCTGCAGGGAAACCAACAGAAAACTTCCTTTAGATCACTGCTCAGAACTTCAGCAAACGAAAATGAAAACTATCCACCACAGATGAAGAACAGTTAGCTTTCTAAAAACTATGTATTTACTTTTACAAATTATATTGATGCTGAAAGTAAAAAGACATCTCTGAGATGCTACAAAAACAGCAGCTCAAGCATACAATGTATCCCAGTCTATAATAATAACGCGTGCTATATATGAGGTCCTGGCCTTTTCTATGTTTGGAATATTATTTCCTTCAGAATAGCAACACTGGAAAATAATGTACCAATTCTTTCACTATTGAAGTACCAGGCACACTATACTTCATAAACATAAGCCAGACTGACTCACCACCTGTTTTCTTTTCTAAAATTTTTTATTGTGCTTTAAGTGAAAGTTTACAAATCAAGTCAGTCTCATACAAAAATTTATATACACCTTGCTGTATACTCATAGTTGTTCTCCCCCTAATGAGAAACAACACATTCCTTCTCTCCACCCTCTATTTTCGTGTACATTTGGCCAGCTTCTAACCGCCTCTGCCCTCTCATCTTCCCTCCAGCCAGAAGTTGCCCACATAGTCTTGTGTCTACTTGATCCAGGAAGCTCACTCTTCACCAGTATCATTTCCTATCCCATAATCCAGTCCAATCCCTGTCTCAAGAGTTGGCTTTGGGAATGGTTCCTGTCTTGGGCTAACAGAAGGTCTGGGGACCATGACCTCTGGGGTCCTTCTACTCTCAGTCAGACCATTAAGTCTGGTCTTTTTATGAGAATTTGAGGTCTGCATCCCACTGCTCTCACTGCTCCCTCAGGGGTTCTCTGTTGCGTTCCCTGTCAGGGCAGTCATCGGTTGTGGCCGGGCACCATCTAGTTCTTCTGGGCTCAGGCTGATGTAGTCTCTGGTTCATGTGGCCCTTTCTGTCTCTTGGGTTCATAATTACCTTGTGTTTTTAGTGTTCTTCATTCTCTTTTGCTCCAGGTGGGCTGAGACCAACTGATGCGGCTTAGATGGCTGCGTGCTAGCATTTAAGACCCCAGACGCCATTCTCCAAAGTGGGATGCAGAATGTTTTAATAGATTTTATTATGCCAATTGATTTAGATGTCCCCTGAAACCATGGTCTCCAAAACCCTGCTATGCTGGCCTTTGAAGTGTTCAGTTTATTCAGGAAACTTCCTTGCTTTTGGTCTAGTCCAGTTGTGCTGACCCCTCCTGTATTGTGCTGCCTTTCCCTTCACCTAAAATAGTTCTTTTCTAATATCTAATTAGTGAAAACCCCTCTCCCTTCCTCTCTCTTGTAACCATAAAAAAATATTTTCTTCTCTGTTTAAACTATTTTTTTGAGTTCTTGTAATAGTCGTCTCATACAATATTTGTCCTTTGCAACTAATTTCACTCAGCATAATGCCTTCTAGATTCCTCCACATTATGAAATGTTTCACAGATTCATCATTGTTCTTTATCGATGCGTAGTATTCCATTGTGTGAATGTATCATAATTTATCTATTCATCCATTGACAGGCACCTTGGTTGCTTCCACCTTTTTGCTATTGTAAACAGTGCTGCAATGAACACGGGTGTGTATATATCTGTTTGTGTAAAGGCTCTTACTTCTCTAGGATATATTTCAAGGAGTGGGACTGCTGGATCATATGGTAGTTCTATTTCTAGCTTTTAAAGGAAGCACCAAATTGATTTCCAAAGTGGTTGTACAATTTTATATTCCTACCGGCAGTGTGTAAGTGTTCCAGTCTCTCCACAACCTCTCCAACATTTATTATTTTATGTTTTTTGGATTAATGCCAGCCTTGTTGGAATGAGATGGAATCTCATTGTAGTTTTGATTTGCATTTCTCTAATGGCTAACGATCACGAGCATTTCCTTATGTATCTGTTAGCTATCTGAATGTCTTCTTCAGTAAAGTGCCCATTTTTTAATTGGGTTATCTGCCTTTTTGTAGTTGACTTTTTGCAGTATCACGTAGATTTTAGAGATCAGACACTGATCGGAAATGTCATAGCTAAAAACTTTTTCCCAGTCTGTAGGTAATCTTTTTACTCTTTTGGTGAAGGCTTTGGATGAGCATATGTGTTTAAGAGTTCCCAGTTATCTAGTTTCTCTTCTGCGTTGTTAGTAATGTTTTGTATACTGTTTATGCCGTGTATTAGGGCTCCTAGCGTTGTCCCCATTTTTTCTTCCATGATCTTTATCGTTTTAGATTTTATATTTAGGTCTTTGATCCATTTTGAATTGGTTTTTGTGCATTGTGTGAGGTATGCATCTTGTTTCATTTTTTTTGCAGATGGACATCCAGTTCAGCCAGCACCATTTGTTAAAGAGACTGTCTTTTCCCCATTTAACTGACTTTGGGCCTTTGTCAAATATCAACTGCTCATATGTGGATGGATTTATGTCTGGATTCTCAATTCTGTTCCATTGGTCTACGTGTCTGATGTTGTACCAGTACCAGACTGTGTTGACTACTGTGGCTCACTGCCTGTTTTTGTAAATAACTTTTACTGGAGTGAAGCCACACTCATTCACTTATGTATTGTCTATGGCTGATTTCATACTATAATGGCAAAGCTGAGGAGTTGCAATAGAAACCATATAGCCTATAAGCCCAAGATATTTATTATCTGGTCCAATACAGAAAGTTTGCCAACCACTGACATAAACTGATTGGTTTGAAAATGTTATTTCATGACATCTCAAAAACCATCCAAAAGTAAGCCAGACTGGGGAACAGGAACAAAAGAAATACAATTGGCATTCAAGCCCAAGAAACACCAATTTACCATTGTACAAAAAAATTAGATATGCCTCATAAAATTGCAAGACCTCCTGCCTCAAATGTTTATCCTCCCAAAAAGTCAACCAAATGCATTTAAACTGCATGTGTCTTTATGTATCCAGAGATGCTAGTAAGCCAAAAGATTGTAGAATAAAAATACTGCCATCTAGCGGTGTGCAAGTGATACTAGGAATGCTCCTATAATTCTTTCATTTGTAAGCTTTAAATATAAAAATTATTAAGCTATTACAGGAATTATGCTCTCCTACGCCTAACTTTGGAGTCCTGGGGTGGTGCAGATGGTTAACACGCTTGGACGCTAATCAAGATTGGAGGTTTGAGTTCACCCATAAGTGTCTTGGGAAGAAAGGCCTGGTAACCTACTTCTAAGAAATCAGCCATTGAAAACACTATGGAGCAGAGATCTACTCTCATACATGAAACTGCAATGAGATAGTTTTTTAATGCTAACCTTTGAAGAGAACTGCACTTTAAAATACTTCCCTCCTTTGAATTTCAATTCCATCAGTCAAAGCCTAGCCCAAAAAAGCTTTGTGATTCTTTCCTGACCTTTCTGATTCACATGAACTCAATTTCCCTAAATTCCTATCATTAATCTATGTCAGTGTCCTTTCCCCAAGTCCCCCTGCTTTTATATAAAAAAAAAACAAACAGAACAATCCCCCTTTTATTTTTTTTAAAAACAGAACAATCCTTCACTCAAATGAAATCTTCCACAAAAGCCTGTAAAAAAGCTGAGCTGCTCTGGTTGAGATGGGATGGGAGATCTCCACTTAAATGCCTCACGGGCTACTCAAATTCGGCATGTTCAAAATGGAATGCATTGCCTTTATCTCTGCCTAAACATACCCATCTTTTTGCATTGCTGATATTACTGTATGACACCAATATCTACCCAGAAACCTGGGGGTCATTTTTGAGGCAACATCCAATCAGTCACTATATCTGGTCAAGTCTACCTTCCTGGTATCTCTTATCAGGCTTTGTTCCTTTTCTCTCAATTCCAACTACCACACAAGTTAATAACTGCATGTGAGAATTACTGGAACAGCCTCCCAACTCAGCTCCTTCCAATCTAAGCTCTACATTTCTGCCAGAGTAATCCTTCCAAAATACGTATCAAACCCTATCAATCTCCTGCTGAAATCAACTGAATCCTCAAATTCTTCAGAATAAAATCAAAACTCCTTTAGGATAGTTTGCAAACCTTTAATGCTGTGACCTGCACTTGTCTCCCCAAACTCATCTCTTACTGTTACCATTACGGATGTTTCACTCAAAGTTTAAAGTCACAGATTATGGATTCATAGCAACTTCTTTCATGGAAATTAGCAAACATGACTTCTCTGTCACTGTTATCCTGCTATTACAGTGCCTTTAGAACACTTCAAATTACCTTGGAATGTCGAGAAACAATTTTATTCTCACTGAACATAAGACTAGAAAAATCACAGAAAGATTAAATCAAGGCAGTCAGCCAACTGCAGTGATGGCTTTTCAGCGGTTATGATGGTTAAAATAACACAGTTCAAGACTCCATAGATTCCTTTTCTGTTTTAGCAGCATCAATGGACTTTTTTTCCCCCAAAAGATTTTTTTTTTTTTAACAAAACTAACCCTTTTTGTACATATTTCAAATAATATAAATCTCATTATTTAAAACATTTATTCTAACACCATTTTATGGTACAGCTATTCCGGGGCTATTAAAACACTTGTGCTGTTTTAAGAGCTTTCTAATAAAATGTGACACACCAGTACATGTGTTTACGTGCGTGTATATTTTAGTAATACTGATCAGTAACATACTACTCAATCAATGCAATAAATGGTTTTGACTTCCATTTTGAAGAGTATCCTACAGAAGTTTTATATACTGATATTGCAGTTACATTGTTACTGCTAATCTTTCAAAGAACTGAAGGGTTTCTGATTCTGAGAGAAACATTAGGATTTAAATAAATTCCAAACATGAATAACTCAATTTATTCTGATCACAAATAATAAAATAAATAAAACACTTTAACTACAAAATTAATTTCTAATCCTATTTAATACTCACAACCATCTTTCCTCCCATTGTGTCAACAGAGAAACTTTGGAGGCTCAGAGATGAAGGTAACCTGACCAAGGTTATATAAGATCTACTGACAGCCTCACTGAGTGCTTGGAAAGAATGGGTGAGGGACAAGAGATAAAGAGAACAACAAAGATGGGCTCATTACACCAGCGAGTTCTTTTTAAGCCATAACCGTATCTTAATCATCTCCGGTTCTTCTGATAGATAATATTGTCTACCGGGTCCCTGCTGGCAAAGTGGTTAAGCGTTTGGCTGCTAACCAAAAGGTCAGCAGTTCAAATCCACCGGCTGCTCCTTGGAAACCCTACCGGGGCAGTTCTACTCTACAGGGTCACTATGAGTCGGAATCGACTTGACGGCAACAAGTTTGGTTTTTGATAAATGTCTACTGGGTGCCCTGGTGGTACGGTGGTTAATTTACAGCTATGGCTGCTATCCAAAAACTCAGCAGTTCAAATCCACCAGCCACTCCCTGGAAACCCCATGGGGCAGTTCTGCTCTGTCTTATAGGGTCACTATGAGTTGGAATTAACTCAATGGCAACTGGTTTGGTTTTTATTTTTTTTGCTTTAAATGGTTTTTGAACAAATGAATACATAAGTGAATGAAGAGCAACTGGACGAGCAGTATTAGGCATGTCTGCACAATTGGGAAAGATCTCCTAACATAACTCAAGAGACCTATGAGGTCAGAAAACGAATTAGATTTATATCTCTACAGGTGTTGTAATGTCTAGTCATGGAACAGAAAATTTCTAATGTAAGATATTACTTTCATTAAAAAATATTTCTACTTTAGTATGTGTGAGATGATAGAGAAGATAGAAATATTTAACACATGGATTTTTACCTTCCTGGCCTGCTCTTCGGCTCTTTCTTTTTTAATTTTTTCCAGTTCTGCAAGAAGAGCTGCAGTATCGTCATCATCACTCTCCTCTTCAAAATCTTCATCTTCATCCTCTTCCTAAAAAAAGAATGGTGCCGGTCCAGAAGATGGAAGAGAAGATGCACATTATTCACTCAAATATCACGATTAAAACCACCAACCAACCCAAACGTAAAACAAAGCCCACTACTTAGCCTAAAATTACTTATTGAAATATCAACCCTGATGTGTTTTAGGGACTGAAACAGCACAGAGTATAACAAAGTACCTTTAAGATTTACACGGCCAAAAGAAAATCTACATATGAAAATATTTCTAAAACAAAAAAAAGAACAATTTACACCAAGATACAGTATATATGTACACAATATATCATTCTAAGAAAGTGAAAATAATTTTATGTAGATCAAAACAACTTTAAGTTAGCTAGTTTGGATATTCATATTGAATTTAAAAATCAAAAAACGGGCTAAGTTCTCAGAATAGTTATTAAGTCTCAGATAAAACTGTTCTCTACATTACAGTTACTGTTAGTAACTAATCTCAGTCAACTAGAATTAACTGCTGATATATATGCTAAATTTGAGGCCACTCTGATTTTTCCACTACAGAAAACTGAAAACTAATTATAGACTGCAGAGTTCTTCTGAATTTTAATATCAATCGAAGTGCTAATCCTTAAAAACCTTTGGATTGTGTCACTTCCCTCCCTAAGCGCGGAGGAAGGGAGTTCACAGCCCATCTGAAGGCAGGCACCACTCCTGACACATTTAACATGAAGTGGCCCGGCGGGTACAACTCCATTTGTGCTATTACAGGAAGTCCGGCGTGAAGAGCGCATTCTAGGGTTGTACGTCACGGCAGCCTAATCTCTGCGTTTGACAGAGGGGATCATTTTTTTGGGAAGCATATTCTTTCCTTTAACCACAAAATAATCCCTTTTGATTTAAAATCAATTTTAAGGTTTAGCATTGAGGTCAGAGCTACATTTGAATTATAACAAGTAAAAATGAACATAGGTCGCTTAAAGTTAAAAAAAAAAAGTATTTCAGAAAACATAAATTACTAAAGCAAAATGAAAAAAGGAAATAACACATACGTCTGTCAAAGGGTCATCCGCATCAAGGTTGGCGGCAGGAATCTGGTCTAACCTGGGCTTCTTCGAGACTGAAGAAGATGTTGTATGTTCTGGGGGAAAACGAGTAGCATTTAGCTTACTGAAACAACCAGTACCCATTCTAGGGCTTTGAAGTAGTTCAGCCTGGTTAGAAACCCCACTGAAAATTTGCATTTCCACCCCAAGTATGCTGAACCAGAATCTAGTTTAACAAGATCCCCAGGTGATTCCTACGTACGATAAATTCTGAGAACCACTATTGTACTCAAAACTCAGGCACTGACTATTGTACAAGTGGTTCTCAAAACTGGTCTCTAACCAGCAACATTAACATCACCTAAGAACTTGTTAAAACTGCAATTTCTCAGCAGGGGTTTAGAGACTCATGGGCACAAAGAGCTTAGATTATAAGCCTCATGACAGCAGAGATCATGCACAGCAGAGATCCTACCCAGCACCTAGTATAGCACCTGGCAAATAAGCCTGTGGTCAATATTTGCTGAATGAATTAAGGAAAATATTGATTTTAATATGGGAACTGTGGCTTCACTCAGGAAATGTAAGAAATAGTTTACATATGCTGAAAACATAAAAAAGATATCATAACTGATGCTTCTAGATGCCCTCCAATTAGTGGTGATGTTTTTGGGTGCTGTCGAGTTAATTTTCACTCACAGTGATCCCACGTGACAGAGATGAACGGCCCCATAGGGTTTTCTAAGCTGTAATCTTTACAGGGAGTAGACTGCCAGGTCTTTTCTCCCGTGGAGCCCCGGAGTGGGTTTGAACTGCCAGCCTTTCAGTTAGCAGCCAAGCGCTTAACTACTGTGCCACAAGGGCTCCTTATCCTCCAACAGCCACTGACAAAAATGGGGCAATCTTGAAAGACAGAAACCATGAGGCCTTAAAAAGCCTCATCGCTTTAAATAGTAAAAATCCCTTGATCTGAACTGAAACGATGGCTAAATGTCCCCAATCACCTCTGTCCTTTCTAACACAGAAGCATAAAAAGGTGGAACTGGAATGAACCTCGGCTATCACCTCTAATCTTATCAGTTCATTTGAGGAAGCATTAGAGCTCACACCAGTAGTTAAAAACACACAAACATATTAATCTTTTCCACTTACTACGTGAAAAAAAAACTATCTCCAATGTGTCAGTTTATGAGACAAATGTTTTGCATAGTGTTGGTACCTCGGGTTGGACGATCTCTATTTTTTTCTCTTGCAGCAGCTCTCTCTCTCTCTTCCAACTCTCTTCTGAAGTCACGGTTGCGAACTTCTTCTGGGGCATCCTGAGTGGTTTGTCTAAAGTAGAAACAAACCAGGGCAAATTGTTACTAAAAAATGCTTAACTGCAGAAATGAAAGACAATCTACAAAAGCTTCATTTGTCTCCAGTCCCTCAAGTATAAAAAAAAATTGACTAGAAAAGATGATTAATGTAATCTGAAGGAGGTTACTAGTAGGCACCTTTGAGATGTTTTCAATATTTCAAAATGCTGAATAACTCACATACTTTCAAATAATAAGGTTGCAGATTAAAATATCTTTAAATTTTTATTAGTATTACATCAACTGAGGGCTTGTTATGGGAACACATCTCTCCCAGTCACCTGTTACCCTTCATTTTTCAAATAGTTTTAATGAATATAGTAATAGTTTTAACCTCATATTGCCCAGCGCTGATGGTACATGGTCTCTCTGAGGTAATGCATCAGTTAGTGCTACATCTATGTATAGAAATTCCAAGTTGATAAGAATTTGCTTAATGAAATGTCTCGTAGCAGTTTACAACTGTAGAGCATAATTTAGTATTAAACATACTCTGTTGTTGCTGATGGGTGCCATCAAGGTGATTTTCAACGCACAGCGACCCCAGATGACGGAGTAGAACTGCCTCATTGGGCTTTCTAGGCTGTAATCTTTATGGAAATAGATCGCCAGGACTTTCTCCCTCAGAGCCACTGGGTGGATTTGAACCATCAACCTTTAGGTTAATAGCCAAGTGCTGAACCAGGGCACTATCAGGGTATCTCAAATATACTCTATGCCTTCTGTTTCTAAAAAATAGATAACCTAAAATGATATAACACAAATATGCTACTATCCTATCACATGCCATTTAGTAGATATGGTCTTGTTTTGTGAACAAGAAAAACTTAAAGAATTTTTTACCTATATTTTATCTTCGTATGAGAGGGTAGGTCTCTGCTTGAATACTGCTTTGAGAGCTGGCTCAAATCACCTTCTCCTTTTCCTCTTCCACCTCTTGCAGGTTCAAAAGTTGGCCTGGCTGCTGTTGTCATCTTATACGATTTGAAGAAAAAGAGTATCAAGTTATTTGCAATATGATAAACTGTCACTTTATACAGCATTAGTCAATATCCATCCTTGTGAAATAATTTCCCACACTCATTCCCCAGTGAGTTATTTACTTGAACAGTCTCACAAACATTCTTAACAAATCATGAGGCGCAGAGTGTACAAAGTATATAGCTACTCAGGAGGCTCTTGCTAGTAAAAAAAAAAAATTCTGCAATGAGGATCGGAGTTTGTGTTCCACCCTTTCTCATTCTGGCTGTGAGGCCTTGGGCAAGACACCTAGCTTAAATTTTTGCCATCTGTAAAACCAGGGTATTCCCCATAGGATTATTATGAGAATTGAGATGTGACATGTCAACCCGCTGCCATCGAATCAATTCTGACTCATAGTTAGGAAAGAGCAGAGCTGCCCCATAGGGTTTCCGCGGAGCAGCTGGCGGATTCAAACTATCAAGACATTTTGGTTAGCAGCCATAGCTCTTAACCACTGTGCCACCAGGGCTCCTGACATGTCAAAGCACTTGTCCAATACAGACACTCCATGATTGAGTTTTAAAAACTCTCAATTCAATCTTACTCCACCAGTAGGGTTTGCATTTTATCTATAACTCACACAACAGCAAATGGGCTAGCAATCTCAAAAACACAAAGGTACTTTTAAAAATCACTGTTACTAACTGTCCTGGAGAGAAGTTAAACTGTAGAAGTGTGCTAAATTTTAAGGACAGTTACAAGGACAAAATTATCCAACAATCTTTGGTTGATCCAAGTTTCTAGGACAACAACATCATAACATAAATCAGATCTTTTGTAAAATAACATTTAAGGGCTGTGGTAACCAAAAATCAGAGACCCATTCATTATGTTTCTTTCAGAATTTGCATTTCTAACAAATTCGCAGGCAACACTAATACTACTGATTAGGGACCAATTCTGAGAACCACAAGCAGAGCAGTAGTTCTCAAAATTTATTAAACATAATCACCTGGGTCTCTTGTTAAAACATAGATTCTGATTTGGTATATCTGGGGGCGGAAACGCAAATTCTCAGCAGGGTTCAACCCAAAACTAACCAGGTCAAAGCCCTGGTTACTTACGACTATAAACAGCCAAAAGAACACTGCCTAGCAGATGTTGCTAAAAGCATTCCGTTAGGGTCAGAAACCCATAATAGGAATCAACTCGACAGCAACGGATTTGGGTTTTTTAGGGTTTAGGGTCGGAAAAGCAAGCTGGAACTGGATGTTTTTTGTATAGTTTTTTGTTTTTCAAAAAAAAGGAAAGGCATGTACCCACAGGGGGAGAAAAAGGGTTTTCTGCCGCTGGGGGCGCCACCGGCCCCCCCCCCCCCCATTGTTTATCATCACCCCTGCCTCCCGGGAGCCCGCCGACAAGCCCAGGAACTCGCTGATGCTTCACCTGCACCGAATTCGGCGGTAGGGGGGCCCAAGGCTTGCCTAAAGCCGTCTGCACAGCTGCCTTCGCACCGAGTTTCCCTCGGCCGGCTCAGCAGCTCGCAAGCGCTCCACAGGCGCCTTGCTCCGCTAGCACCCTGCCGCTCCGGGACCTCTTCCGCCCGCGCGCTGTCGCGGCCTCCGACCCCAGTCGCCCTTTCCTGCCCCACCTCCAGAACGAAGAAGAATATCTTCCACCCTCCTGCCGCTTACTTTGGCCGACGTCCGATGCTGCAGCCTCCGGAGATCATACACACACCATTACGCCTCTTGCCTCCCAGAAACCTCTGCGCCCAGCGCCAAAGCCAAGACCCGGAAGCAAAATCCAAGCGCTTCAGCTGCCCTTCAGAGGCGGAGGCGAGGACCAATCCACAGAGGCCAAGGTGGAAGTCGGCGTGACGACAACAGGGGGCGGGACCGAAACGGTCCAGGGGGCGGGCGTTTGAAATCGGTGCCTTAGCGTAGACCCTAAAACATCATTTTATACCTTCAAGAGCCAATTAGTTAATGTCTCTTCCGTCTTTTCCATCCCCGACCCCCTCCCAGACTCCTTCATTCCGGTTCTGCGTGGACGGAAAGCTCAGGATAGCCGACATCACGTCCCCGACTAGCGGGAGGGAGCGTGGAACAGGATTACACCAAACTGTTTAAATCCAACGGTTCCTGCTTCCTTTCTCCTGAGCTAGACCCAACAAGCCTAGAGAGTTGGGCTACGGAAAAGCTAGTGTTTTCATTTAATTGGATATGAAGAAAGAACAAATATGTACGGGGGCAACCACGATCTTTATAAAGGTACCATTCCTGCAAAAATATTAGACTTCAAAGCGAAGGTTGTATTCGTATTGTTTGTTAAAATTTTTATTAAAAAAAAAGTATGAATTCTAGTGGGAGGGAAGATGTAATGTTAGCGATTAATTCATTTATTCACCTGATATTGAGCGTTTAGAACGGTGGGCCCAACTGCCAGGAGCACGAGATGCAATTACTAATAAGATGGCTACTCAAGCGTTAGGTGAAGTTCTAATAAGACAACAAACAGAAAAAAAATCACCCATCTCCCTCTCTCTTCCTACCGAAAAATAAAAGTAAAACAAAGGACTCTGAGAGCGGGGATCTTGTTTGCTTAGTTCATCTTGGTGTCTCATCACATAGTCCTTGGCGTATAGTAGGTGCTCCATAAATATTTGTTGAACAAATGAAAATGTAACCTCCCCAACTCAGTTTCTAATGTAAAGAGCTCACAAAATTGAATATTCAAAAGCTTTTCCCTTAAACTTTTTCTTTAAAACTTTTAAATGAAAAAAAAGTAGGAGAAAACTCCTTCCTCTGTTAAGTCCAAGATGGAAATTTTGATTTTTCTTACTGAAGGTGTTCCTCCCCGCTTACACATCTCAGTAAATGACACTACTCTCATACCAGCTACCCAGAATCCCAAAGCCTGTACTTAAGTTCCTTCCCCTGCACTCTTCACATCTAGTTTATCTGGAAGTCTTTCCAATTCCCCTTTCAGAATACATACTAAATTGCTCCCTCACTTTTCATCCTACTGCACCACCCCAGCCCTAACCACCACCCTGTCCAAGCCACCTGGATTGTAAATGCCTCCTAATAGATCTTCCTGCTTCTCCTTTTGTCCTCCAGTCAGCTTTATGTATACAGCAAGAGTGATCTTGTAAAATTATGAGTCAGATAGTATTACTTTTCTGCATAAAATTCGACTGCGCTTAGAATAAAAATCAAATTCCCTAATGTGAACTGAGGCCCCACAGGTTCTGTCTCCTACCTATCTCCCTGACTTCATTTGAATAAGTTATTCTTTTATACACTAACCTGTAGCCGAGTGGGCATTTCTGTTTCGCAAGACAAGGTTCTTCTGTATCAGAGTCTTTGCACTCGCTTTTCTCTGCTGCCTGTACCCAAGATAACTGCATAACCATCCTTCAGGTCTCAGCTCAAATGCCATCTCAGTGAAGTTTTCCCTAACACCCACCTGTTGCACCCTCACCCCTCTAACACATAAATACCTTCATACCACCTTGTTTTATTTTTTCGTAGTACTGAATACCACCTGAACTTATTTTGTTCATTTGTTTATTGCCTTGTTTCCTGTCTGAAAGGCAGCGCAGCACAGTTTTTAAGAGAAAGGGATCTACAGCCAGACTGGTTCAAAATTTCTGCTCTGCCTTTTTCAGCTTATACCCATTGCAAGTTAGTTTCCCTTTCTTTGCCCTCGGTTTCCTGATGTATAAAATGGAGATAATAGTAGTCCCTCCCCCTTAATCTTACTATAAGGATTAGGTGAGTTACTACTTGTAAAGTGCTTAGAACTGTCTCAGCAAACAGTACTTGCTAAATAAATGTTAGCTAATATTATTATTAATATTATTTTTATTATTGTCTATTTCCTGTATTAGAACGTAAGTTCCAGGAAAGCAGGAACGTTGTCTCTCTTGTTCACTGGTGTATCATCTGCATATAGAACAGTGCCTGGCACATAATAGGTGCTGAGTAAGTATTTGTTGAATGAATGAATGAATGATGCACTCTGAAGTAGAGGAATGAAGTAGCAATGACAAGATGGTGACACAACTGTAGAAAATATCCATGGTTTTTATGTGTCAACTGCCTTTATCAGCCCTGAGCGAATCACCCTAATCCATTTAACTCCCAGCCCACCACCCAATCTTTTGACCACCTGCCATGATTAGGTGACCACCCTGGTAAGTCAGCACCTATCAACACCAACATACAATATAATCCGTCCACAAAATTAAAAGCTGTTGACTTAAATGATCTGAAAGTATTAATAAGAAAAAGAAACTAAAATTTTTGACTTAAACATTGACGGTATTAAGAAAAAGAAACTTAAAACTAAGTATATTTACAAAAAAATAAGTTCATGCTATCAGCTGAACTTTGCTGATAAAAAAATCACGCAACTGATTTTCCAAGAGTTCTTATTTTAAACCCCTTACCACAAGTGTCTAGTTGGGCCCTTAATTCTGCCTGCCAGCCCCCTTACATCCCTCTGTTTATTTTCCTACCCTTCCGTGATATGATTTCCCACATTCCCCTTGTTCCTCAAAACTCCTGCACGTCTCCTCCAGCCCTTCTCCCCTTCTCACCCGTTTTCTTGGGAGCTAATTATCTTCTTACTTCCCTGGGAAAACAGAAACTCACAAACAAGGACTCCTCATCCCTCCCCCACCCCAGCAGACCTACCAAGCTGCCTGCAGCTACGGGCCTGTTCTCACCTTTCCCTGTGTTACTAGAGATGAGGTGACCCAGATTCTCTGCCTTGTACTCTGAGTCCCAATCTTTCCAGCCTTCTTAGTGACTAGCATCCTATTACATCTTCTATCTCTCCTTCATAATGTATTAATCCATCCCTTTCATATTATTCCTGTCAGCTTCGAACATGGTGTAGTATATCCTAACCTTAAAAAATGTTCCGTTTTAGTATAACAGGCTGTATTTTAATTCAATGTGAAAAAAACCCAAAACCAAACCCATTGCCGTGGACTCATAGTGACCCTATAGGACAGGGTAGAACTGCCCCATACGATTTCCAAGGAGCACCTGGTGGATTCGAACTGCTGACCTTTTGATTAGTAGCCATAGCTCTTAACCACTATGCCACCAGGCTTTCCAATGTGAAAAAGATGTTTTATATAATAACCATAATTACAAAACTGACTCTTCTTTTTTTTTTTAACTTTTATTGAGCTTCAAGTGAACGTTTACAAATCAAGTCAGTCTGTCACATATAAGTTAATATACATCTTACTCCTTACTCCCACTTGCTCTCCCCCTAATGAGTCAGCCCTTCCAGTCTCTCCTTTCGTGAAAACTTTGGCAGCCTCCAACTCTCTCTATCCTCCCATCCCCCCTCCAGACAGGAGATGCCAACACAGTCTCAAGTGTCCACCTGATATAATTAGCTCACTCTTCATCAGCATCTCTCTCCCACCCACTGTCCAGTCCCTTTCATGTCTGATGAATTGTCTTTGGGGATAGTTCCCGTCCTGTGCCAACAGAAGGTTTGGGGACCATGACCGCCGGGATTCCTCTAGTCACATCCAGACCATTAAGTATGGTCTTTTTATGAGAATTAGGGGTCTGCATCCCACTTATCTCCTGCTCCCTCAGGGGTTCTCTATTGTGCTCCCTGTCAGGGCAGTCATCGATTGTGGCCGGGCACCAACTAGTTCTTCTGTTCTCAGGATAATGTAGGTCTCTGGTTCATGTGGCCCTCTCTGAAAACTGACTCTTCTTATGTCAGGAAATAACAAAGGGATTGCAGCCTCAAAGCTGACACAAAAACAAAACCTGGATGAATTAAACACCTAAAAGGAAAAAAGAAACCATAAAAACCTAAGAAGAAAATTTAGGAGACTCTTTATACAGCCTAGCGTGTGAAGAAACCTTTTGATTAAGGCAGAACACCTAGAAACTATAAAAGAAATAATTTAAAAAATTCGTCTATATAAAAATTAGTTTTATGGTAGAAGATGCCAATAGCAGAATCAATAGATAAATGGTAGATTGGGGGGAAATTTTGTAATGCCTATAACATGTAAATGGTTACTACTGTTACTACTGATAATAGTAATAAGTAAAAAAAATACAAACAACCCAACAGAAAAAAAAATGGGCAAAGGATATCAACGGGCCATTCAGAAAAAAGCAATTCCAAATAGACAAACATGAAAGACACTTGATATTGGGGAAATGAAAGTATGTTAACAAGGAATTATCACTTTACAGCATCGGATTGGCAACACTTAAAAAAATCAATAATACAACTGGGTATATCCAGTAATACAACTAGATAATACAATAATGCCATGGGGAGAAAAGGGCGTCCAGCCAGACAGAGGGAATGCACCCTATTTCCCTCACAATAAAAGCCAAAGTTCTCACAATGGCCTACAACGCTGTCCGTAATCTAGCCTCTCCTCTGCCTCTTTGACCTCATCACTTGTTCATGCCTCTTCAGGCTTCACGTTTTCCCTGGTTTTGCTTGAACAAGCACAGCGGCTCTTGACTTAGGCCCCCTTGCACTAGCTGTTTCCTCCGCCAAGAGCACTCCTGCCCATCTCATTGAAGGCTTTGTTCCAATGAGGCAGACCTCTTTTACCAACACTGTGCACTCTGATGTCCTTACCCTGTTCTACTTTTCCTTTTTTACATAGCACGCATTATCTTCCCTGGTACTATATGATTTAGTTACGTTACCTTTATTGTTTCTGTCTCTAACTCTCCCATGCAGAATATAAATTCTACAGGAGCAAAGATGTTTGTTTTGCTCAGTGATGTAGGCCAAGTACCTAAACATTACCTGGCACCAGTAGGTGCCAAGTAAATATTTTCCAAGTGAGCGAATGAATGAATGAATGAATGAGTGAATGAGTTTTAACAGGAAAAAAAAATCACATTCTGATGTAAAAAAAAATGCTTTAATCTATTTTATATTTTAAAGGAGAAAACAAGTAATTTACATTCTGCTAGTCTGAAATCTCAATTTCAAATGAAGATATGCCAACATCCAGAAAGATAATTTCCTTGCAGGAGAGAATCTCTAAATGAAAAATCCTATGATATTCAGGCTTATCATACCAAACCAAAAACCAAACCCACTGCCATCGAGTCGATTCCAACTCATAGCAACCCTATAGGACAGAGTAGAACTGCCCCATAGAGTTACCAAGGAGCACCTGGTGGATTCAAACTGCTGACCTTTTGGTTAACGGCTGTAGCTCTTAACCACTACGCCACCAGGGTTTCCAGGCTTGTCATATATACCATCAAAATTCTAATTCAATCAGCCCCGCCCTCAAACTAATCACAACTTTAATCCAACCCCTCTCCTCTTCTGGTTAATTGGTTTCCCCATTTCTCATAAACCCTCACATTTACAAAGTTATCAGTTTCCAAGAGTTTGCTTGAAAATTTTTCTTTGAGGATTTTAATAAGAAAATAAGGGAAAAATTCCAATGGCTACTACAAGTCTGAAATCATATTTAAAAATAAAATGCTTTTGAACCCCGAGAGATGGTTACTTCACAGTGCCTCAAATTCCAAAGTCATAAATAAACCAAACCAAACCCATTGCTGTTGAGTCAATTCTGACTTATAGTGACCCTATAGGACAGAGTACAGCTGTCTCATAGGGTTTCCAGAAGTCATAAATAGCATCTGTTTTAAAGTTTTAGCCTGAAAAGAATTGATTTTTTAGTATAAAAAGCTAATCCTTTAAATCTGTTTTAACAAGTGAGAAGAACAGAAAAATAAAGTGATTTGCCTTCTACTAATAAAATCCCAATTTTAAGTAAAAGATACTCCTGGGCCGAGAGAGTTTCCTGAAGACAGACTCAAAATGAAATACTATTTGCTGGTGGTTCAGCCTAGATTACTGGATAAGATTGTAATTCAACCACCTTCCACCTAATCTAAATCGCATGGTTGCCTATTAGATTAGGTGGTGGTGGTTGGTTGCAGTCAGTTTGATTCTGATTCATGATGACCCATTGCAGAGTAGAACTGGTCCATAGAGTTATCGAGGCTGTGACCTTTTGGAGTCTGATCACCAGGCCTGTCTTAAAAACCAAAACTAAACCCACTGCTGTCGAGTTGATTCCGACTCATAGCGACCCTATCTTAGACAGTAAATTACTAAGACAATTAAAAGGAAAACATTAAAAAAAAAAAAAAAAAGCTTTAAACTAAAAACATAGAAAATAAAAGGATGGAAAAGATATAACAAAAATTATAAGTCTTTATGTAGCAATATTAATTATCAAAAGTATTTAAATTTAGTGACATTGATAGGGACGTTTCATTGCATTACAAAGTAAGGTCCATTGGGAAAATATTACAATCATAAACGTGTGCAACTAACCATCTAGCCTGGAAAAATATGAAGCAAAAATAATTAAAAGAAAAAACTGACAAATCTACAATCATGGTGGGCAATTTTTTCAACAAAATTCTCAGATTGATAGATCAAGCAGACACAGTAACAACATTTATATATGTATATATAATATATGTATGCATGTATGTATACAGTCATGCATCACTCAGCGTCCACGATACGTTCTGTGAAATAAGACGTTATGTGATTTGGACATTGTATGAACATGCCTAAATCGCGAGCAGTAGCGTTCACTGATTTTCTACCTTGGTGGTGTTCAACCTTTTGTTTCACTTTTAAATAGAAAGTTCTTTGCCTCATGCTGCTGCAAATTTCTCAGTAGAACTTTCAAACCTCCACTCTCCTCATGTGGTTCATTTGCAACTCTCTTCCGCTTCTTAGAGTAAAACAGAAGCCCCCAAACCAACAACTGCATCGATTTCCTCTAGTTACAAATGAAAGATGTGTAATTCTTCCTGCTTTAGGCCCATGTCTTCACCAATACTCTAAACCCCAACTCCTCTCATCTTCTCAGAGGTAATTTGCACAATAAAGGAGAGAGTAGAAAATAGCAGATGCAAAGATAGGTGTGAACACTATGGCAGTAAATATAACATTTTTTTTTTCCACATCGCTTGACCTTTCAGCAGCATTTGAAAGTACATATCTGAAAAAAAAGAAAATCATGAATTTCCACCTATCATTTTGACTTCTTAGGCTTTCACATGTTTGACTACCTCTATTTACTCTGGTAGGGAGCTCTGGTGGCACAGTGGATAAAGCGTTCAGATGCTAACCAAACCAAAAGGTCAGAGGTTCGAACCCCTCAGCCGCTTCTCAGGAGAAAGATGTGGCAGTCTGCCCCCGTAAAGATTTACAGCCTACGAAACTCTACGGGGCAGTTCCACCCTGTCCTGCAGGGTCGTACGCATGGAAATTGATTCGAGCGCGTGGTATTTGCTCTGGTATGGGACCGTGGGCATATATGCAGTCAGACACTGCCTGAACGGATGTTATGTGGTGCATGACTGTATTATATTTCTGTGTAACGCAGGATAATACACATTCTTTTCAATGAACGTCAAACATTTACAAATATTAATTCCATATTAAGACCCAAAATAAAGTTAGATGAATGTGTAATATTTAGTCTTTTCAATTTTTGAACTTTATATAAGTGGAATCATGTATTTTTTCGTGTTTTGCTTTTTCCCATCCACTTAATGTGTATTAAGTGTTGCTGTTGTCTACTATATAGAACTTTTATTTTGTAAAAATACATACTATAATTTATTCATTCTTTGTTTCCAGTAGGAGGACATCGTAAATAATGCTGCTATGAGCATTCTTATAAATGCCCAGAGGTGCATGTGTTTGTGTATAGGCACCCTAGAGTAGTGCATACATGTGTGTATATTACTCCCGTCAGCAAAACGAAAGTTCTCCTTGTCATGGAATCTCACCACGTTTGGTATTACCCAGCTTTTAAATTTTGGCTCATTTGGTGGGTGACTTGACGGCACTGGGTTTTTATAGTGATATATCAATGACACCTTAATTTGTATTTCCTTGATGACGAATCATCTTTACGTTTATTGGTCATTTGAATTCCTTATTTTGTCACGTATCTGTTCAAATCTATTAGATTACCTGTATTTTTCTAATTGATTTCTACGAGTTCTCAATATTTCTGTCAGTTTTTTTGTCAGTTAATTTGTGTAGTACATGTGTTTTCCTACTTCTTAGTTTCTGGGTTTTTTGCGGGGGGGCGTATTTTGATATACAGAATAGCTCTTGTGGCGCAGTGGTTAACAGCTACGGCTGTTAACCAAAAGGTCGCCAGTTCAAATCCACCAGCTGCTCCTTGGAAACCCTATGGAGCAGTTTTGCTGTGTCCTATAGGGTTGCTATGAGTCGGAATCGACTCATCAGCAATGGGTTTGGTGTTTTTTTTTTGTTTTTTTTGGTTATTTTGATATACAAAAATCCTGATTTAAGATAGTTGAATTAGTCTTTTCCTTTTTCCTTAATTCTTTCCTTCTTTGAGGTCATATGATATTCTCAGATATTAGTCACAATTCCACCAGGGATTCATTTTTGTGCATGTCGTGATGGAGAGGTCTTAGAATCTATAGAACAAGCTTTTTTACATTAACCTTCGTTCTAAGAGTGTCTTTGCTATTTTTGGCTCATTACACAACATAAAATTTAGAATCAGATCATCAAGTTCCACAAAAATGCTTTTAAGATTTTGATTGAAATAACATTGAATCTATAAGTTAATTGAAGGAGAATTGACATTTCTTTAATATTGAGTCTTTAAATCCATTAATAGGTTATATCTTTCATTTATTTAGATTTTGTTTAATTGCCTCTTAGTAGTACATTATTATCTTCATAGACATCTTGCAAATTTTTGTTATCTTTACCATTACCAAACCAGTGGCTGTAGGTCTGACTCCAACTCATGAAGATCCCAAGTGTATCAGAGTAGGACTGTGCTCCGTAGAATTTTCAATGGCTGATTTTTTAGAAGTCGATCTCCAGCCCATTCTGCCGAGGCACCTCTGGGTGGACTCGAACCTCCACCCTTTTGGTTGGCAGCCAAGTGCATTAACTGTTTGCACCACCTGTTGTGTATTTTCTATGATGTTGTAAATGGCATCTTTCTTAAAAGTGGTTAAGAGCTCGCCCTGCTAACCAAAGGGTCAGCAGTTCGAACCCACCAGCCTCTTCTTAGAAACCCTATAGGGCAGTTCTACTCTGTCCTAAAGGGTCGCTATAAGTTGGAATCGACTCAGTGGCAACGGGTTTGGTTTGGTTTTTTTAATTGTATGTCGCTGGTGTATAGAAATGTAATTGATTTTATATATTGCTATTCTAAATTCAGAAACCTTGCTAAACCTTCTTGTTAATTCAGATAGTTTATTCATAGATCTTCGGGATTTTTTGCATATACAGTCGTATCATCTACAAAAACAACAGCTTTTTTCCTTTCTTTCTAGTCTTTTCTCCTCCCCTTTTTTTCTTGTCTTCTTATGCTGGCTAGAATTTCCAGGACAATGTTGAATAAATGTGGTGATCATGGGCATCCTTGTCTTTTTCCTGGTCTGAAAGGGAAAGCTTTTAACTGTTGACTGTTTAGTACGATATTTGCTGAAGATTTTGAGTAGGTAGACTTTATTTGATTAAAATTTCCCCACTATGTTTAGTTTGCTAAATGGATGGTGTATTTTATCAAATACTTTTTCTGCATCTAATGAGATGATTGTATTGTGTTTCTTTTTTAATCTGTTAGCTGGTGTTAATACATTAATTTATTTAAGTTTCAACTAACCTTTCATTCCTGAAATAAACTCATCTTGATCATGATGTATCAGTTTGCTCATATTTTATTGAGGATTATTGTTTCTATGTTAATTAATGGGATTGGCCTAATATTTTCCTTTCTGATAGTATTTATATCTGATAGAAATTTATATCATAAAATGGGTTGGAAAATATTCTTTTTCTGTCCTCTGGGAAAATTTTTCTAACATTGCAATTACTTCTTTCAACGTTTGGTTAAAATTACTGGTAGAGCCATCTGGGCATGGAGTTTTCTTCGTGGGAAGAGTTTTGACTAAAGCTTTTGTTTCTTTAATAATTATGGGTATATTCAGCCTTCTGTTTCTTCTTGTGTCAATTTTGCTGTTATATTTTTCTAAAAATTTATTTCATCTAAATTTTAAAATGTGTTATCATAAGGTTCTTTATGCTATCTTTATTTTCTTTGTTATGTACACACAGCATTCGTGGTAATAACCTCTTTATCTTTCTTGATACTAGCGTTTGTGCCTTCCATTTTTGTTCTTCATTTTCACCAGAATTTTGACAATTTTATTAGTCTTCTCAAAAAAAAAAAAAAAAAAAAAGACAGTTTTTGGATTTATTCATCCTCTCGTATTGGTGTTCTATTTCATCATTTTCTGGTTTATTTTTTATTATTCCTACTACCTTCTTTGCTGTCCTTTCATTCTAACTTCCTGAGATGGATGTTTAGCTTATTTAATTTTCTAGCCTTCTTTCTTTTCTTAGGTATTTACTTAAGGCTATAAGTTTTACTTTTAATTATTTACCAGCATCCCACAAGATTTGAAATGTATATTATTTGCATTTAGTTCAAAGTATTTCCTGGTTTCCATTTTTCATTTCATTGTGACTACAGGGTTATTTACAATGTGTTTTTAATTTTATAAAATTGGAAATATTCTAGTCATCTTTTTAATATTTTCTAACTTTATTGTTTTGTGGTCAGAGAACATGTTCTACATGATTTCAGCCCTTTGACATTTGTTAAAACTTCTTTTATGACCATAATTATGTGGTCAGTTTTTGTAAAGTTAGTACAGTGCTTGAAAAAATTATATCCTGCAGTTTGGGAGTGCAGAGTTCTATATATGCCCATTGGGTCAATTTTTTAATTGCATTACTCAAATATTCTATATGCCTATTGCTTTTTAACAGCTTGATCTAGCAGTAGGGTCCAGATTTATGCCTGTCATTCCTATGTACCTTTTACCCCTAAAAGCATTTCACATTAAAAAAAAAATTTTGACGTCGAGTCGATTCCGACTCTCAGCGACCCTGTAGGACAGAGTAGAACTGCCCCATGTGGTTTCCAGGGAGCAGCTGGTGGATTTGAACTGCTGACCTTTTGGTAGCTCTTAACCACTACGCCACCAGGGTTTCCCATTTCCCATTTGGTAACACTTAGTGTTGATGTTTAGAACACCCCTGTTAAAATCCGAAATGAGTAAAGAATTTCTGCTAACTCAGTCATTGTTCAACATTTTATTGGAGATCATATTTAGTTATATAAGACTCCAAAATAAAAAAAAAAATTAAGAAATCAGAATACTGGAAAAGAAGAGATATAATGTTTGTGTTTTTTCAGAAAATATGTTCATCTGCATGGGGAATTCTGTAATCAATGAACAAGTTAGTATGAACAACCAATAAGAAAAAAGAGGTATAAGGTTGGAAGGGATATACCCGTTGAAACCTTTTGCCATCGAGTCGATTCCGACTTGTAGTGACTGTATAGGACAGAGTAGAACTGGTCCACATAGGGTTTCCAAGGAGCACCTGGTGGATTCGAACTGCTGACCTTTTGGTTAGCAACCAAACTCTTAACCAGTACACCACCAGGGTTTCTGGAAAGGGATATAAGAGCAATAAATAATAAGAAAAAATGAATAGAAAATATTTCCATTCCCAATGAACTAAAAATATTATAAAATGCCTAAGAATATATGTAAGGAAATAGATACATTGTCTTAATGGATGTAATTCTGGAACATCATTCAAGTACACGCAACCAAATCTAAATAATGGAGAAATATGCCAGTTAATGGATGAGAGTGTTCAATATGAGAGCTATGTTCACCCAAATTTTTCTTTTAATTTCAATGCAATTCCGTTTCAAATCTCAGCAGGGTTTTTATGAAACTTCACAAATTTGGAGCCCTGGTATTTGTATGTACAACATGTATATTCATAGAACACAAAGGGGGCACAGTCATAGAAGCTTCTTAGGCATATCTAAACACCTGAGGGACTGAGTTACTGGGGCTGAGGACTGGGGGCCATGGTCTCAGGTGACATCGAGGTCAATTGGCATAACATAGCTCATAAAGAAAATATTCTGCATCATATTTTGGTGAGTAGTGTCTCGGGTCTTAAAGGTTTGCAAGCAACCATCTAAGATACATCTATTGGTCCCATCCTGTCCAGAGCAAAGGAAAATAAATAAAACAAAAGACAGGAGGAAAGTACGAGTCCAGAGGGCTAATGGACCACAGGAACCACTGCCTGCACCAGCCTGAGCCCAGAACTAGATGGTGTCTGGCTACCACCACCAACTGCTTTGACAGGGATCACAATAGAAGGTACGGGGCAGAGCGGGAGAAAAATGCAGAACAAAATTCAAATTCACAAAAAAAGACCAGACTTAGTGGTCTGATGGTGACTGGAGGAACCTCCAAGACTATGGCCCGTGGACACTCTGCTAACTTAGAATTGGAGCCATTCCTGAAGTTCACCTTTCAAAACAAACAGTGACACACAGGAGGAACATGCTTCTTAGATCAATCAAGTATACAAGACCAAACGGGCAACATCTGCTCAAAAGCAAAGACAAGAAGGCAGGAAGCAACAGGAAAACTGGACAAATGGAAACAGGGAACCAAGAGTAGAAAAAGAGAAGAATACTGACACATTGTGGGGGTTACAACCAATGTCACAAAACAATGTGTGTATAAATTTTTGAGTGAGAAACTAATTTACTCTGTAAACTTTCACCTAAACCACAATTAAAAAAAAAAAAGGTACAGAAAAAGAAGAATATAATAGGCAAAGATGGGGAATTTCAGGAGAGATGAAAAAATGGAAATCCTAAAAAAAAAAAAATTTGGAGCCCTGGTGGCAAAGTGGTTAAAGTGTTCACCTGCTAACCAGAGGTTTGAACCCACCAGCTGCTCCATAGAAGGATGTGGCAGTCTGCTTCCATAAAGATTTACAGCCTTGGAAACCCTATGGGACAGTTCTGCTCCCTCCCAGGGCTGCTATGAGTTGGAATTGACTTGGTGGCAACGAGTTTGGTGTTTGTTTTTTTGGTTTGGCAAATTTATTCTAAAATTAATACTGAAGTTTAACTCTACAAATCCAGCCAAATTAATTATGAAAAAGACGAATAAGAACATGGAGACTTTCCTTACCAACTATCAATACTAAGTATAAATCTACAGTAATTAAAACAATATAATGTTAGCATAGAAATGGAGAGAGATATAGGTTGCCTAGAATGGAGAGTTTAGAAAGAGCAATGCTTGTATTGGAGAGGAGGATCCCAAGTCAGTGGACAAAAAGGTGATAGACAATTGAATTTCCATGGCGGGGGGGTCGGGGGGGTGGAGGTTGTCACCTAACAACAGCACCAGCACAGCATTCTAAATGTGTGAAACAAAAAAAAAAAAGTTAAAATGCAATCTTTGTGACTTCAAGGAAGAGATGGATTTTTAAAACAGGATGTAAAGGAGCAAATCATAATGAAAGATTAATAAATTTGATTACAGTAATTTTTCAAAATATCTAACAGAATGCACCATGAAATGACTTAAATGAAAGGGGTGTGCTGGGAGAAGATACTTGCAGTAATACAATAGACATAGATGTAACAGCCTAACATTTAAAGAACTACAAGTCAGTAGAAAAAAAGAAAAGTTAGTGAAAAATGAACAAAGGCTATGGCTTGTAATTCATAGAATTGAAACCTACAAAAGGCCAATGAATTAATACAGTAAATAAAAGGAGACAAATTATTTTATCAACCAAATACCCGATAGTTAAAAAGTTAACATTATCAAGTGCATTGAAAACTTTCCTACTCTGCTAGTGGGTGTGTTAATTAGGATAGCTACTTTGCAGAGCAATCTGGCATTACCTAGTAAAAATGGAAAATGTAGTTTCCATATCATCTAGAAATAACCCTTAAAAGTGTTTACCCCAGATAAATTCCCACAAATAAGAACAAGGACACATGCAAAGGGCTGTTTAATGCAGCATTGTTTATAATAGGAAACACTGGAAGTAGCCTAAATACCCACCAATAGGGAATGGATCAATAAAACATAACAATACAGTGTATATGACTATCTTGAAACCGTTAATGCTGAATTAAAAACTTGCAAAATTAGCAGATTTAGTATAAAATAATTTATGTAAAATAAAAATAGGAGACACACAAAAGAATTATTGTGTGTTATTAATATATTTAAAAAGCCAAACCAGTTGCTATTGAGTCAGTTTTGACCCCATGTGTTTTCACAGTCGAACTGTGCTTCATAGGCTTTTCAATGACAGTGATCAATCAGAAGTAGACCTCTTCTTCCGAGGTGCCTCTGGGCGGATTCAAACTGCCAACCTGTTTTTTTTTTTATTAGTAGCAAAAAGCTTAACTGTTTGTGCCACCCAGACTCCTGATTTTAATACATACAACACAAACATACACAATTGAAAAAAAAATCCACAAATAGAAAATGAACCAAATTCCTGCTAGTATTTTCTTCTGGGGAAGGGGAAGGAGATTAGAATTTGGGGTTTGGATCAAAAGGGACTTAAACTTCATCCAAAATACTTATTTCTTCAATTTAAAAGTATTTGAAGCAGGAAAAAGACCCTTAAGGACGTCAGCTCTCACCACTTCTATTCAACATTTTACTGGAGGTTCTAGCCTCAGAAAGGCAAGAAAAATTTAAAAAAGCATCCAGACTGGAAAGAAAATTATCTTTATTCACAGAGAACATGATCTTGTATATAGAAAATCATAAATAATGCACTAAAAGAAACTACTAGAACTAATAAGTTCAGCAAGGACACAGGATACAAGATTAATATACAAAAATCAATGGATTTCTATACACTAGCAATGCACAATCTAGAAATGAAATTAAGAAAACAATTTCAATACACGGTAGTATGGAATAAAATACTTAGGAATAAACAAAAGAAATGCAAAAGTTATACACTGGAAACTACAAAACATTAACTAAAGAAGACCTAAATAAATGGAAAGACCATGTTTGTACATCAGGAGACTTAGTAATGTTAAGATGGCAATACTCCATCAAATTGATCTACAAATTCAACACAATCCCTATCAAAATTCTTGCTGGCTTTTTTCAGAAATAAAAAGTTGATCCTAAAATTAATACGGAAATGCAAGGGACCTAGAATAGCCAAAATGATCTGAAAAAGAACAAGTTTGGAGGACTCACACTTCCCAATTTCAAAACTTACTACAAAGCTATAGTAATTAGGACAGTGTGGAACTTGTGTATTGTTCGTTGCCGTCAAGTGGATTACGACTCATGGTGACCGGATGTGTGCAGAGTAGAACCGTTCTGTGGGGTTTTCAAGGCTGTCACCTTTGGAAGCAGATCACCAGACCTGTCCTCCAAGGATCCTCTGGGTAGGTTCAAACTGCCAACTTTTGTTTAGAAGTTGAGCATGTAACTGTTTGTGCCACCCGGGGACTCTTGGTACTTGCAGAAGGATACACACACTGATCAATAGAGTAGAAGTGAGAGTCCAAAGACATAAGCCCTTACATTTTTAATCAATTTTTTTTTTCAACAAACGTATTGACAATTCAATGGAATAGTCTTTTCAACAGATGATCCTGAGACAACTGGATATCCGCATACAAAAGGGTGAATTTGGATCCCTAATATACACTGTATAAAAAATTAACTGAAAATTGATCATAGACCTAAATATAAGAGTTAAAACAATAACACTCTTAGAAGAAAACATAGAAGTAAATCTTTGTGACTTTGGGCTAAGCAATGATAGATAAGATACCGCAAGCAAAAATGATAAAAAAAAAAACATTTATAAACTGAGCCTCATTAAAAGCTTGTGAACGTCAAAAGATGTAATCAAGAATGTGAATAGACAACCCACAGAATGGGAGAAAATATTTGCAAATCATATATCTGATAAGGAACTTTTAACTGGACCATATAAAGACCTCTATATCTCCATAATAAAAAGACAACTCAATTTAAAAATGGACAAAAGATTTGAATATAAATTTCTCTAAACAAGGTATGTGAATGGTCAATAAGCATATGAAAAGATTTTCAACATCATTAGTCATTAGGGAAATACAAATCAAAACCAAAATGAGATACCACTTCACACTCACTAGAATCGCTGTAATACAATAAGGACAGTAACGAGTGTTGGAGAGGATGCCAAGAAACTGGAACTCATATACTGTTGGTGGGAATGTAAAATGATGAAGCCACTTTGGAAAACAGTTTAGCAGATTCTCAGAATGTTAAAAAATAGAGTTGCTATATGACCCAGTAGTTCCACTCCTAGATAACTACTCAAGAGAAATGGAAGTATGTCCACACATAGACTTTTACACAAAAGTTCATAGCAGCATTATTCGTAATAGCCAGTAACTGGAAACAACTCAAATGTTCTTCAGCTGATTAATGGACAAATAAAATATGGCATATCTATGCAATGGAGTATTATTTGACCACAGAAAGAAATGAAGAACTGATACATGCTACAACATGGATGAACCTCAAAAACCTGATGCTGAGAGAAGCCAGGCACAAAAGACCATATAGTGTATGATTCCATTCATATGAAAAGTCCAGAATAGGCAAATATATAAAGACAAAAAGTAGATTAGTGGTTGCCTGGAGCTGTGGCGGGAATGGGGAGTCATTGCAAATGGGCACGAGGGTTTTGTGGGAGGCAATGGAAATGTTCTCAAGTTAGATTGTGGTGATGGTTGCACAACTCTGTAAATATACTAAAGACCATTGAATTGTATGGTTAAAATGGGTGAATTTTATGTTGTGTAAATTATATCTCAATAAAGCTGTTTTAAAAAATGTACTGAAGTAAATGTAACAATGTGAAGATGCCAATTCTGACTGGTTAGAATGCAGGGTTTGTTATATATTTTCCCTACTTTTAGTATCAAAAATAAAAGCACAGAGACACCATAATTCCACAATTTTAAATGAGGTAGATGTATAAATTTAGGGCACTGACAACCGCCTCATCCCAAAAGGAAATGACTGGATCCTTGCCAGAGTACTGTGAAGCCGACAAGTCATACATAGCAAACACAGCTCTTTGACACTTGACTCTTAAATATAAGTCGAGAATAACTAGACAAATGAGGAAAATATTCAATGTGAAAGACAGAGACCAAAGCATCCTGAAAGGGTGAATTCAGAGAAAACAGACAAAATGCAGAGAGCAGGATGCAGAACTCAAGTTCTAGTAAAAAGACCAGACTTAATGGTCTGACCGAGGCTAGAGCAACCACAGAAGACATGGCCCTGAACTCTGTATTAACCCAGAATTAAAACCATTCCCGAGGCCAACTCTTCAGACAAAGATTAGACTGGACTTGAAAGCATAAAATAATACTCATGAAGAGACTAAATGGGCAGCTCCTGTCTGGAGGCGAGGTGAGAAAGCAGAAAGGATTAGGATCTGGTTGAATAAACATGGGAAACCCAGGGTGGAAAGGGGGAGTGTGCTGTCATGTTATGTGGATAGCAACTAGGGTCACATAACAATATGTATATAAATTTTTGTATGAGAAACTCATTTGAGCCATAAACTTTCACCTAAAGCACAATAAAAAATACTTTTAAAAAATGCAGAGAACGCATGAAAACTTTTTAAATTCCTATACTTAATACTTTCAGAGAACAGAAAATCTGCTGCCATGAAAAATATCAAAAGTTTATCATAAAACGAATATTCAGAGAAGGTTTGGAAAATAAAGACAAAAGAAAGATGGAAGATAGGAGACCAAAGATAAGAAAATTAGAGGATCAGTTCAAAGGCTTCGTAGCCAGCTAATTGTATTCCAGAGAGAGAAAGAACTAAAAATATAGTAGGGAGGACTATATTAAATTATATCAGAAAATTTCATAGCAGTGAAGAATATGAGTTTCTACATCGTAAGGACTAGCACATTAGTTGACAAAGACAACAATTGTATCTTAAGGAAATCTCAGAAAATAAGGAGCAAAAGAATATCGAGAAAATGTCCAGAGAGAAAAAACAGGTCACACAAAAAGGATCAGAAACCAAACTGGTTTTGGATTTCTAGAAGGTAGAATTCAAAGGAACAATGTCTTCAGAATCCTGAAAGAAAAATATAAAGGTAGAATAAAGACATTTGCACACGCTGGTAGACAGCTGATATATTTTGGCCACCCTACAACTTTCGAACTCCCTTTTTATATTTGGGAGAATTCCCACATTATGTTTTTGCCTAATCAAGGTTGAAGCCAGGACTTAATTATCCAGCATCTTTTGCAGCGAAGACATAGACATATGACCTAAGCTCTTCAAATCAGACCTTTCTGTGCAAGACCTCAATGTGGAGAAATGTGAAGAAGTAGATATTGCACAGGATCTGCTCCTGGAGGAGGGTGGTGAGAGACAGTAAGCTTTCAGAGACAGCAGTGACATAGGTTCTAGTTGGTGATGACCCTGGCTCACGGCCTTTGGGACCTTTGACCAGAGGAGGTATAGGAATATCTCGATACAGGTTGTTAGATAATTTGGGTATTGTTCCTGGATGGACAGCCTCCAGACCTTATTCTCTGGTCCTCTTGGATATAGTGAGCTACTTAATATTCTCTAATAAAGCCCTTTATAGCACATGTGCCATCATTTTTTCCTCTCCTCTATGCTTTCCAAGAAAGCCCTGGAGGATATATTCAACCAAAAGAAGGGAGTAAACCAAGAATGAAGACTGGAGATGGAGGAATCAGGGGATCTAACATAATAGAGAGGGAAAGGGAATCCCCAGGATGATGGTGAATAGAAACCCCCAGAATGCAGGCTATGCAACAACTTAAAGAGTGACCGATCTAGATTCAAGCAGACATATGGAAGGCACCAGGAAGAATATTTCTGAGAAGAGAATAAATTTCTGATTTATTACCTGATGTGTTTTATATGTTTAGAAGAGATTTACACTTTTGGAAAAGAATTTAGAAATGAAATTAATATGTATAAAATCAAGCAAATGAAAGAATGAGACATTTATTTAAATATACAGTGAATAAAAATTTGTACCTGAAGGGCAATGTGATCACAGTAAACTACATGGCACAGCTATGAATAATTTTTACATGGTAGGAAATCAGACTTCTGATTGGTGAAAAAAGTTGATACAGTTGTATGGGGCATGGGGTAGGAAAAGTGTATGTGTGTTTGGGTGGGGCATAAGAGAACTAAATCCACGTCTTTTATAGTGCTGTTGTTGTTAGGTTGCCATCAAGTTGATTCTGATAGTAGTGTCCGCAATATCTAAAATGGAAAAACAAAACAGAAAAAGCAGCTAAAATACATAACAGTGATTGCCTTTGAGGAGTGGGAATGGGGCATGGGAAATGTATAGAATCTTCCCTGGTTAGTTTAAGCCAAAAGAGTTTTTTTTTTTTTTTTTAAGTATGGAGTCGTTTACAGTCTCTCTGGGAGGGCCCAAGAACCTGTCTTACATGCTTTCTGAGGAATTTAAAATGTACTGACAATTCAAAGAGGCGTATGTTGGAAGTTGCCTTAAAAAGAGAGTGACTGTGTTCCTTGGAGATGTGGAGGTCAAGAGGACTTCTGGCTCCTGGCTCTCTCTGCTGCCAGAGACTGCTGTTAACTGCCACTGTAGAGGAAAATGAATAGAGAAGACTCTAATGATGTTAACAGTCTGTTGCTCAATTTATTACATGTCACAGTAAAACTGTAATGTGACATTTAAGTTGCTGGACTTCAAAGCCAAGTCCCCATCTTCAGGTTTTATGTCATGGTTGTAATCTATGCTGCTCATGCCTGATGTTTCCTGCCATGTGTCTTTCTTTTTTTCTTTACATCCACACTCTTTCTGGATGTTCCTAAATAGGAAGTCCACACAAATATTGGCATCCGTAGCCGCAAAGGGTATAGGAAACCCCCTTTTATCTTCTCTTTCTCTATACCTTATCAAGAAGGGAGTGTTAAAACATGTGGGGCAGAGACAAGCAGATATCTTGAGAAGGAAACAGGACTTACAGAAGGGGTCGATTTACATGATTCCCATGAGAGATGAAAGCTAACTGTCAAGTAAAACATTCTGGAGAGCTCTCACCTCAACAGCTTGTAATAGGCACCAAGTAACTGGCCCAGGCAATAGCGCTCTGGAGTACAGAGGGCAGAATCCCCACCTAGGTCTAGGCTTGTTAGAGAAGGATTCCTCAAGTAGGAAAGCCTTGAATTGGTCTGGAAGGCAAGGGTTGCGACTTAAAAAAGAGAAATGAGTTGAGAGAGAGCATAGAGTCAGGGACAAATGACTAGAAGAATTTGGCTGGAGCCAAGAGTTATGTAGGAACTATTCAGATATGCATTTGGGAAAAACAGAAAGAGATGGTTTAAACACAAGCATTTGCTTTGCTCCCTCCCAAATCCCCACCTAAAATAACAGTAACAGGAATTTTGTTTTAAGAAACAAATTTACAAAGATATAGAGAATGGTAAAGGAGACAGATAATAGCAGCAAAATTTCGGAACTTGGGAAGCAGATGGACTGATTTATCAAACTCTAGAAACTGAAATCCTAAACTGACAGTGGACAAATCCAAGAAGCAACACAATTGTTTCCACAGAACCCAAAGGTTAAGGATTTCATCGCACTAAGTACCTCTGGAAGTGGCAGTGGAAATAAAGGTAAGGAAGATTGGTTGAAAGTCTAAGAAGCGGAGCCTCAGGTCCCTTCCCCAACTCTAAGCAGCTGGGGAAGCTGCCCTCTCTCACCCTGACAGAAAACTAAGTTTCATTTTGTAGAGTAGGCGATCACTGGAAACTTCCAGGAACAGTTGAGAATGGTGGTCAAAGGGAAAGCATGTCGATTAAGCGAACGTTACAAGCTGGATATTGCAACGTTCAGACCTCTTTTTCCATTTGGCTACCAAAAGTGGACAGCCAGGTTCTACCCTCCAGGCAGAAGATGAGAGGGTCCTTCCCTGTTGAGTATGGCCAGCCTTAGAGATTCCAGACGAAACCCTGATGGCGTAGTGGTTAAGTGCTATGGCTGCTAACCAAAGGGTCAGCAGTTCAGATCTACCAGGCACTCCTTGGAAACTCTATGGGGCAGTTCTACTCAGTCCTATAGGGTCGTTATGAGTCGGAATCGACTTGATGGCATTGGGTTTGGTTTTTTGGTTTTTAGAGATTCCAGCATCGGGTTCACTCAGGAAGTAGCCCAGCCAGATGACATGCAAGGAAGCAATCACCAAACCTACCCCTACTCTCAGAGCTTCTAATTAGCTGTTTTTATGCTCTACTCTTATACATGTGCCAACTAGTAAGGATCACCAGATATTTGAGGAGAGCCTTAAAAATGAAAGAGACCAAAACAAAAGGAAAAAAAAAAATTTTTGAAGAAACAACTTGCAGAGGGAAAGCACTTCAAAAATATGACATTTTGGTGTTTTCAGAGAGATAAAAGAAGAGATACAGCCATGGAACAAGAACTGAACAATTAAAAAAAAAAAAAAAGGAAGCTACACACATACACATGGAGCCCTGGTGGCACAGTGGGTTAAAGCCATCAACTGCTAGTCAAAAGTTTGGTAGTTCAAAACCACCAGCAGCTCTGTGGGAGAAAGATGCGGTAGTCAGCTTCTGTAGAGATTTACAGCCTTGGAAACCCTATGGGGTCACTATGAGTCGAAATCAACTCGATGGTGGTGGGTTTGGTTTGGGTTTTTGGACACATACACAATAAGGGAACGGCATCATCCTGTTGAAAATTAAAAATCTAACAAGAGAAATGAAAAGGACGGCAGAATGTTTGAAAGATAGGATGAGACATTTTTCAGAAGATAGAGCATAGTGATGAAGGGACAGAAAATTTGGAGAAAAAAAGATGCAATAATTAGAAGTGAAGTCCATGAGGTCTAATATCCAAATACCAGGAGTTAATGTACAGTGGAAAAGAAATACAAGAAGTCATCCAAGAAGTATAAAAAAAAAATAACCCCCTAAAATTCCAAAAAGTAATGAACCTAAATTTTGAGATTGATAAAATTTAAGAACACTGGTACAAAGAGAAACTCCTATAAGCGTTCAGAGAGAGAGAGAAAACAACAAAAAGTCATATATAAAGCATCAGAATCAAATTTACATCCTCGTTTTACACCAATATCTGTAAAATGGTAAAAAAAGAAAAGTAATAAAGTCAAAATCAAAATTAAAGGTATAATTTAAATCAGAAATACAGGTACAATTAGTGTATAAAAAGGAGAAGACTGTAAGATAATATGTATCTTTGAATGGGGAAATAACTTTCTAAACAAAAAATATGAAAGATAATACAAAGGAAAATATTGATTCAATAGCATAAGGCATTAAAATATATGCTAAAGACATTTTTAGTTAAATTACCAAAAAACAAAAAAAACATTGTGGTCGATTAGATTCCAACTCACGACAACCCTACAGGACAGAGTAGAACTGCCCCATAGGGTTTCCAAGGAGCAGCTGGTGGATGTAAACTTCGGACCTTTTGCTTAGCAGCTGAGCTCTTAACCACTGCAACCACCAGGGCTCCAAATTTGATTAAGCTAAAGAAATTTAAATTAAAGTAATTGTAAACTGGGAAGAAATTTAACATATCTAATAAAAGATTTAATATATAAAATATTCATATAAGTAATATGTAAAATGTTCATGAAGTAGATGAGAAAGAACACCAGCATTCCATTAGAGAAAAAAAAGGCAAAGGATATGAACCAATACATATAATGAAATCCAATGGCTAATATTCATGAACCTTAGTGGTAATCCAAGAAACGTAAATTCAAACCTCAACTACATTTTTTAACTTATCAAATTGATTTCCGCCCCTCCCCTCAAAGTGAAGTTAGTCAATACTGAGGATGTAAAATGATATATTCTTTCTGGAAAATTTTGGCAGTATGTGTTAAGAATCTTTAAAATGTTTAAAATCTTACAACCCAGTCATTCCATTTCTAGGTATCTAATCTATGGAATTTCATTCATTCAACCAATATTTTACTAGATATATTGTTCTAGGTACTGAAATAAGGGATAAATAAGTATAAATTATTAGAAACAATTGTGGAAAAGTAGAAACAAAGTAACTATCCATAATAGGGGTTGAGTCACTTATCTCCATAAAATAGAATTTATTCAGCCATCAAATATGGTTATAATTTATTTTCAATGAATGAGAACATGATGCTAGTTTTCAGTGTGATATCAACCTATTGAAAAATTTTTTTTCATAGATACATGCTAAAAAACTCTGGAAAATAATTCAAAATATTTATAGTTTTATCTTTAGGTGACGTGATTATTCACTAGAGTTTTTGGGGGTGGATTTTCTACATATAGTAACTAATGCCTTTAAAAGCTTTTGTAGGAAGCTCTGGAAATAAATTTCAAATTCTTAAAAATAGTATTGAAAGACTAGTAAGTAGATTTTCTAACTTGAGAAGAAAATTTGGATTAAATAGTATTTAGATATCGACCTTTAGCAGAAACAATGCCTAATGTTTGAGACATTTTGTCAACAATCCCTCCCTGGAAGTAATTGATTTGAAATATGAATGCAGCATGAAAGACAAAAAGGCCATTCTGTTGTCCTGCAGTTCGCCAGCAACCCCTGAAGGACTGCCGTGAGAGGCCTATTAAATTTATTCAACTTCAGTTCCTGCCTTCCCCAGCTTTTGAAAACAACCCCCCGCCCCCCCCCCCAACACACACATATAGACACACACACGCAGGGAAGCTTAGGAGGATTTATTTTTAAAGGACATGGAGGAAAGTCTTCCTAATTTCCAGAATCCATCAAGTTTAAGGGGCTAGGTATTTTTTAATCATTCTGATAAGAATTCTGACCTGTCATAACTGTCAAGTTTCCTTCCAAAAGATGAAGAATTTCTGTGTCACTGTGGATACTATGGATGAGGATAAAATAGAAGAGTATCTGAGATGGCAGGGTACTTACTCTCTGCTGGTACTTGTAGCTCCTCATGGCTATGATTCAAAGAAACGAGAAGGCGATCTCACAGTAAAAGCAACCATTTGGAACTCATAAAGAACACTTGCTGGAGCATTGAAGAACCACTCTGTTATTGTATCTGGCAAATTCTGAGCAGTTTTATTATTTATTGTTTTTTTTAATTTCTCATTCAAAAATTTATATACATATTGTTTTGTGACGCTGATTACCGTCCCCATAATATGACAGCACATTCCCCCTTTCAACCCTGGGTTCCCTGTGTCCATTCCTCCAGTTCCTGTCCCTTCCTGGTTTCTGGTCCAGGTTTTGAACAGGAGCTGCCCATTTGGTCTCGTGTATTTGAACTGTGAAGCTCGTTCCTCATGTGCGTTATTTTTTGTTTTATAGGGCCTGTCTAATCTTTATCTGAAAAGTGGGCTTCTGGAATGGTTTCAGTTCTGAGTTAGCACAGCTTCTGGGGTCCATTGTTTCGGGGGTTCCTCCAGTCTCTGTCAAACCAGTAAGTCTGGTCTTTTTAGGTGAATTTGAATTCCGTTCTACGTTTTTCTCCTACTCTGTCCAGGACTCTCTGTTGTGATCCCTATCAAGGCTGTCATTGGTGGTAGCTCAGGCACCATCTAGTTCCTCTGGTCTCAGGTTGGTGGAGCCTCTGGTCCATGTGGTTCTTTAGTCTTTGGGGTAGTATTTTCCTTGTGTCTTTGGTTTTCTTTATTCTCCTTCCCTCCTTTGAGACCAATAGAGCAGTTTTGTTCCTGAGCACAGAGTTACACTTAGAAAATCGGTATTTTCTTTTGATGCTCAATAACTGAAGACTACCTGTATATAAGATGATACTGCCTCATTCTTTCAAGAACCTTTAGGAATACAGAAGGGAAATAGTTTGTAAAGCAAATACAAGTGCTCATCTGAAAGCTTATTTTAATTGTATATTCAATAAGAAATGGGGACTTGTGTGATATTCACATTCAACATTTTATTATTTCTTGGGGGAAAGGCCTTTGGCATGGTATTTAAGTTTCTGATATTTACTCTCCTCAATTTTTTCATTTTAGAGCAAGTTTTTAGATAGAAATGAAGTACTTTATTATATATTCCACAAGAATATAAGGAATTTATAATAAAATGATTGTAGAAGAAGTTTTAAGATTAAAAAATTAGGGTGGGTGGTGAGACTACCACATGATACAGATAATCTTGGCACTTGTAGATTCTGAAGGTCTAGACTGAGTGGTAACAGCTTTAAGTAGGAGAGAAAGGCAAGCTGGATCCTTGGTTCTTATCGAAGGAAAGAACAGGAAGCCTCCCTGGGGTATGTGGATGTCCTTGGGGTCTCACAGTAAACTATCGTGGGATTCCCTGACAATTACTGACCAGATGTTTGGGGAGAGGGATGTTACAGTCGTTTGTGACTAGGACAATTGTATCACCATTGGTAGAAATAAAGACATCTAACGAAAGATATGGAGCCCTGGTGGCTTAGTGGTTAAGAGCTCAGCTGCTGACCAAAAAGTCCAAAGTCTGAATCCACCAGCCACTCCTTGGAAATCCTATGGGACGGTTCTACTGTGTTCTATAGGGTTGCTATGAGTCAGAATCGACTCGATGGCAACAGGTTTTTTTTTTTTTAAATAATTTTTATTGAGCTTTAAGTGAACATTTACAAATCAAGTCAGTCCGTCACATATAAGCTTATATACACCTTACACCATACTCCCACTTACTCTCCCCCTAATGAGCCAGCCCTTCCAGTCTCTCCTTTCGTGACAATTTTGCCAGTTTCTAACCCTCTCTACCCTTCTATCTCCCCTCCAGACAGGAGATGCCAACACAGTCTCAAGTGTCCACCTGACACAAGTAGCTCACTCTTCATCAGCATCTCTCTCCAACCCATTGTCCAGTCCCTTCCATGTCTGATGAGTTGTCTTTGGGAATTGTTCCTGTCCTGGGCCAACAGAAGGTTTGGGGACCATGACCGCCGGGATTCCTCTAGTCTCAGTCAGACCATTAAGTCTGGTCTTTTTATGAGAATTTGGGGTCTGCATCCCACTGATCTCCTGCTCCCTCAGGGGTTCTCTGTTGTGCTCCCTGTCAGGGCAGTCATCGGTTGTGGCTGGGCACCATCTAGTTCTTCTGGTCTCAGGTTGATGTAAGTCTCTGGTTCATGTGGCCCTTTTTTTTTTTTTTTGAAAAGGGGAAATTAGTTGCAGGAGAAAGATGATCACTCTGAACTAAACAGGTTGACTTTCAGAGGGCACAGCAGGTCATCCAAGATGGAGAAGCAAAACTGAAGCTTAGGAAAGAGTCAGTAATAGAGAAAGCCATAGCAGTCAATATTCTCAAAGTGAGTGTAGTACTAACAAAAGCTAGGAACATAAATAGGAAATTTAGAGGCATAAAGTTAAGAGGGATAAAAATTGAGCTTTGACATAAGATTGCATTTATATGGTAGGAAGAGGTACTGGAGTCAATCAGGAAGAGAAGAAAGAACCAGGGAGAGTTCGGAGGAATATCAGTGCCCTGGATGCCAGAGGATTTTAGGAGGAAGGAGCTGTTCCATGAATCAATGATGTAGATAGGTAAAAGGTAACCACTGGCGATGCCTTTGGAAGACAATTTGATGATCTGCAGAGAGCAATTTCAGTATAGAGGTGGGGGCTGAGCCAGAAGATAAGAGCTGAGAAAATGGGTCACATATTTGGTACTGAAAAGAGGGCAAAAGAAACAACTTGCTCAGTAACTTAAATCAGGAAAGAGACTGATGACTGATGATTTAAGAAAGACAAAGGTGATACTGGTTATTTAGTTGACTATAGTCCAGAAGCAAGTGGGAAGGTTGACTTAATAGGCTTAAATGGAGACACTAGCCCTGGAGAGGAGGGTAACCTCTTTCTCTGATATAGGAGAACAGGAGGAAAGACTGGGTGTAAGCAGGAGGAGAACAGCTGCAGCCAAATGGTCTCATTTATTATTAAAACTTTTTAAATAAAATTTTTGAGTGCCTGCAATATATAAGCTACCAAGATACCTTGGAAATACAATGATGAACAACACACCAAGCTCTCAGACATTCTCTCATATGGAAAACAAGCTCAGAAATAACTCAAGATTGAGAACACAAGCTATTGAATTAGACATAAATTTTTTCTATGGTTTGGTTTCTTCCTCCGTAAAATGAGGATAATGATAACACCAACTGCATAAACTAGCTGTGAGGTTTAAATGAGAGACTGTATAGAAAGTGTTGAATTGAGGGCCTGGCATAAATGAAATGCTGAATAAAGGTGACTCTTGGTATTCACATTAAATACCGTAGAAGTGACAAGGGCCAAAAAAGAACTACTGGAGATGAGAGAAGGAATGATATTTTCTTGAGGCAGTGAGGGAAGATTAGTGGTCAAGGTCATGCACTTAGGAAGGGGTGGAATTTAAGGATAGGGAAGGAAGGGAAATTTTGGAAGAGAATATGGGACAAGGGATACAGTTTGAATTGTAATAACATAAAGTCAAAACTCGGGAAGATTACAGTCAGTTAAAAACTGCCCCTAGTTTTAAAAAATCTGTTTGAAGCATCCCACTCTGTCTTTCTATTGAACTTTGTTATTTGCCTCCTTCATGTCTTTTTATCCAAACTGCTGAGTATTACCGGAGAAACACCCACCAGTACTCCCTGGCCATAAACCTCCGATGTGCATCGAACACAATCCTACTACCCTTCCCTAGTAAATTCACTTGAATACTTTTTGAAAATGACACATTTTAAAAATAGAGCTACTGCCACCACCACCGCCGCCACCACCACTACCACCACCACAACCACCGCCACCACTGCCACCGCCACCACTGCCACTGCTGCTGCCACCACCACCACCGCCACCACCACCACCGCCACCACTACCACCGCCACCACTACCACCGCCAGCACTACCACCGCCACTACCACTGCCGCCACCGCCACTACCGCCACCGCCACTACCACCACCACCACTACCGCCACCACCACTCCCACAACCACCGCCACCACTGCCACCGCCACCACCACCGTAACCAATGCCACCACCACCACCACCACCGCAACCACTGCCACCACCACTGCCACCACCACCACCACCACCACTACCACCGCAACCACTGCCACCACCACCACCGCAACCACTGCCACCACCGCCACCACCGCAACCACCATCACTACCACCACCACGACCACTACCACAACCACTGCCACCACCACCACTACCACTGCAACCACTGCCACCACCGCTACCACCACCACCGCTACCACCACCACCACAACCACTGCCACCACCACCACCACCACCACCACCACCCGGAACAACTGCCACCACCACCACCACCACCACCACCGCCTCCACCGCCGCCGCCACCACCACTACCACCACCACCAACACCACAACCACTACCACCCCTACCGCTACCACCACCACAACCACTGCCATCACCACGCTCACTGCCTCCACCACCTCCACTGCCCCCATCACCCCCACTGCCCCCACCACAACCACTGCCATCACCACAAACACTACCACCACTACCGCCACCGCCACCACCACAAACACTACCACCACTACCGCCACCGCCACCACCACAAGCACAACCACTACCACCACAACCACCGCCACCACCAGTTGCCATTGAGTGGATTCCAACTCATGGCGATTCCATGTGTGTCAGAGAAGAACTGTGCTCCATAGGGTTTTCAGAGGCTGATTTTTTAGAAGTATTACCAGGACTTTCTTCAGAGGTATCCCTGGGTGGACTCGAACTGACAACCTTTCAGTTAGTAGCCAAGTTTTCCCCACCCAGTGACTCCAAAATAGAGCTAGAAACCCTTAATGAGACATTGCCATCCTCTGCTTTACCAATTCTCACTTCCCTCTCCCATTCACCTCAGGTTACACTCAATTTACAGCTTTTTCTTCTGACACTTATTTCCATGAATCTAAATAATATGCTTGTATTTCTGTCTTTTGATTAATTTTAGGTATCTATTGCATTCCATGGTAATAGGTAAGGATGTAGTACTTTGATACTCTACTTTCCTCCCTGCCCATGGCTCCCACATAACCCCATTGCCATTGAGGTCCATCTTCCCCAGAAGCTCCTCCTCACCCCATTTCTTTTGCACTATTTTCTTATGCCTCCCCATGGTTCTTATGCAGACCTGAATGCTAATAGTGTTTTGTGCGCTAGCTAATGACTGTACTAAGCTTCCCATTCTGGTAGCTTTCCCAGGGAAATCATCTGTACCTAAGAGGGCTCCCAGATTTGTGTAAGCTTCAGGCTCCACAAAACCTGGATTTGCTTTTGGTTTCTGGAAAACTTCTGGTGAACTGTCTAGAACCAGGAACTTACAGATTTCACTGATAATTTTCTAAGGTAACTCCAAGTAGGTTCAGAATAGGAAGTCCCCAGGAGCCCTGGTGGTGCCAGTAGTTAAGCGCTGGGCTGCTAACTGAAAGGTCGGTGAGTTTACAACTTGTTTACAACTATTTTTTACAAGTTTTTACAACTTGTTTTTTTTTTTTACAATATGATTTCAGACTTGTTGAGTGTTGGCAGCCCTTTTCTATATTTTTCTGTAAGAGTCTCAAAGAAAGATTTTGGTCAACGTATTTGTGTTTTGTGGGCTAACATTGCAAATGAGGCCATTTCCTAGAACAGGGAAGGATGGTTCCACTGGAAGTGATGGTTGGATGGGTGACTGGATGCAGTTAAGATTGGACTAGGGATCGATGGATTTAGGGTGGGCCTGCTTTAATTAATTAATTAATGAAGAGACAAAGGGGCCCTAATCATGAGTACATGTTTTATTTATAAGCTTTTCCTGAGAGAAAATTATCTCTCTGGGTTCCTGGATGGTTTTTATTTGAAATCAGGCTTTTAGATTTTTGTTCTGTTCTCTTTTGCTTGTTTGAAGTGTGAATAGAGCAAGTAATCCTTTTTACATCAGAAAGCTTTTTTTCCCCCCCAATTAAATTTGGTGGCAAACTAGGCAAACTCTCTGATCTCAGGGAACATACATTTTATTGGGCTGCCAACTTAGGCAATGTGCTGTTAAAAAAAAAAAAAAAAAACTAACATAGTTGCTTCTTTTTTTAATTAAAAAAATTTTTTATTGTGCTTTAAGTGAAAGTTAACAAAACAAGTCAGTCTCTCATACAAAAATGTATATACACCTTGCTATGTACTCCTGGAAACCCTGGTGGCATAGTGGTTAAGTGCTATCTATGGCTGCTAACTAACAGGTCTGCAGTTCGAATCCGCCAGGTGCTCCTTGGAAACTCTATGGGGCAGTTCTACTCTGCCCTATAGGGTCGCTATGAGTCGGAATCGACTTGACGGCAGCGGGTTTGGTTTTTGGTATGTACTCCTGGTTGCTCTCCCCCTAATGAGATAGCACACTCCTTCTCTCCACCTTGTATTCCCTGTGTCCATTCAGCCAGCTTCTGTCCGCCTCTGCCTTCCCATCTCCCCTCCAGACAGGAGCTGCCCACATAGTCTCATGTGCTGGCTTGAGCCAAGAAGCTCACTCTTCACAATGTATCATTTCCTATATAGTCCAGTCTAATAATCCTATCTGATGAGTTGGCTTTGGTAATGGTCCTAGTCGTGGGCTAACAGAAGGTCTGGGGACCGTGACCTCTGGGTTCCTTCTAGTCTTAGTCAGACCATTAAGTCTGGTCTTTTTATGAGAATTTAAGGTCTGCATCCCACTGCTCTTCTGCTCCTTCAGGGGTTCTCTGTTGTGTTCCCTGTCAGGGTAGTCATCGGTTGTAGCCAGGCACCATCTAGTTCTTCTGGTCTCAGGCTGATGTAGTCTCTGGTTTATGTGGCCCTTTCTGTCTCTTGGGCTCGTAATTACCTTGTGTCTTTGGTGTTCTTCATTTTCCTTTGCTCCAGATAGGTTGAGACCAACTGACGCATCTTAGATGGCTGCTTGCTAGTTGCTTCCTTTTTTATTATATTAGTATATTTATTGAAAAAGCCCAACTAAATAATAATTTAAAATAGAAAATAAAAATCACCAGAAGTATATAATAATTCATTCAACCAACAAATAATAATTGAGCATCTACTAAGTTCAGATACTATTCTAGGTACTTGGGACACATCAATGAAAAGAAAAAAGAAAAGAAAAAAAGATTCCTGCCCCCCTAGAACTCATATTGTACATTTTGTACTATATTTGAAAGAGATAAGTACCATTTAAATACCATGGAAAAAAAAGAAAAATAGACCAGGGTAATGGGGTCCAGAGTGAGGGATTGAGGGGGCAAGAGGTTGCAAGTTAAATAGGACTATCAAAGTCCACCTCACTGAGAAGGTGAAGAGCTGAGGATTGAAGGAGGTAAGAGAGTTTCCTGTAGACAAAGGGCAGAAGACAGGAGCAGACCTGGCCTTTTGAGAAACACCAAGGAATGTGCTTGGAACTGAGAGAAAAAGGGATAGAGTATAAAGGGGGCTAGGGTCATGGGGTATGGTGGCCCAGATCATCTAAGGACTTTTAGGACATTTTAAGGATTCTAAGTGGATTAGAGTAGGCATACAGGAAGTTTGAGGAGAGAGAAAGGTAAAATAGAATTTTTGAAGAATAGAAAAAACTAAAAATTAGCACAGTCCCTGGGTGATGCAAGCAATTAATGTGCTCGGCTGCTAACGGGAAGATTGGATGTTTGAGTCTACCCAGAGGTGCCGTGGAAGAAAGGTCTGGCAATCTACCCCCAAAATCAGCCGTTTAAAACCCTATGGAGAACACAATTTTACTCTGACACACATGGGGTTGCTGTGAGTTCTGCCTGACTTGAGAGCAACTGTTTTTTTTGTTGTTGTTGTTCTGTTTTTTTAAGAGGATTGTTGTTGTTGTTAGGATTAGGTGCCATCAAGTCAATTTCAAATCATAGTGACCCCATGTGACAGAGTAGAATTGCCTCCATAGAGTTTTCTTGGCTGTAATCTCTATGGGAGCAAATAAAACCAAACCCATTGCTGCTGAGTCAATTCTAACTCATAGCGACCCTATAGGACGGGGTAAAATTGCCCTATAGGGTTTCCAAGGAGCAGCTGGTGGATTTGAACTGCTGACCTTTTGGTTAGCAGCCAAATTCTTAACCACTTCGCCACCGGGGCTCCATGAGAGCAGATAACCAGGTCTTTCTCCTGTGGAACTGCTTTGTAGGTTTGAACCATCAATCTTTTGGTTAACAGCCCAACTCAACCGCTGGACCACCCATGGTTCCTTTTAAGAGGATTAGCAAATAGTATCAAGAGACCACTTGAGATTTGTGTTAAGGAAATTGAAATGAAAACACCAAGCAGAGTTGGGGACTGTTGCCAGCAATGTTCAGCTGCTAGGGAAGCAGGAAGAAATATGTGGAATTTACTTTTTGGATTAAACAGGTGAGAAAAATTATTATTTTTCTAGGTAATGGTTTCTCAACTTCGGCACTGTTGACAGTTTGGGTTGGATAATTCTTTGTTGGAGGTTGTGTGTGTGTGTGTGTGTGTGTTGGGGGGTGCTGTCCTGGGCAACGTAGAGTGTTTAGCAGCATACCTGGCCTCTACCCACTGGATGCTAGAACTATCTGTATGGGATCAAACTGACAACAGCAACTCAAAAGATTAGATGGGAACCTTAGGGAGCAGTGAGTTTATGTTAATGAGGGAAAAACAAGCCAGAAAAGGAGGGTGAGGTTTGCACAACTCGAAGAATATAATGAATGTCACTAAATTGTACATGTAGAAATTGTTGAATTGGTATATGTTCTGCTGTGTATATTCTCAACAACAAAATAAATAAAATTTCGGGAAAAAAATCAACTGAGGGAAAAAAAAGATGAAGAAGAAGATCTTCCACATCCTGAGTCCGTACAAGCATTCTCCTATATTTTTCCTGTTGTTACTGTTAGGTGCTGTCGAGTCGGTTCCGACCCATAGTGCGCTGTGTACAACAGAACATAAATACCTAGCTTTGGGCATTTATCTAGAGCATATTTTGGGGTGGGGTGAAGGAAAGTTCTAAATTTTCTTTTTCTTCTCAGTGAAAAACTAGTCGTCCCAGCATGATTTTTGAACAAGCTATTTTCCCTCCTCAGGTGTGGGATGTCACCTCTGCAGCAAAGCAAGTGCTTTATAAGCAGGGGCTTGTTTCTGGAATATTTTGTTCCATTGATTAGTTTTGGGCACCATTATCACACCATTTGGAAACCCTGGTGGCGTAGTAGTTAAGAGATCAGCTGCTAACCAGAAGTTCGGCAGTTCGAATCCACCAGCTGCTCCTTGGAAACCCTGTGGGACAGTTCTACTCTGCCCTATAGGGTTGCTATGAGTTGGAATGGGAACAAGTTTTTTTGATTGGACCCAACTATAGAAATTCTTGGAGCCCTAGTGTCACAGTGGTTGAGAGCTCAGGCTGCTAACCAAAGGGTTGGCAGTTTGAATTCACCAGCCACTCCTTGGGAACACTATCGGGCAGTTCTGTTCTGTCCTATAGGGTTGCTATGAATCAGAATCGACTCAACGGCTGCAGGTTTTTTGTTTTTTATAGAAATTCTTTTTCTTAATATAAAAGTAAATAATTTTAAAATTGGGGTGGATAGTGAATTCCACCAAATGCTTTTTCTATTATGAGATGATGATAGTTTCCATTTCCTTCATTAATATTCAGAATTACATATATTATTAGATTTTCTGATGTTGAATCATCTTTGCATTTTGGAGATGAATTCTATTTGGTCACAATGTATTTATTATTCTTTTGATATATTGATATACTTGATTTGATAATATTTTACTTATGTTTGTGTTGCTGTAACAGAAATACCATAAGTGGATGGCTTTAACAGAAATTTATTCTCTCACAATTTAGGAGGCTAGAAGTCTGAATTCAGGGCAACAGCTCTAGGGAAAGGCTTTCTCTCTTTGTTGGCTCTGGGGGAAGGTCCTTGTCTCCTTTCAACATCTGTGGGCCTGGTTTTACTTGGAAATCTCCATGTATCTTGGCATCAATTTTCCCCTGGGTCTAGGAGGTTCTCAATGCAGGGGCCCCTGGTTCCTCCTTCTCTGCTAGTTTCTCTCTGCTTTTATCTCTTGTAAGATAAAAGGTGTGATGCAAGCAAGGTGGTGCATCCCACCTAATCTTCATTAACATAACCTGATCATGCCTCATTAACATAACGGACAACCCACTCCCAATTGGGACTGTAACCGTGGGCATACAAACCCATTGCCATCCAGTCAATTCCGACTCACAGCGACCCTATAGGACAGAGTAGAACTGCCCTAGAGGGTTTCTAGGAAGTGGCTGGTGGATTCAAACTGCCCACCTTTTGGTTAGCAGCCAAGCTCGTAACCACTATGCAACCAGGGCTCTGCCATAGGCATAGAGGCTAGGATTTATAAGACGTAATTACATCAGATAACAAAATGGAAAACAACCATACAATACTGGGAATCATGGCCTAGCCAAGTTGCCACATATTTTGGTGGGGCACAATTCGATCCATGACATCTCGCATCTATGTTTATAAATGAAGACGGCTTATAGCTTTATTTTATGTTCCCCTTTTCTGGTTTCGTTGTCAGAAATAAGAATAGCTTCATAAATCATCTGAGTAGCTTTCCAGCTTTTTCTATATTCTGAAAGAATTTGCATAATAAGAGTTAACTGTTTCTTAAATATTTGTTAGACTCACCTGTAAAATGCTGTATCTCATAGTGTTTCAGGGGTCATACTTTGAACCAGATTCTTATATTGGGATATGCTAGCTTTATAGTTTTTCTTAGATCCATTTTGGATATTTTTTCCTCTCTAGAAAATTGTTCTTTTTATTTATATTTTCAAAATTCATGATGTCAAGACTCATAAGATTCTCTTTTCAGATTAAAAACTCTCTATTTTATACATTCTTTCATTCCTACTATTGTTTATTTTTACCTTTTGTGACCAATTATGTCCATGAATTGTTACTTTTATTAGTCTTTTCAAAGAATGTTTTTAGTCATCATTTCTCTGTTTTCTATGTATTCTCTTTCATTAATTTCATTTTTATTCATTATTTCTTTACTATACTACTTCTTCTTCTTCCTCTCCTTTTATTTGCTAGCTTCTTGAGTAAATGTTCTCCCTGGGTGATGCTAGCAATTTGCAATTCGTTGCTAACCTAAAGACTGGTGGTTCGAATCTACCCAGCAGTGCTGTGGAAGAAAGGCCTGGCTATCTACCTCCATAAAGGTTACAGCCAAGAAAACCCTATGGAGCAGTCCTGTTCTGTAAAACGTGGTCACCACGAGTTGGAATGGACTCCATGGCAATGGGTTTGGTTTTTTTGTCCAGTGAATGTTTAGTTCATTTATTTTCAATAACTCTTATGCTTCTTTAATGCTTTTTCATTCTAAATGCTTTTTTTAATTAAAAAGTGAAAAGAAAAAAATTTGTGAAAGTCCTAATAAACCAAAAAAACCAAGACCCTTTGTCAAGAAGTTGATTAGACATTCTGATGGATTTGTCACCAACACCCAAGTTCACAGCAGGGTATCAATATTACTCCAGAGACTCCTGTGATTGTGAATGTTATGTGTCAACTTGGCTAGGCCATGATTCTCAGTAGCGTGTAATTTTCCTCCATTTTGTGATCTCCTATAAGTAACACAATGTAATCACCTCCATGATATGATATGATGTGATCAGCCAATCAGTTGTAAGGGGAGTTTCCTCAGGGGCATGACCTGAACCCAATATATATACGGATCATCTGGAAAAGCTTGCTTGCTTGCTCTGGATCCTGCCTCTGGTGTTTTGGAACTCGAGCCAGCGACCTGCTGTATTGCCTGCCAGTCTTGGGATTTGTCAGCCTCTACCACCTATAAAAAAAAAAAAATTTTTTTTTTCTTTTACCACCTGTGAGCCAGCAGCCTACTGTCTGACCTGCCAATCTTGGGTCCATGAGCCCCTGCAGCTACATGAGTCAGGAGAAACCTCCCACGTGATGCTTGACCCACAGACTTGAGACTTGCCAGACTCTGCAACTGCACGAGCCTTTTCCTTGACATAAACCTCTCCGTGTATGTATATATATTTTTTATATATATATATATACACGCTTCACTGGTTTTGCTTCTCTAGAGAACCCAGCCGAAGACAGACTCCCCTTATGCTCCCACTGATAATAAGCTCCCTTTTTCCCAAAGGGCACCACTACTGTGACCTCTAACATTATAGATTACTCATTTTCCTTTTAATCAACATACAAATGTAATTATGTTATAGATATTTTGAGTCTGCTTAATTTTGTTCAATGTTTATAAAATCTGTTTCTGTGTTTGCAAGTAGCTTTTGTTTATTTATTTTCATTGCTCTATGGTATTTGTTTTTTTTTATGGTATTGCATTTTGATGAATATACCACAATGTATGTATCCCTTTTACTGTTTATGGACATTTGGGTTGTTTCCAGTATTTGGCTATTAGAAATGATGTTATGAACCTTCCTGGTCATGACTTTCAGTGCACATCTGTACACATATCACAGGCATATGAAACAGCTGGGTCATAGCACATGCATATGTTCAGTTTTAGTAGAGAGCGCCAATGTGGTTTTCCAGTGTTACTGTAATGATGCACGTTCCCTCCAGTAGACCATGAGAATTTTCACTGTTCCACATCCTCACCATCACTTGTATTGTCAATCCTTTAAAGTTTTAGCCTTTCTGCTAATTGTGTAGCAGTGTCCCATTGTGTTATTTAATTGGTAGTTCCATAATAACTTTTCAAACATTAATTTTGAACCTCTCTATATTCTTTCTTTTAGGTTTAGCTTTAAACACCACCTTGAAGATATACTCTGCCACTCAGGTCTAGATGATTCAGTAGCCTCAAGAGGACAGCCAGCACCAACAGAGGAACATCACAGAGTTGTGGGTTCAGCCATCATCAATAGCTGGGCAAGAACTGCTCTCCAGAGTGGAGTCCCCCAGTGAATCAGCAAACCCAAGAAAGATTGTCATCTCATTTGCTTAAAAGTCAGCTGGTGGTTCCTGCTGCCTCACAAATACACCAACCCATTTTTTTAAATAACATCTTCCCCATCCTCAACTATATAAACATACTTAGAAACATAGGAAGTGGCTACTTATTAACCTGAAACTATGAAGTCTAAGGTCAGCTGTGCTCAGAACCCAACTTGTAGCATAATGATATTTCATCCAACCAAAGAAGAATTTAATAATTTTGATAAATACATTGCTTACATGGAATCCCAAGGCGCACACCGAGCAGGCCTGGCTAAGATAATTCCACCAAAGGAATGGAAAGCCAGAGAGACCTACGATGACGTCAATGACATCCTAATAGCCACTCCTCTGCAGCAGGTGGTCTCTGGGCGGGCAGGTGTGTTTACACAATACCATAAAAAGAAGAAAGCCATGACCGTGGGGGAGTATCGCCACTTGGCTGACAGTGACAAATACCGCACTCCACCGCACCTGGATTTTGAAGACTTGGAGCGAAAGTACTGGAAGAACCGCCTGTACGACTCTCCGATTTATGGCGCCGACATCAGCGGCTCCTTGTTTGATGGAAACACTGAACACTGGAACCTTGGAAACCTGGGAACAATTCAGGACCTGCTGGAACAGGAGTGCGGGGTCGTCATCGAAGGCGTCAACACGCCCTACCTGTACTTCGGCATGTGGAAGACCACCTTCGCTTGGCACACGGAGGACATGGACCTGTACAGCATCAACTACCTGCACTTCGGGGAGCCCAAAACGTGGTACGCGGTGCCCCCGGAGCACGGCCGACGCCTGGAACGCCTGGCCAGGGAGCTTTTCCCGGGCAGTGCGCGGGGCTGTGAGGCCTTCCTGCGGCACAAGGTGGCTCTCATCTCGCCCACTGTGCTCAGGGAGAATGGCATTCCCTTCAGTCGCATCACCCAGGAGGCTGGCGAGTTCATGGTGACGTTCCCCTATGGCTACCACGCTGGCTTCAATCACGGCTTCAACTGTGCCGAAGCCATCAACTTTGCCACCCCGCGCTGGGTCGACTATGGCAAAGTGGCGTCTCAGTGCAGCTGTGGGGAGGCCAGGGTCACGTTTTCCATGGACGCTTTTGTGCGCGTTCTGCAACCCGAGCGCTACGAGCTGTGGAAACAGGGCCAAGACCAGGCGGTCGTGGACCACACGAAGCCCACGGCAACAGCAAGCCAGGAACAGACCGCCTGGAGGGAGGCCCGGGTACCCGCGAGAGCTGCACGGGGCCTGCGACACCTCCCGCCCCGCCGGGCTCCACGCATCCCTAGGCCTGTAGCCTCCGGCAGTGGACCCCGCCTCTGCGTCCCGGTGGGCCATGTGCCCCGCTGCTCCTCCGCAGCCCACAGTGTTGCTGTAAAGCCTGAGACCACCGCCACCACCACTGCCACCGTCCGCGACTCTGCGGAGCCAGACCTGACCCCACCGCAGACCCGGGGTCTGCCCGCCCCCCATCTCCAGACTTCACCTGGGAGAAGAGGTCGTGGTCGTCGTCCTCGGGAATTTGCGGCTAAGGAGCAGACCGTCCAGGCCCCTGCCAAGAGACGCCTTTCTGTGGGCACAGCGCGCATGTCTCTGGAGCCTGAGGCTCAACTCCTGTCTGGGGGTGGACCTTTGGTGGACCACCCTGCACCTCTGAGCCCTGGACCCCAGCGTCCTGCTAAAACTTCTGGGTGCTGTTGTGCCCCACCCCACTAGCCACAGAAGCCGACTTTGTACCCCAGTGCTCTTCTGTGTGGAGGCTTGCAGGACACTGGTTGTGCATGAGAGCGCCCCTGCGGTGACGCCCCTGGACCCTGCTGAGTCCCTGGTATTTACTTAGTCCGTTATACCATGTTCTTCCTCCCCGACCCCAGAATGTCTTCGGACACTGCTAACTTCTCTGTCACCACTGGACACTCTTGTGCCTTTCTAAGAACTGGGTACCGTTGAGGTTGCTGGAACCTGATCCTGCAGGCCCACTCTGGACCCTGCTGCACTTCTGAATCCTGGGATTAGGTTCCTCTTCAATTTCCCTCTCTCTTCTTTTCCTTCTTCCCCGGCCTTTTCCTTGCAGAAACTATGCCCTTTTGACCAATTCGGTCAACAGAGCCTCAGAAACACTTTATGACCTTACTGAGTTATTGATGTATTTAAAATGTGTTTCTTCACACTTATATTAAAGGTAACTAAAATGTTAAAATCTGACTTTATTTCTGAAATTGTAGTTTCAAAGAAGGGGGGGTAATATTCTTTCCTGCACTTTTCTTAATAATTATTTCAAAGCATTTAAAGCAAAACCTTATTTTTAATGGGCTGGTTCCACTGTGTGGTGGTGGTCAATGAATTTGGGGCATGGTTGCTGGATTCTGGCTGGCTGGCTGGGATGATTTGGTTTGCATCCGTGCCTCGAAGATGACTAGGTGGAGTCACCTGGTGCTGGGCTGGGAACTTGGATAAATTGCTGGGATGAATGGGCAAACATATGAAAAAAATGCTACCATCGCACTATTTTCTCTCCAGCTCTCCACTCACAGCTTTTTCAAAGCCATGTATTTTTCGTTGTTGATTGATTGATTCAGCCCAATAAACAAGTCCACAAATAAATGAACAAGGTAAGTTCAATTGGCGATATGTGCTGGGAAGAAGCTAAAGTGGGACGAGATGATCGATCAGGATGGGCAGAGGCGGGCCTAGAGAAGGTGGTCAGGGAAGGCTCACAGAGCGGGAGACCCCTGTGAGACCTGATAGGAAAAGAAGCTCCAGAGCAGAGTCTTCCACCTGGAAGAAACAACAAGTGCAATTGACCTAACCCGGAAGTTGGTGTCTTTGCCTTTCCAAGGAATAGAGAAGCAGCTCATTTGCGTCTGGAGCATAGACAGGAAGGAGGAGAAAGGCAAGCTGGGGCTAGGTCATGTATGCTGCTGTAGGTCATGTTAAGTGTTTTCTGTTTTGTTTTTTTTTTCTGATTTCAAATGAGAAGGCATTTTAAGTTTAAAATAGCAGTGGACATGATGTGATTTGCATATTTGAATAAATAGCCTCCTTGTTCTGTGGAGACTGTGGGGTGGGGGGGAGGGGAAGCAGTTCAGCATCAAAATAAGACTGGTGAGAGTTGATGGTTAACTAGATTTAAGCATTATATTGCAAATGCACAGAAACGGACAGATTCAGAATATATTTTGGAATTAGAAGCTTATAGTTTGGATACAGAAGGGAACACTTCAGAGAAGCATGCCATCCCTCCCCATTCTGGAATTTGAAGCACCCAGTGAAAAGTGAGTGGTTACTTGAAGCGGTGACATGACACCTAGGGTTGGTGTCACCCTCTGCATAGACCTCCTCCCTTACCAGACAGTAGAGAATCCATAGTAACATTTATTATCAATTTTAATCATAGAATAATATGTGCTAAATATAATTGTAAATTGCTTAAGTGTAATATTTCTTAGATTATATGAATACTAACAACAAAATTGTAAAATCTTCCTACAATGAATCGCAACATTATTAGTTAAACATTATTAGTAACTAAGTGGAGCCCTTTTTTTTTAATTTTTCTCCTTTTTCTTTAAATTACTACTTCATTCACATTACTGATATACTTTCACAAATACTAACTACCACAATATTGTAGCTAAAACACCAGGAACTTTGACAAAATCAGCAACTATAAAAACATTGGCAGCAGTGAGAACAACAGCAGTGCTGTAGCGTGTGCAGAGGATACCGGGGATTTGGAGTGTTACTGTAGTTGGGTAATAATGGCGGCTCCGACCAGAGCTCATTAGACAGCTCAAAAAGTAAATTAGAATAGAGTTTTAGCCTCGGAGCTATATGGATACATGTGAGCTGGGCTTTCAAAAACTATTTTTGTTGTTGTAACTACAGGGATATTTTTATAAAAAATAATACATTTCTGCTGAAACATTGCACAAAACCCTTACAGACGGTCATGTTGGTGTGATGCCCTCTGACGGTGTTACTTGATGCATTTCTGGTGCTGTCTGCACCCCTTGCACGGGCTTAGCGATGCCATGGGTTTGAAGTTCTGAGTGACGAACAGCCAAAACCTGTGTCTTTATGCCATGTCGCTGAGCAACTTGTCTTTCTTAATGTAACAGGAGATGGAAGCTTCTCTCCCTCCCTCTGTTTTTTCTTTCTAGCTTCTAATTTGTATTTGCCCTTAGGACATGTCTGCAAATGACCTTGAAAGGGCTGTGAGTATTGATTTGGGGGTTATAAATAAATTTTGGTGATTGGGGAATTTGCAAATATGGAATCCTCAAGCAATGGGGAACAACTAATTATCTTAACTGCATGGGGGTGCATTTGGGAGTCCTTCATAGGATTTTAGTGTCTCTGATACGATACATTTAAAGGGCCTTTAAAAACAGCGGAAGGAAGGTGTGACAGTCTGCTTCTGTAAAGATTTACACCCTTGGAAACCATATGGGGGCAGTTCTACTTTGCTCTGTAGGGTCACTGTGAGTCAGAATCAACTCAAAGGTGATGGGTTTGGTTTTGGGTTTTCTTTCAGCTTCACCCCTGCCTTCAGAGATACTCGGTATTCAAATTCAAGAATTCTGGCCTTGTTTTTACAGTGTGGTAAAGGGTGGGGTCGGTGGCTAGCTCTCAGTGGAATTTCCCTCCGGGGGCCATTTGTGTTTCGCCTGCCTCTGCTCTGCAGCCTGTTGCTGCTCTTTCATCCACTTTAATTTCAATATAATCTAGTTCAAGATTACGGACATCATTTGGTTTCATGGAAGATGGAGCTTATGATTTCTTTTTCTGCAAAAGGGGAAGTGAGTAGAACGGCCTATAACCAGCTGTCTTGGAATTAAAGACTGCAGTTTGCTTTTTCCTTAAGTTGACTTTACCACTGGGGAAACTATTTTATGCCCCTCCTAATCCTCAGACTTCCAACACCTTCTTTTCCCATTCCCAGCTGATAACTTTCTCTACTTCACTGTGAAAACAGATGCAGATCTGTCCCTCACTCCCTCAGGTTCAACCCCAAGCCTATCATCTCTACCTTTTCCCCTGTCACATGTCCCTGCTCCTACTAAAGGAGAAACCTAGAAACTGTCTCCTCATTTGTACTCTGGGTCCTATCACTTCTTGCCTCCTCTAGGACGTCCATCCTACTGCGCCTCTCTCTGCCATCCTCACTTTCTCTTGGAACACTCCAATCAGAACTTAACTGTCCTCTACCAAGCTAAGTAATTACTGGACTTGAGATGAAGTTGTATGACCCACATAGGGTTGCCAGATAAAATACAAGATGCCAAAATATTGCATGGGATTGATTTATATTAAAACATTATTGTTTATCTGAAATGCTAATTTAACAAGGTGTTCTGTATTTTTATTTGCTAAATCTGGCAGCCCTAGATCCAAGTCAACTATTGGATCTTGGTTATTAACACAGACTCCAAGAAATCAGTCCATGACACATGACTTACACATTACCAGCTCTGTGTGAATAATGACTCCCTCAGCTGATATCTCCAGCTCTGGTCTCTGCCCTGAGCTCCAGGTTCAACTGTTTGCTTCTGTGTCATGGGTCCCCAAGACCATGTGTAGGTTCAATAATTTGCTAGGAGGACTCACAGGCTCAGCATATAGTCATACTCACAGCTATGACTTATTACAGCTAAAGGATGCAAAGCAAAATCAGCAAAGGGAAAAGACATATGGGGCAATGTCCAGAAGAAACCAGACTTGGGCTTTCAGAGTCCTCTCCTAGTGGAGTCATACAGGACACTCTTAATTCCCCCAGCAATGAGTTGTAACAACATGCGTGAAATGATGTCTACCAAGGAAGCTCATTAAAGACTCAGTGTCCAAAGTCTTTATTGGGGGGCTGGTCATGTCAGCAGCCTCTGCCTGGTATGTACCAAAATTCCAGACTCCCAGAAAGGCGTTAAGCATAAATCATATTGTTTGCACAATTTAGACACAGTGAGTCATTCTTATCGGAATAAGAATGGAGACCCTCCTGAAATCCAAGTTCCCAGACACCAGCCAAGGGCCAATCTTGCAAGCAGACCTTTCTTAGGATAATGGTCTCAGGCCTGCTATGTTAACTCTTTTCTGCACAACTTGAAATCTCCCCTTGGATATCTAATAGATACGGCAAACCTCTTACATCTGAAGTGAACATACTTATTTTTCCCTCCCAAACCTCTACTACAAGCATTATTTCCCATCTCAATAATGGACACAAATACCCATTCAAATTTCCAGCTAAAATCATTGTTATCGTATTTTATTTCTTTTTTATTCACATCCCCCAGCCAATCTATTAGCAAGTCAGATTGCCTCTAGCACAAAAATATACAGGTATTAAACTTGTGTACTTCCACAAAAAAGAGAAAAAAAAAAAAAAAAAGCGGCTGCGGAGCCACGGGATAGAGCCACCGACCTTGCCCGACCTGCCGTGACCGAGAGTGACTGGGACATGGTGATGGTGCTGCGTAAGAAGGGCCCCACGCGGCCCAGGCCAAGTCCAAGCAGGCCATCTTAGCAGCTCAAAGATGAGGAGAAGTTGTGGAGACTTCCAAGAAATGAGCTGCTGCCCAGAATAAACAGCATTCAATAACCAAAAACACTGCCAAGTTGGACCGGGAGACGGAGGAGCTGCACCGTGACTGGGTGACCCTGGAAGTGGGCAAGGTGATCCAGCAGGGCTGGCAGAGCAAGGGGCTCACGCAGAAGGACCCGGCCACGAAAATCAACGAGAAGCCGCAGTTGTCGCCAACAATGAGAGCGGATGGGCCATCCCTAACAAGCAGGCTCTGGGCAATATAAACAGCCATCGACCTCAAACTCCTAAGCAAGGACACTGGGAAGTCCATCGAGAAAGAGCTGAGAGCGAAATGAACACAAAGCCTGGAAATCAGTTGTTGTGGCTGATCTCGTTGGCTGGTTCCCCACCACCAGAACCACCCGGCCAGCGGCTCCTGGGGCGCTGGACTTGCTGGGGGACCTCCTCACCTCACACCTGTTGTCAAACAAACAAAAGCTTGCAAGGTCTTTGGCTCTCCTGTTGCTTCCCCCCCCCCACTCCATCTTGATGGGACGCCTCCCTCCACACGCACCTAAGCGGTAGCAGTGTTAGCTTTGAAACCTGGGGGTGTGGGTGGAGCCGTCTCTCAGCGAGTGGTGGAGGGCCGCTGGGCGGTTCACACAGGCTTTCCCGCCTTGCGATGTCAGAGAGTCAGAGAGGCTAGTAACAGTCCGTAGCCCTTCCAAATGTACATACATATATATGTATATAAACCAAACCAAACCCACTGCCATTGAGTCAATTCCCACTCATAGCAACTATATATGTATATACATAATGTGTGTGTATACATATATATATCACAAATATACCCACTTCTGTGCATTTCTAAGTTTTAAAAATTGCCAATTTTCACCTGGAATTGTACATTCAAGTGTAACTATTTCCACTTTTATACTCCAAAAGGCATTCACCACATAGCCATTAGATTGCTCTTTTTAAGTGCAAATTGTGTCATTTCCCATTTTTCTTAATTCTAAAATTTTTAAACAACTTCCAACTTACAGAAAAGTTTCAAATACAGTATAAAGAACTTTTTTCCCCCTGGTCCATGAAAGTAAAATTAACATCATAATGCCCCATCGCCCTCCCCATACTTAATTGTGTATTTCTTACTAAAAGGGCATTCTCCAAGGTAACCACCAAAATTAGGAAATTAATATTGATGCGTTACAACCATTTAATACACAGATGCCATGTAATTTTTGCCTCCTGCTCTGTTCTTATTCCCAGCTCATTTTAGTTTTCTACATGAAGTCTGATCCTTGGACTTAGGGGTCATTTTGCCATATTCTATGCAATGAAGATAATAGTTTTTTAAAATACTTTCCAACATTTTTTAATTTCTGTAGCACTTAAGGCTGCCCAACAACCCAACCACTGAAGTAATTGTATTCATCCCTTCAGGGGAGGGCCGATACTGCAACATTTAAGATTCTTGAATCTCCTTAAAGACCACGTGGCAGTCTTAAAAGTCAAGATTTCTTTCTCAGAAGAGAGATTTCCCAACTTCTTGAAGAGCCAAGCTTGAAGGACTGCTCATTTGGAAAACTCAGGATGTGAGGTAAAGGAAATTCTCAGTGCATAGGAAGAAGTAGAAGAAGCCCTTCTAGCACTGAGAAGAGCCTAGGAGGAAACAATGCAAGAGGTAAGAAAGAAATGTGTGATTTCCTTTGGACGTTAAGACCCCATAGCAAACGTGGAAGAAGGGAAGAGAAAGGCTATAGAAACAATGACAGGTTTGGTGGAATCCTAGTTCAGACATGTCTGAGGGCTCAGTCTAGTGAACAAAACACAGTCAACATAGCTCAAAGCAGCTACCCCAAAGCTAAAGGGCAAATTGTTGGCCTATTTCCTGTACAGGCATGATTGAAGAAAAATCTCAAGTCCTTGACAACTGTGGGGAGTTTTTAATGAAGTGTCTATTTGGGAAAGAGAAATCCACGTTTAATGAAACGGCAGGCACAGAGAGGGTGGGCTGCGATTAGAGAATGAAGGCAGTGGGCTGACCCAGCCAGGAGAAGGTGGCTCAGGCCCTCCAAAGCTACTGCTGGTCTCCTGTATTCAGGAGCCAACCCAGGATTAAAACCACAGACTCTGAAAAAACAAACAAGCAAGACAAAAAAACACAAATTCTGGTATCTTCTTTGGGAATGTGGTTTAAAAAAAAAAAAAAGGTGAGCGTGATGGAGAACGATTTCATCTGGAACAAGTAAAAAAAAAATTACATAATAAGGAGGCTAAATTGAGCAAGAAGGTCATTAACAACTGTTGCACTGGATCGCGTCAGCCTGGCTGCCCGGGGGGAATAAGGGTGGAGCGGGCAGATCAGTAGAATGAGAAAGATGAGGAGGAAGATGACAAACAAAACAGTATTTGCATCTGAGTGGCTAGCACACAATGGGGCAGACTGTCCTATGCTGTTATCCTTGGGGAGACTGTGTTGCCGCCATTAGGCTTAATTAATAAAGTTGAATATGCATACTTAGTGGTTTCTAAAAACCTGGTTCTACAAATTTTAAAAAGTGGTTTACGTGAATTCACAATAGGTTTCATGAACTCCCTGAAACTACTTATTTCCAGTTCTTTTAACTTGAAAAGACACTCTCATGTTCTTCTCTGTGTTTATGCTTGACTGTTAAAAAAAAAAAAAAAAAATTTTTTTTTTTTATATAGAATGTATTTAAAGATGTCTCTGCGTATTAAAACTTTATAGATATTATTAGTTCTTCGGTTGCAGACTAAGTCCTGCATTATCAATTGTGCCTATTAATATTTGGCAAATACAGGCAAAATAACAACAACAAACTAGACACATTCCTGTAGTGTCTGGTTGCCACAGCCTGGGCGTGTGCTCTGAGATTAGACTTTATCATCCATTTAGCTTCAGGCAGTCTCTGAAATTATTGAAATGTTGTTCTACTGAGTCCATTGATTGAGGATGGTGGAATGTGATGTAAATGTATATATGTGTGTGTATATGCATTAGGAGCCCTGGTGGTGCAATGGTAAAGCGCTCAGCTGCGAACCAAATGGTAGATGGTTCGAACCCACTAGTGCCTCTGCAGGAGAAAGAGGTGGTGGTCTGCTTCCATAAAGGTTACAGCCTTGGAATCTCTATGGGGCAGTTCTACTCTGTCCTATAGTCACTATGACTCAGAATCGGCTCAGTGGTGATAAAAACAACAAAAAAAAACAAACCCATTGCCATTGAGTCAATTCTGACTCCTAGCGAACCTAGAGGACAGAGTGGAACTGCCCCAAGGAGCACCTGGTGGATTCGAACTGCCAATCTTTTGGTTAGCAGCCATAGTTCTTAACCACTATGCCACCAAGGTTTCCCAAAGGCAATCGCCTGTTTTGTTTTGTTTTTAATCTTTATGGCATTAGAGGCATTACTCCTCTTTATTCTTCTTTTAAATAATTGTCTTGGAGATTCTTTTTAAATACCTGACCCCACCACTTAGCAGCTCTGTGACATTGAGTAAGTTACTTAATATCTCTGTGACTCAGTTTCCTCATCTACAAAATAAGGTTAATCACAGGATTTGTATGTAGAGCACTTTGAATCGTATTTGACGTTTGATAATCACCATATGTTAGCTATTTTAATAATATTTTTATTAGAGATAAAGACTTCTGTTCACCAAAAGCTATGAAAAAGAAAGTGAAAAGACAAACTAAGGAGTGGGAGCAGATCTTGTATCACGCATATCTACCAAATAGCTAATACCCAGATTATATATGGAAATAATATAAAGATAGACAGTACAATGGAAAAATGGACAAATTATTTGAATAGGTGCTTTTTGAATGATAATATCCAAATAGTCAGTAACTACATGAAAAGATTTTTCAGCCTCATTAGTAAGCGGGGAAACACTAATCATAAAGCCATACCACCACACTCCCACCTGATTGAATAAAACTAAAAAGGTTTACTAAAAGGTTTACAAAGGCGAAGAGCAATGAGCACCCTAATACACAGCTGGTGAGTGTAAGCATGCTATATTTTGTAATTTAAAATATTTTTTAAAGCTGCTTAAATTGGTAAAAACTGTTGAAAACAGCTTGGAGTAATGTTAGGAATTGAATTGTGTCCCCCCCCACCCCAAAATATGTGTCAACTTGGCTGGGCCGTAATTCTGAGTATTATGTAATTAATCTCCATTTTGTGATCTGATGTAATTATCCCATGTGTTGTAAATCTTAACCTCTATGATGTTTCAACAACATAAACAGCGACTATACACATGGATCTCACTGGATGAAAAACACAGGAAAAAATCAGCCACATCTGTGGAAAGAGACGATGGAAAAGCTCAGTACTTTTTAATTTCTGAAAAAATTAGCCAGTGAAGACATCATGAATAGCAGAAGAAGACTGTCTGATACAGTGCCGGAAGTTGAGCCCCTGAGGTTGGAAGCCCCTGCAAATAAGATCGGGGAACAGCTACCTCCCCAAAATAGAGCCAACCTTAATGACGTGGATGGAGTCAAGATTTCGGGACCTTGTATGCTGATATGGCATGACTCCAAATGAGAAGAAACAGTTACAAACATCCATTAATAATCAGAACATGGAATGCATAAAGTATGAATCTAGGAAAATGGGAAGTAATCAAAAATGCAATGGAATGCATAAAGGTCAACATCCTAGGCATTAGTGAGCTTAAATGTGCTGGTATTAGCCTTTTTGTATCAGACAAACATATGGTCTACCATGCAGGGAATGATAAATTGAAGAGGATTGGCATCCCATCAAAAAGAATATTTCAAGATCTATCCGGAACTACAACGGTGTCAGTGATAGTATTCATATGCCTGCAAGGAAGACCGGGTAATATGAATATTATTCAAATTTACACACCCACCACTAAGGCCAAAGGTGGAGAAATTGAAGATTTTTACCAACTTCTGTGTGCAGTTTGAAATTGATCAAACATACAATCAAGACGCATTGATAATTGTTGGTGATTAGAATGTGAAAGTTGGAAACAAGAAGGCTTAGCAGTTGGAAAACATGGCTTTGGTGATAGAAATGGCATCAGAGATCGAGTGATAGAATATTGCAAGAACAATGACTTCTTTATTGCAGGTATCTTTTCAACAACACAAACAGTGACTATAGACATGGACCTCACCAGATGAATACACAGGAATCAAACTGACTACACATATGGAAAGAGACTATGGAGAATCTCAATATCATCAGTCAGAACAAGACCAAGGGCCGACCACAGAACAGACCATCAATTGCTCATATGCAAGTTCAAGTTGAAGCTGAAGAAAATTAGAGCAAGTCAACCAGAGCCAAAATAACAACCTTGAGTATATCCCACCTGAATTTGGAGAGCATTTCAAGAAAAGATTTAAAGCATTGAACACCAGAGAACAAACAAGTTGTGGGATGACATAAAGGACATCATACATGAAGAGAGCAAAAGGTCATTAAAAAGACTGAAAAGAAAAGACTTAAATGGATGTCAGGAGAGACTCTGAAACTTGCTCTTGAACACAGAGTAGCTAAAGCAAAGGGAAGAAATGAAGAACTAAAAGAGCTGAACAGAAGATTTCAAAGGGCAGCTCTAAAAGACAAAAAGTATTACAATGACATGTACAAAGACCTGGAGTTAGAAAACTGTAAGAGGAAGAACACTCTTGGCATTTCTCAAGCTAGAAGAACTGAAGAAAAAATTCAAGCCTCGCATTGCAATTTTGAAGGATTCTGTGAACAGTGCAGAAAGCAGCAAAATAGGATGGACTGAATACACAGAATCACTGTACCAAAAAGAACTGGTTGATTCAACCATTTTGAGAGGTAGCATATGATCGAGAACCTATGCTGTTGAAGGAAGAAGGCCACGCTGCACTGAAGGCATTGGCATAAAACAAGGCTCCAAGAATTGACGGAAAACCAATTGAGATGTTTCAAGAAATGGATGCAGCTCTGGAGGTACTCACTTGCCAGTGTTTGATATTAATGACATTGTAGGATAATTTCCACATTCTGTTGGATCACTGTTCTTTTGGAATGGACACAAATATGGATCTCTTCTAATTGTTTGGCCAGGTAACTGTCTTACAAATTTCTTGACATAGATAAACTTGCACCCTGAATTCAGACTTCTAACCACATAAACTCTGAGAGAATAAATTTCTGTTTGTTAAAGCCACCCACTTGTAGTATTTCTGTTATATCAGCACTAGATAGCTAAGACACATGATAGAGTTAGAATTCACATAATCTATGACCCAGGGGATCCTTACTTTTTCTAAAGTAAGAATACCCATGTGCTACAGCATAGGTGTCTGAGAATATTCAGAACAAGACTGTTTGTAAGAGGCAGAAACTACTCAAATAGTAAGAAACATTTATACAATGTTGAATACAATGAAGCAGAACAAACTACAGTTATGGGGAACAACTTAGATGAAGGCAAACACGCACACAAGAATATGTAAACTATGATTCCATTTATACCCCAAAAATGCTCTGCCATCAAGTTGATCCTGACTCATAGTGACTGTATGGGACAGCGTACAACTGCCCCATGAGATTTCCTAGGCTGTATATCTTTAAGGAAGCAGACTGCCACATCTTTCTCCCTCAGAGAAGCTGGTGGGTTTGAATAGCCACCATTTGGATTAGTAGCTGGGTGCTTAATCACTGGGCAACTAGGGTTCCCATCCATTTATATAAGGTTACTTATAAAGTAAGTAGGCCTGATGGTGGAACAATTAAGCACTTGGCTGCTGATCAAAAGATTGATGGTTCCAACCCACCCATCAGCTCTGCTCTCATAAAGATTACAGCCTAGAAAGCCCTAGGGGTCAGTTCTACCCTGTCACAATGGGTTGCTGTAAGTCAGAATCAGCTCAATGGCACCTAACCAAAACAACATATATAAAGTTTTAAAAATAGCCCAAATTTTAATTCAATGTTATTTAGGAAAATTAATACCCTTGATGTTAGGACGGGGTTAGTCTAGGTGGCAGATGGGGCTATGATTTGGGGGAGGAGGAGCACGAGTCATTATTTCTTGACTGGGGTGGTGGTTGCGCCTATGCTCACTCTACAGTTCTTTGTTAAGCTGTACATATATGTTTTATGCGTTGTCTGTGAGCATGCTCTATTTCATAATTTAAAAATGTAAAAAAAAACTGCTTTTGCTTCTAAAAAATTAACAAGGATGAAGTGGTTTACAGAATTATTTGGCTTATATTGTGTTGTATTGTTTATAGACTGTTAAAATCTTGATTATATTTCTATAATTTTTATTTCTAATATTGTATATTTGTGCCTTTTTATTTATTTTATTGCTTGTTATTAATAGACTTTATTTTTTCAAACCATTTTAAATTTATAGAAAAATTGAGCATATAAATGCAGAGTTCCCATATAACCTCTCCCCTAAACACTACAGTTTCCATACCGTTAACATCATACATGGCATGGTACATTGAATGAACCAATATTAATATGTCAATTTTAGCTAAAGTCCATTTTTAATTCAGATTTTTATAGTTTTTACTTAATGTCCTTTTTCTGTTCCAGTATTCTATCCAAGTAACCACATTACATTTAGTTGTCTTGTCTCCTTAGGCACCTTTTGGCTGTGACAGTTTTTCAGACTTTTCTTGTTTTTGATGGCGTTGACAGTTTTGGGTAGTACTGGTCAGATATACTACAGAATTTCCTTCTGTTAGAAATTATCTGATGTTTTTCTCATGGTTAGACTGGGGTTATGGGTTTTTTGGAGAAGGTCACAGAGTTAAAGTGTCATTTTTATCATACTGTATTAAGGGTACATATTATCAACATGGAGGCCCTGGTGGTGTAGTGGTTAAGAGCAATGGCTGCTAACCAAAAGGTTGGCAGTTCAAATCCACCAGGCACTCCTTGGAAACTCTATGAGGCAGTTCTGTGCTGTCCTTTAGGGTCGCTATGGGTCAGAGTCGACTCGATGGCAGTGGGCTTAATTATCAACATGATCTATGATTACTGATGTTGATCTTGATCTGCTGGCTGAATAGTGTTTGTCAGGTCTCTCCTCTATAAAATTACTCTTTTTCCTCATCTTTCCATGTGCTACTGTTTGGGAGGAAGTTACACCTAAGGATTGAAGGCTTATGCTCCCTCCCACTCCTTTAGGGTGAAGTATCTGCATAATTTAAGGAGCCCTGGAGGCCCAGTGGAGCCCTGGTGAAATGGTTAAGAGCTTGGCTGCTAATTAAAAAGTTGGCAGCTCGAATCCACCAGCTGCTTTTTGGAAACCCTATGGGGCAGTTCTACTTTGTCCTATAGGGTCGCTATGAGTCAGAATCGACTCAGTGGCAATGGGTTTGGTTTGGTTTTTTGAGTTGTTGGCCCAGTGGTGAAGGGCTTGGCTGCTAACTGAGCTTGACTGCCAACTGAAAGGTCAGAGGTTAGAATCCACCAGCTACCGCTCTGTGGGAGAAAGATGTGGCAGTCTGCTTTCCTAAAGATTGTTGTTGTTGTTGGGTGCCGTCAAGTCAGTTCCAACTCTCTCTTTTTTTTCTTCATCAGTATCTCCAATGCTTTATTTTATTTTTCTTTAAGAATATCAGATTTCATTTTAATTATTCATCTCTATTTTCATTTATGTTCATTTCTTTATCCTTCTATCGTTTTTATCTTTCATTTTCTTTGGCTTAATTCTGTTCTGTTTGCTTTTCCTTTGTTTTTTACTAGATGCTTGAGTTGAACATAAAATAGATTGATTTCTAGAAATGTGGATATTTATTTTCAAATAAATATGGTTCGGTTCAGTTTTTATTCTAAACTTTGCATTTTATTTCATTGTGGTCAAGCTTGTGCTCGATACATTGATTGCATGAAATTTTTATTGATATTTTGTGGCCTTGTATAGTTTAATATTTGTAAATGTCTTATATTTTTGAAAAGTATTTTTCAGTTGTTATGGTTGCTGCAGATTATAGAATCCAAATTAAATTTGTAGTTCAATGTTTTACAGCGTTATTAATTTTCTTTTAGGCTCTATCAGTTTCCGAGAATTGTATTAAAACAGATTCTTGCCGTATTTGCGTATTTGTCGGTTTTACCTTCTAACACTGCCTTTGTTTTCCAAGTCTTACTGCTTGGTGGTTTAAAAAAAAAAAAAAAATTGCCATCAAGTTGATTCTGAATCACAGTGACCCTATAGGACTGAACAGAACTGTCTCAAAAGTTTCCAAGGAGTGGCTGGTAGATTCGAACAGCAAACCTGTTGGTTAGCAGCCAAGTTCTTAACTACTGCACCACCAGGGCTCCTCCCCTTATTTTCAACCTTTTAGCTTGCTTTGTTTCTTAAAAAAACCTTGGATTAAATGGAATGGCCAATCAGGGACCTAGACTTTTGATTGCACTACGTGGGTGTTGATTGTGTTAGAGTACTGGGGCGGTATAAAGTCGAAATCAGCAGGACATGAGGATTCATTTGGTGGCTAGGAGGAAACCATCTCTGGTGCTTGGAGAACCTTTGTATGAAATCAGGATTTTGGCTAGTGGAAGGTGGGCCAATTTATTTTTCTGTTACTTTTGTTCGTGAGCCAGAGTTACTGCCCTATTATAAATTTAAAGACTAGTAAAACACTACTTGCTGTCCAGTTTCTGATTCCCCGAGACCCCTGTGTGTCAGAGAAGAACTGTGCTCCATGTCGTGGGTTTTCAGTGGGTGATTTTCCTGAAGTAGGTCACTAAACTATTTTCTCAAGGTAAACCCTGGTGGTGTAGTAGTTAAGAGCTTGGCTGCTAATTCAAAGGTCGACCGTTCGAATCCATCAGGTGCTCCTTGGAAACCCTATAGGGTTGCTTTGATTTGGAATCTATTTGACCGAAACATGTTTGTTTTTTTGTTTGTTTGTTTTTGTAAAAATCTCAAAGATTTTCAGGAAAAAGCATTACATTTGGTTGGCTGGTAGCAATGGAAATGATAAGGTTTCTAGGCTTGGGGAAAACTTAGATCAGTTGGAAGGGAGGGCTTAAATTAGAGGTCGTGATTGAATTCTGGTGTATTAGAGCTACGATGAGTGGATTAGAAAGGGTGGGAGCTGATTAAATTAAAACTATGATCGGCCTTACCTTGAAAATATTTCACCTAGACTTTGAATCCTTAAGGAAATTATCTTTCTGGGTCCTAAAGTATCTTCATTTCAAACTAAAATTTTAGGCTAGCAAAAGGTAAATGCCACTTTTCCTGTTTCTTTTTCCCTCTTAAAGAAAAAAAAACATTAAAACAATGGCATTCCATATCAGAAAGCACTTTTTCCTGTTAAAAATCTCATTTATTTTTGCACTTAATGAACAAACGTGAGTGTATGTCCATTTTAGATTTTTTCCCTGATACATGGTTATTTTTGTTGTTAAAAGCATTGAGACCTTTTTGGGAGGAAGATGTAAGAGCCTGCTTCCATAAAGATTAAAAAGCTTGTAAACCCTATTGGGCAGATCTACTCAGTCCTGCAGGGTCTTTATTCTAATTATAGAAATTCTTTTTTTTTTTTTTTAGTAAAGTGTATTTAATAGGTATATTAAAATAATGAGATGGATGTTGAGTTATTTCAAATGTTTTTCTGCGGGTAACGATAATTTTTCCTTTCTGTCTGCTACTGTATTGAGGTATATTGTCAGACTTTTTTGTTGGTCATCCTGCAGTAATGTGGCACAGTGGTTAAGAGCTTGGCTGCTGAACAATAGGCCAGCAGTTCAAATCCACCAGCTGCTCTTGGACACCGTATGGAGCAGTTCTATGCTGTTCTTTAGGGTTGCTATTATGAGTCAGAATCGACTTGAAGACAATGGGTTAGTATTTTTTTAATGGCCTACTGCATTAAGATTTCATACAATTTTATTAAAGATTTTTCTAACTTTTCTTCTGGTAATATTGGGTGTATAGGTTTCTTTTCTAGCCATACCTTCTCTGGTGTTGGTATCAAGGTTATGCTTTGTTGTTTGCCATCTAGTCGATTCTGACTTACAGTGACCCTATAGGACAGAAAGGAACTGTCCCCATAGAGTTTCCTGGGCTGCAGTCTTTTCTCCCATGGAGCCACTGGGCAGGTTTAAACCACCCACCTTTCGGCTACCAGCCAAGTTCTTAACCATTACACCGTCAGGGCTCCTGGGGTTATACCTTATAAAATGAACTGCATATTTTTCATACTAAAGCTTTTCTAAAGGTTGTATAAGATCGGAGGTGAGATTCTCCCATAAAATGATGTCTCACAGGTTTTTGGGGTCATGTTTAAACAATTATTTATGTTTTATTCTGCTTGTTGGTGAGAGCCTGAACTAGACATGACTGCCTTGTTTTTCTGGCTCTCATGATCTTTCCACCTATGACATGGTGCAGCCTTACCACTTTTCCAATGCTCATTATGTGGAAAATATTTGCATTTTCCTTCTCTGACAGGTTTCTGCCTTACACAGGTACTGGCTTTCACAGGTTTTACTGTACCTTCTTTTAATGCCTATCATTTGTTACTCCTGGTCTTTTCTAAGAATCAGCTTTTGGTCTTGGTCATGATTGCTGTTACCTATTCTGTTTCCTGTGTCGTCATTTCTGATGATTTCTTTTGTTTTTTCTTTCCTTTCCTAAATTTTTTTTTGGAGTTACTTCATCCACTTTTGAGTTGAATGCTGAATTAATTTATTTTCACACTTTTCCTTCTGTCCAATTTGATGTTCCTCTTTTTCTGTCTTATGATTTGAACTTAAGTTTTAATTTTGATATTAACATTTCCATACTAATTACCTTTAGTTTAGCTTAGTGCCAGCTCAGTATTTCTTTCGTCATCCACTTATTTTAACTGATTCTGCTTTCTTTTCTTTAGATTTCCTTTTAAAACTTCCTTGAAGAGTCACTGCTCCAGTGGGGCTGGGAGCTACCCATGCACTCAAGAATGACAATGAGGAGAAGCCTCAGAAGACAGAGTTAGACTCCACACTGAGGAACCTGACAGAGCTACAGGCTGAGCCAGGCCCTGACTGGGAGTACACCTTCCCCAGGGAGAAATTTGTTCAGAAAAAATGCCGACCAAAGTAGAGTCCCTCTGGTGAATCAGCAAGTCTGGAGAGATACTGCATTTGTTTAAAAGCTCAAGTCTGAGTTTTGCCTCACAGATAAACCAACTCATTATAAGCGATAAACTATATTTTAAAAAGTTACTCCCCAGCATTCCCAGGTATCTAGAACATACCTAAAACTTTGAGAGTCTCTGGTTTTTTCTATTGCAGCCATGAAGCCTGAGCCCTGTGGTACCCAGAGCCCACATTGTACCATCATGACCTTTTATCCAACCATGGAAGAATTCAAAGATTTCAACGAATACGTCGCTTACATGGAATCCCAAGGTGCACACCGAGCAGGCCTGGCTAAGATAATTCCGCCAAAGGAATGGAAAGCCAGACAGACCTATAATGACATCAGTGACATCCTAATAGCCACTCCTCTGCAGCAGGTGGTCTCTGGGCGGGCAGGTGTGTTTACTCAATACCATAAAAAGAAGAAAGCCATGACCGTGGGGGAGTATCGCCACTTGGCCTGCAGTGACAAATACCGCACTCCACCACACCTGGATTTTGAAGACTTGGAGCGAAAGTACTGGAAGAACCGCCTGTACGACTCTCCGATTTATGGCGCCGACATCAGCGGCTCCTTGTTTGATGAAAACACTGAACACTGGAACCTCAGAAACCTGGGAACAATTCAGGACCTGCTGGAACGGGAGTGCGGGGTCGTCATCGAAGGCGTCAACACGCCCTACCTGTACTTCGGCATGTGGAAGACCACCTTCGCTTGGCACACGGAGGACATGGACCTGTACAGCATCAACTACCTTCACTTCGGGGAGCCCAAAACGTGGTACGCGGTGCCCCCGGAGCACGGCCGATGCCTGGAACGCCTGGCCAGGGAGCTTTTCCCGGGCAGTGCACAGGACTGTGAGGCCTTCCTGCGGCACAAGGTGGCTCTTATCTCGCCCACTGTGCTCAGGGAGAATGGCATTCCCTTCAGTCGCATCACCCAGGAGGCTGGCGAGTTCACGGTAACGTTCCCCTATGGCTACCACGCTGGCTTCAATCACGGCTTCAACTGTGCCGAAGCCATCAACTTTGCCACCCCGCGCTGGGTCGACTATGGCAAAGTGGCGTCTCAGTGCAGCTGTGGGGAGGCCAGGGTCGTGTTTTCCATGGACGCCTTCGTGCGCATTCTGCAACCCGAGCGCTACGAGATGTGGAAACAGGGGCGAGACCGGGTGGTCGTGGACCACAGGAAGCCCATGGCGCCAGCTGGCCAGGAACGGACCACCTGGAGGGAGGCCCGGGCACCCGTGAGAACTGCGAGGGCCATGAGCCACCTCCAGCCCAGAAAGGCCCTGCCGCATCCTAGGCCTCTGGCCCCTGGAAGTGGCTCCCGCCTCTGCAACCCTGTGTGCCCTGCACCCAGGTGCTCCTCCACTGCCCGCAGTGCTGCTGTGGAGCCTGACGCCTCTGCCATCGCCATCGCTATCACCACCTCCACTAGCCCTGGGGAGACAGGTCTGACACAGACACTGACTGTAGATCCACCTGCTCTGAATCTCCAGCTTTCACGTAGCAGAGGGGATCGAGGTCGTCCTCCTGGTCGTCGTCCTCGGGAATATGAGGCCCAGGAACAGACCATCCAGGCACCAGCCAAGAGGTGCACCCCACACACAGTTCTGGGCCCCAAGGCTCAGCCCCCACCTGGGAATGAATCTTTGATAGAAGACTCCGCACCTGTGAGCCCTGGAATCGAGCACTACAAACTGTGGAAACAGGGGCGAGACCGGGTGGTCTTGAATCACAGGAAGTCTATGCCGCCGGCCAGCCAGGAACTGACCGCCTGGAGGGAGGCCCAGGCACCTGATAGAGTTGCCCGGGGCCTGAGGCACCTTCCACCCCGCCAGGCCCTACATCCTCCTAAGCCTCTGGCCTCCAGCGGTGGCTCCCCCCTGTGTTCTCCTGTGTGTCCTGCTCCTGGGCTCTCTGCACGCAGCTCTCCTGTACAGCCTGAGACCGCTCTCACCACCACATCCAGTCTCACAGCTTCAAGCTCCAAAGAGCCTGGCCTGACAGCGATGCCCATCCAGGATCTGTCCACTCTGCATCTCCAGCCTTCACCTGACAGAAGAGGTCAGGGTCGTAGTCGTGGTCGTGGTCGCCATCATGGTCATCTTAGGGAATCTGAGGATCAGGAGCAGACCATTCAGGCCACTGCCAGGAGGTGCACCCCACACACAGTTCTGGGCCCCAAGGCTCAGCCCCTATCTAGGAATGAATCTTCGATAGAAGACTCCGCACCTGTGAGCCCTGGACCCAAGCGCTACAAGCTGTGGAAACAGGGGCGAGACCGGGTGGTCTTGAATCACAGGAAGTCCATGCCGCCGGCCAGCCAGGAACTGACCGCCTGGAGGGAGGCCCAGGCACCTGATAGAGTTGCCCGGGGCCTGAGGCACCTTCCACCCCGCCAGGCCCTACATCCTCCTAAGTCTCTGGCCTCCAGCGGTGGCTCCCCCCTGTGTTCTCCTGTGTGTCCTGCTCCCGGGTTCTCTGCACGCAGCTCTCCTGTACAGCCTGAGACCGCTCTCACCACCACATCCAGTCTCACAGCTTCAAGCTCTGAAGAGCCTGGCCTGACAGCGATGCCCATCCAGGATCTGTCCACTCTGCATCTCCAGCCTTCACCTGACAGAAGAGGTCAGGGTCGTAGTCGTGGTCGTGGTCGCCATCATGGTCATCTTAGGGAATCTGAGGATCAGGAGCAGACCATTCAGGCCACTGCCAGGAGGTGCACCCCACACACAGTTCTGGGCCCCAAGGCTCAGCCCCTATCTAGGAATGAATCTTCGATAGAAGACTCCGCACCTGTGAGCCCTGGACCCGAGCGCTACAAGCTGTGGAAACAGGGGCGAGACCGGGTGGTCTTGAATCACAGGAAGTCCATGCCGCCGGCCAGCCAGGAACTGACCGCCTGGAGGGAGGCCCAGGCACCTGATAGAGTTGCCCGGGGCCTGAGGCACCTTCCACCCCGCCAGGCCCTACATCCTCCTAAGCCTCTGGCCTCCAGCGGTGGCTCCCCCCTGTGTTCTCCTGTGTGTCCTGCTCCTGGGCTCTCTGCACGCAGCTCTCCTGTACAGCCTGAGACCGCTCTCACCACCACATCCAGTCTCACAGCTTCAAGCTCCAAAGAGCCTGGCCTGACAGCGATGCCCATCAAGGATCTGTGCACTCTGCATCTCCAGCCTTCACCCGACAGAAGAGGTCAGGGTCGTAGTCATGGTCGTGGTCGCCATCATGGTCATCTTAGGGAATCTGAGGATCAGGAGCAGACCATTCAGGCCACTGCCAGGAGGTGCACCCCACACACAGTTCTGGGCCCCAAGGCTCAGCCCCTATCTAGGAATGAATCTTCGATAGAAGACTCTGCACCTGTGAGCCCTGGACCCGAGCGCTACAAGCTGTGGAAACGGGGGCGAGACCGGGTGGTCTTGAATCACAGGAAGTCCATGGCGCCGGCCAGCCAGGAACTGACTGACTGGAGGGAGGCCCAGGCACCTGATAGAGTTGCCCGGGGCCTGAGGCACCTTCCACCCCGCCAGGCCCTACATCCTCCTAAGCCTCTGGCCTCCAGCGGTGGCTCCCCCCTGTGTTCTCCTGCGTGTCCTGCTCCTGGGCTCTCTGCACGCAGCTCTCCTGTACAGCCTGAGACCGCTCTCACCACCACATCCAGTCTCACAGCTTCAAGCTCTGAAGAGCCTGGCCTGACAGCGATGCCCATCCAGGATCTGTCCACTCTGCATCTCCAGCCTTCACCTGACAGAAGAGGTCAGGGTCGTAGTCGTGGTCGTGGTCGCCATCACGGTCATCTTAGGGAATCTGAGGATCAGGAGCAGACCATTCAGGCCACTGCCAGGAGGTGCACCCCACACACAGTTCTGGGCCCCAAGGCTCAGCCCCTCCCTAGGAATGAACGTGTGATAGAAGACCCTGCACCTGTGAGTCCTGAACTCCAGAATCCTGTTAAAGCTTCCGGGGGCTGTGGAACCCCTTATGTTCAACCCTTGGTGCTCCCACATTCTGATTCTCCAATTCACCCTGGCCCATGGCTGCTGTCACTGGACACCATTACAGTGAATCTCCCTGACACTGTTCCACTGAGTCCTCCCAACATCCTTGTGCCTCTGAGAAAACTCCCTAGTGACACAGCTGAGGACTGCATGACCTGCGTGAACCTGCTCAAAGTTATTGCCATGGACCACTCTTATGCCCGAAGATCCTGCCCCCAGCTCAGGTTGCCAAAATCTCCTGCACTCATGACTGTGATCTCTGGGGACAAACTAAACAGATGTAGCCATACTGCTGAGTCCTGAGATGTATCCAGCACAGTGGGTGTTCTTAAACCTCTGGGCTTAAAGAAGGGGTATTGAAAATGTGGCTGTGCCTCTGACATGCCCAGCCTCAGGAACGTTGGAAGCTGCCAGCTAAGCTCCAGCTTGGAGCTGGAGCTCTCTCTGGTGGAGACCCTTTTACCTCCTAGCACATTTTCAGGCTGCTTGATGCTTTCTCGTACTATGACAACCAGGGCTACCAGCGACCACTGAAGTGGACCTCCCTACCCCTACTACTGCCATACGATGTTATAGTACCTCTCAGGGACTCGCAGACCACTCTTGGACACTTATGTCCCTGTGTCCCCTTCCATGGCCTGGATTCCATGAACATGGCTTGTTTCTGATGTCATTCTCAGGATAACTCCCTTGCCTACTGTCCCTGAACCTATTGCTGTCCAGTTAATTTGACCATTTGGTCTCAAATAAATGATTTGTAACTTTATTGATGTTTATTACATTCATTGTTTTTACTGTGTATCTGCCAAACAAACATAAGTTTTTAAAGTATGTTTAAAAAATCAAAATTATGTAAAGGAGATATATCTAAAACAAAGTGACTTATCACCTATCTAGAGACCAGAAGAGCTACATGGTGCCCTGCTACCACTACCGACCCTTCTAACTGGGACCACAAAGATTGCTCAAGCTAGTATTGGAGAAATGTGTAAAACAAAACTGAAAATCTTTAATAGAAACCTCAGACCTACTGGACTGGCAGAGACTAGGGAACTCCAGAAACTATTGTCCTGAGATACTGCTTAAACTTTGATCTGAAACTTCTGGCAGTCACCTTTTAATAACCCATATATATATCCTCTATTTTGAGACCCAGTGATCAATATTTATCCTAAAGCAAAGATGAGAAGACCATGGGGTAGGAACAGGGAAGCGAGAATAATGGAAATGGAACAACCAGAATGAAAATAATGAAATAATGAGAATGTTGATGAAATGTGGAAAATGTAACCAATCTCACTAAATAATATGTGTAGAAACTGTTAAAGGGGAACCTAATATGCTGTGTAAACTTTCATCAAAAGATCAATAAAATATTTTTTAAATAATAGTATAACTAATAAACCAATAAAAAAAAACCAATAAAGAGCCCCAATAATATGGATACTTTTCCAGCAGAGTTTATTTTACTAAATTCCAGATGAGATGGAAAATCTAAAACATAAATCTCTATGTAAGAAATAGAGGAAAATATCAACAGATCTACCTCTTTGAAATCAGTAGGAGCTATTCACAGCGGAATTTTGTGAAACCATTAAAAACCTTTAAAAATTTTTCCAAATTTATTTAGGTATCTGAAAAGAAGAAAAATATCCAACTTTTTAAAATGACCATGATGTCGATAGAAAAAGCTGACATACTGCACAATGAGAGGAGATTATAGACAAAGCTTATTTCTGAACACAGATGCAAAAATTTGTAATTAAATATTAACTAAGAGAACCTAATTACATTAAAGAATAATAAAGAAAGAGGAACTGGAGTGTATTGCTGGAAGGCAATGTTGGTTCAGAATTAAGAAATCTACTACTACAATTCATTCTATCAACACATCAAAGAAAAAAAAAGAGATTACAAATACCTTTTTTCAACAACATAAACAACAACTATACAGGTGGACATTGCCAGAAGGAATACACAGGAATTAAGTTGACTTCATCTGTGGAAACAGATGATGGTAAAGCTCAATATCTTCAATCAGAAAAAGGCCAGTGGTTGCCTGTAGAACAGACCATCAATTGCTTTATATAAACTCAAGTTGAAAGTTAAGAAAATTAAAACGAGAGCCAAAGTATGACTTTGAGTATATCCCACCTGAATTTAGTACTATCTCAAACATAGATTTGACACATTGAACGCTAATTACCAAAACCAAGGAGTTGGGGGATCACATCAAGGATATCATACATGATGAGATCAACAAGAAAGGTGATCCATATTGAAGTTGTCCACGATTTCACTTTACTTGGATTCACAATCAACCCCTCATGGAAGCAGCTGTCAAGAAATCAAAGGACATATTCCATTGGGCAAATCGGCTGCAAAACAAATCTTCAAAGTGTTAAAAAGAAAGATGTCACTTTGATGATTAAGGTATCTGGCCCAAGCCATGATGTTTTCAATCACCTCATATGCATGAGAAAGCTGGACAGTGAATAAGGAAGACCGATGAAGAATCGATGCCTTTGAATTATTGTGTTGCTGAAGAATATCACATATACCATGGACTGCCAGAAAAACAAACAAGTCTGTCTTCCAAGAAATACATCTAGAGTGCTCCTTGGAAAGGAGGATGGCAAGACTTCATCTCACTTACTTAGGACATATTATCAGGAGGTACCAGTCCCTGGAGAAGGAGATCATGTTTGGTAAGGTAGAGGGTCAATGAGGAAGACCCTCAACAAGATGGGTTGACATAGAGGTTTCAACAATGGGCTCAAACATAGCAAGGATTGTGAGGATGGCACAGGGCCAGGAAGTGTTTCCTTCTGTTGTAAATAGGATCAGTATGAGTCAGAAGTGACTCGATGGCATCTAACAACAAAAAGTGCGTTGAGGAAATCTGCTGCAAAATACCTCTTTAAAGTGTTCAAAAGCAAAGATGTCACTTTGAGGACTAAGATTTGCCTGTTCCAAGCCATGCTATTTTCAATCACCTCACGTGTATTCGAAAGCTGGACAATAAATAAGGAAGACTGAAGAATTGATGCCTTTGAATTATGGTGTTTTAGGTGAATAATGAATATGCCATGGACTGGCAGAAGAATGCACAAGTTCGTCTTGGAGGAAATACAGCTGAATTGCCCGTTGGAAATGAGGGTGGGGAGACTTCTAGTCATCTGTACTTAGGACAAGTTATCAGGAGGAACCAGCCCTAGAGAAGGACATCAAGCTTCGTAAGGTAGAGGGTCAGGGAAAAGAGGAAGACCCTTTACGAGATGGATTGACACAGCGGCTACAACAATGAGCTCAAACGTAGAAATGATTTATGGACATGGCACAAAACCAGGCAGAGTTTCGTTCTATTGTACATGGTGTGGCTATGAGTTGGAATGAACTCAATTGCACCAAACAACAACGAAGATGATGTTAACGAGGCAGGATTAGAGGCAGTTATGTTAATGACACTGGACACAATCTACAGGATTAGGTTGTATCTTGAGTTAATCTCTTTTGAGATATAAAAGAAATTTAACAAGCCATTAGAGATAGAAGGACCTCTACAAACAAAACAGAAGAGTCAGATTGCATTCTTTGGTCCCATGGTCCCTGCACTTGAGAATCTCCTAGACGCAGGGGTTGATTAATGCCAAGACACATGGAGATTTTCAAGGAATCCTGGACTCACAGAAGTTGAAAGAAGACAAGGACCTTCCCCAAAGCCAACAAAAGAGAAATCCTTCCCCTAGAGCTGGCACCCTGCATTCAGACTTCTAGCCTCCTAATGTCAGGGAGAATAAATTTCTATTTGTTAAAGCCATCCACTTGTGGTGTTTCTGTTACAGCAGGACTAGATAACCAACATACAGGATAGAGGTAGAATTCACATATTCTGTGACCCAGGGGATCCTTAGATATGTTCCCTAAAGGTATTAGTACCCATGTGCTGCAGTGTAAGTGTCTTAAGTATGTTCGGAACAACTTTGTTTGTAAGAGACAGAAACAACCTAAATGTCTATCAACAGTAAGAATCAATTACACAATTGAATGTAGTAGAGCAGAACAAAGTAGAGCTATGGGGAACAACTTAGATGAATGCAAAAAGAAAAAAAAAAGCACAAGAATATATAAGCTCTGATTCTATTTATACCCAAAAAAACAAAAACCCAAAACCTGTTGCCTTCAATTTCAACTCATAGTGACCCTATAGTAGAAACTACCCCATAAGGTTTTCTAGGCTGCAAATTTTCAAGGAAGACTACTGCCGCATCTTAAGCCCACAGAGCAGCTGGCTGGTTTGCATCTCGGACCATTCGATTATCAGCTGAGTGCTTAACCTCTGTGCCACCAGGGCTCCTTTCCATTTATATAAGGTTATATGTAAACAAAGGAGCTCTGGTGGTACAACTTTTAAGTGCTCTGCTGCTAACCAAAAGGTTGCTGGTTCCAACCCATCCAGAGGCTCTGCTGCCTTAAAGATTACAGCCTAGAAAAGCCTGTGAGGCAGGTGTATGCTGTCACATTGGGTCCCTACGGGTCAGAATCACCTCTCCTGCTCCTAACAACAACAACATATAGAAAGTTTTCAAAAATGAGCAAAACTTTCGTTTGATATTTTTTATGAAAATTGATATCCTTGAAATTAGGACGGGGTTAGTCGAGGTGGCAGATGGGGCTATGATTTGGGGAAGGGGGAGCACGAGTCATTATTTCTTGACTTGAGTGGTGGTTACGCCTATGCTCACTCCACAGTCCTTTAAGCTGTACATATATGCTTTATGCATTGTCTGTGAGCACGTTATATTTCATCATTTAAAAATGTAAAAAAACACACGCCTTTCCCCTCTAAAAAAATTAAGAGGCATAAAATGGTTTATACAATCATTTTAAAAAAAATTCTTTGTTTAGTTTATATTTAATTGAATAGTAATGTTCATAAAAAAAAATTTTTTTTAAATGTTCATAGACTTTAAAAAATCTTGATTGTATTTCAAATTTTTTTATTTCTATTAATGTGCATTTGTACCTCCTCTTTTCTATTATTTTATCACTTGTTATTAGTAGACTTTATTTTTTGGAACCGTTTTGGATTTACAGAAAAAATGAGCATGTAAATGCAGAGTTCCCATATAATCCCTCCCCCAAACACACAATTTCCCCTATTGTTAACATCATACATTAATATGGTACATTGAATGAACCAATATTCATATGTCAATACTGACTAAAGTTATGTCCAAGTTGAAACTGAAGAAAACTGGAACAAGTCCACGAAAGCCAGAGTTTGACCTTGAGAATATCCCACCTGAATTTAGAGATCAACTGAAGAATAGATATGATGCGTTGAACACTAATGACCAAAGAGCAGACGAGTTATGGAATGACATCAAGGACATCGTACATGAAGAAAGCAAGAGGTCATTTAAAAGATAGGAGAGAAAGAAAAGACCTAAATGCATGTTAGAAGAGGCTCTGAAACTTGCTCTTGAATGTTGAGTAGCTAAACAAAAGGAAAAAATGATGAAGTCAAACAGCTGAGAAGACAAAGTAAATATTATGATGGCATGTGCAAAGACCTAGAGATAGAAAACCAAAAGGAAAGAACACACTCAGTATTTCCCAAGCTGAAGAAACTGAAGAAAAACTTCAAGCCTCGAGTTGCAATAGCTAAGGATTTTAGGGGGAAAATATTAAATGCCGCAGAAAGCAGAAAAGGAATATGGAAGGAATACACAGAGTCATTAAACCAAAAATAATTGGTCATCATTCAACCATTTCAGGAAGTAAAATATGATCAGGAACTGATGGTACTGAAGGAAGAAGTCCAAGCTGCACTGGAGGCATTGGCGAAAAACAAGCTTCCAGGAATTGGCGGAACACCAACAGATATTTCTACAATTGGGTGCAGCGCCGGAAGTGCTCACTCGCCTATGCCAAGAAATTTGAAAGACAGCAAAAGGCCAACCGACAGGAGGAGGTCCATATTTATGCCAATTCCCAAGAAAAGCGTTCCAACCAAATGTGGAAATTATCAAACAATATCATTAATATCACATGCAAGTAGTATTTTGCTGAAGATCCTTCAAAAGTGGCTGCAGCAGTATATTGACAGGGAACTGCTAGAAATTCAGCCAGATTTAGAAGAGGACGTAGAGACAGGGTATCATTGCTGTTGTCAGATGGATCCTGACTGAAAGCAGAGAATACTCGAAAGATGTTTACCTGCGTTTTATTGACTACGCTAAGGCATTCGACTGCATGGATCATAACAAATTATGGATAAAGTGGTGGAGAATGGAAATTCTGGAACACTTAATTGTGCTCATGAGCAATCTGTACATTGCTCAAGAGGCAGTACGCTCCTTAGAAGCAAGGATGGCAAAACTATATTTCACATACTTTGGACATGTTATCAGGAGTCATCAGTCCTGGAGAAGGACATCATGCTTGGTATATAGAGGGTCAGTCACCCTCAATGAGATGGACTGACACAATGGCTGCACTAGTGCGCTCAAGGATAGCAACAATTGTGAGGACGGCACGGGACTGGACAGTGTTTCCTTCTGTTGTGCATAGGGTCGCCATGAGTCGGAATTCACTCCACAGCACCTAACAACAACAATTAACTAAAGTCCAAAGTTTATTCAGATTTTTATAGTTTTTACTTAATGTCCTCTTTCTGTTCTAGGATTCTATCCAAGTTACCACATTACATTTAGTTGTTTTGTCTCCTTGGGCTTCTCTTGGCTACGCTAGTTTCTCAGACTTGCCTTGTTTTTGATGACCTTGACATTTTTGGGTAGTACTGGTCAGATATGCTACAGGATTCCCTTCCACTGGAATTTATCTGATGTTTTTCTCAGGGCTAGCCTGGGGTTATAGGTTTTTTGGAGGAAGATCACAGAGGTAAAATGTATTTTTTATCACATTGTATCAAGGGTACATATTATCAATATGATTTATGATAACTGATGTCGACCTTTACCATCTGGCTGAAAATACTGTTTGTCAGGTCTCTTCTCTATAAAGCTACTCTTTTTCCCCATCTTTCCTTGTGCTACTCTTTGGAAGGAAGATACACCTACGGATCAGAGAGTTTTGCTTCCTCTCCTTCAGGTTGGAGTATCTGGATAATTTAAGGAGCCGTGATGGCCCAGTGGTGAAGAGCTTGGCTGCTAACTGAAAAGTCAGTGGTTCGAACCTACCAGCTACTGTTAGGTGGGAGAAAGATGTGGCAGTCACCTTTCCTAAAGACTGCAGCTTTGGAAACCTTATGGGGCAGCTCTATTCTGTTCTACAGGGTTACCATGAATCAGAATCCACTCCATAGCACACAACAACAACATCTGCATAATTTATGATCCCATCCACGACTGAACACCAGGATGACCCAGGACTAGGTATAGTTCATTCCACTGTGCATGGGGCCCCAAGAGTCAGCCTACTAAAAGGCAGTAACAACAACATCTGAATAAATTATTTGAAATTCTTTTGCAGGAGAGATTTGTCTCTTATCCAGCCATTTATTAATTTATTCAGTCTTTTTTAAAAAATATGTATTAGAATGAACCCATGGATATTTACTTTATACTGTAGGTTATAATCTAATGTTACTTTGTTTTGTCGCTCAGATTGGTCCAGCTTTGGCCATTGGGAGCTTTTTCAGTTTGCTCCTGTCCTTTGACATGACCCATCAATGCTTCCTGTTTGTTGTTGAGCACTTGCTTACTTACTGTCACTATAATAGGTTGCGTTTGTTTCATATTTGCCAAGCTGAGATTTCCTTAAGAAAAGCAAAAACTGTTGCCTTTGAGTCAATTTCAACTAATAGAGGCCCTGCAGGACAGAGTACAACTGCCCCACAGGGTTTCCAAGAGGTAGCCGGTGGATTAGAACTGCCCGTCTTTCGGTTAGCAGCTGTAGCTCTTAATCACTGTGCCACCAAGGCTCCACCCCTTTACTTTCAAACATTTAGTTTGCTCTAAGTTTGTTTTTTATGAAAAAAAAAAACCTTGAATTAAGTGAAATGGTCAATCAGGAACCTAGCCTTTTGACTGAATTTCTTGGATGTTGATTGAATTAGAGTACTGTGGTCGTATAAGGTCTAAATCATCAGGATGTGGAGTTTTCATTTGGTGGCTAGGAGGAAACCATCTCTGGGGCTTAGAGAAGCTTCATATGGAATTAGGATTTTGGTTGGTGAAGGTAGGTCAATTTATTTTTCTGTTACTTTTGCTTGTGAGGGAGAGAGTTATTTTCCTATTATAAATTTAAAGACTGGTAAAACACCACTTGCTGTCCAGTTGTTTCTGACTCATGGAGACTCCTTGTGTGCCCGAGTAGAACTGTGCTCCATGGGGTGGGTTTTCAATAGCTGATTTTTCTGAAGAGGAACACTAGGCCATTGTCTCAAGGTGCCTCTGGGGATACTCAAACTTCCAACTTTTTGGTTAGCAGCTGAGCACGTTAACTATTAGCATCATTTAGGGACTCCAAGTTTAAAGATGTTACTGTCAATTTTATATTTAGTTAAGAGGAAAACTACACGTGGGGATGTTATCATTTCTTTGAATTTGATAATGTTTTTTCAGACTTGTGGTTTTGAGTTTTTTTTTCTTGCTAAAAATTTCAAGGCCTTTCAGGAAAAAGCGTTGCATTTGTTGTTGTTGTTAGGTGTGGTCAGGTCGGTTCTGACTCATAGCCACCCTGTGTACCATAGAACGAAACACTGCCTGGTCCTGCATCATCCTCACAATCATTGTTATGCTTGAGCTCATTGCTGCAGCTACTGTGCCAATCCATCTCTTTGAAGGTCTTCCTCTTTTTTCGCTCACCCGCTTTTTTTTTTACCAAGCAAGGTGTCCTTCTCCAGGGACTGATCCCTCCTGATAACATGTCCGAAGTATGTGAGACATGCTCTTACCATCCTTGCTTCTAAGGAGCATTCTGGCTGTACTTCTTCCAAGACAGATTTGTTCCTTCTTTTGGCAGTCCATGGTATATTCAACATTCTTCGCCAATGCCATAATTCAAAGGCATCAATTCTTCTTTGGTCTTCCTTATTCATCGTACAGCTTTCAAATGCATGTAAGGGGATTGAGAACACCATGGCTTGGGTCAGGCGCACCTTAGTCTTCTAGGTGATATCTTTGCTTCTCAACACTTTAAAGAGGTCTTTTGCAGCAGATTTGCCCAATGCAATGCTCGTTTTGATTTCCTGACTGCTGCTTCAATGGGTGTTGGCTGTGGATCCAAGTGAAATGAAATCCTTGACAACTTCAATATTTTCTCCGTTTATCATGATGCTGCTTATTGGTCCAGTTGTGAAGATTTTTGTTTTCCTTATGTCGAGGTGTAACCTATACTGAAGGCTTTGGTCTTTGATGTTCATCAGTAGTACTTCAAGTCCTCTTCACTTTCAACAAGCAAGTTTGCATCATCTGCCTAACTAAGGTTGTTAGCGCATCTTTCTGCAATCCAGATGCCCCATTCTTCTTCACAGAGTCCACCTTCTCAGGTTATTTGCTCAGCGTACAGATTGAATAGGTATGGTGAAAGGATACAACCTTGATGCACACCTCTCCTGATTTTAAACCACGCAGTACCTTCTTGTTCTGTTCGAAAGACTGCCTCTTGATCTGTGTACAGGTTCCTCATGAGCACAACTAAGTGTTCTGGAATCCCCATTCTTCACAATGTTATCCATAATTTATTATGATCCAAACACTCAAATGCCTTTACATAGTCAATAAAGCACAGATAAACATCTTTTGGGTATTCTCTGCTTTCAAACAGGGTCCATCCGACATCAGCAATGATACCCCTGGTTCCACGTGCTCTTCTGAATCTGGCTTGAATTTCTGGCAGTTCCTTGTCAATGTACTGCTACAGCCGTTTTTGAACGATCATCAGCAAAATTTTACTTGCTTGTGATATTAATGATAAAAAAATGGTCAATAATTTCTGCGCTTGGTTGGATCACCTTTCTTGGAAATAGACATAAATATGGATCTCTTTCAGTTGGTTGGCCTTTTGCTGTCTTGCCAAATTTCTTGGCATAGACAAGTGAGCATTTACAGCTCTGTATCCGTTTGTTGAAACATCTCAATTGGTATTCCATCAACTCCAGGAGCCTTGTTTTTCATCAATGCCTTCAGTGCAGCTTGGACTTCTTCCTTCAGTACGATTGGCTCCTCGTCACATGCTACCTCCTGAAATGGTTGAACGACGACTAATTCTTTTTGGTATAATGACTCTGTGTATTCCTTCCATCTTCTTCTGATGCTTCCTGCGTCATTTAGTATTTTCCCCTTAGAATCCTTCAATATTGCAACTCAAGCCTTGAAGATTTTCTTCAGTTCTTTCAGCTTGAAAAATGCCAAGCGTGTTCTTCCCTTTTGATTTCCTATCTCCAGCTCTTTGCACACATCATTATAATACTTTGTTTTCTCAAGCTGCCCTTTGAAATCTTTTCAGCTCTTTTACTCCATCACGTCTTCATTTTGCTTTAGCTACTTGAAGTAAGTGCAAGTTTCAGAGTATTCAAATGTTAATGAAAAATTAGAGGGTTTCTAAACTTGGAAAAAATTTGGATCAGTTGGAGGGGAAGGCTTAAATTACAGATTGCGATTGGATTTTCGTGTGTTATTATTAGGGTGAGTACATAAGAATCAAGGTGGGGTCTGATTAAATTCGATTTTTGATGGGACATATACAGCCGTAACTTTGGGATGTTTCATTTAGACTTTGAATCCTAACAGGGTATTATCTTTCTGGGTTCTAAAGTGTCTTCATTTTGAAATTTTTCCGCCCTTAGAAAAAACCTTTAAACGTTTCATATCGGAAAGCACATTTTCATGTTAAAAATCTCATTTCTTTTTGCATTTAATGAACAAATATAAATGCATGTTTATTTCTTCCCTGATACATTGTATTTTTGTTGTTAAAGGGATTGAGACCTTTTTCAGAGAAAGATGTAGAAGTCAGCTTCTGTAATCTTTTGGTTACCAGCAGTAGCTCTTAACCACTTGCCACCAGGGCTCCACCCCTTTACTCTCAACCTTTTAGTTTGCTGTAAATTTGTTTTTAAAGAAAATCTTGGATTAAGTAGAAAGGCCAATCAGGAACGTAGCCTTTTGATTGCATTACATGGGTGTTGATTGAGTTAGAGTACAGCTAAAGTATAAAGTCTCCATCAGCAGGACATGGGGCTTCGTTTGGTGGCTAGGAGAAAACCATCTCTCTGGGGCTTGGAGAATCTGCATATGAAATCAGGATTTTGGCTGGTGGAAGGTAGGTCTATTTATTTTTCTGTTACTTTTGCTCGTGAGCCAGAGAGTTACTTTCCTATTATAAATGTAAAGACCAGTAAAACAGCACTTGCTGCTCGGTATTCCTGATTCATGGAGACTGCACGTGTGTCAGAGTAGAACTGTGCTCCATGGGGTGGGTTTTCAGTGGCTGCAGATTTTTCTGAAGTAGATCACTAAGCCATTCTCTCAAGGTGCCTCTGGGTGGACTCAAACCTCCAACTTCTCCATTAACAGCTAAGCACATAAACTCTTAGCATCATCTAGGGACTCCAAGTTTAAAGGAGTTGCTAGTAATTTTACATTTGTTTAAGAAGGAAAACTATGCATTGGGATGTCATCATTTCTTTGTGTTTAAAAATGTTTTTTATTTTTCAATTGGTTGTTTCAAATTTGTGGGTTTGAATTTTTTTTCCTTGGTAAAATTCTCACAGATTTTTGGGAAAAAAGCATTGCATTTTGTTGGCTGGTATCAATGGAAATGAGAGGGTTTCTAGACCTGGCAAAAGACTCGATCAACTAGAGGGAAGGGCTTAAATTAGAGAGTGTGATTGGATATTGGTGTACTAGAATTACGGTAAGCGTATTAGAATTAGAACCGGGGCTGATTAAATTAGAGTTGTGATGGGTCATAGCCTTTCCTTCAGGATGATTCATTTAGACATTGAATTGTTTAAAGGAAATCATCTTTCTGGGTCCTAAAGTGTCTTCATTTGAAATTAAGAGTTTAGGTTGATAGGAGGTAAATGCCATTTTTTTCCAGTTTTTATTCCCCCTTAAAGAATAAAACATTAAAACAATGGCATTTCATATCAGAAAGCACTTTTTCCTATTAAAAATCTCATTTATTTTTGCATTTAAAGAACAAATGTAAGTGGATGTCAATTCCCCCCCCCCCCTTTTTTTAGTTGATGGTTTACGGAACAAACTAGCTTCCCATTAAACAATTAGTACACATATTGTTGTGTGACATTGGCTGCTAGCCGCAGGACATGTCCACACTCTCCCCTGGTTGACTTGGATTACCTATTGCCAGCTTTCCTGTCCCCTCCTGCCTTCTAGTCCTTGCCCCTGGGCTGGTGTGCCCCTTTAGTCTTGTTTTGTTTTATGGGCCTGTCCAGTCTGTGACTGAAGGGTGGACCTCAGGACAGACTTCCCTGCTGAGCTAAAAGGGTATCTGGGGCCATACTCTCAGGGTTTTTTCAGTCTCTGTCAGGCCTGTAGGTCTGGTCTTTTGTGAGTTAGAATTTTGCTCTACGTTTTATTCCAGCTGTCTCTGGGATCCTCTATTGTGATCCCTGTCAGGGCAATCAGCGGTGGTAGCCGGGCTCCATCTAGCTGTGCTGGACCTAGTCTGGTGGAGGCTGTGGTAGTTGTGATCCCTTCGTCCTTTGGACTAATCTTCTGTTTGTGTCTTTGGTTTTCTTCATTCTCCCTTGCTCCAGACAGGGTGAGACCAGTGGAGTATCTTAGATGGCCATTCACAAGCTTTTAAGATCCCAGATGCTACTCACCAAAGTAGAATGTAGAACATTTTCTTTATAAACTATGTTAGTGCATGTCAATTTTAGATTACTTTCCTGATACACTCTATTTTTGTTGTTAAAATGATAGAGACCTTTTGGGAGAAAGATGTAGCAATCTGCTTCCATAAAGATTACAGCCTTGGAAACTCTATGGGGTATTTCTACTCTGTCCTATAGGGTCTTTATTCTAATTATAGGAATTCATTTTTTTTTTCTTTTAGTAAAATACATTTAATATGTGTATTAAAATTGTGAAATGGATGTTGAATTATTTGAAATATTTTTCTGCTTGCAACTAGATAATTTTTCCTTTCTGTTACTGTTTAGAGGTGTATTGTTAGATTTTTTGTTAGTCATTCTCGCAATTATGTGGCACAGTTTTTAACAGCTCAGCTCCTAACCTAAAAGCAGTTCAAATCCACCAGATGCTCTTTGGAAACCCTATGGGGTATTTCTACTCTGTCCTGTAGTGTCACTTTGAGTCAGAATCAACTTGAGGACAATGGTTTAGTATTCTTTTAATGCCTTGATGAGTTAAAGCTTGATACAATATTATTCAAGATTTTTTTAACTTTTGGTAAAATTGGGCCTATATATTTCTTTTCTAGTGCTTCCTTCAGATTTTGGTATCAAGGTTGTGCTTTGTGGTTTGCCACTGAGTCAATCTACAGGAAGAGATCACCAGGCCTTTACTCCCTCCAAGCACTGGGTAAGTTTGAACCAGCCACCCTTTGGATAGCAGCCAAGTGCTCAACCATTGCATTGTCAGAGTCCTTATGTTATACTTGGACCATTATAAAATGAACTAGATATTTTTCATACCAAAACATTTCTAAAGTTTGTATAAGAATGGCTAGAACCCTCCTATAAAATGATGTGTGTTTCACAGGTTTTTGGGGGCCATGTTTAAACAATTATATTTTATAATGCTTGATGGTGAGAGTACGAGGTAGATGGGACTGCCTTGTTTTTTCGGGTCTCACAGGTTTTCCGCCTTTGACAGAGCGTAGTCTTACTACTATTCTAGCGGCCATTTCAGTGGAAAATATTTGAGTTTTCCTTCTCTGACAGCTTTTTGGCTCAGGGATTTTCCGGCTTTCACAGGGTTTGCTGTTCCTTCTTTTCATGCCTATCATTTGAGTCTTCTACTTGTCTTTTTTTTTTTTTATTAACTTTTATTGAGCTTCAAGTGAACGTTTACAAATCAAGTCAGACTGTCACATATAAGTTTATATACACCCTACTCCGTACTCCCACTTGCTCTCCCCCTAATGAGTCAGCCCTTCCAGTCTCTCCTTTCATGACAATTTTGCCAGCTTCCAACTCTCTCTATCCTCCCATCCCCCCTCCAGACAGGAGATGCCAACACAGTCTCAAGTGTCCACCTGATATAATTAGCTCACTCTTCATCAGCATCTCTCTCCTACCCACTGTCTAGTCCCTTTCATGTCTGATGAGTTGTCTTCGGGAATGGTTCCTGTCCTGTGCCAACAGAAGGTTTGGGGACCACGACCGCTGGGATTCCTCTAGTCTCAGTCAGACCATTAAGTATGGTCTTTTTATGAGAATTTGGGGTCTGCATCCCACTTATCTCCTGCTCCCTCAGGGATTCTCTGTTGTGCTCCCTGTCAGGGCAGTCATCGATTGTGGCCGGGCACCAACTAGTTCTTCTGGTCTCAGGATGATGGAGGTCTCTGGTTCATGTTGCCCTTTCTGTCTCTTGGGCTCTTAGTTGTTGTGTGACCTTGGTGTTCTTCATTCTCCTTGGCTCCAGGTGGGTTGAGACCAATTGATGCATCTTAGATGGCCACTTGTTAGCATTTAAGACCCCAGACGCCACATTTCAAAGTGGGATGCAGAATGTTTTCATAATAGAATTATTTTGCCAATTGACTTAGAAGTCCCCTTAAACCATGGTCCCCAAACCCCCGCCCTTGCTCCGCTGAGCTTTGAAGCATTCATTTTATCCCGGAAACTTCTTTGCTTTTGGTCCAGACCAATTGAGCTGACCTTCCACGTATTGAGTGTTGTCCTTCCCTTCACCTAAAGCAGTTCTTATCTACTAATTAAAGAGTAAAAAACCCTCTCTCTCCCTCCCTCCCTCCCTCCCTCCTCACCTCGTAACCACAAAAGTATGTGTTCTTCTCAGTTTATACTATTTCTCAAGATCTTATAATAGTGGTCTTATACAATATTTGTCCTTTTGCCTCTGACTAATTTCGCTCAGCATAATGCCTTCCAGGTTCCTCCGTGTTATGAAATGTTTCACAGATTCGTCACTGTTCTTTATCGATGCGTAGTATTCCATTGTGTGAATATACCACAATTTATTTACCCATTCATCCACTGATGGACACCTTGGTTGCTTCCAGCTTTTTGCGATTGTAAACAGAGCTGCAATAAACATGGGTGTGCATATATCTGTTTGTGTGAAGGCTCTTGTTTCTCTAGGGTATATTCCGAGGAGTGGGATTTCTGGGTTGTATGGTAGTTCCATTTCTAACTGTTTAAGATAACGCCAGATAGATTTCCAAAGTGGTTGTACCATTTTACATTCCCATCAGCAGTGTATAAGAGTTCCAATCTCTCCGCAGCCTCTCCAGCATTTACTATTTTGTGTTTTTTGGATTAATGCCAGCCTTGTTGGAGTGAGATGGAATCTCATCGTAGTTTTAATTTGCATTTCTCTAATGGCTAATGATCAAGAGCATTTTCTCATGTATCTGTTAGCTGCCTGAATATCTTCTTTAGTGCAGTGTGTGTTCATATCCTTTGCCCACTTCTTGATTGGGTTGTTTGTCTTTTTGTGGTTGAGTTTTGACAGAATCATATAGATTTTAGAGATCAGGCGCTGGTCGGAGATGTCATAGCTGAAAATTCTTTCCCAGTCTGTAGGTGGTCTTTTTACTCTTTTGGTGAACTCTTTAGATGAGCATAGGTGTTTGATTTTTAGGAGCTCCCAGTTATCGGGTTTCTCTTCATCATTTTTGGTAATGTTTTGTATTCTGTTTATGCCTTGTATTAGGGCTCCTAAGGTTGTCCCTATTTTTTCTTCCATGATCTTTATCGTTTTAGTCTTTATGTTTAGGTCTTTGATCCACTTGGAGTTAGTTTTTGTGCATGGTGTGAGGTATGGGTCCTGTTTCATTTTTTTGCAAATGGATATCCAGTTATGCCAGCACCATTTGTTAAAAAGACTATCTTTTCCCCAATTACCTGACACTGGGCCTTTGTCAAATATCAGCTGCTCATTTGTGGATGGATTTATATCTGGGTTCTCAATTCTGTTCCACTGGTCTATGTGCCTGTTGTTGTACTAATACCAGGCTGTTTTGACTACTGTGGCTGCATAATAGGTTCTGAAATCAGGTAGAGTGAGGCCTCCCACTTTCTTCTTCTTTTTCAGTAATGCTTTGCTTATCCGAGGCTTCTTTACCTTCCATATGAAGTTGGTGATTTGTTTCTCTATCACCTTAAAAAATGATATTGGAATTTGGATCAGAAGTGCATTGTATGTATAGATGGCTTTTGGTAGAATAGACATTTTTACTATGTTAAGTCTTCCTATCCATGAGCAAGGTATGTTTTTCCACTTAAGTAGGTCCGTTTGAATTTCTTGTAGTAGAGCTTTGTAGTTTTCTTTGTATAGGTCTTTTACATCCTTGGTAAGATTTAGTCCTAAGTATTTTATCTTCTTGGGGGCTACTGTGAATGGTATTGATTTGGTGATTTCCTCTTCGATGTTCTTTTTGTTGATGTAGAGGAATCCAAGTGATTTTTGTATGTTTATCTTATAACCTGAGACTCTGCCAAACTCTTCTATTAGTTTCAGTAGTTTTCTGGAGGATTCCTTAGGGTTTTTTGTGTATAAGATCATGTCATCTGCAAATAGAGATAATTTTACTTCCTCCTTGCCAATCCGGATGCCCTTTATTTCTTTGTCTAGCCTAATTGCTCTGGCTAGGACTTCTAGCACGATGTTGAATAAGAGCGGTGATAAAGGGCATTCTGGTCTGGTTCCAGTTCTCAAGGGAAATGTTTTCAGGTTCTCTCCGTTTAGAGTGATATTGGCTGTTGGCTTTGCATAGATGCCCTTTATTATGTTGAGGAATTTTCCTTCAATTCCTATTTTGGTGACAGTTTTTATTATAAATGGGTGTTGGACTTTGTCAAATGCCTTTTCTGCATCAATTGATAAGATCATGTGGTTTTTGTCTTTTGTTTTATTTATGTGGTGGATTACATTAATGGTTTTTCTAATATTAAACCAGCCTTGCATACCTGGTATAAATCCCACTTGGTCGTGGTGAATTATTTTTTTGATATATTGTTGAATTCTATTGGCTAGAATTTTGTTGAGGATTTTTGCATCTATGTTCATGAGGGATATAGGTCTGTAATTTTCTTTTTTTGTAATGTCTTTACCTGGTTTTGGTATCAGGGAGATGGTGGCTTCATAGAATGAGTTGGGAAGTATTCCATCATTTTCTATGCTTTGAAATACCTTTAGTAGTAGTGGTGTTAACTCTTCTCTGAAAGTTTGGTAGAACTCTGCAGTGAAGCTGTCGGGGCCAGGGCTTTTTTTTGTTGGGAGTTTTTTGATTACTGTTTCAATCTCTTTTTTTTGTTATGGGTCTATTTAGTTGTTCTACTTCTGAATGTGTTAGTTTAGGTAGGTAGTGTTTTTCCAGGAATTCATCCATTTCTTCTAGGTCTGCAAATTTGTTAGAGTACAATTTTTCGTAATAATCTGATATGATTATTTTAATTTCAGTTGAGTCTGTTGTGATGTGGCCCTTCTCGTTTCTTATTCGGGTTATTTGTTTCCTTTCCTGTATTTCTTTAGTCAGTCTAGCCAATGGTTTATCGATTTTGTTAATTTTTTCAAAGAACCAGCTTTTGGCTTTGTTAATTCTTTCAATTGTTTTTCTGTTCTCTAATTCATTTAGTTCAGCTCTAATTTTTATTATTTGTTTTCTTCTGGTGCCTGATGGATTCTTTTGTTGCTCACTTTCTGTTTGTTCAAGTTGTAGGGACAGTTCTCTGATTTTGGCTCTTTCTTCTTTTTGTATGTGTGCATTTATCGATAGAAATTGGCCTCTGAGCACTGCTTTTGCTGTGTCCCAGAGGTTTTGATAGGAAGTATTTTCATTCTCGTTGCATTCTATGAATTTCCTTATTCCCTTCTTGATGTCTTCTATAACCCAGTCTTTTTTCAGGAGGGTATTGTTCAGTTTCCAAGTATTTGATTTCTTTTCCCTAGTTTTTCTGTTATTGATTTCTAGTTTTATTGCCTTGTGGTCTGAGAAGATGCTTTGTAATATTTTGATGTTTTGGATTCTGCAAAGGTTTGTTTTATGACCTAATATGTGGTCTATTCCAGAGAATGTTCCATGTGCGCTAGAAAAAAAAGTATACTTTGCAGCAGTTGGGTGGAGAGCTCTGTATAAAGTCAATGAGGTCAAGTTGGTTGATTGTTGTAATTAGGTCTTCCGTGTCTCTATTGAGCTTCTTACTGGATGTCCTGTCCTTCTCCAAAAGTGATGTGTTGAAGTCTCCTACTATAATTGTGGAGGTGTCTATCTCACTTTTCAGTTCTGTTAAAATTTGATTTATGTATCTTGCAGCCCTGTCATTGGGTGCATAAATATTTACTATGGTTATGTCTTCCTGATCAATTCTCCCTTTTATCATTATGTAGTGTCCTTCTTTATCCTTTGTGGTGGATTTAAGTCTAAAGTCTATTTTGTCAGGAATTAATATTGCTACTCCTCTTCTTTTTTGCTTATTGTTTGCTTGATATATTTTTTTCCATCCTTTGAGTTTTTGTTTGTGTCTCTAAGTCTAAGGTGTGTCTCTTGTAGGCAGCATATAGATGGATCGTGTTTCTTTATCCAGCCCAAGACTCTCTGTCTCTTTATTGGTGCATTTAGTCCATTTACATTCAGCGTAATTATAGATAAATAAGTGTTTGGTGTTGTCATTTTGATGCCTTTTTGTGTGTGTTGTTGACAATTTCATTTTTCCACTTAGTTTTTTGTGCTGAGACGTTTTTCTTAGTAAATTGTGAGATCCTCATTTTCGTACTGTTTGAGTTTATGTATGTTGAGTCGTTACGTTTTTCTTGGCTTTTATCTTGAGTTATGGAGTTGTTATACCTCTTTGTGGTTACCTTAATATTTACCCCTATTTTTCTAAGTAAAAACCTAACTTGTGTTGTCCTATATCGCCTTGTATCACTCTACATATGGCAGTTCTATGCCACCTGTATTTAGTCCCTCTTTTTGATTATTGTGATCTTTTACATATTGACTTCAATGATTCCCTGTTATGAGCATTTTTTTTTTTTAATTAATCTTAATTTGTTTTTGTGAATTCCCTATTTGAGTTGATATCAGGATGTTCTGTTTTGTGACCTTGTGTTGTGCTGGTATCTGGTATTATTGGTTTTCTGACCAAACAGTATCCTTTAGCATTTCTTGTAGCTTTGGTTTGGTTTTTGCAAATTCTCTAAGCTTGTGTTTATCTGTAAATATCTTAATTTCGCCTTCATATTTCAGAGAGAGTTTTGCTGGATATATGATCCTTGACTGGCAGTTTTTCTCCTTCAGTGCTCTGTATATGTCATCCCATTGCCTTCGTGCCTGCATGGTTTCTGCTGAGTAGTCTGAACTTATTCTTATTGATTCTCCCTTGAAGGAGACCTTTCTTTCCTCCCTGGCTGCTTTTAAAATTTTCTCTTTATCTTTGGTTTTGGCGAGTTTGATGATAATATGTCTTGGTGTTTTTCTTTTTGGATCAGTCTTAAATGGGGTTCGATGAGCATCTTGGATAGATATCCCTTCGTCTTTCATGATGTCAGGGAAGTTTTCTGTCAGCAGATCTTCAACTATTTTCTCTGTGTTTTCTGTCCTCCCTCCCTGTTCTGGGACTGCAATCACACGCAAGTTATCCATCTTGATAGAGCCCCACATGATTCTTATGGTTTCTTCATTTTTTTTAATTCTTTTATCTGATTTTTTTTTCAGCTATGTTGGTGTTAATTCCCTGGTCCTCCAGATTTCCCACTCTGCATTCTAATTGCTCAAGTCTGCTCCTCTGACTTCCTATTGAGTTGTCTAATTCTGTAATTTTATTGTTAATCTTTTGGATTTCTACATGCTGTCTCTCTATGGATTCTTGCAACTTATTAATTTTTCCACTATGTTCTTGAATAATCTTTTTGAGTTCTTCAACTGTTTTATCAGTGTGTTCCTTGGCTTTTTCTGCAGTTTGCTTTATTTTGTTTCTAATGTCTTGAAGCATTCTGTAAATTAGTTTTTTGTATTCTGTATCTGATAATTCCAAGATTGTATCTTCATTTGGGAAAGATTTTGATTCTTTTGTTTGGGGGGTTGTAGAAGCTGTCATGGTCTGATTCTTTATGTGGTTTGATATCGACTGCTGTCTCCGAGCCATCACTAAGATATACAAAGGAACAAGATATAGTAGTGGTTTATTCTGTAATTGCTCACTGAGTCTTATCTTGTTTTGTTTTCTTTCAATATACGAGGATGGGATACTAGATTGTTCTGTCTTGTTTGTTGTAGCCCTTGACTTACTTATGACCTATTACCAGCTGGTTTGGGCTGTTGCCAGATATATATGCCTGAGTCTATTCACTATTCTTGAGTAGAATCTGATTTTGGGTCATCAAGTGTGTGCTGCACCCTAACACCTATCCACCTCGAGAAGTAGTGGTGATAGTTGTGTGCACCAGATTCTATTAGCAGCTGGGGTTCACCCTCCGGCGGGGGGACAGGATGGTGACAGGCTTCCCCCAAGTGTCAGTGAGGTAGGTGTGTCTCTATTCCTATAGCACCTTGGTGGGAGGGCACTGCAGCTGTACCTTAGGCCTCCAATGCAAGTACCTCTACTGATTGGTAGATGTCGCCCTCTTCAGACCCCTAAGGCAAGAGGCAAGGTGGTCTGGGGGGAGCTTCAGCCCTCAGTTCCCTGTTGTGGGTCAGTTAGGGCTCTGTTGAATAAGCAGAGATATCAGACCTGGGAAATTTGTTTTTCCAGAAAATCCGCTAAAAAAAAATGCAGTCGGATCCCTATCAGAACTGCCTTTGGATTATAACCGCCACCTTGTTCCCTGTAAGGATGAAAGTCCGAGATTTGGATCTTATATGCTTGGCTGTAGCTGGTTCTGTGTTTTTAGTCCAGTTAGGGATGGATTTTTGGTCCCTGGGTTTTTTGTGGTTCCTTCTTTCAGACCGGAAGAATGGGTTAGGAAAAGACCAAAAAAAAAAAAAGGGGGGGGGGGAAGCAACGCCGCCGCGGAACCGGAGCTGTTCTCCCTCTGGCTCAGGAAATTCCAATGTTAACGAAGCCGCCTGGGAAGGGCGGGGGAGGGTTCAGAGAAATAGGAGAGTAGCACCGTGGAATATAGCCAAAGTTGCTTATCTTGCTTGGAATGACTATTTTATCTGAGATTCCCGAGGGGCGTGTTGCCTATGTGTGCTGGCTGTGTGGAGATTGCCCCCGAGGGTCTGGTCCGCTGAAGCCGCGGTCAGATCCTCCGCTGCCAGTCCGAAGCCCAGCGTCAAGGTTCCCCTGCTAGAACGCTGCACTCCCGGCTCCAAAATCAGTCGCTGCCTCCTGGGGACTTCTCGTCCCACCAGCTGCGTCGCCGCGCCCCCGTACGGACCGGCTGGGCCCCCTCCCGGGGTTAGTTCAGGGGAGTAGGGCTGTGCCCCGTGCTTGCGCCGTGACAGCGCCCAATCAAATGCCCGGCGCCAAGGTTCCCTGGCTGGGACGCTGCACTCCCAGCTCCAAAACCAGTCACTGCCTCCCGGGGACTTCTCCCACCAGCCCCATCGCCACCCCACCCGCACGGACCAGCTGGGCCCCCTCCCGGAGTGAGTTCAGGGTGGTAGGGCTGCGCCCCTTGTTTGCGCCATCCCAAGATTTTGAGTTCAGCTCCCCTGGGCCCAGACCTAAGCCCGGTGCCAAGGTTACCTGACTGGGACGCTGGCTCCAGTCTCCGAAAACAGTCACTGCCTCCCCGTATTTGTTCGTTCTCGGTCTCTAAATCTGTGTTTGTTGTTCAGGGTTCTAGATTGTTATGTATGTGATCGATTCACTTGTTTTTCCTAGTCTTTGTTGCAAGAGGGATCCGAAGTAGCATCTACCTAGTCCGCCATCTTGGCCCCGCCTCCACCTACTTGTCTTTTTTAAGAGTTAGCTTTTGATTTTCATCCTAATCCCTACTGGATATTATGTTTCCTTTGTAGCCCTTTCTGATGACATTTTTCTGGCTTTTCCTTTCCATTCTTAAACTTTTTTTTTTTTTTTTTGAGTTTCTTCATCGAGTTTTGAGACAAATGTTTAATACATTTAATTTCAACCTTTTTATACTTTTCCTTCTAGTCCAATTAGATGTTCCTCTTCTTCTGTCTTATGATTTGATCTTAAGTTTTAATTTTGATATTAACATTGCCATACCAATTGTCTTTATCTTAGTGCTAACTCAGTATTTCTTTCTCATCCACTAATTTGTAATGATTCTGCATTCTTTAGGTTTCCTTTTAAAACTTCCTTGAAGAGTCACTGCTCCAGTGGGGTTGGGAGCTACCCATGCGCCCAAGAATGACAATGAGGAGAAGCCTCAGAAGACAGAGTTAGACTCCCAACTGAGGAAACTGACAGAGCTACAGGGTGAGCCAGGCCCTGACTGGGAGTACATGTTCCCCAGGGAGAAATTCTGTTCCCTTTGGAAAAAAATGCAAAGTGGATTCCCCCTGGTGAATCACCAAGCCTGGAGAGATACCACATTTGTTTTAAAAATGCAAGTCTGAAGTTTGCCTCACAGATAAACCAATACATTACAACCAATAAAAATATACTTTAAAAAGTTACTCCCCAGCATGCTCAGGAATCTACAACATACCTAAAACCTTGTAAGTCTTCCTTTTTCTCTTGCAGCCATGAAGCCTGAGCACTGTGGTACCTAGAACCCAAGTTGTTCTACCCTGACCTTCTGCCCAACCATGGAAGAATTTAAAGATTTCAACAAATGCGTTGCTTACATGGAATCCCAAGGTGCACACCGAGCAGGCCTGGCTAAGATAAGTCCACCGAAGGAATGGAAAGCCAGACAGACCTATGATGACATCAGTGACATCCAAATAGCCACTCCTCTGCAGCAGGTGGTCTTTGGGCGGGCAGGTGTGTTTACACGATACCATAAAAAGAAGAAAGCCATGACCGTGGGGGAGTATCGCCACTTGGCTGACAGTGACAAATACCGCACTCCACCACACCTGGATTTTGAAGACTTGGAGCGAAAGTACTGGAAGAACCGCCTGTACGACTCTCCGATTTATGGCGCCGACATCAGCGGCTCCTTGTTTGATGAAAACACTGAACACTGGAACCTCAGAAACCTGGGAACAATTCAGGACCTGCTGGAATGGGAGTGCGGGGTCGTCATCGAAGGCGTCAACATGCCCTACTTGTACTTCGGCATGTGGAAGACCACCTTCGCTTGGCACACGGAGGACATGGACCTGTACAGCATCAGCTACCTGCACTTTGGGGAGCCCAAAACGTGGTACGCGGTGCCCCCGGAGCACGGCCGATGCCTGGAACGCCTGGCCAGGGAGCTTTTCCCGGGCAGTGCGCAGGGCTGTGAGGCCTTCCTGCGGCACAAGGTGGCTCTCATCTCGCCCACCGTGCTCAGGGAGAATGGCATTCCCTTCAGTCGCATCACCCAGGAGGCTGGCGAGTTCATGGTGATGTTCCCCTATGGCTACCACGCTGGCTTCAATCACGGCTTCAACTGTGCCGAAGCCATCAACTTTGGCACCCTGCGCTGGGTTGATTATGGCAAAGTGGCGTCTCAGTGCAGCTGTGGGGAGGCCAGGGTCGTGTTTTCCATGGACGCCTTCGTGCGCGTTCTGCAACCCGAGCGCTACGAGCGCTGGAAACGGGCGAGACCGGATGGTCGTGGAGCACAGGAAGCCCATGGAGCCAGCCGGCCAGGAACGGACCGCCTGGAGGGAGGCCCGGGCACCCAAGAGAGTTGCACCGGGCATGCAGCACCCCCGCCCCGCCAGGCCCTGTGCCTTTCTAGTCCTCTGGCCTCCAGCGGTGGCTCCCGCCTCAGTGCTCCTGTGTGTCCTGCTCCCTGGCTCCTCTGCATGCAGCTCTGCTGTGCAGCCTGAGGCTGCTGTCCCTGCCACATCCATTGCCGCTGCTCCAAGCTCCGATGAGCCCGGCCCGGTAGCCGTGCCAACCCCGGGTCTGCCTGCTCTGCATCTCCAGCCTTCACCTGATGGAAGTGTTCTTGGTGGTGCTCCTTGTTGTCTTCGGGAATCTGAAGATGAGGAACAGCCCCTCCAGGCCTCTGCTAAGAGGTGCACTGCCCCCACAGTTCCAGGCCTCAAGTCTCAGCCCCTACCTGGGCATGGACTGTGATAGAAGATCCTGCACCTCTGAGTCCTGGACCCCAGAATCCTGTTAAAGCTTCCGGGTGCAGTGGCACCCCTTTGCTTCAACTCTTGGGGCTCCCACTGGATCCTGATTCTCCAAAGCACCCTGACCAATGGGTGCTATCACTGGACACCATTACAGTGAATCCGCCTGACATTGTTCCACTGAATCCTCCCAACATCCTTGTTCCTCTGAGAAAACTCCCTAGTGACACAGCTGGGGACTGCACGACCCCTGTGAACCTGTTCCAAGTTATTGCCATGGACCACTCTTAAGCCTGTAAGATCCTGCCCCCAGCTCAGGTTGCCAATATCTCCTGCACTCCTGACTGTGATCACTGGGGACAAACTAAAGAGATGTAGGCGCACTTCTGAGTCCTGAGATGTGTCTACCACAAGGGGCGTTCTGAAGCCTCTGGGCTTAAAGAAGGGCTATTGAAAAAGTGTCTGTGCCACTGACACTCCCAGCCTCAGGAATGTTGGAAGCTGCCAGCTAAGCTCCAACTTGGAGCTGGAGCTCTCTCTGGTGGAGACCCTTTTACCTCCTAGATGTGGCACATTTCCAGGCTGCCTGATGCTTTCTCATACTGTGACAACCAGGGCTACCAGTGGCCACTGAAGTGGACCTCCACACCCTTAAGAGTGCCATAGGATGTTGTGGTATCTCTCAGGGACCCTCAGACTACTCCTGGACACTTATATTCTTGTGTCCTTCCAGGCCTGGGTGCTGTGGACACTGCTTGATTCTGATGTCATCATCAGGATACCTTCTCTTCCTAATATGTCCCTAAACCCTTTGCTGTCCAATTTTTCCATTTGTTCTCATATAAATGATTTGTGGCTTTATTGATGTTTATTAAGTTCATTTGTTGTACAGTGTATCTGCCAAGCAAATAAAATCCTTAAAATATATTTAAAAAATCAGAATTATATAAAAGAGATATATTTCAAACACAACAACTCATCACCTATCCAGAGACCAGAATAACTGGTCTACCAACACTTCTGACTGGGGCTACAATAGATGCTCCAGGATTTAATGGAAGAAAATTGTAAAACAAAACTGAAAATCTTTTTTTTTTAATTGTACTTTAGATGAAGGTTTACAGAACTAGTTTCTCACTAAACAGTCAGTACACACATTGTTCTATGACACTGGTTAACAACCCCACAACATGTCAGCACTCTCCCTTTTCAAACTTAGGTTCCGTATTACCAGCTTTCCTGTTCCTTCCTGCCTTTTAGTCCTTGTTCCTGGGCTGGTGTGGCCCTTTAGTCCAATTTATGGCTGAAGGGTGAACCTCAGGAGTGACTTCATTACTGAGCTGGAAGGGTGTCCGGGGGCCATACTCTCAGGATTTCTCCAGTCTCTGTCATGCCATTAAGCCTGGTCTTTATTTTTGTGTTAGAATTTTGTTCTACATTTTCCTCCAGCTCTGTTCAGGACCCTGTATTGTGATCCTTGTCAGAGCAGTCAGTGGTAGTAGCTGGGCACAATCTAGTTGTACTGGACTCAGTCAGGTGGAGGCCATGGTAGATGTGGCCCACTAGTCCTTTGAATTAACGTTTCTCTTGCATCTTTAGTTTTCTTCATTCTTCCTTGCTCTCGAAGGGGTGAGAGCAGTGGAGTATCCTAGATGGCTGCTCACAGGCTTCTAAGACCCCAGACACTACTCACCATAGTAGAATGTTGAACATTTTCTTTATAAACTATGTTATGCCAATTGAGCTAGATGTTCCCTGAGACCATGGTCCCCACATCCCTCAGCCCAGCAATTTGGTCCCTTAGGGAGTTTGGATGTGTCTATGGAGCTTCCATGACCTTGCCTTATACCAGATGCGCTGACTTCCCCAGTATTGTGTACTGTCTTACCCCTCCCCAAAGTTACCACTTATCTATTGACTATTTAGTGTTTTTTCCTCCCCATCCTTCTCGTAACCATCAAAGATTGTTTCTTTTTGTGTGTAAACCTTCTCATGAGTTTTTACAGTAATGGTTTCATACAGTATTTGTCCATTTGTGATTGACTTATTTCACTCAGCATGATGTCCTCCAGATTCATCCACGTTATGAGGTGCTTCACAGATTCATCATTGTTCTTTATCGTTGTGTAAATACTTCATCGTGTGTATGTACCACAGTTTGCTTATCTCTTCATCTGTTGATGGGCATCTAGGTTGTTTCCATCTTTTTGCTATTGTGAACAATGCTGCAGTGAACGTGGGTGTGCATATGTCTATTTGTGTGATGACTCTCATTTCTCTAGGTTATGTTCCTAGGAGTGGGATTGCTGGATCATATGGTTTCCTATTTCTAGCTTTCTGAGGAAGCACCATATCATTTTCCAAAATGGTTATATCATTCTGCATTCCCACCAGCAGTGTGTAAGAGTTCTGATCTTCCCACAGCACCTGCAGCATTTGTTATTTCCTGTTTTTCTGATTCATTCCAGTAATACTGGGATGAGAAGGTAACTCATTGTGACTTTGATCTGCATTTCTCTAATGGCTACTGATCCAAAGCATTTCCTCATATGTCAGTTAGCCACTTTAATGTCTTCTTTGGTGAAGTGTCTGTTCGTTTCCTTTGCCCATTTTTTAACTGGATTATTTGTCTTTGTTGTAGAGCTGTTGGATTTTCTTGTAGATTTTAGAGCTTAGACCTTTGTCTGATTTGTAATAGCCCAAAATTTTTACCCAGTCTGTAGGTTCTTTTTACTCTTTTGGTGAAGTCTTTTGATGAGCCTAAGTGTTTAATTTTTAGAAGATCCCAGTTATCTAGCTTATCTTCTGGAGTTTGTATGTTGCTGGTTGTGGTTTGTATCTTGTTAATGCCGTGTATTAGGGCCTCTAGAGTTGATCCTATTTTTTCTTCTATGAACTGCATAGTTTTTGGCTTTATATTTAGGTCTTTGATCCATTTTGAGTTAATTTTTGTATGTGGTGTGAGGTATGGGTCCTGTTTTATTTTTTCTTGCTGATGGACATCCAGCTTTGCCAGCGCCATTTGTTAAAAAGACTGTCTTTTCCCCATTTGATGGACTTTGGGCCCTTGTCGAAGACCAGGTGACCATAGGTGGATGGATTTATATCTGGGTTCAAAATTCTGTTCCATTGGTCAATGTATCTGTCATTGTACCAGTTCCAGGCTCTAGTGTCAGGTCAGGTAGTGTGAGTTCTCCTACTTTATTCTTCTTCAATAGTGCTTTACTGTCCTTTACTTCTTCCCTTTCCAGATAAAGTTAGTGATGAGTTTTTCCATCTCTTAAAGAATGTTGTTGGTATTTGGATTGGTATTGCATTGTATTTATAAATCGCTTTGGGTAGAATTGTCATTTTCACAATGTTGAGTCTACCTCCATGAGCAGTATATTTTTTTCATTTATGTGGAGCTTTTTTGGTTTCTTGCAATAGTGCTTTGTAGTTTTCTTTGTATAGGTCCTTTACATCCCTGGTTAGACTTATTCCTAAGTTTTTTTTTTTTTTTTTAGGGGATATTATAAATGGTATTGCTTTCACAATTTCCTTTTCATTGTTCCCTTTATTGGTATATAGGAATCCAATTGATTTTTGTATGCTTATCTTGTATCCTGCTACTCTCCTGAATCTTTCTATTAGTTCCAGTAGATTTCTTGTGGAATCTTTTGGGTTTTCTATGTATAGTAGTATATCATCCACAAATAGGAACAATTTAACTTCTTCATTACCAATTTGGGTGCTTTTTATTTCTTTTTCTTGTTTTTTTGCTCTAGCTGGAACTTCCAGCACAATATTGAATAGGAGCGGCTATAAAGGGCATCCTTGTCTTGTTCCTGTTCTCAAGGGGTATGTTTTCAACCTCTCCCTCAGTTAAGAATGATGTTGGCTGTTGGTTTTTCATAGATGCCCCTTATTGTGCTGAGAAATTTCCCTTTTATACCTATTTTATTGAGAGTTTTTTTTTTATCAGGAATGGGTGTTGGACTTTGTCGAATGCCTTTTCTGTGTTGATTGATATGATTGTGCAATTCTTTGCTTTCATTTATGTGGTGGATTACATTGATTGATTTTCTAATGTTGAACTATCCTTGCATACCTGGTGTGAAGCCTACTTGGTTTGGTGTATTATTATTTTTTTTTTTATATGATCCTGAATTTTATTGAGAACTTTTGCATCTATATTCATGAGAGATATTAGTTTGTAATTTTCTTTTTTTGTGGTATCTTTGCTGGGTATCAGGTTATGCTGGCTTCATAGAATGAATTCAGCAGTATTGCTTCCTTTTCCATGTTCTGAAATAGTTTGATTAGTACTGATGTAAGCTTTTTTCTGAATGTTTGGTAGAATTCTCCAGTGAAGCCATCTGGGCCAGGGCTCTTTTTTTGTTGGGAGTTGTGATGGTTAAGATTGTGTGTCAACTTGGCTGGGCCATGATTCGTAGTGTTTTGGCAGTAGTATAATGTTGTGATCACTTCCCTGTTGAAATCTGACATGTGATCACCCCCATGATGGAATTTGCTGAGTGATACCGATGGGGGTGGGGCCTGTGGCAGCTCACCGCCTCCTCAGCCTTCATCTGTCCACCTTTCGCCACCTTCTTCCCTCCTGTTCAACTTGCAAAGGTTGTTGGCTTGTTCTGGATCCAGCAGCTGTCTCTTGTTTGACCTCTGGTTCTTGAGACTTGAGCTAGCAGCTTACCTGTCCATCTTGGGATTCATTGATCTTCACAACCTGCGAGCAAGGGTCCTGCTCCCTGACCTGCCTATCTTGGGTTCACCAGCCCCTGCAGCTAAGTGACTCAGGAGAAACTTTGCGGTCTTGTCTGCCAAACTTGGGGATTGCTCAACCATCACAGCCTGTGGGCAAGACCCGTGCTCTCTGACCTGCTCATCTTGGGTTTATTAGCTTTCATGGCTCCGTGAATTTGGAAAGGCCTCTATCGTGATCCAAGGACTTGGGATGTTTCAACCCCTACAATCGTGTGAGCTGTTTCCTTGATATAAATCTCTGTCTATATATTTATACACTTTACTGGTTTTGCTTCTCTAGAAAACCCAGTCTAAGACAGGAGTCAAAACTGAAAATCTTTAGTAAAAAGTTCAGACTCACTGAACAGAGACTGGGGAACTTCAGAGACTGTCTTCCTGACATACTCTTTAAAATGTGATTTGAAACTTCTGGTTCAAGCAAATAACCAATTGGCTCATAAAATACCTCGAGTACTGTATTTCACACACACGCACACACACATACACACACAGACACATCTCGTCTATTTGAGACACAATGGTCAATATTTACCCTAAAGCAAAGATGAGACTGTCATGGGGTGGGGTCAGGGAAGCAAGAATAATGCAAATGGAACAACCAGAATGAAAATAATGAGAATGTTGATGAAGCGTGGAAAATGTAACCAATGTCACTGAACAATATCTGTAGAAATTGTCAAATGGGAGTCTAATTTGCTGTGTAAACTTTCACCAAAAATTCAATAAAATATTTTTTAAATACTGGAAACCTTGGAGGTGTAGTGGTTAAGAGTTCGTCTGTAAACTTATTAGTATAACTAATAAACCAATAAACAGCTCCAATACGGTAGATACTTTTCTAGGAAAGTTTATTTTACTGAAATGGATTCTAGAAGAGATGGAGAATCTAAAATATGAATCTCTATGTAAGAAATAGGGGAAATATCAGTAGATCCACCTCTTTGAAATCACTAGGAGCTATTCACAGGGGAATTTTTTGAAACCATTAAAAAAACCTTTTTAAAAAATATTTCCAAATTTCCAGAAGAACTAGTTGGTGCCCGGCCACAATCGATGACTGCCCTGACAGGGAGCACAACAGAGAACCCCTGAGGGAGCAGGAGACCAGTGGGATGCAGACCCCAAATTCTCACAAAAAGACCATACTTAATGGTCTGACTGAGACTAGAGGAATCCCGGTGGTCATGGTCCCCAAACCTTCTGTTGGCACAGGACAGGAACCATTCCCAAAGACAACTCATCAGACATGAAAGGGACTGGACAGTGGGTAGGAGAAAGATGCTGATGAAGAGTGAGCTAATTATATCAGGTGGACACTTGAGACTGTGTTGGCATCTCCTGTCTGGAGGGGGGATGGGAGGATAGAGAGAGTTGGAAGCTGGCAAAATTGTCACGAAAGGAGAGACTGGAAGGGCTGACTCATTAGGGGGAGAGCAAGTGGGAGTACGGAGTAAGGTGTATATAAACTTATATGTGACAGTCTGACTTGATTTGTAAACGTTCACTTGAAGCTCAGTAAAAGTTAATATAAATAAATAAATAAATATTTCCAAATATATTCAGGCATCTGCAAAGAAGAAAAATGTTCAACTTTTAAAATGAGCACAACATTGATAGAAAAATCTGACATACTGTACAATGAGTGGAAATTATAGACAAAGCTTATTTCTGAACACTGATGCAAAAATTCTTAATTGAACATTAACTAAGAGAATCTAATTACATTTAAAAAATAAAGAATGAGTAAATGGTGTTTATTGCTGCAAGGCAATGATGGTTCAAAATTAAGAAATCTAGTAATTTATCCTCCTAAAACACCAAAAAAAAAAAAGAGGTTTGCAAATACCTTTTTTTCAACAACATAAATGGTGACTATACACAGGGATTGTGCCAGATGGAATACACAGGAATCAAATCAACTACATCTGTAGAAAGATAATCTTCAGTCAGAAAAAACCCAGTGGTCGCCTGTGGGACAGGCCATCAATTGTTCATATATAGATTCAAGTTGAAGCTTAAGAAAATTAAAACAAGTCCACTGAGCCAAAGTATGATCTTGAGTATATCCCACCTGAATTTAGTACCATCTCAAGAATAGATTGGACGTATTGAACAATAATGACTGAAGACTGATGAGTTGTGGGATGACATCAAGAATATCATACATGATGAGATCAAAAGGTCATTCAAAACACAGTAAAGAAAGAAAAGACCACATGGATGTCAGAAGAGACTCTGAAACTTGCTCTTAGACATAAAGTATCTGAAGTGAATGGAAGAAGTGATGAAGTAAAAGCACTGTACAGAATATTTCAAAGGGCAGCTCAAGAAGACAAAGTAAAGTATTACAATGAAATGTGCAAAGACTTAGAATTAGAAAAACCAAAAGCAAGAACACACTCAAAATTTCTGAAGTTGAAAGAACTAAAGAAAAAATTGAAGCCTCTAGTTGCAATACTGAAGGATTCTGTGGGCAAGAAATTGAAGGATGCATGAAGCATCAAAAGAAGAAGGAAGGAATACACAAAATAAGTGTACCAAAAAGAATTGGATGATTTTCAACCACTTCGTGAGGTAACATAGGATTAAGAACCAATGATACTGAAGAAAGAAGTCCAAGCTGCACTGAAAGCACTGGTGAAAAACAAGGCTCCAGCAATTGATGGGATACAAAGTGAAATGTTTCAAGAAACGGATGCAGCACTGCAGGTGCTCACTTGTCTATGCCAAGAAATTCGGAAGACAGCTCCCTGGCCAACCAACTGGTAGAAATCCATATGTGTGCCCATTCCAAAGAAGATGATCCAACAGAATGTGGAAATTATCTAACAATATCATTGATATCAGAAACCCTGGTGGCATAGTGGTTAAGTGCTATGGCTGCTCACCAAAACGTCGGCAGTCCGAATCTGCCAGGTGCTCCCTGGAAACTCTACGGGGCGGTTCTACTCTGTCCTACAGGGTCACTATGAGTCAGAATCGACTCCAGGGCAGTGGGTTTTATCATTAATATCACACACAAGTAAAATTTTGCTGAAGTTAATTAAAATGTTTTATTGACTATGCATATGCATTCAACGATGTGAATCATAGCAAATTATGGACAACTTTTGGAAGAATGGGAATTCTAGGATGCCTTTGAATTATGGTGTTTGTGAAGAATATTGAATATACCGTGGACTGCCAGAAGAACAAACAAGTCTGTCTTGGAAGAAATACAGCCACAGTGCTCCTTGGAAAGGAGAATGGCCAGACTTCATCTCGCTTACTCAGCACATGTTATCAGGAATGCCCAGTCCCTGGAGAAAGACATCCTGCTTGCTATGGTAGAGGATCCGCGAAAAAGAGGCTGCAATAACGGGCTCCAGCATAGCAAGGACAGTGAAGATGGTGCAGGACCAGGCAGCGTTTCGTTCTGTTGTAAATAGAGCCAGTATGAGTCAGAACTAACTCAATGGCACCTAATAACAACAATTGCATTGGCTAATCTGCTGCGAAAGACCTCTTTAAAATGTTCAAAAGCGAAGATGACAATCGGAGGACTAAAGTTTTCCTGTCCCAAGTCATGGTATCTTCAATCGTCTTACATGTATTTGAAAGCTGAACAATAAATAAGGGAGACTGAAGAAGAACGATGCCTTTGAATTATGTTGTTTGTGGTGGATATTGAATATGGCATGGACTGGCAGAAGAATGAACAAGTCTGTCTTGGAAGAAATACAGCCAAAATGCCCCTTGTAAGTGAGGTGAAGTCAGGTACTTAGGACATGTTTCAGAAAGTACCAGTCCCTAAAGAAGGACATCATGCTTGGTAACGTAGAGAGTCAAGGAAAAGAGGAAGACCCTTGACAAGATGGATTGACACACTGGTTCCAAGAATGAGCTCAAACATAGCAACGATTGTGGGGATGGCGCAGAACCTGGCAGAGTTTTGTTCTGTTGTATATAAAGTGGCTATCAGTTGGAATTGACTCAAAGGCATCTAACAACAACAACAATGATGTTAACGAGGCAGGGTTAGAGGCAGTTATGTTAACGATGCCGGACGCAATCTACAGGATTAGGCTGTATTTTGAGACAGTCTCTTTTGGGATATAAAAGAGATTTAACAAGTCGCCGATATAGAAGAACCTTCTACCACCAAAAAAGAAGAGTCAGATGGATTCTTTGGACCCATGGACCCTGCACTGAGAATCTCCTAGACCCAGGGGTGGATTGATGCCAAGACACAAGGAGATTTTCAAGGAATGCTGAACTCACAGAAGTTGAAAGAAGACAAGGACCTTCCCCAAAGCCAACAGAAAGAGAAACCCTTTTCCTAGAGCTGGCACCCTGAATTCAGACTTGTAGACTGCTAATATCAGAGAGAACATATTTCTGTTTGTTAAAGCCATCCACTCATGGTATTTCTGTTAGAGCAGCACTAGATAACTAAGATACACGATAGAGTTAGAATTCACATATTCTGTGACCCAGGGAATCCTTAAATATGTTCCCTAAAGAACCTACTTGCTGCAGCATAGTTGTCTGAGAATGTTCAGAATAACATTGCTTGTAAGAGGCAGAAACAACCCAAATGTTTATTAAAGCAACATTTATACAATTGGATATAGTGAAGTAGAACATAGTACAGTTAGCGGGAACACCTTAGATGAAGGCAAAAACACACAGAAGATGAAATAAACTATGATTTCATTTACACCAAAAAAAACCCACTGCCAGCAACCCTACAGAACAGAGTAGAACTGCCACATAAGGTTTTCTAGGCTGTAAATCTTTAAGAAAGCAGACTGCCACATCTTACTCCCTCGGAGGGACTGGTAGGTTTGAATCACCAACCTTTGGTTATCAGCCAAACGCTTAATCATTGTACCACCAGGGTTCCTTTCCATTGATATAAGGTTATATGTAAAGTAAGGAGCCCTGGTGGTGTAACTTTTTAGTGCTCTGCTGCTAACCAAAAGATTGGTGGTTCCAACCCACCCAGGGGCTCTGCTCCCTTAAAGATTACAGCCTAGGAAACCCTGTGGGGCAGGTGTATGCTGTCACATTGGGTCACTGTGGGTCAGGATCAACTTTACAGCACCTAAAAACAACAACATATGTAAAGTTTTCAAAAATGGACAAAACGTTCAGGTGCTACCTGGTGGAAGAGAGATGTGGCAGTCTGCTTCCCTACAGTCTTGGGAACCCTATGGGACAGTTCTAATCTATTCTATACAGTCACTATGAGTCAGAATCTACTCCATAACGTACGGCAACACCATCTGCTTAATTTGTGATCCCATCCACAACTGAACACCAGGATGACCCAGGACTAGGTATAGTTCATTCCACTGTGCATGGGGCCCCAAGAGTCAGCCTACTCAAAGGCAGTAACAACAACATCTGCATAAATTATTTGAAATTCTTCTGCAGGAGCGATTTGTCTCTTCTCTAGCCATTTATTAATTTATTCAGTCATTTTTTTAATATCGGTATGTACTCACGTATATCGATTTTATGCTTTGGATTATAATCTAATGCTACTTTATTTTGTTGCTCAAATTCTTCCACCTTTGGCCACTGGGAGCTTTTTCAGTTGGCTCCTGTCCTTCTTTGACATGACCCATCAATATTTCCTGTTTGTTGTTGAGCACTTGCTCACTTTATGTCTCTATAACAGGCAGCTTTTGTTTAATATTTCCCTAAAAAACCCAAAACTCATTGCCGCGGAGTCGATTCTGATTCATAGCGATCCTATAAGGACACAGTAGAACTGCCCCATTGGCTTCCAAGGAGCAGCCGGTGGATTAAAACTGCTAATCTTTTGGTTACCAGCTGTCGCTCTTAACCACTGCGCCACCAGGGCTCCGCCCCTTTAGTCCTAACCTCTTAGTTTGCTTTAAATTAAAAAACAAAAAAACCTTGGATTAAGCAGAATGGCCAATCAGGAACCTTGCGTTTTGATTGCATTACACGGATGTTGATGGAGTTAGCCGCCGTATAAAGTCGGGATCAGCAGGACTTGAGGCTTCATTTGAGGGCTGGAAGGAAACCCTCTCACTTCGGCTTGGAGAATCTTCACACGAAAGCAGGATTTGGCTGGTGAAGGTAGGTCGATTTATTTTTCTGTTACTTTTGCTTGTGAGTGAGAGAGTTATTTTCCTGTTATAAAAGAGTAGTAGAACACCACTTGCTGTCCAGTAGTTTCTGACTCACGGAGACCCCATGTGTGTCAGAGTAGAACTGTGCTCCATGGGGTGGGTTTTCAGTGGCTGATTTTTCCAAGTAGATCACTACACCATTCTTTGAAGGTGCCTCTGGGTGGACTCAAACCTCCAAACTTCTCCGTTAACAGCTGAGCACATTAACTGTTAGCATCATCCAGGAACTCCAAGTTTAAAGAAATTACTGTTAATTTTACATTTGTTTAAGAAGGAAAACTATGCATTGGAATGTTAGCATTTCTTTTGAGTTTAAAAATGTTTTTTATTTTTAAATTGTTTTTTCAGATTCGAGGATTTGAATTTTTTCTTGGTAAAAATCTCAGATTTTCAAGAAAAAGCACTGCATTTTGTTGGCTGGTATCAATGGAAATGAGAGGGTTTCTAGACCTGGGACAAGATTAGATCAATTGGAGGGGAGAGCTTTGTGTGACTGGATATTGGTGTATTAGAATTACGGTGTGTGTATTATAATTAGAACAGGGGCTGATTAAATTAGAATTGTGATGGGCCATAGACAGCCTTCTCTTCAGGATGATTCATTTAGATATTGAATCATTAAAGGAAATCATCTTTCTGAGTCCTAAAGTGTCTTCATTTGCAATTAAGAGTTTAGGCTAAGGGAAGGTAAATGCCTTTTTTCCCCATTTTTTCCCCCCTTGACAAATAAACCATTAAAACAATGGCATTTCATATCAGAAAGCATGTTTTCCTGTTAAAAATCTCTTATTTTTGCATTTAAAGAACAAATATAAGTGCATGCCAATTTTTTTCCTTTTTTAAAAAAATTGTACTTTAGATGAAGGTTTACAGGACAAACTAGCATCTCATAAAACAATTAGAACACATATTTTGTGACATTGGTTACCAATCACATGACATGTCAACACTCTCCCCTTCTCTCCCTGGGTTCCCTATTACCAGCTTTCCTATCTCCTCCTGCCTTCTAGTCCTTGCCCCTGGGCTGGTGTGCCACTTGAGTCTCGTTTTGTTTTATGGGCCTGTCTAATCTTTGGCTGAAGGGTGAGCCTCAGGAATACTTCATTACTGAGGTAAAAGGGTGTCTAGGGGCCATACTCAGGGTTTTTCCAGTCTCTGTTAGACCAGTAAGTCTGGTGGATTTTTTTTTTTTTTTTTTTTTTTGAGTTAAAATTTTGTTCTACATTTTTCTCCAGCTCTGTCCAGGACCCTGTATTGTGATCCTTGTCACAGCAGTCAGTGGCGGTAGCTGGGCACTATCTGGCTCTGCTGGACTCAGTCTGGTGGAGGCTGTGGTAGTTGTGGTCCATTAGTCCTTTGGAGTAATCTTTCCTTTGTGTCTTTGGTTTTCTTTATTTTCCCTTGCTCCAGATGGAGTGAGACCAGTAGAATATCTTAGATGGCCACTCAAGCTTTTAGGACCCCAGATGCTACTCACCAAAGTAGAATGTAGAACATTTTGTTTATAAACTGTGTTAGTGCATATCAATTTTAGATTAATTTCCTGTTACATTCTATTTTTGTTGTTACAGGGGTTGAGACCTTTTGGGGAGAAAGCTGTAGCAGTCTGCTTCCCTAAAGATTACAGCCTTGGAAACCCTATAGGGCTGTTCTACTCTGTCCTATAAGATCTTCATTCTAATTACAGGATTTTTTTTTTTTAGTAAAATGTATTTAATATGTATATTAAAATAATGAAATGGATGTTGGGTAATTTGAAATATTTTTCTGCATGCAACAAAATTGCTTTTCCTTTCTGTCCATTACTGTATTGAGATATATCGTTAGATTTTTTGTTAGTCATTCTTGCAATAACATGGTGCAGTGCTTAAGAGCTCAGCTGCTATCCAAAATGTCGGCAGTTCGAATCCACCAGGCACTCTTTGGAAACCCTATGGGGCATTTCTGCTCAGTCTTATAGGGTGGCTATGAGTCAGAATTGACTTGAGGACAATGGTTTAGTATTTTTTTAATGCCCTGATTCCTTTAAGATCTGATACAACTTAATTCAAGATTTTTTTTTTAAACTTTTCTTTTAATAAAATTAGGCCTGTAGATTTCTTTTTCTAGTGCTTCCTTCTGGTTTTGGTATCAAGGTTATGCTTTGTTGTTTGCCACTGAGTCGATGTACAGAAAGAGATGGCCGGGTCTTTACTCCCCTGGAGCATTGGGTAGGTTTGAACCACCCACCTTCTGAAGAGCAGCCAAGTGCTTAACAATCACACTGTCAGAGTCTTTACGCTATACTTGTAGCTTTATAAAATGAACCAGATATTTTTCATACTAAAACATTTCTGAAGTTTGTACAAGATAGGCTAGAATCCTTCTATAAAATGATGTGCATCCCACAGGATTTTAGGGGGCATGTGTAAACAATTATTTATATTTTATAGTACTTGGTGATAGCCTGAACTAGATGGGACTGCCTTGTTTTTCTGGATCTCACAAGTTTTCCGCCTTTGACAGAATGTGGTCTTTCCACTTTTCTAGTAGTCGTTTCAGTGGAAAATATTTCAGTTTTCCTTCTCTGACAGGTTTGTGCCTCACAGATGTTCCGGCTTTCACAGGTTTTGCTGTACCTTCTTTTCATGCCTGGCATTTGTTACTTCTATGGTCTTTTCTAAGAATTAGCTTTTGATCATGATCCCTATTCCATATTATGTTTTCTTTGGGATCCCTTGTAGCCATTTCTGATGATTTTTTGTTTTGTTTTTTCCCTCCTTTCCTAAATTTTTCTTTGGAGTTACTTAATCCAGTTTTCTGTTGAGTGCGTAATTCATTTATTTTCAAACTTTTTATGCTTTTCCTTCTAGTCCAATTAGATGTTCCTCTTTTCCTGTCTTGCGATTTGACCTTAAGTTTTAATTTTGATGTTGATATTACCATATTAATTTTCTTTAGCTTAGTGCCAGCTCAGTATTTCTTTTGTCATCCACCTGTTTTAAATGATTCTGCATTCTTTTCTTAAGTTTTCCTTTTAAAACTTCCTTGAAGAGTCACTGCTCCAGTGGGGTTGGGAGCTACCCATGCACCCAAGAATGACAATGAGGAGAAGCCTCAGAAGACAGAGTTAGACTCCCAACTGAGGAACCTGACTGGGAGTACATGTTCCCCAGGGAAAAATTCTGTTCCCTTTGGGAAAAAATGCCGACCAAGGTGGAGTCCCTCTGGTGAATCAGCAAGTCTGGAGAGATACTGCGTTTGTTTAAAAGCTCAAGTCTGAGTTTTGCCTCACAGATAAACAAACTCATTACAAGCGATAAAATATATTTTAAAAAGTTACTCCCCAGCATTCCCAGGTATCTAGAACATACCTAAAACTTTGAGAGTCTCTGGTTTTTTCTATTGCAGCCATGAAGCCTGAGCCCTGTGGTACCCAGAGCCCACATTGTACCATCATGACCTTTTATCCAACCATGGAAGAATTCAAAAATTTCAACGAATACGTTGCTTACATGGAATCCCAAGGTGCACACCGAGCAGGCCTGGCTAAGATAATTCCACCGAAGGAATGGAAAGCCAGACAGACCTACGGTGATGTCAATGACATCCTAATAGCCACTCCTCTGCAGCAGGTGGTCTCTGGGCAGGCAGGTGTGTTTACTCAATATCATAAAAAGAAGAAAGCCATGACCGTGGGGGAGTATCGCCACTTGGCTGACAGTGACAAATACCGCACTCCACCGCACCTGGGTTTTGAAGACTTGGAGCGAAAGTACTGGAAGAACCGCCTGTACGACTCTCCGATTTATGGCGCCGACATCAGCGGCTCCTTGTTTGATGAAAACACTGAACACTGGAACCTCGGAAACCTGGGAACAATTCAGGACCTGCTGGAACAGGAGTGCGGGGTCGTCATCGAAGGCGTCAACACGCCCTACCTGTACTTCGGCATGTGGAAGATCACCTTCGCTTGGCACACGGAGGACATGGACCTGTACAGCATCAACTACCTGCACTTCGGGGAGCCCAAAACGTGGTACGCGGTGCCCCCGGAGCACGGCCGACGCCTGGAACGCCTGGCCAGGGAGCTTTTCCCGGGCAGTGCGCGGGGCTGTGAGGCCTTCCTGCGGCACAAGGTGGCTCTCATCTCGCCCACCGTGCTCAGGGAGAATGGCATTCCCTTCAGTCGCATCACCCAGGAGGCTGGCGAGTTCATGGTGACGTTCCCCTATGGCTACCACGCTGGCTTCAATCACGGCTTCAACTGTGCCGAAGCCATCAACTTTGCCACCCCGCGCTGGGTCGATTATGGCAAAGTGGCGTCTCAGTGCAGCTGCGGAGAGGCCAGGGTCACGTTTTCCATGGACACCTTTGTGCGCATTCTGCAACCCGAGCGCTACGAGCTGTGGAAACAGGGGCGAGACCGGGTGGTCGTGGACCACAGGAAGCCCACGGTGACAGCAAGCCAGGAACAGACCGCCTGGGGGGAGGCCCGGCCACCCGTGAGAACTGCGAGGGCCGTGAGCCACCTCCAGCCCAGACAGGCCCCGCCCCATCCTAGGCCTCTGGCCCCTGGAAGTGGCTCCCGCCTCTGCGACCCTGTGTGCCCTGCACCCAGGTGCTCCTCCACTGCCCGCAGCGCTGCTGTGGAGCCTGACGCCTCTGCCATCGCCATCGCTATCACCACCGCCACTAGCCCTGGGGAGACGGGTCTGACACAGACGCTGACTGTAGATCCACCTGCTCTGAATCTCCAGCTTTCACGTGGCAGAAGGGGTCGTGGTCGTCCTCCTGGTCGTCGTCCTCGGGAATCTGAGGCTCAGGAACAGACCATCCAGGCACCCGCCAAGAGGTGCACAGCATCCACAGTTCTGGGCCCCAAGGCTCAGCCCCTACCTGGGAATGAATATTTGATAGAAGACTCTGCACCTGTGAGCCCTGGACCCCAGAATTCCACTAAAGCTTTCAGGTGCTGTTGTGCCCCTGATCTTCAACCCCTGGGGCCCCCACTGGATTCTGACTCTCCAGTGCACCCTGGCCCATGCCTGCTGTCCCTGGACACCATTACAGTGAATCTCCCTGACATTGTTCCAATGACTCCTCCCAACTTCATTATGCCTCTGAGAAAATTCCCCAGTGCCACAACTGGGGACTGCGCAACCCCTGTGAACTTGCTGAAAGTTATCGCCATGGACCACTCTTATGCCTCTAAGATCCTTCCCCCGAGATGAGTTTGCCAAAATCTCCTGCACCCCTGACTGTGATCTCTGGAGACAAACTAAATAGATATAGCTGCACCTCTGAGTTCTGAGGCGCGTCTACCACAATGGGTGTTCTTTAGCCTCTGGGCTTAAAGAAGGGCTATTGAAAATGTGGCTGTGCCTCTGATCCTCCTAACCTCTGGAAAGTTGGAAGCTGCCAGCCAATCTCCACCTTGGGGCTGGAGCTCTCTCTCACGGAGACCTTTTTACCTCCAAGAAGTGGCATATTTCCAGGCTGCCTGATGCTTTCTCACATTATGACAACCAGGGGTACCAGTGGCCCCTGAAGTGGACCTCCCCACCCCTAGGAGTGCCATAGGGTGTTGTGTCTCTCAGGGACCCTCAAACCACTCCTGGACACTTACATTCTTGTGTCCTTCCAGGGCCTGGGTGCCGTGGATACTGCTTGATTCTGATGTCATCATCAGGATACCTTCTCTGTCTAATATGTCCTTTTGCTGTCCAGTCAATTTTTCCATTTGTTCTCATATAAATGATTTGTAACTTAATTGGTGTTTATTAAATTCATTATTCTTAGTGTGTATCTGCCAAGGAAAGACAAGTCCTTAAACTATATTTTAACAATCAGGATTATATAAAAGAGATACACCTAAAACAAAATGACTTATCACCTATCCAGAGACCAGAAGAACTAGCTGGTGCCCAGCAACCACCACCCACCGTTCTGACTGGGGCCACAATAGATGGTCCCAGATAAAATGGGAGAAAACTGTAAAACAAAACTGAAAGTCTTAAAAAAGAAGTTCAGACTTAGTGGACAAGCAGAGACTTGGGAACTCCAGAGACTATTGCCCTGAGATACCCTTTAAACTTTGATCTGTTTGAAACCCAGAGGTCAGTATTTACCCTAAAGCAAAGATGAAAAGACCAGGGGGTGGGAGCAGGAAAGGAAGAAAAATGGAAATGGAACAGCCAGAATGAAGATAATTAGAATGTTGGCGAATTGTGGAAATGTAACCAAAGTCACTGTACAATCTATGTATAAATTGTTAAACGAGAATCTAATTTGCTGTGTAACATTTCAGCAGACACTCAATAAAATATTTTAAAAAATGATATAACTACTGGAGCTGACAGGGCAGGGCTGGGGGGTCCAGTGCAGGGCAGATTCAGGAAGATCATTTCTGTGCTGCTCAGGGGTGCAGTGTTCAGTGCACAGTTCAGATAGTCAGATTGTGATGTGTGGAGCTAAGTGGGTGTGGGGAAACAAGAAAGAGGAGAAACCAGACCCAAAAATGTGCTGAAGGAGCCTGCTGTTGAAGTGGCACAGACCCCGGAAAGCTGTGTGCTGGTGGCTTTCTAGCCAGGTGGTGAGGCACAGCCCATCAAGAAGGGACAGATACCGCACACAAAACTAGATGGGCAGGAGAAAGGAAGGAAGGAAGGGACAGAGAGAAAAGAAACTAGATTTTTTTTAAAAAAAAGAAGAGAGAAAGGCACAAGGGGCTATGTGGTTGGGAGAAAGGAATGGAAGGAATATATAGATATAGAGAGAATATATATAGAGAAAGAAGAAACCAAAAGAAGAAGGAAACAAAGAGAGCCCACCAGAAGCCCAAGTAAGCCTACTGGAAGCAGGTCCCCAGCAGAGTGGAACTGCACAGCTCATCCAGTAGGAGCAGAGGTGGCACATGTCGCCAGGTGTTCAAGAGAAGGGTAAGGAAAACGGTCAAGGGAGACAAGAAATTGGGAAAAGAAAAGAAGAGAGAAAGAAAAAAAAAAGATGCCCCCAGGAAGCCCACCAGTGTAGTGGTGCAAACCAGGGCAGTGGCACTGTACAGCCTGTCTAGAAGGATCAGAGATGGCACATGGCACCAGGTGTTCAGGAGAAAAGAAGGGTAAGATGGTAGACGGAGACAAGAAATCAAGAAAAGAAAGAAAAACCTGCAAGGGAGCCCACTGGCTTGGTGGCATGAACTGGGAAAGTGGTTCCCAAGCTGCTAGGCATTGCACACCCCATCTACATTGGGTGGAGATGGCACACAGTGCCAGGTATTCAAGAGAGAAGGAAAGTGGAGAGATGAGAAATGAAGAAAAAATTTTTTAAGAAGTGAATAAAGAAAAAATAAAAATAAATAAATGTCCCCGGGGATCCCAAAGGCATAGCAGATTGGACTGGGGAAGTGGTTCTTCAGCCCAGGGGCAGTTCACAGCCTGTCAAGAAGAAGCAGACGTGGCAGAGCGAGCCAGGTGCTTGAGAGAAAAAAAAAAAAAAAGAAGAGAAAAGGTGTGAGAGAGAGAGAAAACCAAAAGAAGCCAAAAAAGGCAGCAACAGCATCAAATAAAATTGGCACTGAAGGAGCTGGCTGGTGTAGGTGGCAAATCCAAGCTGGTGCCTCCCAGCCCAGCAACCTCCCCTGTGAAGCGAGGCGGTGGGTGGGCAAGCAAGCGAAAGAAAGGTGGAGGGTTGGAAAGCTTGTATCACTGGTTACCTGGTGCTCTGTCTTCTGCTGGGAGTCCAGGAAGCTGCCTTCCGGTAATCCCTGTCTGTGCTCCCTGTCCTGAAGAACAAGGTGACTCTCAGCTCACTGACCCTCCTCAGGAAGAATGGGATTCCCTTCAGTCTGATCACCCACGAGGCTGGCAAGTTCATGGTGAGGTTCCCTTATGGCGACCACACTGGATTCAATCACAGCTTCAACTGTGCAGAAGCCATCAATGTTGCCATCCTGCACTGGTTGATTATGGCAAAGTGGCATCTCAGTCTTGCTTCAGGGGGGCTAGGGTCATGTTTTCCATGGAAGACTTTGTGCACATTCTGCAATCCAAGCGATATGGGCTGTGGAAACAGGGGTGAGACATGGTAGTCATGAGCCACACAGAACCCATGGTGCCAGCCAACCAATAGCTGAATGCCTAGAGGGAGGCCTGGGCATCTGCAGGAGCCTCAAGGGACCTGTTGCACCTCCTGCTTCCCCTGGCCCAACTACCCCATAGGCCTCTTGCCATGGGGGATGATCCTCACCACTGTGCCCTGGCCCCCCTATGCCCTGGGGCTCCTCTACTGCCTGCGGTGCTGCTGTAGGGCCTGAGGCTGCTGCCACCACCATTGCTACTGTCACCATCTCCAGCACCACAGAGCCGGGACTGACCGTGACGCTGATTCCAGGTCCCTCCACTCTGATCTGCAGCCTTCAGCTGGCAGAGGGGTCTTGGTCTTCGTTGTTGTCATTTTCCTTGGGAATCTGATCCTGGGAAACAGATTGTCCAGGACACAACCAAGAGGCACACAGCACACACAGTTCTGGGCCCCAAGGCTCAGCGCCTACCTGGGAATGGACCTATGATAGAAGACCCTGCACCTGTGAGTCCTGAACCCCAGAATCCTGTTAAAGCTTCCAGGTGCTGTGGCGCCCCTTATCTTCAACCTTTGGGGCCCCCACTGGGTCCCGATTCTCCAAAGCACCCTGGCCCGTGACTGCTGTCACTGGACACCATTACAGTGAATCTCTCTGATGTTGTTCCACTGAGTCCTCCCAACATCCTTGTGCCTCTGAGAAAACTCCACAGTGACACAGCTGGGGACTGCATGACCCCTGTGAACCTGCTCAAAGTTATCGACATGGACAACTCTTATGCCCCTAAAATCCTGCCCCCAACTGAGGTTGCCAAAAGCTCCTGCACTCCTGACTGTGATCCTGGGGACAAACCAAGTAGATGTAGCTGCATCTCCGAGTCCTCAGATGTGTCTACCACAATGGGTGTTCTTAAGCCTCTGGGCTTAAAGAAGGGCTATTGAAAATGTGGCTGTACCTCTGATCCTCCTAACCTCAGGAAAGTTGGAAGCTGCCAGCCAATCTCCACCTTGGAGCTGGAGCTCTCTCTTATGGAGACCCTTTTACCTCCAAGGAGTGACACATTTCCAGGCTGCCTGATGCTTCATCATGCTATGACAAGCAGGGCTACCAGAGGCTGTTAAAGTGGACCTCCCCACCCTTCAGACTGCCATAGGATGTTGTGGTACCTCTCAGGGACCCTCAGACCACTTCTGAACAATTATGTGCCTGTGTCTCCTTCCATGGCCTGGATTCCATGGACACTGCTTATTTCTGATGTCATTTTTAGGCTGTCCCTAAACCCATGCCTAGTATGTCCCTAAACCCATGGCTGTCCGGTTGATTTGAGCATTTGTTCTCACATAAATGATTTGTAACTTTATCGATGTTTATTAAATTCATTTATTCTTAGTGTGTATCTGCCAAGGAAAGGAAAGCCCTTAAAATATATTTTAAAAATCAGAATTATATAAAAGAGATATAACCAAAATAAAATGACCCATCACCTATCCAGAGACCAAAAGAACTAGATGGTGCCTGGTGACTACTACCTGCTCTTTAGACTGGGGGCCACAATAGATGGTCCCAGACAGAATGGGAGAAAATTGTAGAACAAAATTCAAAATCTTTAAAAATACTCAGACTTATTGTACAGTCAGAGACTGGGGAACTCCAGAGACTATTGCCCTCAGTACCTTTTAAATTTTGATCTGAAACTTCCGGTGGGCACCTTTCATGGAAATAAAGACTGGCTCATAAAATAAACAGTATTTCCTGAGAGCACGCTCCACCATATTTATATATATTTGAGACTCAGCAGTCAATATTTACCCTAAATCAAAGATGAGAAGGCCAGGGGTTGGGAACAGGGATGCAAGAATAAGAGAAACAGAACAACCACAATGAAAATGGTGAGAATGATGAGGAAATGTGGAAATTTTAACAAATATCATTGAACAATACATGTAGAAATTGTTAAATGGATTCTAATTTGCTGTGTAAACTTTCACCAAAAACTCAATAAAATATTTTTTAACAGTAGTGTGAGTAAGTAATAAAAAAACAAACCCATTGCTGTCAAGTCAATTCCAATTCACAGCAACCCTATAGGACAGAAGCAAACTGCCCCATAGGGTTTCCAGGGAGCACCTGGTGGATTCGAACTGCTGACCTTTTTGTTTGCAGCTGTAGCTCTTAACCACTACACCACGAAGGTTTCCAATAAATCAATAAAAAGCCCCAATAATATGGATACCTTTCTAGGAAATTTTAATTTACTAAAACCAATTCCAGAAGACAGAAAACCTGAAACATAAATCTCTATGTAAGAAATAAAGAAAAATATCAATAGATTTACAACTTTGAAACCACTAGGAGCTATTCACAGGAGGATTTTGTGAAATCTTTAAAAAGCAGATACTTCCAAGTTTATTTAGGCATCCAAAAAGAAAAAAAAATTTTTCCAACATTTAAAGCAAGCACAACATTGATAGAAAGAACTCAGAAATTGCACAATGAGAGGAAATTATAGACCTGTAGACTTATTTATAAATTGTATACTTACAGCTTATTTCAGAACACTGATGTAAAAATTCTAAATTAAATATAACTTAGAGAATCTAATTACATTAAAAGAATACTAAAGAATGAATAAATGGAGTTTATCGCAGGAAGTCAATCATGGTTCAAAGCTAAGAAATCTAGTAATATACTATATCCTATTAATAAATAAAAAAAAAGTTCCAAATACCTTTTTTCAACAACATAACTGGAGACAGGAATCAAATCAACTATATCTGTGGAAAGAGATGATAGGAAAGCTCAATATCATTAGTCAGAAACAAGGCCAGTAGCTGACTTTGGAACAGATCATCATTTGCTTATATATAAGTTCAAGCTGAAGTTTCAGAAAATTGAAATGGTCCACAAGAACTAAAGTATGACCTCAAGTATATGCCACCTGAATTTAGTACCATCTCAAGAATAGATCTGATGTGTTGAATACAAATGACCGAAGACCAGACAGGTTGTGGTATGACATCAAGAACATTATACAGGGTGGCGGGGCCAAGATGACAGAATAGCCAGGCATTTCCTGCAATCCCTCTTACAACAAAGACCAGAAAAAACAAGTGAAACGATTATATGTATGACAAGCTAAGAGCTCTGAACATCAAAGGCAAAGTTAGAAAATGGACTGAGGGACAGGGGGAGGGAGAGACAGTTCAGAAGCACAGAGGGGTTACCGGACCTAAATTGCTGAAATCCCTCAGGCACTATCCCCGGGAGTGACAGCTGCGGGCAGGTGGCAGTATTCGGTCACACTTTTTTCGGGGAGAAGCAGCCAGCCTCACAGCCTACTTACACCTCTGGAACCAGAGAAGAACGGCACTCTTGGCAAAAGCTAAGTGCTTGTGTATGTTTTACCATGCTCCCAGCCCCCAAGCTGGCTTCAGTGGCTGCTGATTTCTCTGGGCCTGAGATAGGCCCTGTTGAGCATCTGGAGCCATCCTCCCGGCCTTGGAGTAGGAATAAATTCACAATTGGGGGAAAAGATAATTTGCCAGCTCTACTAAAAGGGAAGCTCAGGACAGAAGTGGCTCTAGTCCAGCCATAAATGGTCCATGGACTTTGAATAACTTTTCCCCCTGCATGGACCTGTGTGGGCCTATTTCAGGAGAACAGGCACTTGCTGGCAGACTGCAACTATTTCAGCTATGTGGTAGAGAGGTGGGTGTTTGATATTTGACACTGCTTTGCCTATTAAACAGAGTTCTCACCTACCCACATCAGGAGCCTAAGGACTGGTGGCTCCACTCATGTCACCCAGCCAGCCACAACAGGGATAACTGGGCCTCCCAGTCCTTACAACCAAAAGCATTCAGCACTCATGGTCCATCTGCAGAACCCACCTACCTGTACACTCTAGGGATCAGGGACATGCTTTCCTCACAGACACTAAAGGAATGGTTCTCAGCCCTCTGCATTGTTCAGAGCATGACCCCCTGCTGCAATGAGATACCAGTACCTACACCAATCATCCCTGCCCCTCTAAGACTGTAGGACACAGCCTGTACCACACATTTGATGATCAGCTACCTGGACACCTGAGCTGAATTCATACAAGAAAAGTGAATGGACTCCTAGACTGATATACCTGTTAACAGCTCTAGCCGTAGGGTGTCAGGACATCAGCACTTCAAAGGTGAAAATAATCAGGCTAGTGTATCAAAACAAAACAAAGGAAAAGGCTAGGGTATAGTAAGCAAAGGAAACTCTGGTGGCATAGTGGTTAAGTGCTATGGCTGCTAACCAAAGGGTCGGCAGTTTGAATCTGCCAGGTGCTCCTTGGAAACTCTATGGGGCAGTTCTACTCTGTCCTACAGGGTGGCTATGAGTTGGAATCGACTCGACAGCACTGGGTTTGGTTTTTTTGCGGTTTACAGTAAAAAAAAAAAAAAAAAAATGTAAGCAAACATAAAATAAACTAATACAATAACTTATAGATGGCTTGGAGACAACAGTCAATATCGAGTCACATAAAGAAACAGACCATGATTGCCTCAACAAGTTCTCAGAACAAAGAATCAGCAGATCTTCTGGATGAAGGTGCATTCCTGGAATTACCAGATGCAGAATTCAAAAGATTAATATACAGAATTCTTCAAGACATCAGGAAGGAGATCAGGTAATATGCAGAACAAGCCAAGGAACACACAGATAAAGTAGTTGAAGAAATTAAAAAGGTTATTCAAGAATATAATGAAAAAGTTAATAAACTTCAAGAATCCATAGAGAGACAGCAATCAGAAATTCAGAAGATTAACAATAAAATTACAGAATTACACAACTCAATAGAAAGTCAGAGGAGCAGAATTGAGCAAATGGAAGGCAGAACTGGTGAGCTTGAAGATAAAGCACTTGGCACCAATATATTTGAAGAAAAATCAGATAAAAGAATTAAAAAAAATGAAGAAACCTTAAGAATCATGAGGGACTCTATCAAGAGAAATAACCTATCAGTGATTGGAGTACCAGAACAGGGAGGGATAACAGAAAATATAGAGAGAATTGTTGAAGATATGTTGGCAGAAAACTTCCTTGATATCATAAAAGATGAGAAGATATCTATCCCAGAAACTCTTCAAACTCCGCATAAAAGAAAGTCACCAAGACATATTATAATCAAGCTTGCCAAAACCAAAGATAAAGAGAGAATTTTAAGAGCTGCTAGGGATAAACGAAAAGTCACCTACAAAGGAGAGTTAATAAGAATAAAATCAGACTACTTGGCAGAAAACATGCAAGCAAGAAGGCAATGGGATGACTTATATAAAGCATTGATGGAAAAAAAACTGCCAAACAAGAATCATGTATCCAGCAAAACTGACTCTCAAATATGAAGGTGAAATTAAGACATTTCCAGATAAACAGAAGTTTGGGAAAATCTTAAAAACTAAACCAAAACTACAAGAAACACTAAAGGGAGTTCTTTGGTTAGAAGATCAATAATAACAGGTATCAAACCAAGATTAGAACACTGGACAGGGCAATCAGATGTCAACCCAGACAGGGAAATCACAAAAATAAATCAAGATAAAAAAAACTCTCAAAACAGGTGAACAGCAATGTTATTATGTAAAAGATGACAACATTAAAACAATTGAGAGGGACTAAGAAATGTAGTCATTGATCTTTCATATGGAGAGGAAAACAAGGGAATATAAAGAAATAAAAGTTAGGTTTAAACTTAGAAAAATAGGGGTAAATATTAAGGTAACCACAAAAGAGACCAACTATCCTACTCATCAAAATAAAATACAAGAAAAAAAATAGGAGCTCATCAGAAACAAAATCAACAACAACAAATAAGAGGAAAAGACAATATATAAAGATAAACTAATCCGCACCTGAAATTAAGTGGGAAAAAGAAACTGTCAACAACATACAAAAAAAGACATCAAAATGACAGCACTAAACTCATGCCTATCTATAATTACGCTGAATGTAAATGGACTAAATGCACCAATAAAGAGACAGAGAGTGGCAGGATGGATTAAAAAACACGATCTGTCTATATATGTGCTGCCTAGAAGAGACACACCTTAGACTTAGAAACACAAACAAACCAAAACTCAAAGGATGGAAAAATATATTAAGCAAAAAACAATCCGAAAAGAGCAGGAGCAGCAGTATTAATTTCGTACAAAATAGACTTTAAAGTTAAATCCACCACAAAGGACAAGGAAGGACACTATATAATGATTAAAGGGACAACATACTAGGAGGATATAACCATATCAAATATTTATTCACCCATTGACAGGGCTGCAAGATACATAAACTCTAACAGCATTGAAAAGTGAGATAGCTCCACAATTATAGTAGGAGACTTCAACACATCACTTTCGGTGCAGGACAGGACACCAAGAAAGAAGCTCAATAAAGACACAGAAGATCTGAATGCCACAATAAACCAGCTTGGCCTCATACATATATACAGAACACTCCACCCAACAGCAACCAAGTATACTTTCTTTTCCAGTGCACATGGAACATTCTCTAGAATAGACCACATATTAGGTCATAAAGCAAGCCTTAGCAGACCAAAATATCAAAACATTACAAAGCATCTTCTGTGACCACAAGGCCATAAAATTAGAAATCAATAACAGAAAAAGCAGGGAAAAGAAATCAAACACTTGGAAACTGAACGATACCCTGCTCAAAAACAACTGGGTTATAGAAGACATTAAGGATGGAATAAAGAAATTCATCTATTCAAATGAGAATGAAAATACTTCCTATCAGAACCTTTGGGACACAGCGAAAGCAGAGCTCAGAGGTCAATTTATATCAATAAGTGCACACATACAAAAAGAAGAAAGGGTCAAAATCAAAGAATTATCCCTACAACTTGAGAGACCAACAAAAGAAACTCTCAGGCACCAGAAGAATGCAAAAAATAATAATCAGAGCAGAATTAAATGAAATAGAGAACAGAAAAACAATTGAAAGAGTTAACAAGACCCAAAACTGGTTCTTTGAAAAAATTAACAAAATTGATAAACCATTGGCTAAACTGTCAAAAAAAAAAAAAAAAAAAGGAGAGGAAGCAAATAACTGGAATAAGAAATGAGATGGGCGATATTACAACAGACCCAACTGAAATTAAAAGAATCATATCAGATTACCACAAAAAATTGTTCTCTAACCAATTTGAAAACCTAGAAGAAATGGATGAGTTCCTAGAAACACACTACCTACCTTAACTAACGCAAACAGAGGTAGAACAACTCAATAGACCCATAACAAAAGAAGAGATTGAAAAGGCAGTCGAAAAATTCCCAACAAAAAAAAGCCCTGGCCAGGACAGCTTCACTGCAGAGATCTACAAAACTTTCAGAGAACAGTTAATACCGCTACTGCTAAAGGTATTTCAGAGCATAGAAAAGGATAGAATACTCCCGAACTCATGCTATGAAGCCAGCGTATCCCTGATACCAAAACCAGGTAAAGACGCCACAAAAAAAGAAAATTACAGACCTGTATCTGTCATGAACTTAGATGCAAAAATCTTCAACAAAATTCTAGCCAATAGAATGCAACAACATATCAAAAAAATAATTCACCATGACCAAGTGGGATTTATACCAGGTATGCAGGGATGGTTCAACAGTAGAAAAACAATTAATGTAAGCCATCATATAAATAAAACAAAAGACAAGAACCACATGATTTTATCATTTGATGCAGAAAAGGCATTTGACAAAGTTCAACACTCATTCATGATAAAAACTCTCCGCAAAATAGGAGTAGAAGAAAAATTCCTCAACATAATAAAGGGCGTTTATACAATGCCAACAGCCAATATCATCCTAAATGGAGGGAGTCTGAAAGCATTCCCCTTCAGATCAGGAATCAGACAAGGATGCCGTTTACGACCAGTCTTATTCCACATGGTGCTGGAGGTCCTAGCCAGAGCAATTAGGCTAGATAAAGAAATAAAAAGCATCCAGGTTGGTAAGTAAGAAGTAAAAGTATCTCTACTTCCAGATGACATGATCTTACACACAGAAAACCCTAAAGAATCCTCAAGAAAACTATTGAAACTAATAGAAGAGTTCAGTAGAGATCAGGATACAAGATAAGCATACAAAAATCAGTTGGATTCTTCTACACCAACAAAAAGAACATTGAAGAGGATATCACCAAATCAATACCATTTACAGTAGCTCCCAAGAAGATAAAATACTTAGGAATAAATCTTACCAGAGATGTAAAAGACCTATACAAAGAAAACTATAAGACGCTACTGCAAGAGACCAAAAAGGACCTACATAAGTAGAAAAACATACCTTGCTCATGGATAGGAAGACTTAACGCTGTAAAAATGTCTATTCTACCAAAAGCCATCTATAGATACAATGCAATTCCCATCCAAATTCCAATGCCATTTTTTAACGAGATGGAGAAGCAAATCACCAACTTCATATGGAAGGGAGAGAGGACCTGGATAAGTAAAGCATTACTGAAAAAGAAGAACAAAGTAGGAGGCCTCACTCTACCTAATTTTAGAACCTATTATACTGCAACAGTAGTCAAAACAGCCTGATATTGGTAAAACAACAGATACATAGACCAATGGAACAGAGTTGAGAATCCAGACATAAATCCAGCCACAGCTGATGTTTGACAAAGGCCCAGTCAGTTAAATGGGGGAAAAGACAGTCTTTTTAACAAATGTGCTGGCAGAACTGGATATCCATCTGCAAAAAAAATGAAACAAGACCCATACCTCACACTATGAGCAAAAACTAAGTCAAAATGGATTAAAGACCTAATTATAAAATCTAAAATGATAAAGATCTTTGAAGAAAAAATAGAGACAATTTTAGGAGCCCCAATACATGGCATAAACAGTATACAAAACATTACTAACAATGCAGAAGAGAAACTAGATAACTGGGAGCTCCTAAAAATCAAACACCTATGCTCATCCAAAGACTTCACCAAAAGAGTAAGATTACCTACAGACTGGGAAAAAGTTTTTAGCTACGACATCTGCGATCAGCAGCTGATCTCTAAAATCTACATGATACTGCAAAAACTCAACTACAAAAAGACAAATAACCCAATTAAAAAATGGGCAAAGGATATGAACAGACACTCCACTAAAGAAGACTTTCAGATAGCTAACAGATACATGAGGAAATGCTCACGGTCATTAGCCATTAGAGAAATGCAAATCAAAACTACAATGAGATTCCATCTCATTCCAACAAGGTTGGCATTAATCCAAAAAACATAAAATAATAAATGTTGTAGAAGTTGTAGCGAAACTGGAACACTTATACACTGCTGGCAGGAATGTAAAGTGGTAGAACCACTTTTGAAATTGATTTGGCACTTCCTTAAAAACCTAGAAATAGAATTACCATATGATCCAGCAATCCCACTCCTTGGAATATATCCTAGACAATTAAGAGCCTTTACACGAACAGATATAAGCACACCCATATTCATGGCATCACTGTTTACAATAGCAAAAAGGTGGAAACAACCAAGGTGCCCATCAACAGATGAATGGATAAGTGAATTATGGTATATCCACAAAATGGGATACTACGTATCGATAAAGAACAATGATGAATCTGTGAAATATTTCATAACATAGAGGAATCCGGAAGGCATTATGCTGAGTGAAATTAGCCAGTTGCTAAAGGACAAGTATTGTATAAGAACACTATTATAATAACTGCAGAAATAGTTTAAACAGAGAAGAAAATATTCTTTGATGGTTACAAGAGAGGGGAGGGAGGTAGGGAGGGAGGTAGGGAGGGAGAGGGGGTTTTCACTAATCAGATAGTAGATAAGGATTATTTTGGATGAAGGGAAAGACAACACACAGTACAGGAGAGGTCAGCACAACAAAGTAATTTCCTAAATGCTTTGAAATCCAGCGTAGCAGGGGCAGGGGTTTGGGGACCATGGTTTCAGGGGACATCTAAGTCAATTGCCATAACAAAATCTATTAAGAAAACATTCTGCATCCTACTTTGGAGAGTGGTTTCTGGGGTCTTAAACACTAGCAAGAGACCACGTAATATGCATCAATGGGTCTCAACCCACCTGGAGCAAAAGAGAATGAAGAACACCGAAGACACAAGGTAATTATGAGCCCGAGAGAGAGAAAGGACCACATAAACCAGAGACTACATCAGCTTGAGATCAGAAGAACTAGATGGTGCTCAGCTACAACCAAAGACTGCCCTGACAGGGAACACAACAAAGAACCCCTGAGGGAGCAGGAAAGCAGTAGTACCCCCAAATTGTCATAAAAAGACCAGACTTAATGGTCTGACTGAGACTAGAAGGACTCTGGAGGTCATAGTCCCCAAACCTTCTGTTACCCCAAGATAGGAACCATTCCCAAAGCCAATTCTTCAGACAGGGATTGGACTGGACTATGGGATAGAAAATGATACTGGTAAAGAATGAGCTTCTTGGATTAAATAGACACATGAGACTATGTTGGCATCTCCTGTCTGGAGGGGACATGAGAGAGCAGAGGGGGTCAGAAGCTGGCCGAATGGACACGAAAATAGACAGTTGAGCGAAGGTGTGTGCTGTCTCATTAAGGGGAGAGCGATTAGGAGTAAATAGCAAGGCGTATGTAAGTTTTTATATGAAAGACTGACTTGATTTGTAAAATTTCATTTAAAGCACAATAAAAATTAAAAAAATAGAAGAACATCTTACATGAAGAAAACAAAAGGTCATTTAAAAGGCAGAAAAGAAAGAAAAGACCATAATGGACATCAGAAATGGACTCTGAAACTTGCTTTTGGACAGAGTAGCTAAAGTGAATGGAATAAATGATGAAGTAAAAGAGCTGCACAGAATATTTGAAAGGGTAGCTAGAGAAGTCAAAGAAAATTATTATAATGAAATGTGCAAAGACCTGGAGTTAGAAAACCAAAAAGGAAGAACAAGCTCAGCATTTCTCAAGCTGAAAGAAATAAAGAAAAAATTCAAGCCTCTAGTTGCAATATTAAAGAATTCTAGGGGCAAAAAATCGAAGGATGCATGAAGCATCAAAAGAAGATGGAAGGATTACAAAAAGTCACTGTACCAAAAAAAATGGTTGACGTTCAATCATTTTGGGAGGTAGCATATGATTAAGAACTGATAGTACTGAAGGAGGAAATCCAAACTGCATTAAAAGGTTTGGCATAAAACCTTGATGGAATACCAACTGAAATGTTTCAACAAATGGATGCAGCACTGGGGCGCTCACTTGTCTATATTGAGGAATTTGGAACACAACTACCTGCCAACCATCTGCAAAAGATCCATATTTGTGCCCATTCCAAAGAGGGATGATCCAATAGAATTCGGAAATTATCAAACAATGTCATTAATATCACCCCCAAGTAATTGTGATTTGGGGGAGGAAGAGCAGGCATTATTATTTCTCGACATGGGTGGTGGTTACACTTATGTTTATAGTTCTTTGTTAAACTGTACATATATGCTTTATGCATTGTCCATAAGCATGCTATATTTCATCATTTAAAAATGTAAAAAAAAAAAAAAGACTGCTTTGGCTTCTAAAAAAATTAAGACGCATAAAGTGGTTTATAGAATTATTTGGTTTATATTCCTTTGAACAGTATTGATTATAGACTGTTTTAAAACTCTTCATTGTGTTTCAAAAATTTTTATGTCTAATATTGTGTACTTGTGCCTTCTCTTTTTTATTATTTATTGTATTACATGTTATTAATAGACTTCACTTTTTAGAACTATTTTAGATTTATAGGAAAAAAAAACATATAAATGCAAAGTTCCCATATAGCCCCTCCCCCAAACACATTTCCCCTGTTATTAACATCATACGTTAGTATGGAACATTTAATGGGGCAATATGTCAATATTAGCTTAAGTCCATAGTTTATCCAGATTTTTGGTGAAATTTTAAAAACATTTTTACTTAATGTCCTTTTTCTGTTCCAGGATTCTAACCAAGTTACCACATTACATTATTTGTTTTGCCTCCTTAGGCTCCTCTTGGCTGTGACAGTTTCTCAGGCTTTGCTTGTTTTTGATGACCTTAACAGTTTCCCTTTCACTGGAATTTATCTGATGTTTTTCTCATGGATAGACTGGGGTTATGGGTTTTTTGGAGGAAGATCACAGACCTAAAGTGTCACATCATATCAGGGTGCATATTATCAACATGATTTGTGACTATTGATATCAGCCTTGACCATCTGGCTGAACTAGTGTTTGTCTGGTCTCTTCTCTATAAAACTACTCTTTTTCCCCATCTTTCCATGTGCTACTCTTTGGAAGAAAGTCACACGTAAGGACTGGGGTTATGCTCCCTCTCCTTTAGGGTGCAGTATCTGCATAATTCAAGGAGCTTTGGTGGCCCAGTGGTGAAGGGCTTAGCTGCTAACTGAGGTTGGCTGCCACGTGAAAGTTGAGCAGTTCAAACCCAATAGGCACTGCCCCATGGGAGAAAGATGTGGCAGTCTGCTTGCCTAATTATTACAGCCTTGGAAACCCTGTGTTCCATAGGGTCGCTATGAGTCACACACAACAACATCTGCATAATTTATGATCTCATCCACAAGTGAATACAGGTATGACCCAGGACCAGGTAGTATTTCATTCCATTGTGCTAGGGCTGCCGTGAGTCAGCCTACTAAATGGCAATAGCATCAATATCTGCATAAATTATTTGGATTTCTTCTGCAGGAGAGATTTGTCCAGCCATTTATAAATTTATTCAGTCATTTTTTTTATCATTATGAACTCATGGATATTTATTTTATTCTTTGGACTATAATCCAATGCTACTTTATTTTGTTGCCGGAATTGGTCCAGCTTTGGCCGTTGGGATCTCTCTCAGTTGGCGCCTGTGCTTCTTTGACATGACCCATCAAAGTTTCTTTGTTGTTGAGCACTTCCTTACTTTCTGTCATTATAACAGGTTGCTTTTGTTTAATATTTGCCGGGTTGACATTCAAAAACTCGTTGCCATCAGGTCGATTCCGAATCAGCAACCCTAAAGGACAGAGTAGAACTGCCCAATAGGGTTTCTAAGGAGCAGCCAGGGGATTAGAACTGCCAATCTTTTGGTTGGCAGCCATAGCTCTTAATCACTGTGCCACCAGGGCTCCGCCCCTTTAATTTCAAACTCTTAGCTTTCTCTAAGTTTATTTTTTTTATAAAAAACCTTGATTTAAGTGGAAAGGCCAATCAGTAACCCAACCTTTTGATTGCTTTATGTGGGTGTTGATTGAATTAGAGTACAGCTGAGGTATAAAGCTGAGATCATCAGGACGTGGGCTTCATTTGGTGGCTGGGAGGAAACCATCTCTCTGGGGCTTGAAGAATCTTCGTATGAAATCAGGATTTGGCCGGTGGAAGGTAGGTTAGTTTACCTTTCTGTTACTTTTGCTTGTGAGCAAGAGAGTTATAAGAAATAAAAGGAAAATTTTCTTAATATAAATTTAAAAGCTAGTAAAATACCACTTGCTGTCCAGTTGTTTCTGACTCATAGAGACTCCATGTGTGTCAGAGTAGAACTCTGCTCCGTGGAGTGGGTTTTCAATAGCTGATTTTTCTGAAGTAGATCACTAGGCCATTCTCTCTGGGTAGACTCAAACCTCCAAATTCTTGGTTAGCAGCTGAGCACATTAACTGTTAGCACCATTTAGGGACTCCAAGTTTAAAGAAGTTACTGTAAGTTTTACATTGATTTAAGAAGGAATGCTACACATTGGTATGTTATCATTTTCCTGAATTTTAAAATATTTTTTATTTTTTAATTGTTTTTTCAGTCTTGTGGTTTTGAATTTTTTTTTTCTCGGTAAAAATCTCAAACATTTTTAGGAAAAAGCATTGCATTTAGTTGGCTGGTATTAATGGAAATGAGAGGGTTTCTAGATGTGGGAAAAGATTAGATCAACTGGACGGAGTTAGACTCCCAACTGAGGAACCTCACAGAGCACTCAGCCAGGCCCTGACTCTAAGTACCCGTTCCACGGAATAAATTCTATTCCCTTTGGGAAAAAATACTGATCCAAGTGAGCTCCCCTAGTGAATCAGCAAGCCTGGAAAGATACCACATTTGTTTAAAAGTTTAAGTCTTGAGTTTTGCCTCATAGATAAACCAACACATTACAATTGATAAAAATGTATTTTAAAAAGTTACTCTCCAGCATTCTCAGGTATCTAGAACATACCTAAAACCTGGGGAATCTGCCTCTTTTTCTCTTGCAGCCATGAAGTCTGAGCATTATGGTACCCAGAACCCAAGTTGTACCATCATGACCTTTTATCCAACCATGGAAGAATTTAAAGATTTCAACAAATATGTCGCTTACATGGAATCCCAAGGCGCACACCGAGCAGGCCTGGCTAAGGTAATTCCACCGAAGGAATGGAAAGCCAGACAGACCTACGATGATGTCAATGACATCCTAATAGCCACTCCTCTGCAGCAGGTGGTCTCTGGGCAGGCAGATGTGTTTACACAATACCATAAAAAGAAGAAAGCCATGACCGTGGGGGAGTATCGCCACTTGGCTGACAGTGACAAATACCGCACTCCACCGCACCTGGATTTTGAAGACTTGGAGCGAAAGTACTGGAAGAACCGCCTGTACGACTCTCCGATTTATGGCGCCGACATCAGCGGCTCCTTGTTTGATGGAAACACTGAACACTGGAACCTCGGAAACCTGGGAACAATTCAGGACCTGCTGGAACGGGAGTGCGGGGTCGTCATCGAAGGCGTCAACACGCCCTACCTGTACTTCGGCATGTGGAAGACCACCTTCGCTTGGCACACGGAGGACATGGACCTGTACAGCATCAACTACCTGCACTTCGGGGAGCCCAAAACGTGGTACGCGGTGCCCCCGGAGCACGGCCGACGCCTGGAACGCCTGGCCAGGGAGCTTTTCCCGGGCAGTGCGCGGGGCTGTGAGACCTTCCTGCGGCACAAGGTGGCTCTCATCTCGCCCACCGTGCTCAGGGAGAATGGCATTCCCTTCAGTCGCATCACCCAGGAGGCTGGCGAGTTCATGGTGACGTTCCCCTATGGCTACCACGCTGGCTTCAATCACGGCTTCAACTGTGCCGAAGCCATCAACTTTGCCACCCCGCGCTGGGTCGATTATGGCAAAGTGGCGTCTCAGTGCAGCTGTGGGGAGGCCAGGGTCACGTTTTCCATGGACACCTTTGTGCGCATTCTGCAACCCGAGCGCTACGAGCTGTGGAAACAGGGGCGAGACCGGGTGGTCGTGGACCACAGGAAGCCCACGGTGACAGCAAGCCAGGAACAGACCGCCTGGGGGGAGGCCCGGCCACCCGTGAGAACTGCGAGGGCCGTGAGCCACCTCCAGCCCAGACAGGCCCCGCCCCATCCTAGGCCTCTGGCCCCTGGAAGTGGCTCCCGCCTCTGCGACCCTGTGTGCCCTGCACCCAGGTGCTCCTCCACTGCCCGCAGCGCTGCTGTGGAGCCTGACGCCTCTGCCATCGCCATCGCTATCACCACCGCCACTAGCCCTGGGGAGACGGGTCTGACACAGACGCTGACTGTAGATCCACCTGCTCTGAATCTCCAGCTTTCACGTGGCAGAAGGGGTCGTGGTCGTCCTCCTGGTCGTCGTCCTCGGGAATCTGAGGCTCAGGAACAGATCATCCAGGCACCCGCCAAGAGGTGCACAGCATCCACAGTTCTGGGCCCCAAGGCTCAGCCCCTACCTGGGAATGAATATTTGATAGAAGACTCTGCACCTGTGAGCCCTGGACCCCAGAATTCCACTAAAGCTTGCAGGTGCTGTTGTGCCCCTGATCTTCAACCCCTGGGGCCCCCACTGGATTCTGACTCTCCAGTGCACCCTGGCCCATGCCTGCTGTCCCTGGACACCATTACAGTGAATCTCCCTGACATTGTTCCAATGACTCCTCCCAACTTCATTATACCTCTGAGAAAATTCCCCAGTGCCACAACTGGGGACTGCGCAACCCCTGTGAACTTGCTGAAAGTTATCGCCATGGACCACTCTTATGCCTCTAAGATCCTTCCCCCGAGATGAGTTTGCCAAAATCTCCTGCACCCCTGACTGTGATCTCTGGAGACTAAATAGATGTAGCTGCACCTCTGAGTTCTGAGGCGCGTCTACCACAATGGGTGTTCTTTAGCCTCTGGGCTTAAAGAAGGGCTATTGAAAATGTGGCTGTGCCTCTGACACTCCCAGCCTCAGGAATGTTGGAAGTTGCTAGCCGAGCTCCACCTTTGGTGCTGGAGCTCTCTCTGGTGAAGACCCTTTTACCTCCAAGAAGTGGCACACGTTCAGGCTGCCTGATGCTTTATCATACCATGACAAGCAGGGATACCACTGGCCGCGAAAGTGGACCTTCCCACCCTTAAAACTGCCATAGGATGTTGTCGTACCTCTCAGAGACCCTCAGATGACTCCTGGACACTTATCTGCCTGTGTCTCCTTCCATGGCCTGGATGCCATGAATACTGTTTGTTTCTGATGTCATCTTTAGGATACTTCCCCTGCCTAGTAGTCCCTAAACCCATTGCTGTCCATTACATTTGACCATTTGTCCTCAAATAAATGATTTGTGACTTAACTGATGTTTATGAAATTCATTGTTCTTAGTGTGTATCTACCAAGGAAAGAAAAGTCGTTAATCTATATTTTAAAAATCAGAATTATATAATACAGAGATATTTAAAACAAAGTGACTCATCACGTATTCAGACACCAGAAGAACTAGACGGTGCCCAGCTACCACTACAGATCATTCTGACTGAGGCACAACAGATGGTCCAGGATAGAACAGGAGAAAATTGCAAAACAAAACTCAAAATCTTTAACAAAATGGTCAGACTTAGTGGACAGGCAGAGACTGGGGGACTCTGGAGACTACTGTCCTTCAATACCCTTTAAACTTTGATCTATCTGAGACCCAGTGGTTAATATTTACCCTAAAGCAAAGATGAAAAGGCTGGAAGGTGGGAGCAGGGAAGCAAGAATAATGGAAATGGAACAACCAGAATGAAAATAAGGAGAATGTTGATAAAATGTGGAAACTGTAACCAATGTCACTGAACATTCTATGTAGAAATTGTTAAATGGACACCTAATTTGCTGTGTAAACTTTCACCAAAAACTCAATAAAATTTTTTTAAACAGCATAACTAATAAATCAATAAAATACCCCAATAATATAGTGTCTTAGTCATCTAGTGCTACTATAGCAGAAATACCACAAATGGATGGATTTAACAAAGAGAAAATTATTCTCTCAGTCCAGTAGGCGACAAGTCTGAATTCAGGGTGGTGGCTCCAGGAAGGCTTTCTCTCTCTGTTGGCTCTGGGGGAAGGTCCTTGTCATCAGTCTTCCCTTGGTCTGGGAGCATCTCAGCACAGGAACCTCAGGTCGAAAAGATGCGCTCTGCTCCCAGTGCTTCTTTCTTGGTGGTATGAGATCACCATGTCTCTGCTCACTTCTCTCTTTTATATATCAAAAGAGATTGGCTTAAGACACTATCTAATCTTGTAGACCTCATCAATATAACTGCTGCTAATCCATCGTATTACATCATAGTGTTAGGATTTACAACACATAGGGAAGTCACATAAAGTGATGGACAATCACACAATACTAAGACTCATGGCCCAGCTCAGTTGACATATATTTTGGGGGGACACAATTCAATCCATGATATATGAATAATTTTCTAGGAAGGTTTAATTTACTAAAACCGATTCCGGAAGAGATAGGAAATCTAAAACATAAATCTCTATGTAAGAAATCGTGAAAAATATCAATAGAGCTACTACCTCTTTGAAATTACTAGGAGCAATTCACAGGGGAATCTTGTGAAACCTTTCAAAAGCAATTATTTCCAAATTTATTTAGGCATCCATAAAGAAGAAAAAATTGCACCGTTTAAAATGAGCACAATATTGATAGAAAAAAACTGACAAATTGCACAATGAGAGGAAATTATACACAAAGATTATTTCTGAACACTGATTTTTAAATTGCATTTACTGCAGAAAGGCAATGATGGTTTGAAATCAAGAAATCTAGTGATATAATTTATTCTCATTCATGCATCCAAAAAAAAAGAAAGAAATTATGCAATCATTTCCACAGATTGGGGAATGGCATTTAACAAAATTCAACACTCGAGTCTTATTTTAAGCACACACACGATTAGGAATCAAGGAACACTTCCTTAAGATGAAAAAATTTATGTATCTAGCTATCTCAGCCTAAAAGCTAGCATTTTACTTAGTGGAAAATATTGAAGGCAATTCTGCAAGTAATTAAAATGGAATTAGAGTATTAACCAATGCAGTTAATAAAGCAAAAAAGTTAGAGCTATAAGTGATGGAAAGGAAGAAACAAAATTAACTTGTTTTTGTCAGCTGATATGTTTGAATTCCTGGAAAACTCAAGAAATGCAACTAAAGAACTACCACAAACAACAGGAAAATTCAGATTATAAAATTTATATGCAGAAATTAATAGCCTTTATATAAACTGCATATTAACAATACCCAGTTTAGAGATATATTGGACTAAGTAACTTATTTATAATATCAACCCAAAAATACACAGATAAAGTGTTTTTTTAAATAATTTTTATTGTGCTTTAAGTGGAAGTTTACAAATCAAGTCAGTCTGTCACATATAAGCTTATATACACCTTGCTACATACTCCCATTTACTCTCCCCCTAATAAGTCAGCCCTCTCCCTTCTTCTAGTCTCTCCTTTCCTGACCGTTTTGCCAGTTTCTAACCCTCTCTACCCTCCCATCTCCCCTCCAGACAGGAGATGCCAGTACAGTCTCAAGTGTCCACCTGATACTTCATTAGCATCTCTCTCCAACCCATTGTCCAGTCCCTTCCATGTCTTCGGGAACGGTTCCTGCCCTGGGCCAACAGAAGGTTTGGGGACGATGACTGCCGGGATTCTTCTAGTCTCAGTCAGACCATTAAGTCTGGTCTTTTTATGACAAATTGGGGTCTGCATCCCACTGTTCTCCTGCTCCCTCAGGAGTTCTCTGTTGTGCTCCCTGTCAGGGCAGTCATCGGTTGTGGCCGGGCACCATCTAGTTCTTCTGGTCTCAGAATGATGTAAGTCTCTAGTTCATGTGGCCCTTTCTGTCTCAGGCTCATAGTTATGGTGTGACATTGGTGTTCTTCATTCTCCTTTGATCCAGGTGGGTTGAGACCATTTGATGCATCTTAGATGGCTGCTTGTTAGCATTTAAGACCCCAGACACCACACTTCAAAGTGGGATGCAGAATGTCTTCATAATAGAGTTTATTATGCCAATTGACTTAGAAGTCCCCTTAAGCCATAGTCCCCAAACCCCCGCCCTTGCTCCGCTGACCTTTGAAGCATTCAGTTTATCCTGGAAACTTCTTTGCTTTTGGTCCAGTCCAGTTGAGCTGACCTTCCCTGTATTGAGTATTGTCCTTCCCTTCACCTAAAGTAGTTGTATCTACTAACTAATCAGTAAAGAACCCTCTCCCACCCTCCCTCCCTCCCCCCTCTCATAACCACCAAAGAATGTGTTCTTCTCAGTTTATACTATTTCTCAAGAACTTATAATAGTGGTCTTATACAGTATGTGTCCTTTTGCATCTGACTAATTTCACTCAGCATAATGCCTTCCAGGTTCCTCCATGTTATGAAATGTTTCACAGATTCCTCACTGTTCTTTATCGATGTGTGATATTCCATTGTGTGAATGTACCATAATTTATTTAACCATTCATCTATTAATGGACGCCTTGGTTGCTTCCGGCTTTTTGCTATTGTAAACAGTGCTGCAGTAAACATGGGTGTGCATATATCTGTTAGTGTAAAGGCTCTTATTTCTCTAGGGTATATTCCGAGGAGTGGGATTTCTGGGTTGTATGGTAGTTCTATTTCTAACTTTTTAAGAAAACGCCAGATAGACTTCCAAAGTGGTTGTACCATTTTACATTCCCACCAGCAGTGTATAAGAGTTCCAATCTCTCCGCAGCCTCTCCAGCATTTATTATTTTGTGTTTTTTGGATTAATGCCAGCCTTGTTGGAGTGAGATGGAATCTCATAGTAGTTTTAATTTGCATTTCTCTAATGGCTAATGATCGAGAGCATTTTCTCATGTGTCTGTAAGCCGCCTGAACATCTTCTTTAGAGAAATGCATGTTCATATCCTTTGCCCACTTTCTGATTGGGTTGTTTGTCTTTTTGTGGTTGAGTTTTAACAGAATCATATAGATTTTAGAGATCAGGCACTGGTCGAAGATGTCATAGCTGAAAATTCTTTACCAAACTGTAGGCGGTCTTTTTACTCTTTTGGTGAAGTCTTTAGATGGGCATAGGTGTTTGATTTTTAGGAGCTCCCAGTTATCTGGTTTCTCTTTGTCATTTTTAGTAATGATTTGTATTCTGTTTATGCCTTGTATTAGGGCTCCTAAGGTTGTCCCTATTTTTTCTTCCGTGATCTTTATCGTTTTAGTCTTTATGTTTAGGTCTTTGATCCACTTGGAGTTAGTTTTTGTGCATGGTGTGAGGTATGGGTCCTGTTTCATTGTTTTTGCAAATGGATATCCAGTTATGCCAGCACCATTTGTTAAAAAGACTATCTTTTCCCCAATTAACTGACACTGGGCCTTTGTCAAATATCAGCTGCTCATATGTGGATGGATTTATATCTGGGTTCTCAATTCTGTTCCGTTGGTCTATGTGCCTGTCGTTGTACCAGTACCAGGCTGTTTTGACTACTGTAGCTGTATAATATGTTCTAAAATCAGGTAGAGTGAGGCCTCCCACTTTCTTCTTCTTTTTCAGTAATGCTTTACTTATCTGGGGCTTCTTTCCCTTCCATATGAAGTTGGTGATTTGTTTCTCCATCACATTAAAAAATGTCACTGGAATTTGGATCGGAAGTGCATTGTATGTATAGATGGCTTTTGGTAGAATAGACATTTTTACTATGTTAAGTCTTCCTATCCATGAGCAAGGTATGTTTTTCTACTTATGTAGGTCCCTTTTAGTTTCTTGCACTAGTACTTTGTAGTTTTCTTTGCATAGGACTTTTACATCTTTGGTAAGATTTATTCCTAAGTATTTTATCTTCTTGGGGGCTACTGTGAATGGTATTGATTTGGTGATTTCCTCTTTGATGTTCTTTTTGTTGATGTAGAGGAATCCAAGTGACTTTTGTATGTTTATCTTGTAACCTGAGACTGCCGAACTCTTCTATTAGTTTCAATAGTTTTCTGGAGGATTCCTTAGGGTTTTCTGTGTATAAGATCATGTCATCTGCAAATAGAGATAATTTGACTTCTTCCTTGCCAATCCAGATGCCCTTTATTTCTCTGTCTAGGCTAATTGCTCTGGCTAGGACCTCTAGCACAATGTCAAATAAGAGTGGTGATAAAGGCATCCTTGTCTGGTTCCTGTTCTCAAGGGAAATGCTTTCAGGCTCTCTCCATTTAGGGTGATGTTGGCTGTTAGCTTTGTAATATAAAAAAAAAAAAAATTTTTTTTTTTTTTTTAAAATATAGATGCCCTTTAATATGTTGAGGAATTTTCCTTCAGTTCCTGTTTTGCTGAGAGTTTTTATCATGAATGGGTGTTGGACTTTGTCAAATGCCTTTTCTCCATCAATTGATAAGATCATGTGATTTGGGTCTTTTGTTTTACTTATATGGTGGATTACATTAATGGTTTTTCTAATATTAAATCAACCTTGCATACCTGGTATAAATCCCACTTGGTCGTGGTGAATTATTTTTTTGATATGTTGTTGGATTCTATTGGCTAGAATTTTGTTGAGAATTTTTGCATCTATTATCATGAGGGATATAGGTGTGTAATTTTCTTTTTTTGTGGCGTCTTTACCTGGTTTTGGTATCAGGGATATGCTGGCTTCATAGAATGAGTTCGGTAGTATTCCATCCTTTTCTATGCTCTGAAATACCTTTAGCAGTAGTGGTATTAACTGTTCTCTGAAAGTTTTGTAGATCTCTGCAGTGAAGCCATCCCAGCCAGGGCTTTTTTTGTTGCGAGTTTTTTGATTACCTTTTCAATCTGTTTTTTTGTTATGGGTCTATTTAGTTGTTCTACTTCTGATTGTGTTAGTTTAGATAGGTAGTGTTTTTCTAGGAATTCATCCATTTCTTCTAGGTCTGCAAATTTGTTAGAGTACAATTTTTTGTAATAATCTGATATGATTATTTTAATTTCAGTTGGGTCTGTTGATATGGCCCATCTCATTTCTTATTTGGGTTATTTGTTTCCTTTCCTGTATTTCTTTAGTCAGTCTGGCCAAAGGTTTATCAATTTTGTTAATTTTTTCAAAGAACCAGCTTTTGGCTTTGTTAATTCTTTCAATTGTTTTTCTGTTCTCTAATTCATTTAGTTCAGCTCTAATTTTTATTATTTGTTTTCTTCTGGTGCCTGATGGATTCTTTTGTTGCTCACTTTCTATTTGTTCAAGTTGTAGGGACAGTTCTCTGATTTTGGCTCTTTCTTCTTTTTGTGTGTGTGCATTTATCGATATAAGTTGACCTCTGAGTACTGCTTTTGCTGTGTCCCAGAGGTTTTGATAGGAAGTGTTTTCATTCTCGTTGCATTCTATGAATTTCTTTATTCCCTCCTTAATGTCTTCTATAACCCAGTCTTTTTTGAGCAAGGTATTTTTCAGTTTCCAAGTATTTGATTTCTTTTCCCTGATTTTTCTGTTATTGATTTCCACTTTTATGGCCTTGTGGTCTGAGAAGATGCTTTGTAATATTTTGATGTTTTGGACTCTGCAAAGGTTTGTTTTATGACCTAATATGTGATCTATTCTAGAGAATGTTCCATGTGCACTAGAAAAAAAAAGTATACTTTGCAGCTGTTGGGTGGAGTGTCCTGTACAGGTCTATGAGGTCAAGTTGGTTGATTGTAGCAGTTAGGTCTTCTGTGTCTCTATTGAGCTTCTTACTGGATGTCCTGTCCTTCTCCAAAAGTGGTGTGTTGAAGTCTCCTACTATAATTGTGGAGGTGTCTATCTCACTTTTCAGTTCTGTTAAAGTTTGTTTTATGTATCTTGCAGCCCTGTCCTTGGGTGTATAAATATTTAATATGGTTATGTCTTCCTGATCAATTGTCCCTTTAATCCTTATGTAGTGTCCTTCTTTATCCTTTGTGGTGGATTTAACTTTAAAGTCTATTTTGTCAGAAATTAATATTGCTACTCCTGCTCTTTTTTGATTGTTGTTTGCTTGATATATTTTTTTCCATCCTTTGAGTTTTAGTTTGTTTGTGTCTCTAAGTCTAAGGTGTGTCTCTTGTAGGCAGGGTATAGACAGATCATGTTTCTTTATCTAGTCTGAGACTCTCTGTCTCTTTATTGGTGCATTTAGTCCATTTACATTCAGTGTAATTATAGATGAGTATGTGTTTAGTGCTGTCATTTTGATGCCTTTTCGTGTGTGTTGTTGACAATTTCATTTTTCCACTTACTTTTTTGTGCTGAGACGTTTTTCTTTGTAAATTGTGTGTTCCTCATTTCCATATTAGTTGAATTTATGTTTGCTGAGTCGTTATGTTTTTCTTGGTTTTTATTTTGAGTTATGGAATTGTTAGACCTCTTTGTGGTTACCTTAATATTTACCTCTATTTTTCTAAGTAGAAACCTAACTTGTATTGTCCTATATTGCCTTGTTTTCCTCTCCATATGGCAGTTCTATGCCTCCTGTATTTAGTCCCTCTTTTTGATTATTGTGATCTTTTACATAATGACTTCTATGATTCCCTCTTTTGAGCATTTTTTTCTTTTTAAAATTAATCTTAATTTGTTTTTGGGATTTCCCCATTTGAGGTGACATCACGATGTTCTGTCCTGTGACCTTGTGTTGTGTTGTTATCTGATGTTACTGATTTTCTGACCAATTTCCTTTAGTATTTCTTGTAGCTTTGGTTTGGTTTTTGCATATTCTCTAAGCTTGTGTTTATCTGTGTTTTAATTTCGCCTTCATATTTGAGAGAGAGTTTTGCTGGATAAATGATCCTTGGCTGGCAGTTTTTCTCCTTCAGTGCTCTATATATGTCATCCCATTGCCTTCTTGACTGCATGGTTTCTGCTGAATAGTCTGAACTTATTTTTATTGATTCTCCTTTGTAGGAGACCTTTCTTTTATCCCTGGCTGCTTTTAAAATTTTCTCTTTCTCTTTGGTTTTGGCAAGTTTGGTGATAATATGTCTTGGTGATTTTCTTTTTGGATCAGTCTTATATGGGGTTCAATGAGCATTTGGGTAGATATCCTTTCGTCTTTCATGATGTCAGGGAAGTTTTCTGCCAACAGATCTTCAACTATTCTCTCTGTATTTTCTATTATCCCTCCTTGTTCTGGAACTCCAATCACACGCAAGTTATTCTTCTTGATAGAGTCCCACATGATTCTTAGGGTTTCTTCATTTTTTTTAGTTATTTTATCTGATTTTTCTCCAACTATATTGGTGCCAATTGCTGTATCCTCCAACTCCCCCACTCTGCATTCCAATTCCTCGATTCTGCTCCTCTGACTTCCTACTGAGTTGTCTAATTCTGCAATTTTACTGTAAATCTTTTGGATTTCTGAATGCTGTCTCTCTATGGATTCTTGTAGCTTATTAATTTTTCCACTATGTTCTTGAATAATCTTTTCGATTTCTTCAACTGCTTTATCAGTGTGTTCCTTGGCTTTTTCTGTAGATTGCCTTATTTCATTTTTGAGGTCATCCCTGATGTCTTGAAGCATTCTGTAAATTAGTTTTTTATATTCTGCATCTGGCAATTCCAGGATTGTATCTTCATTTTGGAAAGGTTTTGATTCTTTTATTTGGGGAGTTGTAGAAGCAATCATGGTCTGCTTCTTTATGTGGTTTGGTATCGACTGCTGTCTCCAAGCCATCTATAAGATATTGTAATGATTTATTTTATATTTGCTGAGTCTTATCTTGTTTTGTTTTCTTTCAATATACGTAGATGGGCTACTAGATTGCACTGACTTGACTGTTGTAGCCTTTGAATCACTTATGTCCTCTTATCAGCTGGTTTGGGCCATTATCAGAAATATAAACCTAAGAGTCCATTCACTATTCTTGAGTAGAATCTGATTTTGGGTCACCAAGTGTGTGGGGTAGACTGTCACCTATTCACTTAGAGGAGTAGTGGTGATAGTTGTGTGCACCAGATTCTAGTAGCAGCAGGGGGTCACATTCCAGGGGGGGCAGGATGCTGACAGGCTTTCCCCAAATGCCAGTGAGGTAGGTGTGTCTCTATTCCTAAAGCACTTTGGTGGGTGGGCTCTGCAGCTGTACCTTAGGCACCCAATGTATGTACCTCTACAGATTGGTAGATGTCACTATCCTCAGCCCCTATGGCAGGAGGTTAGGTGGTTTCAGTGGAGCTTCAGCCCTCAGTTCCCCATTGTGGGTCAGTGAGGGCTCTGTTTAATAGGTAGAGATATCAGACCTGGGAAACTTGTCTTTCCAGTAATCTGCTAAGACAATTACACTCAGATCACTATCAGAAATGCCTTTGCATTATAATAGCCACCTTGTTCCCTGTAGGGATGAAAGCCCGAGATATGGATCGCATATGCTTGGCTGGAGCTGGTTCTGTATTTTTAGTCCAATTTCGGGAAGTCGGGGAAGGATTCTTGGTCTCTGGGTTTTTTGTAGCTGCTTCTCTCAGGCCAGGAGAATGGGTTAGGAAAAAACAAAACAAAGAAAGAAACAAACAAAAAACCCGCAGAGCACTTCACTTTCTGGCCAAGGAAATTCCAATGTTAATGAAGCTGCCTGGGAAGGGAGGGGAGGGATCTAGATAGGAGAGAGTAGCACCCAGGAATATAGACAAAGTTACTTATCTTGCTTGGTGAGGACTGTTTTATCTGAGCTTCCAGAGGGGCATGTAGCCTGTGTGCGTTGGCTGGGTCGAGATTGCCCCTGAGGGTCAGGCCTGCGTTCTGTGCTTGTGCTGTCTCAGAAGCCGTGGTCAGTTCCTCTACTCCCAGCCCAAAGCCCAGCACCACAGTTCCCGGGCTGGGATGCCACACTCCCGGCTCCAAAACCGGTCACTGCCTCCTGGTGACTTCTCCTCCTGTCAGCCACATGGCTGCGCTACCTGCGTGCACTGGCTGGGCTTCCCCCGAGGTCACTTCTGGGGGCTAGGGCTGCATTCCGTGTTTGTGCTGTCTCAGGATGCAGTGCTCAGCTCCCCTGTGCCCAGTCCAAAGCCCAGCGCCAAGGTTTTCTGACTGGGATGCTGGCTCCAGGCTCCAAAAACAGCCGCTGCTTCCCCGTGGTTGCTCATTCGTTCTCTCCTTAGCCACGTCAGTGTGCAGTCTGCTTGGCTGGCTGAGTCTTTATGGAGGTTACCCCAGGGGACTAGGGGTTAAAGCTATGTCCCGTGCCTGCCCCTCCTCAGCAAGCCGCTATCAGCCCTGCCACTCGGCACCAGGGAACCGTGAGGGCTCAAGGCTGTGGAGTGGGTCACAGGTTCCAGAAGTGGTCGCTGGTTCAGGGTGCAGCTTTTCGTTCACCTGTCACTCAGGTAAACTCTTTAAATCTGTGTTTGATGGTCAGGGTTCATAGATTGTCATGTATGTGATCAATTCACTTGTTTTTCCCAGTTTTTGTTGCAAGAGGGATCCAAGGTAGCGTCTACCTAGTCAGCCATCTCCTAAAGCGCTTTTTTTAATGTCTAAAAATTGTATGAGAAAAACTTAAAAATGTTCTTGAGGAAATATAGAAGTAGACTTGAACAAATAGAATGACATGCCATATTTATGGATAGAATGCCTGCACTTCATAAAGATGTCAATTCTCCTTAATTATAAATGTCATATGATCTCTTTTAAAGTGTTTATAGGTTTTTGTTTTTCTGAATTAGAAAAGCTGATTCTCATATCTCTGTGTAAAAATTAAAACATCCCTGCAAACTTTCACAGAGTAAAAAAAGGAAGTAGTCTTATTGGAAGCAGAAACCTACCATAAATCTGTAACAGAGAGAAAAATGAGACAGAGTAGGAAGGTGAGAAACAGCTACAATGGCATGTGAACATTTAATAAGGCAGCATCTTAAATCAATGTGGGGTAAAAATGGACTTTTAAAGTAATGCTATTGGAACAACAGTGTAGCCATTATGTTTATGATAAAGTTATATTCAAAACACACACCAGACACAAAGATAATTTCAAATAAGTCTAACATGTAAATGTAGAGATATGAAACCATAGAAATTCTAGAAGAAAACATGGTAAAATTTCTTTAACACTTTGGACTCAGTATGACTCAAACATGGCTCAAAATACATAAGCCATAAAAAATTGATAAATATGACCACATTAAAAAAATTTTTTTTGCATAGCGAAAGCCAACTAAAAATACCCCACCAAAAGTAAAATCAAAATACAATTGACACACTGTGAAAAAATTTTTCGCAATGATACGATATCACTGGGGTAATTTCTTTAATAAATCAATACCAGTTGCTATCAAGTAGCTATCATTTGTCTGTTAGTTTGTTGTACTGTGGTGGGTTGCATGTTGTTGTCACGCTGGAAGCTTTGCTACTGGTATTTCAAATACCGTCAGGGTCACTTTTGTTGGACAGGTTTCAACAGAGCTTCCAGACTAAGACAGACTAGAAAGAAGGACCTGGTGATCTACTTCTTTAAAAAAAAAAAAAAAAAATTGACTAGTGAAAACCTTATGAAGAGCAGTGGAACATTGTCTGATATAATGCTGGAAGATGAGCCCTCAGGTTGGAAGGCACTCAAAATATGACTGGGGAAGAGCTGCCTCCTCAAAATAGAGCCTGCCTTAATGATGTGAATGAAGTCAAGCTTTCAGAACCTTCCTGTACTGATGTGGCATGACTCAAAATGAGAAGAAACAGCTGCAAACATCCATTAATAATTGGAACGTGGAATGTACAAAGTATGAACCTAGGAAAATTGGAAATCGTCAAAAATGAAATGGAACATATAAACATTAATATACTAGGCATTAGTAAACTAAAATGGACTGGTATTGGCATTCTGAATTGGACAATCATACAGTCTACTATGCCAGGAATGATAAATTGAAGAGGAATGGTGTTGTATTCATCAAAAAGAACGTTTCAAGATCTCTCCTGAAGCACAATGTGTTAAGATAATATCTATATGCCTACAAGGAAGACCAGTTACTCCGACTATTATTCAAATTTACACACCAACCACTAATGCCAAAGATGAAGAAATTGAAAATTTTTACCAACTTCTGTAGTCTGAAACTAATCAAACATGAAATCAAGATGCATTGATAACTACTGGTGATTGGAATTTGAAAGCTGGAAATGAAAAAGGATAGGTATTTGCAAAACATGGCCTTGGTGATAGAAATGATGCTGGAGATCACATGATAGGATGTTGCAAGAACAACTACTTCTTCATTGCAAACACCTTTTTTCAACAACATAAATGGCAACTATACACATGGACCTTGCTGGATGGAATACACAGGAATCAAATTGACTAAATCTGTGGTAAGAGATGATGGAAAAGTTCAATATCATCAGTCAGAACAAGGCTAGGGGACAACTCCAAAACAGACTGTAAATTGCTCATGTGCAAGTTCAAGATGAAGCTAAAGAAAATTAGAACAAATTCAAGGCTGCCAAAGTATGACCTTGAGTATATCCCATTTGAATTTAAAGACCATCTTGAGAATAGATTTGACACACAGAACGCTAATGACTGAGACCACACAAGTTGTAGAATGACATCAAGGACATCACACGAGAAGAAAGCAAAATGGTCATTAAAAAGACATGAAAGAAAGAAAAGACCAAAAATGGATGTCAGAAGAGACTCTGAAACTTGTTCTTGAATGTCAAGTAGCTAAAAATAATGGAAGAAATGATGATGTAAAAGAGCTAAACAGAAGGTTTCAAATGGCTGCTCGAGAAGACAAAGCAAAGTATTAAAATGAATTGTGCAAAGACCGGGAGTTAGAAAACCAAAAGGGAAAGACACGCGCAGTATTTCTCATGCTGAAAGAACTGCAGAAAAAAATTCAAGCCTTGAGTTGCAATATTGAAAGAGTCTACTAGGAAAATATTAAACAAAGTGTGAAGCATCAAAAGAAGATAGAAGGAATACACAGAGTCACTGTGCCAAAAAGAACTGGTTGACGTTCAACCACTTCAAGAGGTAGCATATGATCGAGAATCAACGGTACTGAAGAAGCAATCCAAGCTGCTGTGAAGACACTGGAGAAAAACAAGGCTCCAGGAATTGACAGAATACCAACTGAGATGTTTCAACAAATGAATGCAGCATGGGAAGTGCCCACTGGCCTATGCCAAGAAATTTGGAAGACAGCTTCCTGGCCAATTGACTGGAAGAGATCCACATTTATGCCCATTCCAAAGAAAGGTGATCCAACCAAAAGTGGAAAGTATCAAATAATATCATTAATATCACTAGCAAGTAAAATTTTGCTGAAAATCTTTCAAAAGTGGTTGCAGCAGTACATCAACAGGGAACTGCCAGAAATTCAAGCCGGTTTCAGAAGAGGACTTGGAACCAGGGATATAATTGCTGATGTCAGATGAATCCTGGCTGAAAGCAGAGAATACCAGAAAGATGTTTACCTGTGTTTTATTGACTATGTAATGACATTCGACTCTGTGGATCATGATAAATTATGGGTAACATTGGTGTCTTATTCATATAGTGCTGCTATAACAGAAATACCACAGTGGATGGCTTTAACAAAGAGAAGTTTATTTCTTCACAGTAAAGTAGGCTAAAAGTCCAAATTTAGGGCATCAGCTCCAGGGAAAGGATTTCTTTCTCTGTCGGCCTTCTCATCCATCTTCCCCTGGACTAGGAGATTCTCCACACAGGGAACCTGGGTCCAAAAGATGCACTCTGCTCCTGGCACTGCTTTCTTGGTGGGATGAGGTCCCCCAACTCTCTGCTTTCTTCCCTTTCCTTTTATCTCTTCTCTTGTAAGATAAAAGGTGGTGCAGGCCACACCCAAGGAAACTCCCTTTACATTGGACATTAGTAAGGGTGTTAACAATCCCACCCTAATCCTCTGTAACATAAAACTACAATCACAAAATGGAGGACAATCACACACTACTGGGAATCATGGCCCAGCCAAATTGATACACACATTTTTGGGGGGACATAATTCAACCCATTTGGCCCCTTTGGCCCCCCCAAAATCACATTCTTGCAATATGCAAAACATATTCACCCCATCAAATCATAGCAAAAGTCTTAACTCCAAGTCCAAAACCCAAAAATTCCTCTTCATCTGTGAAATCTAGAATACAAGTTATTTACTTCCAAAGGTACAATGGCAGAACAGGCACAAATTAGACATTTCCATTACAAGTGGGAGAAACTGGAGGAAAAGAAGGGATAACAGGCACCAAGTAAGTCAGTAGAACACATTACATTAGCCCTAAAGGCTTTGAAAATAATCTTCTGTTCTCTGAGACAATTTACACTATGGCCCTGCTCTCTAGATTCTAGGTGTTGGCCACACTCTCCAGATTCTGAGTGGAGGCCCCTCGGCCCTGGGCTTCAGCTCTGCCTTCCAGGCCCACTGGGACAACAACTCTGCTCCCTTGGCTTTAAGTGCACCATTCTCCTAGTCCATCTGAGTGGGGACTGCACCCTTAGAAAGAAGTACCAGAGGCCACGGCTCCACCCACTGAAACCCCTGAAGTTATGGCCATACCTTTTGAGACTGAGGCAGCTCGGCTTCTTGTGTTCCTTGTCTCTTGAGCTTCTGCTTCCTGGCTTCTTGGCCTGTCAGCTTCTCGGGCCTCGTGCCCACATCTGCCCTGCTGGGACAAGTGTTCCAAAACTCTGTAGCTTCACTGATAAGTGCCTGGAGGTGCCCCACTCCACCAGGAAGCCTCCTGTGCACAGGCACTCAGCTCTTTTGCTCCATAGGTCAGCAAGGCTAGCACCACCAATAAGTGCCTGGAGGCACCCCACTCTTCAAGGAAGCCTCCTGCGCACAAGCACTCAGCTTTTTCACTCTTTGGGTCAGCTCCGGTGCTGTCTGGTGCTGGTTTTCTGGCTCTGCTGCTGCCGGTTCTTTGCTGCTGCCATGTCTCTGCCACTGCAGGTTCTCTGCCACTGCTGCTCCTCTATCCATTCACAGTTTCAAAACCACTTCTACATTTTCGGTAACTGTTAGAGTAGCACCCCACTCTTGGTACCTTAGGCTGGGTTTTCTAGAGAAGCAAAACTAGCAAAGCATGTAAATATATATAGAGAGAGATTTATATCAAGGAAGCAGCTCATACCATTGTAGAGACTGGAATGTCTCAAGTCCATCGATCAGCATAGAGGCCTCTCCCAATTCACGCAGCTCCAGAAGCTGGCAAACCCAAGATTGGCAGATCAGAGATCAGGGCTCCTACTCACAGGCTGTGAAGGTTGATGAATCTCAACATCGGCAGGCAAGACTACAAAGTTTCTCCTTATTCACGTAGCTGCAGGGGCTGGCAAACCCAAGATCAGCAGTTTGGGGAGCAGGACTCTTGCTCGCAGTCTGCGAAGATTGATGAATCCCAAGATTCTCAGGTAAGCTGCTAGCTCAAGTCCCAAGAACTGGAGGTCAGACTACAAAAGGCAGCTGTTGGAACAAGCCTAAAGCCTTGGCAAGGCAAGCAGGAAGGAAGAAGGCTGCAGAGGGTGGAAAGATGAAGGCTGAGAGGGTGGTAAACTGCCACAGGCCCAGCCCTCACCAGTACCACTCAGCAGATTCTATCATGGTAGTGATCACATATTAAATTTCAGCAGGGAAGTGATCACAACATATACAACTGCCAAAACACTGAGAATCATGGCCCGGCCAAGTTGACACACAATCTTAACCATCACAGTTGGGAAGCATTAGAATTCCAGAACACTTAACTGTACTCATGAGGAAGCTGTACACAGATCAAGAGGTAGTCATTCCAACAGAACAAGGGGATACTGAGTGGTTTAAAGTCAAGAAAGCTGTGCGTCAGGTTTGTATCCTTTCACCATACTTATTCAATCTGTATGTTGAGCAAATAATTGGAGAAACTGGAGTATATAAAGAATAACTTGGCATCAGGATCGGAGAAAGACTCATTAACAACCTACTTATGGAGATGACACAACCTTGTTTGCTGAAAGTGAAGAGGACTTGAAGCACTTACTGATGAAGATCAAAGACTACAGCCTTCAGTACGGATTACACCTCAACATAGAAAAACAAAAATCCTCATCCTCAAAATTGGACCAGTAAGAAACATCGTAATAAACAGAAAAGAATGAAGCTGTCAAGGACTTCATTTTACTTGAATCTACAGTCAATACCCATGGAAGCAGCAGTCAAGAAATCAGAGACACATTGCACCGGGCAAGTCTGCTGCACAAGACTTTTTGAAGTGTTAAAAGCAAAGATGTCACTTTAAGGACTAATGTGCACCTGACCCAAGCCATGGTTTTTTCAGTAGCCTCACATGCTGGACAATGATTAAGGAAGACTGAAGAAGAATTAACGCCTTTGAGTTATGGTGTTGGCAAATAATGTTGAGTATGCCATGGACTGCCAGAAGAACAAACAAATCTGTCTTGAAGAAGAACAGCCAGAATGCTCCTTAAAATCAAGTATGATGAGAAACTTTGTCTCACATACGTTGGGCGTGTTATCAGGAGGGATTGGTCCCTAGAGAAGGACATCATGCTTGGTAAAGTGAAAGGTCATCGAAAAAGAGGAAGACCGCCAACAAGATTGACACAGTGGCTGGAATAATCGGCTCAAGCATAACAACGATCATGAGGATGGCACAGGACCAGGCAGTGTTTTCCTCTGTTGTACATAGGTTCACTATGAGTCGGAACTGGCTCGATGGCACCTAACAACAACAACAGCTGTACTTTCTGCACAGCTTTTCCGTAACCCTAAAACTACTCTAAAAAATAAAATCTATAAAAACAAAAGTACCCTGGGAAACACAAGTACTGTACTACAACTAACATGTCCATTACCTTATCTCTGAGGGTTGATGTGAATTGAAAATAAAAGAAGTCAATAAAGCACCTCCCACGGCTGTGGAGTTGATTCTGACAGGTAGTGACCCTATAAAGGACAGAGTGTAACTGCCCCATAGGGTTTCCGAGGCTGTAATTTTTTATGGAAGCAGACTGCCACATCTTTCTCCGGAAGAGCAGCTGGTGGGTTTAACGTAAACATTTTGCCATCAGGGCCCCTTTCAAAGCAGCGGAAGGCAGGCTATATAGTCTTCTGTTTTTTCTTGTTGCGAGTGTGAAATAGAGTAGAAAGTGAGAATTTTCCCTGTTAAAAATTTAAAGCATTTTAACTTTTAACAGGGAAACTGTGATAGGTGGAATTTCCATTTCTCCTAGATTAAAAATGTCTCTTTCTCTCTTTCCCTCTCCAATATATGAGATATGGTGATAGCCAATTTTGCTGTATTAGAAGTTTTAAAGACAGGTTTTCAGGCAAAATCATTTCATTTGGTGGGGAACTGAAGGGGTAAACTAGAATTGGATTTGAATTGATTTCACAGGATTTTGAGGGATTGGATGAGGATGGTGTTGATTGAATTAGATTTTTGATGGGAAACCACGGAGCCAGACCATCAATTTACGCTGCTTCATTTTGATGTTGATTCCACAGGGGCAAACATCATCCTGAATCTTGGAATACGTTCATGTGAAATCAACATTTCGTATTACTGGACAATCGCCTGCTCAATTTCCCACCCTTATTTCTTCTTGTTCTTACGTTTAATGTGCAAAACAGATTAACACAATAATTTTTTACATTTGAAATGGAGTTTAAAAGTTTAAAGCCTTTACTTTTTATTTTTGTGAAAAAAAATTTTTTTTAAGATTTTATGTTTTAAGAGGAGGTTACCGTTCAGACTTTTGGGGAATGTATAGATTTTTGTGTATTTTCATGTTCAGGTTTTGAAGAAATATTTCAGTCAAAATAGTTTCCTTTAGCTCCATAGACACATCCAAACTCCCTGAGGGACCAATTTGCTGGGCTGAGGGATGTGGGGACCATGGTCTTGGGGAACATCTAGCTCAATTGGCATAACATAGTTTACAAAGAAATGTTCTACATTCTACTTTGGTGGGTAGCGTCTGGGGCCTTAAAAGCCTGTGAATGGCCATCTAGGATACTCCACTGGTCTCACCCTTTCGAAGCAAGGGAGAATGAAGAAAACTAAAGACACAAGGGAAAGATTAGTCCAGAACTACCATGGCCTCCACCAGACTGAGTCCAGTACAACCAGATGGTGCCCGGCTACCACTGACTGCCCTGACAGGGATCACAATACAGGGTCCTGGACAGAGCTGGAGAAAAACGTAGAACAAAATTCTAACTCAAAAAAAGACCAGACTTACTGGCCTAACAGCGACTGGAGAAACCCCAAGAGTATGGCCCCCGGACACCCTTTTAGCTCAGTAATGAAGTTACTCCCGAGATTCACCCTTCATCCAAAGATTAGACAGGCCCATAAAACAAAACAAGACTAAGGGGGCACACCAGCCCAGGGGCAAGGACTAGAAGACAGGAAGTGACAGGAAAGCTGGTAATAGGGAGCCCAAGATGGAGAAGGGAGAGTGTTGATACATCATGGGGTTGTTAACTAATGTCTTAAAACAATATGTGTACTAACTCTTTAATGAGAAGCTAGTTTGGTCTGTAAGCCTTCATCTAAAGTACAACTAAAAAAAAAAAAAATTCCTGTGATGTGATAACAACAACACAAGTTTCCTTTAGTGAGATGACAGTAGTCTGGGGTTTACTATCAATGAGAAAGGAACATTTTGGAGTCTGTGGTTGATCTGCCGGTGATGGAATTATATTGGAGCTGACTGAGTAAAATTATTCTTCCTAATCCTATCCATATTTACTAATATTTGACTGAATTGCAAGTGAAGAACCAGGCCATTTCTCTTGTGCAGAAATTGCTGAATCCAGGATTCAGTTCCCGAATGAACTGGCAAACTGGGAGTTATTTCATAATCTTAATTGCTTAAAAAGTTCAGGTTGGAATTGCTGTTGGTGCTTGACAGATATGTGTCCCACGTTTTGTTGTTGTTGTAATTAATATTTTAGTTTTTGATAATGGTCTTTTCATATGGATCCTCCACAACTTCAGCTATGCACAAAATACATCTTAAAACTTGGGAGTTTGATGCTAATGAATTTAAAACTGCAGCATGTGAGGAATGTGGTGTTCAGGGTCCAAGCTGTAAAATAAGACATTTTGCCCAGATGTGAAAAAAAATTAAATATTTTTACAAATATATTGCTTACATGGAATCTCAAGGAACAGAGCTGGCCTGCTGTGAAATGGAAAACCAGGATGTTGAAGCTGTTGTAATAGCAATTTCTCTCCAGCAGGTGGCGTAAGGAGGGCAGATGTGCTTACTAAATACCTGAAAAGAAAAAGTTCTGGCCGTAGGGAAGGTAGAGTCCCTGGATGATGCAAAATGTTAATGCTCTGGACTGCTAACTCAAAGATTGGAGGTTCGAATCTACTCAGGGACACCTTGGAAGAAAGGCCTGAAGACCTACTTCTGAAAAATCAGTCACTGAAAACCCTATGGGCACCATTGGAATTGCCAGGAGTCAGGGTTAACTGGTTCTTAGGAAAATAAATACAGAAAGACAAATCCAAAGAGAACCTAAAGATACCATCTAGGAAGGGAGTCGGGAGTTAGACTAAGGATGTTAAGAGCTGTATAAAGCACGGAAGCTGTGTGTGTGTGTGTGTGTGTGTGTGTGTGTGTGTGTGGACTCCTGCTTTGCTGCAGTGTAAAGAGTGAAGCCTTTGTTTTCTCCTTGGAGCAACAAGAAGTAGGGATGTGGACAGATTATACCTCCTTCACCAGCCAGCTGTGGTGACAGGAGATTAGGATGGCTGCAGCTATGAAGAGGTAAGGAAGGCAGGCCAGTCTCTGGGGTGTACTGCAGAGAAACAGGAGACTTCAGGAAGCCGGCTTGGATCTAGAGGAACTTAGCTACAACAAAGGCCCTTGTGATACTCCTCATCAAGAGGACCTTCAGATAGGGACTCCTCCTTCCTCTTAAAAGCATAATAACCAGAGCTATGGATTGAGGTTCTGGGTGTCTGCACAAATGCTTACTGTAGGGCGCTGTGAAGGAGAAGCTTCTTTCACTTGTCTCCCATTAGGGCTTCTTATGTAGGATGGGACTTGGGACAGTTGGTTAGATAAAGTCTTTGGGAACCTGAGACTTATGCTGGCCAATGAAGACAATCAGTCCTGGGGTGGTGTTCAAAAAAGCTAGTGCCATCGAGGGGTGGAGAAAACTCTGTTCTCAGCATCTGAGATAAAAATGTAAAGGTTTGAGTACCTGTAGAGTAGCCCACTATGAAAGGAGTTCACGTGGCTGAGCTGGATCCACATGTTGGCTGCCATAAAATGGAGGCATTATGATTAAGTCCTAGTCTTGGAAAGCTACACGCTACTCTGAGTTCTCCCTCTGGTTCCCCTCTCTGACTCAGGATTTCAGCATCTTCTTGCCACTTTGTTCCTCCCATCAGTAGACTGGGGACTGTAAGGCCTGCAGAGTTCCTAGGTGGTACAAATAATTAAGTGCTTGGCTACATATTGAAAAGTTGGCAGTTCAAATTCACTCAGATGCACCTAGAAGAAAGGCCTGGCAATCTACTTCTGTAAAATCAACCACTGAAAATCCTACGGAGCACAGTTTTACTCTGAAAAACATGCGGTCACCATGAGTTGGAAATGACTCAATGGCACTCAGATTTTTGACGAGGCCTGTTTCAAAGTGGTGACTGTGATGAGCTGAGCCAGCTTTCCCCAGCCTAAGCCACTCCCTGCATGGTCACAGGGGCATGAGGCAATCTTTGCTGGCTGGGAACTGCAGAAGGGCTTCCTTATTCACCATCAAAGAGAGGCCGACTCCCAGGAAAGTCTGACTCTGCTTGACCATTACAAATGGCCTTGCATCCTCACTATGAGAAATTCTAGAAAAGCAATTACTCTGAGTCATAATAACGATTGTCTGTTCGTTAGTCCTTCCCCATCACTTCCCCAGAGCCTCTTATGCTTCTTTCAATGGTGAGGTAAATAAATGATGATGCTGTTGGTGCAGTTTTATGTTTTCCATCCATTCACAAATTTAGCCTATGGATGTGTTCCCCATATACACATAGTTGCAAAGTTGATTCTGACATGTGATGTGTTCGCTAAGCCAGACCTTCTTGGTTGCTGCCTTTGCCTTTCCAGAAGTTAGTTGGAGGGGAGAGAACTGTGCATAGAGTCAGCAGGCTGAACTTGAATCTGGGTTTTGGCCACTCACTAGTCATGTGACCTTCAGCAAATCATTGATTTTCTCTGAGCCAAAATTACACTACAAGATTTTCCTGAAGATAAGAATGGAATGTAAAAGTGACAGGCATGTAGGGAGTGCTCAATAAATGTCGAGTAAGGATCACTTCTGTGGTATGCCCAAAAGAATTGAAAGCAGGGACTCGAACAGATACGTGCATGATAATGTTCATTGCAGCATTACTCACAATAGCCAAAAGGTGGAAACAACCCAAATGTCATCAGCAGATGAGTAGATAAACAAAATATGTGGTATGTCCATACAATGGAATATTACCCAGCTACAAAGAGAAGTCAAGTTCTGATACATGCTACAACATGGATGACACAGAAGGACCAATATTGTATGATCCCACTTACATGAAATACCTAAAATAGGCAAATGCATAGAGACAGAACGTACATTAATGGTTACCATGCATTGGGGATAAGGAGCCTTGGTGGTGCAGTGGTTAAGCACTTGGCTGTTAACCAAACGGTTAGTGGTTTGAACCCATCAGCCCCCCCAAGGGAGAAACACATGACAGTCTGCTTCTGTAACAAATACCCGTTGCCATCAAGTTGATTCCGACCCATATTGACCCTATAGAATGGAGTAGAAACTGTCCTAGAGAATTTCCAAGCTGGTGATTTGAACTGCCAAGCTTTTGGTGAGCAGCCAAGCTCTTAACCACTTTGCCACCAGGGCTCCTCTCTAACAATTACAGACTTGGAAACCCTATGGGGCAGCTCTATAGGGTCTCTATGAGTTGGAGTCGACTAGATAGCAATGGGTTTGGTGTTTGGGGTATGGGTTGGGGGCAGCAGAGAGTGGTTTGGTGTTTGGGGTATGGGTTGGGGGCAGCAGAGAGTGGGGAGTTACTGCTTAATGGGGCACTGAGTTTCTGTTTGGGGTGGTGAAAAAGTTTGAGAAAACATATAGTGGTGATGGCTGCCCTACATTGTGATTATAATTAATGCCACTGAATTGCATGCTTAAAAATTGACTGAACTGGCAAATTTTATATTATGTATATTTTACTACAATAAAAAAAGAAATAATAATGTTAAAAAATGGAATTATTTCTGTGCATCCATGCATTCCTCCTACCTCTAGGATAAGCACGAGGCCAAGGACAGACTCTCATATTCTTTCCTTCTGTGGTGCTCACTTTTACTGTTGCCCTCATCATCACATCCACAGTCTTACCCAATGCCTTTTGTTTGTTTGTTTTATAATTTATTTTATTTTATTTTTTGTTGTTGAGAATATACACAGCAGAACATAAATGAATTAAACAATTTCTACATGTACAATTCAGTGACATTGATTATATTCTTTGAGTTGTGCGACCATTCTTACCCTCTTTTTCCAAGTTGTTTCTACCCCACTAACATAAACTCACTGCCCCCTAAGCTTCCTATCTAACCTTTCGAGTTGCCGTTGTTACTTCAATCCTGTATAGCTAGATATACTTTTAATGGAAGACAACTGTTCTCATGATCTACCCACCTATTTCTATTAAAAGTCACAATGATCACTTGCAAATTCCACTCCTTGTTGTGTTTGGTCTTATTGCAACATTACCAAAGCAAGGTCAAGGTTTCACAAACAGTCAGGAGCCACAAGAACCAACCTTTCTTCAAAACTCATATACCGACTTGTTGAGCAATCTTTCAATAAATCAGCTCTATCCTCTGGCTCTCCACTTCCTTATTTAGGCAAAAGAAAACACTTAGCCACATCACGCCTGTGCTGGAGTTGGCACACAGGTACAGACCAGTGCAAACATAATTTGTGCTAAGTAAATGTTGAGCCCTGTTGCTGCAGTGGTTAACAGCTATGGCTGCTAACCAAAAAGTCGCAGTTAGAATCCACCAGGCGCTCCTTGGAAACTGTATGGGGCAGTTCTACTCTGTTCTATAGGTTCGCTCAGCAGCACCTAACAACAACAACAGCATTATCATTATTACTTATGAGCCCAAACTTATAAGATGTACATTAAAAAAAAAAAAAAAAATTTTTTTTTTTTTTTTTTTAATGTACACTTAAATGCACAATTGTAGGGGTTGATGTTTGGGTCTTGGGACACTTCCAAGATTTAGAAAAAAGTATCAATTATGGGTTTTGTCTGACTGCCTGACCAAACTGAATTATTCATAAAGGTTATCTATTACAGTGGTCCATTTTTTGTATGTTTTAAGTAGTGCTCTCCAGGTATTTAAAAATAACTCCATCATGATATTTATTTCCTTGAGTTGTGGCCATACATGGACTTGAACTTGCTTTTTTTTTTTTTTCCCAGTGTTTGTCTTACTTGTTACTGCTTTAAATAGGAAACCACAAACAGTTGCTAGGAATTGGCTACAGAGATAAGGAGAAAGTCTGAGTTGAGCAGAGACCTGGTGAAAAACAGCCTTTCACCTGGCTGCCTTGCCTCCCCCACTCTGCTCACCAACTTCTTAAACTGAAATACCTACCATGCTCTCATTGCTCCGCATTGCAGTGACCTGAAGCCACTGTTAGGGGAATACCTTGAGACCTTTCTCACTAATCCTCAGCAAGTGGTGGGTGCTATGGAGGTAAGGCATTCCAGGTAGGACGAAGGAGAAGCAGAACTCTGCACTAAAGAGTCTTTCTTTTGGTGGTGGTATCCTACAAAAATGTGATATTCGTGTTTCTGGGTTTCTGCAGTTTCTTACCTCGCTTCTAGTTTCCTGGCACCCACTATCCTTGTGCCCTAATTGTTCATGGCCCCCTGCCCCTCCCAAAAACCACATCCAGGTCTGTAGGCCTCAGAGAGGATCTTTTCCTGCTACCATCACAATTTTTCCCTCTGTCCCATTCCTAAGAGCCTCTTCTCAAACAAGGCATATTAAATCTGTCTATGTATTTCAGGGGAAAACCTGGTGGCGTAGTGGTTAAATGCTACGGCTGCTAACCAAAGAGTCGGCAGTTCAACTCTGCCAGGTGCTCCTTGGAAACTCTGTGGGGCAGTTCTACTGTGTCCTATAGTGTCGCTATGAGTCGGAATCGACTCGACGGCACTGGGTTTGGTTTTTTCGGTTTTATGTATTTCAGGGCCCATTCATTCATTCGACACATGTTTATTGAGCACTTACTATGTGCCAGGTCAACTGTTCTTGGAATTGGGGACACACCAGTGAAAAGGACTAAGTTTCAACTCTCTTGGAATTTATATTCTTATTATAAAGACTGACATAAGAATATGTCAAATCGTCATAAGAGCAATGAACGACAGGAGCTGCTATTTTTGATAGGGTGGTCAGAGAAGGCCGCTCTGCGGAGGTGGTCTTTGAGGGAGTCATGTGAACATGGGAGTGAGAGCATTATAGTCAGAGGGACAACAAGTACAAATGCCCTGAGGTGGAAGCATCCTTAATGTGCTCAGGGATTAGCAAGGGGACTGGAATGAGGGATGGAAGCAGAGGCAAGGATCTGGATGGTGGGGCAGGGGAGGGGCAGGCACAAAATGTCTTAACTCTGTCAATGCATTCTCCTCCAGAAAAGCACTGAGTGATTGGAGCAGTTGGTGTTTTAGGTACACAGAGGATGGGGGAATTTGGGAGTCACAGAACCTTTTAAAACATTCATAATTCATAGTCAACACTGCAAGTGGCCTGGTCTTTTCTATCAGATGCAAATTCTATGAGAGTAGAAACTCCATATTTTTTGGTTCACTGCTGTATCAGCTCACATAGTATGTGTCTGACTCATAGTAGGTTCTTCATACGCTGTATTAAATCGCATTGGACTCTAGCAGACATAGCATGTCCCCGGTACCCACCAAGTTAACAACAGCCATTTCAGCTATTTATGAGCAACCCCTAACCAAGGACGTGCAGTGAACTCTTTGGAATTTTGCCGAGGCCGATATTTGAATAATGCGAAAGGTGATGGAGCTAGTGTGAAGGAGGGAGACACCTAGCTCTTGCAAGGCCTGCAGCAGGAATTCCCTTGAAAAATAGCTCCCAGGTAAGCAGTCAGGTATGAACTGGAACAGGAAGTCAACTTGGAGTATGCAGTTATACATAGGAAATGTCTGGCTCAAAATAAGAATACTGTTGAGGAAAGTACCAGGACTAGGAATTTGTTAAGGTCTCCAGATCCATTCTTTGTAAATATCAAGCTTCTCTTTTTTTTTTTACTGAATAAGTAAAACTTCTTGTCTCCTATCTGAGAATTACTTGGAGACCAGGTAGCCTAACCTCACCTATATGGAGATATGACCTTGACTGTATTTACACATGACCCTCTAGAATCCCACAGAGTTTTAAGTACTTCATTTGACTTACATTTCATCTCATTGATTAAATCAGACTAATATAATAGGTTTTTCTCTGTATAATGAGGGTTCAATAAATACCGGGGATCAAATGAATTAATGACCTGAAGCTATGGGTAGAAAAGAAAAAAAAAGGCTACCATCATAAGAAAGGGCTAGAATAAGTAAATAGTCTCTATTATAGTTGATGTTAATACTAAGAATTATAATTGTAGTTGAAGTTAACATAGCAACAATTTTGAGGATGGCACAGGACCGGACAGTATTTCGTTCTGTTGTACACGGGGTTGCTATGAGTTGGAACTAACTCGACGGCTCCTAACAATAACATAGCTGAAGTTGTCAAGGATTTCATTTTACTTGGATCCACAATCAATGCCCACGGAAGCAGCAGTCAAGAAATCAAATGACACATTGCATTGGGCAAATCTGCTGCAAAATACCTATTTAAAGTGTTAAAAACAAAGATGTCACTTTAAGGACTAAGGTACACCTGACCCAAGCCATGGTATTTTCAATTGCCTCATATGCATGCAAAAGCTGGACAAGGAATAAGGAAGACTGAAGAAAAACTGAGGCATTTGAATTAAGGTGCTGGAGAAGAATATTGAATATAACATGGCCCGCCAGAAGAGTGAACACATCTATCTTAGAAGAAATACATCCAGAGTGCTCCTTGGAAGGAAGGATGGCAAGACTTCATCTCACATACTTAGCAAATGTTATCAGGAAGGATCAGTCCTTGCAGAAGGACATCATGCTTAGTAAAGCAGGGGGTCAGTGAAAAAGAGGAAGACCATCAATGAGATGGATTGACACAGCAGCTGCAGCAATGGGCTCAAACATAGCAATGATTGTGATGATGGCTCAGGAACGGGCAGTGTTTCATTCTGTTGTACATAGGGTTGCTATGAGCTGGAATCCACTCGATGGCACCTAACAACAATAGCATTATTGCTTTCACATTATCTTCTAAAATAAGATATCCAGTTATAAACTGGAGGGTTGAAATAATTTGCAGAGCCAGAGTATAAACTCTGTTTCTCTTATTCTAATCCAAGAGTTCCTTTCATTTATTCAACAAATATTGTTGCGTAGACTCTCTGAGCCAGGCACTGTACTAAGTATTGGAGGTACAACATAAGATGGCGCTTACAGTCTACCTGGAGACATAGACAACCAGGCAGTTTCACCATGCCACAGTTTAGCCCCCGAGAAACCATAGCAATATCCAGGCTTTCCCCAAACTGCTGATGTTAGAACCCCTGAAGAAATATATCTTTTATTGGAAGCAGTCAATTTCAAAACCAGAGGCAAAGCCACACAGAGCTGTTGTAGCCCATTCCTAGGCTCATGGCAGTCCTCTTGGTCACTTTTTCCCCAATGGTGTACAGGCCACCTATTTGGGGAGTGATGACTGTACCAGGCATCTATGTTCCTTTCCTGCCAGTTTTGCCAGGTGTCAGCTGTTCCTGCAGGGGCCTGACTAGCTGAAATGTCTCATTGGTTGCTTGGCTCTAAGAAGTGAGTGTGTCTACTGTCAAATCCCTCCCTTCCTCTACATCCTTTAGCTTCTTTAGGGAACTGAGTCATTTAAATTCCATTTACTAGGTTCCCTTTTCCCTCCCACCACCTTTTCCCCGCACTACTTGTTTAAAGTTCACATTGGCTACACTAGGAGAAAGGTGAAAGGAAGCAGAAAAGAGGGGCTGGAAACCACTTCTATGTTAGTGTTTCTACAGTGTGCTGAAGGAGCCCTGGTGGCACAAATGGTTACACGCATGACTGCTATAACCCAGAAGTTGATGGTTCGAACCCACCTAGTCACTCTGCAGAAGACCTGGTGGTCTGCTTCTGTGAAGATTACAGCCAAGAAAACCCTATGGGGTAGTTCTATTCTGTCACATGGGGTCACTATGAGTTGGAATCTACTTCATCGTAGCCAAAACAACAATGTGCCAAGAACCCCAACTAGCACTTTGTACACATTACTCACTTTTCTTCCAAGAGCCCAGTTTTTAAAGCAGTTGAGGATTTGAACCTCAGCTCTGTCATTTATTAGCACGGCCATGGACAAGTAACACGCAACTCTGATGCTCCAGCTCTTTGTGTTCAAATCCCAGCTCTGCGCTTAGTAACTGTGTGACTTGGCGAAACTACTCCCTCCATGCCTCAGCTTCCCTCTCCCTAAAATAGGAAGGCTAATAATGGTACCCTCACCCTCAGGGCGGTGTCAAAGATTAAATAAATCCCTGTAAGTAAAGCACTATGAATACTAGTCAGCTCAAGATGACAACAAACTATTATTTCACCTCTTGTTGAGATATTTAATAAAATGTGACTTTAGTACAGCGCTTGGCAAAAAGAGCCCCACCATAAAGCTTAGCTATTATTGATGTTTTCCTTATCATCACTATTATTATTAGTCTCAGACTTAGGGAAGGCTTGCTGTCTTCCCTACTAAAGTGCTTAAGAAGTGACTGACAACGGAAAAGCACTCTAACCCCTTGTCATTCAGAGTGTGGTCTGGGGACCCAGCAGCATGGGCATCACCTTCGAGCTTCTTGGAAATGTAGATGCTCAGAATCCACCCCAGACCTATGACTCAGAATCTGCATTTTCATTAGATCCCCAGGTGACTCACAGGCAAGTTTAAGTTTGAGAAGTTCTAGTACCTCGTTCTCAATATTGGCTTCCCATTGGAATCACATTAGATACATACAGATGCCTGTGTCCCACCTCCCGAAATGCCCTTTTAATTGGCTGGAGTACAAACATTTAAAAGTTCCCTGGGGGACTCCAATGTGCAGTCAAGGTTAAGAACCACCCATCTAGCATTCGGTCCAGGGGGAGTCAGGCTGCAGGGGTGGCTGGGAGTTCAGTTTTTTCAGCAATGACCAGTGAGAGTCTTAGTTTGTTTTTCTTCTTTTCAGGCCCAGTGGAAGTATGAGGGGCCACGAAGAGGACACATTCTTCTTTCCCACCCCCACCATTTCCCAGTCTTCAGTCCAGCCAACAGGACACGTGACAAGGCTCAGTGCCGGCTTCTTGGCCAGTGTTTCTGTTTCTCTTTGTTGCAGTTCACAGTGTCCAGGCTGTGTTGGTTGTCTGTGTCTCACTCACTCAAGCCATTGTGCCAACAAGCTTGGTTTTCCTGCAGTGGGACTTTGTCTTTCCTTGAAATGGGGTTCTTCTCCTTCCTTCTTCCGGTACTGCTCACAGCTCACAGCCCCCAGAGGCTGCTTAATTGGAGAAAACCATGCCAGAGATCTCCTCTTGATCTCTCATGTCAGGCCCTTGACCTCTGGGTGGAAATTCATATTCCTACAGGGGGGATACAAGCTATTTAAGTGAGCAGAGCTACTCATGGTCCATTTTAAGGCTGTTAAGATGGTTATGTGGGAATGAGGGTCATGTGGCTGTCTTCTAAATTTTCAAGAGAAGCTGGAAACTGGGAACTTCATAAAAAAAATTTTTTTTTTTTTAAATGTTGGCATCTAATTAAGAAAAAAAAAAAAAACCACTCTGCTGGCCAAATAAAGCATTTCCAGAGGTCAAAATTGGCCAATTAGCCTTTGAGAGGTGACCCCTGTACTAAACAAGTCACGTCACGTGGCCAAAGGCTTTTAATTCAGGTAATTTTTTTTTTTGGCCCTATTAGTTTCGTAACCACTGCACCACTAGGGCTCCTTTCTCTGCCAAAGGCAGCCCCTAAACATGGCCAAGTTCAGGCATGGCTATTTTCTGACTCTGCACCATCCAAGTCCTCCGTATGTCCTCCTGGGGTTACAGTCCACCTCAAGGCCTGACCTGGTGCCAGATGTTGTAGGAGTCGTGCAGAGTAGATCATGTTACCTCAGGGCAGCAGAGCAGAAGGAAAGAAAGCAAGATTTATGCTCTTTTGTCTTCTCTCTGCCCTCTCCTCTCTCTCCTCTGCCCCAACCCAAGGCTTCCTCTCCCCTGAATAACACACAGCACTGGGATTTGACAGGCCTCCTTGTTTTACGCTGCCACATCCCTGCCAGTGACCGAATGTTTCTCCCTCAATATTCTCTTTATACAAAGATACTGTGACTTGGGTTTGTTGCTAATATTAGATTGACAACAGATGCCCTCATTGTTGGGTCCTGGGTACATGCAGAGCAGATTAAGAACGCAAAGACCAAGGCCTCCAATGCTCAGTGATTTTAATAGCAGAAGTTGGCTCAAGGGGCAGGGGGCTCACCCTGTGTTGGTCAAGGTGAAGCAGACAGGCCTATGAGAGAGCCAGGAGCTGAGACCACAGACCAGACACCAATGGAAATGCAGGCAGAGCTCTCTGGGCGTGGGGGTGGGTATAAAGCATCCAAGAGAAGGCATCTTCATGTGGGAGACAGGGAGTGATACCCAGATCTGTGGTGAAATGAAAGTCACCTACTCACCACTGGTGTCTTCGTTTCTTAGGGCTGCTGAAACAGAAATACCACAAGTGGGTGGCTTTAATGAAGAGAAACTTATTTTCTCACAGCTTATGGGGCTAGAAATCTGAATTCAGGGCACTGGCTCTAGGGGAAGACTTTCTCTCCCTCTTGGCTCTGGGGGAAGGTCCTTGTCTCTTTTCAACTTCTGTTCCTTGGTGATCTTCATCGGGGTGTGGCATCCGCCTTCCCCCAGCTGTAGTTTCTCCCTTCTGTGCCTAAGCTGCTCCTTTTATATAGCAAAAGTGATTGGCTAAAAACACAATCATCCCTTATTAACATAACAAAGAAAACCATATTCCCAAATGGGCTACAGTCACATGTACAGGGGTTAGGATTTACAACACATATTGTGGGGGGACACAATTCAATCCATAAGACTAGGGAAGCCAGGTAGCAAGCGAAGGAAAACTTTAGATGTTTCGATAACATGGCAATGTCGTGATTCTTTCTGGTCCTTTCCATTTTTCTCAACAAAACCTCGTTGGACAAATTAGAGGAGGATTATTACATGCTGCTGAGCAGACTGTTGATTTCAACAACTACTTAATCATATTAACAGGAGTTAGACAAGAAAGCCAAGCCCAGTACCCGAAACCCATCGCCATCCATGGAGTCAATTCTGACTCATGGTGACCTTGCAGGATAGAGTAGAACTGCCCCATAGAGTTTCCAAGGTAGATTCAAACTGCCAACCTTTTGGTTAGCAGCCATAGCACTTAACCACTACGCCGCCAGGGTTTCCCTAAACCCAGTAGCTTATTCATATCTGGAGAAAGTGGATTTTTTTCATCCTGTTTTTCAGAACCTCCTTTTCATGTTTGCATTTTAAGGAAGAACAACTAAGTGCCTTGGCGATTCATGAACAACTAGTGAAAGGGAAGTCCTCCTGAGAGTTTTTCTCAAATTTTTACTTACTAAGTTTACAGTAGGAGTCCCCGGATGGTGCAAACCGTTATGTGCTCACCCACTAGCCTAAAAGTTGGTGGTTCAAATTCACCTAGAGGTGCCTCAGAAAACAGGTCTATCGATCTGCTTCTGAAAGTTATAGTCTTGAAAACCCTATGGAGCAGTTCTACTCTACACACCTGGCTTGCCATGAGTTGGAATTGACTAGATCACAACTACAGCAGCAACAATAACAACAACAACGCAAATAGGGCCTATTCCTCAGCCCCCTTACCTGTCCTAGTGATCCAAATGGGGTTAACTTCCTTACTATTGGTCAATTTCTTACAAATGCTGGACAATCTACAGAGAACAGAGCCGAAGAATAGCTTCCGGGACCTAGAAATTGTTATTCTCGTTTATGAGCCATTGTTTCACCATGTCTCATCATCTGATATATGAAAGACTACTGTCTTCCTAGAGCTTCTTTACCCCCAGGTTGGCTTATGTGGCCGTTCTCTGCCTCCATCACACAGAGTACCTCCCCTATCAGCACACTTCTCACACTGCATTATAATTGCTTCTTTGTCTTCTCTACCATACTTCAGGTTCCCTAGAGCAAAGTACTATGTCAGTCTTGCACTAGCATGGGGCTGGATACGGCATGAACTCAGTGTCACGGAACTCGCTGAGTGCATGAAGGTTCCCCAGTACCGCCTAACTCTGGTCTAAGGCAAAGCAGCTGGGAGAGGATCAGCTAACAGTAGACTCAGATCCAGAACCAAAATCCTCAGCTTTCTCTGTGGTTACCCATGTGGCACCGAGAGGTGCTGGCATGAACGCCACGAGAGCAGGGAACACATCTTACTTTGTTCCTCCTTAATACCCAGCATCTATCACAATTACTAGCTATTTGTAGTTATTTAAAAATATTTTGAAGAAAAACAAATGAATTAGAGCAATAAGAACCCAAATGAAGTTTCCTGGAGAAAGGGTTCTTTCTCCCCTCCCTCTTTCTTTTTCTCTCACTCTATTGAATGCTTAATCTCTACCAGACGCAATGTTTACATCTAAGGGAGGAGGTAACAATTATGATACAAAGGAAATACCAGGCTTAATTGGCATAATTAGAAGGGGCCTTTAGCCTCTTCTGTGTGTGTGGTGGTGGTTGAGGGGGGAGCCTAAGGGCATGCTTGTTAAGAAGGTGGATGATTTAAGAAAGTGATGTTTAAGCTGAACTGCAAAAAGAAAGGAATGAAAGGGTGGGAGTGAGTAGTAAGAACTCCAGGCCAACAAGAGAAATAATTTATGGCGCAAATGCTCAGAGACAAGAGACAGCGTTGCACATTCTAGGAACTGCTAGTAGTTGAATGTTGCTTAGAGAATAGAGGTGGGAGGAGCAAGAGATGAAGCTGGAGATGAAGGTGCCAGATCTCAGTGGGTCTTGGGGGCCAGTTAGAAGTTGAAAGACAAGTCCTGGTGTCGCAGTGGTTAAAGTGCTTGGCTGCTAAGCCCTTCTATAGCTGAAAGATGTGGCAATCTGCTTCCTGTAAGACTTCCGGCCTTGGAAATCCTATAGGGCAGTTCTACTTTGTCCTACATGGTTGCTATGAGTTGGAATCGACTCAATGGCAATGGGTATGAGTCAGGGAGTTGAGACTTTATCCTAGGGTGAATGAAGAGCCACTGAAGGGCTGTGGGAGTAGAATGACACTATCAGATGGAGAATGGGCTTCTTGTTGTTGCTGTTAGGTGCCATCGAGTTGGTTCAGACTCATAGCCACCCAATAGGACAGAGTAGAACTGTCCCATAGGGTTTCCAAGGAGCAGCTAGTGGATTTGAACTGCCGACTTTTTGGTTAGCACCCAAGCTCTTAACTACTTCACCACCAGGGCTCCAAAGAATGGACTAGAAGGGATGAAAGGATAATGACTGAATTGAAAGATGATGATAACTAGGTCTAGGGTGGTGATGTGGGGGATGGAACTGTCATCCGAGCAGGGAGGTAGGGCAGGAGTGGGAGGAGAAGTGTCTAGTTTGGCTCATATTTTCAAACAACTTGGGAGGGAGCCCACCCAGCCATGGAAGTACAAGTCAAATGCCATTTTATTCCACATCAGCCACTACTTGCCCTCGTCAAGCCTTTGCTGGGGGATTTTGACACATGTAGGATTGGCATGGATGTGAGTGCAGAGGCCTCAGAGGGTCTGATTTGAAAGCATTCTCTCTGTGAGAAGAGAGTCAGTAGAAAAGAAAATGGACTAGAGATGATTGAACGGGGAGATAGCAGTGAATTATTGATGGACTGTGTATCGCACATAAAGATACTGCTGAAGACAGTATTCCCCTAGAATGAGCAGTTAAAAACTCTTAAATTAGATTAAGGCACTCCTACCCTGTCATGTGAACAAGATTCTTGGGGTGAGGGGATCTGTAATCTACAAAAGCATGTTCAATATTATATTTCATCTTTAGAAGGCAAACCCACAGAAAGAACTGCTATTGTTTTGTACCATATACTAAAGGATATAGATAAAGGTTATCCTGGCTGTGGCTGTGTAAATGTTGTGTATATATGCATGTCATTGACTGACAGAGGGATAAGGGAAAACTAGAATTTGCCACTGGAGATTATCAAAAGGACAAGGTTCAAAAAAAATTTGAGGGACAGTGAAGTAAAGTCCTATAATTAGTCAATAAGGCCAAGAATTTATTTTGTTGTATTTCTGGCATTTGTTAAAACATAAGTCATCATATTTTACACTCATTACCCACCATACTACAGACTGGATGGCACCCACTGAAGATCCAGAGATAGAAGAGAGACCACCTTGCCCCCCAGGGAGTTCATGATCTACTAGAGAAGATGGACACAGGAATTATTAATACCCTAACATGATATGAACCATAATAGATATATGTACAAAGAGCATGGGAAGGGAGGGATTAATTCCCAGTTATTTAATTGTGCTTGTGTAATTCTTTATAATTGACACCATGAATTGGCATTGGGGAACACCTACTCCTCAGAGCATCTCCCCATAATCAATCCCATAATCGAGGCCTACAAGGGTGAGATGACTTGGTCAAGGTACTAGGATCAGAGGCATCAGCCCCATAATCAATGCCTACAGGGGTGAGATGACTTGGTCAAGGTACTAGGATCAGATGACCAGGGTAATCAATCCCAAGTCAAAGGAGGCTCCAAGCCAAGCCCCTTCTGTGACATCACACTAAATGTGTCTTTTTATTATTATTATTTCTTATTAAGATACAGATCAAGATTTCATTTCGGGAACCAAACCTAGTCAACGTTTTCAGGCACTGACATGCGTGAGGAATTTGGTCTTGAGCTCCAAAGTTTGTTCTTGTGAAAATTAGTCACCTACTTTATAGCCTCTAATCTGCTGTGACTAAGAGGAAAGGCCAGGCTTGAGAAGCAGAGAGAACTGGTTCAAATCTGGCTCAGGACTCACTGGCTATGTCATCTTAGGCAAGCCACTGAAGTGCTCTGATCCTCAGTATCCCCCGTGGCACACTGGGGAAATGACATTAAATAATAAGATGTTAAGAAAAGACGTCTGGCCCAGAATAGGCATTCTTCCTCCATCTCTGTTATCATCATTCTAGTCCCAGCTATCAACATCTCTTACCTGGATTGCTGCAAAAGTTTTTCTTAATTCATCTTGGACCACTCTGATCCACCTGTGTTGCCACCATTGAAAACTAAAAATCTTCCACCTAATCTATGATATTGCTTTCCAAAGTACAGGTCATAAGCCAGTAATGGGTAATAGAAACAATTGTTTTTCAGTCACCACCAGCAATTTTTTAAAAAGTGGAATAGAATAGAAATACCGGATTGCAATGTGAGTTGTAAGCGTTAAGTATTATTTCATGAAAATTCTTTTTTCACTGTAGGTCTTGGCAAATAATTAAAGGCCTTTGGTCTATAATTCCCTGAATGACAGGACTCCTTTTGCTCCATTTCTCATATTCTTCTCCCAAATCTCTGCTCTTTACTCAGCACAGCCTTTCCTTAAGTTCCTCCAACATAAGTTCCCTTCTGCTGGGAGACCCCTTTGCACATGCTGTTTTCCTCTTTGCCTAGTTACTGTCTACTTACTCTCCAGGTCTCAACTCAGGTGCCACTTTTTCAGGCACATCTTTCTGGGCCATATCTTGGACCCCTTTACTGGTCAGATTCACGTTCAAGTTTTAATTATTCCTTTAATAGCTTATCTGGTTGACAACAAGTTGTTAAGGCTACAGGATTCACCATGGCAGGCATCCTGTTCTTGTCTACCACTGTAACCCAGGGCCTAACCCAGGCTGGCAAGGTTGATTGACAGGTGACTGAAGGAATGAATCAACCGGCCTTACCACCTTCCTTTCTTGGTACTGGTCTTGTTTCTAACCCCGTACCCAGGTAAACTACAGCAGAGCTGTACCGCCTGCCTAGGTTAGTGTTATGGATTGAATTATGTCCCGCGATAATATATGTTATAAATCCTAACTTCTATGTCTGTGGTTATAATCCCGTTTGGGAATTGGCTGTCTTTATTAAAGAGGCAGGATTAGTGTAGGGTGTATCTTGAGTCAATCAATCTGTCTTGAGATATAAAAGAGAAAAAAATGCAAGCTAGCAAGAGAGATGGGGTAAGATAGATGCCAAGACACATGGAAATCTCCAAGGACGCAGAAGCTGAAGAGACAAGGACCTTCCTCCAGAGGCCAGAGCAGAGAAAGCCTTCCCCTAGAGCCGGCGCTCTGATTTCAGATTTCTAGCCTCCGCTATGAGTCGGAATCGACTCGACGGCACTGGGTTAAACCGTGAGAAAGTCAATTTCTGTTCGTTAAAGCCGTCCACTTGTGGAATTTTTTGCCACAGCAGCGCTAGATAACGAAGACACTTAGGAACTTCCTACAACAGGATTTTTTGCTTGGGCCTCGGGGCTTGACCTGCCAAAACAGCATCAAAGTCTTAAAAGCGAGTGGGCAGTCCTGCGTTGAAGCGGGCACATGGAAAATAATCTTCATCAGCTTTCAGAGCCCGTCTGGGACCGCCCGCTCCAAAGAGCCACGGCTCCGCGAGCATCTCCCGCCGTCCCTCTGCTCTCTTGAGGGCTCTTGGGGCGCGCTAGTCTGGGAGGCTTCTGGGCCCGCACGCCTTTTCAGCCACTCGGACTCGGCCGGCTCCGCCCCGAACTTCTATTAGGTGACGCGCGCGTCCCCGCCGACTGCAGAGAAGAGACGCCGCAGCGGCAGGTGGCTGAAGTCTCCTGGCCAGAGTACAGCTCCGAGGACGTTGCCTGCATCCCCAAACCCTAGCCTGGGGCCTCTGCAGCCATCTTCAGGGAGGGAGGGACGGAGGCGCGGCCTCGAGCCGACGACCCGCCCCCACCGCCCAGGCGGCCCAGCCGAGCCCTCGCGGTGCCGCGCGGTGCCGCGCCTGAGCTCCACTTCCCCTCCCCTCCCGGCTCGGCGGCCTCGCGCGCTCCCCGCCCAGCCCACAGAGCCCGCGCCGCGGCCGCCCAGCCGCTCGGCCCCGCGGCGCTCGGAGAGGCAGCCATGGGCACCGCGCGCTTGCTCGCGCTGGGCAGCCTGGTTGCCCTGGCCGGACTGCTGGAAGGCCGGATCGTGGGCGAGGAGGAGGCCGGCTTTGGCGAATGTAACAAGTTCTTCTACGCCGAGACCCCTCCGGCGGGCCTGGCGGCCGATTCCCACGTGAAGATCTGTCAGCGCTCCGAGGGCGCGGAGCGCTTCGCCACGCTCTACAGCACCCGGGACCGCATCCCCGTGTACTCTGCTTTCCGCGCGGCGCGACCGGGAGCCGGTGGCGCCGAGCAGCGCTGGCTGGTGGAGCCGCAGGTAAGCGCGGTGGTCCCGGAGCCCTGCCAGCTGCGGGGTTTGGGCCGCTGGCCTTTGCTCCTAGGAAAGCGTTGCATCCACCCCGAGAGCTGGACCGGCAAAGGCAGCCCGCACGCCTTCGGTGCCTTGGGTCAGGAGCCCGCGGTTTCGGAACCACCCCACCGCGGAGCAGGAGATAGCGCCTTCCTCACCTCCTGTCAAAGCCAGAACTTGCCCTCTGCGGGCCTTCGCTTGAGCCCCGGGGTGGGAGGTTCCTGTATGGGTGGTTCTCCCTACATTTCAGCGCAGTCATCTGCAGTGTCTCGTTCGTTTCCTGGGTAGTGAGGAGCGTGAGACAGAAACCCAGGAGACGATTCCCATCCGTAGAAAGAGGAGGCTGGGCGCTCACAGGCGTGGCGCAGGTCATTGCCACAACTTTTGGGGCGGGGGTGGGCATTTTTATTCCCATTTTACACAGGAGGAGATCTTGGCTAGGGTTGGGGGGGGGCGTGAAGAAGAGGGTGGCAGAGGATCACCCAGCTGGTAAGATGCGGCAGATCTTTTGTCTGTACGTTCACTTCCCTTCTGCAGAGTCCATCCGAACGTGAAAATCCTTCCCTTCCGCGTATGAAAAGAACATCTAGTAAATATGAGTGAGGGCAATAAAATAAAGGTATAGAGTTTTTTTTAATGCAGTGAAATAGTTACAAATGGTAAGGAAACATTGACAACCTCCGTCTGATGGGAAAGACAAACCAGATTTTCCTGACTCTTCATACCTGTATTATCAGACCACCTGGAAATCATGTCCCCTCCCTGGTGTTCTGTCCTGTATGGTGACAGTGACCAAATACTCATCAGGCACCCAGAGGCCCTGCTGAGCCTGCCAGCATCTTTCCCCACGTCCACAAGGCCAGGCTCCTCTCTAGAACGCCCAGCCAAGTAAGCTCCCTTTTTTTTGCCGGCTCTCCGCCTCTCATCAAGGAGGGACCCCTGGCCCTGCAGCCAAACCACCCTAGCTGGGGGAGGAGCCGACACGCCCAGCATCGCCCACTCCTGATGGCCACAGCCGGCCCCGACCACTTGGGTAAACTGTAGACTAGGGGGTTCTAATCGCTTTCAGACACTGCTAGCTCTGAGATCTTGGCTAGGTCTCAAGCAATCCACCCTTCAGTTTCCTTAACTTCTCCACATCCATTTCCCCTGCCTAACTTGTTGATGTTAGGACCGATGAGCTCAGGTATGAGATCATACCTTTGTAAATTACAGAAATTTAAGACAGAGTTTAATCTAAAATTAGTTTGTCCCCAACTGCACCCCTAGGGCTCTCAGTGTATTCCCCAGCTCCTTATTCACTGTGATGATGGGGCTGTGAAGAAAATAGATGGCCTGCTCCTTTCTCCTTGAGGATCTCAGAGACTCCTTGGGGAGACAGAACATACACATGAGAAGGACAAGGAAATACATGCTAAACGACTTTCAGTTAAATTCAGAACACAATTAGTAATTACCTACTGTGTGCCAGGCACTTGTGATACTGGGAGAATTGAGTGTAGCTCCTGAACTCAAGAGTCTGCTGGTAGAGCTTGTGGTACAGAGAGGTGACATAGCATCTGTTTAGAATGAGGCTGCCTGGGTTCAAATCCCAGTGGGTTCAAATCCCAGTGCCTCCGAACACTAGCTGTAAATCTGGACAGGTTAACTTGGAGATGCATCATAGGATGGTTGTGAGGATAAAATGAGGTACTGTATGTAATGCTGTCGGAGACGTGTCTGGCACGTAAGTACCAGCTGTTATAAGCAAAAAACATAATTTAATAAAGGTAAACAAAGTCCTGCTAGATTTATCCATCTTTCAGGTAGGGTTAGGGTATTTGTGCTGTGCCTGGAAGGATGAGGCCAAGTGCAGCAGGAAGACAAGCAAGAGGAGGGCATTTAAAGCAGAGGGAACATCACGAGTGAGAAATGCGTGGCAGATTCAGGGATTAGTGCGTGGGGAGTGGTTGGAACAGCTGAGCCCATGTGAGTGAATAGGAGCTGATATAAGTGAATAGACTACAGTCAAGTGTTCAGAATGAAGGGGAATAATGGAAGGGAGGGGTCAAATATGAAGGAGTAATCAGGACAGTTTAAGGAGACAGTGCCATCTGTGCCAGTATTGAAGGAGTCATGAGGGGTGTGATTTGGCAGAGAAGAGTGGACAGAACCCAGTCACACAGGCAGTGGAGATGCTGGAGCCTCAGTAGAGTATTGAGGAATGGGGCTGAGGACATAAGGGAGGATGGGGAAGGAGGGTGGAGATAGGTTCAAATGGCAGCTTGAGAGTTGAGATGTACGGTGGTTCTGAAAAGTATGGGAGGCCAGAAGTCTAAGCCAGAATGATCATAGTGGCTGAGCACAGCAATGTGTTTCTGCCTGCAGGATGGGGGTCGCCCCTAACCTCAAGTCAAACCAGCTAGGAACCAAAGGGTATTAGAAGGGAGGGAAGGAAGCAGTAGGTGGAGCTGCCAGATGTGGGTGGGTCCCAAGTACACTGCTGCAAACCTGACTCCCCTGTGGCCTGCTCCAGAGGCCTGCCTCAGAGCCAAGGTCCCCACTGCAGAGAGATGCTCAGGGCTCAATGTGTACTTTTGGCTTCTTCAGAGCAGTTTGTGATGCTGAGTCGCTGTGTGCCCACGTCACCTTTTTATGAGGTCAGCATTACCAAGCGGCCCAGCAGACAGGGTAGAAGAGACTGGGGACTGAAGGAGGCTTTGGTGCTTGCCTTCAGGAATGAGTCAGACAGGGCTAGACTGACATTGGGACTCCCAAGGCACAATTCAGCAGCTTTGTGACTTTCATGAAGTTCCTCTTTGAAAAAAACTCCTAAATCAAAGACCATAGAAACTGAGTCACTCTTGTGGCTGCCCAGCACTGACAGGACAAAGTTCAAACCACAGAGTGCAGTTTACAAGGTCCCCCATGGTGTGGCTCCTGTCTCCAGCTCCAGCCCTGTTTCTCACCTCTCCTTGCCCTCACACGTTTTATGTTCTAGTATTATCCAACTGTCTGCAGCTCCTCTCATAAACCATACTGTTTGTCACATCAGTTTCCTTAAGCATTCTGATTCCCTTTGCCCTGAATGCCTCATCTTGCCCTTCACTTCCTTCACCCTACTCCATTCCGTAAGACTCTGCTGAGGTGTCACCTCTTCAAGAAAGGACTCCCCACCTGAATTAGATCTACCACCTGTGCTAGGTCCATCTCCATTTCTTTACTTACCATGTTGTTTTACATTTACCCACTTATGTATCTCTTTCCCCAACTTGAGCCCTCGAGGGCTGAGAAGTGCATCTTACTCAGTCTTTTACTTCTCGTGCCTAGCACATAGAAAGCACTCAGTGAGTGTTGAATAAAATAATGAAATGTTAGGAGGATCAACCAGGCAGCAGTGGTTGAGATGTTCTGATTGAGCTTTCCTGGTCAGGGAGCTTCCCATTTCAGAAGCTGACCAGCAGCCTCTATTAGAAACGTACCATATGCAGAGCTGGAACCTACCTGCAGGTCCACCCCATCAGTCCTAGCTCTGGCCTTTGGGACTATCCCAAATGATTTGGATCCCTTCTCTGCAAAGCAGCCCTTCAGTGATGGAACCAGTCTGCACATGTTGGACAAATTTAAATGGAACCTTCTGAGAGACAGAATGGGATATTTAAAAAGAGGCAGAGAAAACAGAGGCCAGTGGGTTTTATGTGTAATGTGGTCGTCTTTCAAGTGAGAATAGGATGAAGGCAGAAAAGCGATGAGAAAGCATGTCCCTATTTACCATAATGGAAGATGTTTGGAGGGTTTCCAGTCAAGACTCTGGAATCCTGAGAACTGGGTTCTGGTTTAGTGCAGGGAGCCTCAAACCTTTTGGTCCCTCAACTCCTTTCCATTTAATGGAAGAATTTTTGGAGGAGGCACCAGAGCTTCCGAAGTAAATTGTCAATTCACATGTAAGACCCTATCATTTTATAAACATGAAGATTGGAAGGAACTGGCCTTATAGACAGTAGTAACAACTTAAAATTATCTAATCTCACAAAAATATTGTGGGGTATATATCATTCTCTTCATTGAGAGATGTGGTTCAGATAGATTAATTGATGGGCCCAACGTCATACAGTTTAGACTTGAACTCATGACCGTCTATTCCTAGTCCAGTGCTCTTTCAGTACACCATGGCGATTCTTTGACCTCACAGTACAATCCATTGCATTAACAATCTTGGGACTTTAGTTCTCATCTTTTATATGGAATTCTAATTTCTTCTTCTTGTCGTTAGCTGTCATCGAGTCACCAATAGGATGAGATGCTGCCTGGTCCTGCAGTATCGCCATTGTCGGTTGTGGATCAGACCATTGTGATCCATAGGATTTTCATTGGCTGATGTTTTAGAAGTAGATTGCCAGTCTGGAAGCTGTGCTAAAACCTGTTCAGCATCACAGCAACATGCAGGCCTCCCCTGACAGACCCGTAGTGGCTGCTCATAGGTGCATTGGCTGGGAATCGAACCCGGTCTCCTGCATGGAAAGTGAGAATTCTACCACTGAACCACCACTCCTTCGTTCTTAATTTGTACTCCATTTCTATTTCCCAATACGTGTCAGAAAAGTGGAGCACATGTTTATTTGTCCATGTAAGTGTTTCTCACAGTGTCACTGGCTCTGGAGTGAAGGAGATACTCTGGTTGAGTGGAAAAGTAGTTTTCTAGAGGGTCCAATGAGGACATATTTAAAATTTTAGTATACTCTGGTTGAGTGCAAAAGTAGTTTTCTCAGAGGGCCTAATGAGGATATAGTTAAAATCTTAGTATATGGCACATGAACAGTTGTCACAAGTTAGAATCTTGATTAAGTCCTTGGTCTTTAATTTCCATCAGTGAATTCTTGCTTACACACCTCAAAGCTATCAAAAACACTCTTTATTTTAACATCAGCACTCTTTTCATTGCGTCAGAGAGTAGATGTCTAGAACATGTCATACACTCAATCACCGTGTAAGGAACTCACCAAATAGGACAATTCTGATCCTTACCTCCAGTTAAGAGACTTGAGTTCAGATTCCTGCTCTGCCATTTACAAGCTATATGACCTTAACTTCTTCCAGCCCTATTTTCCTGCTCTGTTAATTAAAGGTAATAACAGTGTTTACTTCATAGAATGATTATTTGGTGACAAATAACCCAGATAGCACATGCAGCACTGTACTTGGAACATGGTAAGCTCTTGGTAAATATTAATGTGTATACCTTATCAAGGCCTTACACACACACAAACACATGTGTTCGCACACGCACTGCACATGAATGAAACGTTGGACTACACAGATGAGTCCTACAAGCCTCTCCTAAAATGTAAGCCATGGAGGTCGGGCCTCAGACTTTAACGTCCTTTTGTGCATCGTCTCAAGTGTTTGGTATATGTCACATTCATATAATAGACGCTCTGAAAATGCATGGTGAGAGACTGCGCGAACGGAAGGTTGAACAAATGAACGGATGTAGTTAGGTGATTTTAAACAATAACAACAACAACAAAAAAAACAGGTTCCAGAGATACACCTCTACCCTCTCTGTCTTGGGCAACCAAAAGGCGTGTTGTCACCAAACAAACACAGTGAGCAATGGCATTCCAATCTATTGTGCTGAGCCTGGGTAAGGCTGGGAAGCACCTGACTCAGGAAGATGATTCCAAAGTAAATCACCCACAATTTCTTCCTTGCTGTGGTGCAGACAGCACAAACAGGAGCCACACATGCTGTCCTTTGTTGCATTTGTCTCCTTTTCTGGCTTTTTCATCATCATTGAGTTCAGTGTTTACATTTGGTTTACAGGTTATTCTCAGGAGTAAGTTAAGGTTCTTAGCTTATATTGCCAGAATATTTCAGGGACATTTTGTCCTGAAACAGCCCAGTGGTGACACCACTTTACACTATTCGTTCAATTCAGACCTAAATTTTGACAATCCAGGCAGGGAACTATCATTTATTTATCCCTTACTGAGCGCAAGGGACTTCACAAGTGAACTCCTCTCATCCATATAACAACTCTTCTAGGTAGGTATTGTGGTCTGTGCTTTACAGTTTAGGAAACAGATGCTCAGAGTGGCTAAGTGACTTACCCGAGGTCACACAGCTGCTAGATGGCAAAGCCTGGATTGGCACTTGTGGCCACCAAACCCCAAAGTCTTTAGAGCTCTCTTTCTACTCTACCATAATGCTTTTCAATTAAAATGTCACTGTTTTCTCTCTAGATTCCACATTGACTGACTGAATTTTTTTTAATTTATTGAATTAAACCAACTTCTTGGATAGCTTACAGTTTTTCTGCTACCACACTATTCTGAAAAAATCCCAGCTTTAGACTGTCAGTAGCTCAGTTATTAGCTCATCCCCACTGGATGGAACTATCCTCGGGGAATAAATATTTTATTCTTAGGGTTTTAATTTCCTCTTCCTTTTGAAATGTCAGCTATGCGGATGAAAAGAAATCCTTTCACTTGCTGGTAGGTCCTGCCCCTAAAATGACTGTTAATCCAAGAATTTTTTTTGGTTGTTGTTCTTCAAGATACACATCATGTCTCCTGAGTGATTACTTACCCTTTTAGTTCCATAGAACTATCTCAGCAATAATTCGTTACATGCTGGTGTATCTATCTGGCCACTGAAAGGACGCAGAAGTAAAAAAGAAACCGACTCATAGGTTGAACCAAGAATAGAAGCACAATTTAGTGCTCCAGTCGTGTTTTCATTGACCCAGTGCCTGACCGAAGTATGGCTCAGTCAAAAGAGATCAAGTTTTTCTTTTTAGTAAGAACGGAAAATTTCATTTTTTTTAAAGCAAACAGATGGCTAAAGTATTATTTGAAAAAGTGAATTCGTTTACATTTTCCAATTATATTTTTATTTTAGAGATGACGGGTCTTCAGTTTTGATTGACCTTCAGTTAGCAGGGACACAGAATACTTTAGAAAACCCTAGACTGTCTGCCAGATAATTCAACAGATATTTACTGAGTATCTACTATGTATCATCTGGGTACTATGTGTCAGAAGGGGCCCTGGTTGTGCAGTGGTTAAAGTGCTTGGTTGCTAACCCAAAGGGTGGCGGTTTGAACCTACCAGCCACTCTGCAGGAGAAAAGACCTGGAGATCTGATCCCATAAAGATTACAGCCTAGGAAACCCTATGGGGCAGTTCTACTCTGTCTTATAGGGTTGCTATGAGCTGGAATCAACTCGACCACACACAACAACAACTATGTGGCAGGTACTATTCCAGGCCCTGGGAATAGAGCAGTGATTCAAACAGACACAAATCCCCACTCTCATGGAGCTTAAAATCCAATAGAGGATAGAAATGGTAAACAAAATAAATGAGTAAAAGAGAGAGAGTATTAAATAGTGATAAGTGCTATGGAGAAAAATAAATCAGAAAAAGGATATGAGCTATTAGGGGAAGGGTGAAGTTTTAAAAGGGTTGCCAGGGATGACATCACCGAGAAGGTAACTTTTCGGTAAAGACCTGAAGGAAGCGACCAAGCCAGCCGTGCAGGTATTGGGGTAAGAATGTTCTAGGTAGAGGGAACAGCAGGTGCAAAGACCCTGAGGCATGAATGTTCCTGGTATTTGATGAAGAATAGAGAGACCAGTGTGGCTAGAGAAGGATACATGAGGAGAGAAGCAGGGGATGAGATTGGAGAGGGATGGCAGATCATTTACGGCCTTCTGGACTACTGGTAAGAAATTTGGCTTTTTCTCTGTGTGAAACGGGAAGCCGTTGTTCAGGATTCAGAGCAGAAAGATTTAACATGATCTGACTTATATTTTAATAGGATCATTTTGGCTACTGTGTTGAAAACAGGCTGTATGAGGTCCAGGGCAGAGGCAGAGAGACCAGTTAGATGGTTTCAGTGATCTGATCAGAGATGGTGATGGCTTGGACTTGGGTGGTGGTAGTATGTGTGGCAGGGTGGTGACAGTGTAGTTCTGAATATATTAAATAAAGAGGCAAGAGTCTTTGGAGTAAGAGAAAGAGAGGAGTCACAGATGCGTACAAGGATTTTGGCCTGACCAGAACAATTGGAAAAAGGAGAAGCTGGCTTGGGGGGCCGTATCAAGAACTGGGTTTTGGACGCGCTAAGTGTGAGATGCTTTCAGGAATTCAGTGGAGCTTCAAGCACTGGTTTAGAGCTCACTGAGTGCTTGCAGCATGCTGGGTATCTTTCTAGGCATTTTTTTCACATGTATTCTCACTTGATCATCAGAACAACCATGTGAAATAGGTACTGTTATTCTTGTTATACAGAGGAGGATACTGAGGCTCCAAGAAGATAAATTACTTGCCCATATTCCTGCAGCTAGTAAGTGGTGGAGCTGGGGTTTGAGCCCTAGATGTCTGACACCAAAACACACACGGAGCTGCCTCCATTACCAAACCTATGAATATTTTTGGAGATCCCCTATTTAATTCTCTTGAATGAAGTTCCTCCTTTGAAAGTTCACATATCCCTTTACCAGGATTTTTAGAGCAGGGCATATTCTCAGCATCACAACCACATGCCAGCGGATGTCAGCAGCTCAGGGCCTCTAGCTGCACCTTTGTGCATGTAGCAAAGGCAGTTACATGCTCATTAAATGCTGTGTTGGGCTGAGGGAGACACTGCTGCCTTTGCAATCTTTCCTTGTTTCAATTCGTCATGAACATTTCCTATGATCACTGAGCAAGCAGACGTTCTCCATCAGGCACTGGGTTTGGGCGGGGGAATAGATCATAAAAACTGTTAACTGTGTACAGCAGCAGGTATTGTCCCCTGGGTCTCAGTGAGAAGGAGCAGCAGGACTCAGGGAGGGGTTTTCCATCTGTGGGACATGGAGCTTGTTGCTGGCAGAGAGGCAGGGCTGGTAGGTTGGGTGCGGTGCAGGAGCTGGAAGAATGAGAGCCTGGCTCCTGACTGGATGAGAACTGCTGGAGGGATGGGAGGGTGCAGGCAAACCACACCCTCCAGAGTCCACCTCCAGCAAAGGCAGAGAACCCACTTACTCATCCATCCTGCAGCCTCAGGCAGCTCTGGAGTTCCTGTGCACCCTGCCTGGTTCCCCAGGGAAGTAAAGTGGCTGAACATAGCACATTCTGAAATTTACTGGTCCAGAAATGCAATAAGCCCAGCTCTGGGACCAGAAGAAGGTCTTTGCTCTGACTCAGAACACCCCACCTCCTTGAAGGTGCAGAAATTCCTTTTTCCTTTATGACTCTTTAATAAGCTCCAGTCCTTCACCTTTGTGTGTTTTTATCTTTGGGTAACCTGCATTCAACCCCTGCTGAGTAGATGCACTTTTCCTATGTGTTTGGGAGATAGCAGTGTTTCCTGACACGGACATCCGCTCACCATTATCTTAGCAGTTATAACTAAGGGAAAAAGCTGGTCTGCGTTGGGTCTTTTACTCTTTTGACTAAGATGCATGACTGAGCAGAGACCATGTGAGGAATTGGCCATTGTTTATGCTTTTGAAAGGCTGGGCATCCACTACCGTCTTAGGACACACGAAGCATGGAGAAAGGAAAGCTGAGTTTGTGAACCATAAAAATTCTTTCCTCATTCTTGATGTTTCTGTTGTATTTTGAGCCATGGTAGCCATCATAACATCAGATGGCCTCCTTCACAGGCGAGTCTACTCCTTGTGATGGTTGAAACTCTTTAGGGCTCCCCATTTCTCTTCAGATAAAGATACAACTCCTTATCGTAGTCTCCAGAATCCCCCATGGTCTGTCCCTCACACCTCTTCCAGCCTTATCTGGTGTCACACGCTTTGCCATGTCTTCGGCTCCGGACACTTTGGTTCATTTCAGTTTTAAAAAAATTTTTATTTTCTCTCCCATCATAGGGCCTTTGTATCTGCCGTTTCTTATGCTTTCCGTGACTCCGCAAGTAGGTCCACTGCCCATAATACTCTGTAGTAGCACCAAACACACCTCCCTTTGCTGGCGTGTTCCAGTTGTCGTTAATTTGTATGACTAATTATGTGTCATCCACCTAGACTCTGAGTTCCATGAGGACAGGGCCCAGGGCTGTTGTTCCTCACTATTAAATCCTTACTGTCTAGCACAGGAGTCAGAAAAGGGCCAAGTGGTAAATATTTTAGGCTTTGTGAGTTATAGGGTTTCTGTCACAACTATTCAACTCTGTCATTTTACCTCAAAAACAGCCACAGGAAATATGTAAATGATGAGCATGGCTGTGTTCCAATGGAACTCTCTTTATGAAAACAGGCGGTAGGCTGGACTTAGCCTGCAGGCTGTAGTTTGTCAACCCTGGATCTAGCCTATGATTAATAAATGTTGTTGAATGCTGAGCACTCAGCAAATCTGAATTGAATAGTGGCCGTGAAATTTAAAAACTGCAATCCTATTCCTATTATGGCGGGGCAACCCTAGATTTAGACTTAAAATTTTCAGCTCATCTTTTTATTGTTATGGTGGTAGTTGTTATTATTTTGTTTCTTTATGATTATAAAAGTAATATGTATACTTTTCCCCAGGGCATTTCGGAAGACTATAAAGAAAAAGATCTCACTTCTCACGGATAACCAGTCTTCATAGTTTGTGTCTGTGTGTGTATAACATTCCAGAAATTTTCATTACACAGAGGCACATGGACATTTTCATACCCCTTATTCTAGTCAACTGGGTTTGACATCCTTTTGTATTCTGTAAAACCGCATCTAACAAGTCCTTCAAACAACCATCAACCCCTTGGAGTAAGAGAATGGGAATGTTTTGATGGGTGAATGTGTAGTAAATATAAATAATCTTTTTCATTGAGCATTTTCCTTTAGAAATAGAAGACCTGGGGACTTTGAACACAAAATCTACTGACATTTTTCTTTCAAGAGAATCTAATGGATAATCCACTGATGGCTTGAAATAATCCTACCTTCATACCCCTTCCTGTGTTTCTGAGCAAAGAAGGCATTATCATTCTCCTCTTGTAGAAGAGGAGCCAGAGGCCCAGGGACTCACTGACTTCCCAAAACCGTAAGGCCAGTAAATGGTAGAGCTGACAGATCCCCTGATTTCTAGTCTGGTATTCTGTTAATAAACTCTGCTGCCATATAACCTCACTTTTAGAGGAAATTGAAGAAGAGCTACAATCATAAAACTCAGAAGAAAAAGCCAAAGAAACAGAAATTATTTTGCCTGAGGGCAGATTTATTAACTTGAAATACTGTTTATCACACAGCACTGAGAAGCAGATGTTCTTTGTCTGTTTTGTGCTTAATGTAAGTGGTTGTAAGCTTAAATAGCTCAACCAGGGTTTAGGTGCGATGCAAATGAACCATTTCCTTATAGTGTGTTATTATGCCATGGAAAAGGGTCTAAACCAAACCAGACCTACTGCCGTGCAGTCAATTCCGACTCATAGCAACCCTATAGGGCAGAGTAGAACTGTGCCATAGGGTTTCTAAGGCTGTAATCTTCACGGAAGCAGAGTGCTTGTGTCTTCCTCAGGAAAAGGACTATCAAATCTCCTTCTATAATGGTCTTTAAAATGAAGGGTAAATTTTGCCTGTTGGCTTTGGAGAAATGCTATGTGTAGTTATAATATCATGTGTGGAAATAGGCAAATAATTTCTTCCAGTTTTCAAATGAAATTTACTTCATAATTGAGTCGACAGTGCTATCTTTTAGGGTGCAATTCCATGCCCAGGTCGTTCATTGACCAGGCTTGTTACTGCTGTTACTTTTGCTGCTGTCAATATTGGGTACCGTTCTGCTCCTCCATCTCCACCACAGCTCAGTACCTCAGGGTGCTGATAAGAAGGAAGAAGCTAAGGAATTAGGAAGACTATTCTGAGTTTATGTGTGTGTTTCCTCTCAGTTATCCTAACTACAATAAATGTGGTCACGGCCAGTCAGAGACAAGAACTTATCAGAAGTTTGTTCTCCCTATCATAGAATTGGAAACCCTGGTGGCGTAGAGGTTAAGAGCTATGGCTGCTAACCAAAAGGCTGGTGTTTCGAATCTACCAGGAAACCCTCTGGGGCAGTTCTCTGTCCTGTATGGTTGCTATAAGTCAGAATCGACTGAATGGCAACGGGTTTGGTTTGGGCATCATAGAATTGGGAGCCCTGGTGGCTCAGTGATTAAGAGCTATGGCTGCAAACCAAAAGGTTGGCACTTTGAATCCACCAGTCACTCCTTGGAAACCCTATGGGGCAATTCTACTCTGTCTTACTGGGTTGCTGTGAGTAAGAATCGACTTGACAGCAACATGTAATCATAGAATTGGGGTTTAGGAGATAACCATGGAATTATAGGCAGCTTCAGTGACAGAAACAAGCTCGCCCTGTTTATTTGTTTCCTTGGTCGTTTGTGTATCCATTCATCCGTCCCTTCATTTATTCCGGGTCAGCAGCCCTAGAATCTTAGCATTACAAAAGATGAGTGGTCAGTCATTCAGCTGCTGATTGAATACTTTTATCAGTGTTGTCATTTTCATCAGCATCGAACGCCATTTATTGAGAACTCAAGACTAAGCTAAGAAATAGGAGTCCAAGACATAGTCCCTGACCTCAGGTGTCTTATTACTTAGTTGGAAGACAGATCATGAGCAAGAAGTAGGTTTGCTCACCTCTCTCACTCACTAGACTATTAGATCCTAGGAGGCAAGGACTAAGCATAATAGAGGGATTAAGAAAAAGGATTTTGAGGTGAAACAAACTTGGGTCAAGTCCAGCTCTGCCATTTACTGCTGTGTGAACTTGGAAATGTTACTGAATCTCGTGGAGCTCAATTCCCCATCTATGCACAGGGCCGGTACATCGTCCTGATCCCACAGAGGAGTCGTGATGGCTCAGTGAGACGGTGTATGCAAAAGGCACTATGCATTGTGCCTAAGCACGCTACACATGCTAAATGTATTGAATGACAACCAGGGTGAGGGTATCATGCTCCTAGGTCCGACCTAATCTTATTGCTGAAATGTCCTCCTCCTCTCCCCACATACACACCCCTGCTTCATCACCACCTTACCTGTGACTGGCCTTAGCTTTCTCTCTGGATTCTGCTGCCCCTGCACCATCCTTTGTGTTGCTGTTGTCTGATGATATTCTTCTCTGTTGAAGAGTTTGTTACAAGGTCCTTTTCTTTCCCCCCTGGGGTGTCCCTTTAATCTGTTCCCAGATTTCTAGGAGCAAAATGGCCTTGTCTCTTCATTTGTCCCAAGTTTTAATCCTGGCATCTAGAAGGTTCCATTGCCTACAAGATCCTTGTTCCTATTTCCTCAGGGGGCTTACTGCATTCTCATAAGAATAATACTCCTGAGGCACCTTGGTGCAAGAATTATAAACTCATGATTTTGCTTGAAGGGCAGGGCTATTGTAAGACATCACTGGTAGATTCCACAGGCATAGGGATTGAGATATATACAGTCCTCAAAGGAACTGGAGCTGGGAAACTTCTAGAACCCAGAAGTTTCACAGAGGCTTCAGGGTCTCTCTCCAGCCTTCCTTTCTCAGCTCTTTTTTAACCAGTTCTTCTGCTTGCCCTTTGGTCAGTCTGGCTGCCAACCCTAACCTGCATCTAGGAACTATCAGACTTACCGCCAACTGTGGTCGGTCTCGGAGTTTCTTAGGTTGAAGACTGAAGAGAGCGATCTGGTTAATTGCTGGTTGGATTGCCTGGTCCTTGGTTTTAACTTGCACAGAGATTGTGGGCGGGGGTCATGTGGTAAGAAATGCTGCACTTTCAGGGATAGCATCGGAAATACCTGGCTAAGTGAGCAGCAGAAGTTGAGTATGGCAGGCACCTGACTGAAACGGCCGGCTCACCTGGTGGTCTGCTGGGCAAGGTGGGAGTAAACCCTCACCGCTCCACAGAACTTGTTTTGTGCACCAAACGTGCATGCAATTCATGCTACAGAGCCCCCGAAGGGGGTGTGATCTCCCAGGACTAGATGAGTTGGGATCTCGGGAAAGACCTCATAGGGGCTGTACCAACCAGAGTCCCGGCAGGAAACACATGGAACTCTCAAAATAGTTGAACCAACAGAATTTAACTATTTACAGAAAATTAAGGGAGTCAACAGGATGATGAAGCAGCCAGGGACTAGCAGTGGCAGAAAGCTGTTACCATCCTAGTCCTGATGGGGTAAGGGGTGAAAGCCTGGTTAGAGTTGTGCTATAGAGAAACTTAACCAGAGCCAGAACCACGGCAACCAAGCAGGGAGGGAGCAAGGGAATAAATACTCCGGTCTCCCCTCTTCCTGCCCTCCCATTGGCTGCTCCAGTCAGAGGCCAGAGGCACAGGGGCTCAGGTGATGTGATTCCTAGAAGTCAGCCTCCCAGGACACAGATCAGGGCAGAGAAGAGTGAAGAATGGGTGTAGGAGGCAAAAGGAGACCACCCAGCACAGGAACTGTGAGGTTTGAGCCCAACCTTGGCACCCAGGTAGGACTTTGGTAGCAGAGAGTGATGGTGAGGACACCCCTAGCCAGTGAGGGCATGAGCAGTTGTACAGAAGGATGCAGAGGTATGTAAATGACATGGTTGGAGCCGGTCAGGGATTTTGGTTGACTCTAAGGGAAGGTTTGAGAAAAGAGATTGAAGGAATTTGAGTGGAGGACGCTTATGAGTATGTAGCTCATCATTTTACCAGGAAATGATAGGATGCCATTGAAGGTGTTAAAAGAGAGAAGTGATTTGTTCAAAAGCATATAAATAGCAAAAACAGACTTCTCGTTCCATGTATGAAAAAGCTGGAAATCTATGCTTTCACATATTATATGATCAACCTATTAGCTGATCCAGTAAGTAACAAAAACAAAAATATTGCCCTCGAGTTGATTCCGACTCATAGCAACCATATAGGCAGAACAGAACTGCCCAGTAGTGTTTCCAGGGAGTGACTGGTGGATTCGAACTGCTGACCTTTTGGTTAGCAGCCATAGCTCTTAATCACTACACCACCAGAGCTCTGATCGAGTAGGTAAAAAAAAAAAACAGTTGCCATCAAGTCGTTTCCGACTCATAGCAACCCTATAGGACAGAGTAGAACTGCTCCGTAGGGTTTACCAAGGAGCACCTACGTGGATTTGAACTGCCGACCTTTTGGTTAGCAGCTGTAGCTCTTAACCACTATGCTTCCAGGGTTTCTGAGCCAGTAGGTAGAGGCTCCAAATTACCATCACAACTCTTTCAATTTGTGGATGATGCCTGTCACAAAGAATACCACCTGAATAAGTTAAACCCGGTTGGTGCACATCCGAAGATATAAAAGTTTGTTTTTCAGAGTGGGTTCCACCTGCATCAGCCTCACTTGGAGTGATAGTTCAAAATGCGTATTCCCAGCCCCACCCCAGACCTACTGAATAAATCTCTGGTGTGTGATTCTGATACAAACTGAATTTTGGGAACTATTGATTTAAGGAGATGTCACTAATTTCCTGTAGTGGCTGTGAAAGCAAGGGCTTAATTCCACCAAAGCTTAATAAATGGAAATTGAAAAAGGATCTAGTCCATAGGTTCCCAATTAGAATCACATTAGAGTAACCTGGGAAACTATAAAAACCTACTGATGCCTTGCTCTGCCCCCAGGAATTCTAATTGGTCTGGTATGAGTAAGGAGGACTTGGGGAGTATAGTGGGTTTTTTTGTTTGTTGTTTTTGGCTTTAACAAACAGGAATTTATTTTCTTACAGTTTAGGAGGCTAAAAGTCTGAATTTAGAGCGCCGGCTCTAGGGGAAGCCTTTCTCTCTCTGTTGGCTCTGGAGGAAGGTCCTTGTCTCTTCAGCTTCTGCTTTCCCGTTCCTTGGCGATCTCCATGTGTCTTGGCATCTCTCTTGCCCCATTTCTCCTCTGCTCGCTTGTGTAATCTCTTTTATATCTCAGAAGAGATTGACTCAAGATACACCCTACACAAATCCTGCCTCTTTAACATAAAGACAACCCAATGGTGGTACTTTTTAAAGCTTCCAGGTGACTCTGAAATGTAGCTAGTGTTGAGAATTCCTGATCTTTCTGAACTCAAAAGGTGGAAAAAATTAGAAATGGTGACTTCTCAATTTAACTGACTTTTCTGAATTCTGTACCACACAGTCCAATGCTGAGAATAATTGCTTAGGAAAAGAAAGCAGAGTAGGGAGTGGAAAATAGGCTTCTGTGAGTAATGAGGAAGGAAACCAGAGAAGACCAAGGATGATGTAACCTGAGAAGGTGCCGCAGTTTGGGACCGGTCTTAAAGGAACCAGCTTCCAAAACGGGTTTGAAACTTGGGCTTCTGTGTGAGAAGGAGTAGGGAAGTCCTGAGGGAGTTTGTTTGCCCCTGAGGCCACCCTCTGGCTTCCCTCAGGCCTCTCTCACCTGTATTTTTTGCCAATTTAGAATTGGTGCTTTTTTTTTTTTTTTTAATTCCCCCTTTAATTTTCAAGAAGGGAAGTCTGAAATGGAAGTAGGAAACCTTTTCATTATCTCCTGTTTCACTGTCTTCTGACTTAGGAGAAGAAAACTCTTTGGCCACTTGTTTGTCTACCCCCATGACCCACCCAACAAGTGCTACACACCTACAGGGTGCACAGCACCATGAGTGCCGTGGTGGCTCTGTGGTAGAATTCTCACCTTGCAGGTGGGACGCCGGGTTTGACTCTCGACCAGTGCCCCTCACGTGCAGCCACCTCTCGTATGTCAGTTCAGTCAGTGTAGACAGCAGGCTTACATGTTGCTATAATGCTGAGCAGGCTTCAGTGAAGCTTCCAGACTAAGACGTAAGAAAGGCCTGGCAGTCTACTTCTGGAAGTCAGCCAAGGAAAACCTTTTGGAGCACACTGGTCCCATCCCGTTGTGCATGCAGTGGCTATGAGTTGGGGACTGACTGGCTAACAACAGCAACGCCTACAGGCAGGAAGGTCTGTGAGGGGCCTGGGAGCCCAGAGGAAATGTGATTCACTGGGAGGAAGGCGGAGAGCATGGGAAGCCCAATTTATGGCTGAACAGCTGGCCAAGGAAATAAGAGCCTCTGCATTTCTCTTTACTTAAAAAAAAAAAGGGGGGGCATCCTTCTAATTTTTCTAAAGCTGTGTCTGTTCCCAAGAGAATCAAGAATATCTTAAATGCCAAGCAAGGAGGCTTTTTTCCTTCAGGGGGTGGGTCTGAACTTTGTTTATTCATTTCCCACGAACTGAACGTGCTGGTGGTTGCTTCTCCTCCAAGGTCCTTAATCTTGCTCTCGTGCCCCGCAGGCCTCCCCCTTCTTTTCTGAAAGGCAGCTCTTTCCTGTGCTGGGTATCTTCTGTGGTAAGTAGGTTCTCCTAGGACTTACCTGGACCTCAGCTCTAGTTCTTTCTGATGTGCGTGACTGTCCAAAGGACCGTTAAGCCCCATCCAGCTCTGATTAGATTACCTGATGTTCAGTTGTCAGCTGCACTCATGATTCCTCCTAAGGAGGGGTCCTCGACCTATCTGGTGATACGCAGCAGGGAGATAGGGTTTCTTATGTGTGTACATATCCCAGATGACACAGCAGAGACAAAATGGAGCAGTCACTGTTGAACTCGATCTATTATTTAACTCTTGTTGAAAAATAGAACAAACCCCAAAGGAAATAGCTTCTTTGTCCCCACAGAGGAGATAGGAGCTCACTAGATCATCTCCTCATCACAGAATCTTGTCTGAATCACCCTGACATGTACTTATCTTCAAATTCTCCAGGGGAAGGAAACTCCACCCTTCCGATGGCCGATCTCTGTGAAGTTTCCTAACCACTTTGATAATGCTTCTTTATGGCTGGTGATCTACTTCCCAAAAAAAAAAAAAAAAAAATCAGCCATTGAAAACTCTATGGAGCACAGTTCTACTCTGACACACATAGGGTCGCCATGAGTCGGAATGAGCTGGATGACAACTGTTTTTGTGTTTTTTTATGGCTGCCTTTTCCATGCTGCAGATCCTGAAGTAGAACTAAAAGGACAGTCAGTTCTCTCTGGGCCTCTGTTTTGTCATTTGCAAATTGGAATGAATCCCCTGTGCATCGGAAGAATCTTGTAGAGGTCAAACAAGGTAACTCTCATATGCAGGGCCTTGGTGCTAGTTGTAGGAAGCACAGAGATCCTGAGGCCCTGGCCATGACCCCTCACTTAAGTGGGACAGACAGATAGATACACATATAATTTCATTGCAGGGAACGATTCAGCCCGTGTTGTCTTCAGTCATCAGCCTGCCTGACTATCACTCACTCATGGCCCAGACTCCTCAGAGGTGTCTCCACTCATACCAGCCGCCTAGTCGTCAGCAAGGCCATACCTGGTACCTCTACCTGCGAGCTGCTGACTCACTGCTTCTTTTTCCCTGCCTCCTCCGCCTCTCCACACTTCCTGAGCCAGTCTTACTCTTCACCTTCACCTACACCAGTTCAGTTTCTCCACATCAGCAGCGTCATTAGCCTTCACTTGCAACCCTAGCCCCTGCCCACCTGGACTCTGAGTTCAGGCACTTCCATTCTGTTGGAAAGCGCCTGGAACGTTGGAGTGACAAGGCTCCCATGTGAAATACCCACCATGGCGCTTACCAGGCCAGGTCATTCTCTCTTTCTGTTCCTAGATGACAGATCATTACTCAGGATAAAATAAGTACCAAAAATAAAACCCTGGCCTAGGAGAGCTGGCTTACTCAAGTACAAAAAACAAAACCCTGGCCTAGGAGAGCTGGCCCATCCATTTATCCTGGCTAGCTTCCACCCAGCCAGCCTTCCTTCTCTGCACCCTTTCTGTCCTCTCTTGTGCATTCTCTGGCACAGTGACCTTATGAGGCTTCCAGACCTGTCTCAACTTTCCCTGCACTCTGGCCCCCTTGCTGCCACCTCTGCACTCATGGCAAAGAACCCTACCACCACTTCCCTGAGAAATCACCAACAAAATCCACCTTCCGCTTATCCTCCTCTGCTCTCCCAGAAGAGGTTGTCCTCATACTTGAAAAAAAAAAAACCTGAAAAACATCGCTGTTGAGTTGATTCTGACTCATAGCGACCCTACAGGACAGAGTAGAATTACCCCATAGGGTTTCCAAGGAGCAGCAGGTGGATCCGAACTGCCAGCCTTTTAGTTAGCAGCCGTAGTATGTAACCACTGTGCCACCAGGGCTCCGCCCTCATCCTAGACCAACTCTTTTCCATGTGCTCCCGATGTTATTCCCTTTTCTGTCCCATTGCCCATCGCTACCATCATGATGACCTGTGTACTCATCTACTTAGTACTTTGTTGTTTTGGTTGTTGTTAGTGGCCATGAAGTTGGTTCTGACTCATGGCAGCCCCAGGTACACTAGGACAAAAAATGGCCAATTCTGCACCATCTTCACTATTGTTGGCATGCCAGTCCATTGTTGCCTCCCAACCTAGGGGGTCATCTTCCAGCAGTATATCAGACAATATTCTGTTGTGATCCATAGAGTTTTCATTGGCTAATTTTTAGAAGTACATCTCCAGGCCTTTCTTGTTAGTCTTAGTCTGGAAGCTCTGCTTAAACCTGTCCACCATGGGTGATCTTACTAGTACTTGAAATACTGGTGACATAGCATCCAGCATCATAGAAACATGCAAGCTATCACAGTGGGACAAACCGACGGATGGTGGACTTAGTACAGTGTAACTAAAAAAAAAAAAAAAATTACCAAGAATCTACCATATGAAGATGATTTAGGCAGACAAAAAGTACAAGATACCATCCCAATACTTAGAAACTGTAAAAATACAAGGAAGCAAATGTATGGGAGCCTGTTCTCCTGCATAGTGTTTCCACTCTCTCGTAACTCTTTCCTCTTGACTTTCAAACCCCCAGTTGGGTACATTGCATGTGCCCTTTAAAACTAATACTTGGTAACTAATGATAACCTTCTCACCATTCTCATTCTCCCCACCACCAAGCATCCTAGCCCTCTGCAAAACCTCTCTGTACTCAATGTGTATGCTGGCACTGATCCATGACCCTCCGCCCACTCTCAGAGCCACCCCTGGTATAATTCCCCATCCACTGCAGTCCTCTGGCTGATCTTGGAAATCTCAGCTGAGCCACCTGACCCTCATAGTTTTCTGGCCCTCTGAGATCATGTGTCACATCAACGGCTTGCTGCTGGAGTTAAAGGAACTCCCTTGTACCTGCCATGTCTCTAAGCTATTTCAAAGTAAGTGCTTGTGAACATAGCATGGAGGAGTTGGGAAGAGAGTGAGAGGAAGGAGGATGTCTTAGTTGTCTGGTGCTGCTATCACCAAAATACCACAAGGGGGTGGATTTAACAAACAGAAATTTATTTTCTCATAATTAGGAGGCTGGAAGTCCAAATTCAGGGCACTGGCTCTAGGGGAAGGTTTTCCCTCTCTCTAGGCTCTCAGGGAAGGTCCTTGTTCCTTGCTGATCTTCCTGTGGTATGACATCTGTCTTCCCCCATCTCTGCTTCTTGCTTGCTTGTTTAATCTCTTTTATATCTCAAAAGGGATTGACTTAAAACACACCCTGCACTAATACTGTCTCATTAACATAACAAAGAAAACTCATTCCCAAATGGGATTATAACCACAGGTATAGGGGTTAGAAATTTATATAACACATATTTCTGGGGGACACAGTTCACACATAACAGAGGACAAGAGAGAAAAGGAGGCAAAGAGAGAGAGCTCCTGCGAGTTGGTGAGCATGTTGCCTCTGACAATGGCTGAAGCTTCATGTTTGTTTTCTGCAGATCATTATCACACTCAACAAGCAGTGCCTCCTCCCTCCTCAGTGACAAACTCCCCGTGGCCAATCTGCACCAGGTGACTCTGGTCCCTGAGGTTCACGTGGATTTTACAGCCCAGAAACCCTCAGGGCCTGGGGCTGTGATCAGTGGCTCCCATACCACTAGCCAGTCACCTTATGATTGGTCCCCCTGAGATGCTCTAGAGGAGCATCTCAAGTAATAGGCCCCAAGACACCCCCTTACATACAGACCCAAATACTCCAACCTTTCAGGGCTCCCTTTACTTGGGTAAGAATGGGCAGCAGGAAGATAATCTTTGCTTCCTTTAGCGCTCTGCCCCTCAAGCTAAGACCCTATTAGACTCCTGCCTTTTCCCCAAAGATTTCTCCAACAAAAAATCTGTTTATGCAGCCTTCTGTTGCCCATATCGAGTCCCCATCTTCCTCCTCAGCCCTCTGTGGAAATTGCCCTTTGAAATCATGCCAATAATTTTCTAATCATCGAAGGCCTTGACTTTATCTCCATCCTTCTCTTTCCTCTCTGCAGCAGGTGGCACACACCACTGATGCCTCTCTGGCTGAAGTATTCCTCTCCCTTGGCTTCTGACCGGGACACTGTTGTTGCTATTAATTGTCATCAAGTCAGCTTCAACTCATGGTGTCCCCACGTACAACAGAACAAAATATTCCCTGGTCCTGCGCCATCTTCACCATCGTTGCTATGCTCGAGTCCATTGTTATGGCCACTGTGTATTTTGAGTGCCTTCCAACCTAGGGGACTCATCTTCCAGCATTATATCAAATAATATTTTGTTGTGATCCATAGGGTTTTCATTGGCTAATTTTCAGAAGTAGATCACTAGGCCTTTTTTCATAGTCTGTGTTAATCTAGAAACTCTGCTGAAACCTGTCCACCAAGAGTAACCCTGCTGGTATTTGAAATAGTGGTGGCATTGTTTCCAGCATCGTAACAACACGCAAGCCACCACCATGACAAACTGGCAAATGAGTGGTGGACATGACGCTAGATAATGGATTCTCCTTATTGCTCCATCTGTATCTCCCAGTTGTCTCTTCATTCTCCTGTCATCCTCTAGTGGTGGCCGCTCTGTGGCTCCCTGCATTCCCTTCCTCATGCAGAGTTTGGGCTATCCCTGGCACAGGGTTAGGACTTTTAGAGTCTAAAAGGCTGGTCTTAAGCCTTAGCTCTGTTACTTACTGGTTGGATGACCTTGTATATACCACTTATCTGAGCTTTAGTTTTCCGAGGTATAAAATGGAGATGATAATAATGCCTACCTCGTAGTGTTGCACAGAAAGTAAATGGAGTGCAGCAATGTTTTCTAAATTTTATTAATTTACAAACCTGCTTTACAATTTTTGCTGTATCTGAGTACTTTGCTGCTGTTGTTAGTTGCCTGGACTTTGTTGCTTGGACTCAAGACAACCTTATGTATAACAGAACGAAACATTGCCAGGTCCTATGCCATCTGCATGATCGTTGGAATTTTTGAGTCCATTGTTCTGGCTGTTGTGTCAATCCATCTCACTGAGAGTTTCTCTTTCTTTGTTGTTGTTGACCTTCTACTTTACCAAATATGATGTCCTTTTCTAGCGATTGGTCTTTCCTGATGACTTGTCCAAAGTAAGAGAGTCGAAGTCTTGCCATCCTCACTTCTAAGGAGCATTCTGGTTGTATTTCTTCTAAGACTGATTTTGTTTGTTCTTCTGACAGACCACAGAACATTCAATATTCTTTAGGGTCTGTCTCCCTGGAATTATATGTCCACACTGATGCTTCAGTCCTCAAAAACCATCAGTGAATTTCCACCCTGTGCCAGGTAAAGTTCAAACTTAAAAGCATAGTATTTAAAGAGCCCAGAAAGCAGAACAGAGGCGTGGGGCATTATGGTCACTAAAGTCAGACCACCCATTCTTGCGATGTGATGTTGGGCAAGGTACTTGGTGTCTCTGAGCCTCAACTTCTTCTGTGAAGGGAGGCAGTAGGGATGTTGTTAGGATTAAAAAAGATACTTTATGCCAAGTATTTTCCAAGGTGCATGGCAAGCACTCAGTAAGTGGTAGTCATAATTATTCTATTATTAGTTTTATACACACACACATCTCAGAGGATTTATAATCTGGTCCCCAGCTATTCTTTCCACTTAAACTTTATACTTTTTCATACTTAGAATTATGTTTTTACAGGCTGCTTGTCTCTGCCCCCAAGCCTTCTTACAGAAGTCTTGCTAAGCCTTTATCGACCTTTCTATTTCTCTAAGTTTATCAAAATCTTGCACATTCTTCAAGTCCCATTTCAGGTTTTATTTCCTACAAAAAGTCTCCCCAGTGTATAGTATCTGAGTACAGTCTTCCCTGACTTCCTCTGAAATTGTATTGCCTTTTTTTTATACCATTCATTCTGCATTTAACATGAGCTGCACTGCACTTTTGTTTTTCTGTTTAACCTTGTATCTATGTCATGTTTCCCTAAATAGATGAGTTTCTGGATGTGAAGACCTATTCTGAAGCATATAAAACAGTCATTGGGATCACTAGCTGCGATCCTAACCCTCATTCCACCACTTTAACTGGGTGACCTTGGGCAAGTTACTTAATCTTGATGTGCCTCAGTTTCCTCACTTGCCAAGAGGTGATAATGATAGTACCTAGTTGTTGAGTTTAAGTGAGTGAATACTTAGCTTCGCCACTTACAGATTTAATACATGTAAAGCTCTTTTTTTTAAAGCTCTTAGAATCCTGCCATATAGTGCTCAGTAAATGTTGCTAGCAGTAGTAATATTGGTGTTATCAGACCTTATACATCATCCTGCAGTGCTAGGCATATAGTATATATACTCAATAAATTCATTATTGAATGGGTGACTATTTCCCCTCCAGTACTCCTTTTCAAAGAGTCATGGTTGCACAGGGGTTAAAGTGCTTCGTTGCTAACTGAAAGGTTGGCAGTTTGAACCCACCAGCCGCTCTGGGGAGAGGAATGTGGCAATCTGTTCCCGTAAAGATTTGCAGCCTTGAAAACCCTATGGGGCAGTTTTTCTCTGTCCTATAGGGTCACTGTGAGTTGGAATTAACTCGATGGCAATGGAAAAAAATAGAATTCCTTTTCAGTTTTCCATTCTTTTCTTGCTGACATATTAGTACAAAAATTGAATGTTTCCCTTCATTTAATTCTGAAGCAAAAAGGAAGTTCTATGGGTTTAAATAGTTTTTTACTGTCTGGTATAAGGAAACATATCAGTTCATTGAGAGAAACAATATTTTTCCTGATACTGAATTTGAAATGGACTTTACTATAAGATTATTTATGGGTGGAGGGGGAAGGGTTCATTCTTCTAAAAATCTATTTAACAGATTAGAAGAAAAAATTCCATCAAATACAGGAATTGTATCAAATTCCATTGGCACTCCCGGGGCACTAGGTCAGCTGAGGAGGCGGATTAGTCAGCGAGAGCTTTGTGGCTGCCCCTGCACCAGAGCTGCACCAGGAAGCGAAAGGGTAAGACTTAGTGGTACAAACAGAAGAACAGGTGTAACCCAGAAGTCAACATCTGAAATTACCTCTTACACCCTGGGTGTATTGTTGTCTTTAGGGAGTGGTGTTGTCAGTAATTCACTGTACTTGCAATAACCAGATCATTGAGCTATGTCTGTAGACAGCATGGAAAAAACACATCTGCCCTTTCAGTGACAGTGGGTCCAAGAATAGATTAAAACTGTTTTCATCAGGTACTATCATTATTTTTAGTATAGTTTCCCACACATGAGTGAGGCATTTTAGTTAAACACACACATACATTTTGGCATCCCTTCAGAAATTAAGAGCCTACCCAAACACACTTGATTGTTTTGAAGAGGTAAATAACCATGAAGATAATGGGGAGCTGGTACAGTGATTTATTTAGATTTTCAGATGATTCATTAACAAAGGCTATTAAAACATTAGTCATCTTGGGATCAGAAGAAAGTTTTGACATAGGTTAAAAAACTGGTCTTACGACAGAAGCAACAGTTAGCCTAATGGATTTTTTTTTCAGTGGGGATTAGCTGGCAGGGCATTATAAGGTCCTGGGATTTAATATTTTTAAACAAATAATAAGGTAAAAAGAGTTTATAATTCCAATTTTTTGGATGACTTCAAGTTGCAAAATACAAAATCAGTAGGAATAAATTTCAGGAAGACAAAAACACTCACATGAACAAATAAAAGAGTTATAGATAATAATGCAAAGAAGACAGTAAATAGAATCAGGTTGTTTATAAGCTGGCTGATGTGATTTAGGAAAGGGCTGGGTGTGGTCTCTGTAGCTAATTTTTAGTGAGGTGCTTTAGCCTATAAAGTTCTTGACACCATCAGTGTTGAAAAATACCACTCAACTTACACTAAACATAGTTACAAGGACTGTCTTTATATTCAGCCTGAGCAAGCTTCAAATCCTAACTGTTCTTTTCTGGGGGCATAACCTTAGGAAGCTTACCTAAACTGACTGAGCCTCAGTATCTTCACCTGTAAAATGGGTTTAATAGTTAATCTAACTCAGAGATGTTTAAGGGTTAAATGAGCAAATTAATGTAAAGTGCTTAGCAGTGTTGGTTGTCTCTCCCACGGCTCAGCCATGATGGTGACAGTGGCGACACTAGTGCGAGGGCAAGGGACCACGTGCAGTCCAAGGAGTTCCGGGAATACCTGACTAGCACGCACTTTTGAGGTCCCGTGGCCAAATGGGGCCTTCCACTGGCCGCCTTCAAGGATATGAGGGCATCCCCGGAGACCAACAGCGGCCGCATGACGACAGCGCTGATTTTCTACTCACTGGCCTTCATGTGCCTCGCCTACCGCGTACAGCCTCAAACCCTGCTGCCGATGGCGTGCCACGGTGCCAATGTGGGGGCGCCGAGTATTCAGGGGGTCCGCTATCTACTCTACCACTATGGCGGCATTGGAACGACCCCCCCGCCGCCGACTCTCGCAACCCTTCAGCAGCTGCTTCAGCGGCCAGCACCAGCCAGGCATCTGCCTCCCCGGCTTCTCGATCCCCAAAATGACTTCCTTAATGACTGAGAGTGTCTGATCGCATCCTGTAAGCACTAAATTTCCCTACGGAGAAGACTAATTAAAGTTTTGGTTTTGACTACAGCAGTGCGAATATGAGTTAAACCTGCAGTTTGGCTAATAAAAGAAAGAAAAACGAAAGTGCCTGAGTGGATGTGGGATTCTTCTCCTCTTATGACAAACACATAGAGATGTTGCATAATATATATATATATTTTTTTAAATATATTGAATTCATAATTAGGCAAAAAAAGCAAGAAAGAGAAATTTTCAGGTGCCAGAAAATACTTAAGAAACCAATAGCCAAAGCTATGTATGGGAAGCCAAACGGGCCCTTGGTACCAGGGCTCTAACCTAACTGGGAACAGGGGTCAAGGGCCTGTTCATGACATGGAACTGGAACTACGCTCACTGAGTAAAACTGGGAGCCGGGAAAGCCAGCACTGGTGAGCCAGACCAGAAAACTACCTGCAAGTTGTGACAGGAAGCAGTTGCCCACACCATGTCATGAATGGGAATAGTCAACTATCCTCCAGAAGTAAACCCAGAGCTAGTACCTTTCCTGTGTGAGAGTCTGAATTCACACTGTTACCTCCATGTGGAAACCCCGAACTGAGAAAATAACTCAAAAACTAACCTGGAATCGTTCAATTCTATAGGACTCTGGCAGAGGAAACCACAAAAGCAATCCTATTAGATTTTTTTTTCTTTTCAGCAAAACACCATGCACTTTTTATAAAGATAAGCTCACTAGCAAAAAAAAAAAGGCAAAGCACTTACGTGTACTTACCTTGAGGTCAACCAGTAGAAGAAACAAAATAAACCAAGAAGCTAAATAAAATAGAGAATCTTAAATGTATTTTAAAATAAACATGTCTAAACTACTCAAAGATAAAGGAAGGAATGTCACAAGAGAAAGAAAAAAAAAAAAAATAGAAATGCCAGAAACGAAAAACATTGTCAATGAAAACCACAAACAAAAACCACAAAACAAAACACCTCAATAAACAGGTTGGATAGACTAGACACAATTTTAAGGAAGATTTAGTGAATTGGAAGATAAATCGGAGGAACCCATCTAAAATACAGTATAGAGGGATGACGAGAGCTAAAATACACTATAGAGGGATGATGAGAGATAAAATACGAAAAAGAAGAAAAGACACATACAGGATAGAAAGATAGGCTTCAGTGTATTTCTAATTGAATTCTACAAGGAAAGAATACAAGGTTCTTAGAAGATCAGCATGTCTTCTTTTAAGAGATCCTTTGGTGTTTTTGACAGAGATTTCATACTAGATTAGATAAACTTTGGGAAATTTCTCAATTATTTACTTTGTGTTTTAATTTTGGTTACCAGGATCCACACTAATTTATGTACATTAGAGTATTGTACTAAGGCCATGGCCAGACAAGCCAAGCCTAGAATGCCTGGTACTCCCACAGTTCCTGATGAAGGGGCAGCCATATGTGGATCACCAGAGTCCTCTCTCCAGCACCCAGCCACAACTGATTGGACAGAGGTGGGCAGGTGGGCATTTGACTCAGGGACAAGTACTCCATAGGCTTTTCTTGATATGGCCTGATATGAAAAGATGAGTAAATCAGATCCCACCTGTTGAACGTCTGAAGTCAGAAATAAGGTAGCAGGAGAAGATAAAGGTTAAAGATATGGCAAGTGGGCTAGAGAGCCCATGATGGTTCGTGTTCAAGTTACGATGGAACAGGAACCGTAAGTAAGCAGAAGCTATGAAGCAAAGAAGAGCTATACAGAATATGCAAAAGTAAGTAGGTGAAGAAGCCAGGTGGGAGAAGGACAGAGAGAGAGGTCAAGTGTGGCTAAGTCTGGTGAATGCCAATCACAGACTGTAGTTGCCAGGATTCCCTAGGGTTGCCTGGGATTCATTTCTAGTTCTAGCAGTGCCAAGTTATACCACATTCCTGGGTCTTTGTGGAGTCAGTTGGTTCTACTCTTGTGGGATTTCTATGCTTTGGTATTCTTCCAGTGAGCCCCTCATTAATATAGAAGGCAACTTGAATAAGTCTTTGTTTATTGAAAATAGCCTTAAGGAGCACAGTCTAGATTCAGTTAAGCTTTACGATTTTTCTAGGTCACCTTGACTGCATAGGGTCCCTTTCCTAAATGTCTCAAAGATCTCTGTGGAGTAAGAGTGGAGGAGGCTGAGGTAGGAGCACTGATTTTACAGTTTTTCTCCAGGAAAGCTTGCTGAGCATAGATTCTTACTATTCTGCCCCTGCTAGTGTAGAGGAAAAAGGGAGTAGGTCAGTGAGGTGCTAATAAATAGGAACAGTGCCTCTTGTGAGTCAGCCAACTAACCATTTTCTCACCCTGAGAGGTCCCTAGGTAGTGCAAATAGTTTGCACTTGGCTGCTCATTAAAAGCTTGGCGGTTCAAACCCACCCAGCAGCACTGTGGAAGAAAGGCCTGGTGCTCTGCTTTTATAAAGATTACAGCCAAGAAAACCCCATGGAGCAGTTCTCCTCTAACACATGGGGGTCGCCATGAGTCAGAGTCAAGTCCATGGGAAAGAGTTTGTTTGTTTCCTAGCACCCTGGCAACTACTCTGGCCGGTTGCCCAATGTGCTGCCACATTTTTGGGCTGTGAAGCTAGTGGCTCAGCTACTACCTGCCCTGAACAAAGGCAAAAAGGAGGCATGAGGAGCAGTCTGTGCACACACTTTTTGACCTTTTCTTTTCCGTTCTTTCTTCATTCTGGGCACTGCAACTTCAGAGGATCCAGATATCAGCTTCCCTCCCTGCAACCTCAAGGAGCTTCATTTATTCCATAATACAGAGAGCAAAGGAGATTACGGATAGCAATCTGTGTAGGGCAGTGTTGTTTTCCACTCTCTGATAGAGAAAACTGGCACGGCAGAGTCCATTTAAGATGAAAGTATGGGTTAGTAAAAAACAAACAAACAACAAAAATATGCTTTGAGGGAAAAAAAGACAGATCTCTGTTCAAACTCAGTTGCTGCCACTAATGGATAACTGACTTTGGGAAAGTTACTTTTTCTTACTGTGTCTTACTTTCTCCATCTGTAAAATAAGCTAAGAAGAGAGTTTCCTCCTTGAAATTAGGATGAAACCTCTTTTGTTCTGTATTTTCATTTATAGGGAATATTTTGTTACTTAGTATTGTCTTATATAATTAAATATATATTTAAACTTGATTGTCCAGGGTGCTGTTTTTGAATATCACAGACCAGAAGATTAATAAAATCATAAGTTTATTATTTCTTACTTCAGATATGATAATTTTTGTTGTGGAAAATTTTCATAGAAATGTTCAAACAAAAAAAAATTCAAAACCACACAATCTAAGCACCTAAAGATAATCATGGATAATATTTTCACATATACCTTCTAGTCTTTTTTCTAGGCCTATGTATTTTTTTTTCATGTAAAAGTATTTTTATAATCTGATTTTAGCCTAGTAAATTATGACCAGCCTGCAATGTAATATTTCATATAACTCTATACTATTTTTAATGGTTGTGTAGTATTCTATTGTTTGATTATAGCACCATTTAACCATCCTCTATTACTGGATATTTAGGTTGTCTCCAGTTATGACTAAACCTGGTGCATATCTATGATTCTTTTTAAAAAAATTTTATTGTGCTTTAGATGAAAGTTTATGGAGCAAATTAGTTTCTCATTCAAAAACTTATACACAAATTGTTTTGTGACATTGGTTGCAATCCCTGCAACGTGTCAGCAATCTCCCCCTTTTCATGCTGGTTTCTGCATTTCCGTTCGTCCAGCTTTCCTGTCCCTTCCATCTTTTTGCCTTTACTTTTGGGCAGGTGTTGCCCATTTGGTCTTGTATACTTGATTGATCTAAGGAGCACATTCCTCACATGTGTTACTGGTTGTTCTATAGGCTTGTTTAATCTTCGGCTGAAAGGTGGACTTCAGGAGTGGCTTCAGTTCTGAGTTAGAGGAGTGTCTGGGGGCCCTAGTCTGTGAGATTCCTCTATTCTTTTGTTAGACCAGTAAGTCTGATCTTTTTTGTGAATTTGAATTTTGTTCTACATTTTTCTCCTGCTGTGCCCGGGACTCTCTATTGTGACCCAGTCAGAGTGGTTGGTGGTGGTAGCTGGGCACCATCTAGTTCTTCTGGGCTCAGGCTGGTGGAGGCTGTGGTTCGTATTGTCCATTAGTCCTTCAGACTAATATTTTCCTTGTGTCTTTGGTTTTCTTCATTTTCCTTTGCTGTGGACTGGATGGGATTAGTAGATGTGTCTTAGATGGCCACTGGCAAGCTTTTAAGACCTCAGACTCTACTCACCAAAGTGGGATGTAGAACATTTTCTTTATGAACTATGTTATGCCAATTGACCTAATTGTCCCCCAAGACCATGGTCCCCATCCTTCAGCCCCAGTAATTTTGTCCCTCGAGGTATTTGGATGTGCGTAGGAAGCTTCTGTGACTGTGCCCCCATTGTGTTCTATTACATATATGAATATATTCTGTGCATACAAATATGTATGTAAAAATCTCCACAGTCTAACCTATATATGCCCTCCCTTCCCTCTTCAGCATATGTATCTGCCTACGTATCTGCTTGTGAGTTGTTTGTTTTTACTGTTGTAGGGTTGTATAAAAAAAAAAACCCACTGCTGTCAAGTCCATTCCGACTCATAGCGACCCTACATTATAGTATTTACTTTGGTTGCCTTTTTTTTTTTTCCCCCTTTGTGTTCCTGTAAGTATCTTGCTTTGCTTTGGTCTAGTTGTGCTGACTTTCCCTGTATTGTGCATTGTCTTTCCCTTCATCAAAGTTAATGCTTGGCTACTACCCAGTTAGAGATTTTCCCTCCTCACCTCTCGCCTCCCTCATAAGCATCAAAGACTGTTTTTTTCAGTGTGTAAGCCTCTTCCTGGGTTTTTATAATAGTGGTCTCATACGATATTTGTCCTTTTGTGATTGACTTATTTCACTCAGCGTAATGCCCTCCAGGTTCATCCATGTTGTGAGATTCATCATTGTTCTTTATAGTTGCATAGTACTCCATTGTGTGTATGTACCATAGTTTGTTTATCCATTCATCTGTCAGTGGGGACCTAGGTTGTTTCCACCTTTTTGCTATTGTAAATAATGCTGCAGTGAACATGAGTGTGCATATGTCTATTTGTGTGACAGCTCTAACTTCTCTAGGATATATTCCCAGGAGTAGGATTGCTGGATCATACGGTATTTCTATTTCTAGTTTTTTGAGGAAGCGCTGTTATTATTTTCCATAGTGATTGTACCATTTTACATTCCCGCCAGCAGTGTATGAGAGCTCCAGTCTCCCCACAGCCTCATCAGCATTTATTGTTTTCTGAAATTTTTATCAGTGCCATTCTTGCAGGGGTGAGATGGTATCTCATCATGGTTTTCATTTGCACCTCTTTAATGGCTAATAGTTGCGAGCATTTTTTCATATATTTTTAGCCGCCTGGACGTCCTCTTTGGTGAAGTGCCTGTTCGTGTCCTTTGCCCATTTAGTGATTCGGTTGCTTATCTTTTTATTGTTGATTTTAGAAATTAAACCTTTATCAGATATATCATTGCCAAAGATTTTTTCCCAGTCTGTAGGTTCTCTTTTTACTCTTTTGGAAAAGTCTTTTGATGAGCATGGCTATTTAATTTTTAGGAGGTCTTCGTTATCTAGTTTATCTTCTGGAGTTGTGCATTTTTAGTTACGCTTAATATTCTATTTACGCCATAAATTAGGGCCTAGGTTTATTCTTGAGCTCTTCCCTTTTGTTTTTTCAGATTGGCAAAGTGAAAGTATATATTATACTGCTGAATTAAAAAAGAAAAAAAAAGGAGAACCAAAGGAAGGAATGTGTGTGTGTGCGTATATATATATATATATGTATATATATATACATGTGTGTATCTACATATAAAAAAATTCTTTTTAATATATGTATATATATAAAATAATTGGTATATAACATATCTAGATTGACCAAGAATGAAAAGGAATTGTTAATAACAGCAAATGTCATGGGGAGGTTCAGTTCAAACAGCAGGCTTAAAGTTGAATTTTAGCTTGGCCTAAGTGTGTAATAACTTACACCAGACTGTCTACTTTCCCCTATTTGATTTAGATGCTGTGATTGAAGTTGATTGTTTTTCATGTATCTCACAGTGTGCAAACATTCGTTAAGAATGTAGGTATTAAATTGCAGCAAAAATCGGTGGCTGTTATCTGAATTGCAGTTCTGATTTCTTGTTGAAACCTGCTTCCCTTTGTTTTCACTTTTGCATCTAATTTGAGTCCCATGGGAAAATATTCCAGAAAAGAACTATGAAATTCATAAAACCACAGCAGATTAAAAATGAGTATCAGGATAGTGTATTTGTGTGTGCGTGTTTGAAGTAGGGGAGTACTGCTGAACAGGGATGGGGTATACACAGGGAGTAAAACAGAAACAGCCTGTTTGAAATAAGTGTTCAAACAGCAGAATTGTGGAATATTTAGAATGAAGTGTACATGTGCCAGTGAACCCAGCCTTCATGAGAAATGAGTGTGCAATAGAGACTTCTCTAGAATCTCATGATTCAAGTACATCCTCTCTGCTGTGAACAAGGTCACATCTCAACACTTGTTCTCTTCTTTCAGATCGATGACCCCAACAGCAACCTTGAGGAGGTGATTGATGAAGCTGATGCCATCACCTCGGTGAACAATCTGGGAAGTAAGCAAGCCTTGAATACAGATTACCTAGATTCTGATTATCAAAGAGGACAGCTGTATCCATTCCCCCTCAGCAGTGATTTCCCGATGGCCACATTCACTCTCACAAATGCAGCTCCGATGACCCCGTCCTTCAGGGAACGGTGGTACATGAATCTCAACAGCCTAATGGACCAGGCCTTGGTCCCTCAGTGTGGCAATGGGGAAAACCTGTATATCATCACAGGTGCAGTGCCCTCAGACCACAAAGTTAAAGACAAAGTGACGGTCCCTAAGTTTGTTTGGCTGGCAGCCTGCTGTGCTGTTCCTGGAGGCTGGGCTATGGGCTTTGTCAAGCACATCCAGGACGGTGATGTCATAGAAGATGTGATGGTGAAAGATCTTGAGAAACTGCTTCCATCTAACCCTCAGCTGTTCCAGAACAACTGTGGTGAAACTGAGCAAGACACAGAGAAAATGAAGAAAATCCTGGAAATGGTTAACCAAGTCCAGGATGAAGAGCGAACGGTGCAATCTAAAGTGATCCCTGTTCCTCTCTCCAGCACAAAGAACAAGAGGTCTGCTGTTTTGTCTCCAGAGGCACCTGAGGAAAGTAGTAGTAGCCTTTTGGGAAAACTGATGGGCATCATTGCTACCCCATTCATCAAGCTTTTCCAATTGATTTGTTACGTTATGGTGGGAGTCCTGAAGTACACTGTCTGTTTCCTGTGGTACCTTACCAAACAGGCGATAAACGGCATAGAAAGTTGCCTTTACCACCTGGGCTCAGCCACCGTCTCATACTTCATGGCCATTGGGGAAGAGTTGGTGAGCATTCCCTGGAAGGTGCTCAAGGTCACGGCCAAGATCATCAGGGCCATTCTCCGGATCCTTTGTTGTCTGCTGAAGGCTGTTTGCCGTGTTCTGGGCATCCCTGTCCGGGTGATTGTGGATGTGGCCACTTTCCCTGTGTATACTGTGGGTGCTATTCCGATTGTGTGCAAGGACATTGCTGTGGGCCTTGGTGGCACTGTGTCTCTGCTAATTGACACTGCATTTGGCACTATGGTTGGTCTGTGTCAAGTTATTTTTGGTATCTGCAAACGGATCGGCTACAGGATTGCTTTTGACAATTCTGGGGAGCTATAGAACTCAAAAAACTAATAGTGTTCAGCCACAGTGAATTTGATTTTTTTTTTTTCATAGAGAAATCTGGAATGTTTTATCTTTACAGTGGGCTTCTGTCGAGTCAATGATTATAGTTGACCGCTGGTGGGGTATCTGTCTGTTTTAGCAAAGGAAGATGGTACAGTTTAGACTTGATCCAAGAGAGACGTTCAGGGTGGGGTTATGTGTAGGTAATCTGCTGTGTACCTCCGGTGATATGTGCAGACTTTCAAGCCATTAATAATTTCAGTTATTCACTGATATAGATGAGCTCTGAGATACTCTGGTGTTCATTTATGATGATTAAAAATTATAGGGGTGTAGACAACTTTGGAAACCCTGGTGGCATAGTGGTTAAGTGCTACGGCTGCTAACCAAAGGGTTGGCAGTTCAAATCCACCAGGCGCTCCTTGGAAACTGTATGGGGCAGTTCTAATCTGTCCTATAGGGTCGTTATGAGTTGGAATCGACTCGACGCCACTGGGTTTGGTTTGGTTTTGTTAGACAACTTTAAAATTATAGGGAAGAAGACAACTTTAAACCAAAGGGTTTTTGAGAAAAGAGGAAGGGAATCTTGTTCCCCTCATTACTCCCTGAGGCTCTAGATAAAACTGAATAAATATCCCTGGCCAATTTGTTAGCAATTTCTGCTTTTTCTCCTCAACCCAACTGAACTTGGTGAAATGCAGACAATGCCTCTCTACTGAGATAACTTTCTAGGCTGGGATTAGAAAGCCTGCTGTATCTGTTAGCTTTCTGTGGTTTCCAAGTTAAACCTTGCTGCATTTTTCTTTTCAATAACGTTAAGCATTTTTGTTACTCTGTACTTTGCCAGATGTGGCATGACTAAGTGAGAATATAAGAGCAAAGATTTTCTTGCCCCTTGAACAGTGTAATACAGTCCTCTCAGGTGTAAGGAAGAGAACTCAAGGGTGGGAGCCCTTGGACATTTTCAGCCAATCTTGGATTCACTGGGTATATATTAAAGCTGTAGTTGAGAAGGTTGAGTTCAAAGACCTGCATGCTAAGCTAATATGTATATTCATATTCTGCAACATACTAGATCAACCTTTCTTAATGCATCGGGCAAGTACCCAGGATGGTGAACCACTCAAACTTTTAGGCTTAAATGATTGTTTTGGTCTAAATGTATAGAAAAGAGCTGCACACACACACACACAAACTTAAAACAAAAAACTGCTCTAATAATTTTGAAAAAAAAAAACTGTATATAAAAATACTTGATTAAGAATTATTACCTCTTAGAAGATTATTTTTATAGTGTGTTTGAGGTTGGAAAAGATAGCTCTCCCATTAAGACAAGTTCAGTTTGAGAGCTTATCTTAAATTTTTGGATCAAGCACTTGTCATTTTAAACCTTGCACTGAAAATGGTAACAGGAGAAAGCAGAGCCTCCCAAACTTTGCTCTACCTTCCACAGCTGGGATGGAATCACCTAGATTTTTCTGAATGTTCTAAAGAGTGGCTGTGAGGCAAGAAAGGGCCAAGTGTAAAATACCGGCTTGAGGGTGCAGGCCACCAGTCATCAGAAAGGTAGATGCAAAAATTAGATGTTGAGAAAGACAGAACATTCAAGGAGAGAACAATGGGTCAGCCATTTGCATTGGGTTGGTCAATGAGAACTGTTAGTACAGTGGGAATTAATGTTGCAGAAAGATAGTTGAATTAGACCCAAAGTAGAGCAGCAGCCAATGAGCTGCCATCCTGATGGATGTGTGATGCAAGTTTGGGGAGTATGAACACTAGATCAGTACATGATAGGGAGATAGGCACTAGATTTATCTAATAATTTTAAGCAGTATTTTATAAACACTCATGTTTGTGAACATAAAAGTCTGTCAGTGGGCCTGCCTTCATTTCAGGCATGTGAAGGTAAACGAAAGGGTGAGGTTTTACCTTGGTAATGATGATGGATGAAAGAAAGGAAATCTCAGATGTGACCCCAGAGACAGTCTGGTTAAACCTTCATCTGATAAGGAATCTGGGGCACAAGGAGGCAACCGGCTTGCCCTCAGTTTCATGACTAGCTGATGGCAGATCAGGAGCCAAGTCTTTTGCACATATCCTGTCACACCTGGGATGTCAGATACGTGGCATGCGTGCTGCTATTCACCTGCCTCCCTGACCATAGCAAAATTCTCAAATTCATCAAAAAGACCCAGGCCCTGACTAATCAATTAAATTTGGCATGTGTCATGAAGACATTAGATTCCCATGCACAATATCATACTGTTGCATCCCGTGGGATCCATTATTCCCTCATAGTACGTATTTGCGTTCTGAAAGGCCCAAAGGAGGCACCCACAGCAGCCTGAGTCCCCAGGGACCATGCAAGGGACAGTGCACCCAAACCATTCCTTTGTGGAGCTGCTTGGAAATGTCCTCTTTTAGAGTTTTTTAGTGTCTATTTATTTTTACATGACCATTTTTGGAATCTGGGAACGGACAGTAAAGCAAAAAATACCCTTACGGCTAGGTGGCTGAGGCTCCTCTGGACTGCTAGTGTTGGCTGTGCCTCTGAAACAGGCTGTATTGGGCCTGGAGCCCAGCAGGTGGCTGAACTGCTGACCTCGTCCCAGTGAGCTACACTGGGCCTTGAGGCAGGAGTTCAGGTTTATTAACCCCATTTTTTTTTCTGGCTTGAGGAGTTTGCTATGGCTGTGTTACATCCTCAGGCCCTTGGGGAGGACAGACACCTCTTCATGCTTATGAAACTGACGTTCTTGTCTGTGGTTCAGCCATACCTTTGGACACTCCTCTTTTCACTTGGGCCTTTTGAATGGTGTTTTCTCACTCAGCATAAGCACTTCCCCCTAAATGCAGACTAGGGATTTGAGAGAAGGAACCAAAGTGAAGTACTCTTCATTTGTTCAATCATCCATTCATCTATCAAACATGTGCTGAACACCAGGGTGGCAGAGATGAACAGCGCATGGATCCCATCTTTGAGGAGTTCAAAATCTAGTGGGAAGAAGCGATGGCACAATAGATTCCTGTAACATATCCTGGTATGTGCTGCAGTAAGAGTACCAGAAGCATGTTCTCTGGAGTACAGGAGAAAAAGCAACAAAACCAGGGAATCAGAGAAGGCTTTACAGAGAATGTGACAAAAGTCAATTGGATATTTTGAAGCTATGTGCAATGCCGTGGACCTTGCAGATGATCAATAAAGTAATTATTGACAACTTGTTAGCATTTCCGTAAAATATCTAAAAGGGGAGAATCCTAACACATGAAGTGAGGTTTGGGGATTATCTCCATTACCTAGTGCTGCTGTAACAGAAATACCGCAAGTGGGTGGCTTTGACAAACAGAAATTTATTTTCTCACAGTTAGGAGGCTGGAAGTCCGAATTCAAGGCACCGGCTCTAGGGGAAGGCTTTCTCTCTCTGTGGGCTCTGGGGGAACGTCTTTGTCCTTCAGCTTCTTTTTCTTGGCTCCTTGGTGATCTTCACATGATTTGGCATCTTTCTTCCCCCCTCTCTACTTCCTCTTCTGTTTTCCTAATTTGCTTTTATAACTCAAAAGAGATTGATTTAAGTGACACCCTACACTAATACTGCCTCATTAACATAACAAAGAAAGCCCAGTCCCAGATGGGGACAGGTTTGAAAACCAAAAACCAAACCCCTTGCCATCCAGTTAATTCCAACTCATAGCGACCCTATAGGACAGAATAGAACTGCCCCATAGGGTTTCCAAGGAGCCGCTGGTGGATTCCAACTGCTGACCTTTTGACATGTTTTGGGGGGACACAATTCAAAGCATAACAGGGATTATCTGTGATTTTTAAATTTTTTTTCCGTTTTCTTCTTGATCCATATTAATTCAAACAGTAACATATTAGCTTCCAGTCACATTTGGCTTTTGTTCATTGTTTAAAATTTTGAGTCATACATGAAGAAAACAAAGAGGGTATAACAGTGAACAGCCTTAGAACTACTTTGTTGTTTTTCTGAAAAGCCTTTTTTTTTTTTCTCAGCTGTTTGGAACGTACACTGTTTGTGATTGTCTTTTACATATAAGCACCAAAGGCTTATTGCTTCCTGATTCTGAATCATACTGAAAATTATATAAGTACTCTTACTTGTTTACTCATTAGGAAACTCTCACAGCCTGAGAAATATAGCAAGCTATCTCTGAGGAGGGACAGGTCCTGTCTGTGGCCTTTAGTGTAGGGTGCCCTCTCTGGAGTGGAGGTGGCAGTCATTCTTGGCTGCCTTCCCAGTGTGGGAAGGGCCTGGTGTGTGATTCTCTGTCTTGTTCAGCATTTGGCGTGCCACACAATACATGTTTTTCAAAATGTTATACAATAAGCAATATAGTGTGAACTGCTTGATTTTCACAAATGGGATCTCAGGCTTCTTATTGCCTCTCTCTGGAAGTATTTTCCTTGATCATGAATTGAGTTCTAACAATTATACTCCAAATCAATTATTCTTAAGCTTCAATTTCAACAAAGAAAGTGCTCTTATATATACCACTTGTTACTGTGTTGAGTGTATCTCAGGAGTCCACAGTGAAATGCTCTCAGAAGTTGGACACAAGATTACTCCTGGAGGGCAGTGTTGCCTAATGGTTAAGAGCTCAGGCTCTGGAGTCAAAATGACTTAGGTTCGAATCCTGCTGTCACAACTTACTGTGTGTGGTCTTGGAAAATTTACTTACCATCCAAAGCCTCAGCTTTCTCATCTGTAAAATGGGGCTGATTAATAACCTCAGAGGGTTGTTATGAGAGTAAAGTGAGCTAGTGAATGCAAAGCACTCATCGCTGTGCCTGATACATTGTGAGTGCTCAGTAAACATTAATTGTTGTTGCTAAGAAAATCCACACATCATGGATGAGATTGGTTGGGAGTCATCTTAGAGGTCAGTATGTCTCTAGATCAAAGCTGGAAGGACCAGAATCATAAGTCTAGATCATGATTGAGAAATGAAGGAAGCCTGAGCCTCATCAGCAGTGACAACGTGTCTGAAGAAACAAGTGAAGCTGGATCTGGAGTTCAGAAAATAGGTGATCAGAGAATAGGAACTCAACATGTTTCCAACATTATTCAGCAAGGGAGAGCTGAGCATTTCTGGTCACTGGAGTAGAGAGGAATTTTCCCTCCAGGTCTCTACTTTGCTGAGCCCATGGTCACAAAACCTTCCTTCTATAATAGATTCAGCTTCCCCAAAACCCTACTACTTGGAAGAGAGTAAATTAGAGAAGGGGCATGTGCATTTTAGCTGCTGGAAAGAATGATGATCTCCACTATTCAAAACAAAACACAAACCTGTTGCTGTCGAATCGATTCCGACTCATAGCAACCCTATAGGATTGAGTAGAACTACCCTATAGGGTTTTCAAGGAGCTGCTGGTGGATTTGAACTGCTGATCTTTTGGTTAGCAGCGGAGCTCTTACCCACTTCACCACCACTATAAATAGTTACTCTTCTTTATTCTCCAGCCTCTTGTGAGTTAAAGAATTAAAAATTTGTTCCCAAAAGACTAATTGGCACTGGGGTATAGATAAAGTAGACTTTCTGGACCCCCACAGTTGAACCCTAGGTCCTGTGCTACAATAATCACCCACCTTCTCCCCCCCAACACACACACATGAGGTACAGTCCCCAAGAGGCCCTGTCTGTCTTCTTCAATGCCATCTTTGGGTTGTCCCATCCCATCTGCAATACCTATTACCAGTGTTAATGCTGATAATACTGTTGGAACTTGGGTGCTTGAGTATGACATAAAACTGTGTGGTATCTCTAAAGATTGTATAATAATTTTTTTTTTAATTAGAGATTATTTTTATAAAAAAAGAGTCCATGTAATAATTTGCTCATCAGATACCGAAAGATTAAATTTGGCCATTTGTTCAGAAATGATAAGGGCTCTACTTATTCCATGTGTTCTGACTTGGCCCACTTAATGGAAAAACATTTAAAAAGAGTCATACTGGCAGATGCTCAGAGCTCGTGGACTTAGGTCCTGAGCCACCCTTTTCCATTGGCAGACTCTTCTCTCTCCTCCTGGGCTCCTTACTGGAAATTCTCTCAACAGTCTTTGCTTCTTGCTTCAATGTGATGGAAGTGCTGGGTGCCTTCTGTGTTGCTATGCCTTGGCCTTTCAGGACTGACCTTGCCTCTTTCATCTTGATATACTTACACCCCAGAAAGGTCACTTTTCCAACCCAGGTCCTCTTCTCTATGGGCTACTGCTCAAGGAGACCCAGCTGCATGGGCCCTTGTCTCATGCATACCCTCCCTAGACACAACTAAAAGTTTCCTCCTGGACAAGAGGTAGGCGTTTGTGAGGACAAGAAGGGGGCTTGGCTGATGCAACCACCCAGAGTTAAACTTACATGAATTCTAAAGTATAGGAAAATATAATTCATGCTTAATGAGAGGGATTTTAAGAATAAATACAATAATTTGGTGGTGGTAGTGGTGGAGGAATGGCAATGCCTAAAGTTGTTATGAACCTGGTCTCATCATGATTCTCATATATGCCTAAAAGTCCTTTGTAAATACAAATGTATTTTGGACATTTCTTGCCCATCTGAAAAAGTTTATAGGCTTCCTTTTCATCTGAAAATGGCAGACTAAACCATAGAGTAACCTTATAGTTTGCAGAAGTACTTTCCCCTACGGGGATCTGAAACCTTGCACAAAGTAGGGTAATGCCCAGCACATCCACAGCCATTTAGGCCTTGATAGGAGAGGCCTAGGACTCCTTTCCTCTTTTCTTGGGAGTGCTCTGTTCTTTTATTGTGTAGAAAAAAGGCACACTCACTAAGATGGACCAATATTTAGTAAAAAATAGATTTTTTTTTTTAAACAGGTGAAAGTACTATACATGATCAATACTCCTTCAATTTGGGATATCACTATACAGAACCATCCTGCAGGGTCAATGTTATGGGAAAAGCTATGTTCTTACAAAAGATTCCAGAATTTCTGGCTTCTTTGTTAGGAAAAAGGGAGCCAAGATCAAATTCACTATGAATTCTCCAGTAAAGGGCTTCTATAAAGTGCCGTGGTATAGGATTTGTTTGTTTGTTGGTTTTTTTTTTGTTGTTGTTGTTTTGATTTTGGTTAGTTTGTTTTTAAGCCTGCACTTTGGAATGAATCTGTAGACCTGGGTTCAAGTCTTACTTCTGCTGTCATGCTTTGAGAAAATCTACAAAGCTTTGTAAACTTTAATTCCTCGCCTATAAAATGTGGCTAAATAAAATTATTAACCACATATGGCTGATGTAAGGATCAAAGGAGACAATGTGCTTTGTAGACTATAAACCATCATAGAAATATAAAGATTTATTGTTATTGGAAGCTCCACAGTTGATCCTATTTTTTTTTTTACAAACTGGTGTGTGGTTCATTTTTAAATGGTGAGCAGATTCCAAATGAAAATTATTTCTCCTGAAAGAGTGAATGGCTTAGCCAAAGATTGGGTTTGACAGTAAATTTGGAACATTATGTGTTGATAAGGCAAGGCTCTGCACTCAGAATTCTGCGTTTTACCTCTCCTCAGGCCCAACATTCTTGAGGCTTAATTAATGCCCTCTCTAGTAGGCTACTCAATACATACCTCATGACTATTTGCTTTCCTCTTATATGAATCAGCTGAGTCCCTGAACGATTAGGCACTGAAAAGAAGACAACATATGAATCATACAACAATAAGCAGCTGGACAAGAAACGGGTGCAGAGAGCGAAAAGCCACAGGTGAACCTCAGAACTGGCAGGAGCCACCCAGACCTCCCCTGGCAGCCTGCAAGCTGAAGGCAGCCCAGGCCTGCCACCACACCAACTGTGTACCTATGAACACTAGACAGCAGCTCCCAGGATACTGTTTCTAAGGATTGTATCAAGTGTCTGTTTCTCCCAGGTTATTTGCTGATCAGGCTTATCCAGCTATACCCTGCTCATTGCATCTAGATGTAAACTTCCAGGCAAGTGGAAGCCCCAGAGTGAGGCGCTGGTAGGCTAGTGTAAAGTGGAGGGTGCTCTCCTGGGACACAGGGGATCTGCCTTTACCTCCCATGAGTTATTGCACCTTCACTCAATGTCATCACAGGCATATCTGCAAAAACAGGAGAGATGGACTAGACATACTCTATGGTCTGGCCAAATCGCAGATAATAAGAAATTTTGACTTTTTGACAAGTACTGTCATATCATTGGGTTACAGAGATTCTGAATTTCACCTTTCCTGTCTGAGACTTACCAAAAGTCAGAGGAATCCCCGTGCTCCTGGGACATATTTGGATGGACAGTGATGGATTAGTCCTGGAACATCATCATCATCATGATGTCCATTATTAATAGTATTAGTATTTCTTCTTTCCAGATTTGTAGAACCAATTAGCGGGGTTATACTTAGGAGCAGGTGGTAGCTAACCTGAGCGCATTTAAGAAATGTTGGTAAAGTTCCTGCTTCCAAATAACTCCCCCAGCATCCCACAGTGTTGCCAGAAATTCTACCACTTGGCATTCTTCCTTTAAGTTGTCACTGTTATCTATGAAAATGCAAACAGACCGAAGAGTGTTAACACATTGTGTCAATACTAGCAACTGAAAATAAATGATGTAAGTGCTGGGAACAACTCCTGCACAGAAGTATCTGTTTTGATAGGTAAGAGGTATGACGAGAAACACAGTACTGAGAATGAGCAGACACCTGTCTGAGACCAGCATCCCATGGGGCTGGGGGCTAAGTGAGGTGCCTTGTTAGGTTTTAGAAATAAACAAATTGCTCTCTAAATGTCATATATAAGATCAGGCCATAATGGATGATGTAGAGCTATGTTCCTGAAAGAATAACAAGGCTGTTGGGTCGATTGCACTTATAACCAGTGGTGTGCTGGTAAATGCTTAAGAGCTTTCTGAAAAAAATAAATAAAAATAGAAAATCCCTGGTTCATAGTGTTTGCCAATTTCTGTGGTATAAATACTCTCACTATGGCCCATTTAAGCTGCCAATGTGACATCATTGACCACAGAGTTAAGAAGAGATGTGTGCAATCTACTTTCTGGAGCTGGTGTAAGTTGGTGCAAGTCAGCTCTCCTTCATCACTGCTTCATAACCCAGTTGAGTATATTAAGATAGATGTAGAGAGAAAGAATGTTTCTAGAGGAAAAGGAGTTGATTAGCCATGGGAGGGCACAGAAAGCAGAATCACTAAGACAGACACTGACTGTGCCTATATGGGTACCATCCTGGAGAGGAAGGCTAGGCAATTTGAAGTTTGAATATTTCCAAATCCAAAGGCCATATCACCTGACCAATGCCATTAAACCTTGACTTATCTAAGCACCTCTTGTTTGACCCCATTCCCAACAAACAACCTTCTGATCAGGACCTGGCTATCTTTAGTAGTTTGCCTCTATGGAGAGAATGCATTGAACATAGATTTCAAAGCCCCTCGACAATGCTCTCTCATGTAATTTTCACAACAATCCTGGGAGGTAGTGTTTTGCTTTCTATTGCTGCATAACTAACCACCCCCTAACTTAAAGGCTTAAAACAACACTTTATTATTATCTGTCATGGTTCTGTGGATTAACTGGGCTCAGCTGGGCCATTCTCATGTGGTTGCAAGTCAGATGTTGGCTGCTGCTGCAGTCACCTGAAGGCTCACAGAGGCTGGAGTTCAAGATGGCTCACTCATTTAGCCAGCAGTTGATACTAGCTGTCAGCTGGGGCTGTTGAACCACACATGGTCTCTCCAGGTGGCTTGGGCTTCTCACAGTACGGTGACTGGGTTCCATGAGGGAGCATCCCAAGAGACCCAGGTGAAATGACCTAGCCTCATGTGACCAAGGCGAAAACTTGTAAGTCCCAGAACATATTTCTGTCATGTTTTAATGGTCAAGCAAGTCACTGAGGCCAGCCCAGATACAAGGGGAGGGAAGCTAGACTCCACCTCTTGATGGAGGGATGGCCAGGACATTTCAGAAGAGCACAAGGGATGGGAGATATTTCTGTAGTCATTTATGGAAAATACAATCTGCCACAAATAAGTTCTATTAATACGCTATTCTACAGATGAGAAAATTTCATAAGGATTAGCTAGGTAATAGGCTATACGGTTAAGTTACTTGTTCAAAGTCAACCAAAGTCAATCAGACTTCCTTAATCATTATACTTCACTTGTCCCTGGGTGGTGCAAATGGTAATCAGGCTTGGCTGCTGTCTTAGTCATCAAGTGCTGCTATAAAAGAAATATCACAAGTGGATGGCTTTAACAAAGAGAAATTTATTTTCTCACAGTTTAGAAGGCTAGAAGTCCAAATTCAGGGTGCCAGCTCTAGGGGAAGCTTTTTCTCTCTGTCAGTTCTGGGGGAAGGTACTTGTCATCAATCTTCTCCTGGTCTAGGAGCTTCCCAGTGTAAGAACTCTGGGTCCAAAGGACATGCTCTGCTCCTGGTGCTGCTTTCTTGTGGTATGAGGTCTCCTGTTTCTCTGTTCACTTCTTTTTTATACCTGAAAAGAGATTGGCTCAAGATTCAGTCTAATCTTGTAGATTGAGCCCTGCCTCATTAACATAACTGCCTCTAATCCTGCCTCATTAACATCATACCAAAAAAAAAAAAAAAAACCAAACTCGTTGCCATCGAGTCGATTCCGACTCAGGCAATTCCGACTAATAGCGACCTTATAGGACAGAGTAGAACTGCCCCATATGGTTTCCAAGGAGTGCCTGGTGGATTGGAACTGCCGACCTTTTAGTTAGCAGCCGTAGCTCTTAACCACTATGCTACCAGGTTTTCCCATTAACATCATAGAGGTAAGATATACAACACATAGGAAAATCACATCAGATGACAAAATGGTGAACAATCACACAATACTGGGAATCATGGCCTAGCTAAACTGACACACATTTCTGGGGGACACAATTCAATCCATAACAGCTGCTAACTGAGAAGTTAAAGGTTCAAGTCTACCCAGAAGCACCTTCAAAGAAAGACCTGGCAAACTACTTCTGAAAAATCAGCCATTGAAAACCCTACGGAACACAGTTCTACTAGACTTGATGGCAACTTTTTTTTTTTAATTTCACTTAGGACAGTGTTCTGAAGCTTTAATAATGAAAGAGTCACCCCTTTCAAAGAGGCACTATTATTTAAAAAAAAATGAAAACATAAATTCTGGTAGTACTTGGGACCACATGTGTGAGAAATTCTGTTGAAGGGAACTAACATTTGTTGAGCTGCTTCAGCGGTCCAGGCACTTATACACTATTATGTATGCGCATTTAATTCTAACAATAATCTTTTTCCTCCAGATGAAAAAAAAAATTAGATTAAATAATTTATCCAAATCCACACAGGTACTATGTGATAGAGCCAGGATTTCAACAAGGTCTGTCTTACTCCACAGTCCATGTGCTTTTCACGTGGCTCCACACTGCAGATTGAGTTTCCTGGGAATCAGGTGCTGAGATTAGCATGAAGGGAATTCATGAGAGAGTCCTGATAGCTGTGTGATGACAGGAAGGATGCAGGTTCAGTCAAGGAGAAGGGGGCTGTGACGTAGTCATAACAAAAACCTCAGCAGGCCCCATGGGGAGCTCTGGAGCTGGGGTGTTGTCCTGGCAAGTGGTCTGGGCCTTTAATACCCCATCCCACCCATAGCAAGCCACACAGTAAATGGTTGCTGAGTAAATAAATGCCTCAAGCAGTCAATCAAGTTTGAACTCTTAAGGAGGCAGTGTTACACAGAGGAAGGACCGCTGATGTATATGAGAAGCCAGCCCTAGCCTTGGACAAGGAAACTCCTTCCTGCAGGAGACTAGAATAGTCACCACCCTAACTCTAAGACAATCCTGAAAAGGTCTGTAGTCCACACTGAGCTGCAAAGCTCTAAGATGAACAGAGCAAGTTGCTCTGTGTAACCTTCCCAAGGAGCCCTCAGGTCAGGCTGGTACATTTTTAATGTTGTCAAGTTTAGAAATTACCCCAAATTGAATCAACTTACAGTATTGAATTTATTTGCTCTAGGATTCCAAATTGTAACTAAAACACCCAATGAGAAGTTACAAAAAGTAAATAATTCAGGAGCTATTCACTCAAAGAGACACATGGTGGGAGGCCGTCAGCCAATAAGACATTAAGAGCCAATTATACCACTGAGAGTCATCTTCAAAGGGTAGAGTGCGAAGTGGGTGAAAAGATAACAAAGGAACTGCACAATTCCCAGGACCCATCTCTCACGTCTGCACCTGATCCAGCTTCACCTTCTCCTCTGTGGAGACGGGAAAAAGGAAAAGCAGGGAGAATGAGAAATCAACAGGGAAGAGGAAAAGAGGGAAAAACTTAGGCGAAATAGGACTTATTTATTGAATATATGTTCTCTCACTTATTCCTTATTTCAGTCCTATGAATCACTATGATGGTAAGTTTTTCAGATGAGAAAATTGAGGTTTAAAAGGGCTAGTTGAAATCCTATGGGTGTTGAAAGAAATAGGAAAGAGAAGCAAGAAGGGGTGAAGGGGAGCGGGAAGAAAGGAGACTAGAGTTGGACACCTTTATAAGAAATGACAATTTTACAAATGTTACCAAAAACTTGCAAGCTGCCAGAATGCTATGCTGCCTTCCTCTGTACCTAGACTGTGAGAAACCAGAAGGAAATGAGTCCCCGGACCCTCAGTCCGTATTCTACCTTCCCATCCTCCTGAATACATCCAGACCCTGCTTGAAGTGCCCAAAGACCTCTGATGGACTGTCTTCCCAGAGGATTTTAGACACTTGTTCACAGAAATCACTCTTATCTTCATTACCAGAATAATTATTTACCAATGAAATAAACACTGAGAACTTCCTGTGCATCAGGGACTTTCAAATATGTTATTTCATTTTCTCTCCTCACAACAGCCCTGGCAAGAAGTATTATTCCTATTTTTATGGAAGATGAACCTGAGGCTCAGAGAGGTTAAGTAACTTGTCCAGGATCACACAGCTAGTATCAGAACCAGGATTGTAAGCCAGGTCAGAGCCTCACATTTTTCCTTTTATCCTTCTCCTTGAAGGTTACTTCCATGATCTCCACATACGATGCCCTGGCCTTGCCTTTGGTTGACCCAAACATTCTGGGTCCAGCAGGAATTACAAATTCTGCATGGATCTCTAAGTTATCCAGTACTGAGAATTTTATTTTTATTTACGTATTTTTAATTTATTATTATGGGGGGAGGTGAATATTGGTAGGCATATAGCCTTCAGGCCTCTCTCAAATTAAACTTCCAACCTACACCGAGTCGGTTGGCAAAAACAAGTGGTCCATAGCCAATGCAAACAGGAGGGGGAGCACAGGAAAAGGGTGGGGTGGGAGAAGAATTTTGTAATCTATGGAGCTGTGAGTGCAAGCACCTCATTTTTGCCTCCAACCCAAATAACCACCCCTAGATACTGACATTCCCCCAAAGAGCCGTTCATTCTGCACCTTTGGTCTGTGGTCTCTCTGTAACTGTTGGCCTGTGCCTTCAGCAATCATCCTTGGTCTAAGACTGGCTCCAGCCTCCATGGAAACCTGTGGATGCTGCCAATAGTTCCTCACGGGAACACCCTTGCACCCACACCACCCTTAAGGTCTGCCCTCTGCAGAGCAGATGGGAAAGACCTGGCTCTCCCAGGCCCTGGCAATGAGGCTGAGAGACTGGCTTGAGCATTGAGGGGAGGCTGACAAGCCACAGCCAGAGAGGAGAGGACCATTTTGAAGGGCACCCGAATAGAAAGCATTGGCCGCTCAGAACTGAATGAGGCAGATGGCGTATGAGGCCAGGCCCCCAAAACAGTCACACTCTGACCCTGAGTGTTACCAAGCACTACCAAAGAGGTGGTGCAAGTAAAGGGGAGTCGGTGACGGAAGGGATGGGAAGATGCTGTTTACTAGGCCGTGTAGAAGAATTGGAGTCAAGTGTTTGCCAGCCTTAGCTTTTGAAGGGTCTGAATGGAAAGGGGACAATGTCATAATGGCATTAATTCATTATTTCTCAACCCTGTGTGGTAGAAAGAATATATATACCAATAGTCCCCGCCTTACGACATATTCAAGTTATGACCAGCAGCACTTATGACTGTCTTTTTTTTTACATCTTATCATTTGTAATCTGTACTACATACAGTGCTGCAGCATGTAATTTACTGATGTTATTCTCAGATGTTCACTTGCAGATGTTTATATGTAATGTTTTCAACCCCCAAAGACAAATAAAGACCGGATTAACAAAGATACTGATAATAAAAGGCAATAATAATGAAAACTAAAAAAAAAAAAAAAAAAATAGAGGTATTGACTTAAGTCAGAACCAATTTAAGATGGAGTCGTTGGAATGGGATCCCAACATAAGCCAGGGACTAACTGTGTGTGTGTGGTGTGTGTGGCAGTCTCCAGATTATGAACGAGTTCCATTCCTAAATCTCTTTAAGCTGAATTTGTACATAATTTGGAACAGTTAGGTGCAGTTCATATTTAATGTCAGCTAAACCCTGGTGGAATAGTGGTTAAGAGCTACAGCTGCTAACCAAAAGGTCAGCAGTTTGAAACCACCAGGCACTCCTTGGAAACTCTATGGGGCAGTTCTACTCTGTCCTATAGGGTCACTATGAGTCGGAAATGACTCAACGGCAACAGGTTCTTTTTAGTCAAATACTTGTCTTAGTATACAGTATACCTTTCTATCCATAAAAACATTAAAGAAACACTTCCGGATATACTAAAACATCTTTAACATAATAATACAGTAATAATGTTTTAATGCAAGTTGCAAAGTAGTGCCCGCTTGTTATAAACCATTGTATGTGCCTTGAATTTTTAATACAGTAGGCTTTACAGGGGTTGGCTTGGAACTATGGGTTGTACATAAGTTGGACATTGGTAACCTGGGGATTGCCTGTATATATACAGTGAAACCTGTGAGTGCTGGAACTCAACAACACTGCCTTGTTTTTCTGGGTGTGGCAAGTTTTCAACCTTTTCCAGGGTGCTCTTTTACTACTTTTGCCTGTTTTAGTAGAAAATATTTGAGTTTTCCTTCTCTGACAGGTTTCTGCCTTCTACAGATTCCAGCTTTTCCAAGTTTTACTATATATATATACATATATATATATGCATTATATTTACATATATAATACACACACACATATGTATAGTTTACACTCAATTGCTAACCTAACACTTGACTGAACCCACCCATCACTACTACAGAAGAAAAAGCCTGGAAATCTGCTTCCTTTAAGATTATAGCCAAGAAAATCCTACAGAGCAGTGATGCTGTGCAACACATGGGGTCACCATGAGCCAGAATTCACTCCACAGCCAACTAACAACGATAAACATGTAGCTGTTATACACACACACACACACACACACACACACACACACACACACACACACACACATATGCATACATACAGAGCTCTGGTGGCACAGTGGTTAAGAGCTTGGCTGCTAACCAAAAGGCAGGCAGTTCAAATCCACCAGCTGCTCCTTGGAAACTCTGTGGGGCAGTTCTGCTCTGTCCTATAGGGTCGCTATGAGTCTGAAGGGACTGGGAGGCAATGGGTTTTTATACATACAAACATACATACATATGTATGTACGTATATATATATAGTGTATGTATATAGTTTTCCCCAGTCAGAGAACACTGGGTTTGAGACCCCCACTGCCATGTACTGTCTGTAGGCCCCTGCACAAGGCGCTAACCTAACTTCGGTAATCATTCGTCTGGATAGGGTTGTCTGGAAGGACTCAAGGGCGGCACTCCCTCAGAATACAGGGCAAGTTCTCTTCCTTTCCACTGGCTCGGAGTCATTAGGAAGATTGCTGTGCTTTTCTCCCAGGCACAAACCTCAAAGAGTGAGGCTTGTGGCTCTCTCTGGAATCCTTTAAGGGGAGGGAGTCCCGGGAGCAGAGGGGCAGGATCAGCCCTGAGAGGGCGAGCGACAAATGGGCATTGTTCCCCGGGATGGCGCTGGCCAGGGCAGGCTCTGATTTGGCTGCGGGCGTGGGCGTGGGCACGTTTGCGCCCGCAGAGAAGTCCTCCATGCAGACCCACAATGGACAACCCAACAACCCAAACGATAATTTTGTTAAAATTCAGAAAAATGTCAGGGGTCTTTTCCTTCCCCCCCGCCCCCGCCCCGGCCCGCCTGGGGAAAGTGGGGGAGCAAGTTGCTTCTTTGTACAGGCCGGATGGAGTCTGCCCTGTCTTCGGTCTGGCTGCACCGAGATCTGAGGTCCCCGTGAGGCAGCCAGGTGACAGCCCCGCCCCTTCCTCTCAGGCCGGGGTGCGTCTTCCCGAGCCTCCCTCAGCCCCTCTCCACCCCGCGCAGAATCGAGATCCTGGCATCCTCGCTCAGGCCGGAAGTGAGGACAAACGAAGTCCTGTAACGGGCCTGGCCCCAGCACTACCACAGATGAAGGTGTCCCCTCCTCTACCTTAACACCACGCCCACTACAGGAAAGCTGGCAACGGGCAGCTGCTATGGGATAAAAAAATGTACATATGTATGATGTTGTTGTGTGCCCTTGAGTCGATTCGGATCAACAGCAACCCCATGGGACAGAGTAGCACTACCCCGTAGGGTTTTCTAGGCTGTAATCTCTAAGGGAGCAGGTCGCAGGCTCTTTTTTTTCCTGCAGAGCAGCTAGTGGGTTTAAACCACCTACCTTTCCGTTGGCAGCCCAGCGCTTGATCACTGAGCCACCAGCGATCCTTATATATGATATACATTATATTGTATATATATTATCCGCATAATCTATATACATTATACACGTAACTATATACATTTTATGTGTCCATTTATCGATCCACTCATCCACCCACCCACCCATCTCGTGCCCATCTACAAGGCAACCCAGCGACTCCTATGATAAACAACTACCCAGTCCCGCTGGTGCTGCGGCGGCGAGGATTCTCCGCTTGAGGAAGGGCGGCCGGGCCACTATTTCCCTCAGGGTTGTCTGCTGCCTCGCGGGTTCTGGGGGCGCCTGGGGGCCTTTTCCCCACTCTCGAAGGAGGATGGGGTCGGTGTTCCAGAGTCAAGAGGAAAGTTCATCACAATTCCCTCCCGGCCCCCTGGCGCCCGGCGACCCGCCCAGCCTGTGCAGGTGGCCGCCAGTCCGACTGCGGCGGCCCCACGGCTCTCCGGGCGCCCCTTCGTCCTCCGCATCTCTGGCGACACAGCCGAGGGGATGCGGTGGTGTGAGCCTATTGAAGCAGTAGACCGAGGCTGGGTGGGACAGCCAGGGCTCTGTCCCACAGGTCGGACCTCGGGTCTCCTCGCGTCCTTCCTCCCAGCCTTCCTGGGTCTGGGGGCCTTTGAGAGTCCGAGGGAAGCCATAGACTCCTCCCAGAAAATGCACCCTCACCGACCAGTTCTGCACTACCCTTCGGCTATACCTGGACCCACTGAAGCCCACGGTGGGACCCGAAGAGCTCTGGGCTTGCCCTCTCCTGGCCCTTCCCAGCCCGGCGGGTGGGGTCGGGTCCAGGGATAGCCCAGTGCCTCTAAACCCCAGCGGCCTCACCCAGGGGGCCCGACTGGGAAGGTCTGTGCTGACCACGCAGGAGGTCGTTTATAAATTTACAACAGAAAGCACTGGGGGAGGGGAGGGGGAGGGCTCATGTGTGAATCTGCCTGGGGGTGTGGGGGTGGGGTGCGTCCCTTCCTGGAGGCAACCCTCAGGGGAGGCCAGAGAAGGAGAAGTTGCTGGAAGATCACGAATTGGGGGGGGGGGGGCGGGGGGAGGTGTCAGTTGAATTGACGGTGCTGTGGCATCAGACAGCCTGTTGGCCTGTTTTAATGTGACCTGATACTTCCTGAGCCCCATAGGGTCTGCCCTTACCTGGACTGTGCCCCTAGTTTCTGATGCACTCTGAACACTACCCACCTGAGATGTGTTAATAAAGGGCTTCCAACCTGTTCCTTCTGGTTGGAACCCCTGCTGAGAATTTGCATTTCCATCCCAGGTTTACTGGATCAGAATCTACATTTTAACAAGATCCCCAGGTGATTCTTACCTGTAACGTCCTGGAAACTTGTTAGAAACGCAGTTCTCAGCAGGGGTTCAAACCGGAACTGGTTGGAGGCCTTGGTTAATACAGGCCATTAAGTTGAACAGTTTAGTCCTGCTGTTCCTGGCACACTTCCACTGTGAGCTGATTTCATAGTTTTGCCTGCAGAGGGCAACCTTATTCCAAGTTCTTGGGAGCCCTCTGCAAGCCTGCCTTTCCTGACTGGAAAGGTAGGCCGTAGGTGTCCCCCCAGTTGAGTTGCAGCCATGTCCTTCCCATGCATTCTCTTTCATCCTCCTCAGGCATTGGGCGTCCTCCAGTCGATGCCTACTCTCCACCCAGCAGTAAATGCTAGGGGAAAGGACATTTTGTCCCTAGCAGAGCCAGTGTGACCTGGCTCTGTCCAGGTGACTGTCCTTGTATGCTTCCTCTCAGGAACTGTTTATATTTTAAGCAGCCACAAATCCTCCAACCTAAGGAAAGCAGGCCAGGGAAAGGCAGAGTGTGTGAGGGGCACGGGGTGGGGGGAAAGAGTGGGCCAAGCAGTTTCTGAAAGGTTGTTGCCTCCAGTTAATTCCAACTCACAGTGACTCTATGTGACAGAATAGAACTGCCCCATAGATTTTGTAGGATATCAGAGCAGATTGTTAGGCCTTTCTCCTGTGGAGTGACTGGGTGGGTTTGAATTGACAATCTTTCGGTTAGCAGCCAAGCACTTAACCATTTTACTACCAGGTCTTCTTCAAAAGATGGTTAAAAAAAAAAGATGGTTAGGAAAGATTAAATTCAATTAACATATGGAAGCACTTACTGTGTCCCCAGCACTCTGTTGCACATGTCTCAATAGAACAAGCTCTGGGTTTGGAGCTGTGAGATCTGGTTGGAATTCTGGTTTTCTGGATATGAATTTCCTTTTGTACATTTCCTTCATAGCATTTACCACTATGTAATTAAATACTTATATTTCATTCATTTGACAAATATTTATTGAATGCCTACTCTGTCCTATAGTGTCGCTAGGAGTAGGAATCGACTCGACGGCACTGGGTTGTTTTGTTTTTACTATGTGAAGAGCCTGGGTGGCACAAGCAGCTTGCCATCAGCTGCTAACCTAGAGATTGTTGGTTCGAATCTACCCAGAAGCTCCAAAGAAGAAAACACAGGTGAACTGCTTCAGTAAAGATTACAACCAAGAAAACCCTATGGAGCAGTTCTACTCTGTAGCACATGGGTCACCATGAGTCAGAATTGAGCCAAGGGCAACTGGTTACTATGTACCAATAAAGGGGCCCTTGCTGAGCTTGCATTCAAATAGCAATAAGCAACAGATATAATAAGGAAATCACCTGTTGGGAGGGGAAGCTTGTATAGGGCATTGTAGACATTTTAAAGACTTTGCTCTAATGTGAAAGAAATGGAGAGAGCCACTGTTGGGTTTTTGAGTAGAAGATGGACACTGACTTTTTACAAGGGTCACACTGGCTGCTGTGTTGAGAATGGACAATAGAGAGTACTTGGGCCAAGAAGAGGCCATGCAGTGATCCAGGTGACAGAGGGTGCTGCTTCAGGCCAGGTGTAGCAGTGGAGGTGGAGAGAGGTGATCAGATTATGAATGTGTCTTTGGTAAGCAAAATAAAAAGATTTCCTGTTAAATTGTGGGGTGTCAGAGAAAGAGAGTGATCAAGGATGACTCCATGCACATGGAAAGATGACATTGCCACTAAAATTGGAAGTCTGAGGGGGAGAGTGGTAGAAAAGGTCAATTTTGGACATTGAGTTTGAGATGTCTGTTAGAAAAGCAAATGGAGCTCTTGACTAGACAGGCACATAGAAAAGGGTTTGTTAGGATATAGGTGGTACTGAAAGCTGTGAGGCTGGTGAGATCACCTAGCAAGTGAGTGAAGGTAAAGAAGTCCCAATGCTGAGCCTTAAGTGTCTCGAGCATGTACATTTTGCCTGTTTCCTCTGCTAGAATATAATTCCCATGATCCTCTCTTGGTCACTGCTCTATCCATAGTGCCTGCTCAAGGAACATTGTTATAGATTGAACTGTGTCCCCCCAAAATATGCATTGTAAATCCTAAAAAACCTCTCTATTACTGGGGTTATAATCCCATTTGGGAATGGGTTGTCTTTATTACGTTAATGAGACAGCATTAGTGTAGGGCGTATCTTGCATCAATCTCTCTTGAGATGTAAAAGAGATTGAACACAAGCTATTATGGGGAGATGGAAGAAAATGTTCGCTAAATCACATGAAGATCATCCAAGAGGAGAAGCTCAAAAGAGACAAGGACCTTCCTTCCAGCCAACAGAGAGAAGGCCTTCCCCTATAGCTGGCACCTTGAATTCGGACTTCTAGCCTCCTAAACTGTGAGAAAATAAATTTCTGTTTGTTAAAGTCACCCACTTCTGATATTTCTGTTACAGTGACACTAAATAACTAAGACAAACATCTAGCCTAACCTCTCTAACTCTCACTTTCCTCACATGTGTTAAGAACAGATAAAATGATCTAAAACCAAAAACCCATTGCTGTTGAGTCAACTCCGACTCATACCGACCTTATAGTACAGAGTAGAACCTTACTTATTATCAGTAGAACCTTAAAGAACAGGGCTGAAATCTTTACAGAAGCAGACTGCCACATCTTTCTCCCAAGGAGTGGCTAGTGGGTTCAAACCTCCGACCTTTCAGTTAGCAGCCAAGTGCTTAACCACTCCATCACCAAGGCTCTTTATAAAATGATACCTACTTTATAAGGTTGTTGTCAGGAAAAGCTAAATGAAATAATGAAGGGAAAAATGCTTTACAGATAGTAGGTGTATTTTAAAAATGTATTTGAAAAATAGTACATTTTTTAAAACTAGGTTTTGATTATTATTATTATTTTTAGGGTACTCCTTGGAAACTCTGTGGGGCAGTTCTACTCCATCCTGTAGGGTCGCTATGAGTCGGAATCGACTCGAGGGCACTGGGTCTGGGTTGAGGTCATCTGTCCCCCCCCCTTTTTTTTTTTTTTTTAACATTTTATTGTGGTCTGGGTGAAAGTTTACAGAGCAAATTAGTTTCCCATTCAACAATTCATACACATTTGTTTCATGACATTCATTCAACAATTTATACACATTTTGTTTCGTGACATTGCAATCCCCTCAATGTGACAGCACTCTACCAACTTCTTCCCTGAGTTCCCCATTTCCATTTGCCCATCTTTCCTGCCCCTTTCTGCCTTCTGAACTTCGTTTTTGGGCAAATGTTGTCCTTTTGGTCCCATGTGGTTGATCTACTCCCCTTTTTATACCTCAGTTTTATATGGACTTTACAGCTTGTGTTACTTATTTGTATCTTCACAGTTAATTCTTGATGCATGTAGGGAAGACACTGTTATTCTCATTTTATAGATGAGAAACAGGCTTGGTAAGGTAGGCTAACTTCCCTAGTGGATATGTAGTAGTAATACCAGTGGCTAACATATTTGAACACCTCTGTGTCAGGCACCAGAGCCCTGGTGGCACTGTGGTTAAGTGTTTGGCTGCTAATCAAAAGGTCGGCAGTTTGAATCTACCAGTCACTCCTTGGAAACCCTATGTGGCAGCTCTACTCTGTTCTATAGGCTTACTGTGAGTCGGAATTGACTATCCACAATGAGTTTGGTTTTTGGTTTTCATGTCAGGCACTGAGCTAACGATTTTGCTTGTGTTATCTTGAAACAACATGCCAAGGTGAGTATTATTATTCTCACTTGCAAATTAGGAAGCCAAGGCACAGAAAGGGTGGGTGACTTAGCCAAGGTCACATAGTGAGTGGGTGGCAGAGCCTGGGTCATGAACCAGACCTCTGGATCCTGACTGGAATGTTCTTTTCCCACCCTTGTAGCTCCTCTTCCTCATTCACTGCCAGGGCCAGGCCTCACCGTGGGCAAAGTCATTGCTTTGAAGCTGGAAAATTCTCTCTCCCTACACTTCTCTTTTACCAAGCTTGCTGCCGGATCTGAAAGTTCAATCACCGCTTGGGAACTTTCTGGGCCAAACTAGGCCAAAGCAATATGATTGATTGTTCCCTCTCTCTGGAATGCCATTTCCCCTCTTTTCTCTCTGGTGAATGCTTGTGTGTTTTTTCCAAATTCAGCTCACATTTCCCCTCTACTGTGAAGCCTTCCCTGCTGGCACCAGACAGAGTTAGCTGCTACTCAGTTCACCTGGCACTTTGTTCATACCTCTGATGTTACAAGTATCACAAAACCCATTGCCATCGAGTCAATTCTGACTTATAGGGTTATTTTGAGTCGGAGTCCGACTATGCCTGGAGCCAGCAGGAAAGGTGTCACAGTAGAAGGGACATGGAAGTACCACAAGGAAGTGACAACTACCTATGGATTTGACTGATGCCCATTATAAGACAGTAATTTCCAATAGGGACTATTTTATTTTTTCTCATATCTTTGTATTTAACATGCTGTTTGTTTAATGGAGAAATATACCAATGAATGACCAATTAATACCTCGGCTGCTAATTGAAAGGTAGGCAGTTTGAAGCCACCAGCCACTTGTTAGGAGAAAGACATGGCATTCTGCTTCCATAAAGATTACAGCTTTGGAAACCCCGCGGAGCAGTTCTACTCTGTCCTGTAGGGTTGCTATGAGTCGAAATCAATGCTATGGCAACAGGTTTGGTTTGAGTTTTTTTAATTAGAGAACAATTTTATGGCTATCAAATCCTGTATTGGAGATGAGAAAGCTGATGCTCAGAAGAGTGACTTGCCCAAAGTCAGTGACCTAATTAAATATGGAGCATGGGCTCCACAGAGGCAATGGGCTGCATCCTTCAAACTTTGGCATGAGGTCTGTGGACAACTGGTAAAGCCCAGGGAACTTCACAGCTGCCTCACAGCCGCTGTTCTTCCCTTTTTCCTCTGCTATATCCAGGGTTCTTAAACTATCCCCCACATCATCCGGAAGGTGGCAGCAGAGGCCAAGGAAAGGTGCTGCATTCTGGCCTAAATCCCAATTGGGGGGTTGGGGGCGGGCAGGTATGGGGAGAGACAGAGCTCCCTGAGAGCTGGGGCAGGTTAACGAAGAAATTCAGTCAGGAGAAAGCATTTTATGCATCCATCATTTGTAACTCAGAAAGAACTTGTTTAGACACTCTTAGTGTAAGCACTAATCAGTCATAAAAATGACACGAAGAAAGGAAAAAGCAATTAAAATAAAAGGGCATCAAAGGACAAAATACCTTCTATTTAGATGAAAAGGCTTGGCAACCTACTCCAAATCACAGAGCTAGAAAGTAGTAGACGGGAGGGTGGATCTCAGAGCCCGTTGCCTTGTGTGGTCTACACAGGAAGTTTCTGCCTGATGCTTGAGGACAGAGAGACAAGGTGCATTAGATGCGATACAGTGGGTGTTTATTTATGGAGTGATGTCCACCTGGAGGGTCAGTGCATCTGGCTCGTTGCTAGGCTCTATTCTCAACCCTGCCCTAATAAACATTTTTACCAATGGTTCCATGAAGAAACTGAGAAAAGGTCATTGGATTTGCCAGTGACAGGAAGCTTAAAGTACTTGCAAGTGCCCAGTTGGAAAAACTAAGAATTGTGTACATCCAGCAGTGTGGCCCAGTGGGGACATGGAGCAAGGTGGAACTTTGCCCTGTGTTCAAAATAATTAGACAAGGACAGCATGGGCAAACCATGGCTTTAGCTGGAGTGGTGTAGGAAAAATAGGGCTGCTAACCAAAAGGTGCCTTGGAAGATAGGCCTGGTGAGCTATTTTTGAAAAATCAGCCATTGAAAAGCCTATGGAGCCCAGTTCTACTCTGACACACATTGTGTTGCCATGAGTTAGAAGTGACTCCAAGGCAGTTGGTTAAGCGTGGAGTTATCTTGCCCAAGGTTGCACAGTTAATTAATTAAGTGAATTACATTTCTGTAATTCTGGGGTTGCTTCTCTGCTTTTTCCCACATCTCTACCCAGGTTGCAAGTTCTGCCCGTTCTGTCTTCAGAATGTCTCTCACCTCTGTTCCGGCCATCCTGCCCAGTGTAGGAGCGTATTGCCCATCTCTTTTGGGAGCTGACGCAACCTCCTAGTTTATTCCCATTCTAAAGAGGATTTGCTATATAACACTCGGGTAGGATGACCATATTTGGAAAACAAACACCTAAACAACAAGATATTCTGTTAAATTAGAATTTCAGATGAACAATGAATACTTTTTATTGCACGAGACATACTTACACTAAAAATATTTGTTGTTTTTCTGAAATTCGAGTTAAACTAAGTACCCTGTATTTGACCTGGCAACCCTACCAATGAGTGATAGTTCTGAAATTCCATCATTCTGAAACTTTTCAGTAGCTCCCTGTTACCTTTAGAGCTGGGGTCACAAACTCAAATTCCTACAGGGTCTGCGCAAGTAACATAAATGTGTGAGTTGGGTGACAATAAGGAGAAGTGGGGCTTGGAGCTAAATTGAAACTCGAAGAGCAAATACTCTTCAATTCAGATTTTAAAAATAGATAATAAAACACTATGAAAGTAATAATACAAAATAAACATAAAAGGAAATCCCCTGGCTGTCAGAATGAACCACTGGCTTCCAGTCTCAAGCCCTGGCTTTGCCACTTGGCGTGGAAATGGAGGTCCCAGATTGAGCTCTCTGCCCTCCACTCCTACCAGCTCCACCATGGGCTGCCCCCTCCTCTCTCTCTCCACCAGCTAATTCTCCTCATGGCACCCTCACCCCTGGCCATCTTTCACCCTGCCTATCTCTCTGGCCACTCAGCCCACAGCGATCTTTCCCTTCTCCATGGTCAAAGTGCTCCTCCCTGTCCAAAGACACCACAAGAGCTGACATCAACTTTCTCTCAAATAGCCCAAAGGGAAGACGGGAAGTGACTTTGTGAGCTTCCCTACCACCAGGTACCAAATCCTTTACGTAGATCTTTGCTTACTTTTGGTCTCCTTGGCTAGATGGCAAATCATTCAAGAATAGCAGCTGTGTCTCATACACTTCTGAGTTCCACATTGAACCTTGGCATAAAATACGTGCTCTGTACACACTTGCCAACAGGTCCAAGAACGTACAATCTCGTGAACTCAGTAACTGCAGACTGGAAGCAAAAACATACGCCAGTGCTTCCTCTACCCCCACATTTCCCTACCTCAGCCCCATCACCTCCCAATTCCATTTTGAAGCATTTTTCATATCTGAGGCTTTGGCCCAAGTTTAAGCCTTGGCTTGATTAGCTGTAGAAGGAGGTTGGAAAAATCTGTTTTTTACAGAGCTGATTAGAACCTGTATTTGAAAGATGTCGGCTCTTTTTTGTCTTCTGTCCTGCTGGGTAGTTTTGCTTTGTTAGAAAATTAGCCGTAGCACCTTCAAAGGCCTCCTCTTGTGCATGTTGAACTGAGCCAGATTGGAGCTTTGAAAGGAATGCCATTTAATCTTGGCAAAGCCCCACCCTCTGTTTCTAAGCAAGGAGAGCGGCTCAGGAACATGGGTGACTTGGGGCCAAGGGCCAGTTGGCCCCCCGACCTGATCCGCCTTTGATGAGGCATGGACCAGAATCCGGGAAACACACAAATTACACACAAAGCTGGGAAAGGGAGGGAAAAGCACTGGCTAGGCAACCTTTCAGTTTTACTAACTCCAAAGACTTTTAGAAAGATCACCCCCCTCTCATGATTCCTGGCCTACCGAGGTAAAGGTATGCCTGGCAGAGTTGTCCTGAGCACAGCCTGCACCAGGCAGGCAGGCAGGGCTCGGGCTGCTGGCCTGGGAGTGGCTTGCAGCCAGCTATGCCTTCAAAGAACTCCCTCTTTAAGACTTCCTCCCTCTGACTCCACCGCTGCCTCCAGGAGCTGCAGGGCCAGGGAGGGACCAATCCAGGAGCCCAGCTCCCTTCTGAATTCTGATATTACTCTTTTCTTTATAAATGGAGATGCTTCTTTTCAATGGGGAAAGGCTCTACAACAAATACAAGTCTCTATTTTATCATTAGTCCCTCAACTTCTCCATAGGAAGGAATAGCTATTTTTTAATTGAATGAACTATAAGAAGCTCTTGATTATTCATTAACTTCAAAGAAACTATGCTAGACATCTCGGATAGGATTCAGAGCAGAGCATCCTATCGGGAAAGCATTGACAGAAAGAGGAGCAAGGACTGGAAGCATGGGTGAATTTTTCTGGCTTCATGGTTTTTCTTAAATATTGTCTAGTTTATTGTTTGGGGAGAGGCGGATTGCCTGTGCTGGTGTGCCAGGTAGTGTGCTAGGAGCTGGGAATGCAGAAATGAATAAAATCCAATCCCTAGCTCTCCCAGCCTCCTGGAGAGGATGGGCATAAACACCCTGTGCCCAGGAAGAAGCAAGCAGTGTAGCCAAGTGGTTAGGAGCACTAGCTCTGGAGTCAGACATCCTGGTTTGCTCACTGGCTCTGCCATTTATGGGCTGTGTGCCATTGTGCAAGTTACTTAACTTCTCTGTGCCTTACCTTTTGCATCCTAAAATGGGGTTAACTATAAAACCAGCATTATAGGGTTCCTGTGAGGATTTAATTAGTTAAAATATTTAAAGTACTGAAGCACAGAGCCTGGCGCTTGTGTCTGTTACTTGCATTAAGGAAGTGTGTGGGAGCACAGAGGGTGAGACTAACTGCCTGGATGAGACAGGGGAGGCTTCAAAGACAAGGTGACATTTGATTTGTACCCTGAAGGATGAGTAGGAGTTCAATACACAAAGGAGGGGTAGGGGAACCCAGGCAAGGGGCAGCATGGCCAGAGGTGGGAGAGAAGGTGGTGACTGTAAGCAGCAGCAGGAAGCTCAGCGTGGCTATAGCAAAGGACACATATTTTGCATGTTGTTGCTGCCATGGAGTCATTCAACTGCGTGGGGAGGGTGTAAAGCACAAAATGAGTCTGGAAAGGTGGGCTCAGGCTAGACTGGGAAAGGCCCTGTAACCCATGTAATGGATCACTAATTAATTCATGTAAATCAGTCAGACTGTATCTGTGTACTGTAAAAAAAGTGTACTGTAAGTGCTCGATAAATATACGTGTTATTAGCATTGTTCTCAAATCCTTTGCAGACATTATCTCATTATTGAATTCTTGCAACATCTCTGGTGTTATGGATTGAATTGTGTCCCCCAAAAGGATATGTTGAAGTCCTAACCCCTGGTACCTGTGAATGTGCCCTTCTTTGGAAATAGGGTCTTTGAAGATGTTATCAGTTAACACAAGGTGGTACTGGAGTGGAAAATACCCAGACCAAACCTGTTGCCTGTTGAATTGATTCCGACTCATAGCGACCCTATAGGGCAGAATAGAACTGCCCCATTAGGTTTCCCAGGAGTGGCTGGTGGATTTGAACCATCAACCTTTTGGTTAGCAGCCATAGCTCTTAACCACTGGAGTAGTAAAAAAAAAAATTTTTTTTTTTGTGGGTCCTAATTCCGTCCGAGTGGTGTCTTTATGAAAGAGGAGAAGAAACAGAGAGACAAAGGAAGGGCTGCCATGCGAAGATGCATTTTCAAGCCAAGGATGCCTGGGCTTTTCAGAGGTTGGGAAAGACAAGGAAGGATCTTTCCCTAGAGGCTTTGGAGAGACCCTGGCCTGGCTGACACATTAATTTAGACTTCTAGCCTCTGGAACAAAGGAAGAATGAATTTCTGTTCTTATAAGCCACCCTATTTGTGGTATTTTATTATGGCAGCCCTAGGAAACTAATGCACCTCCAAAGTAGGTTGTATTATCCCCATTTTATAAGATGGAGAAGGAAGGCACGAAGAAGTTTGCCCAACATCACTGAGCCAGTAGGTGGCAAAGCTGGAATTTGAACCTGGGTTTGTCTGACTTCAGAGCCTAAGCTCTTAAGCTTGATGTTGTGCGATCTCACAATGCTATGGCTGCTGCCTTAAAACATTGCTCCCCACTCAGCTTGTTAAATGGGATTATATATGGATAATACTACACTGCTTAATTAAAAAAAAATAAACCTAATCATCAGTTTGTCGTAGTGTGGGGGCTTGCATGTTGCTGTGATGCTGGAAGCTATGCCACCAGTATTCAGATACCAGCAGGGTCACCCATGGAGGACAGGTTTCAGCTGAGCTTCCAGACTAAGACAGACTAGGAAGAAGGACTCAGCAGTCTACTTCTGAAAAGCATTAGCCAGTGAAAACCTTATGAATAGCAGCGGAACATTATCTGATATAGTGCTGGAAGATGAGCCCCCCGGGTTGGAAGACAGTCAAAAGATGACTGGGGAAGAGCTGCCTTCTCAAAGTAGAGTCGACCTTAATGACGTGGATGGAGAAAGCTTTCGGGACCTTCATTTGCTGATGTGGCATGACTCAAAATGAGAAGAAACAGCTGCAAACATCCATTAATAATCGGAACCTGGAATGTATGAAGTATGAATCTAGGAAAATTGGAAATTACCAAAAATGAAATGAAACACATAAACATCGATATCCTAGGCATTAGTGAGCTGAAATGGCCTGGTATTGGCCATTTTCAATTGGACAGTCATATAGTCTACTATGCTGGGAGTGACAAGTCGAAGAGGAACGATGTTGCATTCATCGTCAAAAAGAACGTTTCAAGATCTATCCTGAAGTACAATGCTGTCAGTGATAGGATAATATCCACATACCTACAAGCAAGACCAGTTAATACAACTATTATTCAAATTTACACACCAACCACTAGGGCCAAAGATGAAAAAATAGAAGATTTTTATCAGCTTCACAGTCTGAAATTGATTGAACATGCAATCAAGATGCATTGATAATTACTGGAGATTGGAATGCGAAAGTTGGAAACAAAGAAGAAGGAACAGTAGTTGGAAAATAGGCCTTGGTGATAGAAACAATGCCGGAGATCAAAGGATAGAATTTTGCAAGACCAACGACTTCTTCATTGCAAACACCTTCTTTCACCAACATAAACGGTGACTATCCACATGGACCTCGCCAGATGGAACACACAGAAATCAAATTGACTACATCTGTGGAAAGAGATGGTGGAAAAGCTCAATATCATCAGTCAGAACAAGGCCAGGGGCCGACTGTGGAACAGGCCATCAATTGCTCATATGCAAGTTCAAGCTGAAACTGAAGAAAATCAGAGCAAGTCCACGAGAGCCAAAATATGACCTTGAGTATATCCCACCTGAATTTACAGACCATCTCAAGAATAGATGCAATGCATTGAACACTAGTGACCGAAGACCAGACGAGTTGTGGAATGACATTAAGGACATCATCCATGCAGAAAGCAAGAGGTCATTGAAAAGACAGGGGAGAAAGAAAAGACCAAGATGGATGTCAGAGGAGACTCTGAAACTTGCTCTTGAGTGTCGAGCAGCTAAAGCAAAAGGAAGAATTGATGAAGTAAGAGAACTGAAGATTTCAAAGGGCCTCTTGCGAAGACAAAGTAATGTATTATAATGACATGTATAAAAAGCTGAAGATGGAAAACCAAAAGGGAAGAACATGCTCGGTGTTTCTCAAGCTGAAAGAACCGAAGAAAAAATTCAAGTCTCGAGTTGCAATAGTGAAGGGTTCCATGGGGAAAATATTAAACAACGCAGGAAGCATCAAAAGAAGATGGAAGGAATACACAGAGTCATTATACCAAAAAGAATTAGTTGACATTCAACCATTTCAAGAGGAGGCATATAATCAAGAACCAACGGTACTGAAGGAAGAAGTCCAAGCTGCTCTGAAGGCACTGGCGAGAAACAAGGCTCCAGGAATTGATGGAGTATCAATTGAGATGTTTCAACAAACAGATGCAGCACTGGAGGTGCTCACTCGTCTATGCCAAGGAATATGGAAGACAGCTTCCTGGCCAACTGACTGGAAGAGATCCATATTTATGCCTATTCCCAAGAAAGGTGATCCAACCGAATGTGGAAATTATAGAACAATATCATTAATACCACACGCAAGCAAAATTTTGCTGAAGATCATTCAAACAGCTGCAGCAGTACATGGACAGGGAACTGCCAGAAATTCAGGCCGGTTTCAGAAGAGGACGTGGAACCAGGGATATCATTGCTGATGTCAGATGGATCCTGGCTGAAAGCAGAGAATACCAGAAGGATGTTTACCTGTGTTTTATTGACTATGCAAAGGCATTTGACTGTGTGGATCATAACAAACTATGGATAACATTGTGAAGAATGGGAATTCCAGAACACTCAGTTGTATTCTTGAGGAACCTTTACATAGATCAAGAGGCAGTTGTTCGGACAGAACAAGGGGATACTGATTGGTTTAAAGTCAGGAAAGGTGTGCGTCAGGGTTGTATTCTTCCACCATACTGTTTAATCTGTATGCTGAACAAATAATACGAGAAGCTGGGCTACATGAAGAACGGGGCATCAGGATTGGAGGAAGACTCATTAACAACCTGCGTTATGCAGATGACACAACCTTGGTTGCTGAAAGTGACAAAGACTTGCAGCACTTACTAATGAAGATCAGAGACCACAGCCTTCAGTATGGATTGCACCTCAACATAAAGAAAACAAAAATCCTCACAACTGGACCAATGAGCAACGTCACAATAAACAGAGAAAAGATTGAAGTTGTCAAGGATTTCATTTTACTTGGATCCACAATCAACAGCCATGGAAGCAGCAGTCAAGAAATCAAAAGATGCATTGGGTAAATCTGCTGCAAAAGACCTCTTCAAAGTGTTGAAGAGCAAAGGTGTCACCCTGAAGACTAAGGTGCGCCTGACCTAAGCCATGGTATTTTCAATCGCATCATGTGCATGTGAAAGCTGGACAATGAATAAGGAAGACCGAAGAAGAGCTGACGCCTTTGAATTGTGGTGTTGAAGAAGAATATTGAATATACCATGGACTGCCAAAAGAACGAACAAATCTGTCTTGGAAGAAGTGTGGCCAGAATGCTCCTCAGAGGCAAGGATGGCGAGACTGTGTCTTACATGCTTTGGACATGTTGTCAGGAGGGATCAGTCCCTGGAGAAGGACATCATGCTTGGCAGAGTACAGGGTCAGTGGAAAAGAGGAAAGCCCTCAAGGAGGTGGATTGACACAGTGGCTGCAACAATGAGCTCAAGTGTAACAATTTTAAGGATGGCGCAGGACTGGGTAGTGTTTTGTTCTGTTGTGCATAGGGTCGCTATGAGTCTGAAGTGACTCAACGGCACCTAACAATAACAACAACAATCATCAGGGACCCTGACAAATTAAGTCACCCTCAGATTGAGCTGTGTTTCGGGAAGCCTGGGCAGCCAACTCTTGGGCTGTATCCCCAAGGCTCAGGCCCTAGAAGGGAAGCCTTCTGACCTCCTGGTGACTTTGGCACAAAAATCACCATGGCAGCCCCAGTTAGCATTTCTCTCTCCGGAGACTGCTTGACAGGCAATGCGCCTTGGAGAAGAACCCAAATGTCTTCCAATTGAACGAGGGCCTGTGACACCTTTCCTACACATTTGGGATCCAAATGGCACTTTTGTCCTGGGTCAACTCTGCAGGTCCTCTCTCATTATTTACTTGGGAGGTACTCACTGGTCGAAGACACTTAAGCACAGTGGATCCCCAGCAACTCCTAGGAAGTAGCTGGAGAGGGAAAAATAGCACAGTGGGGAAGCAGATAACAGGCATCAGGGAGCTCCCCCTCTCTAAACCCTCCTGTTTATTGTGTTAGTATCTTCAATACCGGAGGTTTAATAAGTCAGCACGGTGCCCAGTGGCATTTTACCTGGGACAACTGCCCTCCATTAGCATCCAGTGGAGATTAGCTGATAGGCAGAAATGTCGCTTGCTCAGAGAGCCCTCCTCGCCTCCCTCCTCCCCATTCATTCTTATTCCCTGTGTTTCTCTTCATAAAATTTTTCCCAATTTGTGGTTCTGTAATGGTGTGGTATTCTTGCTTCATGTCCCCCATCCGGACTGTGAGCTCAATGCAGGCAAGGGTGCTTGTGGTCACAAGGAGGAGCATGTGGGTAAGGGCGTAAAGTGGCACAGGTTTTCTGGAAAGCGGTTCAGAAATGTGTATCAAGAGCGTTTAAGAGTGTTTTTGTCCCTTGATTGAGAAATTCTATTTTAATGGTTTCCATTTCAGAAACATTTTGTAGCAAAGATTTATAATGGGGAGTTCAGTTTAACCATGGGAAATCCTTCTTTGAAGCTTCTTCTTGGTTCCATTGGATTTGCTGCTTCAATACCATCATGAACCTTGTTTGGTTTCCCTATCATATATGGAACAAAGATAGGGTGTAGGCAGTCAAGGTGGGTTTAAGGCTGTACCTCTATGTTTAATGTTGTCTAAGGAGGCTGTTCCCAAAAGACATACGGTTCCTGAAAAGAGACTGGTATAGTGCTGATTGTAATAAAGATTTGTGTGGGGAGCTTGTAAAAAGGAAAATTGTATGAACCCCTTGTCTCCATTCTGATGCAGCAAGTCTGGGTGGTATCCAGGAACGTCTATTTTTAACAAGCTTCCCTATAGATTCTGATACTCAGAGAGGAGGTTTAAGAACTATGGTTTAGACTCTAATCCACCATAATCCATTTAGTTTTTAATGAATTCCCCTAGATCTTATTTTCATAGAATATTGTATGTTACACAGGACCCATGCTTCACAGAAATATTTGAAATAGTGGACAAGCATTCTTACCACAAAGTTACAAGAAGAAGAGTAATTACATAAAATACTATGTAACCCACATACCGCACTTTGAAATACAACTCTACATACTGACAATCTAGGTGACTTCAGTGTTTCAGTCACTAGCAAGCATGGGCACTTGTATTCTTTCCCTGGGGATGATTTGAAATGAGTGTGTATATCTATGTTCTGTGTCCACCTTGCCAGTACTTCTGAGACCCCACCATAAGGGTGTGGTCTTAGAAAAAAAAAAGCAGCTGGGAATTGATTTAATATCTGTTTCTCTCCATTCTGCCTGCAGGCCAGTTTGGTAAATCAGGGTTACAATTCTTTCCACTGTTAGGAGGATACCTATATGGTTGGAGGTTATTAATTTTGCCTCCCCTCCCCCCCAAAAAATAGTTGCTGTCCAGCTGATTCCAATTCAAGTGTTCAAGGGGGTGGGGAAATCGACTACCTCTTGATGAGGAGTTGTAAATTCACATTCCATAGGGTGTGGATGCTGGGAGGATATTAACTGAGGCCGTTAAAGCAAACAATCTACTGCATCCATTACCTAAACTTTATCTGTTTACTTAACGCATAGTTAGAAGCCACAAAGTCCTACAGGCTATCATGTGGATCCCAGGCATCGGAAGAGTCTGTGTGCACATGGATGGGAAGGTAAGGCCGTGCGTGTTACCAGTTTGCTTTGAGGATCTTATACTTAATCAGTGATAGTCTACATCATCAAGGGGGATGTACAAAAACATTCAAGGTATTCAGAAAACTTCCCAAAGATGGCGTTACAGTTACCTTGCAGATTCTGTCAGGCTCTGGTTGTCAAGGAGATGCTGTCGTTTGCTAGTGGGACACATCCATGCCTGAGCTGAAGACTCACTGAAAATGGCTCCCCTATGAATCGGCTTCAGTCCAGCTTTCCTCTCCTTTTCCAATTGAACAAATACAAGCGTTTTAGCCTAACCTTTTAGACCCTGCAGTCTAACCAAACTACGCTTTCCAAATCTATCTTCTAATGTGAGGTCTCATACACATGCCCTGAACTTCACATTCTGGATTTTTGTTCCCATTGACCCCTCTACCTAGGATGTTCTTCCATCTCTGCAAATTCTAGTAATCCTATGTGTATCAGCTTAAATATTACTGTTTTATAAAACCTCCACTTCTAACACCAAACGAAAGTGCACTAATTTCCTAAGTGTCACAGAGGAAAAAGAATAGCGATTGAAACCTGTTAAATCTGAGAACAGTTCTATCATTCACTTATTGTTTGACCTTAGGCAAGAGGCTATTTTTTTAAAGCTCTCTAACTTGGGGATAATACCCACCATTATTACTGGTATTATAATAAAAAGTGGGTGATATATTTAAAGTTCCTAACATTTAGAAGGTTCTTGATTAAATTATGGCTATTTTTATGACCCCTTGTCACAAGCTATTACATCATTATTTTCTATTATTCCTATGTTACCTTCTTCCTACCAACTTTTATCCCTTCTTAATATGTCTTATTTCTTATGTTATCTGCATTTTACAGATGAGGAAATTCAGGAACCACAAGGTTAAGTAATTCCCTCAAGGTCAGATAGTTAGCAATGGTGGAGTTGAAATTTGAATTTATTTTGAAATCTGCTTTTTCTAAATCCCTACCCTATACCGACTTGTCATAGTCTGGGGTTTTCCTGGAAGCAACCTGAGACCAAGGTTTGTTTGGAGCAATGGAGCAGGAATGGAGGACAGGTGGAGTGAAACAGGAAAGGAGGGAAAGCCAATGAAGAGATGGACTGTCACTCAACCCCAACAGACACTCTGAGGCAGAGAAGGAGGAAGCACTCACCCGCCGACTCCAGTTAGCCACTGGTTGTGGTTAACCAGTGTAACTCCCTGTACTTGTGGGCTGTGCATGCTGAATGCAAAGGCGGTTCCCTCCTGTGTCCTACCCTGGTGCAGGTAGTCAGAGGTAAGCAATCCAGGGCCACAGTAGGTACTTTACCATTTCACCTGTGAAAATCTGGCAAAAAAACCCCTCAAAACCCATTGCTGTCAATTCTGACTCATAGTGACCCTATAGGACAGAGTAGAACTGCCCCATAGAGTTTCCAAGGAGAGCCTGGTGGATTCAAACTGCTGGCCTTTTGGTTAGCAGCCATAGCTCTTAACCACTATGCCACCAGGGTTTCCAAAGCCTGCAAGGAACTGGCTGTCACAGCAGCAGCAGAAGTTGGGGCCAAGAAGACTGTGAAGTGGTGTACAAGAGGTGTGCAGAATGTGCCTCTTCGTAAACAAAGTAGACAGCCAATGGGTGTTGAAAAGTACTATAACCAGGACAGTTTTCCTGAATTTCACTTTGACGGGAAGTTGAAGAATTTACATGTTTATTTTAGGTGCAGACCAGTACAAAAGGGAGTCTAATGTATTTTCTTGTCCAGCTTCCTCTTAAGGATTAGTTTTATGGAAAGGTTTGGGCTCACCTAAGTGTTCTAAAACATGTCAACTAGATGAAATTATGGAAGAAGAGACCTTTTCTGAGACAGACTTTCTTCTTAATCCACAGAATGGGAAGCACATGTTAGAAAGTTATACTAAAATCCTATTTAATACTTATAACTATCTTTGAGTTAGACATTCTTTTCTCCCATTGTGTCAACAGAGAAACTGTGGGAGCTCAAGACGTAGGTAACTTGCCCTAGGTTATGCGAGACCTACTGACAGCTTCGGTAAGCGCCTGGACAGAAAAGGTGAGGGACAGAAGATAAAGAGGACCATAAAGATGACCTCATTATACCAGAGAGTTCTTTCCATGCCATGACTGTATCTTAATCATCTTTGTTGTTTCTGATACATAATAGACACTGACTAAATGTCTACTGGAGCCCTGGTGGTGCAGTGATTAAGAGGTACAGCTGCTAACCAAAAGGTCTCCAGTTAGAATCTACCAGCCACTCCTTGGAAACTCTATGCAGCAGCTCTACTCTGTCCTACAGGGTCGCTATGAGTCAAAATTGACTCAATGGCAACAGGTTTTTTTTTGGGGGGGGCGGGTTATATGGTCATTTATATCACTAAGCAAGAAATTTAGGCTAAATTAAGGTAGTGAAGTTCAGTACAAAAAGTGCTATCAGAAAGGCTGGCGTTCAAATCCACTATGCAAATTCTAGTGTCAACTCTCGGGCAAGTAAAGCTAAGATTCAATTTCTTCATCTATAAAACAAAGACATTAGTTCTTTACAAAGTTACTGCAAGGATTAAATGAGATTATATGTGTAAAAGGACCAAGCACACACATAAACATGGAGTTTTATTTTACTTTTAAAAATGATTCAAAGTCGCTAATAAATTCGTAGGGAGCTAGTGGCAAAAAGTCAGATTTTGAACTGAGGGAGAAGTTGTAGAAGGGATGGGCTGTTAGCTGACAGTTTGATCCCATGGGTGCTACCCTTTATCATCCCACAGAGGTTGCAGGTTATTGGAAAAGACAGACTCTAATCAGCATGGGGAAACCCTGGTAGCGTAGTGGTTAAGTGCTATGGCTCCTAACCAAAATGTTGACATTTCAAATCCACCAGGTGCTCCTTGGAAACTCTTATAGGGCAGTTTCTACTCTGTCCTATAGGGTCACTATGAGTTAGAACCAACTTGATGGCAACCTGTTTTAATCATCATGGAGCTGCTTTCCACTGGTCTCCCATTTCAGCTAGACATATGGCACAAAGGAAGAGCTGTCACTGTTGGTGGTTTTTTATGTAATCAGCAAGTTAAAAGAAATGAAAAATTAAGACTTTTCTTGGAAAACTAACCTGGGGATAATACCCACCATTATTATTGGTATTATAATAAAAGGTGGGTGATATATTTAAAGTTCCTAATATTTAGAAGGTTCTTGATTATGACCCCATGTCACAAGCTATTACATCATTATCTTCTACATACCTATGTTACCTTCTTCCTACCAACTTTTATCCCTTCTTAATATGTCTTATTTCTTATGCTATCTGCATTACACAGATGAGGAAATTCAGGAACCACAAGGTTAAGTAATTCGCTCAAGGTCAGATAGTTAGCAATGATGGAGCTGAAATTTAAATTTATTTGTACTTAGAAGTCTTACCATCACTTCACATTATACATATAACATCTCTCCCTCCCCATTTATTCTCCTTTGAACCTTTTTATTTCAAATTAGCAACACTATTCTCCAGCTTCATTGATCCATTCAAACTTACCACGTGCTGTACTATTTCAAATACATTATTATTGCACCTCACCTAACTCTCAACCAACCCCCTCAAGCAGGTATGATCCCCCCCAGTTCACAGTAAGGAATCCAAGGTTCACAGAGATTAAGTTATTCCCAAGGTCTCAAATCTAGTAGAATGCAGAAAAAAAATAGATCTTGAATTCAGGCTCTGACCCCATGTTCAATGCCCCTTGCCCCATTCTACATTACTATATTCATTAGCAAGGGGGTAATAATGAAATCAGTTTGTCTTTTGTTGAGATCACAATTGATATTTTTAAAAGTAACAATAACTATACATTTTCCACAGCTTGCATTATTGCAGTATTCCATTAATGCAATACTGAGGTGATCATAAAAAATATAAGACTGGGTCAGGAAGAAATGAGGGGAAATAAATGACTCTTAAACTTCTGATGTTTTTCAAGATGCATGTCTCAATAATCAAGCAGAAACAAACCCAGGCAAGACTCTTACTCCGATACAAATACATATGCACACACATATATATATATACATATGTATATATAAAATCAAATGATCAGGGTTCAGTTTTGCCAATTTTATTGAACCAATAAAATTCCTACTAATAACAATGAAATAAATTTCTGCAAGTATAAATGTGATACAGTTTAACAAAACCCATTGTTCTGTACCTATAAATAGATTTTCAAAATGTCATAAAAAGTGCAGTTATGAATTGTTAACATGTTAATACACAGTTCCTTATTTCAAATGTGTTTTGTCTTGACTCACTAACAGTTTCCTTCTGCATCTGTTCAAATAATATTACCCATCCCTCCAAAAAAAAAAAAAAAAAAAGGCATTAAAGCCTAGAATATTACACATAAACTGATCCATTCAGGTCAGCTTTAGTCAGAACTGTAAAATCAGCAACGTAAGAAAAATAAAACCTAGGAATACAAAAAAGCTTTCATGGGTTCTCTAATCTCCTTAGCTGCTGACTCATGTGGAGGGCATACGAGCTGAAAAGGCTTATATGGTTAACTACCTTAGACTATACCTACGGCAGGGTCTGGTTTGCCAGAACAAGTTTAAAGTGGCTGTTTATCAAGTTTGCTATTTTCAGAATTGAAACTATAAGTATAAGACTGCAATTTGACACTGAAACTTGTGTGAATCCTAAATTGCATCAATGATCTATTTGATAAAAGCTTATTCTAATTTAAAACCTTATATAGTAAGAGACTGATACATATAGCAATCTTAAAGATCACGTCATCCGCCTCACATTAGTCCAAAGTCATGTGCTTTGTAAAGAAAAAAAAAAAAATTACAGTAACAAAGCACAGGACTACAAAGGCAAAACATCACAGCTTCTGATTACATTGAATAAAAAGTACCAAGGAACACAAAAGATAACTCTGTATTAATACTGATGAATTAAAGAACTATAACAGACGTTTCACAGCATGCTACATATATCGCTCACAACTTAAGGATAAAATGATGTCTAGAACTGAAAGTCAAGAAGTTGGCAATCTGATTTCATGTGCAATTCAGCTACAAACGCTTAATATATACATTCATTATGTAGCTGCCCTGCAAAATCAGGATTAAAAAAAGAGATTTCAAGTTCAAACCTATTTCATTAGCTAAAGGATACATCCAGTTCTTCCATGACCAGGAAAGTTATTTTCAGGTTTGAATGAGCAAATCCAAGCAGCAAGGCCTCGTGCCAAGTTGACCTGACAGTGTTCTGTTTTGCCTTGCTGGCATTGAGAAGATGCCAAACTGGTATGTGGTTTGTTCTCTGGGTCTATCTTATTCGGGGTTGAAAAGAGTAAACGTGAAGAGAAAGAGGGAGAGGAAAATTGTATTTTCTTTCCGGGGAAGATATATGAATTCAAAGGACTGTATCTGTACTGGATAGTTTGGATCACTTTCCTTGGTGAATAAGGGTACCATTTAACTCTTAACTTACATTTTAGAGAACCAGAGAAATTCAGAAAGGAGAAAAATAGTCTCAACATTACAAAGGAAACTTGTTGGCCACCCAACTGATAGGCTTCCTTTATCCTACCATTCGATCCTTCCTCACCAAACTAAGGATGGCCATTTGAAAATTTATCAAGACTGGTTAAGAGATATGTAATCATTTTCATTCAGAAAGTATCATAATGTATGTACTTAACTGGTCAGGATTCATGAACAATACTGTAGGGCTCAAGACCCTGGTGGTTTAGTGGGTAAGAGCTCAACTGCTAACCAAAAGGTCAGCAGTTTGAATCTACCAGCAGCTCCTTGGAAACTCTACAGGGCAGTTCTACTCTGTCCTATAGGGTCACTATGAGTCAAAATCAACTCAATGTCAACAGGTTTAAAAACCAGAAATTCTCTCTCCCTCTTTTCTCTATCCTTTCTGTAGAAATTATGCATGCATTTTTAAGAGGTTAAATTCAGGATGCAATAAAATACTGTTCTAGCAAAATTTATGTATAAAACAATTACATTTTTCATGTTTAGACTTAGTAATGTTTGATGTTGTCCCATGAGCTGTAAAATGGCCATTTGTTCTAAAGGCTATTTTATAGTATGCATTGCATCATTTCAAAGACTTCCATAAGTTCTGAAAAGAATCAGATACTCATTGTTTTTTCCCCCCTGTATTTCTTCTTTTTCAATTCTTTACTTCATGGTGGGGCAGTCACAACTAGTTTAAAGCTAGAATGAACACTTAATAACCTGACTTAATAAAAACCACCCCTTCAGCCTCAATTACTAAGCCTTGTATCTGAACTAGGCCATCAATTCACTCCCAGGCCCTTCAAGTCATTTAATGGACTCTGCTGTCAGGTTGGGGTGTTCATGAATGAAAATGAAAAACATCCAAATACCACTGTAGATCATAATAATCTATACTTTCAAACAGGGTCATTATCTTCAGGTCAGATAAACATCTAGAGATAAACACTCCCCATGTTAGAAACCTGACTTAGAAATATTTCACATCTATGAACAGCATCCTGTGCACACTGGCTAGAGAAGAACTGTCGCTTCTCCCTCCCCTGTGTACTTCCTGCTTTCTGGACGTACCTGAAGTCAATGCATTCCCTTTTCATCCCGTAGTACTTTTCTTTTTCCATGAGAACAGGGTAGGAATGGGGGCCAGAGTCTCAGTCTAACCCAGGAAAGCCTGATCAAATCCTATGCATCCAAATTTGTGGTGTTTTATCTATATTATGGATCAAACGGACTTCTGTGTTCTGGTGGGGCTGCCTAAACACCACTTTTCATTTAGGCCTTTATTAAAAATGTGTTTCAAGGTCCCAACAACATTAATAAAACGACTGTCTGAAACAGCACTCATGTGTATGACAGGAATTTCCCACTGCACTGAAGGGTTACAGATCAATCCGGACTGCTGGAGAATTTTAACTTTACATTCAGATAACCTGGATTAATACCAATATTCACTACCTAATATAGATCCAAGTTAGAATGGCCATTAAATCTCTTAAAATCCTGTTAAATGCTAAATTCTGCATGGTAGAAATAGTTCAATTTCTGTATCGTGTATAAATATAAAGATTCCTACTTTGATAGAAGGCAAAAATCTTTTATGATTTATTTAAAATACGGAAGTAGCATTACTGAACAACAGAGAGTGAATCCATGAAAATGTTGGATACTCCAAATTTATAGGCTCTTTGGGGATGAGGTAGAGGATAGCAAGATATTTTGGCAGCTGGGATAAGAGTAGAACAGTACGGGATGGACAGATTACACTTGGTGCTGCATAACATCTAGGGTCTAGGGTAAAGGTTAGCCAAAATATATCTGGGTGGTTGAAGGATTTAGAGGGAGTCATGATAAAGCCATATTCTTAATGAATGGAGAAAAAGTAACTCAGAAAAGTGAATGCTGGTGAGTATCAGCAGGTGGCTGGTGATGTTTAGTTTGGATTCTAAAAGACGTTCAGACCAGGACTGGCTGAGGGAGGGGGAAGAGAGACAGCATGTAGAGGTTGAGGCACTTGGAGGAAGAAAAAGCAGGCAAGAAAGGGTGGACTGAATGCAGGTAGGAGCTCCCAGGTAGGAAATGTTTCCTTTATATTAGGTGTGAGGATAGTCACACTCTCAGAATTATGTTCCACTGGTTCTTTGAGTAACTTTTCCTTCCTCACAGGGCTCTGCCTCAATATACCTCTACCTCTGTGATCCATTTCACCCCAGCTATTTTTGTTCTAGGTCTTACCTGAGCAGACACTGCTAATGATGCCAGATTAGCACTGAAGTAGCTCCACATACAGTGGGCATTTAAATTCTGTTGATTGAGATGAATACATTCATGTTACAGTACTGCTTTGAGGAAAGACTTCTTAATTTGATTCTAAGTCTCCAGAGGGATATAATAGTGAAACACAGTTCATGATAATGACCACCTAGAATAGGTTCTGATTATACAAATCACATAACTTAAAATTTGATTTGAACAGAGGAGCCACATGTCTTTCAGTTTACTGTTGAATTATACTATTAAGAAAATTCCATATACTGTTTATATAACATAATTTGTTGCATACTTCTTACTCCATGCAAGACCATCTATTTGCATAAAAGAAAAAGTCCTATTCGACAGAATTTAAGGTCTTGATTTCCAAAGAAATGATTCAGAATTGTCTTCAAAACAACAAAAAACCTCATTTTACTATTACAGTGCAAATCATTTCCATAACATGCACTGAAAATTTTTTCCCTGATGAACTGTCCTTAGAATTTAAAAGACTCTTACCGTTATATATGCATGCATTCTGAACTAAAATGCAACTATTTTAAGTAGATACCTTGAATTGTTTGCTGGTAATTTTACCTTGCTGCAGCATAAAAAAGCTAAGATGGGATTCTTTTAAAACTCTATAAGGTGGAAAAGGAAAAAGTTGCTCTGGAATAATTTAAAATCTTCAGGTGATATTATAACATAATTAAAATCAGGGCTCTGGTTCAAATATGAGCTTGATATAGAGCTTAGAGTGAGTTTTCTACTTTAAAACAGCCCTGTGGTGCTCTGCCATTATTTGAGTTTTAAAGCCATAATTAAAGACCAAGGCCATGTCCCAGATTCCACGTTAGCATCTTTTATTTTTAAAAATCTCCCGAATGGGACAAAGATTCTTCTTGAGACTGAGACAATATACTTAGTTCAAAAAGGTGAAGAGGGTAGTAAATAGTCCCGTCTCAAAGCCTCTTTTTCCCTCATTATCACGAGTCCACCTGAGGAAGCCTGATGTCACTCTCACACTCAAGTGATGGAGTTAAGGACAGATTTGCTTTTAGATGGGAGAATACTCAGGTATTACTTTAAGGTGATCTGAGAAATCAAGAATTACAATTGAAGCTGGAAAATTTGTTATTCCAGCAAGAAAAGGTAAATAGACATTACTCAGGAATATACATCTGTGGATCATTACACTAACTGTAACGTAATAAGCAACAGAGGTAAAGGGTTCACATTCACGTGTGCTTTTGAACATATACTTGCACGTTTAAGTTTGGCACAATGTGAGCCCAAGGTGTAGATGAGCATATCGTATAATCGTATCATTACACCAACTGAACCAGACATCTCTTTTAAAAATATCATATTTGAATATAAAAAGCTATACTATAAATTACTACATAGTAAATTCAATACTCTGAAAAAGTACCACCCTGGAAAACCGCATCAGAACTTCAAGTTTGCATTTGATAAAGAAAGTTAACAGCAAACTCGCTGCAAAATGGTATTCACCACCTGGAATGCTGAGCATGCTGCGTCTTAGTAGGTGCTTGAGCACTTTCAGAAGTCAATTTTTCTAGGCTGGTTACATAAAGACATTGTTTTGTTTTTGTTTATAGTTCCAAGTCATCTCATTTTCCTGATTACTAATGAGACAGACCAATGCTGAGCTAAAAAGAAACTTGGCTGGAAAGAGATTTAGTAAAGGCACTAATATTTCCATAACCCAAACTCCAACTATTTATATTTCTGGGGAAAATATTTAAAAAAAATTAAAAAGCTAAGTGGCCATTTTAGTTACTTAAACCTTGTTTCCCCTTTTGGTCTGAAGCTCATGTGGTGTTCTGTGAGAATTTCTTCTTTTCAGTACATAAAAATTATTTTTCATCCTGTAATACAGTTCACCTGCACTAAAATATAGGGCTATTAACTGAAGGAATTCTAGTAGAAAAACAAATGTCAGGAATAAAAGATAACCTCAACTTGAAAGTTTGAAACCTAGGGAAATCAAATGAATGTTGTCATCTGCGTTTTGCCATTCTTCTAATTACTTTTTTTGTACTTAACACTATCTACATAATGAGATACTGGATTAAATCAATACCTGGTATATGCGATGAATAAAACAAGAGATCTGGCACAAGTTCTCTGAATAATCTCTTTAAACAAACCACCCTGTCTTCAAAAATATTAGTAATTTTTTTTTCCTCACATGGAAGATTTCAAATATGAGCCTGAATTCAAAAAATGCAGAACTACCTTATAGTACAAGACTTACAATCGTCTTTTTGTTTTCTTATCGGGAACAAGATCTAAAAGAAAGCGACCTCATGGATTGTACCAGAAAAGAATGATACATGGGAGGGGAAATGATTTAACAAAACACGAGTTCACAATTCTTTCATGAGAGAAAAAAGTAAGTCTTAAATAACAAGTCTGAAATGAAATCTTTGTAGGATCGCTAACGGAAAATTTTAGCTATATTATTTACTATGAAAAAATGGTCTGTTTTTTAAAAATTAGCATATATGTGTAAAATTCAAGTCACCCTTAATTAACCAAAAAGTGTTTCAGCAGTGCAGTCGTGTCCTACTGGATAGTTGTAAGCATCTCTTTAGGCACTTCACTGGTTCATTAACATAATACAAATTAAAGCTATAAACACATAATGTTGTGCTCTCTGAACATGGTCTAATCAAGCAACATAAACCAATGCAAAAATGTGACTTTTTGGCTGCTTACTCTTCCCCTAAGACTTGATATCTTTTCTTAACCAGCTGTCCAAAGAGATTTTTCTGGGGACGGGAATGCTTTGGTATTATGAAAAGAACATTGTTTAACCCCAGTAAGGCAGGTAAAACTGGGGGGAAAAGAAGCCTTGTGCAATAAAGAAATTTGAACAAAATTTCTTTATGGCTCTGTTTAGAAGGACACTTCTGCAGTGACATAATAGGGGACATCTTAGTTCAGTATTTCTTTTAACATATTGCACTCTTTTTTGTTGTTGTTGTTGTCCAATCACATTAATGCATAGAAACACAATTTTTACCTTTGAATAATAAACTGTTTAACCTATTACGAGAAGAAAAATCATGGGAAATAATTTCTAAAAGCCTAACAGGGAAAATATAGGTATATTAACCTTCCTTTGCTTACCGCAATACAGAAAAAACAATGAGAAAGGAAAAATGTGCAAAGAAAATTTTTGGTCAGTCTTGTGTGGGTGCAGGTTTATATGTGCCATCTAAATGAACTGGAAGCAGCACTGTGAGCACTGATTACTGAAGATGACTGAGGATTACTGTCAGTGATAGAAAGGATTGTGCATAATTCCACTTTTAATATATATATCTGATATGGAATACTGAAACTTCTGTTTCAGAAGAGAAAGAAAATAGCTAAATTTGGCATTTCAGTAGCATGCTATAGAATTCATCATGATTACTTTCACATTAAATTATGGACAATGGCTGTATCACATTTCACGTTATCGCCAATAACAATTAAAAAAAAAAAACGAAACAAAAACAGTGCCTGACAAATAATCTCCTAGGGACACACATGTGTCCATCGAGCAGCTTGGTTCAACAGCGCATGCTTTTCCTCTCCCAGGTATAGGACACAACATTGAAAACTGAGAATGGCCAGAGGGAGCCATCCTTTGCTGAATTCCAATATCTGAAAAACAATTGCTTGAACAGATTGTAAGCGCTTTTTCTTACTTAAAAAAAAAAAACAAAGAAAGAAAGAAAAAAAAAAAAAGGTACACATACACACAAACCCAAAAGCGCTGAAGTTAAGCATTAACAAACCAGGTTCATGATTTCCGGTCAGTATCCAAAAATCCAACTATAAACAATGCAAAGTAGTGCTCCTCAGTATTATTTTTGCAGTTGTTAGTAATGTTAAGCATCAAGAAAAATAAAACACATCATTGCACATTACAGCCACCAAAAAAAAATTAAAAAACGGCTAAACTTTAACACTAGAGAATTGGATAATTTTTGATGCTACATCACAAACAGCTTCTGATGTATATCTTATGTGAAAAGGTCTTTACACACATATGACACTTTCTCTGGACGATGTTTCAGGTCAAATGCCGAGTTATGGCACGAAGAGCATAAAGGAGTTCAGCTTGCATCCGCGCTTCCATTAAAAGTAGATTTACGTGAACCTAGAAATAAAAATGTCAGTTTCATAAACTATTATAAACAACTTCAACAATTTTTCATATACGAACATTCACAAAGGTTTTGCATGCATATATAAACAGATATACAAACATATATGCTGGCATATTTACACAAGTACATGATGTAGCTTTCACGAGAAACCTGTCATATAAAAAATACCTTTGTGAGCAGTAAAAACAACCTATAAAGCTTAAACACTCCAAGGGTTTTGTTAGAATATACTTTATGTTAAGCCAATCTACCTTGTGGGCTATAAAATAAAATTAATTTTTATAAATTACAATTTTCCTACAAATTATACTTTCTTCCACTAGTTGTAAACTTTTATGTGGCTAAAAATCAGGCCTACATGTCTTACAGCCTATGCTTATTACTTGGAAAAGCTTTTTAAAGTTTTTCTATTATTTACCTGAAAGATACTCAAGTGAAAACTGGAAGTTTAAAGCAGTTTCTAATACATTACATATGTGCAGACTCCCTTGAGAGTCTATGAGATACAGTGGTCAAAAAACACTTCTTTATTTCTTTTGGGGCTAATTCTCAGCTGAGAGGTTAAAATAAATATCCATGTGTTTTCGAAATTTATTACAAAGAATATGTTATGATAATATATGTAAATTTTCTTTTTCTAAAGGTTGGATATATTGTTGGATATATTCTCCTGATGAATGAAGGGAATTTCTAGATACAACCTAAAAAGGGAGGAAAATCTAGTGCAAACATGTAAACAGAGTACAATGATCCAACACGCAGAGATGGCAGAGATGCAATGGGTATTGCCTGATGTCTGGCTGACTGTAAGACTTCAAAAAATCTGTTAGATACTGAGGCTATAAAGTTCTTTGCCAGTTAGTGAATGTTAAAACCCAACAACCCGCTGGAGGCAAGTTGATTCCAACTCACAGACACCCTATAGAGAGTAGAACTGCCTCACAGGGTTCCCAAGGCTGTAATCTCTATAGAAGCAGGCTGCCACATCTTCCTTCTGTGGCGGGTTAAAACTGCTGACCTTTCAATCAGCAGCCGAGCGCTTAACCACTGTGCCATCAGGGTTCCTTTACTGAATGTCAGGCCCATAAAAAGATTTTCTTACTTTCATGCTTGGAAACTGTAGTATAAAGCAAAGATCCTTGGAGTTAAAGGTCAAAAGACCTATGATTTAAGGCCAGTTTTGATACTATGATACCCTTGGTATTTATTAGGTCTTAAATAATGGTTCCTATGTATTTCATCCAAAGAAACTTTCTTATATAATAATATATTTGGCTCAAAGGTCCTGGATTACAGTGTCAAAATACCAAATTACCAAAGTAGAACGAAAAATTTTTGTTCTGAGAGGTTAACCCCAATGGCTGAATGGATGTAAAGAATCTCTAAATGGATATGCCTTCTGGGCCAAGACACAATTACTTAACACCTCATTAGGTTTGATTTTTTAATTAATAGTTGAAATGGCAGATCATTTCCCAAATGTTCTTTAAAAATATCAATATTTAGACCCAATTTTCCAAAGACTGATGCTAAACTTTCACTTTATACATATACTAGATAAAACATATGACCAAAATTTAGTTAATAATCAATAAACTTGATTTAAAAGACATTAAAAAAAAAACACACAGATGGCTAAATGATGCCACTTCCATTGGTGGCACTACTAATTTGTTAATACATTCATGTATCATTTTTTCATAATCATTATATCCTACACTGAGCATCTATCTAGGTAGTGTGCTAGTCAGGAATTATTTACCTTTTCTGAGTGTTTGAACTGACGCCAGTAACTGTCATACATGCGCTTTGTAGTTCTCTCAGGATAGCAGGTCACTGTCTTAATGTAAACCTTCAGGCTTCGTTCAAGTAACTGATTAACTTCTCCATAATCATAGTCATCATACCTACGCAGTGCAACAACAGTTTTACAATGTCGCAATCAAAACTCAAAGTTATACCAAGAGACATCCATTGTCTACTAATTAAATATCAAAAGCTTGTTAATTAATTCATTTAACAAATGTTTACTGAATGCCTATTACATGCCAGGCATGCTTCTAGGCACTGAAGAAATTTGAACATCAGTGAGCAAAACAGACAAAAACTCCTGGCCTCATGATGTTTAAATTCTATTGGGAAAAAAAGAAAATAAACAAAATAAATATAGTGTCAGATGGTGATTAGTGCTTTGGAGAAAAAAATAAAGCTGGGGCTGGAGGGAAGAAGTTGTGGTTTTAAGTAGGATGATAAAGCCTTCTCTGAGAGGTTGATGTTTGAGCAAGTATCAGAGAAGGTGAAGGAGCAAGTGTAAAAGCCGTGAGGCAGGAGTCTAATGAAGAGTGTTTCAGGCAAGATGGAGTAATCAACTGTCTAATGCTGCAGGTAAAACAAATAAAATGATGAGAAATGACCACTGGAAGGAGCTCTTTGGAAGTCACTGACAGCCTCAACAAGAGCAGTTTTGTTGCCATGGTAGGGGTAAAAGCCTGAACTTGCAGCAGGCTCAAGAGAGAGCAGAAGACGAGAAAATGGTGGCAGTAAATATTCAAACTGGTTTTCAAAGGGATTTGCTGTGCACAGGAGCAGGTAAAAGGGGTAGTAGCCAGAGGAAAACGGAAGGATGAAGACAGGATTTTTTTTTAAAAGATGGGAGAAATAACAGCATGCTTATACACTGATAAGAAAGATCAAATAAAGAGCGTAAAGCTGAGCATGCACAAGAAAGGGGGGAGAGTTGCTAGAAGAGAGTTCTTTAAGAGATGAGAGGAGATGGGGTTTTGTGCACAGGTGGAGAGGAGCACAGACGGCTCCGCCATGAAAACAGAAGAGGTAGCCCAGTCAATGGGCATAGACGCCGGTAGGTGGGTAAACTTGCTGTTGGGAGACTGTGGAGCTTCTTGTCTATTTTTTCAGTTAATTTAAAAAATTTTAAGTGTAATGCTTATTGTTAGTTTAGAAAAGTACTTTGAGAATTTTATATAAGCTTTATTTAGTAGCATCCAACAGATAAATACAACCACCACGGTATTTGTTATTTATTGTCTTGCATACAATACATATTAATTGCAATTAATATTTATATTTTTCTTGGGTAGGTGTAACATACATGTGTTTTAAAATGTGATGATGCTGTGATAACCTATTATCTAGGATGATATATAGCCAAGAACATAGTTGTTATGTATCATCACAAGTGTTTTTAAGAGAGAATGGTCCATTGTTAACTGATTTGTCAGGAAATTTTGGATTTATTCATTTAAAATCCATAGATAGCATTCTGCTCAAAAACTTGAATTCTAATTCCATTCTATAAATAGAAAGGATGGAGTAAACAGTCAAGCTGAATGTATCACAACTGGAAATTTTCTTTCTGCAAATTTATCTTCATAAAAGCCTTGAAAAAGTCCAGCTCAAAAAGGCACCTTATCCACAAAGAGCTTTCCTAATTAGACCATTAGGTCTCATTCACTCTTCTACTCACTGTCCTTTCAGTGCTAATTTTCTAAAGTTAAAGGCCATTAATGTATATCGATTGATATGTTTTGTTTCAGTGTTCTTACATGACAATAATGCATGGCAAGCTTTCAGGGCAGAATCTATTCCAGTTTTACTTATACTCTAATTTACCATCCCTTCAAAAATAAACTAAAAAACAAACTAGCGTTTATAACCATGATCTAAAGGAACACAATATATGCGTTTCAACTGACCTATTCTTCCAGGAAGGATTCTATCTATCTGGTATGATTACTCGCGCTTTCTCCCCTCCTTATTAAACTCTTACTACTGTATTTATACATGCATCAATATTAAGAGCCACAACATTTAACAAAGAATAATACTTTTCCACAAAACGGAATACATTTTTTTTTCAATCACAAGTCCATCTGTAATATTTTCTCCCGACTTGTATACTCCCATGTTAAGAGGTAAGATTCATGTTAGAATTTTCTTTTAGAAATATATCTCCACAACGAACATACCTGATTCCAAACATACAGTGAACATAGTTAAATAAAGCTCTGCGCAGCATGGCTGTGTCAACATCCTCGTGGCTGGCCATAGTGTTATAGGTGAGATTGTAGACCATCCGAAACTTTTCATCAAGAAGATGTCCAATGTCAGAATAAAGTCTGTTCACCAGGGAGAACCCGTGATTTTCCCAAGTATAGTCCTAAAAGAATAAAATTCATCCAGTTGCAAAATGGGCATTCTCCATTTAAACTCTGTGTTTTTGTTAAAATTATCTACTGAAGCTAGTAAGTGAGGATATTTCAAATCTACATTCTAGGTTTGCAGCTTTAGTAAGAGCTTTTCATGTCAGTCTGCTGAGTGGAGTGCCATCATGTTTCTTCAATGGGGCCCAGAGCTTGCATGTTAGTGATGAACTCTGGCCACCTCCTGTGGTCAGGTACTAAACACACTGTGCCCTGATGTGCAAGGACCCCAGGAGATCTCAGAATATCCCTGTATGGCCAAACTGACTCAGTGACATGGACAGTGAGCAGGTCATCTGAAACACGCAAAGGAGTCTATCTTAATTAAAACTATACCCTCTCTAGGAGTCACATCACTATGTGGCTGTTTTCTAGGGTGTTTTACGTTTAACAGTTAAAATGGTAGTATTTATCCTGTAGTTTCTCTGAATTAAACACGTCTTATACCTGAGCTCGGAATGTTGGCAAATGCTCTTCCCCTCTTCTGGCAAAATCCTCATACCCAAAACCAGGGTCTTCAATATACCGGGAGACGTCAGATGTTACAATCATGTCATCTGCAAAATCTAACGACAACAGCGAACAATCTAGTGTTAAGGAAACAGTACATAGTTAAGACAACGAAACTAAACTTAATTTTTCCCACTTTTTAGCTTCTCCATGGCATTTCTGAAATTATGACAGTAATTAATGAGTTGCTGTAGAATCGACTCCGACTATGGTGACCCCATGTGTATCACAGTAGAGTTGTGTTCCACAGTGTTTTCAGTGGCTGATTATTTGGAAGTAGATTGCCAGGTCTTTCTTCCAAGGTGCCTCTGGATGGCCTCAAATCTCTAATTTTCTAATTAACAGTGGAGCATGTAACTATATGCACCACACAGGGACTCCTACAATATTGATAAACCAAACCCATTACTGTTGAGTGGATTCCGACTCACAGCGACCCTATAGGACAGAGTTGAACTGCCCCACAGAATTTCCAAGGAGTGGCCGGTGGATTTGAACTGCCAACCTTCTGGTTAGCAGCTGTAGCTCTTAACCACTGCACCATGGCTTAAACTCATATAAAATATCTATTGCTGACATATGAATGCAATTTCATTACCAAATACTGGTAAAGATAAAGATGAAAGCCCACCTTAACTGAGTTTAATTTTCAGAAAGACTGTTATAAGTTAGCTGGCACTTTAGCTGGGTATATTCACAGTAAAAAGATTCAATACAGTTCTTTTTTACCTTAAAAAGAGGCACATAGGGAGGACTTGGAAGGGAGCATGACAGGAAGGAGGGTGAGCTTTTGGGTGCTGCTATTATTATCTTGGAAACCCTGGTAACATAGTGGTTAAGTGCTACGGCTGCTAACTAAAAGGTCAACAGTTTGAATCCACCAGGCACTGCTTGGAAACTCTATGGGGCAGTTCTACTCTGTCCTATAGGGTTGCCATGAGTAAAAATCAACTCGATGGCAACAGGTTTGGTTTTTTCGCTTTTTGGATTATTATCTTAATTAACCTGTGTGCTAATTACCCATGAGGGTTCAGTTTTTGAAAATTCATTGAGCTTTACACTTGAAGACATGTACACTACATATAAACAATGTACTTCTGAGACTGTACTTATAATACTATCAAAGTGGCATTCAGGAAGATAGTAAGACTATAATATTTTAAAACATCAGATGACTTCTGCATATTTGATACTACTAAAAAGTCCCCTCTTAAAATTTTTAAATGCCAATGCATATTAATTTGGGTTAAAGATAATGCTTCTGTTTTTAAATTTTTGTTGTTGCTGTCAGTTGCCGTCACACTGGTTCTGACTCATAACAACTCCATGCATGCAGAGCAGAACAGTTCCATAGGATTTTTAAGGCTTTGAACTTTTGGAAGCAGACTGCCAGGGCTGTCTTCTGAGGCACCACTGGGTGGGTTCGAATCGTCAACCTTCTGGCTAGTAGTAGAGTACTTAACTGTTTAGGCTACCCAGGGGGTCTATTCTTTGTTTTTTCTGATTCAACCACTAAAAGGGACTGAACAAGTTTTACTTACTACCATTTACTTTAGAAAATAAACATATATTCTTCAAAATAAAAGAAAAAAATCAGCTCCCTTTGTGCAAGGAACAGTATTTTCTTAATAATGCAATTTTATGGCATAATAAAAACTATAATTCTTAACTTGACAAAGTCTTGAGAGGCTTAAAAACCAAGGGCAATTAAATTAATTCATCTGCAAAAACTGGTAGACTTAGCAGTACTTTATTATATTCTGTTTTTGCTGTTTCATGTAAATCCTAGTAGTAAGTATTCTTTTCTTACAAGTTTTTACCTTTCCTTAAGTTGCTGCCTAATTGGGCTGCTTGAAAACTGCAGGAAAGATCAAGTGCCCACTTTGGATGTATCGCCTTAAAATTCTTACCTAACTTCTTTATTACACATAAGAGACTATCATTTGTTGAGTTACACATCACAGGGTTCAGTTTGTGAAAATTAATTGAGCTTTGTACTTTAAGATATATGCCCTTTTGTGTATGTATGTAATACTTTGATAAAAGTTAAAACAAAAAATTATACTATGGATAAAGTAAACACTGTACTGAGACTGTGCTACTCAACAGGTACTATGCTATGCACTTAACATCTATTTTTTTCTTTATTTGCTTCATTAATACAAAAAGAAAAATCTACTTAAGAAGTAAACTGACTATAAGTTACTAATACCATTGTCAGTAAGAATCACAACATGAATTAGTTTAAGAAAATGTGGAAAACTTCTAAATAATAAACTACTTAAATTGACGTGAAGCTTTTGACTTCAGTTCTCTGAAAAGAAATCTCAGGCTTATTCCTAGCTTAACCCCACAGCCAATTTTGTTTTCTTCTTGTATTTTAGTATTCTACTCAGTTAAAGAAAAACACTTTGAAAAATTGCTTCTTCAATTCATTATCTCTTAATACTTATAAAATAGGTTATACTTTAATTCAGTAACCAAAAGAAATAAGCAAAAAAAAAAAAAAAAAAAAATGTGGTAGCAATCCTGGAGGCTGCTATGAAAACTAGGAGTTTTGTGCGCTGCAAAGCAAAATCAGACAAAGAACCGTGAGTGATGGCTACACTCTGTAAGACAGTCTCTCCCTGGAACAGATCGTTTGCTATGCTGTAAAACCAGGTGCTTTTATTTGCTAACTGGCGATTTTGGAGTTGACCATTACATAGCTCGTTCCTTTTACTTTGATGTTATTTTTTTGTCCTGCTCATATAACATTTTCAGGTTGTCACATGACTTTTGGACATCTTTCAATGAACTGTAAAAAAGGAACCAACCAAATAAAAGGGAATTTATTCTAGGGAAAATCTACATCTTCCAATTTTAAAATTATGGGTCCATCAAGTTTTGTTTTTTTAAATATTCTGTCCACAGAAAGAAAGGTACAGAAGTCCCTCAATCCACAAATTTTTTTCTAAATTTATTTTAAGAAGTTAAAATTGGTACTTTGGTCAACAACACTAAAACTCTAATTTTATCCTAACAAATATTTCAAAATCTGGACTCAAAGGAAATAGCATTTTGCATTTTATGTGCACTCTTCTGCCCCCTAAGAGGTAGATACTAACATGATACAGGAAAAAAAAAAAATCTATCTTACACTAATGGAATACCTTTCTAACTTAAAAAAGGAAAAACAAAAAAAGCTAGTTAACCTTTTACCAACCTGTAGAATACTATCTGTGAACACTTCAAACATTTATTTTCTTCATAAGACTTGAAAAACTATTTTTAGGATCCCTATGAGAAATTTGGGATCTGGAATGCTTTATTACACTGATGAAATCAAGAAAAAAATTTTTTCTAGGACAAAATTCCTATTTCGATCACAAAACATGGTAAATGTATAAAAATGATTCAGTCAACCACTGTACTAAGTACTTTTTCTATATTATCTTCGTGCGGCCAGCAAATTAAGTACTTGGAGTGATGAAGAGTAAAAACAAATATATAATGAAATAATTTTATTTCCTTGAATGATTTAAACATGATACAGTCTCTTCTGTTAAAATTAGAACATGATTTTTGGCTAGGGTCCAAGGCTTGTGAGTCACAATCCATTTTTGAAGGTAGAAACTGGGATTCATAATAAATATTCAATATTTCAAAAAACCTAAAAGAAATAAAACATTTGTATCCTTGAAACGCTACTAGTCTTAAAGAAGTTTTTAAAAATGACTAAAAGCAAGTAGATATTTCCAACCTTAATAAAGTATTTATATTTTTAAATAGTGGTTTAGTTCACCAAAGGCTGGCTTTTTTGTCCTTACTTCACTTGTTCTCCCTGGATGTTTTTACAATCAACTCTTTTGATTTTAACTCCCAGTTACATGCTGATAACTTCCAAAAAGATATCTTGATCATAAGCCCCTCCCCTGATCTTTAGACTTTTCTGCTAAACTCCAGCTACACACGTGTGGTTTGCAGACCAGCAGTACTAGCATCACTTGGTGGCTTGGCAGAAATGTGGCTGCTCAGGCTGACCCTAGACTAACTTAATCAGAAGCTGCATCTCAACAAACTCACATGCATATTAAAATTTGGGATGCTCTGTGCTAGACACCTCCAGACTGGATGTTTTACAGACATCTAAACTTAAAATGTGCAAAATATGGCAGGCTACATGTTGCTTAAGGTTAGGTCCCTGTCTACTTAAGCAGTTTTCACTTACTCTTCACCTCATGATTTATGTTCTCACAACACAGAACCACTTGTCCTGCACACAAAACCTTTTCCGTACTATCATGCCTTCGCTCAGGTTGGGAGGCTGGTTACTACCTCCTCAGCCCCCCTGGCTTCCTCTCACTCTGTAAGATTTAGCTTAGAGCCAACCAGCTCCAGGAGTCTTCCTCTAGGCTCCCTTTTGCCCAAATTCCTCCCCCACCAGGGCTGGGTTCAGGGCCTTCTTCTATTCTCACAAACCTTTACCGTTCTGCTGTGTATTGCAATTACTTATTTCTCTACCACTAGCCTAAGAGCTCACTGAGAGCAGGAATCATGTTTTATTTAGACTTAAAACTTTCGTACATACCACAGTGCTGAGACTATTACTCGATAAATGTTTGTAGAATGAATATTACACCAATAACTAACACCAAGTTTCTTTATTTGGGATATCCTGCTGATTAGAAGCTCTGACTTGCAGTTATAGTATTTTTTTA